>NC_073347.2:3477500-4721875 GCF_027580225.2 Misgurnus anguillicaudatus
TAACAGTTTTTTTCACATTTGGACCATTGTTGTTATGTGCAGACAGACAGAGAAATTATGTTAACGGTTTGTCAAGTGCAGTCTCATCAAGTGATTGACATACAGTACAGTTAAACAGCTCTACTCTACTGTAAGTTTGGCATATAATATAAAACATTCAGACTTTAGGGCACACCTTTAATATTAATAAGGTTCATCTTTCCCCCTCTTTTAACAGGTTAACCTGATTTTTCTCATCCATAGTTCAGTTTTTTTTTTACATCTTCTGTTCTCCCTCCCTATATGGTGTCAACATTGGAAGCTGTGGCTTGACGCGAACTAACCCCACACCTCATGCTCGTATTCTGAGTGAAAGCTCTTCTCTGGCATACCTGCAAACTAGTCGCTTTTCGGCGAAAATCGCCGTTTTGAATTGAAAAAGGTCATCCACGTGAATCATGTAGATCCGAAGAGTTTTTGTTTTTTTCCGTGGGGGGGGTCTCAACTTCCCATAAACGGGAGTTTCAAAAACCTACTGCGGTCTGCTTCACAAAAACAATAAAAGCTCTTTGGTCATCACGTGAGGTCATCACAGTGTTGTTAAGGTTAGGATAGCTGATTGGTCAATGGATGGGAGCTGAACAAATGGGGTTAAGTAAAGGGCAGGTCTTTGCGTTGCCAGCAGCTTCTCTAAAAAGGCCTTGGCTGCATCAGCTTTCCCCGTGGATTAAACTTTTCACGCTACCGCTACCCACCAGAGGCCGTATAAGGAGGATAAATTCTGTGGCGATCCTTTAATGGACACTGACGTTAGTTTTGAGGTTAGTTTTGAGGCACTTTTGCAGCGCTTGTCCGATTGCTGCAGGTTTTTGAAAATATAAGCCATATGCTGCTCATAAAGGGTTTAAACATTGACATGCGCTCTTTTATATGTCAATGGCATTAATTAGGCATCGTTTAAAGGCGGAAATCTGTAACTGTTCAGATGCATACTAGTTCAAGATAATTTGCGATTTATAGATTTCACATCTGAAAGAGAGGGGTACGTGCGTTTTCTGTGCGTGCGTTTGTTTTGTGAATCACACGTACGCGTTTTTGATAAATGATCGTAAGGGGCTTCTTAAGGGGCTTTTTACACCTGGTCACTTCATGCGTTTTCTTTGATCGGATAACTATCTGATCGTAAAAAGACCAGGTGTAAATGCCCTTCGAAACGTTTTCGAGACGGATTTAAATCCGATCGCTCAAACCACTTCAGGAGGTGGTCTGGGACGCATTTCAGGTGAAACTGGACAAGTGTAAATACATCTGGTTGATGAAACCACATCTTTCAGTGCATAACTCCTCCCAAACGTAAGCACGTCACCCAGAAGTTAGCCGTCAAAGAGGTAAACAAACAAAGACGACACGCTCGTTGCTTTCTGGAGCGACGACAGCAGGTAAAAAAGCTTCCTAGAATCAATAAAATAGTCTAATGACAAACTCAAATGATATTAAACAAAGAAATAAAACTTTAAAAGAGAGTTTTGTGAATGCTTTTCCCGTCATGGACCTGCATTAAATCACTGCGCTGTCACTCTCCTGCTGCGCTGTACTGCGAGCTTCAGCTCATGCCGAGCAAGGAGACGCGCATCCCCTGCCCAACATACAGTACAACATACAGTAAGTGCTGCCTATTGTTGCATAAACATCATCTTAAGTTTTTTAAGGCGGAGTAATAAATAGTGTATTTGCATTTTTGGCGGGGGTAAAAGATCGGATTCATATCCGTTTTGCCAAGACGCATTTATGTGGCCAAATGTAAATGGAACAGTTCCCTTTCAAGGGATACTTGACGCTGTGTCATGTAATGACATTATGGGGAACGCTATGCAGCGTGACGCGCGTGAATATTGTGTCAACTAGGTCTATATATAGACGCCGGCGGATGACGTCAAGAGTGACGTGGCAACGCGAGGCTATAAATATGCGGAAATAATATAGGTCAAACAGCTTCTGCTATTTCAGCGAACGCTTGTGTGAATGTGAATGTGTCTAATTCTATATCTAGTGAGATTAGATTAGATTAGTTTAAAAAACTAGGAAAACATGGATAAAGAAAGGGATTTAGAAGTGTGTTACCCCCTGTCCTAGATTATTATTGACGGGGATAGCACGAGCTTTGTGTATGTGTGTTTGGTGCGGAATACACGCACGCTTTCCCCGAGGGGGAGGCGTGCGGGCATTGTGAGAAAATACTATTTAAATGCTCCGCTCTCGATGGGTTTTCGCAAGCGTGGTTCAACGGGCGCCCGTGATCGGCTTCACCCGTTTTATCCGCGAGTGTGGTGAATTACTCTAGTTCTGAGGATCTAGATGTAATTAATGTTTATACAGAAAACAAACCCCGCAAGCCTCGTGGTTCAACGGGTGCCCGTGAGCGGCTTCACCCGTTTTATCCGCGAGTGTTGTGAATTACTCTAGTTCTGAGGATCTAGATGTAATTAATGTTTATACAGAAAGCAAACCCCGCAAGCCTTGTGGTTCAACGGATGCCCGTGAGCGGCTTCACCCGTTTTATCCGCAAGTGTTGTGAATTACTCTAGTTCTGAGGATCTAGATGTAATTAATGTTTATACAGAAAACACAAAGCTTACTGATTTATACCCTTTCTCCATGTTACGAAGAACTATTATGTTGTGACCCGATCGGCTGTAACAATCTAATATTGACTTTACTGGCCAGCACAAAGTGAAGGCTGCCAGTGAACTTGACGAAAGAGGTTTAACTTTCTTCCCTGATTTGCACTGATAAGTTTTTAAACGGAAGACCATGCAGATATGCAGACTCCTCTCATTTATTGTTAAACACATCAGCGAGTTTCTTAACCCTTTTTGGGGGTTTTTAAATAATGCAGATACGGCAAATGCCCGTATTGAAAGTATCTCGCGGTTTATTTGTTGCGAGAGACAGCAACAATGTAAATGGATTAACAAGTTCATATGGTCGCGGGTCGCGATGGAGCATGCCTTCGCAATATTGGCATTCTTCACGCATATCAAGCAGATATTGTATGAAATAAAGGGTGAACCTGAATCCTGTAATATTAGATGAGCTCAGGAGAGCGGAGCTTCTCTCCGTGCTACTAAAGAAACGGGTTTTTCCTCGTCGCAGTTTCCCCCGAGAATCTGCATCTAAACAGTATTAACACAACATACAGATAACAAAAACAGAGTGTTGTCTCTCGTGCCCCCCTCTCCCTCAGAGAGCTTGGGGGACGAAACAACAACCAGCAACCAGAGAGGCATATAAGGCTGATCTGAGAGCAGTCATTATCTCAAATCATAAGGCTGCGTTAAAGGGGTCCTGTCGTTCACAAGTGGCCTCTTAAGGCACTTCTCATGGAGCACAGATAAAACCTGTGCCCGATGTGCCCTCACATACAAAATAGTTTGTTAACCCCTTATGTTCCGTCTTCATTAAAGAAGACCTAATTTTTGTCTCCATTAAAAAAGACATATAAAACAGAACAATAGGGCATTTTTAGTAGCTCAGCTGTGCCCTGCCGGTCCTCCGCTTCAGGGCAGTGAGCATTCTGGAGTCAATCTCCTTTTTAGAGCATTTTTTCTATGAGTAAAAAAAAAAAAAAAGTCACAAAATGGCTGCTAGAGGTTATAGAGAGAGGTACATAATTCAGTTTGTTTCCCATCCTCCCAGGTTCGGAGGGGTTTTACCCACCGAGGTGGGCCCCGGAAAAAGACCACCTTATTAAAGGAGTAGGTCATTGCTTTATAGCCATTATTTTATTGTACCAAAGAAGGATGGAGGGCTGAGGCCTATTTAGATCGATCTCTGAAGAGATAAAATTCTAAAACTGACAATTCCTTTTATTGTGGCGTTAATCAGGTCTGAGGACTGGTTCGTCATGATACATTTTAAGGACCCCTATGTCCATATATCTATCCTCCTGCTGCATCTGGAAATCCCAGGTTTGCTTTCGGGGTAAACCATACCAATATCGTGTTCTGCCGTTCAGAGTAGTTCTTTCACAGCGCATAATGCATGGATTTAACCCTTGCTCCTCTGAGACTTCAAGGGATCCAAATACTTAATTACATAGACTATTGGCTTGTGTTAGTCCAGTCTCGAGACATGGCAGTTCGGCATCGAGATGTCGTCCTTGCCCATATGAAGCGCCTAGGGCTACGGAACAACGCCAAAAAGGGCATTTTAACCCACTAGCAGAAAATATTATTTCTTTGGGTAACTTGGGACTCAGTGAGGATGTAAGCACGTATGTTTCCTACACACACAGAGTCGATCCTGGCATCAGTGTCTAGGATCAGATAAGGCCAATTTTTACACCGTAAAGCACTTTCTAGAGTGTTAGGTCCGTTGGCGGCAGCATCTAGTATTAGGGAGGCCTGAGGTCGCGCCCTCTATACAGACTGGCGCATCAGGTTCTCCTTTGGTCTCACGGAAAATTTTTTGTCATTCAGACATCCCCAGGGTCCAGAATGTGAGAGCAGACACCCTGTCGAGGCAGGGGCTGAGGTTGTAAAGCCCATACTATTCGAAAGATTATGGTTTAAAATGGAGATTACTCCAGATTTAAGATCCACTATTTCTGTTTTTATGCTCCTATTACTAAGGGCTCTCTTTAGTGTTTCGAAAGCCCTTTTCATGGCCTCTTTCAAACACATTTGACTTGTGTGCAGATGCATTTCTGTCACTGAAGTTAGCCTTTTTATTAGCCATAGTTCAACAGGTGCCCGCAAGTCGGCTTCATCTGTTTTAACTGTGAGGGCTGTGAATTACTCTAGTTCTGAGGATCTAGATGTAATTAATGTTTATACATAAAACACAAATGAGCTCCACACAAAATTAAAACTATTTTAAATGGAGACTATTCACTACTCGGTTTAGTGACAAACATTTATTTCCAAACTGCCCAGTGGCTTCAGTTCTGGAATTTTTACAAAATCGGTTTTCATCCGGTTTATATCCATTTACTACCAGAGTATAGGCTGCGGCTATCTCTGTGTCTATGCTCCTATTTCTAAGGGTTCTATCTGTAGTGCTTCGAAAGCCCTTCTCATGGCCTCTTTCGAACACATTTGACTCATGTACAGATACATTTCTGTCACTGAAGTTAGCCTTTTTATTAGCCATCATAGTTCAACAGGTGCCCGCAAGTCGGCTTCATCTGTTTTAACTGTGAGGGCTGTGAATTACTCTAGTTCTGAGGATCTAGATGTAATTAATGTTTATACAGAAAAACACAAATGAGCTCCAGATGAAATTAAGGCTATTTTAAATGGAGGCTATTCACTACTCGGGGTAGTGACAAACATTTACTTCCAAACTGCCCATTGGCTTCAGTTCTGGAATTTTTACAATACCGTTTTTTCATCCGGTTTATATCCATTTACTACCAGAGTATAGGCTGCGGCTATCTCTGTTTTTATGCTCTTATTACTAAGGGCTCTATCTGTAGTTGTTTCGAAAGCCCTTCTCATGGCCTCTTTCGAACACATTGATTCATGTACAGATAAAGTTCTGTCACTGAAGTTAGCCTTTTTTTTTTATTAGCCATCACTTCTCTGAGGAGAGTGAGTGACTTCTTATTCATGCCTGGAGTTCGCTTCAGACTAATTAAGGCTATTTTAACTACCTGGTGTAGTGACGACATATTTAGTTCCAAACTGCCCAGTGGCTTCAGTTCTGGAATTTTTACAATACCGGTTTTTTATCTGGTTTATACCCAGAGTATATGCTGAGGCTATCTCTGGTTTCACACTCGTATCCCTGAGGGCTCTATGGGTAGTAGCATCACTTCTCTGAGGAGAGTGAGTGACTAACAAGCTTATCAGCTGCTTCTTCATGCCTGGAGTTTCGCTCCAGGCGACATTTAAGGCTGTTTTAAATGGAGATTATTCACTACTCTGTGTAGTGACAAACATTTACTTCCAAACTGCCCACTGGCTTCAGTTCTGGAATTTTTACAATACCGGGTTTTCATCCGGTTTATATCCATTTACTATCAGAGTATATGCTGCGGCTATCTCTGCCTTCACGCCTTATTGCGTGGTACATTTAGGATGAGGCCTCCTGCTCAAATCAGAGTTCCAGTATGGGATCTGGCAGTAGTTCTGAAAGGGGTTCTTTACGGCACCTTTCGAACCCATTAACTTGTGTACAGTTAAGTTTCTGTCACTGGAGTTAGCCTTTTTATTAGCCATCACTTCTCCGAGGAGAGTGGGCAACTTCCAAGCTTATCAGCTTCTTCTCTACCCTGGAGTTTGCTTCAGGACATATTAAGGCTTTTGCACCCAAGACCGGGTTATGTTCCCAAGGTTCCTAGCAATGTGGCTACAACATTGGTCTTTCAGGCTTTTCATCCTCCTCCTCAAGAGTCGGCGGATCAACAGAGGCTACATCTTCTATGCCCTGAGGGGTTTTTAGAGGTTTACATTAATAGATCTTCCACCTTAGAAGATCCGACCAACCTTTGGTCTGTGTTTGGTTCTCCAAGAGAGAACATTCTTCCTCTAAACAAACAATCAATAATTGATTGTGGAGGCTATTTTTATAGCGTATGAGGTGCACATTATGTTTTCACCTCTGCGAAAATTAGGGCACACTCGACTAGGAGTATGGCGTCTTATCTGGCCCCTTTGTCAGGGACCTCCGTGCTTTGTGGTGTGGCGGGATAATCTCCCCCACACATTTTTATGAGGTATTATGTTTTTAGACCTCCCTTTTCTACCGGGATCTCAGGTCTTTATGTCTTAAGTTGTGCGTAGACACCTTCACACTTACAGACAGTCACAATTAATTATGGCGTAGTGGGTATCTCGTTCCCCATAATGTCATTACATGACACAGCGTCAAGTATCCCTTGAAAGGGAACGTCAGGTTACGACTGTAACCGTGGTTCCCTGAGATAGGGAACGAGACGCTGTGTCCCTTTGCCATAACTCCTTGTGCCTGTAGCATTCGCTTCAATTTTAACAGAAGCTGTTTGACCTATATTATTTCCGCATATTTATAGCCTCGCGTTGCCACGTCACTCTTGACGTCATCCGCCGGCGTCTATATATAGACCTAGTTGACACAATATTCACGCGCGTCACGCTGCATAGCGTTCCCCATAATGTCATTACATGACACAGCGTCTCGTTCCCTATCTCAGGGAACCACGGTTACAGTCGTAACCTGACGTTTTAACAAATCAGATTAATGTTAGCTATCCGATCAGAGAAAGCACATGAAGTGACCAGGTGTAAAAAGGCGCTAAGATCAAATGTACGCTGTTTTCTACGGAGCATTTTATAAATGAGGCCCCTGCTCTGGCAGTTAAGTTAGCCTTAAAGGAAAACACCACCGTTTTTTAATATTTTACTATGTTCTTACCTCAACTTAGATGAATTAGGGGAGACCGGGGCTGGTTGTCACACGGGTTGGTTGTCACACTGCTTATTCCAGACATACTACATGGCACTGTGGTACAATTTTGATATCAGTTTGTTAGCCTTTAATAGCTTACTCATTTGCACTTGAAATTTTGCCGAGCAGACACAAAACATTGAGGTTAGGAGACAATTTTTTTTTTATGGGTCAGAGTAAATTTTCATGTTGGTGTTGTTTTTGTGTTGAGATCTTGTAGGATATTAGTCATTCAAAAACAAAACACTTATTAAAAAGCAAAAAGTAGTAGCTTTATTTTGAGTCATCTTTTAGCTATCAAGTTAAATAGCCGTGTGGCAGCTGGCTTATCATGTTCATCTAGAAGTCAGTTGGTGATGGTTGTCACATAGCTTGGGGGGTTGGTTGTCACATAAGAATATTGGACATGTAGACCTTTTAAGACTGTTTGTCTGTTTGTTTGTTTGTTTGTTTGTTTGTTTTTGTTTGCTGTTAAAATAAAATAAAGCATTAAATAAAGAGGTTTTAACACTAAAAATTATTTCATTTTATTTCTCAACACAGTAGACAATGGGCTTTGTGCCCAGCTGCACTACTTCCTGAACTTCGGCCGGCTTCTTGTTTCCTGTCTGCCATTGTTGGACAAACTGGTTAATCCAGGTGTGCCTGACCTCAGTAGTCACAACAACAATAATCATGCACACCTGGGTTAATCAGTTTGTCCAATAATGGCAGACAGGAAACAAGGAGCTGGCTGAAGTTCATAGTGCAAAGCCTATTCAAGTAACTGATCACCCACTTTAATCCCATTGTTTAAACATAAGGGGCATTAATAACAACTATCATAGGGGTGGATTCATATTAAAACTTCTTTGCAGTTTCTAGCTTAAAAAACTAAAAAAACTATACATTATCTTTTCAGATCCCAATTTATCATTGAAATCCTATTGAACCTCTATAGGGACAACCAACCCCATACCCTGTGACAACCAACCCCGTGATGGGGTTGGTTGTCGCATTGTGTCAGAGTGTCTTTGATGGTTAATTACTTCCTGTTACAATACATTCGAAAAGTAAAAAGTATTACATTTAAAGCCAAGACTCCAAAGTTTCATTTCATGTAGGAATTACTGCTGAAAGATTTTTTGAAGATGAGCAATTCATGCATGAGTAAAAATTGTGACAACCAACCCGGGTCTCCCCTAATACATGCCTATCTTTTTTCAATTAATCTTTGTACAGTGCTTCATGAATGTGTTAGCATTTAGCCTAGCCCCATTCATTCCTATGGCTCCAAACAAAAGTTTTATTTTACGCCACCATACTTACTCGTGTATCTACTCATGTAACAGTCTTTAAATAGGGAAAACATGGAAGTGTTTGGTGGCTTCTAAATTCATCCCTGTTTGGAGCCATAGGAATGAATGGGGCTAGGCTAAATGCTAACACATGCACAAGTCGCTGTACAAAGATTAAAAGTTCACGCATTAAAAAAAGATAATTTACCATTCACCAGTTGTAAGGTTGTTTTATAGCGGTGTTAATAAAGGTTGTTTTACCTGTCTACCCTTATTTTCTGTTTTTTTTTGGGGGGGGGGGAGTGCTTTCGGGCACGTATACAATGTGTCACCTTTTTCAGCCCTTCTGAGTTTGCAGGTATGTCTGGGCAAACACCAGATTCGTTGATCGCAAAATAACAATGATATGAGGCACAGATGAGCGATTCTTATCTGATCAGGCATTAAGTTTTCCCGAATGCACGGCTCATGGTTGCTTAGCATCAAAAGACGTCACGCGCTCTGAAGGAAGAAGCGCATTGACCGGCGTTTAACGCGTGTTTTTAGACGTGAAATGCGAAAGGCCACATGAAGGTGTATATATATCAAAATATCGGAAATGTTTTTAGAAGCCATATCATGGTTATTGAAAAAAATATACAGCGACACATATCGATATTGAATTATTGTCCAGCCCTACCTGAGGTGGGCATTGTGCATTTATGAACTATTAGCCTACATTTTTGCCACCAAAAATTTTCTGGTTTGATTTATTTTGGATTGTTTAACTCAACAGTATTGAACTGGCTATGTACCATCTCTGTATAAAAATAATATTACTGCTCTATGTGTAACTGCATAGCAAGCAACATGATGATATACTTATTATACACTCATTTTGAGATTAGTGAGTTGCATACATTAGCCATCTTTGATCTTTTGCACGTTTCTCCTAATCTTTGCTTGTGTCGTCAATGTAAGCTGTGACTTAAACTAATGAACCCCTCCACAGCTGAGTAGAAAGACGCGCAACCTCTCACGCACTTTTGAAAGAACAAAACAGCGTGTTGACACGCGTTTAAGATGCGCTTTTAGACACGACACGTAAACATTTACATCAATAATCAAACGAATATACAACCAAGTAAATAAAAATCTTTCAGCGGGCTGAATTATGTTATATGTTTGACAAAAGACTTGCGCTGAACACGGAGACTTCCGACACTTAATATGTTCGTGTGAAAACCATACCTGTCAAGTTTTGGATTTGAAAATAAGGGAAATTTTCCGGCGCCCACCGCGAACAGTCCCACCACCAACTCAAACAAGCTCCAGTATTCCTTAAATTTTAAGACTGGTGAGGGCCGGATAATATTTTTTAAACCTTAGTGCTGATAATTGTGTTAAAATTAACTAAACAAACTAATTCATTAGCAAGAAAACTAGTGAAACACACAGCTCTGTGAAAACTACATTTCATAAGTCACACTCATACTGTAGCCTACATACTGTACACACAAATTTGCATCTGTACAAAACCCAATGGCCTTAGTTTGAAAAGCCTTATTTTAACTTCTTTTGCATTATACCTTAATGCCAAAATTATTTATAAACCATTCACTTTTCTTTGTAATGTGAACAGTCATTTAGAAAATGAAAATGCTAGATGGGGCAGTGGCCCAAACCAAAAAGGGCACTACAGGGTGTGGTACTATAAGTATGGTTTTAATAATGTATTATAAATAAATGATGTGTTACTATATTTACTATCAACTTAGACAAGTGATTATAATGGGAAAATATAATAACAAGAATTAAAGTGTGACAATAGATATTCAATATGATTTACCTGCTGGCTTGATGGAGCTTTGAAACAATGTTTGCAATGTTGAACTGCCTTTACCAGCCTCCCTTTCCGTTCTCTGTCTTTATTTTGTGAAGGCATTGGTGTTTTTTTGTATTTTTTGTCTACAAAGTGTGCCAACAACAGCAAATTTAGTGTTTATGTTAACTTAGATCTGACCGGGAACATTTAATTCATTAGACAAGCATTGTAATGTGTATATGTGACCCGTCACGGAAACCAGGGACACAAGTCGGCAGCACAAGTTTCGAGAAAATGAGAAACAAAGTTTTTTTTTTCAAAATTTGTGATTTTCGTTTTATTGCAGAATCTGTTAGTTGAGATCACGAAGAAGCCTCTCCATGTTTGAGATAGCAGTTTATGTATATTTAAAAGCGTACATTTTGCGGTTAAAATAGGCTTGTTTTCCGGAGATTCTAGCGTGCAGCGGGGGGCGTCATTGTCTGTGTGTATATTTACATACTGTATAAGCTTGTGTTTTCACCTCCGCCCCCAAAGGGAACAGCGTGACTACTGAATAAGGATAGTTCGCCCAAAACTGAAAATAATGTCATTAATGACTTACCATTATGTCGTTCTAAACTCGGAAGACCTCCGTTCATCTTCGGAACACAGTTTAAGATGTTTTAACATTAGATTTAGTCCGAGAGCTTTCTGTCTCCATTGAAAATCTATGTACGGTTTCCATGTCCAGAAAGGTAATAAAAACATCCTCAAAGTAGTCCATGTGACATCAGTGGGTCAGTAAAATTGTGTTGATACATCGAAAATACAGTTTGGTCCAAAAATAGCAAGAATTACGACTTTATTCAGCATTGTCTTCTCTTCCGGCTCGAGCGTGAAGTCACGTGACTGTAGTGACGTGGCTGCTCTGTCCCTTAAGACATGTTTGCTGAGTTTTATTTATTTTTTCAAACTTATAGCGTGCGTCTCCCCAGACTGTAAATGAAGCTCGGGCGCACAAAACAAACAAAATATAAAAGAAGCTGGGGCGGAACAAATAACAGTCAACCGCATATACGTCAGCCGCGTCACTGACTTTATGGGGCGCCGCAGTCGGATAACGTCAAAGTACCGCGAGAGCTCTTTAAGAAATCTTACGGAGTAGTTTAATTTCGACTCGCTCTCGCGGTACTCTGACGTCATCTGACTGCGGCGCCCCATAAAGTCAGTGATGCGGCTGACTGTTATTTGTCCAAACACACAGAAGTTACACAGAGATCGTTGTATTCTTTATACAATTGGCTACATGTTTTGTCTATCAATATTTTCCATGAAGTCATTGCCTGATGGAGGAACGAGCGAGCGATTGGTAACATCTCTTAAGGGCTTCACGTTTTCGACAGTGCTGTTTTTGGATTATCTATTTTAAATACAAACTTTGAAGGCGGGTTCATGTGTTTAACGGAACGTAAATACCGGAGTGTAATCTGATATACCCTTACATGTTACGATGTAAATAGTCCTCAGATTGTATATTATATTGTATTACCAGAAGTTCATGCGAAATAGACTATATATCTATATTTCACGGGTTATACGCATTTGTGGACAAAAATCATTGGATGATTCACACATCTGAAACAGACTGGATTCGACTTGTGATCCCCGCAAAGGTAACGTTAAAAGTCCTGTTTATTTTTGCATTTTGTCATTCGGACTTCTGTAATAAAATACTACATATGATGGTAGAACCTCTGTATCTCAAAACGGCTTTACAGGGGGTATGGCTTAGCTAAATGAGATGTAAATGAGCCCTATTGTCTCTCCAGCCAGGGAAAAGGGAAAGTGTTAACTTTTTTCTTTCTCAAATTTCTCAGCATTCTCTTTCTTGAATGTGTTACATTCAAATGGCCACAACTTCTCCAAATCTTATCAGATTTCCATGTGTTACACATCGTTGGAAAGCTTAGAATCTGCACTTTCAGAATCATGAATAACTCAAAATGCCCCAGATCCGACTTGTGTCCCTACTTTCCGTGACTGGTCACATATTTTGTTGCTGTTTGCTTGCTAACTTGTTAGCACTTTTAGAACACCGACAGCAAATCATTAACCGTAGAAATACATAAACAAACTTCCAAATTAGTAATTATGGGGTTTAACAACTGATATAATGTAATAAATCTACCTGTTAATGCAACAAACTTCAGACAGAAACTGTCGTCTTCGCTCTCCAGGCAGAGAGTGCACACACAGAGATGCTGCGGAGCGGGTGGGAAAACACGAAGTGGATTAGCGGAATCAGTGGATCTTTAGCGATCTGGGATTGGGAATGATTTTTTATTACTCCGCCCGGGCATTATTATTTTTGTAATAACGCAGGTTAAAATACGGGAGATTTACGGGAAAATACTAATACGGGAGGACAGCGGGAAAGAAGGGTAAAATACGGGACTTTCCCGGCCAAAACGGGATACTTGACAGGTATGGTGAAAACGCACGTATTATGTTCCGCACAGGCGCACACAAAAGATTGCATTCTGCCTTTCGGTGCACGTGTGCACCGTGCTGAAAGCCCTGAACCGAAACGGTCCGGTACGAATACACGTACCGTTACACCCCTAATGCTTACGCACACGTGCACCTATAGGACATACATGTCACATTCTTACTGTGAAGTCATTTGGATAATTTGTTGACGAGAATTAGTATTTCAGATTTATATAGTAACATACAATTCAAAAATGGCCGTGTTTAGTTTAACTACATGGACATTGAGTCATGGTAATGTCAGTTATGGTTCAAACAGACTGCGCACGTGCACATAAAACACACACAGCAGCGCAGCAGACCACAAAGACCTACAGTGGACAGCAAACACAGATGCAAAGATAATGCTTGACATATTTAATGTCCTCCTAAATTGTGTTCTGGTAACCCCAGGACTAAGCGAAGGCGAAACCTGGCATGTTTGGTATAGTTGGACTCGGCAACAATTCAGGACTCCTATGAAACAAGTTTCATGAAAATATGTTGACTGCAGCCAAAGTTATAGGCGTGTAACCAGAGATGTATAAAGTACTAGGGACCTAGACTTGAGTAAAAGTACAAGTGTTCTATCAAAAAAGTGACTTGAGTAGAAGTTGAAGTGCTCTTTAGGCACAGCACTTAAGTGGAAGTACTTAAGTATTAAACATGTTTTGTACTTAAGTATTGCAAGTAGTTTATTTTAAAATATACTACTCAAGTACTGAAAGTGAAAGTACAAGTATTGTGTAATATAGTTATTAAAGAAAACAGTCAAAAGTTTGAATATAATATTGTTTATATTATTTCAAATGTTTAAGCTAAATGACACACACACAATTCCTTTGGCTGTAGCAGGAGTACAAGGACATGAATGTTCAGATAATTCAGATTAATTTAACTGATATGGTGATAGAGAATTCAGAATTAATGAAATATTAGTCGATATAATTGTAATAGGTAAAGGTACAAGGTGTTTCATTGAATTTAGGTTTCGCGCACACTCGCCCTTTCTCGCGCATTCTCTCTCTCTCTCTCTCTCTCTCTCTCTCTCTCTCTCTGTCTTTCTCGTGCACTTTGGTTCTCTCTTCGCTTCACATTTGTCCACAACCCCGGCTCATATTTGTGGGTAAGAGGGAGGGAGGGGTCCGCCCTTCACTATCTCCGATTGGTTTAGACCACCGTGTTTAATGTGTATCACTGCTCCGGCAGTGATAATGTGGGTTTGGAATGATTCGTAACATTTGAGTGTAACGAGTAACTATGCAGCACATAAAAAATGTATCGGAGTAAAAGTATTAAACTCATCGAAAATATGTACTGAAGTAAAAGTGGAAGTAGGAGAAAAAATAATACTTCAGTAGAGTACAGATACTGTCTTTTAGTACTTAAGTACAGTAGTGAAGTAGTTCTACTTCGTTACTATACATCTCTGCGTGTAACATATGCGTCCGACCACTAGGTGGCCCTGGAACGAAACTGTGCAGGCTCCCTCAAGTCCTGAGTGCCATCACAATTACTAAGTACCGTGTCATAACCCATACGTTTGGCGAAGATACAACCTTAAATACAGTAACAATGTAAGTAAATGTATTTTTTTTGCAATTTTTTGCCATTTCTGATGGAAATTTAAATATAACGGCAATAAAGTTTTTTGTTCCGAAGGTAATGTAATGTTCTTCCTATAGTGTTTTCGAATCGATAGGCGTTACTGTTACGAAGATATTAGTGATTGTTATAGGGCCACCTAGTGTCCGATTGGCAAGCTTTTTATATCACGAATTTAGACAGACATCATATGATGTTATGTTTGTGTGTGTATATGTCATGTTTGTGTGTGTGTATATGTCAAACGTCACGTGATACAGGCACCGAAATACAGTATTATGCCCTCTAGTGGACAAATGACACCATAATTCTTACAGACCTTCAGGAGCAGTACATGAACAACCTTCCTTAACCCTGTCAAATCAGTCCTCAAACTTCATTGGCCGATGACGGCCATGTTTTTGGAGATACGCCAGTGTTTCCCCTACCATTATATAAGGGGGGCGCCCCGCCCTCCTAACGGCTCGACCCGGCCCTACCTTGAAGGTCAAGTATATTTTATTTGATTTTCTTTATAGCGCCAGATAACAATTTGTTATTTTATTAAACAAACTAAATAGCCCTCAAGTAATATGTTATTTATCTTATTTCTATGATGGCATGTCTTTTTGTCTGTGTTTGCGCATTTAAAATTATCCAATTGAGTGCGCACATTTATATTTTACTGTTCGGCTTAATTCACTGAATGCGCGCTCTGTCATGTTGCGTGCAGCGCACGTCTCATAACTGAAAAGTTTCCCACACACACGCGCGCATTCTCTCCCTCTCTATCATGCTGTACAGTAGCTATATGCTATAACTCTGTGTAACAGTAACAGTGTATGCTGTCATATTTCTGAATTTGCACCGAATTGTCTGCGCCGTTAGGCTACGCGACCAGGGCATTAACATTAACACCCGCCAAATGCTGGTAGATTTCGGCTGTGGCGGGTAAGACAGCCAATCCCACTAGCCACTTTGGCTGGTTGAATATTTTTTTAATTGTAGTTTTCTTAAAAGTTATGCAAAATTATAAACAATGCACAATGACACTGGGAAACTACAACTCCCATGAGCACTCCCTGCACCCAGCGCAACGTACTGAGACGCGCGCACGATGCAGCGGAGGCTCGCGTTGCGGACCAAGCGGCAACGTTTTACCAGAGAGAGAGAGCGCAAAAGCTGATGGATTTGCGAATGCACGGGTCTGAGCGCATACACGCACACTTTGGGAAGGATAAAACAATTGCATGGAAGTGACTGAAGAGATTTAAAGTGTATGCACACTCTCTGGGCAAGAGCGAAGAGAAATTCATAGCGCATACCTGAATGCACACGTACCAGTTTTTTCCGAAATCAAAGGAAACCCACAAGTGGTGGGGTTCGCGCATCATTTTAATGTAGGCTACTTTGTGCAAAAATAATACCCTCATTTGCCATTTAAAGTCTTAAATAACTTTTAACAGAAACCACGATCAAGCATATAAATTTTACTGCTGTTGTTAATAAATATTTCAAGTGTTTGTCTAGGGTTTTTGTGTTTATCTTTTTAGTTAATCTTCTACACCGCGCTCCACTGTTAATATATTCATTTAAAGTTAATCTATTTATGCCTTTCTATATGTTTTTCATGCACCTTAATATATGATATGATCTATACTGATATTAACAGCTAAATAATGTAGTCTTAACTTGGGTGGTCAGTCTGCATTTGAAAGTCAATCTGCATCTAATCTAGCTAAATCGAGCACTATTACTTAAAGTCATTTTAGGATGCCATAGTCAAGTTTAATCATATAAAATGTATTTTACCAGCAACAAAATTGTGGCCAGTGAAAATGCTAAGTGGGTAGTAACTTTGGAAAACAACTAGCCACTTTGGCTGGTGAGCAAAAAAGTTATTGTCAAGCCCTGTACGCAACATACAATAAAACTCACATTTGAAATAAAAAAGCTCATAACACAAAAAGACATGATGAGAAAAGCAACAGCAGTAAGGCTTCAATGTAAATGTATGGTTATTTTGTCAGACAATTATAAATCGAGTTTATATATCACGATTTCAGCAGAGTTAAAGGAACAGCTGGTTGGATTAAACTCAAGGTGTGACTGGATCGTGTTAACTCACTACTTTATAGTCGACTCGTTTTATGTCTGACAACAGAATAGATAATAAAAAAAACAGGATTATTCACTCCAACAAATGCATCATTTAAAATTTGTTTATCATATAAACTTATTAACTAACATTGACGAACAATGAATGAGCAAATATATAGATATATATAGTATATATAATAAATATATATATATATACCTACCCAACCAACCCCCCCCCCCCCCAAAGCTGTAAACCTAGGGGAAACACTGCACGCCAATGTCATTCTAGACCAGGACTATTCAAATCTTACCCTGGATGGCCAAGCACTGCAAAGTGTAGCTTCAACCCTGATCAAACACACCTGAGCAAGCTAATCAAGGTTTTCATGATCACTAGAAAATCACAGGTGGTTAAGTTTGATTACGGTTGGAGCTAAACTATGCAGAGCTCGGCCCTACAGGGTAAGATTTGAATAGTCCTGGTCTAGAATGACATTGGCGTATCTCCAAAAACATGGCCGTCATCAGCCAATGAAGTTTGAGGACTGATTTGACAGTGTTAAGGAAGGTTGTTCGTATACTGCTCCTGAAGGTCTGTAAGAATTATGGTGTCATTTGAATAGCCCTGTTCTAGAACCTCATGAAACAGACAAATACAATAGGTTTTCACTTTGTGCTCGAAAATAAAATAAAAGTAAGAATAACCAATAGGCTCCCGCTCTATAGGTGGCGACAAGTCTGGTTTGCAAACAACAAACATCACAAGAAGAAGGTCGCGCTCATGTTTGGCCAGCTGTTGGCAAACCAGCTTCTCAGTGGCCATTTCTCAATGTCAAGGATACTTCCATGGCTGGACTAGTCCTTACAAGTCACTTCCTTCAGAGGCTAGGCGAGGCTCCTCTTTAGAATTTGGAAAACACGTAAATGGAACAGGCTAGTAAGTGCATGTTATTGCATCATTACGTCAGTAAAAATGTGTGCATCATTTTAAGTGAAATTATATCCTCTTTCATTAACAATAATTTAAGGATTAATAGCAAGATTTATGTGTGCTTAATTACGTGACGATGTGAAGAGGGATGAGATTTATACGTGCGTCAGGTGTAGTTGATAAAACACTTCCGCATAGGATACACTTGTGTATCCTTGCTCATGACTCCTCAGAAAGCCTCCTAACTCCTCGTTCCTCGCCTCCTCGCAGTGCAATTAAAGAATTAAGATGTCCTACATGATGGAGGAGCTCGATCAGTTTCCAAGTCGTAGGATTTAGGACGTAGCGAGGAGATGAGGAAGCATATTGAGAAGCACCCTTTGTCAAACAAGGGACTCAGTCCTTGGTTGCATTTCCGAGGATCCTCAACATTGGAACAGTCCTTCGACGGATGTCGTTGATGTAGCATCCTCGAAATTCTGGCTTCCGAGGATCCTTCCTTAAAATTGAGAAACAGCCAGTGCCTCCTGTAGAACAGGAGCATTTAATACGCTATAATCGTGTTGTTAATAACTTTCAATTTCTTGCAAAATCGATTTGCTTCACAAGACGTCAATATGTCACCAGGAGTCATGGGGATTACTTTTATATAGCGTCGCTGCCCGATGAAACTCACGTATGTCCAAAACGGTTACTTTTCAGGAAGTGAAAAAAAAACACTGTATATCAAAAGAAGTTAAATGTAGCGTTGTCATACTTGGTACAGCATCTTTACATGTAACCATATTCTTGCCAGTGTAATGATATAATCCTCATTTGACCAAAATTGAGTTTAAATGGACATACGTGCATATTTTACAGTAAAGGTGGTGGTCGATACGCGTTCTTCCGATAATTAATTAGAATGGCCAAGTCGCGTTTCATATTGACAGATGAATATGCTCAGTTTATATTAAATAGCCTTAGTTAAATACGCTTAGTTTATTTTATATTAATTATAAGTGTATTAAATGTCTCTTGCAAACCATTAAGGGACAATGAATCAATACACTGACATGGTAATGCTAGACAGCAGGGGCGTCAGTTTGTGTTGAAACGTGGTGGGAAAGATCAGATGAAAAACATTACAGCAGGACGGGAAAAAAATATTGAATAACGGCGCATCAAAAATGGGCATAGCGTTGGCCAGTCAACAACAAGAAAATACCCAGCATAAAACCCTCAACAATGTCGACTGCACACATGCAACAAACTCCCTGCAACACCAGCTCAACCAAACAATACCAAAGCACCATACCATAGAAAACAGCACCGCGTTTAGTCAATGATTAATTACATTACATATGTAAAAGAAAACACACCATAAGCATTAGGGCTGCACGATTACAGGAAAAATGATGATCACGATTGTTTTGCTCAAACTTTTGATCACGATTAAAAATTACGATCATTCTTTTAGTGAAGAACTTCTATTTACTTCTGTATTTTTAACACATTTTACAGCCATGTGTATAATATTATATATATTTTATATCCCTATATTATAAAATATTTTATTGTTTTGTAATATCCACAGCTCCCATTCTCTTATATCTTTTTAAAACAAGAAAAGAAATGCAAAAGAAATGTGCAGAAATAACAAAAAAAGAACTCCTTACACAGATTCCTTACAGCTGTACTACTATTGCAGCAATTAAAGCAGTTCAGTTTTAACTGTCAAAATCATAAAATATCTTTTATTTCTTACATTTTAGAGCCTTTTTTGTTTGTTAAATTAAGGTTTTTGATAATGACCAAGCGGTTAGCAGCCGACAGCTAACGTCATTTTGACGACTTGTTTGATCAGTTAAGCCTCTCAAATCAACACTTCACTTGCCTACAATAAGATCTATATAAAATATATATTTTTGGCATATAACAATGTTAGTTTAAATGTTTATTATCAACACACTATTTTTTTAAAAGCGGAGGGAGGCTGCTCTGTTGCTCGCAGTTGCGGCGGGGTGCAGAAAAATAATGAATCAAAACAAAACGAAATAAACATGAAACGAAATAAACATGCAGGTTGCCTTACCTTACACATTCGCTATGCATCAATTAAAATTCAAGGCTTTACCATAGAACATGGTTATTCGTGTATCCAACAGTTAAACTAAGAAAAAAGTCTCTCAAACAAGAAAAAATGACACCACATTTTTACATGACTACAGAAAGATGTCTTTTATACATTATGCGCAGTATTTAAGGTTTTAATTCAGTTCTCCATTTTTTACATGACTACAGAAAGAAGTTTTTTATAGATTATGCGCAGTATTTAAGGTTTTAATTCAGTTCTCCATTTTTACATGACTACAGAAAGAAGACTTTTATAGATTATGCGCAGTATTTAGGGTTTTAATTCAGTTCTCCATTTTTCCCGATGCACTGAAGGTCCTGCTGCTGGCGGAGACGCTAAACACCGTTGCAACAGGTGCATTGTGAATGTGCGTAGTGGACTCGTGCGATAGGTTAAACGTCTTTTAAAATTGATCAATGTCTCAACATTTCTTTTAATTAAATTAAAATATAAAAAGGTGGGGAAGCCTAAAAAATCCAGAGGCCTGGCCGCATATCAACTGTGATGTTAAAATTTGTCTGAAACCCGACCCGAGGGGCGTAAAAAGGCTGAAATGCAGGGCTCTAATGTACATATTTATATCAAATTAGAATTAAACTACAATAAAAACAAATTGTGGCAATATTTTTTTTAAACCCCTTGCTGCTCACGGTGCTTATTGACACATATCTTTGGCTAATTTACATGATAAGCGATCCCTTATTGTTTTATGTGTCGTGGATGGTCAGGGATTTTTTTATGGTTGCGGCTTAAACTTTTGAAACTTTTGATATTTCACGTTTGGACGGAACAGGATCACAGTTTGCACAAGACGTATCTTACCTGATCAGCATCACTTTCCTCAAATCCGAAATATCCAAACAATGAGTGCGTTTGCATGCACAGTCTTACGCCGATTATGCTTAATAAACTGATAACACGTGGGGTCATGTAAACGCGTAAATCGGTTTTCTTTAATCGGGGAAAGCCCATAAACGGCGTAAGCAAAAAACGATCGGCACAGGTAGTTTTTTGCTTATTACGCCGATTTCGCGTGGCATGTAAACACCTTAACCAGCTTTCTCACGGTTTTGTCCATGTGCGCATGTCTCCGCGTATGAAGGATAAACGTCACACGCGGAAGTAAGCGCAAAGTAACGCATAAAAGTCTCTGCTCGACTAAAGCAGTTGGCAGAGAAACTGTTAAAATAGCAGCTCACGTTACATTTACAGGTTCTGCAGACACAAGAAGAGATACAACAGTACAGCTTAAGACAGACATGCCGTTGACTTTTTGAACGCCTGTTGTGTACTATAGGTGGTGACGTCACTGCCTGCGAGAAAACTGATAATTCTGCAAGTCCCATGTAAACGCAGTTGTCTGCATAGCCGGCTTATTGATTTGCATGTAAACGCATGAAAACAGTTTTCTGTAATAAGCAGATTTTTGATAGTTATCCGCTCATGCTGTGCATGTAAACGTACTCATTGTAGGTAGGCCTATATGACCCTTTTTGGGAAATAACCATACATATTTCTGGACTTTCTTCTTGTTGCTCTGCCTTTATTCTCGTTCAAGGTGAATGACCGCAAATCTTGTGATGCTAACGTATTTCTACCATAACACAAACTGCGCTTGCAAAAACACTCGGTTTACTCTGACTCCGCCCATAACAAACACATTGCTTGATTCTAGACTGTCTGTTTTGTGCTTGGTCTTTACACATTAATCGTGACGATTGTCCTTAATAATCGTGGGGCACGCATATCGTTATCATGATAAAAATACGATTAATCGTGCAGCCCTAATAAGCATACAACACAACATATGTGACCCTGGACCACAAAACCAGTCTTAAGCATCGTTTGATTTTCAGAACATTTTAACCAAATGCTTTCAAAAAGTGGTGGGATGTCCCCAGCGTCCCCGGTGTAAATAACACCTATGCTAGACAGATACTTTGTTTGCACAGTCCTACCGTAATTTAGTCACTCCTAGACGTACGTCTGGCATCAGGGGGAACGTTTACCTCGATGAAGGAAAGTCATTGTGTCACCAGGCCATGTTTATTCGGCTATATCCAGTGCTGAGCTTCGATGAAACTTTACGAGACGGCGAGATGCTTCACAGGCGGGAGATATGCGGCATGATTGGCAGCTTTGACATCAAATGGATATACGTGAAAATCAGATGAAATGATTTCACAACTTTTCATTGGCCATTTAGGTATGTAACGCATACTGTATACGGAAATGAACCTGAACATTCAATCCGTCGGAAAATCTAAAAATCGGCAAATTGGACATGCGTGGTTTTCATCGGACAGCGACGATAGGATATCTGCTTTTGTAAAACGTGCAGCTGTTGACTGAATTAACGTTTTTTCATTTTGCAGATTAAAACTTTAAATATGGAACAACTTGTTTATTATTATTATATGCACAATAGGAATCATTACACAGGGCATCTGTTTTTGTTAATTACATAAATAAAGTTTTGTCCATTGCACAAATAATACTCTCTTTTCATATTTACGTCCGTCACTATTATACGTTATATCTGCCGCGTGCGAATACCATATGGGTCTGATGTCGGTTGCTTTCATACAGACAGTGTTCTATTCAGTGTTGGGTGTAACTAGTTACTAAGTAATTAGTTACTGTAATTTAATTACTTTTCCCTTGAAAAAGTAAAGTAAGGGATTACTCTTATTTTTCTTGTAATCTAATTACAGTTACTTCTGATGTAACTAAATACTGTGTATGGACTCTAAAACAATTGTATACTATAATACAATAGTGGATTTAACATGGTTTAAGTTTACAATTTTCACTATTAGCTTGATTATTAGCATTAATATTAATGAGATGCTGGCTGTCTATTTATACTTAAAAGCACATATTAATGCCTGATTCTGCAAAATCTTACTCTACGTCCTTAACCCTCCCCATTTCTACCAATACTTAAAATTAACAACTTCTTTATTATTAATAAGCAGTAGTTGGAGTATATTGAGCTTCAAAAGTAGTTAAAGGCGGAGTCCATAATGTTTGAACGGCAATGTTGATATTTGAAATCACCTAAACAAACACGCCCATACCCCAATAGAATCTGGACCTTCTGTTGATAGACCCGCCCCACACATACGCAACCCGGCATTTGATTTGATTTTATTGGCTATAAGTGTGTTTTGGTAGTCGGCCCGTCTCCTTTTCCAACGCGTTTTTCAAACATCGTGGACTCCGCCTTTAATAGTTAGTTAATAGAGAGAATTGGACCCTAAAGTGGGACCAGAACAAATGATGTACTTTTATACATTATTTTTTTCGAGCCATTTCAAGCCTATCCTTGTATCATGTACTAAATAGGATTTAGAAAGTAATTAGTAATAAGTAATTAAATACTGTTTGGAGAGAGTAATTTCTAAAGTAATCTAATTACATGATTGAAGATGAAATTAGTAACTAGTAATTAATTACTTTTTTTGAGTCACTTACCCAACACTGGTTCTATTTGTGTCTGTAATTTGCTCTCTGAAGCAGGACATTTCCAGACTCACACTTGTAAGTAAATGCAGTTGTCACTACCGAAATAGACCTTTGGCGTGTTTGCAAACAGAGATGACGATTTTTGTGGGCGGAGCCCAACTGGTGGCAGAAAGTGAATGCTTCTCAATAGCTGTGTGAAGTGTTTTAGCATTAAACTGTGATTTTTATGGATCTGGTGTTCTGTAGAAGTCTGTTTCCCCTATATTTCTCTTAAGTGTAATGTTTCTTATAACGTTTTCACCAAGTTATGGTTATTTTTTAAATCAATTAAAAGTTTAAATGGCTTGGCTACTAATTGTGTGCATGTATGTAGGGTGACCAGATGAGATTGGCTGAAATTCGGGACGGGGGGGGGGCAGACGGGGGGGGGGGGGTTTGGTAGGGGGGTTCATCCAATAATAGTTTTATTTATTAATTTTATTTAATAATAAAAGACAATGAATTTCAAACTGAATCAATCATATTAATATAAGGACATATGCTTATAAATAAATTTATATAATACATATAGTATTTTATACTTTATACAATAATAGTTCATACAATAATAGTTTTCTTTATTTTACTTATAAAAATAAGGAATTTCAAACTGAAGTTACTGAACTAATCACATTTTTATTAATATAAGTACATATGCGTATAAATTTATATAATACGTATAGAAGTATTTTTTTAACAAAGTGCTTTGCGTACCCTCGACCAATCTGACTCCTTCATGCGACTGACTGTCACTGCCTGCACTTTCAACTGTCCTCGCGGCTGCTGCAACTTTCGCTCTCTTAGTCAACTCTATAAAACAAAAAGGTCCTATTGTCTTTGTGCATATAGATGAATTAGATAAATTAATAGAAACAATACAACGTCAGCATATTTCGCGGAGGTTTTAACTGCTGCCAGCAAAATTAGAGCCTACAGTATAAAAGCAAGATGGTGCAGCCAATGAGCAGCCGGCGGCGGCTGGCTGCAGCCAATGAGCAGCTGGCGGCGGCTGGCTGCAGCAAATGAGCAGCAGGCTGGGGCAGGCTGAAGGATGACTTAACGTCCTCGCTCATGTTTTATCAGACAACTTAACTACTACTCAAGATTTTGCTTTAGTATAATTTTCGGGGAAATTAAAGCGGGATTCGGGATTAAGATTTTGCTTCAGTATGATTTTCGGGACAATTAGAGCAGGATTCGGGATTCGGGACACTAGCTTAGATTTCGGGACTGTCCCGAATTTTTCGGGACGTCTGGTCACCCTACATGTATGTAATGTACATGTATTGTTCTTTATTGGTAAATCAATTATTTACAGTATGAATCGCTGAAGTACTTATAAGAGCAATACTATCATGTATTCTGTATAATATCATTTATTTAATATTTCATCATTTCCTGTTTTCAATTTCTTCCTTATATTTATAGCCAAGTGTTTGATCTAAAACTATTATGTTTACATACAAATTAATTAGTATAGTCCTGTTTATATATTATTAACACTTTACATCGTGTGTGTGTGTGTGTGTGTGTGTGTGTGTGTGTGTGTGTGTGTGTGTGTGTGTGTGTGTGTGTGTGTGTGTGTGTGTGTGCTATGTTTATATATTTATTAGTAAACATCATAATTTAGAACAAACAGGAAGAAGACATAGGCTAAGATAGAAGGTAAAAAGAAGTAATAGAAAACGAAAAAAATACAAAAACTTTAATAAATGGTAATATTATTACTAATTCAAATCTTTAATCTTTCTAAATAAATTATAAACGTAACGTGATGAAAACGCTATAAGAAACACATAGAGGGATCAGACTTCGACAGAACACCGGATATCTTCTCTAATTATTTTCTATTCTAGTTATTAAAATATTTTTAGATGATTTCATCACTCCAGTCTGTCCGGTGGAGGGCTTTTATTGCAACCATAAACACCTACGTTTATCTTCAAATGGTGTCTTCGACGACGGTATACTATAAAAATGAAGGTCATCTATTTTGGCATTCCTATTCCGACACTCAACAGCACAACAAAACATTTTCTAGTGAGTTATATTGTTCGTTTCACTCGTGTCTCATTCATTTCCACTGTTTTTCTGCCACCACATGCGCGCGTGACGTAACTGTGACGTCGACTCGCAAAAGGTCTATTGTGCCATGAGAACGCACCCTACGTGTTCAATACACGCCCTGCGTTCCAGTTCATTTTTTTATGAACTTCCCTCGCTAACTTCCCTCAGTCTCGTTCACTCGGATGTACGTCATTGCTTACGTTGTACAAGTGCCCACTACTGCTAGAACACTTGAAGTGGGTTCAAATGGATCGCCCTAAGCCCTTGATCACATGGAAAGTGGAGACCGCCCCCTCCATGTGCAAAGCGCAAGTTGCTGAAGTGACGTCACAATCGTGTTGCATTGTGGGATATGAAGCTATATGAAGTGTACATATGAAGCAGACTCGCTCCCTCTGTCAAAATGGTGACAGGGATTCCCCCGAGGGGAAGTGCTTAGGGAAGTTTGCGAGTGTGTGTCTAAAACTGGAGTGGAACGCACCCAAGCTCTTTTTACTACCTGCACTGCAGCCGCATAAGCTCAGTTGAGACGCATTTCAGACATGAGACGCGCAAGAATCGACAAGGTGGTGACGTCAAAGTATCGCGACAGCGAGTCAAACTAGACATCTTCCTATTTTTCTCTAATTGCTCTCGCGGTACTTTGACGTCATGACCCTGTTGGGTCTTGCAGTGCCACAAAAAGTTAAATAAGTCATTGGAAAGCAGCTACCCCATAGGACGTCATAAAGCATTTTAAAACATAGTTCATTGTGTGATCTAATCAGCATTATCAATCACGATTACATAAGGTTAAGAATAAACATGTATGATGTTTTGCCATAGTCGTGCAGCCCTACCGTAAGGGTTTTAATATTGCCAATAAATGTATTTATTAATAATAAGTAAAATGAAGAGTACTCCCTGCTAAAGGGAACGAGTGGATGACTTTTATGTATGTACATTTTGGGCCCTATTTTAACGATCTGAAACGCAAGTCCGAAGCGCAAAGCGCAAGTGACTTTGTGGGCGGATCTTGGGCGCTGTTGCTATTTTCCCGGCGAGAGAAATAAGTCTTGCGCCGGGCGCAAATCAATAATGGGTTGGTCTGAAGTAGGTTCATTATTCATAGGTGTGGTTTGGGCGTAACGTCAAATCAGAACGCTATCCAACATTCCCTTTAAACGCAAGGGCGCAAGTTCCATGGCGGGTTGCTATTATTATGACGGATTTGACAGGCGCACGCCAGGAGCGGTTCACAGCCGAGGAGACCGACGTTCTTGTAAGAGCAGTCAAAGACAGAGAAGTTGTTTTGTATGGGGATGGGAGAAACCCGCCCAAATCAGCGGCGGTTAAACAGGCGTGAGAGGAAATGGACGCAATTGTCTCATCAGCTGCGCCAAGCACTACAATGATGTCAGGAGACGGGGGGATCCCAAGCTTGCCAGCATAAATCGGGCACGCCGGGCACACAGGAGGACATCGCTGCGTCCACCCTCACCGCTGAAAGGGTTTGGGGGCTTTGAAATCGGACACAAGAAACGCAACCTCAAAGTACACTTACAAATCAAGTTCACATACATGAAGGTTTCTTATGAAAACATTTTAATTATTATTTAGATAAAATAAACGTAATACAGCCACACAACAAACTTATGAAAATATTTTAATCGTTATTTGCATGACAATTGTTTAACGCTGCCACACAAAATAAATAAAAACTATCACCACAATGCTAACCACAATGATTTCCCTTATCTCATGTATTAATATTTTTTATTGTAACAATTTATGATTTAATGATTTCCCTTATATTTTTTATTGTAACAATTTATGATTTGCAAAAATAACTGTTGCATCTGTGTAGATTAGATAAGCAATGCGCGTTGTGCACGCTATACATTATGGTCAAGCATACGCCCTTAAAATAGCATAATGAACCACGCGCAACGCGCCACTGACTTTAGACTAGTTTTTTTTTTGTTAGTAGCGCAATTGTTTTTTGAAACTGCAAAATAGCATGAGATGGTTTGCGCCGGAGCACGGCTCCTTTTTTGCGCTGAACCGCCCAGAGAGCGCAAGTTCATTCACTAGTTTGCCGACGTGCGTCTGTGGAGGCAACCCAGTCTCACCCCATGGCTTCAATATTTGACGACACCTGACCACGCGTCAACATGCTGACGCGGAGGGTACACCCCTCGCGCCATCCCCCGACGAACTGGGGACTTCAATACCACTAAGTCCGTTGCATTCTCTTTCCTATTTTCTTACCATTTTCTACCATTTTCGCGTCGGTTTAGGGTTAGATTTACATAATGACATCCCTACCCAAACCTTTCCCTAACCCCAATGCCAGGCGACAACTGTTTAATTTTGCGTACCTAATAGTATTGAAGTCCCCAGTTCGTCAAAAAATGACGCGAAAGGTATACCCTCCGCGTCAACATATTGACGCATGGTCAAGTGTCGTCAAATATTGACGCCATGGGTGTGAGACCGTGTTAGTGGAGGGAAAAACCCGCTGTGCGCCGGTGCAAAATACGAAATGATACAAAGTCAATTGCGCTGGGTGCAAGATAGGGCCCTTTGTCTTTATTTTAGTTGACCCTCGACATACTACTAGCTACCAATACGACTATCGGTACAAGAAATCCGACCACTACAAACATTAAATCAATCAATCCAGTAAAATAAGAACGAAGCAAAACTCTTACCAGGTAAGCCTTACCTGCTTCGGCGTTTGAAAACTTCGAAATATTTCAAACCACGCATCATGTTGGCTGGAATGGATTTTCTTCTTCTTTCATTTGGCGAACTGGTGATCTGAGCACATAGCGCCACCTACTACTTATTCCCAGCAATTACTTAATACATCCGTAACGATATGATTTCCCACATAACTCTTCATATAGGAGTTGACTTCACAGCTCCTAAGCATATTCTGAGCGCTCTATAGGCCTACTGTATCTTGTCCAGCCGATTGAAAAGTGTTCTTGATGACACCATAAATTATAAAACCATAATCCAGCACTGATCTTATTAAAGTATGATATATTGCCAACAATGCTACTCGTTCTGTTCCCCACTTTTTGCTAGCTATTGGATTTAAAGTCTTTCTACATTTATTATCAATTTCATGATAACTGCTAATGGCTACAGGGTTTCTTCTTTCTTTTATGGATTTATTGGCGGGTCGCATACAAACTTTTTGGTGCATTCCGCCACCACCTGGGCTGGAGTGTAAAGTGACTTCAGCCATGCACAAAAGTCACTTGTCCGGGTAAAGATTTATAATATAATGTATTTTTTATACATTATTTTATTATAATTTTTATTTTTATACTTTTAAGTATTATAGCGTTAATCACAATGATGTATAACATACAATTGCTACAATACTTGAATTTTAATTAAAATGAATTGAGATTAACATACAATTTATAGTCATAATTCAACCTCATGTTTTTTTAAACTATTTAATCAAATAAAACTTTTGAAATTTACTTTGAAACCAGGATTTATATCTCCCATTGCTGAAAATATAGAGACCAGAAAATCATGTGAATTTTGTAGGCCACTGAAATGTACTAAGATTCATTTGGCTGCTTCTTGCTACTCTTTCTAAAGAATGATGCTATATCTGCTGCCTTTCTCTTCATTTTTCCCACATTTCAATGATTGTAGAAAAGTGTCACCTAATAAATGGACTAATCCAGTCACCCCTGTTATTAAGTGCGAAATGGACTGTTCCAAAACTTTCCGCTAGAGTCTGCGCAGTGTCGGAGAATAGAGCAGGTGAATGATAACGGGAAAGGAGATTGGCTGAATAGTGTAAATAGTTATAGTTTAAATAAGCAGGATTGATTCAAATCAAAGGAGGTTTTGTGGACTGTGCGTGCATTATACTAACCACACATCTATGCACATTTAATAAAGTCAACGATTTGAACACTTTGAGTGAGACATACTTGTTCTAACCGGACAAACTGTAGCCTTCAACCAAACCCGGACTGGCAATTAAAGCAAAATAATAGAAGATTTTTCAATGATTGTCTGACATTAAAACACTAAAGCAAAACATTACCATGTTTTAGAAAACTTATTAGAATAAATGTATCTAGATTATCTGTTATATATATATAAAATCAATCTTAAACCTAGCATTTACGCTGTAATGTTCGTGTGGGATTTTTAATGTACAGTGACGAACTCTGTCAGATTCAAATTGTCTGTCGCGCAGCGCACACACACATATAGGCGCGCTGAAAGAGAGATTCTCGTTATAAACCAGATTTTTAAACAAGATTTTAAGCCCATTATTTGTTTTTACCAAACGTTAGAAGAGAAAAAATACGGACTTAAATCTGCTTTTTTGACACACAGTGAAGTCATTTATATTCACGCCGGAGCCTGAAGAAACATCACTCTCCACTCCACTCCATGCCGTCCTGCGACTCCCGCCCCTTCACATTCGTCGATCAGGTGCGCGCACAGCTTGTTAAGTAACAATAACAGTACATGTAAACGTGTGTGTCGGCATGCCGCGCTCTCTGTTCAATATTCCGCTCTGTGTTTGCGCTGTGCGTTCTGCTCTGTCGTTAACGGCACATAACGTTAAGTAACATTGTTTGAAATTTAACTTGTCCAGTCGGACAACTAATTTTTTCTTACACTTGTCCTACAAAAAAATCCACTTGTCCCGGACAAGCTGACAAGCCTTAATGTCGAGCCCTGCCTATGCATACTGTATGTTAAATGATGTCTTTATTCAATCCTTAAGACCACCAGAGGTGTAAAGTACTTCAGTAATTTTACTTGATTACTGTACTTGAGTATTATTTTTTTGGGGGGATTTTTACTTTACTTGACTACAATTAAAAATCAATACTATTACTTAATTACATTTTTTTAAGAAAAAAGTACTTTTTACTCCTTACAATCTTATTTACAGTCAAAAAGTACTTCTATTTTACAGATCTATTTTCCCTTGCTCTATCAAACCAATTGAATTGCGCTGATGGCCAGTTTAATTTAAATGTTATTTATTCTGGAGTCTTTGGACCACACTAAGGAATTGGCCAACAGTTCATCTAATGATAAAGATTTGTTCGCGTCTTTGAAACAGACAACACATGAAGTGTGACATGTTCCCTGCTATTTGCAGCCTCTCTATCAAGACTAATACCTTGTTCACACTGTCAGTCCAAAACTGATTTTAGGGCATTTCTAATTTGACAGACTCACTGTCCACATTGTGTATAACAACTGTTCAGATTCGATCTGTGCGTCCTGTAGCCGTTTTCCGGATTATCTGCACTTTCTATGGCAATGATGTTGCGTTGGCATTACAATCTGCCTTGACATCTGACATGTTTTATGTGATTGACAGCATGACGTAACCAAAAAGCTGCACAAATGGGATCAGGGTGGTCAGACTGAAATGGATTTCCGGAAATGCGATTGAAGAGGATTTCAAACCAACTCTGATGTAACCTGAAACGGATTAGAAAAAAACTGATTTCATGTGGTTTTTGGCCGTTCACACGATCTAAATGTGATGGATTCCTATCGCATATGCACCAAAATTTTGGACGGACTGTATGAACAAGGTCTTATACACCTCTTCCTGCACCGGCTGCCTGTGAGAGGCTTGATAGAGCTTGAAATTTAAGTTAAATTCGAGGTTTTACAACTTTGAGTAGCATGTTGCATACTGAAATTCATTGTCATTGTCACGGATCACCGCATTTTTCTGTGTCTGTACCATGGACTTTCTTTTCCGTGTCAGTTTCATGTACTGGTTACTCAATTGTTTTTCATATTTTCTTACCATTTTCGCGTGGGTTTGGGGTTAGAACGACTTTCTGTAACATAAAATTACATCCAAACTCCCAACCCTAACGTCAGGGGACAATTTTAAAAGTCTGGAAAAAATAGTATAAACCAATAGTTAAAGTGACATCCTAACCCAAACCCCAAATCTAACCCCAAACCCACGTGAAAATAGTTTAAAAATAGGAGAAACAATTAAATACGTAAAACTGGAATCAATACGTGAAACTGACACGGAAAAGAAAAATGCGGAGATCCTTGACAATGACACGAATAAATGAGCAAAAATTTCTGTGATTATCCCACGGAAATTTGTGAGATCATGTTGAAATTAGGTAATAGTTTGGTAATTAAAAACAATTAAATACAAACAGTTGTAAAGCAGGATAAAACCTTGAATGTAGTTCATTCACTTCATGTTTTTAGAGATTCAAAGCTTAAACAAGAATCTAGAGTTTTCATTCTTCCTGTTACTTTTACTTTTTTAATACTCAAGTACAATTTTAATGTGGTACTTTTTTAACTTTTACTCAAATATAATTTTGCCCAGATACTTTTACTTTACTTTCACTCGAGTAACATTTTTGAGTACTTTTTACACCACTATGCTTAATGCATTTTAATGCGGACCTCACAATTTAATATAAATGTAATATGTTTTTGATTGTACATTCCCTGTAGCTCTCTTATTAAAGGAGCATTTCACCCGTAGAAACATTAATCTTTATTGAAAGTGTCTTATATTTGTAGGTGAAATTTAACATCCATTTCGAATTTGGTGCCTGTTTGACAGAGAAAAGGGGTGTTTGTAGTCTCACTCCCTCAACAAAGATATTGGACTTCCTTCTTTCAATGATGCAAAATGATGATTTTTACATCATTGAAAGAAGGAAGTGAAACACTGAAATCTGTATTTCTCCTGTTTCGGTGGCAACTGAGAAAATGATGCATGACCATTCAAAAACATGACTGGGGTTCTAACTATACAAAGCTTAATGCAAATGGGTGAAGTGTCCCTTTAACTCATTCCTTTCCTGACAGAACAACAACACATGCTAACCGGTTTCTTTTACTTGGCCTATTTCGCATTATCTTGTACCATGTAAATAAAGTGCCCATATAAGTAACAATATAAAGTTTAGAATTAAGTTTTGTATGGCCCACCCTAGTCTTGTTACAATGATGTTGGCTGGACCTTCTTCAGTTATTTATTGTTGGACGTCAGTTCATACAGCCGTCTAGCAGAATAATTGTTATACACCAAAAGTCTTGACAATTCACAAAATCTTATATTGATTTCCAGATAAAAACAATGCCTTCTTTAGGGAATACCAAAATAAAAAAAAACCAATACTTTCTTTAGGGAATACCAGCAAGTGCAAACCGTCCTGTCATGAAAAATGTAAACCAAGTCTCAATAGGCAGTACAATTTACTTACATACATTTTCTATATTATGTGGGTGTACCAAAATATACACAAAATTTTTAAGCTTCTGGTTTTAACTAGGGCTGCACGATAATGAGAAAATATGCGATATGCGATAGTTCTGTTTGTGGGTGCGATGGCGATATGCCTTGCGATATGTCTTACTTAGAGAAATTATTTTTTATTTGCTTTTATTTTAGCATTTAGATATGCAATGAAATAAAGAGGTAATGCATATTCTTAAGATGTAATTAAACTATGCTATACATGTGACAAAAAAACTAGTAATGTGTGACCATAACGCAGTACTTTGATTTATTGAATATTTATATTAATTTCATAAATCCAACTACTCCAAACTCTATTTCCTTTCTCTTTGACATGAACAAAGCTGAATGAACTTGTGAACCCCCTTTAAAGGGATTTATTAACATTGTGAGAGGTGTAGAAAGACTAACTTTATACAATAAAATGTATAATATATTAATGATAGACAATGCAGGTCTAAAGATTATAAAGTTGATAGGTTTGTGTAGAAGCAGTCAAAGTGCCTCTCTTTCTATTCCTCTGTTGCAGATTTAAAGAGCTTAATCCGTGATTATTTCAGATTCAAAAGTATACTCTATATAAAGTATGTAGATTCAGCTTACATATATTCACATAATGACTGTTTGACAGTTTAAGCTGCTCGTTCAGTACAATGGGCTTGGCATTAACATTGGTTATTTGCTACAATCTTTGTAGCAAACATATAAAAAGACGGTTCATTGATAATAATACTATAAACATGGGAGAGGGAAAGTGCAGCGCGTGGCCGTGACTTTATATAAACACGAGTCAGTTTTTATTGCCATAGAAACCGGAGGCACGCTTGAGACTGCACATGCGCTATAGCACGTTAGCGCTGACTGACTCTTCACGGCCGTCTCTGATCGACTTGGGTTTAAACAGACCCGGTACCTGAAGTAATTAAAATGGGACCGATTCGGACCCGACTGACCTTTCGAAATATTGACTCGTGTCCTTCCGTGAAGACCTCTAATGGATACAACTGTGAACAAGTTCAGGAACATGGAAGTATACAATGTGACACTGAGCTTTGCGTCGCACCTAATCCATCGAGAAACAGAAAGCATGCGAACGCACAGCGAACTCATCAGAAAAGACACGACCTGCTCGCACGCATAATGTCATTATCACGGACAGAAAAAAACAAAATTTGATGCTAAATATACGTGTACAGTTGTTAATATACTTGAGAGAGCCGCCCAAGTAAAGTAAGTGTGTGGGAACCACCTTCTGATCGGTGTCATTTGGACGATCTAAGCATGCAACACTCAAATGATAGACACGTAAAATAAATGCAAGTTATCGCAGCTCCCTGCGATATGCATATCGCATACACAGTTATCGCAATGGCGATCCATTTTCGATATATCGTGCAGCCCTAGTTTTAACATTAGATCGCTGGAGTGTGTGTGAGTGTAGAGAATAAGAGACTGCCATGCTGTCATGTAAATAAGATAACATATGTCTATTAAGTTTAAAGTTTAATAAAAGAACAATGGATGGACCTCTTTTATAGGTAACGTAATCTTAAATGACTTCTGTTGTGATCTGGTGCTAAATAAAAAATAAAATAAAAATACTTTTACTTCACCTTTATGGGGGGTCTGCAGTTAGGGGGCAGGACGCCCCTTAACATAATAAAATGGAAAACACCACACCTAAATAAAATTATACACTCTAAAAAATTGTGCTAAATAGTAGCATACTAAAAGCACGTAATCATAGGGAAACATTTATTGGTATAGGTGATTTAGTACTTAAAATGGTTTCCATATGATTAAAGGAACACGCCCACATTTTGGGAATTTAGCTTATTCACCGTATCCCCCAGAGTTAGATAAGTCCATACATACCTCTCTCATCTCCGTGCGTGCTGTAACTCTGTCTGATGCAGCCCCCGCTAGCTTAGCTTAGCACAAAGACTGGAAATGCATGGCTCCAGCTAGTATACTGCTCCCAATAAGTGACAAAATAACGCGATCATTTTCCTATTTATGTGTTGTGATTTGTATAGTCAAACCGTGTACAAATAACAAGGTGATATGAGACACAGCGATCTTTTAACAGTATACATACTGAGAACTATATTCTCTGAAGACGAAGCACTGCCGCATGGGCGGAGTGATCTGCTCGCAGCACACGAGAAGCCCCTGGTGAGGAGCAGAGAATTCGGTCAGAGTTGTGCAAATCACTCCGCCCATGCGGCAGTGCTTCGTCTTCAGAGAATATAGTTCTCAGTATGTATACTGTTAAAAGATCGCTGTGTCTCATATCACCTTGTTATTTGTACACGGTTTGACTATACAAATCACAACACATAAATAGGAAAATGATCGCGTTATTTTGTCACTTATTGGGAGCAGTATACTAGCTGGAGCCATGCATTTCCAGTCTTTGTGCTAAGCTAAGCTAGCGGGGGCTGCGTCAGACAGAGTTACAGCACGCACGGAGATGAGAGAGGTATGTATGGACTTATCTAACTCTGGGGGATACGGTGAATAAGCTAAATTCCCAAAATGTGGGCGTGTTCCTTTAAGAGCAAGTGAACAACTTTTAGCACCATTCTTTTAGTGTGTATATCTGAATCAGTGTTCATTCTTCTAACCAACCAAAAGCATCTGTTAGAAAATAAACTGGCCAACAAGTATAATGTATTTGAACAATCCAATTACAACACTTTTATTCATGAACAATTAAAAATATGTAAGGAATAATTGACGACGGGCCGATGAATTATTGGAAAATAATGCACAACTAAGGTTACACCACGGGTGTTTCAGAATTTTCAAATAATTCAAAGGCCCGGAGTCAATTATTCTGCTTATCCCACAGTGACCACAAACATTGCTCTGGTATTTATTTTAAAGGGATAGTTCACCTAAAAATTCACTCATCATTTACTCACTCTCATGTTGTAACAAACATGTATACATTTCTTTGTTCTGGTGAACACAAAGGAAGATATTTTGAGTAATGTTTGTACCCATACTGATCATGAGCCCCATTCACTTCCATGGTAGGAAAAATAATACTATACACGTGAATGGGGCTCATGAACAGTTTGGTTACAAACATTAATCAAAATATCTTCCTTTGTGTTCATCAGAACAAATACGTTTATACATGTTTGTTATAACATGAGTGTGAGGTAGTTTTGGGTAAACTATCCCTAAGACATTTAAAAGGTTAGGTGTGCGTTTCACAGAAAACATAGACAGATGTTGTATAATCAACATCTGTGGAGACTGGAGACTTATCTTATTTTGGTGTTTATTTTCTACTTTTCTTGGATACAAAACTGTTTATTAAATAACATTTTATTCACATTATTTTTAACAAATGTTAAGAAAATTTTTAAAATGTTGCACTAGATGGCCAAAACTATTACCCTATAAACTATAAAATTATAACGCCTCAATTTACCAAGTGTGGCTTTTTAATTTTAAATAGTAGAACATTCTACTTTAAATAAAAAGAAGATACTGCCCAAACCTAAAGCAGCTGAATTACTAGATCCCTTAATAAAATTAAATAGTCAATAATTATGGGACTGCATTGTTTTTGCTATTGTATTTTCAGTATACTCAATATTGCAAACTATTTACAAATAACATTTGACATAAGATCAAATATTCTTAAATTAGCATGGACGCAAAATCCAGGAGGCAGCGTTACACAAGGCAGTGGAAATGTGCCAGGAGGTCACTGGCTGAAAGGAGCATCAGAGAGCGATTAAAATGCAACCCAAAAACACCCCAACAACTTCAAGATCCTAATAACTTCACTGAAAGAAATCACCATGACAGGAACATCCGGAGTGCTTTTGAGTGTGGAGAGATTGGAGTCAGTGGAGTCTCAGACGAAACATGTAGTTCGGGAAAAGAAAGTGTGGAACATAGGACCAGTGAAGAAAACTGCAATTCAGGACACGAGGGTGGAAGTTATGCAGTCAGTGAGGAAAACTGTAGTTCAGGACCTGAAGATGTGGAAATGCCCCCAGCCTCACTTACAATGTTTCTGCAGGAGTGGAGTATGAAACACCTTATACCACATAATGCCATTGATGACCTCCTGAGGGGACTTAAACATCATGGCCATCCAGAATTACCATTAACAGCAAGAACCTTGCTGAGAACTCCAAGGCAAATCGAAACTGTTAAAATGTCAGGGATGGAATGTGTTCACTTTAACTTAAGAGAGAGCCTAATTGAACAACTAAAGCACTACCCAAAGGAGATGACCGAACAAATAGGAACACTGGAGATATCATTCAATATAGATGGACTGCCAATTTTCAAAAGCAGCAGGGTACATCTTTGGCCCATTCTCTGTGCCATTCATCTGACACCAACCAGAGTCTTTCCTGTGACTTTGACACTTGGTCCTTCCAAACCTACAAATCTGGATTTCATTGAGAAAGCTATAGGAGATATTCAGGAACTCATTGAAAATGGATTAGAGGGAAAACAAATCACAATTAGATGTGTTGTCTGTGATGCCCCCGCAAGAGCAATGGTTAAAAGGATCAAGCAATATTCGGGTGATTATGTGTGTGACAAATGCACACAGAAGGGCAGATGGATTTCTGGGCGCGTGACCTACCCGCAGGTGGACAATCTCATCTTACACACCAATGAGACATATCGTGCTGAAATGGCCAGACGGCAGCAAATTGATGACATTCCAATGTCTCCTTTTTTGAGGCTCCCACTGGACATGATAGATCAATTCCCAATTGACTACATGCACCAAGCCTGTCTGGGTGTGATGAAAAAACTCATCACAGAGTGGATTAGAGGAGACAGAAAGGTGCGAATGTCTGCTGGTCAAACACAAGCGGTAAGCCAAAGGCTGCTGTCCCTCAAGGCGGCCATTCCAAGCTGTTTCCCCAGAAAACCAAGGGCTTTAGAGGACATGGACAGGTGGAAGCCAACTGAGCTGCGTCAGTTTGCTGTGTACACTGGCAAGATTGTGCTAAAGGGAATACTGTCTGACCAGCTGTATGACCACTTCATGGGATTCAGTGTCGCTTTGAGCCTGCTTCTTTCACCCAGCTTGGCAGTGGACTACAACAGCTACACCTCTGAGCTGATGAATTAATTCGTCACAAAAACAAAAGACCTATATGGCGAGCAATTCATGGTGTACAACATCCACTCAATGACACACCTTCCAGCAGAAGCGCTGCGTTTTGGCAGTCTTGATGCTTGCAGTGCATTCCCATTCGAGAATTTTCTTGCAAAGCTCAAGCGACTCGTAAGGTCAGGGAAGCAGCCACTTGTTCAAGTCACCAAGCGGTTGATGGAGATTTCAGTCTCTCCACAGACCACGTCTGTGCTGGCCACAAAGGGCAAATTGTCAAGACCCAACAATGCCTTCATTCTTGGCCAAGAAAAATGTTGTGAGGCCATTGAGGAGAGGACTGAGTTAAATGAATCTGGATCCCCTGTGGTATTATGCAAAGTGTTCGAAAAATGTGAACCACTTTTTGAAGACCCATGTGATTCCCGGATACTTGGCTGTTACAAAGTGCAGGCAAGGCAATACACAATGAAACTTGTGCCAGAAGAACAGCTGACAAGTCCTGCCATAATGCTGGAAGAAGCACAGGAGATCATTTTTTTGGCCATCTTACATACAATTTAACTGACACTCTCACACACACACACACACACACACACACGCACACACACACACACACGCACACACACACACACACACACACACACACACACACACACACACACACACACTCTCTCTCACTCTCACACACGCACATTCTCTCTCTCTCTCTCTCTCTCTCTCACACACACACACACACACACACACACACACACACACACACTCTCACACACACACTTTCTCTCTCACACACACTCTCTCTCTCACACACACACACACACACACACACACACACACACACTCACACTCCCTCTCAATCTGAATTACTAAAAGTAACATTTAAACTGATGTCATGAGAGGCTACACAGTTTTCAGCAGGATGGTTCAGTCCATGTAGATTGTGGCCAACCCAATAATAAGCCCTTCAGGTAAGGATTTTCAACAGCAAGGTTTTCCAATGTTAAGTGTCTTCAGTTTTTTGTGTTCCTTCTCTGAGAGTGCAGCTTAGAGTTTTATTCCCCCCCCCCCAGATCCTGATCAGTCCCAGGTGTGTGGGAATACTGATTTATTTGAGGGGTGGAGTTCCCGACAAGCCCAGCAGATGAAGCCATAGCTGTTTGTGATTGAAGCCATCTCAGGGAAATGCACCATCCCTCCAGGACACAGCCTCTAGTGACATCACAAAACAACAAGCAAAGATAAATAAATAAAAGAAAAATTAGGTAAAACAAAGATAACACATTACTGTTATGACACAGAAAATTGTATTGTATCAAATTTACGTTAACAATTCGTTTTAGTGAACACTTTAGTTTAAACATTTAAATGTTTAATGGGGGTTGGGGTGGGCATGTAACAATATATTTATATTTACTGGTTGTTAATGTGGTTGTCCCTTAACTACAAATTCTGCATCTATTAATGTCTATTCTGCTTTTTAACCAAGAATAATCCAATGTTTTTCAATTGAGGTACAGCTTTTAAATTGAGAAAATATGGGGTTCATTTTGGGAAAATATTTATTTTGATCATTTAATATTTGAGGACGTGTAGTTTTGTTTCTACAACTTTTATAGTGCAATGTGAACAGAGTCTGTCCTTCGGCCTGTCTCTCTCTTACTCCCTCTCTTTGTCTCTCTCTCTCTCTCTCTCTCTCTCTCTCTCACACACACACACCACGTCAAACAAACAAACTACAAAACATTGTGAAATTCCCATTTAATGATACAGAATTCATCATGGGAATCAGGTAGGCCGATACATTCAAGCCGTAACAATAATGTAATTATTTTCAATTTTCAATGCTTTTTTCAGTTGCTTACAAACATTGTTCAATTCTGATTTGCTTTAACACAAACCAATGGAAGTATTGTGGCAAGTGTGTGACCCGCTCTGGCGAAATGAGTCGGAAGTCGTAACGTTCCGTTTTAAGATATGAGCCGATAATGTGGAAAAACAATGAAATTATCAAAAAAAATATTTTTAGCTAATATCAAAGAACAGACATTAAAAAATAATCTCCCAAAGTTTCGTAGTCCAAATGATTGAGTAAAGGTGTTTAAATGACTATTAAAGTTTAAACAGTTTTACTAAATTCGCTGGAAATTAACATTGCTTTTCTCAAATCCTCCCGTCACCTCCAAGCATTTCCCGAGGATCCCGTGAAACGTCACTATCTCTCCAAATATGGTGTTACACGTTGTTTTAGAGCCAATAAGAAATCTTCATAAAGGCTGATCATTTGTCAATGGGAAACCCCGGGGCACCTGATTGGTCCAGCCAATGCAGCCATCCTCCTGTCATACTCGCAGCACTCTCCTCTCCTATTTAACTCCTTTTTGAATTGGTTAACTGTTATTGTCAACTAGCCTACACAAAGATTGCTTGTCTCTCTGCCTCTCAATTTCTCTCACCCGCAAACGCGCACGCACGCGAACACACACATGCGCACACACACACAAACACACATTGTTTTGTGGGGACATTCCATAGACGTAATGTTCTATTCCCTTCCCCTAACTCAAACCCCAACCATCACAGAAACCTTTCTGTTACATCACATTTTCAATAAACATCATTCTGTTTGATTTATAAGCTAGTTTCCTGGTTTACTGTAATGGCATTTATATTAATGTCTTTGGTCAAATTAAGCTGTAAAATAAATAATTTATCCATTTAAAAATGCAATGGATTTTGAAAGATATCTACAAAAAAACGGGCAAAAAACTTTAAAGGCGTTTTTCTCAGGTTTTCAGTTGGAAAAAGAGGACAGACAACCTTAATTCAAATGTCTATATAATTAAAACCATTCAAGGTATGACTTTGACTAGGATATCATTTGAAAGCTTCTCCATTGATACCAAAATCTCAATTTTGAAATTTGGGTCACTGTGACTCATTTTGCTGGATCAGGTCACATATTTTGATAAGTAATGGAGATTACACAATTGATGGTATCCAATGAATTACATAGAATTTGTTTTTCCTACTATGGAGGTCAACGGTTACCAGCAGTAATTTATCAAAATATCTTGTTTTGTATTCATCAAATTATGACACATTTTCATGGGTTTAGTGTTTCTTTAAAGCATCATCAAGCTTTTAATGTAACTGCACAATGATAGTTATCTAATCATATTTATTACAGGTTTTTTTCCGATTGCTAAACGACAGTGAGCACAACTGGAGCTACTGGTCAAAACTTTAAAAACTCTTTATAAAAACCTCATCTGTTGTTTTATCAAGAACAAACATTCTATTGATGCAGTTGTTGAATGGTGCAGATTTGGTTACACCCTCAACTTGTTTAATTCCCCTCATTTCAAAAAACAATCACTTTCACTTCTGTAAACAGTGTGATGAGTGCAAAACAGGACATTATTTGGAATAAATACAATTTAATTTGCTAAAAATTTGTCATAATAATGACTACAAAATGCACAAAGTTTGTTTTGAACCTAGAGTAAACAATTGGTAAATATGCAGAAAAATTTGTTTTGTATGAAACCAGTGAAAAATGATTTACAGTTTTGTCTGCATAAACTTCTGTTTCACTGTCTGTCACTGTGTGTGAAGAGTTTTGAAAATGTAACTTCAGTATTGACTCCAATGCATGTTAGCAAATAAAAAACAAACAAACTATAATTGCTTTATTTATTTGTCTCTCAACAGATGGAGAAAAAAACTTTTGCAGTAACTGAATTTGCAGATGACAATTCAGTAGAAATTGTCCCAAGTACTTGGTTGGAGGAAACCACTGAAGTATGCCGTCTTAAAAAAACTTTAAAGTAACATAACTTAGATTATTGAAATCTGATCTAATGCATTTTTTTACAGGGAACATTTTGTTTCTGGACCTTCACCAACACAAGACAGCTAGTAAAAAAAATGCCTTGCCTGACAAACAAAAGTGGAGGCGCTTCCCTGTAAAAAAGATTTGGCTACAAACAAGTAAATGTTAAAGTACTAAATATGATTCTATACTGTAGTATGATTCTATATTGTAGTATTTCAGGTTTATTGAATGGTTGTATTGCCCATGACTCATAAAGATTGTGTTGTATGTATCTGAGATTTTTATAAATTTTAGTCCTGGTGGTAATTTGAACATTTGATTACACTTCTAAATATTGTTACAATAACTTTATAAAACATAATATTTTACAACAAACTATATATTTTTCAGACTCATATGAAAAGGCATTCCATAAATGCCAAGAAGCAGCTGAAACATCAAATATCAAAACTGACACATCCCTTAAAAAGAGGCCACACAAAAAGCCCAAAAGATATGAGTCCGAAACTGACATTTCATCAGATGGTAAGTGTTCATAGTATTTGCAATAAAATATTTTTATAAATATTACTTCTTAGTTTTTACAATTACAATGTTTTAATTACTTTTGTACACTATACTTTTGTATAAGAATTACTGTAAGTAAAAACCTGACATATAGGGTCTCTGCCAATAAATGCAGCTCAGTACAGCATAATAAATCCAAAATCAAAACTCTGCTGTGTAAAAATCAATTTGAACAGATTATCCATGTTCTTGTTCTTTTACAATTAGACTATTGCAATTCACTTTTTTATGGAATAAATCAATTGTCTTTAATGTGCCTTCAGGCAGAATGCAGCTGTAAGAGAGTTGACAGGCAGAAAAATGTTTGATCATATCTCTACGATCCTCATTTCCCTTTATTAGTAACCAATTAAATCAATAATTATTTTTCAAATCTTTGTTTTCAAACCAAGCACCTTCTAATATATTCGAGCTAATCAGTGTTCACGGGCCAAAAAATCTTTAAAGTCTGGTGACCTTGGTCTCCTTATTGTTCCTAGCTGGGCTTTGCCACAGAGGAGATTGAGCTTTTGCTATCTCTGGTCCGACCCTATCAAATAAGCTCCCAATGGCTGTTAGAGCTACACCCTCCCTACCAGTTTTTAAAAACCTGCTTAAAGGCGGAGTCCACGATGTTTGAAAGCCAGTGTTGATATTTGAAATCACCCAAACAAACACGCCCCTACCCGAATAAAATCTGGACCTTCTGTTGATAGACCCGCCCCACACATACGCAACCCGGCATTTGATTTGATTTGATTGGCTATAAGTGTGTTTTGGTAGTCGGCCCGTCTCCTTTTCCAACGCGTTTTTCAAACATCGTGGACTCCGCCTTTAAAAATCACTTATTTATTTCAGGATTATAGTAACTGGGAGAACAGTTTTTTTGTCTCTTTATATATATATATATATATATATATATATATATATATATATATATATATATATATATATATATATATATATTATACTATGTTGTTGAATGTAGTTGTATGTTACTCTAAAAAAAAATGGTGCTAAAAACTTTAAAAGCTTGTAAAATGTTTGAATGTTTGGAAGGGAAACTGGCTTATACACAGTGGTGGACAGTAACGAAGTAAATGTAATTCGTCAAACCACCAATCAGGGTACAGCACGCGCTTCGGTTTGAACTTGTTTTGGTTGCCGCGGTGGAAGGTGGTTTACGTAAGCGACGCGAGTGCCGCAGCCAGCCTGTTGTTTGGAGAATGAAACTGCATTCAAAAACAACGGAGGAGATAACTGACCCGCCACAACAACAATGGCCTTATTTACGCGAGTTTTTTAAGTCCTTGAATAAAAGAACGAGTCATTCGTGTCTTCTCTGCCTGCCTTGAAACTGTGCTATTTCTTTTAACAAGAATACTCCTTCAAATCTAAGGAAATGCATAGAGGTAAGGCATTTTTATTCTGGTTATATTTTTAAATGAGCAATCTTAACAGTAGCTTGCAGAAAACTGTTTCATTGTGTAGTTAAAATATATACGACATTATCATGAATGAATTTTAAGCAAGTTAGCTATGCAGGCTGGAGCTATTTTTAGCCGTATAGTTAGCTGTTTCACTTAAGTTCATTGTGAAGTACTCAGTACTGTGTTATTGTGAAATGACAATCAATCGCTATCAACACTGTTGTAAAATATAAATGACATTTTGACTAGCCATGCAGTGTATGATGCTTAAACAGGCAGGTGGATTGGAGTGCTCCTTAAAACTGAGATTGATATTTTCAAAAGTTTTGCTTCCAAAATATATTAATACATTTATTTATGTATAACAATATACATATGACATGCTGAAGCACATGAAATGTTTCTTAAATTATATTCTGTAAGGCTTGTTGTTTTTGTCAAAGAAAGGGATATGTATTTAATGTTTTGAACCTTTTCTTTTGCAGAGAAAGCATGGTAGCCAACATTAAAAGGTATGTTACTGTAACAACATCAAGGAAAAGAAACCTGGAAAGTGAGGAAGTTTTTACTACACTTAAACTGTTAAATTATTCAACAAATAAATCTTGAAATGAGACTTCCTGCTCTCAAATGCATTTGGTGCTGAAGGAAATCAAGGTAAACTTTATTATCCACAAGTAGGAAATTCATATGGTAACCTTACATGCTCCAAACAGTAAAAAAATAAATATAAATGCAGAAGACATTAAAACATTTAAACATTGAGAACATTAAAAAAAGAAATGTTTTGGCTTTAAGGTTTTAGGCTTATGATAATTTTAATAGACATCAGTGTCTGAATAATTAATGTCCTTCTATTAATAGATTAGTGAGCCAAAAGAGTTTCGTGACAATATGATGCAGACATAATAAATCACAGTACTTTTGTACTTAAGTACATTTTGAGGCAGATACTTTTGTACCTTTACTCAGGTAAAAATTTTAAGGAAGTACTTCTACTTTTACTTGAGTAATATTTTACCCTGGGTATCTTTACTTTTACTCAAGTACACGATTTATTTTATGATTCTATGAACTACAATTGGTCATGTATACAATTTTTTGTTTTCTTAGATGACAGCGGACATATTCCAGTTTCAGAAAAAAATGTGTCAAAACCTGTTCCACCCAAATGTAAGTGGTAACATGACTTGCATAATCATTAACATTATGTTTTTAATTTCTACTATTACATTTTTTTACTGGTTTTATGTTCTTTTCCAAAACTTTTAAAAGCAAAACATCCTACTGAATGTCTTTTCATACTTCTGTTGTACTTTCAGATCAGCCATTGCCCAAAACCGTCCCGCAAGACAAGGGTTAACAAAATATATTTATTTATGTGTATATATGTCACATAGTTATTTATATGTGTATAAATAGGTAATATTTATGAACCATTTTTCTGTTTTGCTCACAGTACAACAAATGACAAGAACTCTTGATTTATTCTGTAAGAGGAAGTCTTTTAAAAATGTTACAAAAAATTTACCATGTTTATTTGTAGATACTTGCATCTAAAATTAATTATTTCTTACAGCAGATGACTCATTACCAGAGACCTCACTGACAAATGTGTCACCTCTACATCAAGGTAAGTAATACAGTTTTATTGTGCTATATTAATTGATATGTAATCTTTATAAACATATATGTGAAACAATTAACTTTTTTCCACAGCAGTGTCAGATCTACTCGTAAACGAGCCAGAGAACACAACTGAGGAAGCCACAAAAAGTAAGCTACTGTAACAGTTCTTGGATGCAAACATGCATACACAGTGTTTCCCACAGGAACACTGCCAACACACATTTATGTTTCAAACACCTTGTAAAAGTGGATTTTGCATAATAGGTGTCCCTTAAAGCAACACTATGTAGTTTCCATGTAAAAATGACTTACAGCTCCCCCATGTGGTTGAAAAGCGCAACAGTGCCTGGTATCAGACACTCTTCTGCAGGCAGGGGGAGGGGCGGGGCTGTGTTTCCTACCCTCCACCGCCACTTTCAGAGTGTGCTTGTAGCAGCTAGGAGGCTGCTCAGGTTGCAGCAACAGTACAATTTGTCCATTTAACAGTTGTTCTATCACTGAAATAATTTTAGAGACATTATTAAAAAGTAAAAAAACTACATAGTGTTGCTTTAAAGTAAAAATAAAGATAACTATGTCTGTCTTTTTTGTAAATACAAATGATTTAATTAATGTAGGATTTGTAACATACTAAAAGCTATTATTTTACTACAGGCTAGTCAGTGTATTCATTAGGTTGCTTCAAAGGCGTAAGGTATTGTAAATACTACATAGCCAAAGCAACAATAATAAAGCAATCAGTTGACAAAGAATGTACTTTTAATACTTACTTTTAAAGGGCACATTTCACAAGACTTTAAGATGTCACATAATTCTTTGGTGTCCCCAGAATACATATGTGAAGTTTTAGCTCAAGATATTACATAGATAATTTATACCATAATTAAAACTGCCCCTTTGTAAGTGTGAGCAAAAATATGCCGTTTTGCCACTAAATGGCAGAGTCGTGGTTGGATAGTGCAAGTTTAAGGGGCAGTATTATTTTAATAAGATCCCTTTTTGATGTCACAAGGGGAGACAAATTTCAATGAGCTATTTTTTACATGCTGGTAGAGAATGGTTTACCAAAACTAAGGTACCTGATCATTTTCACATTTTCTAGGTTGATAGAAGCACTTGGGACCTAACCCAGCACTTAGACATGTAGTCAGATTTTATGTCCCCTTTAAAAGAAGGTTCTTCTGCAATTTTACTTAAGAAAATATTTGTAATGGATCTTAGTAACTCCATTACTTGTAATGGAGAAATACTTGACCAGTAAGTAATAGAGTTGTTTACCTCTGTTTTCCATAGACTATCGCACAAAAGTGCTGCAGAAACTGCAGGAGCGAGAACTCCTTTCAATGCAGCCACGGATTTTGGCTGCTGTAGCTCCAAATGTTGACACAGATGAGGAGCTTCTTGATGGACCATGCCAGACATTAGAAGCATTTGTGCAATTCGACGCAACACTAGAGAGCAGGGAAAAAAAGATGGTAATAAATATACATGCAGCAATATACATAAGCTAGGCATGTGCCAATCCTAAACTTTCAATATAGTTAATGGACATTTATATTATATTTCACAAATAATGATTTATATGCATAAAATAATGATATACTGACTGCTTAATAATATGTTCTAGACTTTAAAAACGGTTGTGTTAAAACAAACCCAATCAGTGTTATTTTTGGGACACATTTAGGGCTCTATCTTACACCCGGCACAATGCAGTGCAATGCGCGACGCAAGTGTCTTTCGCTAGTTTCCACCCTAATTTCACGTTTAGCGCCGCGTTGTTTAAATAGCAAATGCATTTGCGCCCCCTTTTGCACCCATGGGCGTTCTGGTCTGAAAACGAGGTGTGTTCAGGCGCATTGTTGGTGCGTTGCTATTTTGAGGCAACTAAAATAGACTACGCCATTGACAAACAAAAACCTGGTCTAAAGTCAATGGCGCAATGTGTTTTATGTTATTTAAAGAGCGCATTAGTAAAATGCGCCTATAAACGGGAGGACAACGCGGGTTTGCTTATCACAAAGTACATGAATGCGCACCAGCACAAAAATGCTTTTAAATATGAAAGATTAAAGGATTGAATGTAAAAGATTATTATTGGGTCTCTTGGACATAAATGAGGACTAATTATGAGATGTAATAAGGCGCAAAGAGCTGCTTCACATGTAGCTTGGTAAGTAAATAAATGCTTTGAACAAATGCATCTGTTTTTAAATGATTTTTTTAATGCTACCTCAAGGATTTATTGTATATGATGACTCTGTACCTGCGGATATGGTGAGATGAGAAACATTTTTAAGTAATGCTTAAAAAAACTCTTTGCTAAAAAAAACGCTGTCTAAAGTGCTGAAACGTGCGGAGAGACGTTTGTAAATCTTTATCTCCTGTTTGTTACAAATAAAGTATTTTTAGAGTACAAACCTTATCTTAAATTCTTGTAAATTATTTTTTTAAATATTGGATAGCCATACATTTAAAGCAATTACAAGCCTGCTTTTTACTTCCATGACTAAAAGAAAACGGGTTTTAAAGGTTTTAATCCAAAAAAACAACAATTTCAATACAAGTGAAAAACAACACAATTATTTAACATTAATCTTAAACTGGGGATCTTCTTTCTCCACTTAGTTTTTCAGTTTACAAAGTTCGTCATCTAAATAGGGATTAGACATAGCGCCAGCACAACTTGCTTTTAAAGGGGATGAGAGCTGAGACTCTCATTGGTTTACTGCACGTTACGCCCAAAATACTCCCATTACAATAGGACCAACCCTTTTCGACCATGCGCTCGGCGCACAAACCATTTTTCCCGTCGTTAAATTAGCAAAAGTGGATTTGGACACGCCCATTTAGACGTTGCGCTGTGCGCTTTAGACAATGCGCTTAGATCGTTAAAATAGGGCCCATAAACTCACTGCCTTGTCCCAAACTAGGCACAGCTGTGGGTTTTTTTTTGAACAACACATGTGTGTTATTTTTAATACAAGGTTGTTGTATACACACAGAGTTGTTTCTAGTTTTGGACAACGCATTTAGTGTTTTTTAATGTAATATATAAACACTGATTGGGTTTGTTAACACAACCATTTTAATAAGATACTGTGATTTTAGAAGAATGCAAACAATTGCTGTATGTTAGAATTGTTAATTTTAAATTGCTCACAGTAGGACTATAGTGAATTACTACATGTTGTTGTTTTAGATTAACTACATACGGTCCCTTGGGGGAGCCAACCCAGGAGCTGCTGTACGCAAAATTTTGCGTAAATTGGCCACCACTGAAATCCTGAGTGCCTACAGCATGAAAGGGAGGAAGGGTAAACTAGCCTTCCAACGGCTCAGAATGTGCCCTTTAATAATAGGCAAGCTTTCTTCTTTGCCTCATTGTTTAAAGAGAAACTCATTTCTGTCCGTTTATTCTCAGCAATATCCAATTAAAAGAGACAGAATAAGATTGGACCAGAATATCACACTCTAAATTCTGCTGGGTTATTTTTAACCCAATGCTGGGTAAATATTGGACAGAACACATGTTACCTTTTAAACAAAACCCTGCATTGAAACAACCCAGCATAGGATTATTTACTAATGCAGTATGCCTACTAGAAATGGGTAAATTAAGGCATGCTCAAGAAGAAAAGTGGCCAAAGAGAAAATACATTACATTACTGATGTGATTTGTAACTGGTACTGATGTGGTTATAAAATAAGAAAAACATGATTGATCAGAATATGATCAGAATATCAACTTGCATAATAATTATGCATGTAGTAATCATAACAACAGTTACAACAATACATCACAATTGTGGTTATACAGCAGTATGAGAATTACATGACGAACTTGTATGTTTAATTCAGGGGTTGCGAACGTTGGTCCTGGAGGTCCGCAGTCCTGCAGAGTTTAGCTCCAGCTCTAATCAAACACCCGAACAGGCTAATCAAGGTCTAAAGAGTTACTAGAAAGCTACGGTAACGGGCAGGTGAGGTTTTATCAGGGTTGGAGCCAGTAGCGGAGTGGCCATCGGGAGAGTCGGGACATTTCCCAGTGGGCCGGTAGTGTTTTGAGGCTGCGAGGGCCGGTCTGATAATGGATAATAGTTATACATTGCAAGTTATATAGCAACCCCGTCTGGCGGTCAAACTGTGCAGCCTCTTTGCTCAACACAGTAGGCTATATAAAAGTGCTCAACCTGTTCGCCAGGTTTAACCATGTTTAGGATTTTTTTTAAATATGGGGGGATTATTGAACGGCCCTTCTCCAAATTGCCATAGCCTGCCGGCCTTTGATGTGAAAAGCCGCGTCGCCGAATACCTGTTTATTTCAGAACATATGCGGTCGAATTGAAGAGTTTGGTTCCAAAACGCAATAAATCCATTTTGACAAATTTTGGTAAAAACGTGTTTTCTATACCAAGAAAGTGACAAAATGAAAACAACTATTTTCTGTTACAAACTTTCACATAGCATCTTTAGGTTATATACACATAAAAAATTCAAATCCATAAGTTGATTTTCAAAGATTTATTATAAAAACGGATTATTTTTTCCACAAAATGCAATAAATCCATGACAAGTTTTTATTCAAAATGTTATAAATCTATTGAATCAATAGCCTTTATAAATGTGCATTCATCTTTGCCATGTTATATTCATTTAATTGACTAGTTGTACACACTAATTAAAAATATAAACATTAATGTCATTAATCAAAATACTTACTTTGTCATATTAAGAACACTGTCATTTCTGCGGTTATACTTGACCTCCTCATTTAACGTTTTTCACAGCGATCAGCTGTAAAATGTTTTGGTCCTGCTCGATTTTCGTTGACTTTGAGTAAAATTATGGAAAGTTTTTCATAAGATCCTCTGGGGTCAATGTGTTAGCATGAGAAGCTTGATGCTGTCGGGAGAACAAGCACCCGTCTCCCGAGTGCCTCTCAGGGAAATTATTAGATGCTGATGGCTTACGTTTCTTTCCCATCACAGGTTTATGAATGCAATTAAAGTATTATTTTGTTTTGTTTGTTGATCACAAAGTACAAAGTAGATGAGGAAAACTAGGACTCCATGTACTCAGCGCGCCGCCATGTTTGTTTACATTGCGTGAATGGTGCGCTGTAGGATTTATTGCGTTCTGTAAAAAAGGGGGAGTGGCGCTTATCGCATATTGGGAAAAAAGGGGGAAAAGATGACAGAATAACACGCCGGATATTGGATTTTGCGTAAAATTAAGAATTTGCTTTTAACTACTGACCTGATATAATACTGATTTTGGCAGTAACTCATTTTTTTCCAAAATGGCGTTTATCGTGTTTTGGAACCAAACTCTTCAATTGATCCATCAAGCGGAGACTATTTGATAGAAAGTGTAGATTAAGGATGTTTAAAATCTCTAGCCTGGTGGTCAGTACTTGAATGGATAAAATCAGCACATTTGCAAAGGTTTATCTCCATATGGCTATATATAATAAATAAAATTTAGAAGGGTAACTTTGCAGTATCACATTTTATATTTCCTACTATTAGATTTTTATTAGATTTCCATATTAATAGACGAGAGTATTCAACTGAAATATATAAATATCCTCACAACATTATTATTTCTCAAAACTTTGGCAAAAATTATTTTCAAATGAACTGTATTCTTACAGTTATTCGAAGATGCACACATTATTCCGGATATGATTTGAATATTAGACCAGATAATATAACGGCAATGAACGTCTCATATGCCATTAAATATCCACATAACTTAATATAACAGCATATTGAAATGATTAAAAAGACAAGGAAGCAGGATTGGCATGTAAATTGTATTATTATTAGCGGGAAAAAAAGCAATATTACTGAAATACACTCTGAGGTAATGCTACAAACACATTAAAATAAATAAGCAATAACCGTATTTTTCTCGCAACTGATGCTTGTCACCTTTCACCATGTCCTCCTCCTCTTCCTCCTCCTTCAACAAGTCCTCTTCCTCCTCTTTCTTTCTTTCCCTCCTCCTCTTCCTCTCCCCCCTCCTCCTTGACCTATTCCTTCATTTTTCTGTGAATCCATTCTTCCAAAGCTCAGTGAACTGATTCAGGTCCTTTATCTATCTATTGAAGGATTTGATGCGTCTTCAGTTTTGACTCTTTGTGTTTCCACCTTGGTAATTGTTTGCCAATTGAGCCTTAGCTGTGCTGACTTGAGTGAACAGTATTGAATGCTAGTGCTTTCCATATGACCACATGGTGTAAGCTATGAGAAATGTAGGGATTTGTGTGTAGAGTTTTGAAGTAAAACTTCACCAAATCTAACTCAAATGTTAAAGCAGAAGAGTAGTGTTTATTGTTCAGCAAATTGATTTTGAATGATTGTGCTTCTTGAAAAATGGCGTTATGGTTTTGAAATTTTAGTTCAAAAGCCTGGTTATAGTGTTTTAGCAATCGAGAAAAACTGTAAAACAACTGCATGCTATTTTTTACATATTATCTGTTCGGTTGTCAGACATGAAACGAGTATACTATAAAGTAGTGACAAAACACAACCCAAAAACACCTTGTGTTCACTTCAATCCAACCAGGTGTTCCTTTAACTGCTGCTAAAATCCTGATTTTTAAACGCGACATCGTCTGAAGCGCTCGCAACAATGAATTAAGCCGTTTTACCAGTAAAATATAAATGTAAATTGGAACCATGAAAAATCTATTCGTGCTGTCGGTGCTGATTCCGTGGCCGTGCGCCACGAGTAAATCAATGTAGGCTATGGGAAACACTAATCACATTGTAGAAAAGTATAAGAGCTGACACATGACATTAAAATAATAGAATGCAAGCACTGTAAAAGGCTTTGCCTGTTTTAAAAATCTGCTTATTGTCTGAGTCAGTGTGCACAATGTGAAAAACTAACCATTCTGACCAACTTGATAATACTGACACCTTATACAATGTAACAGGTTGACGAGATGTCATCCGCCTGTCGGTTCGCGTAGCATGAAGTCAAACACACGTGTAAATTATCCCTATTAGTAATGTACTATTATTCAGATATGTTCTTCTAAAAATATTTAAATTTATCTTTAAGGAGCATTATTATAGCCTGTTTCTGCTGTTTTGCAACGCAAACCCATCCCCTGTACCTAATAGTTTTGCCCACACTGTATTTTAGAGAGCCGGTTAAATCTTTGCGTGGCAGGGGCAGCTGCCTTGATACCCGCCACACCTGCCTCGCTACCTGTCACACTTTTACATGCCTGCCAGTCGACCTGTCACACCTGCCTCGCTACCCGTCACACTTTTACGTGCCTGCCAGTCGACCCGTCACACCTGCCTCGCTACCCGTCACACTTTTACATGCCTGCCAGTCGGCCCGTCACACCTGCCTCGCTACCCGTCACACTTTTACGTCCCTGCCAGTGTACCCATCCAACAGGGTTGACCCATCACACTATTTCGCGCCTGCCTTGCTACCCGTCACATACTTTTAAAACAGCCAGCATAGGCGGAGCTGCCAAATTAAGCTAAACACGTCTGAAAAAAGCCGGAGACATTAGAGAGAAGAAAATAATGTTTCTTTATTCCAACTTAAATACTAACGAAAATTAACCATGGTTTTATTGTGGTAAAAGTGTAGTAACCATGGTTTTTTGGTGAATTGATTACTATGAGCAAAACCATGGTTTTACTACACTAACCATGGTTTTTTGGTTTTAACTGTAGTAAAACCATGGTTAATTTTCTCATGACATGGCCGAACTTTTTTTTTTAAATCGTGACCACGAATTAGCAACCGTTCTCACGAAAAATGTACCCTGCAACACGCCCTTTAAGTCAGTAAGGCCGTCCCAATTCAAAGGATCAAATTAAAGATCAGGGGTGCGTTCTCCGATAACTAGAGATGTTCCGATACTATTTTTCTCTTCCCGATACCGATTCCGATACCTGGGCTCAGGGTATCGGCCGATACCGAGTACCGATCCGATACCTGGGTGTATATCTGTAAAATATACAGCTATACATACTACTAGTCCTGTTTGAATGGATATAACGGTTTTATGGTGTGCTTCAGACTTATTCCTGTATAAAACATGAACAAATACATACAGTGAACTAGGGTATTTTTATTATCTGAAAGACATTTGACAGTAATATTTATTTTTCCTAAGAGAAAACGAGCCACAAATCTAACACTGTACACTGAAAGGGTATTTTAGTTTTAGAATAATTTGAAAAATCTGTGGAATTCTGTGGGATGATTTTAAATGTTTTTAGAAGAAATTAGAGAATTTAAGCTATTAAATATTACAAAATTGCATCTAAAATAATAACTTTTTAAAGGCTTACAATTAAAATGAATACACCAAACCAATGAGTCCTCTGAATTAAACTGGACCAACATGAACCAGATAATGTGCATGTCAAGATAGAATTATAGTTTGTAGCCTATATAAAATGACATATATTATTGTTAATATATATTATAGCAGAATAAAAAAGCTTGTGTAAACGTTCTCATTATGAATTAAGCACGTATGAAGATAATTTCATCATTTTTACAACGCAATGTAAACGTTATATTAAACATAACAAGAGCATTCGTCTTGCAAACGGATTTGAAATTATGGATGTGCTGTGCTGACTGTCGCGTCACATAGACGACAGAGACAAGTAAGATCTGCGGTAAAACTCAGTGGTAAGTTTTATTTCATCTCAAATATCAACTGGTTCATGCTCTTATCATTAAAAACAATCACAGCAAACAGCACACGCAGGGTTTATGTACTTATCAATGCTGCTCACAAACGCGCGAGGCTATGTATGTGTACTTGTTGTCAATGACAGTACTGGTCACTCATAAACGCGCTCAAGCGCGGGGTATGTGTGCTTGTCAATCACTCCGTTGAGTACTCCGCCAAAATCTGCGGGCGCGGATTCCGTTGAGATATGTCGATGTTTTGTTTTATTAGTCTGAAATACTAACAAACAGCGGACATACGGCTGCATGCTTTCATTTCTTTGCCGCTCTAAGTAAACAGTGGTTGCGTCACGCATGAGGTAACTTCCTGGTGTTTGCATTCAGAGCAGCGAAGAAGAAATGAGTTTCGCTTTGCAGCGTTAGCTATAACGGGCATAACTAGGTTTAGTAAGAAAATGGTATCGGATCGGTACATGGGTTCAAGTACTCGCCGATTCCGATGCCAGAATTTTTTGTGGTATCGGCCGCATTTCCGATACTGGTATCGGAATCGGAACAACTCTACCGATAACGTTGTCTCTTAGCGCTTGGAAGACTCTTAAGTTAAACCTTAACTACAGGTATACCTTTCCTACGTGTGTTCTCCGAACTATACCTTAGGACAGTGGTTCTCAAACTTTTTCTGCGTGCGGCCCCCCTTGTGTATGGTGTATTCCTTTGCGTCCCCCCCAAAGAAAATTAATGACAAAAACTGTTCTAAAATTTAACATTTTAATTAAACAAAACATATTAAGTTATACAAAGTAGTGGTGTTGGTTAGTAGCCTTATTTCTTAGGTTTAATTACACAGAATTCATGATAAATGAATGTATTTTATAAAATGTCATAAAACTGGGGCCCCCCTGGCACCGGACCCCAGTTTGAGAACCACTGCCTTAGGATGTTGCTTAAGGTAAACCTTCTTAAGTTCGACCTTAGCAGGTGCTGTCCGTGATGGAGGTGCTGAATAGGTTGATATCGATTGCTCGACAATCAATTATTCACTTCATGTAATAGGTTTCGCTGCGTTATGAGATAGCAGTGTTCTTTATTAAAGAAACATTGTAGAAATAGTTCAAGTTCAATTTATTAGGAATATCTGGTAAAAATATTTCAAATTGCAAACAACTAAATTCAACCTTCTATATTTTATATCAAACCCGTGCAAAACCCACAACTTTATTTCCAAACGTATCATGTTTAAACTGCTCCAATTCATCCGCTATGCCTTGAAAGGATCATTTATATTAGGGGTTCCCAATAAGTGCGTTGCACAGGGGAATAAAGTGGGTTGTGCAAGTACTTGGCTGTGCATTACACTTAAAATATATAAAAACAAACTGCTGTTGTTCATTAGTTCACGCGTTTATTGTGCTTGGACACTGTATGCACAAGCAGCGCGTTAACAATGCGGATAAAGCTTAATGGACGCATTTCTGGAGCCTGTCTGTCTAAATTTAACATATCAAATATTATATAATAGCCTATAAATATATAGTATGATTGCTTTAGATTTTAGCTTTGATTAGTTTTAATGTGGAAATTTTTTTGACCTTAGACTATACAAGCAGTAATCAAGTGCACAGTTTATTTTGAATGTTTTTAAAGAATATGGCATGCAGTTGCCTCAAAGTTATAAAACATTAAAAAAACTTCGATGCAAAGTCGAATTAACATTAATAATCATAATTATTTTTTGTAATTTTACCCGATTTATTTATGCAGCTAAAATACTAGCCGTTAGACTAAGATTTAACGGATATGAAATGCACAAATGAAATAGTAGGATTCGCTGTACAGCTGCCAGTTTCACCAACTCCATCACCCAAAATATATATTTTTAAATAGTTTCTTAATCCTGTAGCATTTAATAGTTCGAAGTGTCCCTTTGGAAAACATAATTAAAAATCTAACAACCATCAATGTAATGATGTCTAATTATGTAAATGTTTTATTCTTTAAATATAAAAATATTTGCCTAATTAAACACGGAGTGTATTGCATTTTTTTTAACACAGTTTTATTAACTCCTGCCCAGAATTTTTATAAAAAACATTGGGACATAGAGCTCACACATTGATACAGTGCTATAGACCCCTTCACGGTTCACGTCACAGGCTGTTCCCACTGCGCATGTCGGGGTCAGAAAAGTCATTACAGCAGATTGAGTTGCGTATTACTCGGTATCGTCAAAAATGCCTACTTACGTCGTGGGCTGTGAAAATCGCACCAGGTCTTCCGTTAAGTTTTCGCGATTCATGCAGAATCTCAAAAACAAAAAAATACAAAATCTGCGTCTGCAAGCAATTAACGTGCAGACTGGGACAATGCAAAGATCAAAGAGGCTTGTGTTTGTAGTGCTCACTTCATTTGAGGTAAGGCTATGTTTACATTAATGCGTTTATGCTTTAAAACGCGTTACTTTTGCTACGTTTACGCCTTTCATCTACACTACATCACCGTTTTCGACCCTCATAAACGGATTCGTTCGCAAACGCTGAAGACCCTGTTTTAGTTTGAGAACTCAGACGTTGCTCTGAGTGTAAATGAACGTAGACGGAGTCTTATGTAAACGACCAGCTGACGTTAACGTGACAGCGCATCATTTTCAAAGTAAAAATTATTTTATTCATGTATATATTGGTTTGCAACGGAGGTTTTTCCAAAAATAGTAAACATCTACCAACCAGCTATTATAAACACTATATCGGATTGTTTTAACATTTTAGATAATGTCTGTTTTATATTAATGTTTGAGTATTGTTGGGTTTAATGTGTTTATGTTTTGTTTAAATTTAGTTAGCTTACGAAAGATAGACTGTAATTTAAGCGCCGTATAGGCCTTGCAAAGGCCAATATGAAGGGAGAATTGTAATGGGTCAGACATTATTTTCCAGTTTAATGTAAGTTTTGTTTGCTTCTTTAAAATGAATTTTGTTTCAGTTAATTTGTCTCTTAATTTTAATCGATGTTTTGTTGATAAGTTTTGTGAATATAAATTAATAAAAACAATAAACTCAACGTCATTAATATAATGCTCGTTTAGGCGCTTGGCTTTTAGCTATTTGTGTGTTGCTAGCGGAGGACGTGCACGGACCTCGCACACTTTTACAAATTAATGCAATAAACATTTCTGGTAGGCTAAAGCAATACTTCACTTCTTAATATGTTTGATTGAAGTTTGCATTTGCGTAAATTTATTTTTGCTTCAAGTTCGCTAGTGTACTGTTCACTTGAATGCTTTCTTTTTAAATCATAAAGACCTTTCTGTTTAGTTATAAAATTAAAATTAACCTATTAATCATATTAATATGTTGTAGGGGGAGCTAGAACAGTATAAGTGTTTATGTTTTGTTTAAATTTAGTTAGCTTACGAAAGATAGACTGTAATTTTAAATGCCATATAGGCGTTGCAAAGGCCAATATGAAGGGAGAATTGTAATGGGTCAGACATTATTTTCCAGTTTAATGTAAGTTTTGTTTGCTACTTTAAAATGAATTTCGTTTCAGTTAATTTGTCTCTTAATTTAAATCGATGTTTTGTTGATAAGTTTTGTGAATATAAATTAATAAAAACAATAAACTCAACGTCATTAATATAATGCTCGTTTAGGCGCTTGGCTTTTAGCTATTTGTGCGTTGCTAGCGGAGGACGTGCACGGACCTCGCACACTTTTAAAAATTAATGCAATAAGCATTTCTGGTAGTCTAAAGCAATACTTCACTTCTTACTTTGTTTGATTGAAGTTTGCATTTGCTGAAATTTATTTTTGCTTCAAGTTTGCTACCGTTTAGTACTGTTCACTTGAATGCTTTTTTTAAAATAATAAAGACCTTTTAATCAAAATTAACCTATTAATCATATTAATATGTTGCAGGGGGGAAATAGAACAGTATAAGACTTTCCCAAACACATTTTATAGGTTCAAAAATAGTGTCTGTTATAGTTGCCAGCAAAGGACCCATGTATGAATTTTTGTCAATATCGCACACCCCCTATAGGCTGCGTAAACGTGCAAAGGTAAGCTATTATTAGAGTAATAAGTTATTTTACACTTTTATGCGCATGCCCAGTTACGTGATTGGTCATGTTTCATGTGTTTATGGTGGTGTATAGTGTGGATGAAGATTCTTTTTAAAATGCCAGTATAAACGAGGATCGTTTTCATTTTAAAATGCCGTTTTAAAACGCAAATGCTCTAATGTAAACATGGCATAAGTCATCATTTTTCAGCACTGTTAGATTAAATTATAAAGCCTAAATAGTATAAACAGTTCGACCCCATGCTGCACGCGCACCCGATAGTCATTCAATGTTTACAAACCTTGAAGGGGTCTATATAAGGATCAAATTCATAGGGCCTTAAACCAATTTATTAATTCCTAAACTGTTATAATAATAAACATCGGGACATTAATGTAAAGCTTAACGCATTAATACAGTGCTATTTAAAGATCAAGATTACTATATTCCTTATTAAAGAGTCATACTACATACAGTTTTATTAATTCCTGCGCAGTATAAAAAACCTTGGGACATTAACATGACACTTAAAGCATGCTAATGCATTAAATACAGTGTTATTAAAAGATTAAAATCACTATATACCTTATTAATGAGTCATATACATATTCAGTTTGATTAATTCTGGGCAGGAATTAATAAAACTGAATATGTATATGACTCATTAATAAGGTATGGACATTAATGTGACGCAGTAATCACTGTAAAAAATATTCAGCTTTAAATCATTAAAATACCTTAATACAATCTCTTTATGTCACTTGGGTGTTTTTTTTTTAACTAAAAATAAACAGAAATTTTGTGTAAAATGTACAGATATTTAGGTGTATACTTCAAATAAAATAAGTATTTAACTAATAGATTCTTTCTAATAAATATCCTTAATATTTTTTGTAAATTTGAATCAATATATTTGAAAATGTCACAGATATATATTTTAGTTTTTAAAACTGTAATACTTGATTATTTCAAGTTAATATGTATTTAACATCAACTAAAAATTGAATAAGTTTCACACCTAACTTTATAATTTACTCAATATTTTTGTTGGTAAAACATTTCTCGTCTTGTATAGGACAACTCGCTATTAATGCGTTAAGCGTCACTTTAATGTCCCAATATTTTTTTATTCTAGGCAGGAATTAATAAAACTATGTATCTAACTCGTTAATAAGGTATATAGTGATTGTGATATTTTAATAGCACCAATGTATTAGCATGCATTAAGCGTCATGTTAATGTCCCGAGGATTATTTTTTAAATTCTGCGCAGGAATTAATAAAAAAATAAAAAAAAGTTATATCAGTGTTTCCCATACATAGGCTTTACTTTTTACTTTTTTTGTAAATTGCGACCCGCCCAGGTAAAAAAAATCACTTTACGAATTTCCGTATTTTCTGAACTCGACTGGATGACCCGTGTTTTGGAGAGAGCGAGAGAGAGAGAGAGAGAGAGCGCGCGAGAGAGAGAGAGAGAGCGCGCGCGAGAGATATAAAGATGGGGGCCGGGTGACAGCGTGAAGATGATGCACGCGTCATAAACTCATCATCCAGCGCGGCAAACTGGATCAACTGCAGCGCATATTGAGGTAACTGAGCAGCCAGGGAACTACACTGCGACCAAAATGGTCGCATATGCTTATGTGCATATGTGTTTATAGCATCCAAGTTGGCTTCATTTTGCGTGCAAGCACGTTGTGTCTCTCCCGTTGAGTGTCCGTTCACGTGCTCCCTGTTTCTCAATGAATTGGGTGCGACGCGAAGCAACCTCAGTGTCACATTGTATCCTTTCATGTTTCTGAACTTGAGCAGAGTTTTACCATTAGAGGTCTTTCTTCACTGAGGACGCGGGACCCGTACGGTTCCAGGTTTATATTTTAAATGATCAGCCGGGTCGGTCCTAGTTCATTACTTCGGGTCCCAAGTCTGATTAATATTGTGTGTAAAACCCGAGTCGATCGGAGAACGGCCGCTAGGGCAAAGCTCGAGTGCTGTTTCAGCGTGCCTCCGGTTTCTTTGGCGATAACAGCTGGCTCTTGTCACGACCACGCGCCGCTTCATTTTTTCTTTATCCCATTTTTTTTATAATCTTACAATTAATAGACCATATCTTTACTAAAATCTAAACAGTTTGCACAGAGATTGTAGCAAAAAGCAGTGCTAATACTGAATGAGCAAAGCTCTAGCTGACTCAGGATATAAAAAACGCAAAGCTGTAATGTAAAGTCTGTCATCGGGACAGCAAGTAGACTTTTAAATCTGAAATAATGAGTGGATTAAGCTTTTTTAATCGGCAAAAGAGAAATAGAAAGCAGAAGCAGTAAAAGTGCCTAACTAGAAATTATTAACATTATAACATCAGTCATAACATCAGTCACATTTATAATCTATAGACCTGCACTGTCTATTAATATACTGTACACATAGTATTGTTTATAATTGAGTTTGATAAAAGGGGTCATCAAATTGCTTCATATATCAGTGCAAAAACATAAAGTGTTTTCGTGGTGCTTTAACAAACAGTGTCAGCTTTGTTTATGGCAAAGAAAGTTTGGGGTGGTTATAGATTAATGAACTATAATGTGAAATTAATATTAATGTTTAATAAATCAAAGTATTGTGTTGTGTCACACATTATTAGTTCTTTGTCACATGTATAGTAGACCATTTTTTGTCGGTGGATATAATGATTGCCCTTTTCACGAGCTACCACCACAAGTAAATTTCAGATCTGTGGGAAACACTGTAAGGTTTTAATCAAAACAAACCAACTGCAGTTCAATTGAAATTAATTGAAATGCACAACCAAAAAACGAGATTTCTGAACAATTAAAAAAAACGGTGGTTATCTCGTTTTGCAACGAAACTCTTCATATATATATTAGCAATATACAACCAAAAACATCCAAAAAGGGCAATAGCCTATTTGTTACATGCTTTTAAAATGTGTATCCACATAACATGCCATCATAACATTATTTCTTTTTTATTTAACTTACAACTGCTGAATATGAAAGTGACGGATGTAAAAGTGTGACGGCAGGAACGTAAAAGTGTGGCAGGTAGCGAGGCAGGCACGTAAAAGTGTGGAAGATAGCGAGGCAGGCACGTAAAAGTGTGGCAGGTAGCGAGGCAGGCAAGTAAAAGTGTGGCAGGTAGCGAGACTGGTGTGATGGGTCGACTGGCAGGCGCAAAAGAGAGTGACGGGTAGCGAGGCAGGTGTGACGGGTAGCGAGGCAGGTATGGCGGGTCGACTGGCAGGCGCATAAGAGTGTGACAGGTAGTGAGGCAGGTGTGACGGGTAGCGAGGCAGCTGCCTCTGCCATGCAAAGATTTTACCCCTTCTGGTATTTTATTGAAGTGTTATCTCTATCATTTTGCAAACAGCCAGTGGTCGATCACTTGAGTTGTTGCCTGAGTTTTATCAATGGGATATCTAACGACAGTGATTTAAAAGCAGTTCTGCTTACCGCACTTCCACTCGCTTCTCCCTCGTGTCTAATTTTAACAGATGCACACTGACACTGCCTGCATGCTCCCAAAGAGCATGTAATTGGGCTATCTAAATGTCAAATAAAAAAGAACCAATGGACTGCTGATTAGGTGTCTCTTGGGTTAGGTCATTGGCCAATTAAAAAAATCATATTATAACGACCAGCCCCCAAATGTGTCAGCCCACCGGGCATTTGCCCCGGCCAGATTACCAGTCCCATAGGTCCAGCCCTGATCATGAGTAGATAGCTTACCTGATCTGATGCAAAAGTATTCTTAACTTAATTTTCAAACATTTAAAAGTTTAACTTAAAAAAACTGTGCCTACAAAGTGAGGGCACAGAAAATTTCAAGTGAACATAAAGTTAATTTATGCATTTATGGTTTTTAAAGTGCTATGTCCTCCGCGATTTCAAAAAACATGGTTCTGAACCACCATACTCAATCCCACAGCGACATCTAGCGGTACATTAAAATAAAAACTTGTTTCAATCTGTATAAAAACTGTACTATTGCAGCATTAAACTTTTACCAACTTGTAGCAGTCGAAGTAACAAAAAAACCTTTTGAATAGATTTATTCTATAAATACTAAGGTAAAAGAGAATCATTTGCTGATTAAATCAGTTTTTGTAGAGAAAATAGCCTACTTTTAAAGAAACCATGCGTAAAAGATAGCATACTTTTAAAAATTATGGTGTAAAACTTTTTTACTTTTATACACGTTATCATATTGGGTTAATTACTCTGCTTGTTTGAATCTATATATATATATATATATATATAGCCTATATAGTTTAAAATAAAATGTCGTAAAGAATCTTTAATTTTAAATGATCAAAATTACTACTAATATCCTGGCGCTGAACTTTTTCTTGTTTGTATGTCTCTTGTTTTTCAGTATACCAATGAAATATTCTTCTGATAACCAAACTGCAGCATACTAAATATATTTAAGAAGTTTTACGAAGAAAACGCATTTCAAATCTGTAGATGCATTTTTATCAGACCATTTGACGCGGTCGTGCAACTTAATGATAATACTTTTGTCATTGAATTGTTCATCTAAATGTTTAATCTAATGTTACTCTAACTTGCGTTGCCTTTATTGTTTGTTACTTTTGCAGATGGGAGAGATTGCCGTGGAGTTCCGAAGTTCATTGTTTAAATGTTTTGGTTTTTAATATATTAAAATATTTTTATGATAGAATGTTCTACATGTTTTTATGTTTTATGCCAATGTTATGTTTTATATAATCAAATTATCTACCCTTTATATCATTATCTAACTCTATAAGTTCCATAAATGTTCCTGTGATTAATGATGATTTTGATGATGATGTCTACAAATAAAGAATGGATCAACATGGATTGTGTTTTCATTTAAATAGATTATATATGAATAAACTTAGTTTATATAGTGAAATAGTTTTTTTTTTTTTTTTTTGGATTATTTAATTGTGAATTTTTTATTATTAATGGTGCCTAAATATAGGGAATAACTAGAGGTTTGGAGAACGTCCTGAGGACCTTCCGGGAACGTTCTGGCAAGGTTCTCCGTAACGTTCCGAAAAGGTTAGGGGAACGTTCTGAGAACCTAAAAATAACGTTCTATTTCCGTATAAAGAAAACTTTCCTGGGGAACCAACAGGGAACGTTTCAAAAATAACTGGGAACGTTCCCGGAACCAAAACCTAACGTTCCGGGAACGTTCTGGGAACCAAAAATTGTTAGCTGGGATTGCATATAGTTATGTTTTTGGGGCTATTATCTTTGTAAAGAAATACACTAGTTTTCTGCTAAAATTTAAACTTAAGATTTACACAAAAGATTTACACTGGGACACCTAACATTGAATTCGAACATGCCTTGATGCCTTCCTGGCCTGGAAAGCTGCCTCAGAAGGCAGCAATTTAGAGTTTTCCGACGCAGCCTATCCTCCCTGCTGTGCCCGATCTATTTCGACCTCACTCGGGCCGTCGCCGCGGTCTTGCCTTGAATGATGCAATCCTTCAACCTATCCTCGAGACATTATATCAACAAAGTCATGTGACCTCGGGAGGCCTGGCCGCCGTCTATAACCCTTTTTCTGTTTGTAGAACATTGGCAATTTGTGTTTTTTCACTTATTGAAGCTGCCCAGCAGTTAGACTAATTAATTAATTAATTATTAAATTAATTAGGTAATTGGACGCATACTGTGTGTATTGCTCTTGTCTTTTGTTACCCTTTTTCCAGCTATACGTAGCTGTTGGGCCCTGACTATTGTGGTTTTTTGTTCGCAAAAAAACAAAAAAATAAACCTAAAACATATCATAGTGATGTCGTCACACTTGTGCCGTTTTTGTCGGGTGGCACTGGATGCCCGTGATGGCCATCGTGAATGCCCCTCTTGCTTAGGCATGGCTCATTTATTAGAGGACATTGAGAACCCCTGTACAGCTGTGCTAGAGCTGTCTGCTGAGGAGCGTGCCCTGAGAGCCCAAAGGGCGGAGAAGTCTGTTCAGGCTTCAGTGGTACAGCCTTCACTGGGTGACACAGGACGTGTTTCAAAAAATCACTCCAAGAAACGTAAACGTGAGCACCCCCCTGAACACAGAAAGGGGCAAGGCTCAGATTCACAACCGGACCCTCAGTCCCAGATCTTAGCTGCCATACGTGGTTTGTCTGATCGTTTGGGAAAGATTGAGGCTCAACATTCTGTGGCGAGGCCCACTTCAGAGGCGGGACCCTCAAGGGTTTCCTCCCCTGACAGGTTGACCTCCTATCAACAGGGAGATGAGGATCACCCTGACGCCCTCTCTCTTTATGCCCCAGCCTCCGGTTTTGGAAGTGGTGGGCAGGCTAAAGAGGCCGCTGAGTCTGACCATTTTTTAGATGGACTGTCTGCTTTGTCCGACCCAGGTGACAATGAGCCCTCAACCATGGATATTATCTCCAAGGTGTTGAGTGCGGCAAAGATTGTGGGTCTTGATGTTCCGACTGTGCCCCCGGCTCCGGTGGAGGGAGTGTGGGCAGGTATTTCCCAGTCCCAGCAATCGGTTTCGGTCCCTGTGGCTGGGGATTATTTGCAGATGCTAAGAAAGGCATGGAGCGCCCCTAGTGGGGCCCCTCAGCTCAATGCGGGCTGCCGGAGATTGGCTAAAATACCATATGCTCCCGACACTGGTATGGGAGATATGCCTCCGGTTGAACGGGAAATGGCAGCCTTGACGTCTCTTGGCCCGGAGCGTGTGACGGCTACTACACGCTGTCCGGTTAAAGAGTGCGATAAGACTGACAGTCTGGTGTGTCGCACCTACAATGCCGCCACAAGGGCGGCTCGCTCTGGTAACGCGCTTGCCATTTTGTTGGCGGCCCTTAGGAAGACTGCCAATCCTAATGACAAGGATAATATGAGTCTCATAGACTCCGCCCTTGTTACCCATTCTCGGCTAACCAGAGATATTGGGTCTACAATGGCGTCAGCTGTGATGTCACGATGGCAGGTTTGGTTAGCGCAAACGTCTCTACCGGAAAATATCCGGAAAGAGCTTGTGCAAATGCCGGTTGTCCCAGGACAGGTTTTTCATCCTGACTCCCAAGAATTGTTGGATACGGCTGAGCAGTCTCGGCGAACTAGAGATTGCGTTCAACGCACTTTTGGCAGGGCTGCTGTTGCCAGGTATATGCCCAGGGGCTCCCGGCCTCCGCACCAACCCAATTGGGGGCATGGCAAGCAGCAGACTGTGGCGTTCTCACCTCCCGATGGTGGTTATGGACAACCACCCCAATGCAGGCAAGGTTTTCGGCCCTACCCTCCGGCCAGAGGTACTCCTCAGAGAAAGCGCCCCCCCCAGAGGCTCAGGGCCTCATGGGGGTCACCCCTAGGGGTACGGGGGTAGCCGCCGGAACTCGTCCCCAGCTGTGCCTAAGGCGGTTAAACACCTTCATGAAGGTTTTACCTTTCAAGATGCTGACCACAAATCAGGTATTGGAATCTCTAGAGAGAGGAGAGTGGTTCACCTCCATCGATCTAAGACAGGGCTATTCAATTGGCGGCCCGCGGGCCAAACCCGGCCCCCAAGGTAATTTGATCCGGCCCTTAACGTAGTCTGTTTAAAAGACATCTCTAAAATAAATTTAGTAAGTTAGACAACGGGCCGTACAGTTACGAGTTGATGCGCGTGCGTCTGTTTCATGCAGCATGAGCTGCAGAGCGCGAGTCACGTGACTGGTGCGAGCAGCTGTGTCACGTGATTATATTCGCGCTTTTGTCCACAAGTTCAAAGCGATCGCCTCCCCCGCTCGCGCCCGCGTCTCAAGACGCGATAGCTGACAGACAGTGGTGAGTTAAGAGACCGGACTCTATGGTTGTTTTAACTTTATTTGTTGTATTTTCAGCTTAAAACACTGCCTTTTCCGACAATTGTTGTCTGATATGTTTATGCTTATCCACAATGACATTAACGTTAGATAAAGGAAACTCGTTGAAACGATTTTGTGAACTAGACAAGATCCTGCCGTTTCTCCAAAATTCAAAGCAGACAAAGGCTCAAATATTATGCGAGTCATCGTTCTCACACAAGAATGCAATTAAAACGAGTAACAGTTAATCGCCCATCGCTCACAGCACCTGCACCACTGTATGCGTATCATGCTGCCAAACATACACCTGATTTTACTGCTCTTGCGAAATCTAAAAACATATTCTGTTTATTAGAAGCTAGCCTAATGTTTGCCAGTTATTAAGATGGCTGTTGTAGTTTAAAAAGGGCTACTGTAATAATTAGCTTTTGACAAAAACAGCATAAAACAATTATGTTACATATTATAAACTTTTTTGTTATGTGCACTGAAGTGAGTAAATGAGTTAAATTCTCAATGAGTGTGATATGGATCTTATTTACCTATTTAAATGTAGAATAAAGCTTACTTGGGCATCTTACTTATGTTGTTATGCAATTTTAAAATACAACAAACATGTCTGGATGTAGAAAAATCCTACTTTGACATCTAACAATGCACTAATGTTGTTGAATGCAGTTTCAAAATACATGTTTGTAGAAAAAGCCTATTGTACAATGCACTGATTTTGTTGTTATGCAGTTTTAAAATACAACATGAATATGTTTAAATGTAGAAAAATTTAGTCATCATCACTGTTATATCTCCGGCCCCTCATTTAAGATACTTTTTATGAACTGGCCCCCACGACAAACTAATTGAATAGCCCTGATCTAAGAGATGCATACTTTCACTTGCCCATCTTCCCAGCCCACTGGCCTTTTCTTCGTTTTGCCTTCCAGGGACAAGCATACCAGTTCAAGGTCCTGCCATTTGGCCTGTCCCTCTCCCCGAGAGTGTTTACCAGGGTGGTAGGAGCTGCCTTGTCAGGGATGAAAATCCTTCCCTATCTGGACGATTGGCTGGTTTGCGCCCCATCTCCCAGCCAAGTCTCAGAGGACAAGAGGTCACTTGTCTCACATGTCCAGTCCACAGTGTTCACAGTGAATGTAAAGAAAAGCAACCTCGAGCCAAGGCAGGAGGCAGTTTTTTTTGGGTCTGCCTGAATTCTGTCACAATGATGGTGTCTCTCACTATGCAGAGGGTGCAATCGATTCTGACCCTCTTGGACCAATTTCAGCTGGGCAGGCGGGTGAAACTGGTTCAGTTTCAGCGGCTTGTGGGCATGATTTCGGCTGCTGTGGCTGTCGGTCTCTCGGCCGCTGCAGAGATGGCTGAATGCCCTCAAACTCCACCCGAAGGTGGACAGCCATGTAAAGATTTGCGTGTCGCATACATGCCTCCAAGCACTTTTGGTCCAAGGAGTCCCTCTGGGGCTCATTCCTTCACGCCGAACGGTGGTGACAACAGATGCCTCCCTGACCGGTTGGGGAGGAGTCTGGGAAGGCAGGATGGTGCGAGGTGTGTGGGAACCACCTTGGACGGAAGCACACATCAATTTTTTGGATTTGAGGGTGGTTCACCTTTCTCTGAAGGCTCTGCTCCCTTTTATTCAGGACAAACATGTCCTAGTGAGAACAGACAGTTCCTGCACTGTGTATCACATAAATCACCAGGGTGGCACCAGGTCTCTACAGTGCCTCCAGGTCGCACAGGAACTCCTGTTTTGGGCCATTCAACACCTGGCTTGGCTCAGGGCGATTTACATTCCGGGAGTTCTGAACCAGGCAGCGGACCTTCTGTCCAGGTCTGGCCCTCCCCCAGGAGAGTGGAGACTCCATCCAGAGGTAGTGGCCCTCCTGTGGACTCGGTTTGGCAGGGCACGGACCGATCTGTTTGCATAAACAGCGACTACCCACTGCAAGATGTGGTTCTCCATGCTGGGTCAAGGAGGTCCCCTGGGCCTGGATGCCTTAGAGTGGCCGGAAGGATTATTGTATGCTTTTCTTCCGTTCCCTCTGCTTCCCAAGGTTCTCGACAGGGTTGCCATCGGCCATTACAAGGTGCTACTGATAGCTCCTCGATGGCCAAGAAGGCATTGGTTCCCTGCACTCCTTCGCTTGGTGTATGGGGAGCCTTGGGCCCTGCCAGTCAGAGCGGACCTGCTTTCTCAGGCGGAGGGGCAAATATGGCACCCAAAGCCAGCCATCTTGCAGCTCTGGGCTTGGCCCCTTCTCAGCCCCTCTCTCAGGGGCTAGATAAAGGGGTTTTGCACACCATAGATAATGCCAGGGCTCCCTCCACCCGTTCTAACTATGCCCAGAAGTGGAGGGTGTTCTCAAGATGGTGTCGCAGTAGGCAGGAGGATCCAGCAACTTGCTCTGTCCAACATGTTCTTCGCTTTCTTCAGTCACTTCTGGACTCAGGGAGGGCGTCTAGCACCATTAAGGTGTATTCTTCTGCAATATCCTTTTCCATAAAACTGTAGAAGGTGTTACTTTAGGGAGACATCCCTTGGTGTCCCAGTTCATTAAAGGCGTGTGTAGACTACGCCCATACAGGTCCCCTAGATCTCCTTCATGGGAGCTTCCCTTGGTGCTGAAGGCCTTGACTCAAGCTCCTTATGAACCCCTAGAACAGGCTACACTTAGGTTTCTGTCTCACAAAACAGCCTTTCTCTTGGCTATATGTTCTGCTAAGAGGGTTAGCGAACTGCATGCTCTATCCGTTAGTGAGGACTGTTTAAAGCAACACTATGTAGTATCCATGTAAAATTGACTTACAGCTCCCCCATGTGGTTCAAAAGCGCAACAGTGCCTGGTATCAGACACTCTTCTGCAGGCAGGGGGAGGGGAGGGGCTGTGTTTCCTACCCTCCACCGCCACTTTCAGAGTGTGCTTTTAGCAGCTAGGAGGCTGCTCAGGTTGCAGCAACAGTACAATTTGTCTAGTTAAAAGTTGTTCCATCACTGAAATAATTTTAGAGACATTATTTAAAGGTAAAAAAAACTACATAGTGTTGCTTTAAGATGGAAGGCCGAAAACACTGGTGTGTCTCTCTGGCCAAACCCCTCTTTTCTGCCTAAGGTGGTCAACCCTCAGACTCTTAACCAGGTGATTGAGATAAGCTCTTTTCAGCTTGACCCGGCTCTTCCACCTGAGGATGCAAGCTTGCTTACTTTATGTCCAGTGAGGGCGCTGCGGGCTTATCTTGCCCGCACTCAGGCTCTGAGACGCTCTCATACCTAACTTTTTGTTTGTTTTGGTGACACGAAGTTTGGGCTCCCTGTGTCTAAACAGACCTTGTCTCACTGGATTGTGGACACCGTCTCTGCAGCCTATTCTGGACAAGATCTCCCAGTTCCAGCTAATCTGGTGGCCCACTCGACCAGGGGCGTGGCCGCTTCCTGGGCTGCTCTTAAAGGAGTTCCTCTTTCAGAAATTTGTGCTGCAGCAACATGGACTGTTCCCTGTACTTTCTCAAGGTTCTACAGAGTGAATGTGGCAACCCCTACACCATTGGGTTCAGCCGTTCCTCTCGGCCTCGGGGCGCGTTTGTGACGGGGCAGAGCCCCCTGTTCCTCGCGACCCTGATGGTACTTGTCATCCAAGGTAAGACCGTGGTGATGGTCTGAGTGAGGTCAAAATAGATCATAGGTTATGACTATAACTATGGATCTATGAGACCGAACGATGACCGTCACCATCTCTTGTCGCTCGGAACGGGCTGAGGCGTTCCAGGCAAGAGGAAGAGGCGTGGCCACCGGGGGGGGGTTTATAGACGGCGGCCAGGCCTCCCGAGGTCACATGACTTTGTTGATATAATGTCTCGAGGATAGGTTGACGGATTGCATCATTCAAGGTAAGACCGTGGTGACGGTCATCGTTCGGTCTCGTAGATCCATAGTTATAGTCATAACTTACGTTCATTCTCCTCCTTCTTTTGTGGACGCGCTCAGTTCGTTTCCATGGTTTCTCGCGCTGGTTTCGCTGCAAACTGCGCGTAGCCAATTGGCGTATGAAACATCATCACGTAGCATTACGGCACAGTGTTAATGGGAAATGTAGGAAGTACTGCCAGAGGGATAAATGACAGAGAACAGAGCTTTATGTATCATGCATGCAATGCCTCATGCATCACCGGCCAAACAGGCTAGTAAGTTTTTATTAACACCCGCCAAAATGAAATTTAACCTGCATTTGGCGGGTTGGCGGGTGTTAATTTAGAACCCTGGTACAGTGTGATGCATTTTAAAGTGGCTAAAGGCAGCGTAAAACATGTTAACAAGCTACATACAGCAGATGACCATACAAATCTTCCTATATTGGTGGATTTAATTTGTCAAAAAACATTGTTTATATAACTACATAACAATACTACATTCACATTTTGATTTGATATATAAATACTGTAAAAAACTAGTTTCTTGACTATAAATTAAGAAAAATCACAGCTCTTTGACTCTAACTCAATGTATTTCAATGGCTCACTATGGGCTTCTAGGAACTAACTGAAGTCTCCGTGAATCACGTGACGGCCGAGCTTCCGGACTTCCGGTGGCACAACTGAACTCTGTTTGTTTATCTATGGCTCTGGCTAAAACATGCACATAAAGATGTTTTGTTGGGTAAAACAAGAAGACAATAAACGCGATTTGGATTATATATGATGCATCTGTGTGTTTGATTTTGCAATCCGAAGCCACGGCAGCTTAGCCTGGTCCAACCAGACTCTTGTACATTCATTTCATTTGTACAGAGAGTCTGGCCACGCTCCATTGCAAAGCTTTACTTCCCTTAAGGAGGGTCCTCTGTTGAAGTTTAAAACTATTGGATCTGCCCAGAGTCACTCAAGATCTGCCATTGGCGATCGCTAACATTTGGTCGTGACGTATATCATGCACCGAAACCGGCTGGAAACAACAAGTCAGAATAATCAGACAAACAAAACTTAGCAAACCTGGTTCTTGCTCCGGCTTTCACTCCTGTTTATTCAGCAGTTTTGCAACAACGGACCGAATAGCTTTTCTCACGTCTTTCTCCGCTGCCATTACTGAACTACAACTCAAACTGACGCACGACCTCAACAGCTGTGTCCCAATTCAGGGGCTACGACCTTCTAAGCATGCAACCTTAAATATGAGCACTCGGTCTTTCAAGGTGGCAGCCTCAGAAATTCGCGAAGAGAACTGAAATGAGACGGTCTAACCTTCGGACGACCCATAATTGGCGTAATTGGCTGTCAGCAGGACATAGCGGAAACGTTTCTGACTTATTAAAATAAATATGAAATCAGAAAAATATTAATTTAGTTTAGAAAATATGACACGTTGATGTAGATTAAACTATTCAACAATATATTAAATTAAATTAATCAACCTTAGAAATATATGCATCATAAAAATAGTAATATTAACACAAAACAAAAAGTTTGTCACTGTTTTAGTATTTAATACTAAAACAGTGACAAACTTTTTTTGATAAATACACACTTTTATTTAATGAAGGTTTTAATTGTTTATTTTAGAATATCCAGCCGCCGTTGCAGGCGCGCAATGAATCTTGGGATATCCTCGGCTGTTAAGGATCCATTCGTTCTATCCTTAACAGCGCGGAGAAATGAGGACACATTTTGAGGCTTCATTCTAAGCATCCTTCGAATTGGGACGGCCTTACCAGCCTGAAGTCGCGCTGCTGTGATGCAATCGGTCTTAAAATACGTCCTTAGAAGGTCGCAGCCCCTGAATTGGGACACAGCTACGTCATCGTTCTTAGCCACCCCCCTCTGTTCGCTGATTGGTCCTGCAGATTTTTGCAGGAGAAAACGAAACTCTACAGAGCGGTCCCAGACCTAAGCCGTTTCTCAATATGCGTTCTTGTCTGTACTTGCGTTCTTGTGGACTTGTGAAACGTCATCAGTCGCGGCCCAAGTACTGTTCCAATTCAAAGTTCGCATCAAGCTCAAGTTCACATAAAATCCCCGGATGTGTTCTTGATCCGCCCATTTTATTGAGGATGCATCGGAGGAGACTTGTGTGGACTTATGACAGCGAAGTTTCCCATAATGCATTTCGCGTCAGGAGTTCGTTCTTCCGAGTCTGAACTTGCAAGTTCGAACTACGAAGGACACAAGTCCGAGTTTGGCGTACTTGGTATTGAGAAACGGCTCTAGTACTGAAGCGAAATGAAAATTAAGCGAAGCACGTAGGAGGGCGGAGCCAGGCTAACGGCAGCTCACATATGGTTATTTAAAACACTCAGCTTCTGTCAGTTTGTAGCAAAACAAAATTGTTTTAATCCCACCAGTTCTCCTGTTTTGATGGTGTGCTAAGTTAATACCTGCTAAGCTAACGTGCACCTGCTAACATTTAGATATGTAAAATAGGGTTTAGGAATGATTTCAAGTGGTAAAGCTCATTGAAATGTAAGAAAGGAGAAAAGAAAAGAAAGGAATTTGACACAAAGTCAAAGAGGTGAAGATATTTTGGGGTGGTTTCCCGGACAGGGATTAGCTTAAACCAGGACTAGACCTTAGATTAATTAGGATTCAGGAAATATAACTGAAACATGCCTTTCTAAAAACATTACATCTCTGCATTTTGAGGCAAAACAAATGGGACTGATCTATTTTAAGATATGTCAGTGCAAGTTGTTTTCAGTTTGGACAGCTCTTAAAAAGGTTTTAGTCTAGGACTAGTCTAATCCCTGTCCGGGAAACCGCCACTTAATCAAAGAAAAGAGGGATAAAACACTGTTAATAGACCGTTGTCAGAAATTATAATAATAACAAAGAATGATAATTAGCCAAATCCAGTCTGAAGACTTCATTTTTGTGATAACTGTTTCAAAAACCAGTTACCAACTACACTAGTCAACAATTAAAGTGGATCAAAACCTTTTCTAAAAGTTGTCTTAAAACCAATACCAATACCCGTTCTTGTCTTAGGACAACTTTGATAAACGTTTTTGATCCACTTCAAATGTTGACTAGTATAGTTTACCACTAGGGGTAGGTGATCACAAATGAGCAGTGTCTAATATGGTTTAGGTGAACTTGGATTGGTTTTATTAAGTTCATAAAACATCCTTCTGACTGATAACACAATTTTGCCTAGTTTTTATTTATAGACAGATTTAATGACAAACGTGCATAATTAAAAGAGGGTAAAAGTCTTAATAATGATCTGTTTGCCCTAAAAAAAACTGAATACCCTTTGACTTAATAGCTTTAAGTTAAGTTAAATCATTTATTTTTCCTAAAAACATGTATTTTAAAAAATCTTGCAATTATTGTATAAAAAGTGCTAAATGTTTGAAGTGAGATCTTGTTGCTTTTATGTTTTCGCCAGCAGGTCTTTCGAGCTCTTCAATCATTTCAAGTTTATTCTAGATTCATTTAAGGCCAATTGCAATTATATTATCATAAATATATATTACATGTATTTCGTAAAGTAATGTACTTTTAATCAGCTCTTAACCTTACAACAAAAATAGTAGCCAACAATGATAACAGAAATAGCTGCAGAGTAGCAGTTTACATAAGATTACCACAGATTTAAATAAAATAAGTTAATCAAAATGTCTTGATGATTGAGAGAAGTCATGCAAATTAAACTAAAACACAGAGTAATGAAGGGTATATTTTAAGGTTTAGGTCAAGTGTACTTATTTATTTGGGTTAAAACAGCATCAGATTTAACATTGTGTCTGATTGGATTTACTACGTTAACTCCCAGTATTTTATACCAAGATCAAGGGTTTGATATTGCATATGAAAAACATGTACATAAGTAACCCAAGTTAATTAGTTTGATCAAGTAAAAAAGCAAATGAAAACATCTGCTAAAGAAAAGACTTCCATATTCAATTCAATTTTATTTATATACTGTAGCACTTTTCACAATTTTTTAATTATTTCAAAGCAGTTTTACATTAATAAACCTGACTCCCTAAACTCCTAGGAGAAAAAAAACCCTAGAGAGAGAGCCAGACATAGCTGATTCTATAGAGAACTTACTATATATTAGATACTTTATTTTACAACTTTAAAATATAAAAACATTAAGAATTAAAACATTTTTTTATGTGTTCAAGGATGAGACAGGATCTGCATCAGACGTTCAGCCAGCGGTCTGTGTTCATGAAGTCTGAAATACAACCTGAAGATGAGAAAGAAAAGAAATGTCAACATTTAATTTTTAGTCATCATATTTATATCTAGAACCTTAAAGCCACAATATCAGTGGCGGCTCGTGACTGCTCATCCGAGGGACGCTAATTGAAAATAAGTGTTTGGAGTGTCATGTGTGTTGCTTGCGTTTTTAAAATATTTGTTTGTTGCGTCATGTGATCCATGTGCATCACGTGTTTTGTCAAAATAAGTGCCTGCTGCACACGCGTCAAAACCATTTATGATAAAAGAGACGCTCACGTTCACAAAATACACGCAAGACACTCCCTTAACAGTAAACGCGATTATGCGATTATAGTTAAAAAAGCATTCATTCATACCTCCTTCAAACTCCAAACTCCATTCCCCTCTCCTTCAGTCATTCAGCTTCATCCTTTTCATTTTTGTGTGGATGGTGCCCTGTAGTGATGAAAATGTACATTTAAAACAATCTTACTATACAACTAACTACACAAAATAAAAAACATGTAATCTGCAAAATGCAGTTTCCTACTTGAAAAGGTCTGTTACCTCATTTTGTATACGAGTAGCTCTTCTTTGTCAGACTTAGTTTTAAACCAGTCATGATCTAAGATCTGCTTGAGCGTCGGACGATCACTTGGATTCAGGGCCAGGCACCATCTTAACAGATCACAGATTTCTGTACAAGATTTAGGAGAGAGCTGGTTAGTCATCATGACACACAAATGACAATAATGATCACGGCATAAAGAGACGCTTTTGTTGTCATTTTTGTTGTCTGTCTATCATCTAAAGGGACCCTGGTCACAGACAGACAGTACCTCAGGTTAAGATGATGGCACAGTGATGTAATACATCGGCGAGCCACTAAATGACTGTTTAGCTAAACACAATAAAATACATCTTGCCAGACAGACCGTATCATCTGATAATATTAATTGTGGATTTGATCAGAGACTTTGTGTGTGCATGTTGATCAGTCATTTTCACTCACCCTTTGATAAATCCTTCTCATTTGTCTTCAGATACCCGGAATCAAAGTCGTTTAAAGGACAGGGCAAAGATCCAAGCACCATGAAGTACAGCACAGTACCTAAGGCCCAGACGTTTGCTGGCACGGCGTGGAATTTCTCAGCCTTTTTGATCTCAGGCGGGGTCCAACATGAAGCTCCTGTACACAAAACCTGCTGTTTCTTTTACAAAATGACTCAACATGATGTTTCAATACTCCGCTATATTAAAAAAATTCAGCTCACCTACAAAGTCGAAGGTCTTATATGCCTCATGCGTCAGATAATGTCCAGCCCCAAAGTCAATTAACGTCAGGCTCATTGTTGATTGCTGCACCAAGAAGTTACTGGCATGGATGTTGGTGTGGAAAACTCCATTATCCAGACAGTGTTTCACTGCCAGTACCGCCTGACGCATGAGATGTCTTGCTGTATTTTCACTTAGTCCTCTATGATTTGTAACAAAATCCCACAAGGATACGCTGTGCAGTGGGTACTCCAACACGAGCGTGTAAAAGTGTTTAGTCTCGTACCAGTCATACATCTGTATGACATTGGGGCATGAGGGCGCATCTCTTAACTTAAGCATCAGCGCCACTTCTGTAATAATTGGTTTGGGGTATCCAGGCTGGAGAAAAAAATGGTCAACAAATTACAATTTGATGAAACAAATATCTTGTATTGGTGCGTAATCGCTATACTGTCTATTTTTTGTTTAGTTCACTACATCAAATTTTATGACAACTTACAATCTGAAGAGTGCTTTCATACTTTCGTTTGTTTATTTGCTTGATGGCAACCTGTAAAGAGAAAAAGCACAAAAGTTAATTTCTCTTGAGCAGACTAAAGCGGCTCACCTGACACTGCACACATAACTTTAAGGTTTGAGAATCTACAAACTTTAAAACATGGTTTAGATCAAGTGGACATACAAATTTCAGCAAACATTGTGTTTGATATAAATACGAGTGCATTACCGGAGTGTCATCCGATATACGGATCCCTTTGTTCACTTTGCCACCGCACCCTTCCCCAAGCACTTCATACAAGAGTTGATATATAGAATCAAAAGGCTCTGAAAAACACACAGAAAAATGATGAGGTGACAGTACATGTTAACACTCATATACTCACAGATGAAAGGTACAGCATACATTTCCAGGTACAGAAGAATATGTTAAAGAAACCATTTCACTTATTGGTGCAAAGTAGGAGTAATGAAGTCAGTACACTCACCTTTAGGCACTGAGCGATTAGCTCGTTTCTTCTTGCTTGGCGGTTCAAAAGCTTGTTGAACAACATCTATAACTTTTGGCCTGACAACTTTATCATCTTCTGGCGAGGGATCTCTGGAATTTTCAAAAGCTTTTGGTGTGGGAATTTTAAATCTACTTGGTTTAGGAATCCAAACACGTCTGTGATTTTCAAAAGCTTTTGGCCTGACAACTTTATCATCTTCTGGCGATGGACCTCTGGGATTTTCAAAAGCTTCTGGTGTGGGAATTTTAAATTTACTTGGGTTAGGAATCCTAAAACGTGCGGGTTTTCCAACAACTTTTCGTCTGCGAGTTTTAAATCTACCTGGGTTAGGATCCCAAAAACGTGTGGGATTTTCAAAAGCTTTTGGCCTGACAACTTTATCATCTTCTGGCAAGGGATGTCTGGGATTTTCAAGAGCTTTAAGAGCTTTTGGCCTGGGATTTTTACAACCTTTTGCCTCAGGACTTCCAACATCTTTTGACCCAGGATTTTTTGCTTTATTTGGGTCAGGATTTCCACCACCTTTTAACCCAATATTCTCTGGAATGGCACCTAACGTCTTTAGCCTGGCATTGGCTGCAGCGATGCCACCAAAACTGGCCAGATCCACACCATCCATGGCATCAGGAATAGCTAGATCGGCATCTTTTTCACTTTACTCTTCCCTTTTTTACTCCAAGTGTTGTGAAATGAGCGGCTCTTTGAAGCCTTTTGTTTTTGTTTCTTTAAGCCAACACTCTTCGATTGAGAATCTGCCAGATCAACAACTTCCCTGGCATCAGGGATAGCTGGATCGGCCTCAATCTGTGAAGTCGGCATCGACTCCACTTTGCCCCTCCGGAAGCATCCAAGGAAGCGTTGCTTCAATGTCATGCATTTATCCGGACGAATCTTTGGTTTTGATTGGGGGCCGGCCAGAGCAGGAACATCCATGCCAACAGGAATATCTGCAATAGCCTTGGGCTGTTGAGTTGGCACAACAGTCACTTTTTCTCCCTGGAGGTTAGATTTGCGGCTCTTTGAAGCCTTTTGTTTCTGTTTCTTTGGACCAACGTAGGTCTTTGACTGTGATGCAAGATCAACAACTTCCCTAACATCAGGGATAGCTGGATCCGCTTTCAGCAGGGGAGTCGGCACTGACTCCACCTTGCCCCTCCAGAGACAGTCAAAGAATGCCATTCGTTGTTTTTCCGGTTTGATCTTATTGTTTAATTCAGAGCTGGCCAGACCAGCATCATCCTTTACATTACATATGCTTTAGCGCATAAACGCAATGTCAATACCTCAAAAAAATATATATTTAAAAAAAATAGCTTTAACGCAATAAATGTGATGTCACATGATAGATCTTCATCACACGCAACCTCTGAAGGGCATAACAGCAAACAATAGGCGCTCTTATTGCAGCCTGAGACTTTCTGTTTTGATTTGCAGAGTCGATCCTCCATATACACATATGGAAGAAAATTAATGACAAATCTTTTTGAATTAAAACAGCCTGTTGAATTGTACTACCTGAAGAAAATGCATTGTATTGACCGTACTTGAATTTTAATGCATTGTATTTTTATGTTTTTGAAAAGAAAAAGCATGTAAATTGTACTACCTGAAAAAAATGCATTGTATTGACCATACTTGAATTTTAATGCATTGTATTTTTAGGGCTTGCATTTTTAAGGGCTGAAATTCAACATGATTGCATATTTAAGATGTGAATATTTTACTTCAAAACATTTAAAACACATTTTCTGTATTAAAAATTCAATAGTCCATATTCATGTTTCAGATTTTTCTTCAAAATATTCAGTCTGTTTAAAAATACAACGTAAAATATTCAGCAGGCAATATTCTGTCCATTTAATTTCACGTCCACAAATTCGCGTCCAAAAATTCAGTGCTTCAAATTTCAACACTTCACATCCGGGAACTTTAGGACAAGCAATAGAGTACCGAGCATAATCTTCATCTGCTGTTAGTAGACCTCACCAGCAGGTGGTGCCAGAGCGTGTTGACGAAGAGCAGAGCAACAATTAAGAGACGACGAAAGGCCTTTACAAAATCTCATTTGCCAAAATGGACCGAGCGGTGAGTACATATTATGATATTCTGGGTCACTATGTATTCGATGCTTTATTCATTATTGTAAATGCCATGTTGTCATTAATATAAATCCAGAAAACTCTGTCAATGTCGGATTTTATATTAAGTCTAAGTAAAGTAACTGTAATACGTTCAGACATAGAGACTGCTTTGCTTATGATTCTAATGACAGGATACTAAACGGTTTTTACATGATTACCGATTATAAATTAAAAGTTACATCTCAACCAAGATATCAGTTAATCTCCGTCATATATTGGTCGAGTAGAATTGTGATTTAGTTCTATAATCACAGCTGTGGTTAGGCCAGAGGCACGAGGCTGCAGTCAGAGCCATGATGATAGATTACAGGTGTGAAAGATCACAGTTGATCCGTGATCCGTACGGATAGACTAATACCAAGCTTAGATCTTACTTAATGTGCAGCTTTGTTCTTTATTTTATAAGTTTGTAATTTTTTGTTCTTAGATTTTCCAACCCCTCTTTTACTGCTCCTAAAAATGATCCAATTCGTGCCCCAAAACCCATAATGTGATCTTTCTGGGTTACAAAATGTAGTTTTAAGATTAGTTCCGGAGATAATCTATGTATAATATTTAAATCTGAACCGATTACAATGGCCGGTTGCATAAACATAGCTGTGACGTTAAAGGGATACTTCACCGATTTAGCATTCAGCTTTGTATCTGTAGAAACCCGGCAGTATTACTGAATGACCATGTTTCCCTCCCTCATTTCCCCCTGAGAGGAGAGATATCTGCATTTTGGTTCTGCAAAAAAGTCCTCCGATGATGTAATATGACGATTTTTGCATCATCGGAGGACTTTTTTGCAGAACCAAAATGCAGATATCTCTCCTCTCAGGGGGAAATGATGGAGGGAAACATGGTCATTCAGTAATACTGCCGGGTTTCTACAGATACAAAGCTGAATGCTAAATCGGTGAAGTATCCCTTTAAGACTGCGTCTTAAGAATCAGGGTTCCCGCGCGGTCTTAAAAAGTCTAAAATTCAGAATGTTAAATTTAAGGCCTTAAAAAGTCTTAAAAACACCCAGATTTTTATCCCAGGTCTTAAATTTAATTTACCCAAGTCTTGAATTTCTCACCTCTGTTCATTCCCGAAAAGCGTTGTCCGCAGAAAATAAAATAGTAATTTAAAACGCTGAAGAATTAACTTAATCAGTGGCGGAGGCAGAAAGTGTATGAAGGTGAGTCTCTAAAAAAAAAACGTTCCGCACTTTGTCATAATCCACGCAAATCGTGCCATAAGCTATATTTCAGGTGTTGTGATCTGACTGTATACTGTGGATTTGGCGGAAAACAATCCTTAAATTTTGTTTTGTATAAGCAAAAATCTTTTTCAGAGTAATTTAATAGCCCGTGGTTACCTGAGCATTTGTTAGCCTCTGAAACATAGACAGAAGCGAACAAAAATCAACACTGCTTTATTGAAAATCAACTTAAACAGTCGGGTCGTCGAGTCACAAGCCACCAACAGCGTGTCAACTTTAGTGTTACACAGTTTTATATTTTAGACTTTAATATTGCTCTCTGCTGCAATGCACTTGAACCTAACGCGCTCCCCCTTCGATTGGGAGACGGAAAGCAAGAAAGTACCGTAATAAACCATATATTTCCAAAAAGTGCAATTGTCTTCTTTTAGGAACAATTCAAACTTTTTGATAGCGCAAATGCTTCAAGAGTTACGGTTAAATGAACAGCGGTAGAATCAGAGCTGCAAACGGCATCGCCTGGTTTATTTAAGTTAACTGAGCATTACATTCGCAAGTCATAAGCATATTACAACAATTAACGATTAACTAAGAATATTAATCAATATTTTAAAGTTAATTTCAAAGTTAATATTCTGAAATAAGACAGTTTTTATGACGTATCCATCTTAGAAATGCGACCCTTCGGAGGCTACAGCCTTCGGATTGAGAAACGGTCTTAGTGGATAATGTTAGCAACACATATCAAACAGCCTTTTAATGGTAAATTTCGTTTTCTTAATAAAGATTCATCCGTTATTGTGTAATTAGAGAGGCTATTAAACGTGATGGCTGTATATAGTGCATATTTATGCATAAAACGTATGGGTGAAGTGTTTTTGGCTCTGTGATTCTGTATTCAATTAAATGCAATAAATTAATTTATGAATAAGTTGTATTAATAAAATGCATATATTAATGCTTTTAGGGATTAATAATAATTGAAAGTGATCTTTTGTTCTTTGTATATTTATAAATGAAACAGGCACATCACACAGTCAGTTGTACATTATAAACATGCATAAACATTATTGGGTGGTTTCCCAGACAGGGATTAGTTTAAACCAGGACTAGGCCTTAGTTTAATTATGACATATAACTAGTTTAAATAAACATGCCTTACTAAAACCATTACTTGTGTGCATTTTGATGTATTTTAAGATATGTCAGTGCAAATTGTTTTCAAGTTTGGAAAGCTCTTAAAACTAGTCTTATCCCTGTCTGGGAAACCTCCCCTATAAGCTTACGTACTACACAGTGTGATGCATTTTAAAGCTTTAAAGTTGTATGAGGCAGTGTAAAACTGGACACAAACCAGCGGCTGACCATACTAACTGATCTTATATTAGTGGATTTTATTTGTCAAAAAACATTTGTTAATAGAATTTTATAAAAATACTACTTACACATATTAGTGTGATATATATATTGTAAATCAATGCATTTCTTGATTATTAAGTAAGAAAAATTACAGCTATTTGCCTCTATCTCAATGTGTTTTAATGGGTCACTATGAGCTTCCAGGAACTAACTGAAGTCTCTATGAATCACGTGATGCCCAAGCTTTTTGGGCTTCCATTGTCAGAAGTGTCTTCCTAAAGTGCTGTGGGTAGAATTTGTCGCCGCCAAAACTCGCTGTCTAATAGGGTTAAGCATAATGAATTTCCATGTATTTTGATTATCTGTTTTAAAACTCTGTTCATTTTATATGTTTCTATAACTGAATCAATAAAAATAGAACGTTTTGAGAATTTTTGAGATCATTCAAATGCTTCTAGTAATGTGTCGTGTTGGTCTTAAATTTTACTCATAATGGCCTTAAAAGGTCTTAAAAAGGTCTTAAATTTAACTTGCTGAAACCTGCAAGAACCCTGAAGAATGATTCTGACTAACTGGCATATCAATATATGAATGTTAATTAAGCCCATTGCACGAGCAAAGCTCAAGCTGACTATAGATATAAAAAAAGCAAAGCTCTAATATAAATTCACCAGTAACTGGCACAGCAAGTATTAGACTTTTGAATCTAAAATAATAAGTGGATTAAGCTCTTTTAATCTGCAAGTGAGGAATTAAAAGAGAAACTTTTACTGCTTCTGCTCTATCTAAAAAAAGGAAAGAGAACTACATAAACCATTATAACACACCGGTCACTGGCGGCGTCTTATTTATATATATATATATTTTTTACTTTACCATACTCTTAACATATATTTGCCTTACTGTGAACCATAATATTTACAATCAACTTTTTCTTAATTTGTTGTAAAAGCTTTAGGCTACTTTAAAGGGGCCGTGAATTGGTCGATTTTATTGCTTTATGACGTTGATTGATGTCTACTTATGCATTTCGCGTTGTTTTTACATTCAAAAACATCAAAAGCAATAAGTAATACGCTATTTTGTAACATGGATTAGTGGCTGTCTTGAGAAATGGTTCGTTTGAAGGGGCGGGCCGCATTGAAGACCTGAACGTAAACACCCACTGCTATGATTGGACAGCTTCATTCCCCGTCATTACATGTAGGGAAATGTTTTAAAAACATTAATGTGATAAAAATAGCAGCCGAACACAAATATGTTTGAGACACAAAAGATTCTGGGTGCTAAACATGATACACATAAATGACAATACGTATATTAAAGTAGAAACAAAACGTGACTAAATTACCGTATAAAACACAGTAAGCGTTCATCCGAATCTAAACTGCGGCTAATAAATCCTTTATCAATAACTTTGTATATTTATATTGTGCTTGTGAGGTTGCTTTTACATTCACGTAATGTTAAATACCACAGTTATATGATAAAAAATAAGCTTTGTTGAGTGTTTGACCTTTCAAACGCAACTTGCCTAAATTACGTATACAACACAGTAAACGGGCATCAGAATCTAAACTGCGGTTGATAAATCCTTCCTTATAACTAACTTTGTATATTTCTACCTTTAAATTACAGTCGTATTGTTAAGTGTTGTACCTTTATTAATCGTTTAATGTTTTTAGTAAATTAAAACAGTCAACAAACGTATTTAGACACGGATGTTACAACAGGACACATCAAGCAATCTCTTTTAACAAAGCAATAGTGAAACGCAGTAACTTAAATAAAGTAAAATGTCTTACTGTGAATTATACTGCTGTGTCATTGTTGTCAGATCCAATATAAGTGGTGCTTCTGACTGAGTCTCTCTGCAAATCCAGCATCGACTTCTTTACAAATGAATCCATGTCCACAACGTTAACAAACGCTCCCCACACGAGCTGGAACTTCTTCAAAAGCAAACTTTATCCAAGCATATTGCTAATGTTAAGTTCCAAGCCTCCTAATTGAAGTATTTAGCTTCTGTGTTGTTCCCATGGTTGTTCCCACGCGGTTCTTTCACAACCGAAAAAGCGTTTCCATGGTATCATAACAGATCACCGCGTCAAAATAAAAGTCTCTCAGAAAAAATGTATTTAAAAAGTCATTTTGGTTAAATTTGTCAATCTTTAAAGACATGTTTACTTACTGAGACACACGTGTCACGCGAAGCTGTGGGCGGGGCTACAAAAGTAGACTTGTCCTTTTGGTTATGGGGAGGTGTTTCAATTCTACTTTGACGTCATAGATTTCCGAATTTTAGACTGGAGTTTTTAGCTGGCTTGGTGCCAAAGACGGTTATATTTCAGTAGCACAGACGTTTTCAGTTCTGAAACTTGCAGGATGTTCATTTAAGTATGATGACCTCTTATATAACAAATTATCAAGTTAAAATTGAGTTTTTGATTCACCGCTCCTTTAAAGGGATAGTTTACCAAAAAATGAAAATAATGTCATTAATGACTCTCGTGTTGTTACAAAGTCGTAAGACCTCCGTTCACCGTTGAAAACACAGTTTAAGATTTTTTATATTTAGTCAGCGAGCTTGCTTGACCATTCATTGAAAATGTATGTGTACTGTCCATGTCCAGAAAGGTAATAAAAACATCATCAAAGTAGTCCATGTGACATCAGTGAGTCAGGTAGAAAGTGTTGAAGCATCGAAAATACATTTTGGTTCAAACATAACAAAAAATACGACTTTATTCAGCATTGTCTTCCGGTTCTGTTGTGAATCGTGTGCACAAGATTGAAGTCACATGACTGTAGTGACGCGGCTGACATGTTACCTGGTGCGCCCCAGCTGTTTTTTGTGTCTGAGCTTTGTTTATAGTCTGAGGGAGATGCATGCTGTAAGTTTGAAAAAAAAACTTCACAAACATGTCTAAGGATAACACGTCAGCAGCGCCACTGCAGTCTAGGATCCGATATGCTGGATCGGTATCAGGCCGATTGATATGTGCGTTAGCCGTGGTTGTTACTGACAAGCTATTAAAAAGACAACGTATTATAAAAGCACTATAAACTTTATTATGCACTATATTCAAAGTCTTTTAATACACTCAATAGATTCATGTGAAGGAACAAACACACATTTAGAGAAATTTTAGTTCACAGAAACACTGTAACCACAAACTGTGTTAATCCGCTGGTGAAGCGGACGGATGAAACGCGTCATTCACACACGCACACCCAAGATAACTGTAGGTTATAAACTTTCCATTGCGGTGTGAGGATTCCCATGACAGGATTCAAGGGCATCAATTCTGCACCCAGAAACCCCATGAACGTAGCGTGTTATGACTTAGGCGCATCAATTCTGCACCCCGAATGTGCATAAAAAGTCTGGTCAAACGCATCATTTCCAAAACAACCATCTGCACACTAAAGCTTTTTTACTATGACAGTTTTAAGCAATTAAGAATTTTTTTAGCATACTTAATTGATCAAATATACCTAATCTATGTTCTTCTAAACACTGTCATGATTAATATTTACTAATGTTCTCTGTAACTTGTAAATAATTTAAAATTATTGGTTTTAACATTTAAAATTATACTAGATGTAGCAGAAAGCGCTATATACATTCAATTACAATAGTATTGGGCATATATCCATATAGGCTGATATACGGAATTCTGGTATCAGAATCAGTTAGGAAATGAAAAGTGGGATTAAGACATCCCTACTGCAGTCTTGTGCATGCAGTTCACAACGAAACTAGAAGAGAAGACAATGCTGAATAAAGTAAACAGAGGCTCCAGATAAAAAGAGAATGATTGTTTTTATTGCACTATTCTCCAAGTGAATCGGTTACACTATGAGACACATCACATTCCTTAAATGTTTACACACCAATAGATCTGATCTTTGAAGGGAATAGGGCATAGGGATGATCAAGTCATCCACTGATTTACGACAGGTAGTTTGGGACACTGAAAGTCTTTAAAAACAGCGTTTGTGCAACTAAATGTTAGAGCGTGTGACCATCCGCTTTGTTGGCAGATTTTTCCAGTTACAGATATATGCTTCACGTCTCCCTCACTCATTATAAAATCAGCAGTGGCGGAATGACACATAAACGATGCGAAATGGTGAAGCAGTTACGGTGACGATACTGGTAGAATATCTCACGGCTATCAGACAATTACATTCAATAACTAACCAATAAGAATTCTTGTATCAAATAAATAGGACCTGTCTATCTATCTATCTATCCAGGGTATTGTTTCTCAAAAATATCATAGGCCCAAGTAGATATCACCATTGCCACCAATGGTCTCTATGATCAACTTAGCTTTTGAAAAATGCAGCCCAGTAACGTTATCTGCATTAATAATTTGTCACCTATGATAAGTGGAAATCTTGTTAAGCTACTCTCCATGTCCCATACATGTTGTGTTTGTTTCACAAGGGAGACAATGAAGTGCTGAGATCAGCAAGGCACCTTTTGTCACTCTTGACTCAAGAAAAAGCTGCGTGTTCAACAAGTCAGGGAACAAACAGGTAATGCAATATTTTTTATCAAGCATTTTAACAATGTCCGCACACACATTATGATAAAACTTAATCTTTTTTGTCAGATCATCTAATGGTAGAGTCCAAACTCAAGGGCCATCATCTTCTGTACAAACAGAAATTACCAGGTCAGTAGAAAATTGTATACTGCATTCCTGGTTATGAATTTTTGGTCTGCTCTGATCTACAAAGTTCTGTCCTATACATAACATTTTTACAACAGGTCCTTTCCTGGATTATTTTCAAGTCGCAGAGGAAAACGCCGCTTTACTGGAGCATGCCCTGTGCCCATTAAACCAAAACCATTTCAGGTCATGTTCCACCTGCTTCCAGCCCAATGTGAGCGGTCCCCTAGTGGTCCAGATCAACTGGTCCATACACAGGCAGGACTAGGACGCAGAACTGCCACTCTAGATGAAAATATGACTCATGAAGAGGTACAGATACACTTCATGTCAAAAAGAACCTGTTAATATAATAATCTTTGTGAATGGTCACACAGAGCAGTGGTTCTCATTTTTTTTTTTTGCTGTGCGGCCCCCTTTATGCACCCCCCCCCCAAAGACATTCCACAACTTAAAATTTGAATTAAACAAAACATATTACATTATTGTGCTGTTGGTTAGTAGCCTTATTTTTCTGATGTTTAATTAAAGAGAATTATGATAAATTAATGTTTTTTATCAAATGTCATTAAACTGGGATCCCTAGATATAGAGCAGCGATAGCGGCGTGATTAATTAATTCTGTTCTCTTTAACAGTTATGCGATAAACTTATCGAATTGTATCCAAAACTTGGAGGAGTAACTGGTGGATGGCTCCTTTATTAAGGATCTGGTAATATTTATTGCCTTTAGTATGAATGATCTAGATGTTTAAATATAGTTATTAATGACAGATACATACAGATAGAACAGTACCACGTTGAAGTGTTAAGAACCTTAGATGTTTCATCAGAGAAATATATATACATGCATACATTAGAATGTAATAAACACATAACATAACTCTTTTGTTGTTCATACTTTCAGGTGGTTGGGGAAGTCGGAAGCTTGCTGTAGTGGCACCTGCAGACTGTGGCTACACAGGCAGGCTTATAAAAATGAACAAAGTAAGAGAAAGTTCAGTCCTTTATATAGCCCCTCTCCAGGAGGAGCTTGACACTGCTCCCTTGCCACCATCATCGGAATCATTTCGTGACATGCCAAAGGCAGTATGCAAACAATGCAAAAAGTCCTTCCCACTTCAGATCCTTACAAATCACATTAAGACTTGTTCTGATGTTGTTGTGGTTGAAGATGAAAATCAGGATGAAATTCTGTATAAGGCACATGATGTGGAAAGCAAGAAAAATAACAATGAAAAGGTAAATTCTCTCTGTACACTTACATTATCTCGTTATGTGTTTATAAATACATTTGGGCCAAAGTGAGCAAAAGGTTAATTGCAAACTGTTGGAAAATTTTGCATAAAAAAGAATATTTAAGAGTTTTTTTTGTATGCGGTTGGTCATCTATTTTATAGGGTTGCTGTCCGGTTTGCCAAGAAGAAATGCCCCTTGACATCTTGGAAGTCCATGCCAGTGAATGTGGTGAAAGGTGTGTAAGCTGGGAAATATTTAGTGATAAATAAAAAAATAATTTGTAAAAGTGCTCTTAACATCACATTAGAAACAGCATTTTTATTGTTTTCCCCCTGTAGACCACTGGATGATGAAATTAACAACACAACTGAGTTGTCATGTTTGGATAATGAAGTGAACGACACTGAATGTTCATACATGGATAATGGTATTTACATTGTTTCCTTCCTGGCTTTTTTGCCAGTTTCAAGAGGGTGACATGACAGTTTGTTGGCATTATGTTCTATTGCTGAAGTTATAAATAAGTCTATATTTGAAGAGTTTCGTTGCAAGACGAGATAACCACCGTTTTTTTAATTGTTCAGAAATCTCGTTTTTTGGTTGTGCATTCCAATTAATTTCAAAGCAACTGCAGTTGGTTTGTTTTGATTTAAATCTTCATAACTTAAAAAATACAGCTAAGTAGCACCATAAAACAAAATAATAATGACATAACATAATAATAAACATGTTTTGACAAAAATGTAAAAAAAAATGTATTTATCTCGTTTTGCAACGAAACTCTTCATTTATAGTCCATCATGAAAATGTTACTACTATTGATGTGCAACATCTTGATATTTTATTTTTTATATCAGATTGGAAGACCCACCCTGATCCAAAAATGGCTGCTGACTTGTACAGAAAGGAAATTTTCAGATTGCATGAGACAGGGAAACCGCTTTTGATGTGTATGGACTTAAGATCAGGTGTTGAAGAACAAGAGAGGCAACTGATCAACTTTTACAAGCAAAGACACGTAGAGTGGGCATGTCCGGTTAAATGTCAACTTCAAGGTACAGTCTAAAGAAGAATAACTGTGTGCAATAAAATATGCAGCTCATATAGTCAACCTGTGATGTCAGCTTTAATTATTGTATGTTAATTTTTTTCAGGGGATGCCACAGTTGGTGACGGAGTGACTAGGCACTTTTTTTCTACAGTTCTCGAAAAACTGAAGTATGGTTTCAGTTTGAACTTGGGTATGCAGTCATCTAATAGTTGAACTGCAAAATTTATATTTTGAATAATTGCTATAATTGGATACACCTAATGCTTATTTGGAATTAACAGGAAACACAGGAGTTACTTGCCTCTTCGAGCGGGAGCCTGACCACTTGGTGCCCTCATCCTCACAATTCCTCATTGAAAGCGATCTCTTCCTAGTTGCAGGGAGAATGCTAGGCCATTCCTTTCTGCATGGTGGCCCATGTTTTGCAGGGCTCAGCAGAGCTTTTGTTCATGTTCTGCTTCAAGGTTCTGAAGATACTGCCACTTTGCAACTGGAGGACTGCCCAGATGTTGACATACGAGAGACCATCGACTTGGTATATATAAAATGTTTTATTTTTGTAGATACTTGATTTAGTTTTGGAAGACGCTTTGACCTATTTGGAATTTGTTGTTGTTGACATTTTATATATACACAGATCAGCCACAACATTATGACCACCTGCCTAATATTGTGTAGGTCCCTCTTTTGCCACCAAAACAGCCCTGACCTGTCAAGGCATTGACTCATTAAACCTTTCTATCAGAACCAGCTTTCACATTTTCACCGATTTCAACTACAGTAGCTTGTCTGTTGGATCGGACACTGACCACTGCAGACTGGGAACACCCCACTAGAGCTGCTGTTTTGGAGATGCTCTGACCCAGTCGTCTAGTTATTACAATTGCACTAGCCCATTTTTCCTGCTTCTAACACATCAACTTTGAGGACAAGTGTAGTTGATGTGATAGAAGCAGGGAAAATGGGCGGATCGACTTTGACAAGGGCAAAATTTTGATTGCTGGGTCAAAGCATCTTGTGGGATGTTCCCAGTCTGAAGTAGTCAGTACCTATCAAAAGTGGTCCAAGGAAGGAAATTGCTGAAAAAGTGAATGCAGGTTCTGATTAGAAGAATTTAGTGCCTCAACGGGTAAGGGCTGTTTTGGTGGTAAAATGGGGATCTACACAATATTAGACAGGTGGTCATAATGTTATGGCTCATCTGTGTGTGTTTGTATATGCGAAATTATTTATATGTAGTTACAACCCCTAGCATAAATTATGGAATCAACACACACTTTTTACATTTAATGATGTTCACCCAGATGCTTCACTTCAAAGCAAATAGACAAATCACAGAAACCTTACTCAAGATTACTCAATCTGCTGTAATGACTTTTCTGACCCCGGCATGCGCAGTGGGAACCGCCTGTGACGTGAAGGGGTCTATTAGTCAGCAGTAAAAACAATTGAGTACTTACACACCTTAACCAGCTGCTGATCTCATTGAAAAGAAACATTGCCTCAACAAGAGAGTTGTCAGTTGAAACAATGGAAATGATTTTTGGGGATTTGTATATTTGCTTTTAAGGGAAACATCTAGGTAAACATACCAGAGCAATGTTTGTGGTAAGCGTGGTATAAGAGGAATAATTGACTGCGTTGAATTATTTGAATATAAACACACCGCTTCACATCGTGCCACGTTACCACCTTGACTGTGCGTTAATTTCTTATAATTCAACGGCCCGTCGTCAATTATTCCACCAAATATTATTCAGACATTTTTTTTTTTTTACATTTTTACTAGAGGGTGTATGACACTGTAGTTCTTTTATGTAAGTTAGGGTTAGCAAAATAAAGTTAAATACATATCATTAAAAAATCTTCATACAGTGGACTTCTAAAAACTAAAAATTTGGAATCAAAAATTATTTGGACACTTTTGTTATATTTGTTTTATTTATTTTTAGCTCAGTGGACATTCTCCATTAAATGAGGACCAGTCAAGTAAAGTACTGGAACTGTGTTTGTCTTGGGATCTTCCTGGTCCAACAGAAGGAAATAGGAGGTGGCTTTATGAACGTCTGCTATCACATGCGGTAATTAAAATTTGTGTTTGTGACAATGTAAATTGCCCTTATTTTTATACATTTCAATTATCTTTTGCAACTAATTTTACTTGAATACGTGTTCATGCATTTTTATCATGCTTCTTATGGCACTGTAATACAGGTGTAAGAGAGATGTCAGCATTTATGATCTTTCACACTAAGCTATATAATGTAAGGATGTTAAATTCTAGAATAACAGCAGGATAGTAAGAACATGCTCTGGGGTGAAAGGTTTTTTTTAAAACCAAAAACCTTTAGGTACTTGGTCTGTCTGCTTTCCGACATTGAAATTTGAATGTAACCCCCCCCCCATTTCTATGTAGGTTCTTGGTAAAAGAACACGACAAATTAAACAGATAAGACGAGGACTAAAAGAGACTTTTGTTTGGAATCTTCTAAATGAGAGGAAGGATGTGGCATTTTTCCCTAAGGAATCAGAGGACTCGTGCTCTCCAGAGGTAAGGCTTCCTTCTCTTTAGATGACTACAAACATCTTTTTCCTTAAACTGAATGTCAATATCTCTTTTCTTTGCAAACATAACATAAATACATAACTGATTATAGACTCTCATTCTGTTACTTATTTAGATGCTGCTTTCCCATATCTCCTGGCATAGGGGTGATGATGAAGATGATGATGACGACGACGAATACTCGCCTGATATAAAGGAACGAATCACTGGGTATTTAAAGCAGTTCATTGAGACAGGTATGTGCCTCAGAATTTGAAAAGTATAGCTGTGTCTTCCTAGCTAACAGAAAAAAGTTCTAAGAACGTTCCCTGAAAGTTCCCAAAGTTTCCAAAAACATTCTGCCAGCGTAAAAAGTGTCCAGTTTTCTTGACGTTCTAAGAACGTTTTTGTGTTGTCTGAACGTTAGAGGAATGTTACATTTTACCTTTATTAAACGTTATGACAATGTCATGTTTTAATGTTCACACAATATTTAAAACAACAACTGTTTATTATATTGACTTGTTTGATTGTTATGTAAATGATAGAGAAACATTGCATTTCATTTTTTATAAAACATTATTTCTTAATGTTCAGTAAATATATTGCTGTAAAAAACACAATTCACTTACTAGGTATATATGTTGTTTTGTTTCATTTTAAGTCACCATTATTGTAATTAATGCAGCATTTCACCCGTGGAAACATTAATCTTTATTAAAAGTGGATCATATTTGTAGTCAAAATTAGTGATAGACCGATATATCGGCCGGCCGATATATCGGGCCGATATTTGCGAGTTTTATGTGTATCGGCATCGGCCGATACATGGCTGCCGTGTTTGCCGATTTTTCCGGCATAATTTACAGACAGAGTGCTGGAACCCGCAAGCGATTGCAGGTCATGTGACTAAAAACAACCAACCTTTTCACGACAACATTGAAAGCTCGGCTTAACAGCTGATCATAGCTGAACAAAGTGGGTTTTTTTTTCATCTCTATGGGGCGGTTTCCTGGACAGGGATTAGACCAGTCCTAGACTACAATAAATGTAAGAACTGTGCAAACTAATAACATCTCTTTTTAACAACATGCCATTTTTACATAATTTTTATGATGTAAATTGAGTGAGCAAAACCAGTTTTGGCTCCAAATATCGGCTCAAGAAAATCGGCAGCCTGTATCGGTCATCGGCTAAGGCTGATGAAACAAAAATCGATATCGGCATCGGCACTGAAAAATCCATATCGGTCGATCCCTAGTCAAAATGTAACATAAATTTCGAATTTGGTGCCTATTTGACCGAGAAAAGGGGTGTTTGTAGTCTCACCCCCTCTACAAAGATATAGGACTTCCTTCTTTCAATGATGCAAAATGATGATTTTTACATCATTGAAAGAAGGAAGTGCAACACTGAAATCCATCATGCCTCGGTGGAAACAGAGGAAATGATGCACGACCATTCAAAAACATGACTGGGGTTCTAACTATACAAAGCTTAATGCAAATGGGTGAAGTGTCCCTTTAATGTTTGTTTTAGTTGGACTCTTGACCCTTGACTTTTTGCTTGCTAGGTTTATTCCTGGTTGTGTTAACTTTGTGTTAATACATCACATTTGTTATAAACATGTAAAGTTAATAGTGTAATTCTGTGGTGGTTGGTACATAATGGTAGAGATCATCACCTAATTAATTTACTAATCAAAAGTTTATTTTCTGTCAATAATGTATATAGATCCAGCTCTTTCACAGCAGTTTGTCATTAAGGAGTTTTAGAAACTTATCACAAAAAATATCTGCTGTATAATTGGGATACACAACCCTCAAGAATCAGAATATGAATCTCAACCATGGTGACAAATAAAATTGTAAAAAAAAATCATTATCAATGCTGCAGTGCATGCTGGGAGTCCTGAATGAGATTTGTAATTTGTTGATACCCAGCATGCATTGCAGCATGAAGTTTTTCATTTAATTGTCACAATGATTGAGATTCATACTCTGATTCTTGATGTTTCTGCGTACCAATTATACAGCAGATATTTTTTGTGATAAGTTTCTAAAACTCCTTAATGACAAACTGCTGTGAAAGAGCTGGATCTATATACATTATTGACAGAAAATAAACTTTTGATTAGTAAATTAATTAGGTGATGATCTCTACCATTATGTACCAACCACCACAGAATTACACTATTAACTTTACATGTTTTTAACAAATGTGATGTATTAACACAAAGTTAACACAACCAGGAATAAAAAAACCTAGCAAGCAAAAAGTCAAGGGTCAAGAGTCCAACTAAAACAAATGTCACAAGTCGGGGTGGACCCAGATGTAAATAAGGTCACGCCCCTTTCTCCACCTCGAGGAGATTCCCAAAGCCACCCCAATGACCAGACACACAAGGTAGACATAAATTAAAATGGACTTTATTTAATTTATTTAAAAATAATAAATAGTGCAGGGAAAAAGGGGAACTTAAAATAACGGCCCCTCTAGGCTCTCTTCACAGCTCGGCATCTCAGCGTTCACGCTAGCTCTCCTTCTCTCCACAGACGTCTGCTGGGACACAAAGACACAGTGAATCGTTTTCCAATGGTTCTCTCACCTCGTCGCTGACTACAGCTTTGGGTAGGTATGGCTCTCTTCACAGTTCGGTATCTCAGCGCTCACGCTGGCTCTCTCTCTCCTCTTCCACAGACGACAGCTTGATTCATACGACACACTCCTTTTCTCTGTTGATCGGCAGATTTATCAGGTTACGTTTTATTTAACAGGGTGGCGGACTTACGATGGCTGGCTACACGATGCGTCAATTGGACAGTGGTTTCCTAGGTGGCGCCGGGGGCCAAAACCCTCTCGGCGAGCTCGTTGGTCTACAGAGGGGCGAGAACGTCACGCCGGCACACCGGGTCGAGCGCTACCCTTTCCTCGAGACCCGTTGGTCGATCGAAAACTGGACCGGGGCGCCCTTTCGTCGAGACCTCGGGGCGGCGGATCTCCTTCGCCTCAAGCTCTGTGATGATCAAAAGACACAGGTAAGGTAGCAATATTATAGGTAATACTCACACACCGTCAATAGCACAGTTCTTCACCGCCACTCCTAAACTCAAGTCCGCCGAGCGTTTGGCTGGGAAAATACTTCGAGATGCCACTCCGTGATTTTAAGACTGAAACACACTCACAGCATAATCATGTACAGGTCTTACTCTAGGACCGTTTTTCCTCTTCGTCGTCTCAGGAGCGAGTGACTGGAGGCGGGGGTACGTCAGACAAGACAACAGCAATCCCACTGCAATACACAGCATTACACAGCACCACTTCAAGTGAAAATTTCTACATCCAAGACTCACCCACCACTCAGTGCACACAATAGATGCCCGTCTTCCTTTACTTCGCTCTGGACGAGAATATGGAGATGGTAACACGGCCTAGTGTTTGTTTTCGTCACTGGAGCTGTTTCCACACGAAGACCCTTCGGCTCCCCCACCACGCTGGCTCAGGGGTAGGGCCGCCCACTCTCTTTCAGAAACACTCAGAGAGACATACAGGTCAAATACATGCACAACACTTCCTATAAGAAGGTTCCGTTACTCACAACTGCTGTACTTTCTTCGTCCTAGGTTGCCTTCACGCTGTAATAATTCTAGATGCACAGACAGGGCGTTTTCCAGCCACCAACAACACTTTTCCACAGACGTATACTCACAATGGTGCGTCTTTCCTTCCTTCGTTTCTTTCATCCAAGGTCAGTACTCGTTTTAATTCTTCTACCTATAAGGTCTTCGGTATCTTCCTCAATGTAAGTCTGTAATCCAAACGAGAGAGAGAGCAATACAGCAATCCAGAATAGTGTACCCGCCCTGGTGAAAAAATAGTATGCTAAATATATTTAATTTTGATATACTTAAGTATACTTGCAGTCACACTAATGACCAGTATACTTAAAGTGTGCTATTGATTAGTTTATTTAAAGAGTGCTATTTTGGAACAATTAATTTTGTACTTATTTAGTACAATTTAAGTACATGACGGTTTTTGTGCTGAATTCATGCTTGATAAGTGGATTTAGAGTGTGTTTTATTTATGTTAGGAGTACATTACAAATGTATTATGAGTGTCTTGCAAACATACAATCAGTATACCTTAAATAGACGGTTTGCATACATTCTATATATTTTTGGCCAATCCAAAATTCTAAAAACTGCCCTGGTGAAAAATGAATATGCCAAGTACATTACATTTTGTATACCTTTACATACCTGCAGCTAGATTAGTAATGAGTATACTTCAAGTGCGTTAATAATTAGTTAACTTAAAGAGTGCTATTTTGGGAATAGATTACTTGCTGGTAACATAACCAACATAATTTTTTCCAAATAAATAAAAGCTGATTAAAACAGTCAAAAACAATTCATTTTAAATATATTTAAAATATAGTTTTATTCACAGCATTCAAAGTGTACAGTATTTGCCTAAAAATTGAACAATTACTCATTGAAGAATGTCAAGATGATTGAGTTTACAACATCTTTCTCTCCCAAATTAACTTTAGTCTGGCAGGTTTTGGTTCAGCCTAAGGAAATCTGAAAAAGATAGACAATAAGCTCAATTAAAAAGTGTTTAATATTAAAACATTACATTTATTTAAGGCTTACTGTATTAAATCTATAGTTTACTGGCAGAGATTGTATAGCAGATATATTTTTACCTAAACTAGAGCTTGACTAAAATGTCATCATATATATTAAGGGGCGGTTTCCCAGACAGGAATTAGACTAGTCCTAGACTAAAATAAATGTAAGAGCTGTCCAAACTGAAAACAACTTGTTCTGACATATCTTAAAATACATCAGTGCCCTTTGTTTTACATCGTAATGCACATAAGTAATGTTTTTAGTAAGGCATGTTTGTTAAAACTATCCTAATTAAACTAAGGTCTAGTCCTGGATAAAGCTAATCCCTGTCCGGGAAACCACCCCTAAGAGTTTTCATTATAATGACTTGCCTATATGGGCTGCAAAATCCTCCTTACATAAAATACTTCAGCTCCTAAAGAAAGATTTTATTGTATTAAATTTAAATGTAAAACTTGTCAGAAAGAAAATGCAACAAGCTGACAATTGGGTGGTTTCCTGTAAAGGGATCAGCTCAAAACAGGACTAGGCCTTAGTTTAATTAAGAAATATAACTAGTTTCAAAAAACATGCCTTAATAAAAACATTACCTGTGTGCATTTTCAGGCAAAACAAAGGACACTGGTGTATTTTAAGATATGTCAGCGCAAGTTGCCCTCAGTTTGGACAGCTCCCACATCTATTCCAGTCCAGGACCAGTCCAATCCCTGTCCGGGAAACCGCCTCAATATGTATATAACGTTATCTAAACTGAAGCTTGATTTACTACTACGAATGAATTATTATATCTTAAGAGTTTAAAATGACTTACCATTAGCTGCAAAGTCCTCCCTACAAATGTCTTTGAAAAACTTTAGCTTCTGAGGAAAGAATGCAGCATCATTAATACTAAATACAGTTAAGTTAGGTAAAAGCCTTCCAACCTCTAAACAGTCAATAAATGGTTAACTTTCACGCTACATTAAAAAAACAGATTTTCTGACGCTACCTTTATTCATTAACATATACATACACACCAATACATATATTTAACAAAACAATCGGGTGTGCTAATTCGATTTAACAGGCTAACAGTGCTATCTTTCAAACCTTTAACATTAGCTATAAGCTAAGCTAAGCTACACAGCAGCTTATCACTAATAGCGAGTAAGACACCGCGTTATTGACAACATTTCGCATTCGAAATATGATAGTCTACTGATAAACTTCAGAATGGTCAAACGATAATCAAATATATTAATTTTAAGATATTTTAACGTACCTTGGGACTGAATCCGTCTGTATTGAACGACTGGTAAAAATCAAAATACGTGCTTCGTGACGTCATCCCACACGTCAGGTGCATTATTCAAATCTCAAGAATTCACTTTTCTCTGAAATGCATTTACGAAAACTGTTTAAGTTAATTAATGTTTACAGCTAAAGGCGGTATGCAATTGACTCAAAAACTACAAAAAAAAAAAAAACAAATACTCATATTCCCCTTACGAAAATGAATGTTTTTTTGTGGTAAAAGTTTAGTAACCATTTTTTTTTTGGTGTATTGATTATTATTAGCAAAACCAGGGTTATTTTGTGGTAAAACACAGTTAATTGGTTTATCCAATGCTTGACTATAGTGAAGTTAAAGTGTACCTTATTATGTTAATAGTATATTACAAATGTATACATCTACAATATAAAAATGTAACAGAACATACTGCTCTCTCGTAATTTTAAGCCCACGTTATTTCTCCATAAAATAATATACATTTGTACACCCCATATACTTTCAAAATGTACTTAAAATATACTGTTTCTAAAGAATACTAAATAATGTATTTTAGAAATATACTGTCAGTGCATTATTATAATGATAACTTTAAGCATACCGATAAAGTATACCTAAAATACATTTTAAAATAAGTTTAAATTTAGTATACTTTAAAAATTGCACAAAACTTTAACTTTAAGTATATTTTTCTAAAGTATACTTTTAGAAAATATACTAAAGTACAATTATTTTGAAGTATGTTAAAAGTTTAATTGTAAAAAATACGCGCAAATATGTTGTAAGCATACTTTAAATATGTTTAAAGAAAGTACATTCCTTTGTAAGTATATTTGTAATGTACTATTGCAGAGTTAAATATACTTGAAATACAATAAAGTATATTTGTTTTTCACCAGGGAAGGTCTGGATGAAAAGCAGAGACCTGCCCGGATTCCACGCACGCTGCACGCAGATACCCTCAGAAAACAGCAATTTTAATCAACCATCACACGCGTGTGCATGTTTGCAAGCAGTACAAGCCTGCGTGATGTTTGCGGTGACAGGTTTTAATAAAAGAGAAAAAAGTCAATTGATATTTGACATCTATAAACAATAATATATACGAAATATAATTATATGGTCTTGACATACACATTATCTGTTGCTTTAGTTTTTTATTAAACTACTCATTTGGTTTATTAGATGGTGACAGTCCCTCTATCACCAATCACAAATAATCACTTTACGCTTCTCTTTCTCAGTGGATAAACTGAATCAAAGCTGCTGTTATCTGCAGTTATACATTTTACAGAGACCAGTAGCCTATTCATTAGATTTAACTGAACTTTTTTGGCACTTTTATCAGAAGGAAAGCATAATAGAAGTGTATAAAATAATAGTAAAGACTCTAATCCCAGGCATTTAAACTCAGTAAAAGCTTTTATTTCAATTTAATTTCTAAAATATGATTCGATTTGTATTGTGAACCATTTTAACGCAGTCTTTCCAAACTATTTAACACAGAAATAGCTAAAATCCACACTATTATCAATTGGCAAATGGTTAGGACTTATATAAAAAAATTATTACCACAAACCCCCACCCCCCCCCCCCAAAAAAAATCTCACTCCAAGCTGAACTCAGAAGTTGGCAGCTCTGCAGACTTTTAAAATCCTTAAGATCAGCACCAGTGTATGGGGATATCCCGTTTACCACATAGTGGTACAAATCATGCGGGCTGAAGTCGGTCAGACTCGGCGTTTAATGAGGTCCGTGAAAATTGAAGGAGGAAGAAGGTAAGGGTCGGTATCCAGTCCCGCTATCTCTAACTTCTCTAAATAGCGCTTTTTGTGAGGACCTACCAAATGCCCTACCTCGACCGATAACGGCACAACAACTTCCTTAATATAAGAAGCCATGTATTTTAGTGTAATATATATTTAAACTGTTTAAAACTAATCAAAAATCCCGCTCGTCTATTACTAATCAACCTAGTGCGTCAGTGATTTTGCCGTCCAGCATGGCGTCGTCACGTGGTCTAGGTCACGTGTTTGCAAAGGGTCTTAGAAATTATCGCCCCCTATTGGTTATCATCCCCATAAATGTGTGTCATTTTTACGCCTAGAGGAGGCAAAGCGTGACATTGACACGCATCCTCTAGTCTAGTGGACCAGCGTGTCTATTACATGCTTTAGCGTGATACTGGGTTGCACCATCATATCTCTATGTGCATTGTATATATAATTGTTCCTTTAATTTATTTTCTATTTTTTTCTCCTTTGCTTGTAGCTTTTCATTTTTACACTTTGTAGCAAAGCTATAGACAAGGGTTTTAAAAAAGAAATGACCAAACATTTATTGCTCTGTTAAATAAGATGTGGATTGTAACACAAGTCTTAAAAGAAACGCTACTAATACTTCTGTCATTGATAAGACAACAATAAATCGGAACAGCGGCAGGTTTGTCTGCTCTGCATGTTCATAAAACCAAAATGTTCTCTTTGGCAGTATTTTTTTTAACTAAAAAGCATTATACACACATGCTATCAAAATCATGACAAATACATTATTTGACCTGTATGTTAATAATAATGACATTAAATGCATTAATACAAAGATAGTTAACTAGGTATTTAGTGTCAGGATCCCAAATGTTATTAAGTGTATTTAGTCTTGTTTCTGGTGCCGGGATCCTGACACACCCCCGTAAATGTGTTCTGTGTTTGTGTGGAGAGTCACGTGACCTATGTGTTATGTGTGGAATGTGCTCTCCTGTCTTTAGTCTTAACCTTACCTTCCTGTTTCCTAATTATGTATGATTAGTTTCCTCACCTGTTTGTTATTGTCCCCTAGTTAGTTCCCCTGTTTATATGCCATTGTGTCTCTTGTCTTTGCCGGATCATTGTATTTGTACATGTATGTTACCATCGTCAGGAGTACGTCTAGTTTTGTCTTGCCTGTTATTATTTCTTTCTTGCTTGTTTACCCCCTCGAGGGAGTTTTTGTTCATTAATAAAAGTCTTTTGAGTTGAGAGCTGGACTTGGGTTCATCCTCCACCATCCATGACATTTAAAGTAACTTGACTGTGTATAATGTACACATCAAAGATTGGACTCAAAGCACACTATTTAAATCATACCTAAAATGGAGAGGTTACTATAATGTGAACATAAATAACCATAAATCTGAGTGAACAGTCATGACATGTGGAATCCCACAGGGCTCAATTCTTGCACCGCTTCTGTTTTATCTGTATAGCTGTATGCTCCCACTTGGTCAAGTAATGAGAAAGAACTAAATTGCTTATCACAGCTATGCGGATGACACTCAGATATATTTTGCCCTGTCACCCAATGACTACAGCCCCATTGACTGTCTACAGTATGTAAGCATTGATGAAATTAATAGCTGGATGCGTCAAAACGTCCTCCAGTTGAACAAAAACAAAAATGAAGTCATTGTATTTGGAAATAAAGATGAAACTCTAACACACACCTCGACTCTAGGGGTATAAAGACAAAAAATAAAGTCAGAAATCTTGGTGTAATCTTAGTGTCTGACCTATATTTCAGTAGTCATGTGAAAGTAATAAGCAAATCAACTTATGACCATCTCAGAAATATAGCCAGCATCCCAGCCAACATTGACATGTGGGCCCCACGTGGGTCCCATCTGGGCAGCATGGGTTACATGTGGGCATGGGCTTCACATGGGCAATATATGTGGGTCCCATGTGGGTTTCCTATGTGGGCCCCATATGGGTTTGCCCATGTGGGATAATAATGTGGGCCCCTCATGGCACCTATGTGGGCAAAACAATTTTATGCTTGAAATACATCTTTATACATTTACAATCTTAAAATAATAACTTTTGGTTGATTGTCACTTTTAAACAAATAGCAAATAATATAACAGATATGATTTGATCAGTATAAAACATTTTAAATAAAATGCATTATTTTTTACATTTAATTAACATTGATATGTGGGCCCCATATGGGCAACATGGGTTAAATAAAAATGCATTATTGTTAACATTTATTTGTGATATTTGTAATGTTTACCTGCCAATTATTAATTTTAATTTGCACAGCTGAGCATGAGTGAAAATAAGAAATGTCAGAAAGTTCATCAGTTTGATAAGTGTGTTAATTAAAGAAATGTTTCAAACATTCTGAAAGGAGTCTGATTAGTGGAGTCAGGTGTTTCATATAAGGAGATCTGGGGCACGTTCAATCTCACACCGGTGCACAACGTTTTGCTACGGTTTCCGGGTTTAACGACATGTTTCCTGGAAACGGTGTGCAACGGAATGCAACAAGTTTTAGAAGCGTTTTCTCTTGTTTGGTGGGTGTGTCAGAAATGTCGGCCCAATCAGCGGCAAGATGTATAAAACCACACGGTAGTAAAGAGACAGCTCGCTCAATGGGTTCAAGTTGGAATGTTGTCGTTCATTCTGGACGGCAAGGTCAGTGACTGTAACATTGAGGGTCTTTTACAGTATTAAACACACATTTATAACGATTTCATCAGGCTTCAGAAACATTTAAACAAGAACACAAAGAATGGCCTCTCAGCTACCGTAGTTGCAACTCTTGCGTCATCACAACAGGGTGTTCAACACATCGCCGTTTCTGTTTAATAAACATTGTGCAACGTTGTGAAACGTTTTGTCGGGGCTGAACGCAGCCCTGCTCACTGCTACGACACATTACGCTTGACAAAGTAGTCCTGCTTCAAATGTTTTTAATTGTGATTTTTATCACATAATATAATATCATATTTTAAATAATATTTGCTAAAATAGGCAGACTTTTAAAATTACAACTATAAAGATGATAAACATTTAAACTACAAGAATTTCCGCTCAGACGCAAGGATACGGTTTCTATCGGAGCAGCAGGAGTCTCTCACAACTGTTACACTTGTAATTTATCCTGAGTTGTGTTTTTAGAAAATGTAATACTACGGTACAAGTTCACGGACTGCACAGGGATGAATCAAAACAAACGTGCAAGGACATTTAATGAGTTTGGCTGTGGATGCTTTGGAAGTTCTTCATAAAACGTTTGAGCAAAGATTCATTGATGATCAGAAGACCATCTCCAGAAGAGTGAGCAATGTTTGTGTTGTTTTTGAAGTATTTTAAGAGTTTGACTTCTTTCAATGCTTATTTTAAGTGTTATGTTAAATTGTTAGTCATTACCTGCCTTAGCAGTTTTTAAATGTTCATGATTATTTTAGCATTGTATTGTTATAAATTGACAATAAAGTATTTTGATATATTGAACAGTTTTTTATTTGATTTCTCATATTGCACCTCCTTCATGTTTTGTGATGTTACAGATGAATGAACTGTTGAATATTTATGCTGAAATCTGATATTTACCGAACTGAAATGATTTGCTTTTATCGGTTTTCAATTTAAAACAAATATATTATTTAAGTAAATTACAATTAAGCATTAAAAGTATAATTATTTCATAATAAGGGACCAGTCCAGTACCCATTAAAAATCCATTCTGGGCCCTGATATGTAACGTGGGCTTCATTACGTGGGTGCAATATGGACCCTATGTGTGTTGCCCACGTGGGCCCCACATAGGCCCCACTCAGTTTCTATATCAAATTCATGTGGGCAACCCACGTGGGGCCATAGTGGAACCCATGGACAAACCCATGTACAGCCCACATAGGAAGCCCATATGGGGCCCACATGGGCCCCACCTTGCAATGTTGGCTGGGATTAGATGTTTTGTCTGAAGAAGTGCATGTCTTGTCAAAATAACTGCCTGCAGATGCCTCTAAAGGGTTTATGATCTAAATGTTTAAATATTTATATACATTTAAAAAAAAAGGAAGAAAGTGTCCAACCCCCCTCCCACTCATACAAACTAATTTACTGAGGTGTTGTTAAACTAAACATTTTTGCACAAGGAATACATTTCTTGGGAACACTTGCACTTGAAGTTGATTTTTTTTTGTATTTTTTATTTATCATTTTGACCTCTTAGTTCACCTCATGAGATGCTGAGAAATCCCACCGGAAGCAGTAGATCATCCAGGTATATCTCACTGTTCTTTCAAACATTTGTTATGTAAACTGAAGGCAAATTTCTAAAGTTGTTTTATTGTCCTTGACCTTGAGTGTCACTTCTCGATCAGTCGATCCAAATAAAAGAGAAAATATATTTGTTATTTATTCCTGTCTTTGCCAAATGTGACACTTGACATTTGACTCCTGATACACCTGTGACGTGTTATCAACCAATCCGCTTCTGAAGAACTTGCTTGGCAGAATAATGTTTTATTACATTTTTGTTGCTGTTTGCTTACTTTATGAAACATTGACAAGTTTACTGTGAACATAGAACAGCTTAAAAAAATCAGCATTAAAAATACCCCACAGCTCCCTAAGTTTCATCAGATTATATGAACGTTTCGCTGATTCATTACTTTCCTTGTGGCTGATAACAAGTTTCTGGTTTTTCTGTAAAGGCAGTGTATCTGATTAAAAAAAAAACGTTTTAGTTAAAAGTAAAGAATGAGGACAATTATTTGTATGTTTTTATTTATAATATGAATACTCTAATCAGTGAAATGACTGTATTTAGAAACTCCTGTTCTTATTATAAAACAGTGTTTTCAAATATTGGATCATCCTTAATCATAATGAATTACAGTTTATAAACAATAAAGTTATCTTACCCAAATATGCATTGCAAAAAAAATCACAGGGTTAGTTCATTTTAGGACATTTTCTTCACTTCTAAAACACAACAAAATTCAATGCCTAATTTTAAATACAAGTAAAATCTAAACGGAGAATTTATATGCAGTGAACAGTACATTAGCCCATTAATTCTATAATATTGTGAGGATAAATAAACTCCACCGAAACTTCAGTCGTCAGGCGCAGTTCTGAAAAATGACCGCGTGAGGGCGCTTTGGAGGCGCTTATGTGCGTTGGTTGCTATTATTCAAACCTCCGCGGAAGTACTGTTTTATAAGTATTAGATTTTGCAGATAATTTGTGTAATCAATGCGTACCCATATTGTGGTAGCACGGACTGTTATATAAGATATATTAACTTTTATGTTTTTCAGTAGTAGAGGAAGGGTGTTCCGATTGGTCGATGTACTGTTTGTCCCGCCTCTCCTCCATTGTGATTGGGCGGCTGGATGAAAGCGATTTGCAGAGGGCCACTTATAAATACACATATTATTACCAGAATAACGACTGTTTTACAAGCATCTTAAAAAATAACGCTTTAAAATGTATAAGAACCAAAATTATTATGTATATTTGTTGTGGAATATAATTTATTTTATAAAAATCCTTTTAGCCAATGGTGGGCTTGCTCCACCGCAAGCTCCGCCTGCATTGAGCTGCAAGTATTCGAAAGTCGTAATTTTCTATCTCTATGATGTTGCTGATTTTACTTCAAAAGATGAATCCAGCGAATACAAGAAAAAGTTAATCTGTGAAAAATAATTCATTGCACTTCAGTGATAACTATAATGACATTGTGCATTTAAATCATAAATATTTAATAAAAGGCGGTCTTACAACAACCGTCCGCTGCTCTCTCTCGTCACGTGGCTTGCTCAAGTTCACGAGATTCAGACATGTAAATAATAATAATGGAAGTTAATATTTTATTCATAAATATGGATTTTTATTCGTATTCGCAGGTTCAAGAACTGGGCGATGTTTCATTCAAAACCTGACTGACATATTCTAACCTATCAATCTGTCAACAACAGAGACAGAGAAGCACGCAAATGACTAAACTTTTGGTAGATTTTACAGTTAAAGGAATAGTCTACTCATTTTCAATATTAAAATATGTTATTACCTTAACTAAGAACTGTTGAATCATCCCTCTATCATCTGTGTGCGTACACGTAAGCGCTGGAGCGCGCTGCGACGCTACGATAGCATTTAGCTTAGCCCCATTCATTCAATGGTACCATTTAGAGATAAAGTTAGAAGTGACCAAACACATCAACGTTTTTCCTATTTAAGACGAGTAGTTATACGAGCAAGCTTGGTGGCACAAAACAAAACATAGCGCCTCTCCAAGCGGCCTCAAAAGAGCAACTACACTCTATGGCGCAACAGCACCCTTGGGAGCACTTGGACTCGCCTGAAAAGTCCGCTCCCCTTCTCACTCTCATAATGGGAGAGGGAGGGTGTTACTGCGCCGAGTCGAAGTACTCCCAAAAGTGCCACTACGCCACAAAATATAGTTACTCTTTTAAATCCGCTTAGAAAAGCGCTACGTTTTATTTTGTACCACCAAACTTGCTCGTATAACTACTCGTCTTAAATAGGAAAAACGTTGATGTGTTTGGTCACTTCTAACTTTATCTCTAAATGGTACCATTGAATGAATGGGGCTAAGCTAAATGCTATCGTAGCGTCGCAGCGCGCTCCAGCGCTTACGTGCACACACACAGATGATAGAGGGATGATTCAACAATTCTTAGTTAAGGTAATAACATATTTTAATATTGAAAATGAGTAGACTATTCCTTTAACCAACTTAACATTTCCATTCATGATGATATCAACAAGTTAAATAAAAACTTACCTGTCAACAAACCGCAGTTCTCCCGCCGATATGATATGAAGAATGGTGACTCGAGTCCCGCCTGGATGTTGATTCATGCGCACTTTGCGGTGCTAAGGCCAATATTTTTGGGTATATGTTACTTATTTTTTTAGTATTGCAGTTATTACTGTTAAAAATTGGATAGTGAAGGTAGAAGTACCCATTATTTTTATTTTACCTGCTAGCTCATATACTTAAGTAAATTATAACTAATTTTCATGGGTTATATTTAACACCCTCCAGAGTATTTTTTACAGTGCAGCTTGGGGGTGAGTAAATCATGGGTTTAATATCGTTTTTTGGCCGAACTATCCCTTTAAGGATTACTTTTGTTAAAATTAAATGTTAAATATTTTGGTTTGCTATTGTCTGAGGGATTTATATTGACATTTTATTTCTTAATTGACTGGAAGGTTTAAATGGTAGCCTAATTTTATACTTTGAATACTTTATCATTAAACTGAACTGAACAAAATTTCAACAAACAAATGATACATTTATAAATATTACACAATACAAATGTTGTATTGTAGACTGTATTATAGTTACTGTAGGTTTCTATGTTTTAGTAACATTTTATTGGAAGTTTTATTACTTTTTTGTTCCTGAAATCCACCCTTCTGATGGGATCAGAATAATCCTACTTTTGGGGCCAGTTGTTCAGAAGTAATCCATTTGGATTTCGGCTATCGGATTAGATCAAAATTTCAAAATGGGTTGTTCAAAACAAGAAAATGGATTCTGAATTTGGATTGGATCACAAAATCCAATCTAGGTTTTGATCTGGATCAAATCATCACTTTGTGTTGTTCAAAACTTTTTAGCAAGATTGGGATTTGTTTGATCCCAAAAAGTAGGATTATACTGATCCCATCAGAAGGGGGAATTTCAGGAACAAATATGTAATTAAACTTCTAAAAAGATTTTACTAAAACATACAAACCTACAGTGAGTCTACAATACAACATTTCTATCATGTAATGTTTATAAATGTATCATTTTTTGTTGAAATGTTGCTCTTGATAAGTTCAATCCTTATAATGATAAAGTATAACATTGAGCTATACCATTTAAACGTTCCAGTCAATTAAGAAAGAACAAAGTCCATAAAAATCCCTCATAGAGCAGTCAATAGCAAATAATTTAATTTTAAGACAAGTAATCTTTAGCTGTCATTGGGCACTGTAAAGTAGATTGATTACAATCACAATCATTGGAGACCAAACAGTCAAAAGTAGTTTTAACAACCGGCATCTCTACAAATGTAAACTACCAGACATTTAGGCTCTTTATGACTTAAAATTCATGTGTTTGGGTATAAACTATATTTGTTTGTTTTTTGTGGGCCAGAAGAACAGACAATGTTCAAATAAAATAAATTAAGAGAAAAATTAAGGGAAAGTTGTGTTTTATTGTCTCTTCAAGTAAAACACTTAGTGACCTGTTGTATAGCTTATAGTCAACATTGACATGTGATCCCATTTAAAACAAATGTAATCCAGATTTGCTAATCTGAAAAAGTGTGAATCTGGATCAGGTTGATCCAATCCTATTTTGCTTTGAAAAACCAAGACGAAAGTGAGATGGTTTACCTGATCCTGGATAGCAAAACATGGGATTTCCAAATCTGGATAATTTTGATCCAGATTAAACTTTTTGAACAACTGGCCCTTTGGGATCAAACAAATCCCAATCTTACTAAAATGTTTTGACCAACACAAAGTGACGATCTGATCCAGATCAAAACCTAGATTGGATTTTGTGATCCAATCCAAATTCAGAATCCATTATTTTGTTTTGAACAACCCATTTTGAAATTTTTATCTAATCCGATAGCCGAAATCCAAATGGATTATTTTTTTGAACAACTGGCCCATTATGATCAAAGATATTGGACTTTGTTATTATGATCGAGACTTTCTCCATCTTTAACCAGAAGCCCCATCTCAGACTAATATTACGACATCTAAAGGTGAGTTCAGACATTTTCGTAATGTTTAAATGGTGGTGTCATTACTATTTACAGTTTATAGTCAAGAGTATTACTCCAGTCAACTATTTAGGGGGGCAGACTCTGTGTTGTGTCATAGGCTGCATTATTTACTGTTGTTGGAATAAAATTAGGGCTGGGTAAAAATATCGATTCATCAATGCATTGCAATTATTTGTTCCTCAATTCAATATCGATTCATCAAATCCTATGAATCGATTCAGCCTACCGGCCAGTGGCGGCACTGTAGGTGGGCAACACTGTAGCGCCCGCTCCCCGAGGTAATTTGATCCGGCCCTTTATGTAGTCTGTGAAAAAGACATCTCTAGAATAAATAAATGTAGAATTAAAATAAATGTAGTTGGACAACGGGCCCTACAGTTACGAGTTGATGAGAGTGCATCTGTTACAGCATGAGATGCAGAGCGCGAGTCACGTGACTGGTGAGACCACGGACTCTATGGCTGTTTTAACTTCTTGTATTTCCATCTTACAAAACCACCTTTTCCGACAGTTGTTGTTTTATATGTCGTGTGTTGCCATTAAGGCAAAATGTTAGGGACTTTTAATTTGATAGAGACTTTTATTTTGATTTGATGTAGACCTGGAGTTTGGGGTTAGAGGTTATTTCCTGTACAGAAGTAAGGAAGGTGACAGATGCTGCGTCCGAAACAGCCTACTACTTACTATATAGTACGCGAAAAGCAGTAGGCGAGGCGAGTAGTATGTCCGAATACACAGTATTCGAAAAACAGTATGCAAAAAGTACCCGGATGACCTACTACTTCCGGCTAGATTTTGCAGTGTGCATACGATGGACGCTTCACTATCCCATGATGCCCCGGGAGAGGAGTTATCCAACGAAGAAGACGAGGCATGCGGTTGTTTTCGCGCTGAAATGACATGACGTGATGACGACGTATATCACGTGATGTAGCAACATGGCGGATGTAGTACGTCCGAATCTCATTCATACTACCAGGATTCATACTATACAGTACCTACTGTTTTAACGCTAAGTAAGTAGGTACTTCATCTAATTCAGTACCTACTATACAGTATGCGGTTTCGGACGCAGCCAGAATGAGAGCACATGTAATCCATTTGTTGTTAGCACTAAAGGCAATGTCGTAAGTACAACATTCATTTTTATGTTGATAAGTTAATGTTACAATACTGTTTAAAAAGAAAAGACTACACAGTTAAAATATTTATTTCCATTTGTATACAGGTATATTTCATTAGAAAATATTTATGTTAAAACAGTCAAACTTTATTTCTCTGTTACAGTTTTCACTCTGTCATGTAAGATGATGTTAAAGCCACAGTAAACAGCAAGAAATCGCTTACTACGACTTGTTGTCATTTTGCATCAGAGTTAGCTGGTTGTATAGCTACAGTTGCTACACTGCAGTGAGGACAACACATGTCGGCTCAATGATGACTTGCTTATCCACAATGACATTAGATGTCTTAGTAAAGGAAACGCATTGAAACGATTAGTAACAGTTACTCACCCATCGCTCCCAACACCTGCACCACTGAACGCGTATCTACTGACAAAACATACACCTGATTTTAGAAAAAGCCTACTTGGACATCTTACAATGCACTAATTTTGTTGTATGCAGTTTGAAAATACATGTTTGTAGAAAAAGCCTATTGTACAATGCACTGATTTTGTTGTTATGCAGTTTAAATAAAGGAAAATGTATTCATAATCACTGATATATCTTCGGCCCCTTATTTGAGATGCTTTTCATGAACTTCTTTCACGTCATGCATTTTGCTGATGAGGAATGACATATCAACTATGTTTACGTAACGTAAATAACGTAAAAACTAATTCCTTTCACTGCTGAAAAAAACAGCATACCAGCATATGTTGTGTTTTGATGTTGGTATGCTGTGACCACCAGCTAAACCAGCATAGACCAGCATAATTCCCATGCTGGTTTGATGCTGTTTTTTTCAGCAGGGTTACTCATTCAGTTTATATTGAGTTCTGTGTTTTCAAGTGGATTAATAATTTGGTGTGGCACTGCCCATAGACTGTATAAAACAGGCACAGCCCCACCTGCCCATATACTGTAGGCAAGCTACTGTTGGTTATTTATAAGTTATTTTATAATTTTGTCTTAGGTAGCGTGCACACCAAATTTTTAAACACGGCTGAAAATGCCTGGAGGACGCCGAATACCAGCTGTTTTTTCAGCCGAGCGCTTTGGTTGCTGTGATACTTGAGCTGTGAGCCGGTTGGTTGTTGTGATATTTGTCCCGCCCTTCGTCCACTGTGATTAGACGGCCGTGTGAGAACTTACATTGACGAGCTGAGCTTTTTCAATAAATGGACAGCTGCTGGCTGTTTTGAAAAAGGTCATGCTTCCATTGGGAAAAAAAACATACGCCCACCACAGGCGTAAAAACGTTGTTGTGCACGCCCCCAGTTTATGTACATTCTATGCTTTGCCCACCCTGTTTTATAAAGGCTGAAGAAGTTTATTTTAATCCCCATCTACATAAATGTGAGTTTACCATTATAATCAAATGCAGTGTGTGTGTGAGTTATGCTGTGTGTGTGTCAGGAGTTTGAATTTTTATTTGGATAACATTATTGTAATTCTGAATGAAACAGAGGGAGGTCACAGATTTCGGTAAGCTGTTGTAACTCTCTACCAGATTGTGTGTGTAACATTAAATGGCAACAGCCCCAAGTAAAAAAACAAAACAACTGACTCTATGGCGAAAGGTCGGAAGACCAAATCATGTCCACTGAGGAAATGTTTTTCGTGTTGTTACAGTAACACTTTGTTAACAGTTTTGCGCTGCTCAGCCTGGATTACAAACACCACGCGTCCGATTCGCGAACTGACTCGTTTGAATGAACGGTTGAAACAACAGATCTGTCCCAATGTGGTGGGTTAAAAAAAAAAAAAAAAATAAATAAAATATGTAAAGGAAAAGTGACAATAAAACTAATAATAATTAGTGTCATCGTAATATGTTGTTATCATTGGAAAATTAATTGAATGTCCTTAATGCATACTGTTTGTGATGTTGGCGATTGGTATCCCTAGCCTATTGATGATAGATCATTTGATTATTTTTGCCTGGGGACAATACAGAGACTCAGATGATGTTGCAGCAGCTCCGTGTCCTGTGTCTTTTATTGACTCTTTATCTCCCCTAACCAGGCGGTCAGGGTGCTACATTTTGGAGGCCCCAGCGAGGATTTGAATGCAGTGCGAGTTGGCTTTCAGTGACGACAGTCCTTCTCCAGTGCCATTCAGTCTTCTACTCAGCCCAGGTGACCAGTGAAGTGAAGGTGTCCGTGTCGAGCCAGGAAGGAAAGTGCTAGCAATCTGAGGTTTATTTTCAATACCAGGATTCCAGGATTTTCAATACCAGGATTCGCTGCAGGATTCCAGCCTGCTAAAGGCATTTCTTCTTTCACTTTGCACACACCCAGACTGAGTAACTCATGGATCAAGTAGAGGATCTGAAGCTTGAGGTGATAGGAGCAGTATATGCTCTCTCACGAGAACATTTAATCGGACTGTGTGAATTCCTAGGAATTAAATGTGAACATGTCAGTAGCAAAAGCCGGTCATTTTTTATTTCTTTAATTGTGAGACACATTGAGAGAGAGGCATTACAGGAGCTTGAAGATGAGGGTATGGCAGAGCTTTTGTGTATTAAAGATAAAATCTGTGAAGTCCAGAGGGTTAATGAAAGTAGTGATTCAGAAAGACAGACAGCACCAACCACTAAAAGTGTGAATGTAAATCCAGTAGCAGAAAACACAGAACAGGAAAAACTGCAAAAAGAAATTGACACATTACAATCAGCATTACAAAAGTTAATAATGCAAAAACAGAGAGCAGCTAATCACACACCACAACACGCAGGTACACAACAGAACATAAGTACTATACAGAGTTATTCCCCATTGCCAAGTCCAAATGTACAGCCAGACACAAGCTCCGATATGCAGTTCATGACACACAGACCAGTCATGCCACCCTGGAACAGAGAATTCAAAATAGCAGGACAAATAGGTGAACCTGGTCAAAAAGATAAACTCACCTTTTCAAGTTTGGCGCATCAAATCGAACATGGATTGAGCAGGGGAGTATCAGAGCTTGAAATAGTGGATGCAGTAATAAGAGCAATCGCACCAGGCATGCAGCTGCGTAGTTACCTGGAAGGAAAACCAAATTTAACCCTTCCTGTGCTGAGACGTATACTGAGAGCACATTATCAGGAAAGAGGCGCAACTGAATTGTACAAACAACTTACCTCCGAAGTGCAGAATAGTAAGGAGACCCCACAAAGTTTCCTCGTTCGGTGTCTTGATTTGAGGCAAAAGATCCTGTTCGCATCCCAGGAAGCTAAATCCAGTTTGAAATATGACCCAAACCTAGTTCAGAGCATGTTTCTCCACACTGTTCTTACTGGCTTACAAAATGACAGTATCAGAAGTGATCTGCAACCTTACTTGACGGCCATTGATGTGAGTGATGAAATTCTTTTTGATAAAGTCAATGTTGCTTGTGCAAATGAAACCGAGCGGCAAAACAAGAAGAAGCTGATATATCAACACACCAAAGTGACTCCAGTGCAGGTTAATGAAGTTGCTGTTGAAAAGAAAGGAAAGACACAGTGCCACAAAAACACAGAGAAAGTTGAACCTGACATTTTGAGTGAGTTAAAGGAAATGCGGTCTGACATGGCATTGTTGAAGGATCTCAGTGCAGAGGTGTCTCAAATTAAAGAATCTATTCTACAACCTCAGATCATGTCCACGCAGTTTTCTGCCAATGGAAGGGAACCAACCAACATGCCACCACCTCAGCCTCAGTACCCACCCCAGCCTCAGTACCCACCTCAACGTTATGCGCAGCAATATGACAGGAGAATGGGGGCATATCAGCAGCCACAGTGGCTCCCTGCACAACGCTATCATCCTCCCTCAACTCGGGTGAGAAAATGTCTGGCATGTCAGCAAAGCGGATTAGATGTATACTGTAGTCACTGTTATAGATGTGGCAGTAATGACCATTTTGTGGCTGGTTGTAGAGCACGAGGCTCAATGATGTACAGAGAGCAGTCGTTAAACGGGACAGGGTCACGACTGCGGGACGAGGAGTGACCAGATATTCAGCAATGTCCCCACAAAGATGTGCACAGTGTGGTATCACAGGCTCAGACTTTCGACTGCAACAATGTGCTGCCTGTAAACAAACATTGTATTGTTCAAAAACATGTCAAGCTAAACACTGGACAGTTCATGTTAAAAAGCCGACAAGTCTACATGTGCTGCATTTGTAGGAAAACAGTGTTTAGTGCCGTGTTACCTTCAAGGGCTGCTAGTTGATGTGTTGTGGGATACAGGATCTGAAGTTTGTATAGTGGATGAACAGTGGAAGAGTGAGCATTTGCCAAACATCAGATTGAGAAATGTGGCAGAGGTAATTGATGCACCTGAAGGACTTCGGCTAGTGGCGGCAAACGGACAGGAAATACCTTATATTGGATGGATGGAAGTAAGTTTTGGTTTGGCCTTAAATGAAGTGGAAACAGAAGAACTTATAGTACCTGTGTTAGTGATGAGTGGAAGTCAGCTTCGTCATCCCATCGTCGGATATAATGTGATCGAGCAATTGGTGAACACTGGGAGAATAACGCAGCCAATCACAAGTGAATTCCAGAAAACAGACTGTCCCAGTGCCGGAACAGTTCAAGCCTTCATCAAACAAATCCATGCTGAAACACCATGTGAATATACTGTCACAACAACAAAAGAAAATGTTCATGTGCCCAAACATACATCGGTACAAGTGGAATGTAGAATACAGACATACAGACCAAAGCATGACACAGTGCTCATTTTTGAGCCTGACGTGAATCCACAGTGGACAGAGGGATTGGAGTTCTGTGAGACAATAGTAACCTTGCGGCGACATACAACGCACATAGTTGTCAGCGTTCAGAACCCTACCGATCATGACTTACTGTTAGCAGGCAAGATGGTTATAGGTACAGCGCAACCCATACAGGCTGTTTATCCAACTGCCACTTTTGAGGGACCTGGTCTAACCTCGGTGATGGTCAGTCAAACCAACAATGAAACCAGCAATACTTCAGATGTCGCCTGGGTTCCGCCAGTCAATTTGAGCCATCTCAGTGAGTCTGAAAGACAAATAGTTCAGCAAATGTTAAAAGAAGAAGCAGCTTCATTTTCTCAATCTGACAATGACATAGGCTGTATCGAGAAACTACAACTTGCCATTTCACTGAAAGACACCAATCCTGTTGCCCGCACTTACCGGTCAGTGCCTAAACCCCTCTACCAAGAGATGAAAAACTACCTGCATGATCTCATTGCACAAGGATGGGTGCAGAAATCAAATTCACCATATGCCTCACCTGTTGTATGTGTCCGAAAAAAAGATGGCAGCTTACGCTTGTGTATTGATTTCAGAGAGCTGAACCGGAAAACACATCCTGATAGACAGCCCATTCCCCGGGTCCAAGACATTATGGACAGTTTGGGGGGGAACTCCTGGTTTTCGCTGCTGGACCAAGGTAAAGCATATCATCAGGGCTTCATGGCCAAGGAGAGTAGACCATTAACAGCCTTTGTGACACCGTGGGGTTTATATGAGTGGATTCAGATACCTTTCGGCCTTATGAATGCTCCTTCAGCTTTCCAACGCTGCATGGAGGAGTGTTTAGATGAGCTAAGAGACAACATCTGTGTTCCTTATCTGGATGACACTTTAGTGTTCAGTAAAACCTTTGAAGATCATGTGAACGATGTAAGGAAAGTCCTGCAAAGATTGAGACAGTATGGAATCAAACTAAAACCTGGCAAATGCGAACTATTTAAACGTAAGTTGCGATACCTTGGAAGGATTGTCTCAGCGGAAGGGAGTAAGATGGACCCGGCTGATACAGCTGCCGTGAGAAGTCTGAAAGATAAAAGACCAAGCACAGTTGGACAGTTGAGAGCAGTCATGGGTCTGTTGAGCTACTATCGACAATATATAAAGGATTTCTCCAGAATTGCGAGTCCGCTGTATGACCTGCTAAAGGAAACAGAGAAAGAGAAGGAAAATTCCAAGGAGATATGTAATCAACAGGCTAAAGGAAAGAAAAGGGGAGTGCCATCTCACAGGCCGATTGTGTGGACAGACAAACACCAAGAGATAATGGAGGGACTGATCGATTGTCTAGTTGAACCACCAGTACTTGCATTCCCGGACTTCTCACAGCCATTCATACTTCATACTGACGCATCGAATCAGGGTCTTGGGGCAGTTCTATGTCAAAAGCAAGCGGAAAAGCTTAGAGTTATCGCTTATGGATCTCGAACCCTGACAGCCGCGGAAAAGAAGTATCACCTCCACTCAGGGAAATTGGAGTTCCTTGCCCTGAAGTGGGCTGTCACTGAAAAATTCAAGGATTATCTGTACTATGCTCCAACCTTCACAGTGTATAGTTACAATAATCCACTTACTTACGTCTTGACTAGTGCAAAGCTGAATGCGACAGGATGTAGATGGGTGGCGGAACTCGCAGATTTCCATTTTAACATCAAGTACCGGCCTGGCAAAGAAAATGTGGATGCAGATACCCTATCCAGAATGCCACTGAACATTGAAAGCGTAATAAAGGAATACACTGAAGAAGTGCCATCTGACTGTGTCGAAGCAACCATTCAATCTGTTGAAGCACCACACAACATCTCTTGGACTGCAATGATTTCTCTTGATGACACCATGGAGTTTGAGCATGCATGCGAGCCATTACCTGTGGAGGAGATCAGAAAAGAACAACAAAATGATGACCACATTGGATCTGTTCTACAGTATAAACTGTCCAATGAAAAGCCAACAGGGCATCTGTTTAAGACCGTGAGTGCACAAAGTAAATGCTTATTGCGCAGTTGGGACAAACTTTTCTTGGGAGACGATGGCATCCTCCGTAGAAAGACGAATACCCAGACACAGCTAGTCTTACCTGCAAGGTACAATCAGCATGTATTGAGAGCATTACATGATAACATGGGTCATCAAGGTCTTGATCGAACAATGTCTTTAATCAGAGAAAGGTTCTATTGGCCACAAATGCAAAATGATGTTGAGCATTATGTCACCAAGAGTTGTGTTTGCCTGAAACAGAAGAAACCATGTAGGGAGGCCAGAGCACCACTCCAAAATATCGTTACTACTCACCCGTTCGAGCTTGTGTCCATAGACTTCTTACACTTGGATAAATGTAAAGGAGGATATGAGTATATTCTAATTGTGGTTGACCATTTCACACGATTTGTACAAGCCTATGCAACTACCTCAAAATCGGCTAAAACTGTTGTTGACAAGTTGTTTAATGACTACGCTCTGAAGTTTGGGTTCCCAGAAAGAATTCATCATGACCAAGGAGGAGAGTTCGAAAACCAGCTGGTTGCTCAGTTGAAGAAAAGTTGTGGAGTTGCTGGATCAAGGACCACGCCATATCACCCCCAAGGGAATGGGCAAGTTGAACGTTTCAACCGAACGTTGCTTCAGATGCTGAAGACGTTGACGGAACAGCAGAAAACGAATTGGAAAGAGTCACTCAACAAACTCATCTTTGCATACAACAGCACAAAGTGTGAGGTGACAGGATTTTCACCATTTTACTTACTGTTTGGAAGGTCCCCAAGATTACCTGTTGATCTATTGTTCAGTTTGACATCAGAAACCGGAACTACTGATTATAAAGAGTATGTAAAGAGATGGAGACAAGAAATGCGGGAAGCATTGGAAATCACCAGAAATACGGCAAAGAAGGTGGCAGGAAGAAACAAGAGGAACTATGATGAAAAAGTGAGGGGTTCTATGTTATGTCCTGGAGATCGCGTCTTAGTGAGGAACTTGACACCTAGGGGTGGAACCGGGAAGCTGCGAAACCATTGGGAAGATAGTGTACACACAGTGGTGCGTCAAATAGGAGGAAAAGGCCCGGTTTTTGAAGTGAAACCAGAACAGGGTAAAGGAAGATCACGCGTTCTCCACCGTAACCTCTTGATGCCTTGTGATTATCTCCCATTGGAGAGTGATCTTGAAATGGAAGAAAAGACAAAGAGACCAGTGAAAAGACAAAAAATAGTAAATAGATGTGAAGCAGACCCGGAAGAAGACGAGGATGAAGATGATTTTTACTATAATTACCTACCTGTGGCCCATCATCAGCAACCTCGGTGTGAAAACTGGCGAAATGAATACCTACCTGAAGTCCAGTTGCAGCAACCTGAGGAAGGAACAGAGAGTTAAAAAGTGGAAACTTACCAGTTATCCTGCACAGTGAACCTGGAAAGGAAAGGGAAGAAATTAGTCAAGAGGGAGCAAGAGACCATGGAACAGAAGTTGTAATGGAAAATGAGGAAATACCTCAACAGGAAGTTGATGTGATGGAGGGGGAACGTGCAGAAAGACCTGATGAAATGGAAGATGTACCTGTAAGACTGAGTGAGAATGACAGGGAAATAGGACAGGAATACAGATGGCCTAAGAGAGAAAGGAGACCACCAAAGACATTTACCTATGATCACTCGGTATGTTATAATGTAGAGCCTACAAACACAGCAGCGTTTCAACCCATGTCATATGAGATGCAGAACTTACCTCCATGGACTTATTCAGTTCAACACTATCAACCAGTATACTTGTATGCATACTGAAGAAACCGAGAAAATGGAGAAAAGGAATGGGATTTGAAAAGAGAAGATGATGCAGTTTCTTATACATGCCTTTATTCACTGTTAACTTGCAGTACACATAGTGACATATGGCATACATTCAGTAGGACATTGAGATAAAACAACATTATCAGCAGAAATAAAATGTCTTATTTTGGGTTGAAGTAGTTTAGTAGAGTAATGTCGGGACGACATTTATTTTTGACGGGGAGAGTGTGGTGGGTTAAAAAAAAAATAAAAAAATAAATAAAATATGCAAAGGAAAAGTGACAATAAAACTAATAATAATTAGTGTCATCAGAATATGTTGTTATCATTGGAAAATTAATTGAATGTCCTTAATGCATACTGTTTGTGATGTTGGCGATTGGTATCCCTAGCCTATTGATGATCGATCAATTGATTATTTTTGCCTGGGGACTTTCACCTGTAGGGGGAGGGGGCGCGCTGCTCAGACAATACAGAGACTCAGATGATGTTGCAGCAGCTCCGTGTCCTGTGTCTTTTATTGACTCTTTATCTCCCCTAACCAGGCGGTCAGGGTGCTACACCAACACTAAACTCACAAGACGTCACCGTCAGCACAGTCAGTCACTTATAGGGCCTCAGAAATGAGAATGTAAATGTGTTTAGAAAGATTTGCCCTAAATAGTCTCAACTAAATTAGTCTCAACTAAAAAACAGAGACATTTACTATGTTAACTTTATGATGAATAAATCATTTATCAGGTCTACCAAATAAGGATTTTATCCTACAAAGCAATAAAAGCCATGATAAAAACTGATGAAAGATGATGACAGCAGAGTGTCAGGTAATATCTGTGTCTGATAAATGCATGCTGCAGAGGAGGTTGTAAAACTCTTCAGAAAGACCAGTCATCATTTTTTAAAATACTTTGACTTAAATAGTGACATTTTTACATTTAGAATATCTGCTAATGATGCGAACATTTTGATTATTATGTACATGTAGAAAATCGGCCAAACATATCGGCCATCGGCTGCCCTGATTTCTAAATATCGGCAGCATCGGCCGGAGAAAAAGCCATATCGGTTGACTTCTAATCTCTAGCCTGGTGGTCAGGACATGAATGGATCAAATCAGCAGCAAATTTGCGAAGTTTTATTTATCTCCACATATATCATAAACAATAATTAGCATGGTAACTTTGCAGTATACCACATTATATATTTCCTAATGTAAGGTACCACCCACCCAGGGGCGTGTCTAGAGGGGGGGCATGGGGTGGCACCGGCCCACCTTGGAATATGATTGGCCCCCCCTGGTGCCCCCCCTCCAATCTCATTGGGCCAGCTAGATTTACTGTCAACCTGAAAATTCCCACCGCACCATTGGACCAGAGAGCTGTCAATCACTGTTTGATTTGAGACTCGCGCGAACGCGAAGACGAAGCGAGCACAGTAGTTGCGCATTTTTAAAACAGGAGGAAAGAGATACCATGACACCCACCACACCATTGGACCAGTTGTCAGACACCCACCACACCATTGGACCAGTTGTCAATCACTGTTTGATTTGAGACTCGCGGGAACGCGAAGACGAAGCGAGCACAGTAGTTGCGCGTTTTTAAAACAGGAGGAAAGAGACACAGTGACACCCACCGCACAATTGGACCAGTTGTCAATCACTGTTTGATTTGAGACTCGTGCAAACGAGAAGAAGGAGGGCGCCCCGCCACAGACTCAACACTGGCACAAATCAAATAGATTTTCCATGATTACCATTTACATTTTATTTTACTATTTAAAACGGCTTCATGTGCTTTTGCAAGCGCTCGGCAGCGCCTCTCTCTCTCTCTCTCTCTCGCGTGCACGCTTTCTCACTGCTGCGTGCGGAACCTCGACAGTGCCTCTCTGACACTGAGTGAAGGAGTTAAAAGTTGGCGGTGTTTTCCACCTGGGTTCCTCCGTTGTCTTTTCACGTAAAAGTTAACAGTCAACAGATGTTACTGACAGAGAAGATCGAGTATTATGACTTAACGAAAGGTTAGTGTTTTCCCACACACACACCAGTTCTCTGTGCACGAGCTCTCTCTCTCCCTCCCTATGGTGCGGTATGCGCGCGCACGCTTAACAGTATTCTCTGATATTTTTGAATTTGCACTGAATTGTCTGCGCTATACGCGATCTACAATAAAACTATCACTCGCATTTAAAATTAAAAGCTCTCATAAGCACAATCAGATGAGAAGAGCAACCCTGCATGTGACACACAGGTAATCCGAAATCACCTCGTATCAGCTCTTCAATGTAAATTGTATCAGACAATGTCGCATTTAAATTAGGATTTTAGCAGTATAAAGTAACAGCTGGTTGGATTAAACACGACACACGAGGTGTTATTGGGTCGTGTTTAGTTACTAGCTTAAACTCTTTCTTGTTGTCTGACAACATATCAGATAATATGTAAAAAATAGCATTCAGTTTTGTTAAAATACAATATGGGCTAATAAACAATGAAAGTCAGATCAGACAGAGTAGAAAAAAATTTTTTTAAGTAGGCTAATATTTCCCAAAATCCTGATATGTCAGAATGTTAACTAATACCAGCTACACGCAATGCAGATAGCCTACTTAAAGGAACAGTTCACTTAATTTAAATGGTCATATACCTAAACTTGTTTCAAACCTGTATGAGTTTCTTTCTTCTGCTGAACACAAAAAAGAAAAGAGTTAAGAATGTCGGTAACCAAAATCAGTTGATGGATCCCATTGACTTCATATGTAGGTGCAAAATACATGCAGTCAATGGGGTTCATCAACTTTCTGGCTACTAAGATTCTTCAAAATATTTTATTTTGTGTTCAGCCGAAGAAAAACTCATACAGGTTTGAAATAACTTTAGGATGAGTAAATTATGACAATTTATTTAAAGTGAACTATTCTGGAACAGAACTGTTGTTTAATGAAAAAAAAATGAATACCATCTATATTAGAACATGTGGCATTGCACAAGATTTTGGGAACCATGCTTAATATTTTCTAAACCCTACCCGTTCATTTTCATTTGAATTTTTTGATTGGCCCCCCCTGACTGGTTCTTGGTCCCCCCTGTGCCCCCCCATTTATAAAATCCTGGAATCGCCCCTGCACCCACCAGCCCAACGACAGATGCAAGTAGAGTGGGTGAAGGGGTCTCGTGTTCATTCCTTCCTCAGCGCTTCTACAATAATAATTCCATTTATTAGATTTCAATTTATTTATTTTACCTCGGTAGTTAAATTATAATCTGACTGCAATTTATAAATTATCAATGTGCGGAAGCCTTCCCACATCTAGTTTAATTCGCTGTTCTCATAGCGGATAAATAAGGATAAAGATTCCTGTTAGAGAATCAGTCAATGGAGAAGTAATTCCTCAAACTTCTATTTATTATAATTAAGCAGCGAAGCAATGATAGCCATATACATTGGTAGGAGTATAGAGAGTAATGATGAATTACGTTGTGGTCTGTAAAATAAACATAAGTGAATAAACTTCAGTAGTTAAGTTTCAGTTATGTGATTAAAACAGTCATGTAAACATTACACATAACTATTAGTTTAGTTAAGTAAATGAACAGTATATAACATGAACTCAAACAGTTATTAAATATAGTGCGAAGCACATGGTTGCACGTGAGCATCAGCATGTACAATGCTAACATGGCTAATATACATATCAGATTACTGCGATCGCGTCGCGATCGTCATTTGCATATATAAACTAGGGATGGCTGACGCGAAACAGACGTTCCGAAGCTTTGCGAGATCCCGATGCGCAGATGTGTCGAAACACTGATCCGAAGCGTGATTCAAAACACCCATGTCACATGACTATGACCAAATGAAGCCTCGAAGTGTTTCACTAAGTGTTTCATCAGGTGCAGTGTTGCCAGATTGGGCGGTTTTGAATTTGATTGTGCGGGTAAAAATTGGCTTGGGCGGTTGTGCAAAAATTGGGCTGGTTTGGGATCAGTTGGGCGGGTTTGAAACGTGCATTTTATAGGCTAATTATTTAACAAAAACCCCAAATGTGCATGTATTTCATGTCGTTACTAAACACACGCCCACTGCATGTGTTTGTGTTGACGCCACGCCGATGATGAGTCCGCGTTTAGCCAATCACAAGTGATAGCAGCCAGCCAGCTCTCTCAGCGGGAAATCAAGATGTTACAGATAGGAGTTGGAGAGTGACCCGGGCCTGAAGCAAATGGATAATGCCTTTTAAATCGGAAAATAGCACTGCAACTTCTGCAGCACGGACTCCGGATTGCAACGTATACGTTGCTTGTCACACATCGGCCGTGTCTCAATGCGAATGCTGCAGCCTCCGGAGGTCGCATTTCTAGGCTCCATATACGTCATCGACTGTCTTGTTTTAGAATATTAACAGTTATAAAGTTGACTTTTATTCTTAGTTAATAGTAAATTGTTGTAATATGCTTATACCTTGCGAATGTAATGGTCAGTTAACTAAAATAAACCAGGCTTGATGACGTATGCACCCTGCATACGCGACCTCCGCAGGCTGCAGCTGGAGTAAGAAACGGATATCAATTACACGTGTTTGAGCCGTGGATGAATTATCGGAGCATTTCAGGTGAACAGAACCAAATATTCGGCTGTCATTTAGTCAATTGTGGAACCATGAACTTCAGCCAGACTGTACATAGTTCTGAAAAGTTCAGATGTTCACAGTGTTCTTCAGCTTCCTTGCAAGTTAATGCACAACCAACAGCCTATTATTATTGTTCTGCATTTACTGCTTAAGGAAAACCTATTTACGATCTCTCACACACACACCTATTTATCAAGAGTAAAAATACATTATTAATAATAATATAAATAGATAAACGTTATTAACGAATTGGGTATTTGAATAGTCATAAAACACTTAAATATACGCTGTAAAAGTGCATTGTGCGTGTGGGCGAGGGAGCATAATGTGAACAAGTTATGTCATTTTGCTAGTGTGGTTCTGTTCTGGTGTCGCTAGCTATAGTATGTTGCATTAATTGTGTAAGTTAAAATAACTAAATGCTAATCAAATTAAACCAAAATGTTGATTTAAATATTTTGGGCGTTTTTTTGTGCGTTTGGGCGGGTTTTGGAACACTTTTGGGCTGGAAACCATCAACTCTATCTGGCAACACTGATCAGGTGTGGTCTGCCGAATCAGCGTTTGATTGGCACGGTCGGGAACAGACAACACAATCGCACATCTGTATAAAAGTGAAATAAACACATATTGACCTTGTGGGTTTTTGTGAGAGGAGTTTTTAAAAGGCTGGAGAAATTATCTGTAAAAAAAGAAGTTAGGCTAATTCCTTCCACACACAGCAGATAATTTATATGTGACATGGTGGCTTGATATATTTTATTATTTTCTTATTGTTTATGTGGTATTTATCTCTATTCAGTTTATTTATTAAATAGACCATCGTATAGTTATTGACAATAATGAGCCTAAAAGCTCATGTAGTTGTCAAACAGATGTTAAAACAACAACAAAAAATATGCAAGTTAACTTCATTGTGACAACGGTAATAGTAATAACCATGTACGTGTAAACAGGGCCTCGAGGACACTATCCACTCTCCCACCTGATCACCTGTGTCGATCAATCAACAGGTGGGATACAATTTGTCAGCGCTCGTCTAAAACCTTGTCAAGGCTGCTCTATGGTAAAACGTGCGAATGACCACTACGTGTCACTGTGGAGGCGGTTTCGAACCATGTTTCGAAGCCTCGACACAATTGATTCAACTGTTTCAGTGTTTCACGAAGCCTCGCTCTGCCCATCACTAATATAAACACTGGCATAACATCGAACATTCACAATAGCAGGCACAAGGTGCTAAAGATGTAACAATATGCGTGATTACTCACATATTTGACATGAACGCACAACATGAACGATATCAGAGAGCTCAGCTGTCTGTCACAGCTCTCAGGTCAGTGGCAACTGTTTAATGGTCCGCCGGAAACAAACTATAAAGGCAACAAAGTTCCCTTCCGTGAACGGACTTTATGACAATCAATATTATTCTGATTCTGATCGTAATTTATATTTATCATTATTATGTTTTCATTCTCTTAATTATTTAAATATACACAGAGAATAAGTTATAATCCTGAAGGTGCTAAGGCAGTTCCATACAGCTGGGCGTAGAGGCATTCTCCTTCTAACTTCAGAGGTTTCTCCAAAACACATTGAAAATAAGAGGATCCATCTATAGTTTAGGTTGAGGCCTTTCTCCATCCAACCTATAAAGTGAGGCAATTATACACATCATATTTTCAATAGAGGTAATTTTCCTAATCTAGGCCCCCTTCGGTAGCCTATATTCTCTTAAATACTTAAAATACAAGAAAAGACTCGACAAGTTTTAAAATGAATAAAAGTTAACAATTTATTATGCCAGGCAGGTTACACTTAAATCAATCATTTAGTTGTTCAAATTCATCAAGTCAAACATTCATTAAAAAGATCAGCATATAAAGAAAAGTCACAAAGTAAGTCCTGGCAATTAAAGACACACAGTATTGTGGGAAGTTCTGAAATACAGATGCTTCCCCGAGTCCTTTGCCAATGTTCCTTATATACACCAGTGAAATCAGAGTTATGGTCAATATATGGTTTTTTCATTAAGTTTCTCGTGGCCCTAAAGGTCACCAAATGGGATCGCCCTCCATCTGTACTTAAGATTACCTAGAAAAGACGCGCCTCTTAGAGGACAAAGGATATGTTTTAAAGTTAAATCTCCAATATACTCTTATCTTAGACTTAAAGAAATTAGACCTCTTTTTACCCATCGCACCATGACCTTTAAAAAGATATCAAACATGTTGTAACAGTATTTCCATCATCACAACATATGATATACTCAATATTACATGTGTTTAGTATATTTCCAGCAACAAGATCTTTGAGAGGGGAAGAAATACAGGTCAGTTCCTGCGTATCAGTGACCCCTGTGGACAGAGACAACACCCTCTCTCGGGAACAGGCATAGAATGTGGTTTTATTGTTTTATGGTCCTGCTCCAAAAACACACTCTTGTCCATCTGCCCTACACTAAGATGGATATCTGTCAAAAATAAAGGTACGAAGCTGTCACTGGGGCAGTACCCTTAAAAAAGGTCCTAATATGTACCATTTAGGTACAAATATGTACTTTTAAAGGTACATTTTGGTGGTTCAAAGTACTAATATGCACTCTTTGGGTACAAAGATGTACCTTTTTGAAAGGGTACTGTCCCAGTGACAACTTTTGTACCTTTATTTCTGAGAGTGTATGATTTCCAAATGATATATGCAAGTATTAAACGGCAATAAATGTCTCATCTATCTCTATGGCTCTGGCTGAGGCTTTCTCCACTTCTCCCCAACGTGACGTAATACCAAAAACGTAAAAAGTGGTCTTTAAGACCATTTTAGAGACATTTAAAAAATGATATACATATCTTGAATTATTTATGTAATCGACAGTGGTGTTTAACCTGCCACACCCCCTTTATGAATCTGATGCATAAACAGTGGCGACTGGTGACTTCTTTTACTGAGGGCGCACGATGCGAAGTTCGTCACAACATGTATGTAGCCCGTCATGTGTGTGGGACGTAATTTCAGGGTGTGTGTTCTGCGCTTTGGGAGATCGTGTGTGCATCGCGTGTCCTGCCAAGGTGGGTGCCTGCTGCAGACGCGTCGAAGGGTTTATGATAAAAGAGACGATCGTGTTTGCCAGATACTCGCATAATCTCATGCGTAATCAGAGTTTACTGTTAAGGGAGTGCCTTTTGGAACATGAGCGTCTCTTTTATCATAAACGGTTTTGACGCTAGTGCAGCAGGCACTTATTTTGACAAAACACGTGATGCACACATGATCTCTCCACACCCATGACACATATTTTGGAAAAGGGAACCACACACATGATACTCCGAACACTTATTTTGAATTCGCGCCCCTCGGATGAGAAGTCACGAGCCGCCACTGTGCATAAAATATATAAAAACAAGAAAATAAGATATGTGGGGGAAAATATGAGTATTACCAGCAATGTTGAGCATTATAAGCATACGTTATTTGGCAAACATAAGGCATTTGTAATTATAAAGCGTTTGCACGTGTGTGTGTTTTCTCCTTGCAATGTAAAATAGCCCTTCAACTGACACAGATAATCACTGAGTTCATTCCCGACTCCCGAGCGAGCCCATTCAACATAACAAGTATATTGTTATAATGTACAAATGTTTTTTTCTGAAATAGTTTTGTGCTGTTGTGTGCAGATAAGTTTTGAATTGATAGTTATGTAGTATGTAGTGCTCTTTCTTATTTTGTTATCATGTGTCTATTTGGATTCAACAGGTACACATTTTTTGTTTGGAAAAAAGCTCACAGAAGCTAAAACCAGATGTATGCAGCTTTGCCAGGCGTGCAGCACCAGCGTAAACCAGCTAAGACCACTCTTCTAGCTTTCAGCCTGGTAAAGCTGGTTTTTCAATCTGAACAGCTAAAAGTGGACTCTAAAAACCTCTCTAAAACCAGCCTGCTACACCAGCTAAAACCAAACTGGGAGATCAGATCAACTAGGTTGGTTTTAGCTGTTTTTCAGTAGGGAATGTTTATCCCTATACTAAAGTTATCCTCATTGTGATATGTCTTTGAATAATCTCTTATTATTATCACACAGGTCCACGTGCTCGTCTCCACTCAAACCTTTGCAGAGAAATGAAACAGTGACTGCATGTTTGATCTACAGTCGCCACCTAGTGGTGATAAAAATGAATAGCATTAACAGAAAGTATGACTTCAACATGTTTTTGGTGGTATGGTACAGTGCTTTATATAGATTAATGGTATATGGTACAGTCTTCTTTAGCTTAAAGGTAAATATAACAGTGAATGAAGATAATTTTTAAACTGTGTTTAGATGTAGTTCAATAAAGTTCAGAGTATCAGTGAAGCAAGTTTGAGAGATTTCTACATAAAATCTATAATGTTAAAAATATAATCTTGATATCTTTAATAAGGTAAATTTTTAAATAAGGCCTATCTCTATTTACAGTTGTTTTATGCCACATTTAACCTCCTAAGACCTGGATGTCACATATGTGGACATCAATGTTTTTGTTGTTTGCATCATAATACTTAATTCTGTGTAACTGGAACATGTTATACACAAACATGGACAAATACACTGCTTCATGTTCAAAGAAAAATATTTGATTATTATATTTATTGGTTCCCAAAAATAGCTGATAGAAATCTGAAAAAAAAGACAAATCCTTAGGAGGTTAATTTAGGCTTCATGTTATCTGACCAATGATAGATTGTTGCATAAAATTGGTTTGGGCAGAAAAAATAATTTTGGTAGTGGAAACCTTTTTTAAGATCTTTTCCTCTCATCTCATACAGTATTTGTCCACCACCATGACCCTTTAGTCTCTGTGGTGGTTCTTCATCAGTCAACATGTCAAATATCCTTTAATGTGTTTGGGAATTAATATTAAGTGTTTAGTGAATTTAACCCTGCAGTAAACCCAGCAATATGTAACTCTGTTGATGCTTCAACTGCTGTAAGGGATGAGAGATTATTAGCTAACTTAATGTCTGTTTTTGCCAGTGTTTAACTATTTGATATGTGTGAAGGATTTTTAACAATGACAAAAAACTTTTGTATGTATCATGCATTAAAATATATGACCTTTGATGCTTTTTAATGATTTAAATAAAATCTCCATACAATCTGAGCATGTCTGTGTTTTACTCTCGACTAATACTCTTTTCTTTTAACATTACTGGTAATTAACATAGCGCCATCTAGTGGTTGTAAATGAATAACACAATAGGTCTAGATATATTAATACAAAATAGCATCTATACATACTGTAAAATACATTTTAAAAAGTAGTAATAAGCATTAAGACATATTAAAGAGATTTTATGATATTCATATATATATATCTACAATAAAAAGTCTAAATGTTGTAAATAGTTTTAATTAAACAACACAGGGGACATAAATATATATATATATATATATATATATATAACTCATCACAGTTGAACCGTAAACAGAACAAAGTCATTAAACTCCATGACAACCATACTGTAGAACTTATCGTTGTCATAGAGACATTATGACATCACAATCGGTGCCTATAAAACGCTCAGCCAGATGAAACCGGTATCATTTGACTGATCTGAACGCTTGCCTTTGGTTGACTCCGAACGCTACTGTACAGATTATCAAGTGAATTTGCAGACTTTCCAAAAGTTCGCAACTTTAAACTGCTTGACGCACTGTGTACGGACAGACAGTTTACTTAGATTTCAACCCTCTGTGAACCGAGTCTAAGCACAGTTAAGTCTGCAGTTATCTTTTCACATCATGTTTCGTCCTGTAACACCATTGTCCGACAAGGACATGGAAGGAGCAGATGTTGAAAATATGGATCTGCCGAATGCTGTGCCGAACTTTGACTATGTCCCTGATTTCGGACTTTCGTCACAAGTCGGGCGCGCTGCCGGTTTAAATCCATTTGAAGGAGGAGAGGAGGAGGAGGAGATGGTGGATGTTTATCCAACACATGAGGCGAAACGCCAAAAAGGTAAGATGCGAGTTAAAGCAAAAAGTCTGAATTTCATGCTGATAAGTTTACATAAAGTTATTGTGTTGTTAATGCACGTATACATGTAGACACACCAGGTGGTGCTCGTGTACTTGATATTTCACCCGCCGTTTTTCTTGACGGGCAGAATACGCAAACAAATTTTAACTCCATTAATTTAACAAAAAGCGACCAAAATTAATAAAACATCCTCACAATTTAAGATAAGAATTACGCCGTATGAGGTCTTGTTTTTTAATATCCCTCACGATAATTAACTATGGTTTTTATGTGGTAAAAGTGTAGTAACCATGTTTATTGGTGTATTGAGTACTATTAGCAAAGCCATGGTTATTTTGTGGTAACAATGGTTTTAATAAAGTACCGTTAACCATGTTTTGTTGGATGTAAATGTTTCACTTTCATAAGGGATGTATAACATAAATAGTTAGCCGTGCACACTGTTGTTATCCAGACTGTTTTGTTCATTTACTGAAGCCAATGTTGTGTACTATTTTTATTTTTGCTTGCTTGTTTTCTCATGATCACAACTTAATTTCTCGTTATCTCGGGTTAACAAAAGTTGTATTTTTTGTGATGTGATGAAAGCTCTTGGGTTCTTAATATGTATGTACATGAACGGGTTGTATTGTTTGAAGACAGCAGAGGTATATTTTGGTAAATTAGGGGATGAACAAATTAGGTTTTACTTAGATCAGGGATTCGTTTAAGATGAAATCGATTCGTCACTATGTAGTTGACAATTTGATAGTGGTGAATTTAGGGACCGTCTCTAAAGTTACTCTTTAATATACACGTTTCTACTTTATACAGCATTTAAATGGAATAACTTTTAGTCAACAAACAGTCACAAACCCAACTGTGTTCATATGGTTGTCGGCTATTATGTACACTTTTACTTATATAGTTATTAATATAATTGTTAATTACTATTAAAGATAGAATCGTGTACATTATTACTTTGAAGATGGTCCCTAAATTCACACACATTATGGGGTGGTTTCCCGGGAAGAGATATCTTAAACCAGGACTAGGCCTTAATTTATTTAGAAAATATAACTAGTTTTAACAAACATGCGTTACTAAAAACATTACTTGTGTGCATTTTGAGGCAAAACAAAGGGCACTGATGTATTTTAAGATATGTCAGTGCAAGTTCCTTTCAGTTTGGACAGCTCTTATTTATATATCTTATACGTTTTTATGTAATTATTAGCTACACGTATGCATCAGCAGTTCACTTTAAAATACACTAAATATTATGGACAGGAAATTACATTATGACATTTGGATTGTCAGGATAACAACTTTTTGTTATCTCGAGATCCCCAGAAAATAAAGTCATGATCACGAGAAAACAAGCAAGCAAAAATAATATTAATGCATGTTCTCTGTCGGCTTCAATACAATTTAGACAAAAAGAAAAATTATAATTTCAAATGAAGGCATTACTTTATTGAATTATTTTGTACAGTTGAATAAATAATAGATTAAAATAAGTGACAAGTTTTAGACACATATTGATCACTTCAGTTAAAGCATTCATTTCATAACATTATTTATTGAATTGCAGTGTTGGGATGGAGATGTGATGATGGTGGAATGGATTTTGTCCTACCAAGTGCGGTCCCTGACATTGTCCCGAACAACGGACATTTGTTAGACAGACGCGCCGGGAGTTCACATCCACGAGGAGGAGTAAAGGAGTTTACTCCTGCATTTGAGGAGGCGAACAGCCCCACAGGTCAGATGGAAATTTTGTGTTCCTGACAATCTTTAAATCTGTACCATGTTTCTTCCTCAATAGTTTTGTTGGCCCTTGCAGATACTGATATCTTATTACATTAAAGTCAGTAAAATAAAGCATCTTACAATAAGAAATTAAGTTTAGACCATTTTTCTAGTGTGTTTTAAACTCTTATTTTAACAGCATTATTAATGCAATAATCATTGCTGTATTTTTAGGAATTTGTTATAAAGAATTAGATACTCAATTACATATACATATTTAATCAAATAGTATCTGGGTGGACAGTTTGTTAAATGTGTTTATTAAGTATTATTACTGACCACGGTTCTTTGTCATTCTCTTTTGTCATAATGAATTTTCTAATAGTTTATCATTTGTTTTTGTTTTTCTTTTTTGGTGTAGAAAAATGCGAGAATAAATTATTGAAATCATTAAAGAAGGGATGGAATATTGTAAGGCGCCCATTCCTTCATAATGATAAAGTGGAAACACTGATTCCTTCAGAGGTTTGTTACATCATTACATTTACTACAACTATCTGTCCATTTATAGACATGTTTCCATCCAGGTTTTGTTATCGACCAAGTGAATATGCGTAAAAAAGGTTTTCTATTCAAATGGTGCTAAAATGGTGTCCGTGGTGATATCACGAAGGATGAAAGCGACATTAGTTTTGGTGTATCACAAAAAATCTGATCTTGAGCAAATTATCTACCTAATTTCTCTAATGCTCTTAAAATAAAAGCTTAGTCAGGTCGAGTCTGATGTTTGTGGTCTCGGTAATTTAAAATAAATGTGCTTTCACCAAAGGGACCCGATTATGAGGAGAAAAAATGTAATATTTAGGAGAATAAACATGAATCATTTTATGGATAAGTGATTGACATTTCAGCACTTCATGAAGTAAGTTCAGTGCAGCTTGTGTACCCTCTGTGTATATGGAGGATCGACTCTGCAAATCAAAACAGAAAGTCTCAGGCTGCAATAAGAGCGCCTATTGTTTGCTGTTATGTCCTTCAGAGGTTGCGGGTGATGAAGATCTATCATGTGACATCACATTTATTGCGTTAAAGCTATTTTTTATATATATGTATTTTGAGGTATTGACATTGCATTTATGCGCTTAAGCATTTTTTTGCTAAAAAGCCTTGGATGGAAACATTTATCTGTCTGTCTGTCCATCTGTCTGACCCACCTCTGGTCTTCTCCACAGCTTAATGCAGATTCAGATGATCCTAATGTAAAGGATGATGCTGGTCTGGCGAGCTCTGAATTAAACAATAAGATCAAACCGGAAAAACAACGAATGGCATTCTTTGACTGTCTCTGGAGGGGCAAGGTGGAGTCAGTGCCGACTCCCCTGCTTAAAGCGGATCCAGCTATCCCTGATGTTAGGGAAGTTGTTGATCTTGCATCACAGTCAAAGACCTACGTTGGTCCGAAGAAGCAGAAAGAAAAGGCTTCAAAGAGCCGCAAATCTAACCTCCAGGGAGAAAAAGTGACTGTTGTGCCAACTCAACAGCCCAAGGCTATTTCAGATATTCCTGTTGGCATGGATGTTCCTGCTCTGGCCGGCCCCCAATCAAAACCAAAGATTCGTCCGGATAAATGCATGACATTGACGCAACGCTTCTTTGGATGCTTCCGGAGGGGCAAAGTGGAGTCGATGCCGACTTCACAGATTGAGGCCGATCCAGCTATCCCTGATGCCAGGGAAGTTGTTGATCTGGCAGATTCTCAATCGAAGAGTGTTGGCTTAAAGCAACAAAAACAAAAGGCTTCAAAGAGCCGCTCATTTCACAACCCTTGGAGTAAAAAAGGGAAGAGTAAAGTGAAAAAAGATGCCAATCCAGCTATTCCTGATGCCATGGATGATGTGGATCTGGCCAGTTTTGGTGGCATCGCTGCAGCCAATGCCAGGCTACTGAAGTTAGGTGCCATTCCAGAGAATATTGGGTTAAAAGGTGGTGGAAATCCTGACCCAAATAAAGCAAAAAATCCTGGGTCAAAAGATGTTGGAAATCCTGAGGCAAAAGGTTGTAAAAATCCCAGGCCAAAAGCTCTTAAAGCTCTTGAAAATCCCAGACGTTTTTGGGGTCCTAACCCAGGTAGATTTATAATTCCCACACCAAAAGCTTTGGAAAATACTAGACGTTTTTGGGATCCTTACCCAGCTAGATTTAAAACTCGCAGACGAAAAGTTGTTGGAAAACCCGCAATAGGTTGGATTCGTAACCCAACTAAATTTAAAATTACCCCACCAGAAGCTTTTGAAAATCCCAGAGATTCCTCGCCAGAAGATGATAAGGTTGTCAGGCCAAAAGCTTTTGAAAATCCCCGACGTTTTTGGATTCCTAAACCAAGTAGATTTAAAATTCCCACACCAAAAGCTTTTGAAAATCCCAGAGATCCCTCGCCAGAAGATGATAAAGTTGTCAGGCCAAAAGTTATGAATGTTGTTCAACAAGCTTTTAAACCGCCAAGTGAGAAGAAACGAGCTAATCGCTCAGTACCAAGAGGTCCCACACCAAAAGCTTTTGAAAATCCCAGAGATCCCTCGCCAGAAGATGATAAAGTTGTCAGGCCAAAAGTTATGAATGTTGTTCAACAAGCTTTTAAACCCCCAAGCGAGAAGAAACGAGCTAATCGCTCAGTGCCAAGAGGTCCCACACCAAAAGCTTTTGAAAATCCCAGAGATCCCTCGCCAGAAGATGATAAAGTTGTCAGGCCAAAAGTTATGAATGTTGTTCAACAAGCTTTTAAACCGCCAAGCGAGAAGAAACGAGCTAATCGCTCAGTGCCAAGAGGTCCCACACCAAAAGCTTTTGAAAATCCCAGAGATCCCTCGCCAGAAGATGATAAAGTTGTCAGGCCAAAAGTTATGAATGTTGTTCAACAAGCTTTTAAACCGCCAAGCGAGAAGAAACGAGCTAATCGCTCAGTACCAAGAGGTCCCACACCAGAAGCTTTTGAAAATCCCAGAGATTCCTCGCCAGAAGATGATAATGTTGTCAGGCCAAAAGGTATGAATGTTGTTCAACAAGCTTTTAAACCGCCAAGTGAGAAGAAACGAGCTAATCGCTCAGTACCAAGAGGTCCCACACCAAAAGCTTTTGAAAATCCCAGAGATCCCTCGCCAGAAGATGATAAAGTTGTCAGGCCAAAAGTTATGAATGTTGTTCCACAAGCTTTTAAACCCCCAAGCGAGAAGAAACGAGCTAATCGCTCAGTGCCAAGAGGTCCCACACCAGAAGCTTTTGAAAATCCCAGAGATTCCTCGCCAGAAGATGATAAAGTTGTCAGGCCAAAAGTTATGAATGTTGTTCAACAAGCTTTTAAACCGCCAAGTGAGAAGAAACGAGCTAATCGCTCAGTACCAAGAGGTCCCACACCAAAAGCTTTTGAAAATCCCAGAGATCCCTCGCCAGAAGATGATAAAGTTGTCAGGCCAAAAGTTATAAATGTTGTTCAACAAGCTTTTGAACCGCCAAGCAAGAAGAAACGAGCTAATCGCTCAGTGCTTAGAGGTGAGTGTACTGACTTCATTACTCCTACTTTGCAACAATAAGTGAAATGGTTTCTTCATCATATTCTTCTGTACCTGGAAATGTATGCTGTACCTTTCATCTGTGAGTATATGAGTGTTAACATGTACTGTCACCTCATCATTTTTCTGTGTGTTTTTCAGAGCCTTTTGATTCTATATATCAACTCTTGTATGAAGTGCTTGGGCAAGGGTGCGGTGGCAGAGTGTACAAAGGGATCCGTATATCGGATAACACTCCGGTAATGCACTCGTATTTATATCAAACACAATGTTTGCTGAAATTTGTATGTTCACTTGATCTAAACCATGTTTTAAAGTTTGTAGATTCTTAAACCTTAAAGTTATGTGTGCAGTGTCAGGTGAGCCGCTTTAGTCAGCTCAAGAGAAATTAACTTTTTTGTTTTTTTGTTGTTTTTCTCTTTACAGGTTGCCATCAAGCAAATAGACAAACGAAAGTATGAAAGGACTCTTCAGATTGTAAGTTGTCATAAAATTCGATGAATTGAACTAAACAGAAAATAGAGATTACGCACCAATACAAGATATTTGTTTCATCTAATTGTAATTTGTTGACCATTTTTTGTCCAGCCTGGATACCCCAAACCACTTATTACAGAAGTGGCGCTGATGCTTAAGTTAAGAGATGCGCCCTCATGCCCCAATGTCATACAGATGTATGACTGGTACGACACTAAACACTTTTACACGCTCGTGTTGGAGTACCCACTGCACAGCGAATCCTTGTGGGATTTTGTTACAAATCATAGAGGACTTAGTGAAAATACAGCAAGACATCTCATGCGTCAGGCGGTACTGGCAGTGAAACACTGTCTGGATAATGGAGTTTTTCACACCGACCTCCATGCCAGTAACTTCTTGGTGCAGCAATCAACAATGAGCCTGAAGTTAATTGACTTTGGGGCTGGACATTATCTGACGCATGAGGCATATAAGACCTCCGACTTTGTAGGTGAGCTGAATTTTTTTAATATAGCGGAGTATTGAAACCTGTTGTTTCTTTTACAAAATGACTCAACACGATGTTTTGTGTACAGGAGCTCCATGTTGCACCCCGCCTGAGATCAAAACAGCTAAGAAATTCCACGCCGTGCCAGCAAACGTCTGGGCCTTAGGTACTGTGCTGTACTTCATGGTGCTTGGATCTTTGCCCTGTCTTTTAAACGACTTTAATTCCGGGTGTCTGAAGACAAATGAGAAGGATTTATCAAAGGGTGAGTGAAAATGACTGATCAACATGCACACACAAAGTATCTGATCAAATCCACAATTAATATTATCAGATGACACGGTCTGTCTGGTAAAATGTTAGACTTTATTGGGTTTAGCTAAACAGTCATTTAGTGGCTCGCCGATGTATTACATCACTGTGCCATCATCTTAACCTGAGGTACTGTCTGTCTGTGACCAGGGGCCCTTTAGATGATAGACAGACAACAAAAATGACAACAAAAGCGTCTCTTTATGCCATGATCATTATTGTCATTTGTGTGTCATGATGACTAACCAGCTCTCTCCTAAATCTTGTACAGAAATCTGTGATCTGTTAAGTTGGTGCCTGGCCCTGAATCCAAGTGATCGTCCGACGCTCAAGCAGATCTTAGATCATGACTGGTTTAAAACTAAGTCTGACAAAGAAGAGCTACTCGTGTACAAAATCAGGTAACAGACCTTTTCAAGTAGGAAACTGCATTTTGCAGATTACATGCTTTTTATTTTGCGTAGTTAGTTGTGTAGAAAGATTGTTTTAAATGTACATTTTCATCACTACAGGGCAATATCCACACAAAAATGAAAAGGATGAAGCTGAATGACTGAAGGAGAGGGGAAATGATTGGAGATACTGTTTTCATCATCCTGAGACGTATGGAGTTTGAAGGAGGTATGAATGAATGCTTTTTTTAACTATAATCGCATAATCTCGTGCATAATCAAAGTTTACTGTTAAGGGAGTGTCTTGCGTGTATTTTGTGAACGTGAGCGTCTCTTTTATCATAAATGGTTTTGACGCGTGTGCAGCAGGCACTTATTTTGACAAAACACGTGATGCACATGGATCACATGACGCAACAAACAAATATTTTTAAAACGCAAGCAACACACAACACTTATTTTGATTTAGCGCCCCTCGGATGAGCAGTCACGAGCCGCCACTGATATTGTGGCTTTAAGGTTCTAGATATACTATAAATATGATGACTAAAAATTAAATGTTGACATTTTCTTTCTTTCTCATCTTCAGGTTGTATTTCAGACTTCATGAACACAGACCGCTGGCTGAACGTCTGATGCAGATCCTGTCTCATCCTTGAACACATTAAAAAAAAATCAATTCTTAATGTTTTTATTTTTCAAAGTTGTAAAATAAAGTATCTAATATATAGTAAGTTCTCTATAGAATCAGCGATGTCTGGCTCTCTCTCGGGTTTTTTTTCTCCTAGGAGTTTAGGGAGTCAGGTTTATGAATGTAAAGCTGCTTTGAAATAATTAAAAAATTGTGAAAAGTGCTACAGTATATAAATAAAATTGAATTGAATATGGAAGACTTTTCTTTAGCAGATGTTTTCATTTGCTTTTTTAACTTTATTATTTGATCAAACTGATTAACTTGGTTACTTATGTACATGTTTTTCATATGCAATATCAAACCCTTGACCTTGGTATAAAATACTGGGAGTTAAAATAGTAAATTCAATCAGACACAATGTTAAACCTGATGCTGTTTTAACCCAAATAAATAAGTACACTTGACCTAAACCTTAGTGGAAACAACAATCGCGGATCGTTCTCTTCCATGAAGGCCGATGTAAACATCTAAGAATATATGAACATTTATCAGATTTATTACTTTTGTGGACTACAAATGCAAGTTAATGTCATGCCGGGATTGCCTGGCGAAGATAATTTACAAACATGAGTCCGGATGGATTATGACTTGCGCACAATTTTTAAACAAAGGTATGTTGTCCCGTTTAGATTTAGCATGTTCATTCTATATGCACTGTCAGCTATGATGAAGTGTAATGATTCATTGCGCCGCCAACCACGGTCCTGCGACGTCAGATATGTTGTCTATTTTTTACAAAATAGAGTAACGCGAGTAACGAACTCCTTTATATTTCAGTAATTGTAATTGCATTACTTGATTTAAAAAAATACTTTGTTACATGCTCGTTACTGCTAAAAGTAGTGGAATTACAGTAACGCGTTTCTCCCATCACTGGTGCACGCGTCAATGCGACTGCTTCGTCGCTTTTACAAACGTAAATTGGGTGTCTACATTGCAAATAGATCCGTTTTTGCCGCGGTTGTCTTAAGGATTGCACTAGTTAACTGCTAAAATTTAAACTTGAGATTTACAGCGGGGCACAAAAGGTTTGCACTGGGGCACGTGCCCCAGTAAAAGGGGTCTAGCGACGCCCCTGCCACCAAGGTTTCTATGTGCTGCAACATTTACTATACATTTTACATCATTCTTTTTACAGAATACAATATCAGACTAGAAATAAAAAAAAATCTGTAGTGCTAGTTATCATATTTATCCACATTTTCATCATTATCACTCTTATCATTGTATACCAGTGTCTGTATGCTTGGCATGGGGAGGGCCTGACAAAAGTGAGGGTTGTCTGCAGGAACAAAGTCTGATACATGTGGGTGAAACATCACAATGGCTTGATGCAGTTTTCTTTCCAGCTGTTGGAGGTGTTGAATGAGAGCAGCTTTTGCACCAGGCTGCTCAGTGTCTTTGATGTTACAGCGCAGATCTTAGAGGCCTGCTGCTGATGGGATGTTCAGTTACACACTTCTCATTTCTTGGTAAAGCATGCGCCTTTAGACTCCTCGAACATCATCTTCTTCAATCTAGAAGACAAAAGAAAACAAAATGCTGTTATGTTATGTTACCAGGTGGTTTCTAATATGATTTGCAGGTAGTTAGTTTGTCAGATGGTTACTAGAGTGACTGCTGTGTGGTTACTAGAGTAAAATAATTTTACTTACAGTGTCATCAAAGCAGAAGTAGACATGCCAAGAGGGATCACATGATTCCTGAAAATCAATTGTCGCAGGTAAGAAGCTCATCTGCGGTGACCATTGAATGCTGTTGTATTCTTTTTTTGCCTGTCTCAGTCTATTGTTGGAGCTGGCTACCTGCTTGGAGAGTCTAATGGCAATGCCCTGCCCATCTGAAGCAAAGCTAGGAAACAAGCATGCAGAAAAATGAATGTATTAGTTTGTATTATAGTCCTTTTTAAGTTCAAACCTAATGTCATATTGTATCTACTTATCCACTTATAGCACTATACCTGGATATATTCTTCTCAGGTGGAGGACGACTGCTCTCTCCCTTGATTCAGTTCTAGCCTTGCAGTTGGACTCTGAGCTCACGGTCCACATCTTTAAGGGTACACTGGAAGTTTGAATCAGACTCTTGCCATCTTCTCCCAATACGGTATTTTTTCCTCAATGAGTCCTCAACTCTACAATGGTCAGCAAATAATTAAGCAATATCGCTCGAGTAGGAGTGTGATATAGCTCTATATCATCACAGCTGTGATTAGGCCAGAGGCAATCACAGCCGTGATGATATAGAGCTATATCACACGACTCCGAGAGCGATATTGCTTTTATACAACAGTTCGACGGCACACGTTTGAAAAACGAAAACTAGAAAACAACAACGGAGTTATTTTAAAAGCCTCTTTGTTTGAGAACTACTTCTTCCACCACGGATTTGAGGGCGGCCAGAATGACAGGTAAAACTTTCGGCTGCTTTGAAGCTCATACAACTCAATGGACGGAAAAGCCGTTACTTTATATTAGGGGAGACCGGGGCTGGTTGTCTCACGGGTTGGTTGTCACACTGCTTATTCCAGACATACTACATGGCACTGTGGTACAATTTTGATATCAATTTGTTAGCCTTTAATAGCTTACTCATTTGCACTGGAAATTTTGCTGAGCAGACAGAAAACAATGATGTTAGGAGACAATTTTTTATTTTTATGGGTCAGAGTAAATTTTCATGTTGGTGTTGTTTTTGTGTTGAGATCTTGTAGGATATTAGTCATTCAAAAACAAAACATTCATTAAAAAGCTAAAAGTAGTAGCTTTATTTTGAGTCATCTTTTAGCGATCAATTTAAAGCCGTGTAGCAGCTAGCTTATCATGTTTGTCAAGAAGTCAGTTGGGGATGTTGTCACATAGCTTGCGGGGTTGGTTGTCACATAAGAATATTGGACATCTAGACCTTTTAAGACTGTTTGTCTGATTGTTTGTTTGTTTTTGTTTGTTGTTAAAATAAAATAAATAAATCATTAATTAAAGAGGTTTTAACACTAAAAGTTATTTAATTTTATTTCTAAACACAGTAGACAACAGGCTTTATGCCCAGCTGCACTAGTACTTCCTGAACTTCAGCCAGCTCCTTGTTTCCTGTCTGCCATTATTGGACAAACTGATTAATCCAGGTGTGCCTGACCTCAGTAGTCACAACAACAATAATCAGACACACCTGGATTAATCAGTTTGTCCAATAATGGCAGACAGGAAACAAGGAGCTGGCTGAAGTTCATAGTGCAGCTGGGCATAAAGCCTATTCAAGTAACTGATCACCCACTTTAATCCCATTGTTTAAACATAAGGGGCATTAATAACAAGTATCATAGGGTTGGATTCATATTAAAACTTATTTGGAGTTTCTAGCTTAAAAAACTAAAAAGTTACACATTATCTTTTCAGATCCCAATTTATCACTGAAATCCTATTGAATCACTATAGGGACAACCAACCCCATACCCTGTGACAACCAACCCCGTGATGGGGTTGGTTGTCACATTGTGTCAGAGTGTCTTTGATGGTTAATTACTTTCTGTTACAATACATTCTAAAAGTAAAAAGTATACACATTTAAAGCCAAGACCCCAAGCTTTCATTTCATGTGGGAATTACTGCTGAAAGATTTTTTGAAGATGAGCAATTCATGCATGAGTAAAAATTGTGACAACCAACCCCGGTCTCCCCTACCGTTTCTTGGTCACAAAGTGTAGTTTTAAGATTAGTTCAGTCGAGAATGTATCTGTATTATATTTAAATCTGCAGTCGATTAGTAAAGATAGCGCCTGTTTGAACGTTTGCTTAGTGAGATTCGGTACGAATGAGAACCAAAGCATGAGCGGACGTCAGTGTTCACTCACCCCGCTGACCACCGCCCTCTCTGGGCTACATTTCTGAAAGGGATTCCCTGGCTCTCATGTTGGCCTTGTTTGTTTATGATCGTCAAAATGAGATCAAATCAGCAGTATTTGGTGTCATGATCAAAGTATTACTTGTTTTTTAATTCATATTTAGTGTCTTTTGTGTTGTTATTGTTTTGGCACGAGGTAAAAGTTAATAAAACTATGCTTGTGTAACGTTACTATTGCTTTCTCATTTATTCTTAACGCGATATGAGCACTCGATTATTATTATTAAACTTTGTTCTGGTCAGTACTATATAAAACGTTTTTTTATAAGTGTCAGAGATATGTTTTTGCATGCTGCTTATAAATATACCAGTGGCCATATCTCATAACATGTTTTAATAGTCACGTGACGTCACGATAAAGTAAATGATCAATGTCCACATTTAAAAGCTGCGGTGCTTACCTGCAGTTCCACGGTGTTTTCGCGTTCTGATAAGAAATATAGCACCAGAAAAAAACGAGTGTTTATATTCCTCTTTCCAAGTGTTAATCGTCCACACGATGTGACAAGACATTTCTCCCATTAACTTTATTAATAACTTCTGATTGGGGATTCACAGACTGATTTATGAGCTAGTAAACTAATGAGACACACGGAGAGTGATTCAAACAGCGCGTCTGTGTTTTTCCATTCAGAGATGAGCCTGTTTAATGGACCTCCATTCACTAGGTGGCGGAATAATACGAAAGGTGAAGCGGTTACAGTGCCGTTATCAGCACAATATTGTATAGCTCTTAGCCAATCAGATTCGAGAACCAGAAAGAACTGTTGTATAATTAGTATTAAACGTTATGTACACACTTGATCAGAGAACAGTAACAGACAGATTACTGCTTACTCTGTTTCACCCTTTTTGTGCGACTCACGAGTCCCATATCTACACATTACAAAAAGTACAGCACAAAAGTTCAGTAGCTAGCAAGCAGAAAGCATTACCGTGGTACACCTGACCAAATATATGTTACATATAAGGCCTTGGTGGTAATAGATTACTAATTACACCACATGAAGATTTGCAATGATGCTGCAATACTTACATTTATAACCACTGATGACAGTTTCCTTCAAAGCTATGCCATTAATATAATCACACGTTGAAGCACATCAGCAACACCGTTTTTCAATATTTACTACAGGGCTATTCAGATCTTACCCTGGAGGGCCAGAGCACTGCATAGTTAAGCTCCAACCCTGATCAAGCACACCTGAGCAAGCTAATCAAGGTCTTCATGATTACTAGAAAATCACAGGTGTTTAATGGTACATAAACTCATGTAGTGCTCCAGCCCTCCAGGGTAAGATGGGAATAGCCTTGTTTTACTATGTTCTTACCTCAACTTATACCTATCTTTTTTCAATGCGTGCACTTTTAGTCTTTGTACAGCGCCTTGTGAATGTATTAGCGTTTAGTCTAGCCCCGTTCATTCATATGGCTCCAAACAGAGATGAATTTAGAAGCCACCAAACACTTCCAGGTATTTACACGAGTAAGTATACTGGCACAAAATAAAACTCTTGTTTGGAGCCATAGGAATGAATGGGGCTAGGCTAAATGCCAACACATTCACGAAGTGCTTAACAAAGACTAAAAGTGCATGCATTGAATAAAGATAGGTATGCATTAATTCATCTAAGTTGAGCTAAGAACATAGTAAAATATTGAAAAACAGTGGTGTTTTCCTTTAAAGACGTCTGTAATTACCAAAGTCTTACCAGTGGCGTGTTTACCATTTTGGGGGCCCTAAGCAAAGTCCAAGAACCGGGCCCCCCATGCCCCAGCATTGCCCAAGGTTTTTCATTTGAATTGCACAAAAATAATATTCAGTATATAGAGTTAAGTGATATATATATATAAAGCGGATTTATTTTGTTTTACAATGCTTAAAATAACACTAAATTGTTACAGTTTGGTATGACAAAAATTCTTGGTTTAAAAAAATGTTTCACGCCCCTCTCAGATATATTTTTTGCTCGCAAATGTCTTACAGGATGTATTTCAAACAATGTAATTAATACTGCAACTTCAATGTCTGACATCTTACTAAAAAAACTAAATGAGGAAAAAGACGAAGCTTTAGATTATGATTCAGACTGATCTAACAAGCTGAACTAACAAACACCAGCAAACAACATTGTAAGTTGGTTATTGCTTGAATTTATGGATGGGAATCACATAACTCTCATGTTCATATTGTAAAACCAAACTTACTCTGAGATACAACAAGCATATAGACTAGACCACACCCGTCGCTATGGGCGGGCCATAGGGGGCCGGGCCCGCCTTCAAAGACGCCTGTGCCCCCCCCAGTATTTAAAAAATACTGTAATTTTAAATGATCATAGTTGCTAATTTTGTGTTGCATTAATGTTGCATTCTTTATAATTAAAACATTGAAAATATAAAAAACAATGGTGTGATTTTGTTTGATTGATGGGAATCTAGCTACACTGCAACAGCCTATCACGAGGCTACGTACGACACGTACGTGACGTAGCCTACGTCAGTGTAGCCTCTCAACAGTTACCGCACTTTTTTTAAACTGGATGAGTTTAGCTATACTGCTTTAAGATGGATATTATCCGCAAATGGTTAAAAAAGGAACAAGGACCTCACTCACAAGTTTAATTCCGAGTGGACACTTTATTAATGAGGAGGTTCTGCTCGGAGAAACGCCGCCTGCCGCTGTAGTGACAAGGGAGAGACGACAGCGCTGCCTCCACTCAAGTACAGTAGTCTGCGTGCGTGTGTGCGCACGTGTCTCATGGCAATGCATATCCCTCTGTTGACTGCTTTAAAATGCAATGTTTGAGAGATGCCTCTAGTGTTACATGTAATATGTTGTATAGATTTATGGATATTCATAAGATTGCTTCTATGTGTAATGTGGTGTAGGCTATCTGGTCATATTGCTGATGGTTATGTTTAACGTGATGATTACGTGCTGCGCGAATGGATTATATATTATTATAAGTATACGTACTGTAGGCTAATTATAAGTGTGCCCACCCATGCATTTCATATGCCCCCCTTAAGACTGAGGTCTGGCGACGGGTCTGGACTAGACAAACATTAAAGATGAGATTTGATGACAATAATGAGATACAGAATATGATTGATCTATTTTCGACATGATTAAAACCCCTGCGTGGTGTCTTTATCATGTTTATACCTGTACGAGCGTGGAACAAAAAATGCGTGTCGGTGTCACCAATCACAGGTGTGAAGCCCAAAGTCTTTAAAGTAAACTTGACCATAGAGTGAATGTTGTGCAGTTACGAGAGCAGAGAGAGTCGAGGGAGCGCTCATTCCAGCACTTGTGTGGCTGCATTTGTGAGCGCTGAGCAGAGGTGCGTTTTCCCGTAGAGTTTTGCTCATGAAGTAGCCTATATGTGCCCTCACAAGGATGCGCGCATATATTATTCTGCGTACAGACTCGCACATATCGTGCTCGTGCATGCTTCATCCGTACCTTAGATTTGGGTCTGAATAAACGTAACATACTTTCGCACACCTTGTGGCCAGTAGGGGGCCCCCCAAGCCCGTGGGGCCCCATGCAATTGCGTGGTTTGCGTGGTGGGTAAACACGCCACTGAGTCTTACATAAAAACATTAAACTCTTACTTGAACTTGTAGAACTGAATCAGTCTGATGATGTAGTCACTTTTCCATCTACAGACAGTGTCTGAAGAAAAGACGTCATTACTACCACTCTAATAAAGTCAGTAATTTCATGTTACTTCTGTTTCTTTGTTAATAGTATTCATGACATTCTTACAGTAGGCTACCCCCAAAAATGGGGAAGGAATGGATCTTCAAAGAACAAATTATATTTATATAAATTTTTGTATGCGCATTTATGAGGAATAAAAAGATTTACAGATGTGACAATTATGACATTTTCTTTGAAAATATCAAAGTATGGGGGAAAGAAAATGCTTAAAACTTTTAACAGACATTGCATGGGTATTTAAACCATGTTTGACATATAAGATACCAGTGTGATTAAAAACTTTACTTTTCTTGATAAGTTTAACATTTGCAAGGAATTGCTCATATACAAATCAGCTAGAGTGAAATAATGAAGAATCCACAATTTCCACAATTTTACCAATTTTAATTGTTTTTGAGTAAATACAAAAATATTACACTTACAGCTTCATTAATTTAATGAATCTGGGATGGATTACTACACTTTTATGAAAGTGCAAAAAACTAAATATTATTAATTTATTATAGCTTTTCAATGTAAATACTGTAACATTTTAGAAAAATATTAATTGCAAAACAGGAAAGTAATGCAGCAACTCATCAGTATCAGTTTAACCCTCAAGAGATCTTATAGGGACATTTTGTGCCGTTCTGATTTTTACTTTTAATTAAACCATCTTGACTGTGATGATTGAATAGAGAATGTCTGTGATGATTACCCAAAATTGGCAGAGGTTACTCATTGTTGACACATTTTTGGTTTCAGTTTTTCAAATTAGCTTAAAATGGCTAAAACACATGTGATCCTAAAGCCAAAAAATGTCCCATTGAAAACTATTATAATTACCATTTTGAACCCCCATTTATTTTAACATAAAGTAATGCATACCTTTATGTCAAGATATATTTTGAAGTACTGCTTTCAATTTTTGATTTTTATACTTGTCCACCAGGTGGGGCTACTTTTTACCATTTCATCCATGTATCAGATTTCAATTTTTTTCTGCATTGCTACTGAAAAGATAAGCATTTGATGTGAAAAATGGTGTGTGTGCAAAAAAAATTGTCTGAGAGGTAAGGGGGTATAAAATCAGCCCTGTTAAAAAATAACAATGCATCAAAATCCATGTTGCAATCTTTGATTTATCATAATATTAATCAAATGGTAGTTCAAAATTATTATTATTTTTCTGAAAATATTTAGTGTTTTGTTTTTTATGTTAAGAAAAATGGGTTAATGTAAACTAACTGGCATATAAAGGGTTAACATTAATATTTGATGTGTATGGTGCAGGCAGAAGTGTGCAGTTGTTTAAAGTGAAAAGAATATTGATGAATAATATTTTTACATTTAAGCAGATTTCATAAATGCCCAAGGAAATAAAACACAAGGAGCAAATAGTTAAATCCGTTAACCTTGAGTATCTATTAATTAAATAAAAAAACAAAGAAATGATTCAAATAATTTGTATTATAAGGTATTAAATATAGTTATGATCACAAACTGATACTGTATGCATCATGTGACATAGAAACATTGGCTGTCTAAAAGTAAAATCCTACCATGATAAGGAGAGAGATGCTCTTGAATTCTGCTGTAGTTTTCCATCAGTTCTCTGTCAGGATCTGATGAAGACACTAAAAATAAGAGGAAATGAAAATGTTTGAATCTTAAAACTCACACAAAAAATGTGCAAAATAACTTGGAGAAAATATCAAATGAAAGTTCATACTCTCTATTTTTAATAAACACATCACTTCTACATCATTTACATGCATATTAGTGTTAATAGTATACTGTAAAATAAAACACACTTTCTCTCGAGGTGCTCAAACCCCTTTTGATGTCCATGCATGTACACAGACTACACACGTCTGTTTGTTAGTATGTTGTAATTCAGGATGTTGTTCAAGAGTAACAGTACTTACAATTCATCATAAGAGCGCTCAGACTTCCAAGAAGAAATGAAACCGAGACAGACAAAACCAGCAGGAAAAGTTTAGCCCTATCAGACAGATTGACTCCATATGACCTGAAGATAGAAAACAAATGACTTTATGATTTTAGTGATATTTTATTAAATATCTATATGATGATATAACAGCACTTATGTTAAAATTGAATTAGAAATTATGCAAAACCACATGTGTTAAACATTTTAAGGCAGGTAAAATTTGTTGTTGTTAAATTTATTTAAAAACCCGCCGTTTTTAGGAAAAACTAAACAAAAACCCTAATGCTAAAATGTACAGATGACATTATTTCAGTAAATGAGCATCTGTATCTTTTTTTTTTTTTTTAGCTGGGGTTTCCCCTCTTATCGAACAATATAGCCTACAGTATACAGTTATCTATTAGGGGAGAGTGGGGTAAAGTGAGACATTTTTTACATTTGCTCCCCTCTAAGCGAGCTAAAATGATATATCAGTCAAATTTACACATTTCCCATTAATTCAGGATGTTTCCTTGCTATGGAAATTACCAGAATGTATTCAGGACAAAGAGCAGTGAAAATATGATTGTTTTAAAAAAAGTGGTCTTGTGTCTCACTTTACCCCAGCTTAGGGGTAAACTGAGACAGACCAGAAAAATCAAGGGGGTAAAGTGAACCAGCTCGGGGTAAACTGATCCACTTACTTTTTCCACTCTGAAACTACCATAACAGCACATATTGTAACAGATAAAATCCTGACGGCTAGCTTGACAACCACACATTCCAGAACTAATGTTGGACTAGTAAAAGAATCAAGGGTATTGGTCAATTAAGAACATTATTTTTCTAAACACTTGAAAGTACAGTAACTCTGAACCAAAATCAAATACAACATAATATAATTCAAAAGTTATATTTTTTGGCCAGTTTTTGCCTTTATTTAACAGTGAGTTTTGGAGAGGACAGGAAAGGATAGGGAGGAGAGAAGGGTATTGGATCGGCAAATGACCACGAGCCGGGAATCGAACTCGGGTCCCAGAAAGTGTGAAAGCACCACATGTCGGAGCGCTGCCCACTATACATCATTGGCTCCGACAATTCAATTTTTTTTTATTAACATTCAAATGACATATAGAACCAGTTAGATTAGAACGCAGTCTGGGGGTCAGAACAAAGGACCCTTATAGCCAGCTAGTGTCTGTGGGTCAGCGCAAAAGACAATCAGAACCATCTATCAATATTTCTATCCCTTGCAGCTGCTCTTACTGTGGGTTCACACCAGATGTGAGTTCAACGATTTGTGCAAGTAGATTACATTCAAAGTTAATGCAAAGACACGATTAGACGCATCCTCGCCTGGGGCGATGCGAATGACGCCATATGAGCGGAGCATTTGCCGCAAAAACACGCACTATTCACCTCAAACATGTCTTCGCCCAAGTTGAAAATATTTATCACGAGCGAAAAATTTGCATGACACAATGTTAAATCCTGTGAGTAATCTAGAGTGAGTAATGCTACGTACACACCAAATGTGGGGCATCGCGTTACTTGATCTAGATTACTCGCAGGATTTAACATTGTGTAATGCGAATTTTTCGCTCGTGATAAATATTTTCAAATTGGGCGAAGACGTGTTTGCGGCGAATAGCGCGTGTCTGATCGCGTCTTTGCATTGACTTATATATGTAATCTACTTGAGCAAATTGTTGAACTTGTGTCTGGTGTGAACCCACAGTACCATGATGCCTCGCGTTTGGTGTGTACGTAGCATTAGAGACTTCTTTCCTTCCTTGACCGAAGCGGCTGCACTCTCCATCTCCTCAAGGGGTGTTTTTCCCCAGGCTGTCTTCCTGGTGTATTGACTAGGCATAATGGTTTTTTGCAATGTTTATAACATTAAAAATAAAACATATGTAATGTAATATTACATTAAAATATGTTTTAGACTAAACTGAACTTGTGCCTCATGTCTCACTTTACCCCACAGCATTTGTCTCACTTTACCCCACCGCCACATTTTGGAAAAAAACTTTCTCTCTTGGAAATTCAGGCTAATCTTCAGCTAGCATCAACACAAGGTTTTATATGTTGTTAGTTCATAAACATGTGTGATATAAGTTTTTCTACCTGAATCAATTTGCTTTGGCACAACAGCTGATTAAGTTGACAGCAAGAAAATTTAATTTTACAAGCAAAAAATATATTTTTGTGAAAAAAAACATGCTAACCACATCAGCATGAGGTCCTGTCCTTCATGGCCAAGGGGAAATTTGAGGGGCTTAAAAACATAATAGTCATAGGACCACAAATGTGTTCCGTTGCCTAGATACAGGGGGTGTCTCACTTTACCCGATGTCTCACTTTACCCCACTCTCCCCTATAGACTATTCCTATTATGTATTGCATTGCGTCATATATACCTTAAATATCCCTACAAATCACCTGCTACTGGAAGATAAACATACAAGCAGAACATTTTTATTCTTGGATCATTTTTTTAAATAAAAATAATTGCTCATTTTGACTCATCTTGCCAGCACGGGTTACACATGATAACAGTGTATTTTATACTTTATACCGTAAATGCAAAAACACTACCTTTAATTTAATAAGATTTAAATGTACAATACAGAGAAATGTGCAAAGATCCTCAATATAAGACCGTCATAGTTATCACTCAAATGTAATAAATAATTTTTCACAGATTAACTTTTTCTTGTATTCACAAGATGCATCTTTTTAAGTAAAATCAGCAACATTTATCATAGAGATAGAAAATGACGACTTTCGAATACTTGCAGCTCAATGCAGGCATAGATATGTATAAAGGCTAGATGGCTCAAGGCGGAGTCAGCTGTGTCGTCACTTGGCGGCCATCTTAGGTCAGTGCTGCCATAGTGCTGCTCCCTGCTGCTGTGGACGGAAGGTGAGTGACATACGCCAACTAAAATGCTCGTAACTTGCTGAATTCTTGACGGATTTACAAACGGGTTGGTGTATTACAAACCTTATTAACGTGGCTATGATTTGTGCTGATGCCGATGTTTAAATTGTAGCTCCACGTTTTGAGAAACGCTTAACATTGCAGCGTAGCTGTGTGTTTCATGGCTGCCCTTGTTGTGTCGAACTCAGTTCCCCCTATGTTTCCTGTAGCTGACGCTGAGATGTCAGTAAAAGCATAATACATTTATGTGATTTGTATTTATTATATATTCTATGTAAGAATTGGGTCATTGTATTTGGATTGTGTAATTTGTGTAAATTGATCATGTTTAACTTGTTGTTGTGCCGGAAGACGTGTTCACGTGACCTCTCCTTATTTAACCCGGACGCGTTAGCGTTCAGTATGGATTAAGAATGATTGCACACATACGTGAATAAGTTGAACTGAATTCTACTGCTGGTTATCAGGCGCACACGGTAATGAACTGTTTATGTATCTATTGTATTTTAAGGATTTAGTGTGTTTGTTGTGGTGTTATTTGTAAAACTGTTGTTGTTTGTTTGTCTTAGTTTTCACGGTGTTCCAACAACAAATAAACTTGGATATTGGACATCAGTATGAGACGTGGAGTCAGTGAATTTAAGCTATAGCCAGTGGATAGTTACATTTCCCTTTAGTGTAGTGCTTTTATAACGTTTTCATCACGTTACATTTAGAAAGATTAAATATTTGAATTGGTTATACTAAAAAGGCATAATATAATGTATTTTATAATACAATTTATAAAATATTTCATACATTTAACAGTTTTCTATTAGGGTATTTCTTTTAAAATATAGCCTGTCTTTTTCTCTTTTTTTTTTTACTTTACTGGTTGTTTTAAAAATGTAATGTTTGCATTCATAATTAAATAAATATTATACATATAATATGATTCATACTGTAAAAATAATTGACTTACCATTAAGAACAATACAGATACATTACAGAAATGCACACACATACATCTCAGTAGCCATTAAAACTTTAAATATATAAATAATAAAACCTATAACGTGATAAAAACGCCATAAAAACACTACACTGAAGGGAAAAATAGGGGGAACAGACTTCGACACAACACCCTCTACTCTAAAGTGATACCACACAGTCGACATTTTCAATTATTAACAGGTTTCCTGAGACCAGTTTCTTGACAACCTAATCTTTTGTCTAAATGTCATTTTGTGGATGTGGTTGTATTTATTTGCTGGCTAGCAGTGAAGAGGCCGTAAGTGAGTCACCAAGCAATTGTAAATTGGTGGGAGAGGCAGGGTTAGTCTTTCGTTTCAACATAGCTTTGAGTTACACATGATTTCCAAGTGGTTTGGTTTCTTAAAAACATCTTTACATTTGGATTACTTTGTTGGTTTTTTGTTTACAGAACTTCTGATTACGCTTGTGGAAAATGCCTGATTTTTGTGCTGCCTACGGCTGCAACAACGAACGGAGCCTCCAAACCAGAACGCGTGGGATCACCTTTCACAAGTAAGAAAACAAAATATTATGACTATTATTAGGATACTTAGTAATACAAGTTCTGCTAGGAATAGTGTAACTGACACAACATTACAAGATTGGCTACATATATAGGCATACATGCAGTACATAGAATCATAATGATAATATATTTTATACTGTATTTTAGTCCATACCCTCAATGTTGAAGGAAATAAAGGTGCAAGGTTAACAATCATTTATATCTGACTACTATTTCTCCCATTTGTAAGGTTTCCCAAATGTAGCGAGCGCCGGAGACAGTGGGAGCGTGCACTGAGAAGGGAAGGTTTTGTGGCTAATGACAGAACACTGCTCTGCAGTGAACACTTCAGAAATGAAGATTTCGACAGGACAGGACAGACTATCAGACTCAAAGCTGGAGCTGTTCCATCTGTCTTCAACTTCCCTGCTCATCTTCAGAGGGTACGTGTATAATTGGCCAACTAGATTACAAGGTGTTAAAGATGGATGCATCGATATTTAAATGTGATTTAATGTTACACTTTCTGCAAGTTTAGCAATACATAAAGTGTATTACAGATCAATTGAATATTTAACTATTTTTTCAGCCGGTAGCACCAAGAAGCACAAACGCTTCAAGAAAAGCAGGAGAAAACCAGCCCATGTACCCCGAGAAGGATCAACCTCCACCTGATGTTGTGAGTATTTGTACACATGAGGAATGTCACTAACAAATACACTAACTCTAATTAACTTCATTATATATATATATATATATATATATATAATTTTTTTTTTTTTTTCAAAGCCACAGCCATCCACTAGAGAGGGGCAAAGGAGTCGGAAGAGGAAGGCCCCTGACCACCAATATGCAATGCCTTCCTCTCCAAAGGCTCTTAAGGCCAAACTTGATGCAGCCATGGCCACAGTGCGTAAAATGTGGCGGGAAAAGAGCAATGCCTTGGCAAGGGTAAGGAGGGCCAGGAAGAACATGAAGGCTCTTCTGGAGGAGCTGAAAGCTAAGAACCTCATCAATGAAGAGCTGAATGACAAGCTGGAATGCTACTCAGGTAAAATAAATAATGACTTTAAATGTTTTGTCTTTTTTATGTTCTTTGTTAGACATAAAAATTACTATCAAAGGAGACTTACTAAATCACTTTTTCTAATTACATTTCAGATCTTCCGGTTCACCTCCTGTCAAGACAGGGTGCAGAGTACACCCAGGCCCAGAGAGACTTTGCGCTCACTCTCCACCTGCATGGTCCTAAGGCGTATCACTACCTGAGAGACGACCTGAAAATTCACCTTCCACATCCCAGTTCCTTGAAAAGGTATTCTTCGTCTCTAATTTCAACTACAGTAACAACTTCAGCTACAAAAGCAATGTGACAGCACAGGATGACACAGAGTCCCTACCAGCTGATCAGTCTGCTGTTCAGTCCTACCGCATGGACACATCTACCAACCTGTCGGCTGTAGAAATGTCCTCTGCAGAAGGAGAAGATCTCCCTTCCCCGTTTGCAGACATTCCTGCCCTTGTACAAGACCACAGCTGTCTTCCCAAGAAGTTTGATGGTCTTGTGGAAAATGTGCTTGTGTACATTTCAGGTAGAGTTAGACTTTATAGTAGATTTAGCCTATAACTAATTCATTTCCCCATGCTTATTAATTAAAAAAAGTCATAATGTGAATCTGTCCACCATTGATTTCAGGATTTGTGGTGCGACACACACTAAAAAAGCTTTCCTGTGATGTCTGCCGGGCAAGCCTGTTGATGGATGCTGAATCTGCCAGTAAGGACCAGAGCTACCATCTGCTGACGCTGAAAAACAATGGAGGGCTTGTCATCCCATCAGCAGGCACAGTGAAGGTCGTCAGGGCAGCAGAGTGGGTTGTTCGGCAGGCAGTAGCAGATTCCAGGAGATCGCAACCCATCAAACTGCTGGAGGTCCTCTACATGGTGAGGAAGAGGATAGGTGGAGAGGATGTGTTTTTGCTCGGGGAGCACATCACTGACACGCGATATGGCATTGACAGTAGGGCTGTCACTTTTCGTTCGAAAATCGATTGCACAATCGATCGGACCAACCAAAAAACGTTTCGAAAACGAAAATAGGCAATCGATTTTAACCAAATATGTACACTATTAATTTTAAAAGAATTAAACGGTTAAAATATAGATGTAACAAAACTCACAAACAAGCAGAAAAAGAAAATAAAGAATTCCGAAAGTGCAGTAGGTGTGCGAAAGCTAGACAGAAAATACCCAGCAATTTTACGCACCTATAGTTTCACGCTTTCAATCGCTGCATCTAGTGTTTTGCAAAGAAAATGGAGGACAACGTCAATAAACCTGTGCAACACGAGACAACGTCGAAATTGTGACCTTACAGGAGATGATGAGTTATGACATGGAGCCACCCTTGCGAGCTGACAGCGACCCGCTTTTGAGATGGAAGATTGGCAGTACGAAATACGCAGCTGGCAACGAAGTACCCGAGTTTCCCTGGGACATCAGAGCGGTCGGAGTGCGTCTTCTCAACAGATGGACATATATAGTGAATGAAAAGCGCTCTGCTCTTGACCCCTAAAATGTTGATCGACTTGTTTTCCTGACCAATAATTTGTAATGGCCCTAGTCTTTTTGCGCATTTCATTATGCCTGCCTAGTGCCGCCTAAGTGTCGGTTACGTTTAATAAAAAAATACACAGCATGTTCTCGTCTTCAAGTAAGTCTATTTAAAGTTTCATTTTTGAACAGTTGTTTGAAATGCATCGAATCATTATTTAAAATAATTTTTTAATTGCCTAAATCATAAAAGCAGCCGGTTGAACCTGCAGTAATGTTTTTCATTTATGGCAGCAGTCCACTCTGCATATTTTTTTAGAGAATGTTGCACTACTGTTGCTGTTTTTTATTCTGCACGAAACTTAATGACAATGAATAAGAAATATTGCTGACGTGTGCGTTTCAGGCGCTCTCTTTACATTTGTCTGTTATTTGGCGTTAAATGGAAACGTCTTTTTTAGACATGGAAAATCGATTTTACAATCGATTCAATGAACACTTGTATATTAAAAATCGAAAATGATTTTTTCACAAAAGTGACAGCCCTAATTGACAGTCACCACCATACACTCTTGACCCTGGTTGTGTCCCTCTTCTTCAAGCTAAGGCTGCACCACATTGCGAAAATGTCAACGCTTAGCTTGCAGAAAGACAGTGTGAGACAGAAGCTCACAAAAACTGTCCTTTTCAAAGGGCAGTAGCGCAAACTATTTGTGCACTTAAAGAATGGGTTTTCAACTGGTGGTCTGTTTAGTTTGCTACTCTTCTTTGATGTTTGCATGTGAATGAGTGGTGTATGAGTGTGTGGGTGAATGGGTGAATGTGGGGCTTTGTAAAGCGCTTTGGGCACCAAGACGGTGTAGAAAAGCGCTATGTAAGTTCAGACCATTTAAGAGAGAGGAGGAGAGGGAGGGAGCTGTATTGATTATATTGTATTGATGGAAAGAGTTTTGTGTCCAATTGTGTCTTAATGTTTTTTTTTTTTTTTGTATATTTTGTATATTTTTTTGTAAGTTTTTTCTAATTGTGTGCCTTTGGACCTAAGTAAAAAAAACAAAGACCCATCTCTTTTCTCTTTATTTTAAAGAATGGCAACTTGAGACAGATTTATATTATACATAAATTTACACATGTATTTAATAATGTTAATATTAGTAATAAACTAAATTGCACTATTTCATGTTTCATGTACCTTATAAATATTGACATCATTACTGTGTGTGTGTTTATGGGTATACCTAGTACTTTACCTGTCTAGTCTGCTTAATATACTATTTTCTTAAGAAACTCCGTGGCTATAATTTTTCACAAGTATGCAGTTAAATAGCCGCATCCCTGAAGTTTATGACACACCAAGCCGTTTGAAAATCGGTTGAAAATTGAGCAAAATATAGTTATTTCAGCACTGCATGCACAATAGACTTTAATGTTATAACTGGACGAGCGGTCCTGTCCTAAGATGGCCGCCGTGTGACGTCGTCGGGTCCCATTGGCTCTCAGCGCCGGTAAGCCATCTAGCCTTTATACATATCTATGAATGCAGGCATAGGCGGAGCTTGCGGTGGAGCAGGACCCTCATTGGCTAAAATGATTTTTATAAAATAAATTATATTCCACAACAAATATACATATTAATTTAGGTTCTTATACATTTCAAAACGTTACTTTTTAAGATGCTTTGTAAAACAATTGCTATTTTGTTAATAATACGTGTTTATCAAAACGTGGCACTCGGTAAAGTCGCTTTTATCCAGCCGTCCAATCACAATGGAGGAGAGGCGGGACAAACAGTACATCGACCAATCGGAACATCCTTTCGCTACTACTTGAAAACATAAAAGTTAATATATCTTATCTTGTCGAAAACAACATATAACAGTCCGTGCTACCACAATATGAGTACGCTTTGATTAAACAAATTATCTGCAAAATCTGATACTTATAAAACAGTACTTCCGCGGAGGTTTAAATAATAGCAAACAGCGCACAAAAGCGCCCTCAAGCGGATATTTTTAGAACACCACCTGGCGGTTTGAATTAATTATTTTCACAGATTAACTTTTTCGTGTATTCGCTAGATGCATCTTTTTAAGTAAAATCAGCAACATTTATCATAAAGATAGAAAATGACGACTTTCTAATACTTTCAGCTCAATACAGGCATAGGCGGAGCTTGCAGTGGAGCAGGCCCCCCATTGGCTAAAAGGGTTTTTTAAATAAAATAAATGATATTCCACAACAAATATACGTATTCATTTTAAATTATACATTTTAAAAGTTTTTAAGATGCTTTGAAAAACAATTATTATTCTGCTAATAATGTGAATTTATCAAAAGTGGTGCGCTGTAAATCGATTTTGTCCAATCACAATGGAGGAGAGGCGGGACAAATAGTACATCGACCAATCGGAACATTCTTCCTCTACTACTGAAAAAAACATAAAAGTTAATATATCTTGTCGATAACAACATATAACAGCCCGTGCTACCACAATTTGAGTACGCATTGATTAAACAAATATCTGCAAAATCTGATACTTATAAAACAGTACTTCCGCGGAGGTTTGAATAATAGCAACCAACGCACATAAGCGTCCTAAAGCGCCCTCAAGCGGTCATTTTTAGAACTACGCCTGGTGTGTGAAGCTTCTGTGGAGTTTATTTATCCACAAAATATTATAGAAATTAATGGGCTAATGTACTGTTCACTTTATATACATTTTCCGTTTCGTTTTAACTTGTATATTAAATTAGGCATTGAATTTTGTTGTGTTTTAGAAGTGAAGAAAATGTCCTAAAATTAACTAACCTTGTGTTTTTTTTTTTAATAAAGAATTTCAAAATCTAAATAACAAAAATTTTAATTTGCTTATTCCAACTCATTTTGCCAGCATCACAAATGATAAACACATTTTAGTGTCTTTTATACCGTATACTGTAAATGCAAAACTACACTGAATGGTATAAAATCAGAGTAAAGACCGCCTTTTATTAAATATTCATGATTTAAATGCACAATACAGAGAGACGTGCAAAGATATTAGATCGAGACTATCATTTTAGTCATCACTGAAGTGCAATTCATTATTTTCACAGATTACCTTTTTTTTGTATTCGCAAGATGCATTAAAAAAATAAAGTAAAATCAGCAACATTTATCATAAAAATAGAAATTGACGACTTTCTAATACTTGCAGCTCAATGCAGGCATAGGCGGAGCTTGTGGTGGAGCAGACCCCACATTGGCTAAAAAGATTTTTTATAAAATAAATGATATTCCACAACAAATATACATATTCATTTTATATTATACATTTTAAAATGTTTTTAAAGATGCTTTGTAAAACAACTGTTATTCTGCTAATAATGTGTATTTAAAGTGGCGTGTTGTAAATCACTTTTGTCCAATCACAATGGAGGAGAGGCGGGACAAACAGTACATTGACCAATCGGAACATCCTTCCTCTACTACTGAAAAAATATAAAAGTTAATATATCTTGTCGATTACAACATAATTACGCATTGATTAAACAAATTATCTGCAAAATCTGACCATAAAATTGCAATTCCGCGGAGGTTTGAATAATAGCAACCAACGCACATAAGCGCCTCTAAAGCGCCCTCAAGCGGTCATTTGTAGAACAGCGCCTGGTGTGTGAAGCTTCTGTGGAGTTTATTTATTTATCCTCAAAATATTATAGAAATTAATGGGCTAATGTACTGTTTACTGTATATACATTTTCCGTTTTTACTTCATTGTATTTTAAATTAGGCATTGAATTTTGTTGTGTTTTAGAAGTGAAGAAAATTTCCTAAATTTAACCAACCCTGTATTTTTTTGGGGTAAGCTATGTTAACTTTAATATAATTCTTGTTTATAGGCTGTCATTTATTATGATTTTGCTTCAATATTTGATCACTGTTTTATAATAATAGTTTCTAAATACAGTGGGAGTCATTTCATTGATTAGAGTATTATAAATAAAAACTTACAAATTGTCATCATTCTTTACTTTTAACTTTTTATAATTTTCACAAAGTAAGTGTGTTATAGGTTGTGTAAGAGTGCCACTAAGTAGAGTGGATCTAAAAACCAAAATTTGGCAGGAAAAGAGAAACTGTTGATTTATTCACCCCATCAAAATGGGACAGCTGAAAGAGCTTGGAGGACTTTGTTTGAAATGGCAAGATGTATGTTAATTGAGACTAGTGAAGTTTGTCACAAAAAGTACAAATGAAAGGGATACTTAGACAGTGGAGGACGTGGATGAATATGTGGAATACAGGAAGGAGGTTGAAACCTTAGTACCAAAACTGAACAAGACTACAGTAATTCCACAAGAAATGAAAGTTGAGGGTAAAGTCAGCACAAAGGGTGAAAATGAGAGCGGTCAAGGTACTAGATATCCAAAAAGGGAAAGAAGACCCCCTCAGTACTTTGCAGATTCTGAATATGAGATCAAAGATGATGCAGAACAGCATTGACTATTGCTATCGTGTTGCATGTTATGTTCTCCAGACACTGAATGAAGCAAGCTCTCCAAAATCAGAGCAGCAGGTTGAAGCTATGGAGGATGAGATGAACTCAACCATTACACACATTAACAACTCTACTAGAAGGTAAACAGGCAGTGGTGGGATGATGGGTTTATGCTGTGAAGGAAAATCCTGATGGGAGAATATATAAGGCCAGGTATGTGACAAAGGGTTATAGTCAAGTGGCATGTATTGATTATAATGAGACAATATAACTTCAGTACGTGTTCTTCTAATGCAGCTTGCTGCATAATATGATTTGAAGTTACATCAGATGGATGTTAAAACCGCATATCTGCATGCTACTATAGATTGTGAAATTTATATGCAACCTGAAGGATTTGAAGTTGAGTCAAAAACAGGAGAAGAACTAGTATGTAAGCTCAATAAATCACTGTATGGTCTGAAACAATCAGGACGAAATTGAAACAAGATGTTGCATGATTTCTTAATTGAAAATGATTTTGTTCAAAATTCAGCAGATTATTGTGTTTACTGTAAACAAACTGACAAAGAAAGAGTCATACTGATAATTTGGGTTGATGATCTTATCATTGCAGCAAGTAATGATCAAAAACTCAGTTATGTGAAGGAAATGTTGGGAATGAAATTCAAGGTTAAAGATCTGGGATAACTTTGACATTTCTTAGACATTGACTTTACGCAAGAACATGATAAAGTTAAAATGAATCAGGAAAGATACATTTAAAAAAATTTAGAGATATTTGATATGACTCACTGCAAACAATGTGAAATCAAAGTGAAATTTGACACTGATGGTGAACCCTTTGACCTAAAGAGGTATCGAGAAGTGATTGGAAGTTTAATAGGGATGCACCGATAGGATTTTTTTTGGGCCGATACTGATTTAAACAGACAACTTGTTCTGGCTGATACCGATGCCGATATTAAACACTTGTATACAATACTATATAGTTGGTCTATTTGCTAGTTTATTTCTGCATCAAATTATTTTTACTGAACATGGATTGGATCTGACCAACATTCAACTGACCAACATAATAAGAGAGGCACAAATAAAGCTAAAACAAATATAATAAGACAGCATGACAACCTTCAGAGGTGGTTTCAGCATTTATTTGATAAACAACATTAACTCATTTTTTACATATAATGGATTTCTTTATGCAGTTAATTAATAAACATTTAGTATCGGCCTTTCTCGTGCTATTGCCGATATGCCGATGGTTTCAAATTCATTAAAAATCGTCCAATAAATATCGGCGGCCGATACATCGGTGCATCACATAACTTTAATCTATATGATGACAAGTACTCGCTCAGATTTGAGCTTCATTGTAAGTAAATTGTCACAATATTTAAGGGCACCAAAAGAATAACATTGGGTTGCTGCTAAACATGTGTTGAGGTATTTGAAAGGCACAGCAGACTTGGAACTATGCTATAAGAAAAGTGACTTGTGGTTTAGGGGCTGGACACACCAAAACTTTTAAACGCGTCTGAAAAAACGCCTTGAGGACGCCGAATGCCAGCTGTTTTTCAGCTGAGTGCCAGCTTTCTTCAGCTGAGCGCTTTGGTAGCTGTGCTGCGAGCCGGTTGGTTGCTGTGGTAATGTCCCACCCCTCCTCCACTGTGATTGGGCGGCCGTGTGAAAACTGACATTGACGAGCGGAGCTTTTCTCCCAAAGTTGAATCTCTTTCAACTCTGGACGCTCAGCGGCGAGCTCGAAAAAACCGCCGAGCGCCGGTTTTCAGCGCAGAAAAAACCCCCTAGCTGCTGGCTTATTTGAAAAACGCAGAGCTTCCATTGGAAACAATTGAAAACATGCGCCGGCCGCGGGCGTAAAAGCGTTGGTGTGCACGCCCCCTATCCAAATGTGAAGCTGAATATATATCTTTATCAGCTACTGCACAAGAAAGCTTGTATCTGACCAATTTAATCAATGAAATGGACAATGTACTTGAATATGTATCAGTGATTTTTTTAGGACAATCAGGGTGCCATTGTACTTTCAAAGAATCCGGTCTATCGACAAAGGTGTAAGCATATCGACATAAGGTATCATTTTGTTCGATCTGCATTGAATGATGGCAAAATAACTCTTCATTATTGTCCTACCGTTGATATGAGGGAAGACATCTTAACCAAATCTGTGTCTAAAGCAAAAATTGGAAAAATATGTTTTTTATTTGGAGTGTGATGGATTAACTGTGATTTGGAAAGGTATGTATGTATGTATGTATGTATGTGATGCACTGGGTTATATTCTGTCAATTTAAGTACAAGTGGGGGTGTTAATTTATGTAAATGATATGTTCTATAATTGACTGTGGCTGAATCCCAAACCGCCTACTTCCATACTATATAGTATGGAAGTAGGCGGTTTGGGATTCAGCCTGTGATTTAAGCCGTTTCTCAATATGCGTTCTTGTCTGTACTTGTGTTCTTGTGGACTTGTGAAACGTCATCAGTCGCGGCCCAAGTACTGTTCCAATTCAAAGTTCGCATCAAGCCCAAGTTCACATAAAATCCCCGGATGTGTTCTTGATCCGCCCATTTTATCGAGGATGCATCGGAGGAGACTTGTGTGGACTTATGACAGCGAAGTTTCCCAGAATGCATTTCGCGTCAGAAGTTCGTTCTTCCAAGTCTGAACTTGCAAGTCCGAACTAGGAAGGACAAAAGTCCGAACTTGGCGTACTTGGTATTGGGAAACGGCTTTATCCTCATGAAGTGGGTGGAGTTAACTTACACAGGTGTGCAATTGTCACAAGCCGGGGGTGGCCACAAATGTAACTAGGCCACGCCCCTGTTTAACTTCCACCTCGAGGAGGTCCCCAAAGCCAACCCAATGACCAGACAACACAAGCGCAAATAAGTATAAAAATAATCTTTTATTTAATTTAATTAAAATGACTACAAGAAGGGTGAGGGAAAGGGAAAGTTTAAAACTAATGCTCGAATTATGTTCTCCAGGTAGGTCGGGGTCCAGAGCCAATAGAAGAGGGGGGGGAAGGGATCGGACCCGGGACTCCAACGTATTGCACAAAGGGAAGGGTGTACCTCAGGCTTCTCCGCCTGGCTCGTGAACCTGTGGCGCCCTCCTCTTCCTCCTGGAGGCAGAACAGAAAAAAAATGAATGCTGGGAAACAGGCGTGCGTGTCTGTAATGTACCCTTAATCACGGGTATCTGTCTCTCTTCACCTCTCCAGCGGACACGACATACAATAAGTATGGTGTAACTAATCTTCCCTTCTCGCTTTCTCCACGCAGGCTGCTGGCTGGGACACACAGAATGGTTAAGTATACAACTGGGGGCTTGCTCTCACCTCTCCAGCGGACACGGCATACAGTAAGTATGGTAGTTTAATCGTCTCCTCTCTCTCTCTCTCTCCACACAGGCTGCTGGCTGGGACACACAGAATGGTTAAGTATGCAACTGGGGGCTTGCTCTCACCTCTCCAGCGGACACGGCATACAGTAAGTATGGTAAGTATAATCCTCTCCTCTCTCTTTCTCCACACAGGCTGCTGGCTGGGGCACACAGAATGGTTAAGTACACAACTGGGAGTTTTCTCTCACCTCTCCAGCGGGCACAACATACAGTAAGTATGGTAAGTATAATCTTCTCCTCTCTTTCTCTCCACACAGGCTGCTGGCTGGGACACACAGAATGGTTAAGTACACAACTGGGGGTTTTCTCTCACCTCTCCAGCGGACACGACATACAGTAAGTATGGTAAGTATAATCTTCTCCTCTCTTTCTCTCCCACAGGCTGCTGGCTGGGACACACAGAATGGTTAAGTACACAACTGGGGTTTTTCTCTCACCTCTCCAGCGGACACGACATACAGTAAGTATGATGCAAGCAAAGCTTCACTCCTTAGTTCTCTTGCTTCCACACGTGGCTAATCGACAATCAATATAGACATATGTTTCATATGGGTGAGTGAAAAAGGGTGGACTTACAGTGACCGTTTTTTTCCCCAGCTCGCCGAAAGCCTCGAGGCGAGGTGACAATGATGGCGTCGAGGAACAGCTCCTCTCGACGGCTGCTGCTACTGCGGGGGCACAACTCACTCTGTCACACCGAGCCGAGCGCTGCCCTCTCCTTTCCACTTCCTCGACTAGCGAACGCTAGACAGGGGCACCCTTCTGAAGAGGCTACGGGACAGATGAGATCGACTCCGCCTCACTCCACAAAGCACAGGTATGAATTACAACATGCAAGCAATCGTGTATCCTTTGTGTTACTCACACAGTTTCTTGTGGTCAACCGCTTCACCACCTCTTCGCCACACAACCCAACTCCACAGAAAGTCCGCCGATCTTCCACCACGATAAGTGTTACCACTCGGGGCTCACCTACAGCTTATATTAGACAGGTACAACAACTGATGCCGGCAGCCTTTTCATCTTTCCACAGTCTAGAGGATGGAGGCGGGGTCTGGCTGACAATACACACACACACAGCAAAAGGGCACTGCACCACTCCAAAGTGAAAGGTTCCACACAATACAGACTCACCCCACCGCACTACAAGTGAACACTGAGAAACCCCGTCTTCTCCTCCTTCACCGGAATTCGATATGGCATTGTTTACACAGCTCAGTCTACGTTCATGGGACTATAGTCACCCGAACTGGCTTCCTTCTGGCACTCCCACCACACTGCTCCGCGGTAGGGCAGTCCTTCCTTCACTAAACAGTCTGGTACACAACAGGTTAACAGCCAATGTCCAAAAAGTATTTGTTTGTACTCACAGTTACCGTACAATCTGCTTCGTTATCCTCCTCTTCTTCACACGCAGGCCAGTATTTATGCCAGAAATGCCAATAGCCTTTATTTCCTTCAAATCATTAACCACTCACTCTGACGCCGATCTCTCTCTGTTTCATTTCAGATTCCAGCAGTTATGCTCTCCGTTGTCCCACACAGCCACGCCAGCCCAGCCTGAAGAGTAAACACAACACATCAGCAGCAGCGCCAACACACAGCAACAATGACTCCAGCAATCGACTCCTAACTGTGTTTTGAACAATCTCTTTATACTCCCCGATCCGTTGTTTCCTCCAATCACCAACCGCTACGGTTAATCAGCCGCACCTGTATCGAATTTGCTGATTTTCTCTTGCGGAGTTTACCGGAAGTTCCGGTGTTCGCGATCTTCCGTCTAGCTGGAAACGCTTCCGGGCGGAACAAAACTCTCTAACTTCTAGTTCCGCCCCTAAAACGATCGTCACCCTGTGACACAATCATTAATAAAATGGCCGCTGCTCTCTTGTGTGGGTGTGCAGGCTAAACGCCAGATCATGTCTGAGTCGTAACTCTTTTAATCCTTCGTTATGTTACTGGTTACAAAGCTCTAACTGAGATGACAGCGCCAACAGAAACCCATTATCATGTTTCATGTCTAACATTCAGACTATGTTATTTTAATGTAATCATTCAAAATGTTTCTAGTTTGTAGCACATGTACTGGTGTATATACTATGATATGCATGTTCTCCCTGTGTCAACGTGGGTTTACTCCCACAAGCCAAAAACATGCAAGTTAGGCAAATTGGAGATGCCAAATTGTCCCTCCCCCAACCTGTGTCTGGATTAACTTGTGTATGAATTAACTAGTTCTCACCATGAATATAGCCTTAGAGGCTGGAATGGCATAAAGAACAATTGTTATGTTTAACTTAAAGATGGGATTTTAATAAATGTATGTAAATGATAATATATAAGTATGAATATATGGACAAACTTTCCAGCACTGATCAAGCAAATTGCTAGACAAACATTTGTTTTAAATACGGTGGCCGTGAAGTGCAATTTCATTTACAAGATTTAAAACAAATGTACAAGTTTTTTTTAAACAAATGTACAAGTTTTTTTAAACAAATGTACAAGTTTTTCAACAAATTTACAATGAGAGAACACATTTACAAGTTTTTAACAAATTTACAATAAGTGAATAAATTTACACGTTTTTTAACAAATTTACAATAAGTGAATAAATTTACACGTTTTTTAACAAATTTACAATGAGCAAACAAAATTACACGTTTTTTTTTTACATATTTACAATAAGTAAACAAATGTACAAGTTTTTTAACAAATTTACAAGTGTTTAAAGGACAAGTTCGGTATTTTACACTTAAAGTCCTGTTTTCAGATTGTTTATGATGAAATAGAACGGTTTTGACTGAATTTTCGACATATGCGGCTGCCCCGAGAATTTTCGGGTGTTTGTGTTTCACCTCCCACCTCTACAATGGGTTTAATGGTGCACTGGAATAATCCTTCCTAAAATGCATTAAACTTTCGTTTACAAAGACGTGAAACTCGGTGAGTGGTAGGGGGTGTTCGCTGGTGTGCTCACACAGGGGTCGCTGCAGAAGACGCTTTCCAACAGCTGTTTAGCATTCGTTGTTAACGTTTGGACCTATTTTTCCAAACGCCTCACACACGTATATTCTTTCATTGAGAGCTTGAATAATAGACACTCCAGCCCAGTTGGTGGCGCTAATCCGCCATTGCCAAATTGCAAGAATAGAAACAAAGTTCCCGGCGGCGGAGTAATACCTCACAGCACATCTAATACAAGTCAATGGAGTTGGCAAAATCTACGATAAAACCTGTTGGAATGCGTATTTTGCAGCGATTTTTGTGTGAGCATATTAGTGAACACCCCTGGCCACTCGGTGGGTTTCGCGTCTTTGTAAACGAAAGTTTAATGCATTTTAGGAAGGATTGTTCCAGTGCACCATTAAACCCATTGTAGAGGTGGGAGGTGAAACACAAACACCCTAAAATTCTCGAGGCAGCCGCATATGTCACAATTTCAGTCAAAACCGTTCTATTTCACCATAAACAATCTGAAAACAGGACTTTAAGTGTAAAATACCAAACTTGTCCTTTAAACAAATTTACAATGAGCGAACAAAATTACAAGTTGTAAAACAAATTTACGTTTATTACGGAAAGGGTACACTGTAAAAAATTGCTGTTAAAAACAGCCAAATTTAACAGTATGATTCTGTTTTTTAACAAAAACAGAAGAATACTGTTAAATACTGCATTCTGCAAAAAAACAGAATCCCAAATCACACCCTACACCCTCATTCACTATTCCCTACATTAGTTTCCTAATGATCCACCTGAAATCAAGTCGGTGGCTGGGTCCCGGGCCGCCTGCTTCCGTGCTATATAGTGCGTAAAGTAGCGCTTTTTGCGTGCTGTATAGTGTGGAGGTGGGCGGTTTGGGATTCAGCCAATGAGTTCAGATACTGAAGCATTAATGATGGACACCTGCTGCTAATAAACAGAATCACTAACGAAAACATAAACACAAAAAAAAGAGAAGATATGAGCAGAATCACTTACAGACACAAAGGCTGCGTCCGAAACCGCATACTGTATAGTACTGAATTAGATGAAGTACCTACTTACTTGGCGTTAAAAGTAGGCACTGTATAGTATGAATCCTGGTAGTATGAATGAGATTCGGACATACTACATCCGCCATGTTGTTACATCACGTGACATACGTCGTCATCACGTCGCGTCATTTCAGTGCGAAAACAGCTGCGTGCCTCTTCTTCGTTGGATAACTCCTCGTCCGGGGCATCATGGGATAGTGAAGCGTCCATCGTATGCACACTGCAAAATCTAACCGGGTACTTTTCGCATACTGTTTTTCGAATACTATGTATTCGGACATACTACTCGCCTCGCCTACTGCTTTTCGCGTACTATATAGTATGTAGTAGGCGGTTTCGGACGCAGCAAAAGACTTTGATGAACATCAACTGAAAATAACAGAGCACATTAAACCTCTCCCTATATCACCAGATGAGAATTAAACATTTACACAAACACCATTACCATCTTCACTTATAAACCACTTTTACTTTATTTCTGTTATACATCTACAACAGTTCTCACTGAGAACAAACAGGGGTTTACTAGACTTTACAAGCAATTTCTTTGATCACCGTTATGGTGATCACTGTTTTCATTAGTTGGGCTCTTTACTTGTTTTTCAGTCGTTTTAGAAGAAGCACAGGGTAAAAGTGATTCAGACATCAATCCAGGTTGAGGTAAGGGGAGGTCTATAAAGACAAGCAGAACGCCATTTTTTCATCCAGTATCTGAAAGAGGTTATTGTTCAAGAATGGAGAATAAAATATGTAACTTTATGTTATCAACTTGTTTGTTCAATGTCTAGAAGAATTAGTGCTGTTTTTTTTTTTTTAAAAAAAGAATGGAGGCCATACAAAATATTAAATCGTTTTTTTTTTGGAGGGTGTACTCATTTTTGCATCACCTCATTTGATTTAAATAATTTATAAAGAAATCACAATGAAAAATGTAAGTTACTATTAATTCATTTTTCTACAGTATGTACCCCAATTTTACACACCAATAAAGTATCTATATCAGTTTGGATGGATATTTGACGTTAATTTTTTAATATAATAACATCATGTAAATGTTCCTTCACAATGATGATGAAAGTTTGATTTGATGTAATTTGCCTCATTCATATAAAACAAATAATATGTTTTTAGTTACATATAATAGAACATATAAACATATATATTACAATAATCAATAAAAACTATTTTCAGTAAAAGCAATGTAAACCTTTTAAATAAACACTGTGAAGATATACACATGTAACTTGTACACATGCCACTTTTTAATGATAAAACAAATCTTCACCATAATAGAACATACTAAAAGAACTGTTCACTTACAAATGAAAAAACAACAGCATGAAAGTCAATGGCTATTGTTAACTGTTTCATTATCTATCTCTCTCTATTATTATATATTTTTATCTGCTCAGATGTGCTTTATTGACATGAATGTTTCAGGAACCTTTGATCCTGTAATGAACAGTATGCAATACTAACATGAACATTACTTGGTATGAAGATTGATATAATTTTGTATCGTATATAATGTGTGTGCTCTGTGGTGACTAAGATCTTTAAAGTTTGAAATCAAAAATTAAAGAGTTGTTGAACATGTTCAACTAAATGTTCCTAGTTTCATTCATTTCTTTATCTTTCTCTCACTTAGGAGTCAGTGAAGACGTTGTCCATGAAGTTCTTATGTTGTTCACGTCATGAACAAATTTGGGTAACACTTTACAATAAGGTTAATTAGTTAACATTAGTTAACTACATTAGTTGCATGGACTAATAATAAACTGCACTTATACAGCATTTATTAATATTTGTTAATGTTAATTTCAACAATTAGTAATACTTGATAGTTAGTTAATGAATTGTGAACTAACATGAAAAAACAATTAAAAGCTTGATTTAGCTTAATAAAGATTAAGGTTAATAAATACTGTAACAAATGTTTTGCTTATGGTTGGTTCATTAGTTAATACATTAACTAATGTTGGCTAATGGACCTTATGGTAAAGTGTTACACTATTTTTTTGTGTGTGTTCAAATTTAACTGTTGCAATATATAATTTTATAAATATACAAATTTTAAATCTACCCCCAGAGTCATCCTTGTGTATTCCCTTTGTACTTGAATATGTGATTGACTAAAAAGGCTAAAGTACACGATTTCTTGTTTATTTTACTCGATGAGTTATTAAATAATGCAACGTAGAGCCAATAATTACTTAACATTCCTAAAAATCAGATTTAATTTCAATAAAGAAATCAGTATTTGGGTGTAATAAACCTTTAAAAACATCTAAAACTTTAAAAGTAGTTTAAATTGGGTGAAAATACTGCATTGGTGGCACTTTTTTCGAGTAGCATCTGCCTGCACCACCAGAGGCTACAGTTTCGCTAGATGGCGCTGGTAAAAAAAAACGAGGGTCCTGAAACTGCAGCCTCCGCTTGTGCAGACAGATAATGTTGGCAGAGACTCAGCTGCTCATATCGCCGTGTTTGGAATAAAAATGGATGAAATATTAACCCCCGGCAGAAATTTTAAGTAAACATATAAAATTAAACTAATATTTCTCCAAATATGCATGCTTTGAATTAAAAGCCCCGATGGATGTTGTTTTATCGAGTGCTTTTATGATGATCACGGAGGAGTATTTTTATCAATGAGTGCGGCTGAGGTCATATTTCAAATTAAAGGTATGTACCGTTTTCTACTTTCATATCTCCTGACAAAAATGAAGAAATGACTGTCACTGTAGGATTTTCAAAATAAAATAAAGGTCAAAAACTAAATCTTAACACTTTTTAATTATGTATAGTTGTTTTATGTAAGTACATTTAAACTAACAGTAATTTAAATTATGTAAATAAAGAGCTCTTCAGTGCGCTGGCATCCTCGTGCATGCTAACAGTGCTGAGAGGTCTACAGACACTCGATTTTTATACTCTCTTTTTTTAGATAATTCCTGCCTTTAACATCTATTTGACTACATTTCAAGTGTAAATCGTATTCTAAAATGGAACAACAAGTGCACTAAACTACACTACTGAAAATTAAGATTCATGAGCAATTAAGCACACTTACAGACAGTACAATTGCATTGTATCGCTATTCTAATGGAAAAAACCTAAAAATATATTTTTTTGGACGTTTTGGACTTCAAGTTGAACTTAATTACATATTTTTGGAAGTTATACTCTTTAAATAAAGCACAACAAGTAGAAGCATACTGTCAAGATTTACGGGAGAGGACCACTGATCTATATAAATGACTGGATTGCGCATAGAACGCTTGACGTAACTGCGTGAGGTGAAGCCAGCGCAGAGTTCGAGCCGCCATCTTGGTATACCCAACCGGCAGAGAGCGTCATTGACTTTCATTCAAAATCATGATCAAAATTTACCCCCTTTACAGCGTATCAGTTACACAAGGAAAATTTTTAGGATATGTGTATGTGTAGATGAATGTATAGTAACTGTTTAAAACGCAAAATGTACAACTTTCAGTAAATAACTATTTACATGCTTTGGACGTTTGTGTTGTAATAATGTACAGGGTAACTTCACATATAAAAACGAAGACGAGTAAAGTGATGTTTTATCATTAAAATCTGACAACGTCCATTGACTTTTTTTTTATTTTTTTTTATTGCATATGAACATGTATATATACATACATATATAACAACAAGAGAGTTATAACAATGCATTGTACATAAATGTTGTCAATGTACATATGTAAATGATTAATGTAATCCAAAATAAAACAAAAACAAAGTTAGCCAGAGAAAACAAACAACCCCCCCCCCCCATAAGTGGTGCATATTACTTGTCTACATCAAATTTGCAGATAATATTAGAAGCCCTTAAAGCTTTTTTATTTTTACATTTGTTTACAACATTGCAATATTGCTTAAATTCGTTGATAAAATGGAAAAAATTGGGTTTACCACCAGACCATTTCATTTTGTGTACATGAAACTTCCCCATTAAGATTAGTAATTGAATAACATATGCTTTGTCCTTTTCTATTTCACAGTCATTAAAATAAATCATTATATCCGGCCCATCCAATTTAACAGCTGTATTAAGTTTTCTTGTAATAAAATTTTCAATATCAACCCAAAATATCTTGGTATAAATACAATGATAAAATAAATGAAAAATTGTTTCTTTTTCATTATTACAGAATTCACATGAATAGTCAATATTTAGTTTGAACCTCTCTAATACATGTTTTACTGGGTAAATTCTAACAACGTCCATTGACGTTTGGGTATAGGGAATGTTAATGTACGTCACCGCAGTGTTGCATTATGGGACGTGGGCGCCATGTTTAGAGGCACCGACGACCGCTATGCCATTTAATTCTGGGCATGTTAAGCTAAAACTAGGTAAATTTGAAGAAAAACGGAAGATATCGAGAAGTTGAAAGAACAAGAGAAGGGACCCTATCGGGAGAAACTAAAAGCTACTGCCAAAAAACTTTATTTGGACAAATAAACAACATAGATCCATATGATTTAGCAGCCCAAGACTGGATTACGGACCTCCGCTTACATATCTGGTCAATTACCTTGTTTTGCAGGACTTTATTTACACTTTGCAGGAGTTTAAGAGCTATAAATCCCTTCAAGCTTATAGTAAAGTGACACTTCTTCTTTTGGAGTCTTATGGTTGGCAGACCAGCTATTTACTGACAATGTGTTAATACCTACGTATCTTAATGATTCTATAAAAGATCTTTCTCCGTTGTATTCTGCGCGATGAATTAACACATGTTCAAAAGATGGCACTTCTGTTTTGGCCAAGTTATTAAAACAAACAAAATGCTAAATATTTAGCTAACGTTGTTATTTAAAGAGTCACAAGCAGTGGGTTTGAGCAGTTGCATTTAATAAAAAATATTTGTTACAATCGTCAAAATTCTCTAAATATTTATTTTTATAACTCCTGCGGTTAGGGTGATCAGAAATGAATGAATGAATGAATGAATGAATCAATAACTTACATTTACAAGTTAGTTTGACAGTGTTAGCATTAAAACAAGACAATTTAAGTGGTTCTGCTTTTATTAATCACAAATTACTGAGTGACTTAAAATGCAGTGAACACACTCTCGCTGATGCAGGGATTTTTTTTGAAAAGTAAACGTTTTTCTCCTGATTACAGCATGCAAACCACGCGATCCGGCGTCTTTTCGTCAGCTCCTGCACCGGCTTCCTTTGTTTTTTCCACGAATAAAAGCTGAAAAAACGTATTCCGTTGTTCAGTTTCCTCCCTGAACGATCGCGTGACTTGCTTGATCGAGCAGTACTGACCAAACATATCGAAGTTCATTAAAATCTCGATAGAAAATACAAAAACAACCTCCAATACATTAACTCAAATACAGCGGGATAGGACGCGTGCCTGCAAAGATGGCGGATTACACATAATCCAACATAGCGTGACGTCAACTCCACATTCCCTATACCAACATGGCGGCGCGGTGGCTTCACAAGTGTGACGTCATTCCCAATCCAGTCATTTATATAGATCAGTGGAGAGAACCCAAGCGCGGACGATGAAGGGTTAAATGAAAACATTAATACAAACACAAGACAAAACAATAGCTCACGTGGGGGCAAAACACATCAACAGGATACATAGACTTAGACTTAACACTAAACTTCACAAACAGCTGGGCAAATAAACTGCAGGAGAACAATAAGCAGGAGAACGAGGGGGCGAGGACAAGAGACAAGACACCGGAGGCACATGACCCAATAATCAAGGCCATGAACCTCCACATAGAGCATGGGACTGCCAGAACCCAGCCATCATGACTAGATGTAAATACAAAACAAGATTCCTAGGCAGGATCCTGACACATACTTGTTTTTTACTTCATGTACTTCAATCATATTTCTAATACACTAAAGTATACTACTTTTCTTACCTGCACATTAATAACTGTATTCTTTTTTATAAGACAAGTAGGTACTCTACTCACAAAGGCAGGAGGGTTGACCGTAGCAGTCTCACTGCTGATAAGTGTGATGCGGGGCTCAACAGCAGGATGTTCCGTGTCACAGTGGTACGCCTCGTCTGCTTCGGTGTCTGAAATAACCTCCTCCTCAGGCCCAGGACCGTCGCTTATAATGCCCTCAAGAGAGAAGGACTCCCCTGTGCTCTGGCTGAAAAGATATTCGAGCCCAAGCAGCTCGTCTGACTGGATGTTGGCCGAGGCCCTGAAGTTTTCTTCAACTCTCTCACCAAAAAGCAGCTGGCATCGTTATTTGAGGCGATCAATGAGTGGCGCCGAGTAGACTCTGTTGTGCCGGCCTCTGCCCCCAAACACGGCGTCCGAGCTGCGGTCGGAGTTCCACCTGGCGTAGACCTGGTAAGGCCGTGCCGCACAGCGGGGACCTGAACATCCCAATCACAGGTATTATCAGAATGACACAAAAGGAACATGTGTTGTAATTTTTGCATATAAACATGTATTTTTCCCCCTTAGATTACTGGAATCATTTGGGGCAGCGACTTGTGGAACCCCTCCAGGCTGTTGCTCCCACGCAGGCCCTTTTAATAGGGCAGGTCCACATTGTTGATGGTCGTTGTGTGGGTACCGGTACATGGCCATGCCTGGTGGGTACTGCATGCATTACAGCATTTGTTACTGTTCCAATACATTTTGTATGTCATCATGTGTGGGCTGTGTGATGAAGAGAGATTGATTAATTTAGTAATTTTAAAATGATTTAATTTATTTCGGTGTGTTTTAGCCAATCAGATTTGTTTTGACAACGTGAATGCGATTCAGCCCACACTCTAAAAACAAATGGTGCTATGTAGCACCAAGATTGGTTCTTTGCTCGTGGTCATGGAATAACCGTTTTGGTGCCATATAGCACCGGTGAAGCACCAGTGAAGCACCTGTGTAGAACCAAATAGGGGCCATATAGCACCACATATGGTTCTAAATACTAGCACTATATGGTTCTACACAGGTGCTTCACTGGTGCTTCACGGGTGCTATATGGCACTAAAAACGGTTCTTCTATGATTACGAGCAAAGAACCACTTTTGGTGCTATAGCACCGTTTGTTTGTAGAGTGCATAAGCTGCGTATACGTATAAGCATAACACACAAGCACACACACTCACAGCCACATAGAACAAATTACTAGGCTATCTGTAGCCTATCTATCAGCTTCGCAATGTCTCAGAAGAGAATTTTGGATTTTTTAAAATTTATAAATATTAAAAACTTAAGCAAAGGGAAACAAAGAAGGCGTAGGCTACTACTGGCACGAGTGAGAATGTATAACTGGTTCCATACCTCCAACTTTCCTCCAAACTAGCTTAAAGTTAATTCTCCTGTTTTTCTTTTTTTCTTTACATCTTCAAACTCCATGTTGCACTTAAAGGTGACATAGAATGATTGAACGGGATATTTATCCTTGTTCTGTGATGTGACATATAGACAAAATTATTTTTATTTGGGTCTGTAATGCCTTAGAAGCTTCCTAAAAACCTCTCTCAGATAGCTCTATTAGGGTGGGGGATTTTAAACAAGTGGTTTTGCACCTATTTGGCTCCCCCTACTGGCTTAACTTGCAATCTCATTACTGATTGGCTGACTTTGCTGCCACTCAAAAAATGTAGCCAATTATTTTAAAGTGGATGGGCAGTTAGATGCCTGTGATCAGTTTTTCAGATTGGGCTGTTTTCTGGCTGACATTTCTGAAAGAGGAATTTTTATGAGACTGAGATGTTTAGCATGTTTAGCACTTTTTGTATGTTTGTGAATGTGGGTAGACTACCATTATTCAACAAAGACAAGGTAAAATGGTTTTTCATTCTCTGTCCCCTTTAAGCTTCATCATGCAGAACAGCAGACCTGGTGCGTGATGCGTGCCAGAGGAGACTCCGCACATGACTCGCGTTGCATTTTGTAACTTTTACAAATCATTTCGTAGTTTGTGTAACTTTTGGACACATTTGTTACTTTGGCCTATATACATATAATATTTCTGATAATATGGCACAGTTTTCTCCCCACCTAATGAGGCTAATAAAGTAATGATTAAAAAATATGCTTAATCAACGGTCCGGCCCAGCCAGAGGATATTAGCAGAAAATAACGACCCTGGCAGAGAATCTAAACTCTATGTAGGAATAGGCTATATAGTTTGTATGTATGCACCGTCAGCTGAGCTGTATATTATGGATGGGAGTTGCGAGTGAGTTTTTAAAGGCATTCTATGCAGTTTGACGTTTTTGTCAAACAGCGACCCCTAGAGTCGCTGGGGAAAACTTGCAACTGTCGTAATTTCGCACCCCCACTCTATACGTACCTGTAGTGTTGGGCGTGAATATGCAGAGATGGACTCCGAAGATAATGACCAGGTAATGTTTCACAATTTTATACAAATATTAGGCTACTGCATGTCTACTAAACTACAGATGATGGTAATAGGATAATAAGAAGTTTATGCCAAGTGTAGAGTAGGCATATAATAATAAAGTAGCCTACCGCGTTTGCTGGCTTATTACGTTTTTACAAGATTGCAGCTTAATCACAAGTAAACAGTCTATAGTCTAACGTTATGTCTACTGTATAATTAGGGCCCGAGCACACCAGGGTGCGAGGACCCTATTGTTTTTGCTCGGTTTATTATTATTATTATTATTATTATTATTATTATTATTATTATTATTAGGGCCCGAGCACACCAGGGTGTGAGGACCCTATTGTTTTTGCTCCGTTTATTATTATTATTATTTTTCTTCTTCTTCTTCTTCTTCTTCTTCTTCTTCTTCTCCGAAATGGATCGCATTTTTGAGGGCCTAAACATACCCGAAAACTCATGAAAATTTGCACACACGTCAGAAGTGGCGAAAATTTACATGTATTATAGGCGTCAGAAGTGGGCGTGTAAAAATGGCTCGATAGCGCCACCTGCAAAATTTCAAGAGAACAGCCCCCCCACTACGAAAAACGTACAGATACTAAATTTGGTAGGGTCATCTATGACCCCAAGACCTTCAAAAAAGTCTCTTAGAGCTAAGCTCTAAACCCCACAGGAAGTCGGCCATTTTTATTTTTCACTGTGATTTCTGTGCAAATTTGGTCATTTCCAGCCTTCGTACTTTAACGAACTCCTCCTAGAGATTTTATCAGATCGTCATCATATTTGGTCAATCTCATCTAAAGGCCTTTGCGATGTTAAATTGCGGAGCTTTTGACTTTTTGTTGGAGGGTGTGTCCGTGGCGGCCTGACAAAGTTCAGCGTTTTCGCCATGAAACAGGAAGTTGTTATAACTAAGGCATACAATGTTCAATCTGCCACACACTTCACACGTTTGATGCGAGTCTTGGCCTGAACACATTTCAATGCCAATATTCAGCTTCAGTCATAGCGCCACCTAGAGGTAGCAGGAAATGCCATGTTTTACGCTGTGATTTACTGCTCTTAGAGATTTAATAAAATCATCATCATATTTGGTCAGACTGATCTTAAGCCCTTTGCGATGATAAATTGCGAAGATCTTGACTTTTCGTTGAAGGGCGTGTCTGTGGCAGCCTGGCAAAGTGTGATGTTTCACCATGAAACAGGAAGCTGTTGTAATTCAGGCATACATTGTTTGATCTGCTCCAGACTTCACACGTTTGATAAGGGTCCCGGCCTGAACACGTCAATATAACAATAATCAGGTACCGTCATACCGCCGCCTGCTGCACAGTGGCACATCAATTTTTCTTTGAATATCCACCTATATTTACCCACTTTAATTCATAACCCCCTGGTTCACTGCTTTACTAATGCCATAAGGTGGCTGTGCACATGCGTGCGAGGGCCCTTCCATCGCTGCTTGCAGCTTTAATTAGGGCCCGAGCACACCGGGGTGTGAGGACCCTATTGTTTTTGCTCTGTTTATTATTATTTTTCTTCTTCTTCTTCTTCTTCTTCTTCTCCGAAATGGATCGCATTTTTGAGGGCCTAAACATACCCGAAAACTCATGAAAATTTGCACACTCGTCAGAAGTGGTGAAAATTTACATGTAGTATAGGTGTCAGAAGTGGGCGTGTAAAAATGGCTTGATAGCGCCACCTGTAAAATTTCAAAAGAACAGCCCCCCCACTACGAAAAACGTACAGATACGAAATTTGGTAGGGTCATCTAGGACCCCAAGACCTTCAAAAAAGTCTCTTGGAGCTAAGCTCTAAGCCCCACAGGAAGTCGGCCATTTTGATTTTTCTCTGTCATTTTTTGACATTTCCAAGCGTCGTACTTTAACGAACTCCTCATAGAGATTTTATCAGATCGTCATCATATTTGGTCAGTCTCATCTAAAGGCCTTTGCGATGTTAAATTGCGGAGCTTTTGACTTTTCATTGGAGGGTGTGTCTGTGGCGGCCTGACAAAGTTTGGCGTTTTCGCCATGAAACCGGAAGTTGTTATAACTAAGGCATACAATGTGCAATCTGCCACACACTTCACACATTTGATAAGAGTCTTGGCCTAAACACATTTCAATGCCATTATTCAGCTTCAGTCATAGCGCCACCAAGAGGTAGGAGACAATACCATGTTTTACGCTGGGATTTACTGCTCTTAGAGATTTAATAAAATCATCATCATATTTGGTCAGACTGATCTTAAGCCCTTTGCGATGATAAATTGCGAAGATCTTGACTTTTCGTTGAAGGGCGTGTCCGTGGCAGCCTGGCAAAGTGTGATGTTTCACCATGAAACAGGAAGCTGTTGTAATTCAGGCATACATTGTTTGATCTGCTCCAGACTTCACACGTTTGATAAGGGTCCCGGCCTGAACACGTCAATATAACAATAATCAGGTACCATCATAGCGCCACCTACTGCACACAGGCGTTGTGGCACATCAAATTCCCTTTGAATATCCACCTATATTTACCCACTTTAATTCTTATCCCCCTGGTTCACTGCTTTACTAATGCCATAGGGTAGCAGTGCACATGCGTGCGAGGGCCCTTCTATCGCTGCTTGCAGCTTTAATTATTATTTATTCTTCTTCTTCTCCAAAGTGAATCGCATTTTTGAGGGGCGAAACATGCTCGAAAACTCATGAAATTTTGCACACATGTCAGAAGTGGTGAAAATTTACATGTGGTATAGGCGCTAAAAGTGGGCGTGTAGAAATGGCTCGATAGCGCCACCTGCAAAATTTCAAGAGAACAGCCCCCCCGCTACGAAAAACGTACAGATACGAAATTTGGTAGGGTCATCTATCACCCCCAGACCTACAAAAAAGTCTCTTGGAGCGAAGCTCTAAACCCAACAGGAAGTCCGCCATTTTGAATTTTTGCCTTGATTTTTGTGCAAATTTGGTCATTTCCAGGCTTCATACTTTAACGAACTCCTCCTACAGATTTAATCCGATCATCGTCATATTTGGTCAATCTCATCTAAAGGCCTTTGCGATGTTAAATTGCGGAGATCTTGACTTTTCGTCAGAGGGTGTGTCCGTGGCGGCCTGACAAATTTCTGCATTTTCGCCATGAAACAGGAAGTGGCTCTAACTCAGGCATACAATGTCCAATCTGCCCCACGCTTCATACGTTTGATAAGTGTCTTGGCCTGAACACATTTCAATGCCAATATTCAACTTCACTCATAGCGCCACCTAGAGGTAGGAGGAAATACCATGTTTTACGCTCTGATTTACTGCTCTTAGAGATTTAATCAAATCATCATCATATTTGGTCAGACTGATGTTAAGCCCTTTGCCGTGATAAATTGCGAAGATCATGACTTTTCGTTGAAGGGCGTGTCCGTGGCAGCCTGGCAAAGTGTGATATTTCGCCATGAAACAGGAAGCTGTTGTAATTCAGACATACATAGTCCGATCTGCCCCCAACTTCACACGTTTCATAAGGGTCGCGGCCTGAACACATCAACATGGTATAATTCAGTATCAGTCACAGCGCCACCTAGAGGCAGCAGGAAATACCACCTTTTATGCTGTGACTTACTGCTCTTAGAGATTTAACCATATCAACATCATATTTCATCAGTCTAATCTCAAGACCTTGTATGATGATAAATAGCAACGACCTTGACTTTTCGTTAAAGGGCGTGTCCGTTGCGGCCTCGCAAAGTATCGCTAAATGAATCCCCTTTTTGACAGCCTAAACGAGCTCAAAAAGTCATGAAACATTGCACACGTGTCAAAAGTGGCGAATATTTTCATGTGATATAGGCTTCAGAACTTGGGGTGTTAAAATGGCTCTATAGCGCCACCTACAAAAATTCAATAGAGCAGCCCCCCCGCTACGTTAATCGCACAGATACGAAATGCGGTAGGATCATGTATCACCCCAAGACCTACAAAAAAGTCTCTTGGAGCAAAGCTCTAAACCCCACAGGAAGTCAGCCATTTTTAATTTTCTCTGTAATTTGAGTGCAAATTTTGCCATTTCTGGCCTTCGTATTTTAACAAACTCCTCCTATAAATTTAATCAGATAATCATCATATTTGGTGAGTGTCATCTAAAGGGCTTTGCAATGCTAAATTGCGAAGATCTTGACGTTTCAATGGAGGGTGTGTATGTGGCGGCTTGCCAAATTTCTGTGTTTCTCAATGAAACAAGAAGTTGTTCTAACTCAGGTTTAAAATGTCCAATCTGACCCACGCTTCACAAGTTTGATAATTGTCCTGTCCTGAACACATCAACATGGCAATATTCAGTAAAAGTTATAGCGCCACCTGCTGGAAGCAGGAAATGACATGTTTTACACTGGGATTTACTGCTCATTGAAATGTATTCAGATCATCATCATATTTGGTCAGTCTGAACTTAGGGACTTCACAATGATAAATTGTGAAGATCTTGACATTTCGTTAAAGGGGCGTGTCCGTTGTGGTCTGTCAAAGTTTGATTTTTCGCCATGAGAAAGCTGTTGTTACTCAGACATGCAATGTCCGACCTGTCACAGACATCATACGTTTGACAAGGGTCCTGGCCTCAAGACATCAATGTTACAACAATCAATTACAATCATAGCGCCACCTGCTGCATAAAGGAGTAGTGGCACTTCAAAGTTCCTTTGAATATCCACCTATATTTATTCACGGAAATTTCAATACCCCTGTTTTATTGCTTTACTAAGGCCATAGAGTGGCGGTGCACATGAGTGCGAGGGCCCTTCCATCACTGCTTGCAGTTTTAATTTCATTTGTTTTTTAATTGTTATGTAAACATTACAAAATGCATTGACAAAGTTAATCGTATACGTTGCATTATTTCATAACATTGACCGTTATTCGTTGGCCATAAGAAATCGAAATTAAGTTAGACAAATGACTACGTACACATCACAACACAACACTTGAGTTTAGATGGCAAAAAAAACATGTAAGCAAACGAGTGTTTGTTAGCAAGTCTGCTAAATGCTCTTATCGTAAGCTAGCTAGACCCATGTTATTTTTACTGGTCTAATTATCAACACTGGATGAATGAACAGCTTAATAAAAAAATACACACTACAAGCAAGCTTAACCACATACAACATAGACCGCAAACAAATTTACAAATAAGAGATTTACTTACTTGTCCATCAACAAGATCGCCAGATCAGCATCCCTTTTGCATCCAGTGCTGTCTATTAGCTCACGCCAACGAGTAAAAACCTGACAGAGTGGGACTCTTGTCCGGTTCCTAACTCGGTCAGATTCTCTTTTTCGCTTTCTACTCTCTTCCGAACAGGTTTTCTTAGCTGTTTCCCTCATCGAGCATCACGTCTCAAATGCACGCGTGCAGTTGTTGTTATAGGCTTGTTTGACTTCATGCAGCGCTGCAGGAACCGACAGCCGGATGACGTCAAAGTGCCATCTCTGATCATTCTCGCGGTACTTTTACGTCATCCGACTGCTGGTTCTTGCAGCGCTGCACGAAGTCGAACAAGCCTAACGTGTGTGACGTCGTTGCCGTGAAGCAAGTCGTGATTCTCGCGAGATTTGTCAGGGGCGGTTCTCTCAAGCTTGCATTGGTGGTTTTGCTAGCGGCGTCCTCCCCGAGCTTCAACAGGAGGATGATTCGCCTTACTATGCCTTTGTTTACCATCGAAATGACTTTGAAGCTGTTATATTAAGGTAAAATAACTGCATAGTGTTTCTTTAAAAGAAAACATAGGTAGAGTGGTCTGCAGAATAAACAGCTTGTGAACAACTTTAGAATTCTATAACTATAACCCTATCCAGCCTCACCACCATCCCGTCATCCACCTAAGGCTGGAAGAGCGTCTCCACGGCCGTCAGACCCTGTGCCTTGCAGCATCACCAGTCGATGTTAAGGATCTTGGGTACAGGTCATAGACTGTAAAAAAAGATGGATGACGCCTGTTCGCTCTCTTCCATTAGTGAAAAGTGAAGCCGCCAGTGTCCCAATAATGGCGTTGACATCTTGGGTCTTGAGTCTGCGCAATAGCGATTTCGGGACCAGTCATGCGCAGTAGTGAGCAGGAAGGGAAGCCGCAAAGTCAAAACCCCGCCCTCGCTCTCATAGAATGCGCATATCACACGATATCACAGCTGTCAATCATGACGTGATACCACCGTTTTTATATCATTAAATAAATAACTAAACACAAACTTATTTTAAAAACAAATATTTGAATTTACATCAACGTGATAAAAACTACAGTAAATGACAAAAACCAGCTTCGGAAAAAGATAATTGAAGTGCAAAAGTGTAAATTTTTTAGTTGGTCTCAAGTCCCATTGAATAACACGGGGAGGCGGGCTTTATCACCTATACTGGGTCCAGTCACTGGGGGGCGATCGAGACGTTTTGGCTTCAGGATCTGACTTTAGGATGCGCCGCCTTCAAATGACACCCTTGATGTGCTTGTAAATTTGGACGGGCGTAAAGAGGCCTCTCTCGCTGTCCTCTTTCAGCCAAGGGATGTCTGCAGATGGGATGCCATTGGAGTCTTCCCACAGCCGCACACAGCCTTCCAGCTCCACCTGCAACACATCACATTTAGTTATTTATTTTCCATAATGTGGTGGGGGTTAGTAACAAAGGTTTTTTTTGAAATGCATTAACATTGCTTGTGTATGTTGTGATTTTACACTTACAGAATAGTCACTCCGCGGCAAGGTGGTGGCAGACGCAGTCTGGCTGTTGGAGGTCGATGGCAGCCCTCGGGGCGAGCATCAGGCGGAGACTCACCAGGTGCGGAGGACGGCAGGAGCATCGGCTGCTCTGGATGCACACTAGACGTTGGCTGCTCTGGACGCTCATCAGACGCAGCCTTGCTGGTGGAGGACAGCAGGGGCTTCTTGTGCTTGCTGCGCTTTGGCTTCTTGCTGGTACGCAAAGGAGACTGCTAAGGATGCTCTGCAGTTGCTGGCACGCTGGTGGAGAGTGGCAGCTGTTCGGGACTCCTGGCGGACACAGGCTGGCTGGTGGAGATGGGCAAGAGCTCCTTCTGGCTCTCAAAAGTGACGAGGGCATCCACCAAGACTGAGTCGTCCAGAGCGTCATCGAACCATGCTACAGGAAAGCTTGATTCATTTAACACACCACACTTCTTACCTACTTTATTTACATTTCCTTGCATTTGTACATACATACTCTTTACATACCATCTTGTATATTGTCTTTAAAAAAATATATATTTTCTTTTTTGAATCTATTTTTGCATATTGTGAATTTTACTAATTCTAATTTTATTATTTTTATTGTCTGTATCATGTCACACTTATTCTGTGCTGTAGAAGCTTCTGTCACCAAAACAAATTCCTTGTATGTGCAAACATACCTGGCAATAAAGCTCTGTCTGATCCTGGTTCTCTTCTTGAAGAGCTGGAAGTGGCGGCAGGAGGAGTGGCATCGGGTGGAGGCTTCTGTGAATTACAGGGAAGTTTCAGCTTTGAGGTTTGTCTTAACATAGCATGTCTTTAGTAACAATCATGGTTAAAGTAGAAATGAAACAGGAAAAAGTATTTTCCACATTTCAATTAATGTGGAAAATACTTTTTCCTGTTTAATTTCTACTTTATTACACACAACTTCACTTATGCACTTTAATGTTTTGATTTCTTTATATTTGTACATATCTGTGTACACATTATAAATGCACAAAGTCAGGTGAAAATGAACCAAATGTTATTATAGTAAAAGTATAATAACCATGTTTTTTGGTGAAATTATTGCCATTTGTGACTACAAATACCACGATTTAACTATGTCGGTGTAGCAACCCTTACAAACATTAACCATGGTTTTACTAGAGTTAAACCCAAAAAACCATGGTTACTCTAGTAAAACTATGGATACCACAAAATAACCATAGTTTTGACAACCATGTTTTTCAAAAACCATAGTTACATCACGATTGCTGTAGTAAAACCATGGTTTTGCTGATAGTAATAAATACACCTAAATAACAAGGTTACCACACTTTTACCACAATAAAACCATGGATAATTTTCGTAGGGGGAAAGCATATGGTTAATTTGCGGTTACCATGGTTTAACTATATCCACCATGTTTTTATTTTAGTTCCTATATGTAGTAAAACAATGGTTAAGTTTCATAAGTACAGTCAGTGAAATGATCTTGATACCGGACGCTTCGTTGTCACGCGTCATCGAATAAATAGTTAAATCACGTAAAGTTTAGCTTGTACTTTGACATAATATCATCGTATTTCTCTGTTTTTACATAATAGTATATAATTAATTTCTTACTTAACGTTACCTTTAAATTATCAATTCGCTTATTTCCAACCAGTTAGTACTAGCCAGGTGAATGTATATGGTTCGGCTTTCTGATTGGCCTAGAGAGTATAGTGAACGTAGACTCTGGGCCAATCAGAGAGCCGAACTGTCACGTTCAACGTAGACTTGCACAGAGAACGACTGCGAATCACGTTAAGCTGAGGTAAATCTTTGCCTGCGTCCGAAAACTCTAAATTGCTGCCTTCTGAGGCAGCTTTCCAAGGCAGCAAGGCATGTCCGAATTCAATGTTAGGTTTACTTCCTGTCTCCTGAGATACCTATGCGTGGGCGTACAATAAGAATGTGATTGGTCGAGCCTGGTCGAGTTCGAAAAAATAAAATGGCGGCCAAGGACGTGACTGGACCACCAATTTAGTGTAAATAAAGGTAGATTTTTACGTTTTACACATTTTAATTGCATTTCTAGCAAGAAATTAGTATTGTAGTTTTCAAATATGTGATTAGTTATCACAAAGGCGCTCTCTGTTTATATTTCAAACACGCTGCCTTTTAAGTGTGTTCGAAAGTCTTTCTCTGAGCTGCCTTCATGCCTTCGAAGTCATTTCCTCATGAGGCAGCGAGGCAACGAGCGTGGGCAAAAAAAGTTACGCCGGGAAACAGGACGCATGCTAGGCTAGTGACAATGCCCCAGAATTTTTGAGATACCCCTACCGGAGTAGAACTAAACCCAATAATGTTTTCCTCATCTCTAAGGTCTCCTATATATGAAATTAATTCTTGGCTCAAAATATTTTACTCCTGAGATTGTTAGATTAATAGATATTGTTATACACCCCAAAACCAAAAAAGGACTAAAATATAGCCTGTCCGTATGGGAGTTAAGGCATATAAACTAGTACAGATCAATCATACAACCTCTGAGAGCTTTGAAACTTGACATGTTTGTAGTCAGGAAGTTGCTTTACTTACCAGAAAAGACTTGTTAATATCTTGATGTATGGATAAAACAGAGACATATAAACAACACATGCCTAAAATAAGCAGACTTACACAAATTTAATATCTATATGCAGAATGTTTTCATTTAATTTGTGGTTGCTTTGCCAGGGATTATCATAGAAACATATATGATGACTTGTTGGAAAGGTGGGGTTGTGCTGAATGTGGCAATTCTAAATATGTAAATAAAGCATGACCAATCAGAGTGTTCTGTCACTCAATGTATGAGGTGTCTAAAATGAAAGAAAACTGAACAGACAAAATATTTAGGATTCATGATACATTTAATAACGATACATTTCATAAGGCACAGTATACTATACAATTCATATGAAACACAGATTAAATTGAATCATGTTAGTAGTATATATTTATTGTCCCCTTAGGGAAATTCTTTTTCACATTTCTATAAAAAACGCTTTTTCGTCACACAAAACATATCCACAGCACATATAGTAAATATATTTCTCAGAAAACACAAATATACATTTAACATAGACGAATATCATTTTAAGGTTTATGTAGGGGAGCAAACATCATTTCAGGCAGCATTTCACAGCATACAGATGATTTATCTGTGTATCTTTGTCTTATTAAAGGAACACGCCCACATTTTGGGAATTTAGCTTATTCACCGTATCCCCCAGAGTTAGATAAGTCCATACATACCTCTCTCTTCTCCGTGCGTGCTGTAACTCTGTCTGACGCAGCCCCCGCTAGCTTAGCTTAGCACAAAGACTGGAAATGCATGGCTCCAGCTAGTATACTGCTCCCAATAAGTGACAAAATAACGCGATCATTTTCCTATTTATGTGTTGTGATTTGTATAGTCAAACCGTGTACAAATAACAAGGTGATATGAGACACAGCGATCTTTTAACAGTATACATACTGAGAACTATATTCTCTGAAGACGAAGCACTGCCGCGTGGGCGGAGTGATCTGCTCGCAGCACACGAGAAGCCCCTGGTGAGGAGCAGAGAGTTCAGTCAGAATTGTGCAAATCACTCCGCCCATGCGGCAGTGCTTCGTCTTCAGAGAATATAGTTCTCAGTATGTATACTGTTAAAAGATCGCTGTGTCTCATATCACCTTGTTATTTGTACACGGTTTGACTATACAAATCACAACACATAAATAGGAAAATGATCGCGTTATTTTGTCACTTATTGGGAGCAGTATACTAGCTGGAGCCATGCATTTCCAGTCTTTGTGCTAAGCTAAGCTAGCGGGGGCTGCGTCAGACAGAGTTACAGCACGCACGGAGATGAGAGAGGTATGTATGGACTTATCTAACTCTGGGGGATACGGTGAATAAGCTAAATTCCCAAAATGTGGGCGTGTTCCTTTAAAGGGATAGTTCGGCCAAAAACGATATTAAACCCATTATTTACTCACCCCCAAGCTGTCCAAGTTGCATATGTCCATCGTTTTTCAGACAAACACATTTTCGGATATTTTAGAAAATATTTTAGATCTTTCTGTTGATTAAATGTAATGTTACGGGGTCCAGCAATAGTCCACGACCTTCAAGTCCAAAAAAAAGTGCGTCAATCCTTCACAAATTAAAGGATGATAAACAAAGGTCTTCTGAGGGTAATCCGTGCGGTGTTGTTGTAGAAATATCCATATTTAAAATGTTATTAACGTAGTTAAATACCTTCCGGTAGCGCCGCCATCTTAGACTCAGGAGTATTAGCGTAGTGTACGCACTTTTCTTAGTGACGTATGACAAATTCGGAGGGCGGGGGGACAGAGCACCAGCAGAGAAACTCTGTACGCTGCGTAAGCTCTCATCCTGAATGCGGATGACTCTAAGATGGCGGCGCTACCGGAAGGTATTTAACTACGTTAATAACATTTTAAATATGGATATTTCTACAACAACACCGCACGGATTACATTGGCAGAGGAGGTGGAGAAAGTTGTAAAAAGAGTTGACATTTCAGTGATAAATAATGGGTTTGGTTTTAGTGGTCGATAAATGAGGAGGAACAGCACAGGGGAAGGGGATTTACATTTAAATGCAAGGCATTCAAATGAAAATAGTTCAGGTAATGGTTGCATAGATAAGTCCAGATCACTACGATAAATAACTGACACTACGATAAATATCTGTAGGGAGTCCTATGATTGCATTGTCATCGGCATATTTAAGGAATATGGTGTTAGATGAAGGGCTAGTGCAATCATTTGTGTAGAGTGTATAGAGAAAGGGGCTTAGGACACAGCCCTGCGGGGCTCCTGTATTAGAAGTGAGTATAGTTGTGGTTGTTGTGCTTACCCTGACGGCCTGTTGTCTGTTGGTAAGGAAGTCACGAGGGGAGATGGATCAGGCGAGAGGAGACGTTAAGATGAAGAAGTTTCTGGATTAGCAGGTGTCTCTGAATGGTGTTAAATGCTGAAGTGAAATCTGCAAACAAAATCCTGGCAGTTGTGCTTGGAGAATCCAGGTGATGTAGGACTAAGTGTAGCAGGCATGCCACAGCATCCTCAGTGCCTCTTTTGGCCTTATAAGCAAATTGGAAGGGATCCAAAAGTGGACGGACGTGTGGCAGGATGGTTTAAAAGCAACCAATACTCCAGGCATTTCATCAGGATAGGTGTGAGGGCAATGGGACGAAAGTCATTTAATTCTTTAGGGCGTGTTTTTTTGGGTACTGGAATTATTGTGGCTGTTTTCCAGAGGGTGGGGATTTTGCATTGTTGATAGACTTCATAGAAGAGATAGTGAATGCAGAGAGTTCAGAGGCACAGGTCTTGAGCACCCTTGCTGGAATTCCATCAGGCCCTGAGGCCTTGCCTGGCTTGCATCTTCTAAGTTGCCGCCTAAAGCCGACAGTATACTAGGGACGTCCGCGTATGCGCGCCGTCCGCATGACGTCATTTTCGTCATCAAGAGGGTCCGCGGCCGACCGCGTGGACAGTGCGCATACAGTCCGCGTAGAACAGGGCATGCGCGTGAAAATATTTAGACAGGACACTCCACTATTAACAATTATACAAAGGAAATAGACAGCATTTGCACACACACTATCGTTTTTCTTCTTTAACTTTTACTTCTTCCAAGAACAGAAAGCTCTGGACCATGTTTGTTACCATAATCTTTGATTCCTTTTCTTTATTGTTTTCTAAACTGTGTTTGCAATGGTGGATCGGTAACTTTTCTTCACCTATCCTAATGTTTTAATGTACTGTAAATATCACCAAATCAGTGCTGCCCTGACGGCCTGGTGGAGTAATCATTTGAATAAGAAATCATTTTTATTGCGTGCACGCGTGAGCCGGAAGCGGAAAAAGGTATACCCCGGCCTTAACATCCTCCTTTGAGAAGGGGGCAGTGTCATTTGGGTCCAGCAGGAGGAGTGCATTCAGCTGACTGCGACACTCCTCTGAGTAGTCAACCGAGTCAAACCGGTTGAAAAAGATGTTTAGTTGATGTCCTTGTTCTGGTGAGATGGGAGTACTGGGTCTGGGTGCATTTCCTGTCAGTGTTTTGGTCATCTGAAAAGTAGGGATGCTCCGATCGATCGGCCACCGATCGGTATCGGCCGATAATGGCATTAAATGACTCAATCGGTGCTCGCTAAATCTGCCGATCTCATAAACCGATCTTTCTGTTTACTTTTGTCATCAAAAGGATCCTGAATGCGGATGCAATTAAAGACATTTTTTACGTAGCGCGAGCATTTTTACAACTTGTTGCTCATGTGCAGCGTGCAGATTTGTATGTCTCTCTTTGCCTTTACAGAGATATGCGTATGAGGACGCGCTCCGGTAAACAGCGCGAGGCGTCTTCACATCCCCATCAAACAGCGTATACAACACATATCTATCACGGACAATTGCATCCTCATGCCAAAAGTTTCTTATTTGCATGCGTTTTAAAGTTTTGAGCGTTTAAACTTTTATTTTCCTCACAGCTGCTTGTCTGCGTTCAGCCGCCGCCCACACACACAGCAGCCTGTCATCAGTGCACGTGAACAAAGCGATCTCTCTCTCACGTCTTAAAGCTGCAGTAACCTAATTCATCTCTCAATAAAATCACTCTCTGCTCTTGACTAAAGAATATTTATACTTCATACGAATGCGTGTATATTTAATTAATACAGTAAAGTCTGTGAAGTGTTTTATTTTCAGTACTTTTAGACATAAGCCTTTTTAAAGCCATATTAAATTTCTCTTTGCAGAATAAATATTTGTTGTGCTTATTTATTTGAGTCTCTATTAAAACAATAATATACCTAATTACTGCAAGTAATATAACAAAGGCAACATCCGTGGTATTATTTTATTTAGAAAGATTGTAACAGTTACAGTTACAGTTGTAGAAATTACTTAGTATAAATTACTTAATGTTGCATGTGGAATTCAACTTGATCTGCATTTTAATGAAAATTCTGAAATTTATATAATTTTCCTTTTCACTAGTCTCTTGAATTATGGAGAATGTCTTACAGATAGGGATGGGACGATAACCGGTTTCACGGTTAACCGGGATAAAATGTCCTGACGGTTAGTATTATCCTTTAAAATGTAATAATTACAACCATGTTTGATTACCATCATTTTGAAATCTCGAGGTAAATCCTGTCCAGCCAGAATCAGTTTGACGCAGGCGCGCACATGCAACATAGTTTTTTGCACAAGAAGGCATTTAAGTGATAATGTATTGTATTAATTCACTGTAAACGTATGACATATTAAAATGTGACTTCAAAAATAAAATGTTTTCAGTGCGTGTATTAGTTCTTTATTTCCATCTCATTTTAACAAAACCATGCTAATAATGATAACCGTGATAACTTTGGTCACTATAATCATATGAAATTTTCGTACCGTCCCATCCCTACTTACAGACATTGGATCCAAAGCTTATAATTATAATAGCTTATAATTCAAGCTTATAATATGTGAGAAACATTTTGACAAGGGCAAGAAAAAAGATCCCTATGTCCAAAACCCCACAGTAGAAGCCTCCCAAATAAACAGCCTGAGAAGAGAGGGCTTAGCTTCCCTTTTTTAGATTGCCATTTGTTTGATTTAAGACAGTAATTTTTTATTATTATTTTTAGACACAATATTTTTGTATTGTGTGAAGTTAAGTTATAGTTTTATTCAAAGGCTCTTTAAGGTCAAACTGCAATCCTGACTCCTGGTCTCCTTTTTGTGCACTGAAAAAAAATGATTCATTAAATTTACTCAATTTTTTAAGGTAAGTGGTTGCAATCAATTTATTTTAGCTACATTTAAACAAAAAAGTTTAGTAAAGTAAAATAAAATAAAAAACTTTTGTTTAAATGTAGCTTAATAAATTGATTGCAGCCACTTACCTTAAAAAATGGACTAAAATTGAATGCATAATTTTTTTCAGTGTGTTATGGTAAGGGGTAATCTTTCGATTTCAATTTTTGTATCCAAAGTACAAGGTGCCATATGAAATGTTTCATTATTAAATAAATCTTATATTTGCATTTCTCAACATTATTCTCACCAATAATAATGTGCTTTGGACTAAATTACAGTATGTCAGTGTTCCGTTTTCTCTCATTATAGACACACCTCATACAGTGAGTGACAGAACACTCTGATTGGTCATGCTATATTTACATATTTAGTATTACCAGATTCAGCACAACCCCACCTTTCCAACAAGTCATCATATATGTTTCTATGATAATCCATGGCAAAGCAACCACAAAGTAAATGAAAACATTCTGCATAGATATTAAATTTGTGTAAGTCTGCTTATTTACGGTATGCGTTTATGTCATGTGTCTGTTTTTACCATACATCAAGATATTAACATCCAGTCTTTTCTCGTAAGTAAAGCAACTTCTTGACTACAAACATGCCAAATCTCAAAGCTCTCAGAGGTTGTATGATTGATCTGTACTAGTTTATATGCCTTAACTCCCATACAGACAGACCTTTTTTTGGGGGGGGGGGGTGTAAAACAATATCTATTGATTTGACAATCTTAGCAGTACAGTCTTTTGAGCCAGGGATCCTTTTCATGTATGGGAGACCTTGGGGATGAGGGGGGGCCTTGTTGGGTTTGGTTCTACCTCCGGTAGGGTTATCTCAAAAACGAAAGCACTTTTTGACCATTTGTCACTAGCCTATACGCAGGGTTCACATTAAATAAATAACATTTAATATAAAACAGGAAACAAAACATGAGTAACATACTACGGCGAGTAAAACAAGAACAGACAGGGAAGTAATAGCAATGATCCGGCAAGTGCACATACAACAGGCAGGGGTATATTATGAAAGTAAAACTGTGCCGTTGGATTTTGAATTCTAATTCTTAGCACTGAATTTTTTTACATCAAATTTTTAACTTTTTATTTTGCATCTAAATCAGACTTTGAATTTTAAAAGCCATCACATTTCTAGCACTGTTTGTTTGCCTATGACATTTTAAAAAAAATTCAGTGTAAAAGAAATTTAATGTCTCAAAAGATTCAGTGTAAAAAAATTCAATGTCTCAAAAGATTCAGTGTAAAAAAAATCAATGTCTCAAAAGATTCAGTGTAAAAAAATTCAATGTCTCAAAAGATTCAGGCAAAAGGTGTATTTGCATTAACATACAAAATCTTGCATTTTTCACATCTCGCAGATCATATCATCAGTATATATCAGGACACGTTTACATTTATCAACATAAATGTGGCTTCTGTATCTGGATGTGCGATCGATCCCGTGCGGGGAGATGCGCTGGATGAATAGCTGTCAATCACAAATGGCTACAACTGGCTTTACCATATGATTTAGAGTTTTCGCGGTAACCGCAATCCCATATATATATATATATATATATATATATATATATATATATATATATATATATGAAGAGTTTGGTTCCAAAACGCGATAAACGCCATTTTTGAAAAAAATGAGTTACTGCCAAAATCAGTATTATATCAGGTCAGTAGTTAAAAGTAAATAATTAATTTTACGCAAAATCCAATACCCGCCGTGATATTCTGTCATGTTTTCTCCCTTTTTTCCCAAAATGCGACAAGCGCCATTCCTCCTTTTTTACAGAACGCAATAAATCCATTTCTGATATTACAGCGGACCATTCACGCAATGTAAACAAACATGGCGGCGCGCTGAGTACACGGAGTCCTAGTTTTCCTCATCTACTTTGTACTTCGTGATCAACAAACAAAACAAAATAATACTTTAATAGCATTGCCAAACCTGTGATGGTTTTCTGTGACGGGAAAGAAACGTAAGCCATCAACATTTAATAATTTACGCGAGAAGCACTCGGTTGCTTGTTCTCCAGACAGCATCAAGCTTCTCATGCTAAAACATTGTGTTCTTAATATAACAAAGTAAGTGTTTTGGTTAATGCCATTAATGTTTATTTTTTAATCATTGTATACCACTAGTCAACTAAATAAATATAAAATGGTAAAGATGAATGCACATTTATACATTGATTTAATAGATTTATAGCATTTTGAAATAAAAAACTGTCATGGATTTATTGCAATTTGTGGAAAAAATAATCAGTTTTTATAATAAATCTTTGAAAATAAAGTTATGGATTTGAATTGTTTATGTTTTTATAACCTTAAGATGCTTTATGAAAGTTTGTAACAGAAAATAGTGGTTTTCATCTCGTCACTTTCTTGGTATAGAAAACTAGTTTGTACTGAAATTAGTCAAAATGGATTTATTGGAACCAAACTCTTCATATATATATATATATATATATATATATATATATATATATATATATATATATATATATATATATATATATATATATATATATATATATATATATATATATATATATATATATATATATATATGTGGTCTATGCATATATTGCAATATATCAAATCATATAGAGACAAACTATTACATGAAAAAATATCATGCCTTGGTCTTGATTGCAATATATTATGTATCATAAATACATGTATGGTTTATGCATATATTTCAATATGTTGGAAAATATAAATATTAAATCCCATATATGGGAATATGTTGCCTAATATATTACATGATATTTTCCAATATACTGCAATATATTTTTGTTTCGTAAAGGATTGCTCCACAAATAGGAATTTATAGAATACATAGGATTCAAGTTGCATTTCTTCCCCTAACTTTTGCGACTTTGTCAATGTTTTATATTGTTATAGTTTTATATTGATTAAAAAAAGCAAACCAATAATTTGTTTAAATACATCTTAGGATCTTTAGATGTATTTATTTAATAAGGCAGGTAAAATGTTTTCCATTTATTTGTTTTTGTTAAACCTTTTGTTAGTTCACATAGCTTAAAGATACGATCAGATTTTCTCCAGATGTTAGATATAAATATCTAAATTGTGGATTGTCGACTGCAGATTTTTTTTTTGTTGTTAAGAGTAGGAGAGATGCATCAATCTGTAAAGCTGCTGCTCAGATACAGTAAGTTGTAAAAGTTTGTCTTGTTATGTTGATCATGTATTTACAGTTTTTTTGTTTCATGTTAGCTGTTTTTGATTATAAAAATAACAGTGGAGATGACTAAGGCACAAGTTTCATGTGGGTTCATTTTTTTATGACATGTTATATAAATGCATATTTATGAATCTGATGCATAAAATGTATAAACACCAGAAAATAAGATATGTGGGGGAAAATGTGAGTATTACCAGCAATGTTGAGCATTATATGCATAAGTTATTTGGCAAACGTAAGGCATTTGTTATTATAAAGCATTTGCGTGTGCGTGCGTGTGTGCACGTGTGTGTGTTTTCTCCTTGCGATGTAAAATAGCCCTTCAACTGAAACAGATAATCACTGGAGTTCATTCCCGACTCCCGAGCGAGCCCATTCAACATAACAAGTAATTTGTTATAATGTACAAATGTTTTTTTCTGAAATAGTTTTGTGCTGTTGTGTGCAGATAAGTTTTGAATTGATAGTTATGTAGTATGTAGTGCTCTTTCTTATTTTGTTATCATGTGTCTATTTGGATTCTCTAGGTGCACATTTTTTGTTTGGAAAAAAGCTCACAGAAGCTAAAACCAGATGTATGCAGCGTTGCCAGGCGTGCAGCACCAGCGTAAACCAGCTAAGACGACTCTTCTAAGCTTTCAGCCTGGTAAAGCTGGTTTTTCAATCTGAACAGCTAAAAGTGGACTCTAAAAACCTCTCTAAAACCAGCCTGCTACACCAGCTAAAACCAAACTGGGAGATCAGATCAACTAGGTTAGGTTGGTTTTAGCTGTTTTTCAGTAGGGAATGTTTATCCCTATACTAAAGTTATCCTCATTGTGATATGTCTTTGAATAATCTCTTATTATTATCACACAAGTCCACGTGCTCATCTCCACTCAAACCTTTGCAGAGAAATGAAACAGTGACTGCATGTTTGATCTACAGTCGCCACCTAGTGGTAATAAAAATGAATAGCATTAACAGAAAGTATGATTTCAACATGTTTTTGGTGGTATGGTACAGTGCTTTATATAGATTAATGTTATATGGTACAGTCTTCTTTAGCTTAAAGGTAAATTTAACAGTGAATGAAGATAATTTTTAAACTGTGTTTAGATGTAGTTCAGTAAAGTTCAGAGTATCAGTGAAGCAAGTTTGAGAGATTTTTACATAAAATCTATAATGTAAACAATATAATCTTGATATCTTTAATAAGGTAAATTTTTAAATAAGGTCTATCTCTATCTGTTTTATGCCACATTTAACCTCCTAAGACCTGGATGTCACATATGTGGACATCAATGTTTTTGTTGTTTGTAATACTTAATTCTGTGTAACTGGAACCTGTTATACACACACATGGACAAATACACTGCTTCATGTTCTAAGAAAAATATTTGATTATTATATTTATTGGTTCCCCAAAATAGCTGGTAAAAATCTGGAAAAAAAAGTCAAACCAAAGCTCGGGTTCAGGAGGTTAATTTAGGCTTCATGTTATCTGACCAATGATAGGAGATTGTTGAAGTTGGTTTGGGGCAGACAAAATTATTTTGGTAGTGGAAACCTTTTTAATTTCTTTTCCTCTCATCTCATACAGTATTTTTGTCCACTGCCATGACCCTTTAGTCTCTGTGGTGGTTCTTCATCAGTCAACATGTCAAATGTTCTTTAATGTGTTGGGGAATTAATATTAAGTGTTTAGTGAATTTAACCCTGCAGTAAACCCAGCAATATGTAACTCTGCTGATGCTTTAACTGCTGTAAGGGATGAGGGATTATTAGCTAATGTCTGTTTTTGCCAGTGTTTAACTATTTGATATGTGTGAAGGATTTTGAGCAATGAAAAAAACTTTCGTATGTATCATGCATTAAAATATATGACCTTTGATGCTTTTTGATGATTTAAATAAAATCTCCATACAATCTGAGCATGTCTGTGTTTTACTCTCGACTAATACTCTTTTCTTTTAACATTTCTGGTAATTAACATAGCGCCATCTAGTGGTTGTAAATGAATAACACAATAGGTCTAGATATATTAATACAAAATAGCATCTATACATACTGTAAAATACATTTTAAAAAGTAGTAATAAGCATTAAGACATATTAAAGAGATTTTATTCATATATATATCTACAATAAAAAGTCCAAATGTTGTAAATAGTTTTAATTAAACAACACAGGGGACATAAATATATATATATAACTCATCACAGTTGAACCGTAAACAGAACAAAGTCATTAAACTCCATGACAACCATACTGTAGAACTTATCGTTGTCAAAGAGACATTATGACATCACAATCGGTGCCTATAAAACGCTCAGCCAGATGAAACTGGTATCATTTGACTGATCTGAACGCTTGCCTTTGGTTGACTCCGAACGCTACTGTACAGATTATCAAGTGAATTTGCAGACTTTCAAATAGTTCGCAACTTTAAACTGCTTGACGCACTGTGTACGGAGGACAGTTTACTTAGATTTCAACCGTCTGTGAACCGAGTCTAAGCACAGTTAAGTCTGCAGTTATCTTTTCACATCATGTTTCGTCCTGTAACACCATTGTCCGACAAGGACATGGAAGGAGCAGATGTTGAAAATATGGATCTGCCGAATGCTGTGCCGAACTTTGACTATGTCCCTGATTTCGGACTTTCGTCACAAGTCGGGCGCGCTGCCGGTTTAAATCCATTTGAAGGAGGAGAGGAGGAGGAGGAGATGGAGGATGTTTATCCAACACATGAGGCGAAACGCCAAAAAGGTAAGATGCGAGTTAAAGCAAAAAGTCTGAATTTCATGCTGATAAGTTTACATAAAGTTATTGTGTTGTTAATGCACGTGTACATGTAGACACACCAGGTGGTGCTCGTGTACTTGATATTTTACCCGCCGTTTTTCTTGACCGGCAGAATACGCAAACAAATTTTAACTCCATTAATTTAACAAAAAGCGACCAAAATGAATAAAACATCCCCGCAATTTAAGATAAGAATTACGCCGTATGAGGTCTTGTTTTTAAATGTCCCTCACGATCCCTTAACTATGGTTTTTATGTGGTAAAAGTGTAGTAACCATGTTTATTGGTGTATTGATTACTATTAGCAAAACCAGTGGTATTTTGTGGTAACAATGGTTTTAAGTACCGTTAACCATGTTTTGTTGGATGTTTAATTATTATTACATTATTTCATTAGTACATTATTACTTTAAGATGGTCCCTAAATTCACACACACATTATGGGGTGGTTTCCCGGGAAGAGATATCTTAAACCAGGACTAGGCCTTAATTTATTTAGGAAATATAACTAGTTTTAACAAACATGCCTTACTAAAAACATTACTTGTGTGCATTTTGAGGCAAAACAAAGGGCCCTGATGTATTTTAAGATATGTCAGTGCAAGTTCCTTTCAGTTTGGACAGCTCTTAAATTTATTTAAATCTCAGACTAGTCTAATCCCTGTCTGGGAAACCGCCCCATTCGTTATTTATTTAGTAGTCTATATGAAATTATTTGCTACACGTATGCATCAGCAGTTCACTTTAAAATACACTAATTATTATGGACAGGGCCAGATTAACACTTTGTTATATCCTGGGCAACAATATTCAAGGGCCCCATCATCACGACCCCAGGATCACCATAATATGGTCATATACAGAATATATTACTGTAATATACAGTAAATATACTCAATACTTCAAATTCTAACTGTCATCAGGTGTATTTTGATTAACAAATATTTAAATGCTCATACAAATGCACTACCATTGTCTAAAAATGAAAATAGGCTTTTACTTAATTATTATTACAAGACCATCATATAGCCTAATATTAGACACCCAAACCAAAGTGAAGAAAATGATCTTTAATTTGCATGTCTGAACTGAACTGAACATCAACGCAGACATGAATTTCCTCACAGAAGTTTAAGATCATATAGGCTACTTGAACGTAGATAATATACAAATGACAGGAAGTTTAACACTGCACAAGCAAACAGGCTGGAAGGCAGCTAAAAACCATCATAAACACCAGCTTATTTTATTTTATTGAAGCCTTACCTCCAGATAAAGTAATAAACTGGATTGATGATATAAATGTTGTTTACTCACATGTGTGTTGTGAACTCTCCGGATTTTATGTTGTGCACTGCTCCACTCGTTCACTTCTCCACATGGTCGGTTACCAGATACAATATTTTGCTCGTGCCCTTGCTGCCCTGGGCCCTTTGGAGGTCTCGGGCCCCTGGGCAATTGCCTAGTTGCCCGTATGGTTAATCCGGCCTTGATTATGGACAGGAAATTACATACAAAACAACTTTTTGTTATCTTAAGTTTACATACATTATTCTTAATGCACGTGCACAGATAGACACTAGGTGGTGCTCAAGTACTTTTTACCTCATTTTACTTTTCCTTTGGCACATGACATCACTTTTCACTTAAGCAATACAGAAAGTATGATTGTGATAAGCAAATGTGATATTTATTTTATACAGTTGAATAAATAATAGATTAAAATAAGTGACAAGTTTTAGACACATATTGATCACTTCAGTTAAAGCATTCATTTCATAACATTATTTATTGAATTGCAGTGTTGGGATGGAGATGTGATGATGGTGGAATGGATTTTGTCCTTCCATGTGCCGTCCCTGACATAGTCCCGAACAACGGACATTTGTTAGACAGACGCGCCGGGAGTTCACATCCACGAGGAGGAGTAAAGGAGTTTACTCCTGCATTTGAGGAGGCGAACAGCCCCACAGGTCAGATGGAAATTTTGTGTTCTTGACAATCTTTAAATCTGTACCATGTTTGTTCCTCAATAGTTTTGTTGGCCCTTGCAGATACTGATATCTTACTACATTAATGTCAGTAAAATAAAGCATCTTACAATAAGAAATTAAGTTTAGACCATTTTTCTAGTGTCTTTTAAACTCTTATTTTAACAGCATTATTAATGCAATAATCATTGCTGTATTTTTAGGAATTTGTTATAAAGAATTAGATACTCAATTACATATACATATTTAATCAAATAGTATCTGGGTGGACAGTTTGTTAAATGTGTTTATTAAGTATTATTACTGAGCACGGTTCTTTGTCATTCTCTTTTGTCATAATGAATGTTCTAATAGTTTATCATTTGCTTTGTTTTTCTTTTTTGGTGTAGAAAAATGCGAGAATAAAGTCTTGAAATCATTAAAGAAGGGATGGAATAAAGTAAAGCAGCCATTCCTTCATAATGATAAAGTGGAAACACTGATTCCTTCAGAGGTTTGTTACATCATTACATTTACTATAACTATCTGTCCATTTATAGACATGTTTCCATCTAGGTTTTGTTATCGACCAAGTGAATATACGTAAAAAAGGTTTTCTATTCAAATGGTGCTAAAATGGTGTCCGTGGTGATGTCACGAATGATGAAAGCGAATTGTCACATTAGTTTTGGTGTATCACAAAAAATCAAATCTTGAGCAAATTATCTACCTAATTTCTCTAATGCTCTTACAATAAAAGCTTAGCCAGGTCCAGTCTCATGTTTGTGGTCTCGGTAATTTAAAATAAATGTGCTTTCACCAAAGGGACCCGATTATGAGGAGAAAATTTGAATATTTAGGAGAATAAACATGAATCATTTTATGGATAAGTGATTGACATTTCAGCACTTCATGAAGTAAGTTCAGCGCAGCTTGCGTACCCTCCCAACAAACATTTGGACGTGTGATGACCGTTGAAAAGACGTCCGTTCGTCACGTCCCGTCCGCGTTGAAAATAATATCCAAAATGAAAGTTGAGCCGATGTCTTTGACGTCATCTTGCCGTGAATTACACGTCTTTTCTGCACGTCCCTGGACGTCTAAATGCGCCGTATTTTGGATGTTTAAATGTGTTGCTGCATAGTTTAAATGTATGCATATAAAATGAATATACACCCATTGTGTAACATCGTGAAAGGCAATCAATTGTATTGAGGTTTAACACATATTCACAAAGGTTCAAAATCAGTTCAAAATTGGTCCAGTCAGACCTGAACGTCCATAAAACGTTTTAACCACGTGTACTTCACAAACACATTAAAGAACACATTATTTGTGGCCATAACCAAAAAAGAAGCATGTTCTGATTTAGCACTTTTTATTTTTTAACCATTTAACTATAATAACAATTTCAAAACACTTTCTATAAAGGGATAGTTCACCCAAAAATTAATATTTAGTCATTTATTCCCTCTCATGTTTCAAACCTGTATACCTTTCTATGTTCTGCTGAACACAAAGATATTTGAAATAATGTTTTTAACAAAGCAGATCTCACAACCCATTACTACAATTGTAAAAAAAAAATATTGACAGTTAATGGGTTGTGAAGTTACAAACATTCTTCAATCCTTGTGTTCAGCAGAAAATAGAAAGGCATACAGATTTGAAACATGTGGATAAGAAAATTATAACAATTTTCCTTTTTTGGTGAACTCTCTCTTTAACACATTACAGCTGTTAGGCTTTTTTGTATCCACCACCCCCAGCTCTTCCTGGAGCGTGCTTGAGGTGGTCTGCCATAGCTGCATCTATTTCCGAGTCTGTGGCATTTGGGCTCCACCTCTTCACAGCATCTTGAAGGAAGAGAAGAATATGTTTCTTTTTAAAATAAATACAATTAAAATTTTGAGGTAAATGACATGCACTTACTTTCAAAATCTTTATGGTCTACAGCTAAAATGATATATTCATATTATATATATTATTGTACAAGATATGTTCTGCTTTAAATAAGTGTTAGATCAGTTGTGGGGGAAACAGCATTTGTCCCCTCCCTCTACAAAACCACTGTGGTGCCCTTGAGAAAGACCCTTAACTAGGTGTGTAACTGTCAAAAAATGAACAGGGTATTTCTGATAAAGACAGGTGAGCTGTGATGTCCCCTGAATAGATCAAGCATAACATTAAACATTACATCAATATAATTACATCAAAATAACATTCCCTAAATTACCTTGAATAACATAATACAAAGGTGTGCCTTTAAAAGACTTCTTTTCCAGATGTCCACCACCCCTCATATTGAACTTTGCCATAAGACAATTAGACATCATTCTGTGAAAGAAATGTAAGATTACTTCACCTTAGACAAATAACCTAAAAGGTCAATAAATCACAATTAACAGTAATGAGCAATTGCATACAATGTTCAAACATACACTATGTGTTAACACTTCACAACTTCACTTGTTTCATCTACCAACTTCACTTGTTTCATCTACCATGTAACAAGTGCTATGAACTATATCCTCATCCATAAGTTTGGGTGACAAGTAACGGCTTACACTGAAATTATGTTTTGATTTCTTGTTTTCAGTATGGCTAACTGTTTAAGTCACTACGAACATTAAAACTTCTGAAAAAGTGATGTGTGACTGAAATGAAGTAATATAAATAGCTGGGTTAATTATGGTGGTACTCAATATATATTCCTTAAATATTATGCAGGATTACACAATTCAAGAGAAATACATACCTGTTCATAACGTTGTTCACGCAGTCTCTGACAGAATATCCACCAACTCAAGACAGTTTCTGGACCTAAATGTGAAAACAATGGAAATAATGTTATAGAAAGATAGATGGAAATATATATACATATTCTTTATGTCACAACTTACGCAGATCAACTTATCAACATCTTTGATGTATTCATAATGCAAAATACACAGTCATATAGCATTTCTTACTTCTTGCATTTGAAGCTGAGGCCATAGGTGAAGAATCAGGTAGTCTCCATCCGGTAATTTTTTCGTTGTGTTACTTCACCTGTACAAATAGAGTTAATGTTATGGTAGTGTAATATTTTAACAGTAAATAACTTTACAGTACTGCATTAGTTATGAAATCAGCTGGCTGTACTTTTAGGTCTTTGTGGTTGCAATGACAGACATTATAAGCTCTGTATTTGTAACTATTAACTCAGATTCAGAGAAATGTAAATGTTTATACTCCAAGCTGTGTTGCCACTAATGTGAAATCTTGTGATGCACGATAAATCTGCGATTAGATTTGGAGGTAGGATTATTAGGATGAACACAGCGGCTCTGGCTAAATAAGATACAAATACATCCTACAATCGTGTTAATTTTGTGTTTAGAGTTGGGTTTGGGTGAAGGATTAGGATAAAACAGTGCTCATCTGGCGAGATTTCGTTTGCTGTATCCCTTCTATCCACAACCGCAGGCGTGGCGGGGATGTTTTATGCGCGGCGGCCCGCCACGGTAGAATGTATATAGCGGAAACACTGAAATGAGAATGACATTATAAAGATGGAACTGTATGCAATTTAGAGCCAAGCAATGTGTTTGTATAGTGTGGGAATGCACAAAAAAGCATCAGTAGCACGTACACAGCATCAGTGTCACAGCTTATTCTAGGGTATAGATCAATCACACCATCTTGATACCGATGTTTACTGTCATGATGTGTGCCATCACCTGTGTAAACAAAAAAAAAACACCAAAACAATTTATATACATTTTTTAGTTTCATATCAAAATATATAAAAAAAATTTGAAAGCATGATTATTATCCATAGTATTAAGCAAAGCAGTCAAAAACTTACAACTTACAGGAGTAGTCAAAGTCAGGCACGTCTCATCCAAGTGTGTTGGACACAAAACTTGATCTTTAGAACAAACAAGGAGACAAATTAGAACATTAACAAATGTGTAGACTGTTTAAGCCATATCTACACAATTCATATATCTACAGTTTGCCATACCTTATTTTTTATTGTTTGTAGAATCTGCAACATCTTTATTTGGTTTGTGTTGATCTTCAACTGTAATTAAAATGAAATTGTAATTAATGATATTTACACCACAAATAACATCTCCCATTTGTTTAAGTGTATTTTCAAATGGATTGGATTTTGAATGGTTATATTTTGGAGGAGGATCTGGGTAGGACACAGTCCTTTTAACAGCTTGTTTATTTTTATTTGGATTAGGTTCTGCTTTTCCTTTGTACAAAACAAAAGCAAAGGAAGTTAATCAAACACTTACACTGAGCTTTTAATACAGAACAGTATTTAACATTTTACATCTGCAATGTTATCATTACCATCATGCCAAATGACTTTTCTCTTTCAGATAATTTACTTTCTGAAAGAAACTCTCAAAAGGCTACATAAATAAGTTAAAGTAATAACTTTGACTATCATTAAACATACTTTATGGTATACCATATATAAGTTCAGAGTAACTTTAAGCCGTTACTACGTTAGCTAATTTTATGTGTGGACAATCTGGCAACGTTTATTTCGGTTCCTTCGTCAACAAGTAAAACTTAAGCACGTTAATCAAATAATACAAAATGTACTTACCCAATAGTAGGTTTTATATAATATATAGACACAACTCCTTCATAAATTCACCCTCTCCTCGTGGCTTGCTGGCTGCACACGACGTACTTCCGGGAGAACGTGTGACGTGACAACTATCTCGCGAGAAAATCTATCCTAGCGTGCGATTTTGTAAAATATTTTGTTAAAACATTCTTGGCAGCGCAGTTTTGAAATTACATCCAACTCAGACCTAAATGGTAACCGGATATACTTTCTTTACATTTATATGCATACATTTAATAATAAAGCAGGTTGAAAAATGACTAAAATGTATTGTGGCTTTGGAATCACACTGGGCACTTTGTGATTATAATTTTTTTAAACAAGATAAAGTTAATATATTTACTTTGTATACAAATCGTGTATTTCGTAAAGATAATTTTGTTTTTTTCCTACTCGTCTAGTCTAGACGTGTAAAAGACGTCAGTGGACTATTCACAACCTCTTAAAAAAATACTTTTTGCACTTAAATGAATTATTACAGTATTAACCAAGGTGTAGGCACAGCATTTGCATATTTCACAATGACTTTATAGAAAGTTTATGATTTTTTATAGAGGGTCATGATGGACTATAAATGCACGTGTAAAAGACGTCACCTAGTGACGTCCTCTTACAACCGATTCACAACAGGGTATAAATATTGAAGCACACGTAGTAAAAGTCAAAGTAACAATTATACATGCAACCCCATAGAACTATAGACATGTACAAATGTATCTGAATGCATTTTTATGAAATGTTCTGTGCTACATATTTTCACCGATTTGTGCCGTCATACCGCGACTATTTTTGGCCAGGGACACGACGTTGCGGTCGGACCAATGTTTGCTGGGCTCTGTGTATATGGAGGATCGACTCTGCAAATCAAAACAGAAAGTCTCAGGCTGCAATAAGAGTAGGCTTGGGAATCGAGAATCGATTGGAACCGGGACTAGCTTTGCGATTTTCCCGGAATCGTTCAAAAGTTTAAAATTCGATTCCTAGTTTCGATTCACAGTCCGCCGACCGGATAAAGAAACCACTGAACACCAATGAAGAAGCGTCTGTTTCGTGCATAGGCACGTCGAACGTAATAAAGCACCTCGTTCATTGAGTAGAAATAAATGTGTGCCCCGTCTTTGACGCGCTGCGCCGATCGTCCTCTGCTGCCTCTTCCTCTGTCTCTGACCCCCAGCTTGGCACCGCAGTGACTGCACTGCAGTCCGTATCAAGTAAGTAAAACAATATATACAATGAGGGCTCGCTAAATTTCGAAATCCCTGGTAGAAAAAAAGAAACGCTAAAACAATGTTAGTCTCTGAAAACAAAAGGACTAATTATTTTTAAATTACTTGAGTTCGCGCTTTTTGCTGAGCACAAGAACAAGCGCGTACTTGTGAAGAGCGGACCCGGGATGCAGAGGAGCGTGCATCTCAGACGTGAACACGAAAGGAATAATGGTTTTAATTATGCTTTCAGTTTCACTTATTGTTACGTGAGGATAGTAATCACTGACAAGACGACGCCGTACATACTACCTAACAAAATGTGAGAGAATGCAAAAACATTAAAATATTTTTCCTATGATAGCCCGACGGGCAGAGCGAAGATGCATTTTGATGAACCGACAGGAATTCGCAATAGCCCCGCGACGTCGGGCTAGCGATTTTGCGAGCCCCGAAAAGAATGCCTTGCACCAACATTGAGCTAACAAATTAGCCCATGTATTTTTTCATAGACAATTTACGAGCTAAGAGTGCGAATGTTAGTTAGCCCATCAGTGGGAGCACGGTAACATGTTCAAGTACCTGCAGCGGCATCATACACTTCATGTGTTTTCATGAGGTTTTTAAAAATAAATCTCTCTTGAGGAAAGTGTACCCCTGTAAAAATATATTCATAATTTATAATATTTATATTCAAGTTCATAGATTTGATATTTATATTGTTGAAAACAGCCATGTGAGAAATTAATAGTAAAGTTCATAAAAAGTCAAAAGTTTATAAAATTAAAATTGATGGAGAAGGTCATACTATTTCCTTCAGAAAGACCATTGGTTAGCTAGCTCATTTAAAATATACTAAACATTTTTGACCCTGCCTCTTAAAAGAATCGGAATCGAGAATCGATAGGAACCGGAATCGAAACAAGGAATCGGAATTGGAATCGGAATCGTTCAAATTCAAACGATACCCAACCCTAAATAAGAGCGCCTATTGTTTGCTGTTATGCCCTTCAGAGGTTGCGCGTGATGAAGATCTATCATGTGACATCACATTTATTTGCATTAAAGCTATTTAAAAAATTTTTTTTGAGGTATTGACATTGTGTTTAAGCGCTAAAGCATTTTTTTTTTTGCTAAAAAGCCTTGGATGGAAACATTTATCTGTCTGTCTGTCTGTCTGAAGCCGAAAGTATACTAGGGACGTCCGCGTATGCGTGCCGTCCGCATGACGTCATTTTCGTCATCAAGAGGGTCCGCGGCCGGCCGCGCGGACCGTCCGCGTGCAGCCCAAAATTTGAGACCGCGCATGGGCATGAAAATATTTAGACAGGGCACTCCACTATAAACAAATATACAAAGGAAATAGACAGCATTTGCACACACACTATCGTTTTTCTTCTTTAACTTTTACTTCTTCCAAGAACAGAAAGCTCTGGAGCATGTTTGTTTGATTGCTGTTCTTTGTTGTCTTGTTGTTTGTTCTAAACTGTGTTTGCAATGGTGGATCTGTTACTTTTATTCACCTATCCTAATGTTTTAATGTACTGTAAATGTCGGCAAATCAGTGTTGCCCTGACAGCCTGTTAGACTAATAGTTTGAATAAGAAATCATTTGTATTGCGTATAATGTCGAACGCGGCCGCGGGGAGTATACTAGAAAAGCTGCACGGATGCGTGCGCGTGAGCCGGATGCGGACGCAGAAAAAAGGTATACCCCGGCCTTAACCCACCTCTGGTCTTCTCCACAGCTTAATGCAGATTCAGCTAATGTAAAGGATGATGCTGGTCTGGCGAGCTCTGAATTAAACAATAAGATCAAACCGGAAAAACAACGAATGGCATTCTTTGACTGTCTCCGGAGGGGCAAGGTGGAGTCAGTGCCGACTCCCCTGCTTAAAGCGGATCCAGCTATCCCTGATGTTAGGGAAGTTGTTGATCTTGCATCACAGTCAAAGACCTACGTTGGTCCGAAGAAACAGAAACAAAAGGCTTCAAAGAGCCGCAAATCTAACCTCCAGGGAGAAAAAGTGACTGTTGTGCCAACTCAACAGCCCAAGGCTATTTCAGATATTCCTGTTGGCATGGATGTTCCTGCTCTGGCCGGCCCCCAATCAAAACCAAAGATTCGTCCGGATAAACGCATGACATTGACGCAACGCTTCTTTGGATGCTTCCGGAGGGGCAAAGTGGAGTCGATGCCGACTTCACAGATTGAGGCCGATCCAGCTATCCCTGATGCCAGGGAAGTTGTTGATCTGGCAGATTCTCAATCGAAGAGTGTTGGCTTACAGAAACAAAAACAAAAGGCTTCAAAGAGCCGCTCATTTCACAACCCTTGGAGTAAAAAAGGGAAGAGTAAAGTGAAAAAAGATGCCAATCCAGCTATTCCTGATGCCATGGATGATGTGGATCTGGCCAGTTCTGGTGGCATCGCTGCAGCCAATGCCAGGCTACAGACATTAGGTGCCATTCCAGAGAATATTGGGTTAAAAGGTGGTGGAAATCCTGACCCAAATAACGCAAAAAATCCTGGGTCAAAAGATGTTGGAAATCCTGAGGCAAAAGGTGGTAAAAATCCCAGGCCAAAAGCTCTTAAAGCTCTTGGAAATCCCAGACGTCCTTGGATTCCTAACCCAAGTAGAGCTAAAAATCCTGGTCCAAAAGAAGATAAAAATCCCAGACCAAAAGATTTTGAAAATCCCAGAAATCCCTCGCTAGAAGATGATAAAGTTGTCAGGCCAAAAGTTATAAATGTTGTTCAACAAGCTTTTGAACCGCCAAGCGAGAAGAAACCAGATGATCCCTCAGTGCCTAAAGGTGAGTGTACTGACTTCATTACTCCTACGGTGGGTTGCACCAATAAGTGAAATGGTTTCTTCATCATATTCTTCTGTACCTGGAAATGTATGCTGTACCTTTCATCTGTGAGTATATGAGTGTTAACATGTACTGTCACCTCATCATTTTTCTGTGTTTTTCAGACACTTTTGATTCTAAATATCAACTCTTGGAGGATGAAGTGCTTGGGGAAGGGTGCAGTGGCAGAGTGTACAAAGGGATTTATAAATCAAATGGCTCTCCGGTAATGCACTCGTATTTATATCAAACACAATGTTTGCTGAAATTTGTATGTTCACTTGATCTAAACCATGTTTTAAAGTTTGTAGATTCTCAAACCTTAAAGTTATGTGTGCAGTGTCAGGTGAGCCGCTTCAGTCAGCTCAAGAGAAATTAACTTTTGTGCTTTTTCTCTTTACAGGTTGCCATCAAGCGAATTTCCAAACGAAAGACTGACACATATCTTCAGTCTGTAAGTTGTCATAAAATTCGATGAAGTGAATTAAACAGAAAATAGACAGTATAGCGATTACGCACCAATACAAGATATTTGTTTCATCTAATTGTAATTTGTTGACCATTTTTTCTCCAGCCTGGATACCCCAAACCACTTATTACAGAAGTGGCGCTGATGCTTAAGTTAAGAGATGCGCCCTTTTGCCCCAATGTCATAGAGATGTATGACTGGTATGAGACTAAACACTTTTACACGCTCGTGATGGAGTACCCACTGCACAGCGAATCCTTGTTGAAATTTGTTCAGCATGAAGAAAAACTAAGTGAAAATACAGCAAGACATCTCATGCGTCAGGCGGTACTGGCAGTGCAACACTGTCTGGATAATGGAGTTTTTCACACCGACATCCATCCCGGAAACTTCTTGATGCAGCAATCAACAATGAGCCTGAAGTTAATTGACTTTGGGGCTGGACATTATCTGACGCATGATGATGTCTGTGATACCGATGACTTTACGGGTGAGCTGCATTTTTTTAATATAGCGGAGTATTGAAATCTGTTGTTTCTTTTACAAAATGACTCACAATGATGTTTTGTTTACGGGAGCTCCATGTTACACCCCATTATACGCCATGCAAACAAACGTCTGGGCCTTAGGTACTGTGCTGTACTACATGGTGCTTGGAACTTTCAAAAACATTAATTCCAGGAATCTGAAGACAATTGAGAAGGATTTATCAAAGGGTGAGTGAAAATGACTGATCAACATGCACACACAAAGTCTCTGATCAAAGCCACAATAAATATTATCAGAGGATACGGTCTGTCTGGCAAGATGTATTTTATTGTGTTTAGCTAAACAGTCATTTAGTGGCTCGCCGATGTATTACATCACTGTGCCATCATCTTACCCTGAGGTACTGTCTGTCTGTGACCAGGGGCCCTTTAGATGATAGACAGACAACAAAAATGACAACAAAAGTGTCTCTTTATGCCATGATCATCAGGGCCGCATTAATGCATGGGCTTACCTGGGCTTAAGCCCAGGGCCTCGGGCTGGGAAGGGCCCAGAGTTGCCGGAAAAAAATAACTGCCGCATTTTATAAAAAGTTGATACTCCCTTTAAAATTATGCTTAATCGCTTTGCTTTGAATGTTCGTGCGTGAATGCAGTTCCTGCGCAAGAAAATCTCTCACTTACTATAGGCTACCCTGCAATCATTAGTGAGCTTTTTAAAATTTCTGTCTGAAATATCCATTATTGCATTTCTGAAGGCAACACAGACAGCTTTCTGATAAAGTGACCAAAAGTGCCTTTCAAGTGATGAACAAAGACTAAACTGAGGACACGTTTTTATCTTAATATGAAAGACAACGTGTATATAAACATTCATTAAATGATTCCTCGTAACATTTTAAAGCCAAGATGTACAGAACAGCACACAAAGATATTACACAAAACGTTTTTGATAACTAAATCTAATAAATAACAGATTAGATTCTGCCTCGGAAGCCACGGCTAAGTTCAGCGATCGTTTCATTTTGAGATTTAGCGTGGCAAGGAAATAAAAGACGAGAAGTGTTACTGTAAATTATAAAAAACAAGCTTTATATACAATTACTTAAACGGTTTATTTATAACCAAAAAACACTGAAATTAAGGATTTTATAGACACTATATATGCTTTATTATTTTGCACAAAAATATCTGATTGCTTACTTTCACTTTGATCATCTCTGTATTCACAAAAACGGCTTACCTGTTTTGTAGCTCAACTTTTGACAAGTTAAGCAACCTTTTTAAATACATTTTAAAACTTATACTTGTCGAAAAAATCAGTTTTTTGATGTTACGTTTGATGAATGCCTAAATATGATCACGCAGAGCACCTAGCACGTTCGGCTAAGTTGAATGTGACATCGACACAACGAAAAGCAATCCAAAACTTACAGAACTTAAATTAGATCAGAATTTACCTTTATAATTAATAAAACATAAAAACAAAATAAAGTCAGAATCAATAGGTGCAGAACATGGGTGCAAAATGCCTAAATGCGCAGGGGAATAAAACCCACAAATAGTTTAATCAGACAACACTAAATAATCTATAAATTAAATAAAAACAAGGAAATATTAAAATTAATTTTAAAATAACGAAAGTATAGAATTACTTGTTTTGTCTTTTTAATTGCAGAAACAAAGAGACTTTGCAATGGTTTCTGGATATGGACGTCTAGCCCTGTCACGGGATTTAGGCTATTAACAGACTTTAAAAATATTTATTAAAAGCTACTATATTATTTACTTAGTATTATCATAATAGGATGTATATTTTTTATATTGGGAGAAAGCTGTTAAATGTGAAATCAGATACTGTGCACTCTTATACAGCCAAAATGAAATGATCCTCAATTTTATAACACATCTGCGACAATTGACTGTGCAGTAGTCGAATCAGGCTTCTCCTGTCAAAGCATCGAATCTTAGACTATTCGGGTCACCTAGGACTATGTGCATATGTTATTCAGTGATATTTGTGTATATTGCGGGCATTCTGATATGGTTTTAATATTTTGTAATTCCATTTATTCCAGCAAAATAAAAGCCTGACAACTTGCACTTAGTGATTATAAAGATTGTGTGAATGTATGCTGCAATTCTGGTGGATAAAGGGCCACACAAAATGATAAAGCCCAGGGGCCCCTTACAGTGTTAATGCGGCCCTGATGATCATTATTGTCATTTGTGTGTCATGATGACTAACCAGCTCTCTCCTAAATCTTGTGCAGAAATCTGTGATCTGGTAAGATGGTGCCTGGCCCCGAATCCAAGTGATCTTCCGACGCTCAAGCAGATCTTAGATCATGATTGGTTTAAAACTAAGTCTGACGAAGAAGAGCTACTCTTATACAAAAGGAGGTAACAGACCTTTTCAAGTAGGAAACTGCATTTCGCAGATTACATGCTTTTTATTTTGTGTAGTTAGTTGTATAGTAAGATTGCTTTAAATGTACATTTTCATCACTACAGGGCAATATCCACACAATTAAAAGAAGGATGAAGCTGAATGACTGAAGGAGAGGGAAATGATTGGAGATGCTGTTTTCATCATCCTGAGACGTATGGAGTTTGAAGGAGGTATGAATGAATGCTTTTTTAACTATAATCGCATAATCTCGTGCATAATCAAAGTTTACTGTTAAGGGAGTGTCTTGCGTGTATTTTGTGAACGTGAGCGTCTCTTTTATCATAAATGGTTTTGGCGCATGTGCAGCAGGCACTTATTTTAACAAAACACTTGATGCACATGGATCACATGACGCAACAAACAAATATTTTAAAAACGCAAGCAACACACATGACACTCCGAACACTTATTTTAAATTAGCGTCCCTCGGATGAGCAGTCACGAGCCGCCACTGATATTGTGGCTTTAAGGTTCTAGATATACTATAAATATGACTAAAATTAAATGTTGACATTTTCTTTCTTTCTCATCTTCAGGTTGTATTTCAGACTTCATGAACACAGACCGCTGGCTGAACGTCTGATGCAGATCCTGTCTCATCCTTGAACACATAAAAAAAACATTTTAATTCTTAATGTTTTTATATTTTTAAAGTTGTAAAATAAAGTATCTAATATATAGTAAGTCCTCTATAGAATCAGCTATGTCTGGCTCTCTCTAGGGTTTTTTTTCTCCTAGGAGTTTAGGGAGTCAGGTTTATTAATGTAAAGCTGCTTTGAAATAATTAAAGATGCAGTTTGTATTATTTGCGCCGATAGATGGCGCCAGATCAAACAACAACAATGATGTTGTTTACTGACGCTCTGAAGCAGCGTGGAATTATGGGATTTGTAGTCTTTAACTCAACCGCTGATGGCCATGAATCAGACGAGAACGAGAAATCACGTTGATGGATAATGTAATCAAGTCTTATAAATGTTGCGTTTGATGACATCGTTTATTTCATTATGTAAGTTTATATGTGATGTTCAAAACGAAATTTTCAGTCATATATATTACAGTATTAGTCCAAATTCGATGGTTAACACAGCACAGAATTTAGTTTTCAACTTACAATCTACAATGATTTTTCACATAATGTATTGACAGTACAAATTTTATTGTGATTTATCTCTGCAATTAGAATGCCAAATAGGGACAAAATACATTTTTAAAACACGTTTTAGAGATTGTGTATGCGGTAACTAGTGTTATTTTGTGGATTTTGGTGTATAAAACCGGTATTTAACCTGGTTTGTTCATTGTATGTTTTTGTATGGTTACATATGTTCTCACTGGCTGTGTTTTTGATGTCCAAGACAAATTTCTCAGAAATGAGACAATAAAGTATAAAGTAAGTAAGTAAGTGAAGTGTCTTAAAATGACCATTTATATTGCTGTACAATACCTTTGATGTGCATATCGTCCGCGGGAAGACGCGCTGATTACAATCTACACACTCATGTTGTGATCAATATAATAGCATACGTTTTTTGAAGGGTTACGAATCAAAACAACTCACCCATCGCGTAAAACACAAGCAGGATCAGAATCTCGGTCTAGTTAAATGTTGTCGTGAAGCTCTTCTCCATCCAGATAATGCAACACCAAATTGATCCTCTCTCGTTTTGTTCCAAACTCTTCTTGGGTCATTTGGTTGGCCCGTACGCTAACAGGAGCTGACACAACCAGCGGCACACGGTAAAGAGTTATCCATAAGTCCATAAGCAAGCGCGTAGCCCGACAGCCGCTATCGCACAGTTACACAATTGTCCACGACACTGGCTGCGTCCGAAACCTCAAGGCTGTGAGGACTGTGAGGACTTGTTGCCTCGCTGCCTCATGAGGACATGACTTCGGACTCGGAGGCCTGAAGGCAGCTCAGAGAAAGGCTTTCCGACGCACTTCAAAGGCAGCGTGTTTGAAATATGAACAGAGAGCGCCTTTGTGATAACTAATCACATATTTGAAAACTACAATACTAATTTCTCGCTAGAAATGCAATTAAAATGTGTAAAAAGTGAAAATATAAGTTTATTTAAACAAAATTTGTGCTCCAGCCGCTTCCTTTGCCGCCATTTTATTTTTTCGAGCTCGACCAGTTTTCTCATGTGGGTTAGGTCAGTAAAGGCGGTGACAAAGGGTCACATGGATATTAACGTCATTGACAGGAGACTGCACTGCCCCGTAACAATGTTTTGAATGGAAATTTTCTCACGATTTACAAGTAGTTGAAAACATTACAGTTACTGCAAATATCTTACAAATTGCACCTTTAAACAATTGTGAAAAGTGCTACAGTATATAAATAAAATTGAATTGAATATGGAAGACTTTTCTTTAGCAGATGTTTTCATTTGCTTTTTTAACTTTTTTACTTAATTAAACTGATTAACTTACTTATGTACATGTTTTTCATATGCAATATCAAACCCTTGACCTTGGTATAAAATACTGGGAGTTAACATAGTAAATTCAATCAGACACAATGTTAAACCTGATGCTGTTTTAACCCAAATAAATAAGTACACTTGACCTAAACCTTAAAATATACCCTTCTTTACTCTGTGTTTCAGTTTAATTTGCATGATTTCTCTCAATCATCAAGACATTTTGATTAGAGAGTAACTAAACCCTAAACCAACTTTTTTTAAGTTAATGATCTGTAAGAATGATGCTTTATTAGTGCTGTTCATTAATTTTAGTAAGTTTTTTGACATTTGGATATAAAGTGTTTCAATACTGCAATATATGGGGCCCTATTTTAACCATCTGAAACGCAAGTGCAAAGCGCAAGTGACTTTGTTGGCGGATCTTGGGCGCTGTTGCTATTTTCCCGGCGGGAGAAATGAGTCTTGCGTCAGGCGCAAATCAATAAGGGGTTGGTCTGAAATAGGTTCATTATTCATAGGTGTGGTTTGGGCGTAACGTCAAATAAACCAATCAGAACGCTATCCAACATTCCCTTTAAACGCAAGGGCGCAAGTTCCATGGCGGGTTGCTATTATAATGACGGATTTGACATGCGCACGCCAGGAGCGGTTCACAGCCGAGGAGACCGACGTTCTTGTAAGAGCAGTCAAAGACAGAGAAGTTCTTTTGTGGCGTGAGAGGAAATAGCCGCAATTGTCTCATCAGCTGCGCCAAGCACTACAATGATGTCAGGAGACGGGGGGATCCCAAGCTTGCCAGCATAAATCGGGCACGCCGGGCACACAGGAGGACATCGCTGCGTCCACCCTCACCGCTGAAAGGGTTTGGGGGCTTTGAAATCGGACACAAGAAACGCAAGCAAGGTCCAACCCCAAAGTACACTTACAAATCAAGTTCACATACATGAAGGTTTCTTATGAAAACATTTTAATTATTATTTAGATAAAACAAATGTAATACAGCCACACAACAAACTTATGAAAATATTTTAATCGTTATTTGCATGATAATTGTTTAACGCTGCCACACAAAATAAATAAAAACTATCACCACAATGCTCACCACAATGATTTCCCTTATCTCATGTATTAATATTTTTTATTGTAACAATTTATGATTTAATGATTTCCCTTATCTTATATTTTTTATTGTAACAATTTATGATTTCCAAAAATAACTGTTGCATCTGTGTAGATTAGATAAGCAATGCGCGTTGTGCACGCTATACATTATGGTCAAGCATGCGCCCTTAACATAGCATAATGAACCACGCGCAACTGACTTTAGACTAGTTTTTTTTGGTTAGTAGCGCAATTGTTTTTTGAAACGGCAAAATAGCATTAGAGATGGTTTGCGCCGGAGCACGCCTCCTTTTTTGCGCTGAACCGCCCAGAGAGCGCAAGTTCATTCCCTAGTTTGCCGACGTGCGTCTGTGGAGGGAAAAACCTGCTGTGCGCCAGTGCAAAATACGAAATGATACATGCGTCACTGACAAAGTCACTTGCGCTGGGTGCAAGATAGGGCCCATTAAGTCAAAGTGTGTTCTGTTTTTTTTTTTTTTTAGGGCAAACAGATCATTATTAAGACTTTTACCCTCTTTTAATTATGCACATGCTTGTCATTAAATCCGTCTATAAATAAAAACTAGGCAAAATGGTGTTATCAGTCAGAAGGATAAATGTTTTATGAACTTATAATAGTAAAAACCGATCAAAGTTCACCTAAACCAGGGGTGTCCAAAGTCGGTCCGGTGTCCGGCAGAGTTTAGCTAAAACTCCCCTCACAACACCTGCCTCAAAGTCTTGCTGCGTCCGAAACCGCCTACTACATACTATATAGTACGCGAAAAGCAGTAGGCGAAGCGAGTAGTATGTCCGAATCGAGGGGCAACCTTCCGATCTCTCTAATGAAGCCAACACGGAAGTGACTTAAACTGCAGTTCATCGACTGGCCGCTTGAGGCTGGCTTCAAAAGGGAGTAAATTCCCATAGACTCCCATGTTAAAAATGGCCAACTTTACAGTAGAAAATAATATGTTTACAGCCTGGTACAAAAAGTGTTTTTGGCCTATATAGCTAATTTTGCCCTTCATGACAACTGTGAGGGGGGTGAATTTTTTTGTAACTCACTAGTTAGATTATATTAAGCCATAAACTTCTGCATAATTAAGGGCGTGGCCGCTTGAGTGTCGGTTGAACAGCCACTGCTGTCACTAGACTCGCGCTAGGCGGGCGTGGTTTCACCTCAGCTTCACCCATGTCCCGCCTTTTTACCCATTTTCGGTTTTCCGCGAGTAATTCCAACGAAGAGGAAGAGGCACGCGGCTGTTTTCGCGCTGAAATGACACGATGTGATGACGACGTATGTCACGTGATGTAGCAACATGGCGGATGTAGTACGTCCGAATCTCATTCATACTACCAGGATTCATACTATACAGTACCTACTGTTTTAACGCCAAGTAAGTAGGTACTTCATCTAATTCAGTACCTACTATACAGTATGCGGTCTCGGACGCAGCCTCTGCCTAGTAAGAGCTTGATTAGCTGTATCATGTGTGTTTGATTAGGGTTGGAATAAAACTCTGCAGAGACACCGGCCCTCCAGAAGCAGGATTGGACATCCCTGACTGTCACGGAGACCTGTGACAAATGACTTTTATTATGAAAGAACTTTTATTTTGATTTGGACTCGCTACATCAACTCACATACCCTTTACATTCATCTCTGACTTGCGCAAAATATACATCAGTTAACACAGAAATGTTTGTAGTTCCACCTGTGTGTGTGTGTTGTTTTGAGGCTGATTTGTCCATATCTCTGACTTGTTTATTTGGTTAAATGTTTAAAAGTTAAATGTTTTGAACAATAGAAATGAAACGTAAGTGTTCATGTGAAAAGTTTTTTTATTCTGTTAAATGCATCCATTTACATATACAAACAGATATACTTACGTATTGGTTCATCATCCCATTCCAAACAGTCAAACCGAGTCAAAGAGTTGGAAAAAAATGTTCCCCTTAATGTCCAAAATCACTGAAATTACAGGGATTTTACAGATGAACAAAAACTAGTACATTACAAAACTAATAGATCTGTGGATTTTAGCTGCTTTCAGTTGATGCCTGATCTTGACTCCTCTTTGGTTTAGCCAACCGATCCATTTTTATGTTATTAAAACAGAAAGGCAAGAACTGACATCACAGTTTCGCAAGTGCATTAAAAATCTACTTAAATAAGTGACAATTGTATAAACCAGGGGTTCTCAAAGTTTACATTCAAAGGTCCAAATCTGAATTCTCATCATTTACATAGGTCTGGAAAAACTTTATGTAAATAATTTGTTTATATAACAAATCAACACAAATAGTTTGGGAAAAACATAAGTGTATTTTGCATTTAAACTAAAACATTTTTTTAAACATAAACACAAGAAATAATGCTTACTATGTTTCTCAATGAGGCTGTTTACACTTGGCATTAACATGTGTTTTCGTCGATCGGATCACAAGTGGACGACGTTAATGCCAGGTGTAAACGGTGTTCAAAACGTTTTGAGCTCGTCCACTTTCGACCACTTTCAACCACATCCAGAGGTGGTCGAAACCACTTTCGATCGGATCGCTTTGGAGCTGCGGAACGCACATGTGGTTGAATGCGTTCGAACAGCCACACGCGACCGCCTTCTCTCCGCCCATTTATCTAATCTGAGGTATTAAACACAAGTTTTACGTCTTTTTTGACTTCTGGCGTGAACATTCGGTGAACAGCGCTATTTTTAGCCTTTCATTGATAAAACTAAGTGGCTGATCTCCGTAGTTTCGTTTTGCAAGCGTGTGAAAGTTGCGCAATCCTATTTCATCAATTGCGCTGAAAATTCAAAGAAAGCTCTTACATACTCATGTACAAAACACTGTGCAGCATGTTTACTTGCTAAACAAGCAGTGCACTCCGACATTATATTAGTTTGCATTCATATAAACTCATAATTACTCCCGCTCGGGTTTGAATGACAGCAGAGAGACTCGCCCACCGTCTCACAGACCACCCCCTCATAGTATTCAGCACAGAAGCGGTCGAAAGTGGACAAAAGAGACGGATTTAAATACCAGGTGTAAACGTCATGTGTCTCTCTCGTCCACTTGTGATCCGATCGATGAAAACACATCTTAATACCAAGTGTAAACAGCCCCAATGTCTCAATGAATTATGGTGAAATGACGCTACATCCAAAAGACAGGGGGCGCTCTCGTGCAGAAACTTAATATGCGCTGCAGACACACGCAGCTCCAGGAAATGATATATTTATATTGCTGTTCTTCAAACCTTTTCAGGTATTTTCATGATAATAAAGAATATGTATAGTGATTATGTTTGACGAGTGTTGCTTTTTCAAATGCATGTTTTAAACGACTCAAACCAACAGTGATTTCAGATCGATGAGGACTTACTGATCAAAAGCCGTAGTACATGAAGTAGCTGTGCATAATATCTGGGTGTGATGGCTACAGTGTCACACAGGAAATTTTTAAATAACTCGTTTTATTTTTGGATCAGGAATACTCTTAAATCTAAAAAGAAAAAAGCGAAACGAATGGTTTACAAGTTTAATATGCATTTGTAAAGTAGCAAATGCACACATTTAGCAATCACATAGAAATTAATGCACTTGTAATATGAAGTGGACGCGGGTCCGGATGAAGTTCCCGGCAGGTCCGGACTTTGAGAACCCCTGGTATAAACACTTGCCTTGGGTTGGCGGACCAGCAGCGGTCCGCGGACCACACTTTGAGAATTACTGGTCTAGGTAATTTACGAAGGTTTAACCCTCAAAAGGTCCTTGGGGTCGTCTATATGACACCAAACGACATTTCATTAGTTAAAAAAAGGTTCCCTTCATCTCAGAGATATAAAACTTTGTGACTTTTCCTAAATAATATATCTTTACATACACAAAAATACTGGGCTTGATTCGGTTGTTCTAAAGGTATGTAAAAAAATTTTATTAATCTGTCCCTTGGGGGACATTACATATTTAGGGGGACATTTAGCAAACATTACAAGTAGGCCTAATACATTAATAAAATATATATTAATACTATATTCTACAACATAAAAGATGAGGCAAGCATGGTGTTTTAAGAGATTAGTTATATATAATAAATATATACTGTTGGCATACTCTGGCCTACACTATCTGTAGCAAATCAGTTGTTCCAAAAGATAGTTTACAAGAGAAACTACTAGACCAGACTATGTGCAAGGTGAGAGAACAGTTGACTAATTATTTTAATGTGTGAACAGACTAAAATGTTTACTCACAATTCATAATCAGTTGTCCATTCAGTCTATGAGCCAGTAGGCCTATTTTCTGAAAAATCTGCACCTCTTTGTGGCTTTAATTTCATAATGATCCTTACTCTAAGAAGTCAAGCATCAGAAATTAAGTGACAATCCAGGCACCACTAAACCACTGAGTCTGTTGTCATAAATATGTTGATGTTTTACTTTAAAAATAATATTTGTATATTTTGTGAATCAATCATGATGTGGGCTTAAACCGAGTTATATTTTATACTCATAAACCATTGAAATCGGTTGAGAAATGTAAACGTTATTCTGCTTTAATCCATAAATAAACAAGCTCGTCCATTCATCTTAGTGCACTTTTGCCCGGACCAATGTGGCGGCGCTTTTGACGTATCGCAGCAACGGAGCAAAAGCCCTTAATGTCCCATCTAGGTCTATTTTTTATATCTATAAAAAGCGATACACATACTGTAGAAAATACTATACAATATTTGTTAACCTGATTGAACTAATGATGAACACTTTCATATCTTTATTTATTTTAGTTAATATAACGTTAACATTTACTAAAGTATTTTAAAAAAAGACAGAATCATCCCACCACTGTTTTCGTAGGATAAGAAGTAGAGGGGTCTGAAGCTTTAGTGCCTGAGATTTAAACAAAACCCCGCCTCAGATCAAGTAGAGTAACTGCAGACTGGAGCAATGGGCGTTCCATAAGGTCAGAAAGAAATGGGGCGTGCCATGAAGAATGGGCGTGCCGTAAGGTCTTTTAAATTGGACGCGAAAAGCTTCCTGGCCATAAACTTAATTACTAATTACACAAATAATTATAAAAGACGAAATACATTTCTTATACTGTATAAATAGCAATAATGATGGAATACATTCAAAAGTAAGTTACCTTCGAAGCCTTCTGTATGACGCGGGTTGCATGACGTCATCGCCACCGCGACTTTTTTAGGATCAGTCATTAGGGCTGAATCCCAAACCACCTACTTCCATACTATATAGTATGTAAAAAGCGCTACTTTGCGTACTATATAGTATGGAAGTAGGCGGCTAGGTGTGTTCGCGGCTGATTGGCGATCGGCGGCTGATTGAAGCAGTGCATTCCGGTTAGTATTTTTGTCCGACTTCAGCTGGCGCCGCAGGCACGTGACTGTGTCATATGGTTTTTAAGTACCGCAAGAGCGTTTCGAGAGTAGCCGGCTGGCTCAGCCGGTGCAGCTTCTCCAGAGCGGCTGCACGGAGTTGTGATGACGTAACAGCTTTACGTGATTGGTCGCCTCACTGATGACAACGATCACGTGCGTTTCAAGTTTAATCCAACCTTTAGTTACACTAATAAACATTAAAAATTCATGTTTTAAAACAAAAAAAAACTCTTTAATATGCTTAAATATGTTATATTGTGTCGTGTAATAAAATAAAAATGAAAATAACAAACTCTATTGGTATTTTAATAATATAGGCTTGTTTCCCGTTATTTTCGGGTATACAGTATAAGCAGCAATTAAAATATTCGATATAAAATGTTTCTGGTTGCAATTTTTTATTAAAAGGTTTGTTTTTAATCAAATCCAGCATCTAATTCACTTCATTTGTGATTAAAAACAAGGAAACACGGCACACACGTCACTACGGCAAGCAGCAGGTGTCCGGCTTGACGGCTCCGTCTTCAGTTCCTCCCTCGACTGCAAGCGGCAAACCTCGCTGATCGGTCTGCGCAGCGCCGGATGATCTCAAACACACCTAGGAGTGTTCGACTTCATGCGGCGCTGAGCAGACCGATCGGCGGCTGACTTGAAGCAGTGCATTCCGGTTAGTATTTTTGTCCGACTTCAGCTGGCGCTGCAGGCACGTGTATGTGTCATATGAGCCATTTCTCAATATGCGTTCTTGTCTGTACTTGCGTTCTTGTGGACTTGTGAAACGTCATCAGTCGCGGACCAAGTACTGTTCCAATTCAAAGTTCACATCAAGCCCAAGTTCACATAAAATCCCTGGATGTGATTGGAGCATTTTGTTAACTTTTGTTTAATTCCCAGAGAACACTCTGATATCTATAGCTTGAATGCACTGTAAGTCACTTGTCTAACAAATACCAAAAATTAAATGTTAAACTATTGTATACTATTGTAACTATACACCAGTCAGCTCACAGTAATGTGAGATAAAATTTACTACACACTCTCACATTGGGGCTTGTGGATTACCAGGTAAAAATATATAGAAAATTTGAACAAAATTAGTATATATGGTTTATTTAGGGAACATGTATGGTTTAATTATAATATATTGTATTTAAGCATTGATGCTATTGGACAATTCTCTTTAAATTCAACATATATAATTATATATAACTATTATATTAAATGTTTGGAATTTAACTGTGTTCTGTTTGTTCAGAGATTGTATAGTTATCTTAAAAATACATAGAACACTTTATTTAACTCCTCTATCTCTCCATAGTTTTACTTAATGAGACTTGATAAACCTTGTCCCTCATGCTGGCCCTTACAATACCGGTAAGTAAACCAGTATCTAAGCTGCACTGTTATGTCCAGATTTATAGTGGTTCTCTCTCCTCGATCTATGGTTTTTCTATCGTCTAAGTAAGAAAAAGTACATAAGATTGGAAATTGATACGGCAATAGCTAGTGCTTCTGAGATGTTTTTTTTCTGGCAAATTAGCAAATGGTATGCAAACATACAATCAAACATAATACAGTGAAAGATAATCTTTAAAGTTTATTTGGGGCACAATGATCATGCATAATAACCTTAATCACAAAGAAAATAATATTAAGGTTTATATAAACGAACGAAATAATAAACTAATAAATAAATAAAACATTAACAAAAAATCTCAAAGAGGCACGCGTAAACAAAATTTCTAACATTTTTGGAAATAACGAATGGGCAATATTTCTCATGAAAAATTGGATAAGTGTCCATAAACAGCGCAGATCATAATGAGCGAGCTTGTTTTTTAAATAAAGTTTAAGGAAGATTGATGATGACGTTGATCCGCGACCAGTGCGCTGTAGTCCGTTTATAGCATACCGTTAGCATTTTATATCTGACGGCTTTATTAAGGCTTCAAAATGTATACATTTTCAATTAACTTATAAAGATTATCTTGATAGACAAAACGTGTAAGGTTCATAACTCTTTGTTGAACACAGATCTTATTTTTTGCGATTTTCCAAAAGTCTATGGGGAAAATGAATGGCTTTTCGATCGAGGGAACCCATGCGCCGCTAACTTCCGAGTTGGCCTACAAAGTGACGTCATGACTTCAGCACTCTATAGACCAGTTCAAAAGATGTAAACAACACTGGTCCAGAAGCACTTCCTGTTTCCGTTTTTTAACACTAGATAAACGTTGGGATAAAATAAACCAACAGAACATATAAACCTGAATTAACTGAAGTTAAACAAACATCTTAAAGATAATAATATATGTGAAATAAAAAAATAACTGTCACAAACTGTAACAGGAAGTGTTTCTGGACCAGTGTTGTTTACATAATTTGAACTGGGGCACGTTCAATCTCACACCGGTGCGCAACGTTTTGCTACGGTTTCCGGGTTGAACGACATGTTTCCTTTAAACGGTGTGCAACGGAATGCAACAGGTTTTAGAAGCGTTTTCTCTTGTTTGGTGGGTGTGTCAGAAATGTCAGCCCAATCAGCGGCAAGATGTATAAAACCACGCGGTAGTAAAGAGACAGCTCGCTCAATGGGTTCAAGTTGGAATGTTGTCTTTCATTCTGGACACCAAGGTCAGTGACTGTAACATCGAGGGTATTTTACAGTATTAAACACACATTTATAACGATTTCATCAGTCCTCAGAAACATTTAAAAAAGAACACAAATAATGGCCTCTCAGCTACCGTAGTTGCAACGCTTACGTTATCACAACAGGGCGTTCAACGCATCACCGTTTCTGTTTAATAAACGTTGTGCAACGTTTTGTCGGGGCTGAACGCAGCCCTGGTCTAGTCTATCGGCTCCGTGCACGCTGTGGCTACTCGATCCGTACAGCAACCCGATCGGTCCGCGCATGTGCAAAATGACGTCACTTCCTCTCTAAAGGACGGCGAAGCGATTTACGGCAGTTTCGGATATTAACGCTTTTCTTACCCTTGCGCTTTATTTGCAACTCTTACTATTTACAACGATGTCTGCCTTTCAACAATTGATAATATTTCTCATGTAATGTGTGTTTTGTGTGCAAGTTTGGTTACTCTGACTTGTTTTTGTGGTATTTTTGTCGTACGCAATCACATGTGCGACATAAAATAAAACCTATGAGAAAATGTTGTAAAATTAAACTATATAGTTTACATATGTAAGACATCATTTGGGAAATACAGATGTGTGTGTTTGTTTACATTTAATATTTCATTTTCTAAAGATATGTTCTGAAACTGTTCTTCTTATTGCAGCATATTTTTACAAGTGTCTGTATAAAAACACAGGACAAAACTGATTTATTCAACTGATTTATTCATTAATGAATTAGTTTCCTCCCTCCCTCTCTCCCTCAATCAATCAATCAATCACTCCCTCTCTCCCTCAATCACTCCCTCTCTTCCTCAATCACGCCCCCCCCTCAATCACTCCCTCTCTCCCTCCCTCAATCACGCACTCACTCCCTTCCTCAATCACTCCCTCTCTCCCTCAATCACTCCCTCTCTCCCTCACTCCAGGAACATTGCATTGACCTTCAAGCCTTTTTCATCAATGCAGTAGGACATAAATTTCTCCATGTCCTCTTGACATTTAAAAATAAACATAAAGGCATCCTTTGCGTTAAGGGAATTCATCACACATGACCCTTTTGATGGCATTTTGTTGGTCATCAATGGTCATTTGCAGAAAAGCAGGCTCTGTCACCTCCCCACAGAATAAGTCTCTGTGACTGTGTATCCAGTTCCATGCTGTATACAGGTCTCTCAGAATGGTTGGCTGCTGCACCTGGTGAAGACACAAGTTGTAAATCAAATATACAAAATTATAATGACACAATAGTGGCACGCATTTAACTGTTGGATATGACCACTAAAGTCTTTACCTTATTTATGTCCTGTTCAACCAACTCTTCTGCTGGGCAACAGTTTGGTGGTGGTGGATTTCGAAACTCTAAAGACAGGCTGAAGTGTTCCCTGAAGGAGTTGGGATGATTCTTCAGTCCAGTATGCAAACCTCTGTCCATGCCTTTGGAATATATGCAAACATAGATGCCATCTATTAATGTAATAGCTTTCTAGTTTAACTTTAACCACAGTGACTTGATACAGCCAAGACACTGAAATTATTATTAGAAAACCTATCATACCCTTCTAGGCAAAACTTTTCCATTAGCTGAATGCACCACCACTGGCGAATCAATGGCACCTCCTCCTAAAACGCACAAAAATAAAAATGCGCTCACTTGATTTTACTGTCTAACACCTTTGATGAATTAAACATGCATGTAAACACCACAAGAATTCCCACTGCAGTGTTGAGAAAAACACTGGAAAAAGAAAAGTGGGTAACACTTTATTTTACGACCCGCAAAGTACCGCGTAATTAAACCGAATTTACAGCGTACCTATATTTGTAACAACAGAGTACCTCTACAGTACGTACTTGTAGGTATAAGGGAACAATATTTTAAGTTTGGGGTAATAAGGGGGTAAGAATATATGGAAATTATTCTCTAAGTATTTCATAACTACAGGGTACCTATTGTAATATTACGTGGTATGTATGACTTACGTCTATGGTCTATGTGTAATATGTTTTTATTCATATATGCTACTTACCTGATGAACTGTATTGTAAAGCCTACAGTTGATGTCTAAGCCACGTCGGCAAATAAAATATAACACACAATAAAAATAATAGCAACTTGTACCTCTTTGATCTGTATATGTATACAGGCAGGGGCGGACTGGCCATCGGGAATTTCGGGAGCAATCCCGAACGGCCGGTCCATTTCAGGCCGAACCGGCCGGAGGTCAAAAAATTTTTTTTTACGTTGTTCTACTGTACCTGCCTGACCGGCCGCTCAGCTACAGCGGAACGCTGTCTTTGTTTTTTTTTTTTTTTTTTTTTTTTTTTTTTTTTTTTTTTATTAATTTACAAAGCAATTACAAACAAAATAGGTACAATATAATATCTTTCTATAAATCTAACATTTGTATCTTATCAAATACATACATAAAGGGTAGAAGAACATGGGGCATAGAAATAAGGCAAAAAAAATTAAAAAAAAAATAAATAAAAAAATAAAAAAAAAAAAAGGAACGCTGTCTTTGGCTGTTTCTCAATATGCGTTCTTCAGCGATCTTGTGTCCTCGTGTCCTCGCTCTACGTCATCATTAACGGTCGAAGTTCATTCCAATTCTCAAGAACGCAAGGACAGAGGACGCATGAAAATACCCGGATGTGTTCTTGATATCGAGGATGCATCGAGTGCAGACTTGCTGAAATCGCTTTACGCCCCAGAAGTCATTGCGGCAAAACTTCCGAGTTCGTTCTTCCAAGGTCGCCTGGCAAGACCGATCTCCACGAGGACGCAAGTTCGTTCTTTGCGTTCTTGGAATTGAGAAACAGCCTTTGTGTTTGTGTGTGTTGTGTTTCAGGCCGGGCCAAACCAATACTTCCAATCTTGAGGGGGGATAAGAGCGGCCCCTCCCAACTTAGACTGATCCTCGTTTTTCCTGACATCCGATTGGCTCAAAGGCGCCGATCAAAAGAGTTTACTTTTGGTCAAGTTTGGTTTTGTGTGTGAATTTTATATAGACAGATGGTAAAAATTGCGAAAACAAGTAAAGAAGAGAAAGGAATAGGTGGGGCCGAAAAGTTAAAATCTTGGCACAAGAGGCAGCTAAATGCGCCATCTTTTTCGCAGTCAAAAGGGTGCTTTGGCTGGAGATGCAGATGAGGAAGGACCAGCAGCATGGACAGGGCAGGTGCACGATTAGTTATGCATTTATTATACACTAAAATCATTTATATTTGCATTTAAATATAGGCATATATAAGGGATAGAGCGAGGCGGTTGTTATAGCGAATACAAGCCCGACAGGCTTATCAGGACCCCACGCAAAGCGAGCTTGAATCAGCCTGACTGGGTTGTAAGTTATTTTCTATAAGAACCGCCTCGCTCTACATTATCCCGCTTATTACATTGCTACCTACCAAATAAATCAATTATTTGAAACAAAATATGTATTTTTAAGACAACCCAACAAACATTTGGACGTGTGATGACCGTTGAAAAGACGTCCGTTCGTCACGTCCCGTCCGCGTTGAAAAATATATCCAAAATGAAAGTTGAGCCGACGTCTTTGACGTCATCTGGCCGTGAATTACACGTCTTTTCTGCACGTCCGTGGACGTCTAAATGCGCCGTATTTTGGATGTTTAAATGTGTTCCTGCATAGTTTAAATAAATGTTTTAAGCCCTCATATAGCAAACATGTGGACGTTTTATGACCGTTGAAAAGACGACCTTTCGTCACGTCCCATCGCGGTTGAAAAATACCCTAAATTAAAGTTGAGCGGACGTCTTTGACGTCATTTGGCCGTGAATTACACGTCTTTTCTGCCCGTCCCTGGACGTCTAAATGTGCCGTCTTCTGGATGTTTAAATGTGTTGCTGCATAGTTTAAATGTATGCATATAAAATGAATATACACCCATTGTGTAACATCGTGAAAGGCAATCAATTGTATTGAGGTTTAACACATATTCACAAAGGTTCAAAATCAGTTCAAAATTGGTCCAGTCAGACCTGAACGTCCATAAACCGTTTTAACCACGTGTACTTCACAAACACATTAAAGAATACATTATTTGTGGCCATAACAAAAAAAGAAGCATGTTCTGATTTAGCACTTTTTATTTTTTTTAACCATTTAACTATAATAACAACTTCAAAACACTTTCTATAAAGGGATAGTTCACCCAAAAATTAATATTTAGTCATTTATTCCCTCTCATGTTTCAAACCTGTATACCCTTCTATGTTCTGCTGAACACAAAGACATGTGAAAGAATGTTTTTAACAAAGCAGATCCCACAACCCATTACTACAATTGTAAAAAAAATATTGACAGTTAATTGGTTGTGAAGTTACAAACATTCTTCAATCTTTGTGTTCAGCAGAAAATGTAGGGGTGTACAGGTTTGAAACATGTGGATAAGAAAATTATAACAATTTTCCTTTTTTGGTGAACTCTCTCTTTAACACATTACAGCTGTTTGGCTTTTTTTGTATCCACCACCCCCAGCTCTTCCTGGAGCGTGCTTGAGGTGGTCTGCCATAGCTGCATCTATTTCCGAGTCTGTGGCATTTGGGCTCCACCTCTTCACAGCATCTGAAGGAAGAGAAGAATATGTTTCTTTTTAAAATAAATACAATTAAAATTTTGAGGTAAATGACATGCACTTACTTTCAAAATCTTTATGGTCTACAGCTAAAATGATATATTAATATTATATATATTATTGTACAAAATATGCTCTGCTTTAAATAAGTGTTAGATCAGTTGTGGGGGATACAGCATTTGTCCCCTCCCTCTACAAAACCACTGTGGTGCCCTTGAGAAAGACCCTTAACTAGGTGTGTCAAAAAATGAACAGGATATTTCTGATAAAGACAGGTGAGCTGTGATGTCCCCTGAATAGATCAAGCATAACAATAAAATTACAATCAATATACAAGAACAAGTTTTTGTAGATCAACATTCCCCAAATTACCTTGAATAACATAATACAAAGGTGTGCCTTTAAAAGACTTCTTTTCCAGATGTCCACCACCCCTCATATTGAACTTTGCCATAAGACAATTTGACATCATTCTGTGAAAGAAATGTAAGATTACTTCACCTTAGACAAATAACCTAAAAGGTCAATAAATCACAATTAACAGTAATTAGCAATTGCATACAATGTTCAAACATACACTATGTGTTAACACTTCACAACTTCACTTGTTTCATCTACCATGTAACAAGTGCTATGAACTATATCCTCATCCCTAACTTTGGGTGACAAGTAATGGCTTACACTGAAATTATGTTTTGATTTCTTGTTTTTAGTATGGCTGACTGTTTAAGTCATTACGAACATTAAAACTTCTCAACAAGTGATGTGTGACGGATTAAATCCTGAATTGAAGTAATATAAATAGCTGGGTTAATTATGGTGGTAATCAATATATATTCCTTAAATATTATGCAGGATTACACAAATCAAGAGAAATACATACCTGTTAATAACGTTGTTCACGCAGTCTCTGACAGAATATCCACCAACTCAGACAGTTGCTGGACCTAAATGTGAAAACAATTGAAATAATGTTATAGAAAGATAGATGGAAATATATATACATATTCTTTATGTCACAACTTACGCAGATCACCTTGTTATCAACATATTTGATGTATTCATAATGCACAATACACAGTCATATAGCATTTCTTACATGTTGCATTTGAAGCTGAGGCCATAGGTGAAGAATCAGGTAGTCTCCATCCGGTAATTTTTTCGTTGTGTTATCTCACCTGTACAAATAGAGTTAATTATATGGTAGTGTAAAATATTAACAGTAAATCACTTCACAGTGTAATACTGCATTAGTTATGAAATCAGCTGGCTGTACTTTTAGGTCTTTGTGGTTGAGCAATGACAGATATTATAAGCTCTGTATTTGTAACTATTAACTCAGATTCAGAGAAATGTAAATATGTTTATACTCTTAGCTTTGTTGTCACTAATGTAAAATCTTGCATGACACCTTGCATGTAATTTCATTAAGTACAATAAACATACACATGCACAATGTATTTTAAAAAATACATAGTAGTGTAAAATATTAAAATAAATCACTTTTTATATCAAAGTTTTTGGATATTATGTTGACATTCAGGCAAAACCCTAACTCATGGAATACATTTTTACCTAAAAATGAGAATGACATTATAAAGGCAAAAGTGTATGCACTTAGGAGCCAAGCAATGTGTTTGTATAGTGTGGGAATGCACCAAAAAAAGCATCAGTAGCACGTACGTCTCATAGTGTCACAGCTTATTCTAGGGTATAGATCAATCACACCATTGTGATACCAATGTTTACTGTCATGAAGTGTGCCTGTGTAAACAAAATACACCAAAACAATTTATATACATTTTTGAGTTTCATATCAAAATATATAAAAGTCATTTTTGAAAGAATCATGTTTTTTCGTAGTATTAAGCAAAAGCAGTCAAAAACTTACAACTTAATGTAGGGTAGACAAAGTCAGGGGTCGGGCACGCCTCATCTAAGTGTGGTGGACACAAAACTTGATCTTTAGCACAAACAAGGACATATGAAACATTAGAACATTAACAAATGTGTAGACTGTTTAAGTCATATCTACAAAAATTCATATCTACAGTTTTCCATACCTTTTTTTATTGTTTGTAGAATGCACATCTTTATTTGGTTTGTGTTGACCTTCAACTGTAAATAAAACGAAATTGTAATTATTGATATTAACTCCACAATAACAACTCCAATTTGTTAATGTATTTTCAAACTGAGACATTTACCTGACTTGGGTTTTGGGTGGTTATATTTTGGAGGGTCTGTGTAGGACACAGTGCCTTTAACAGCTTGTTTATTTTTTATTTGGATGAGGTTCTGCTTTTCCTTTGTACAAAACAAAAGCAAAGGAAGTTAATCAAACAAACACTTCTGCTAAACTTTTAATGCAAAACAGTATTTAATATTTTGCATGTGCAATGTTTAGGCAATCAAATCATTGTAATTCCATTAATGCCAAATAACTTTTATTTTTCAGATAATTTACTTTCTGAAAGAGACTTTCAAGAGGCTACATTAATAAGTTACTTTGACTGTATCCTTAAACATACTTTATACCATGTATAAGCTCAAAGTACGTTAGCTTTTAGCCTTCTAGCTAATTATTGCAATACTCAGTGTGGACAATTCTGGCAACGTTTATTTCGGAGCCTTCGTGTCAAACAAGTAAAACTTAAGCACGTTAATCAAATAATACACAATGTACTTACCCAACAGTAGATTTTGAATGATATATAGACAAAACTCCCTCGTAATCGCTCCTCGTGTTTGAATGTGAACTTCCGGAAGAACGCGTGACGTCACCCCTATCTCGCGAGATAATCTGTCCTATCGCGGGATTTTGTAATATCCCCAGATTTATCACTATATTTCTTAAATTAATAGCACAGTTTTTGAAATTACATCCAACTCAAACCTAAATGGTGACCGGATATGTATCTGTTTTACATTTATATGCATACATTCAATAATAAAACAGGTTGGAATAATGACTAAAATGCAGTGTGGCTTTGCAATCACACTGGGCACTTTGTGATTATAATTTATTTAAACAAGATAAAGTTAATATATTTACTTTGTATACAAATCGTGTATTTCATAAAGATTATCCTTTTTTTTTCCTACTAGTCTAGTCTAGACGTGTAAAAGACGTCAGTGGACGTCTATTCACAACCTCTTAAAAACCTACTTTTTGCACTTAAATTAATTATTGCAGTATTAACCAAGGTGTAAGCACAGCATTTGCATATTTCACAATGACTTTATAGAAGGTTTATGATTTTTTATAGAGGGTCATGATGGACTATAAATGCACGTGTAAAAGACGTCACCTAGTGACGTCCTCTTACAACCGATTCACAACAGGGTATAAATATTGAAGCACGCGTAGTAAAAGTCAAAGTAACAATTATACATGCAACCTCATAGAACTATAGACATGTACAAATGTATCTGAATGCATTTTTATGAAATGTTCTGTGTTACATATTTTCACCGATTTGTGCCGTCATACCGCGACTATTTTTGGCCAGGGACACGACGTTGCGGTCGGACCAATGTTTGCTGGGAACTAGCGCAGCGCTGAAAAGGGGCTTAGCTACATAATGTCTATAGACCCTTTTACAGCCCACTTGATCAAATAGCCTGCGCGTGCATTTTGGCAACAGAAGTGGTGTTGTTCTAACGTGTTAGCAACTCAGAAAAAGTTTATCAAAACGGTTTCCCAGCATCAAAATGTCTGGTTATTGCGTTTGGTTGCACTAATAATATACTATATACGTATATATCTATTTGGTCACTTTATATTTGGCCATCTGCTAACGTCTTCTATCCACTTCACTATAGTACATGGATCTGGTAGCTGTGTTGAAAAAGTTGATAAAGTCAACTTTTTAAAATAACTTTCTCTGTCTGTGTTGCTTCACTGCTGATTCTTGCCATACTTCCATTGCCAACATGCACATGTATACGTTACCACGTCATCATTGTGTACAAACAGTAAAATGGTCTAAGGAATCCCTGTATGTCTGTATCTTAGCTGTTAAGGTCAGTGATGGAGAGGGACAGGTTGATGATGATCCCTGCAATCATATTGATGAGGAGGAGGAGGAGGAGAAAGGAAAGCAGAGCAAGAGGAGGAGGAGAATGGAACCAATACAAAAACAATGATAGGTACAGGGGCATTGTGCAGGGCTTGGTAGGCAATCATATTACCCTGCTGGAAAAAACAGCATAGACCAGCATAATTCCCATGCTGGTTTGATGCTGTTTTTTCAGCAGGGTAGGTAAACAATCAATCAAAGCTTTATTAAAGGTGCAGTGTGTAATTTTTAAAAGGATCTCTTGACTAAATTGGAAAATAATATACAAAACTATATAATCAGGGGGTTTATGAAGACCTTTTCATAATGACCCATTATGTTTTTATTACCTTAGAATGTGACGTTTTTATCTACAAACACAGAGGGTCCCCTTACGTGGAAGTCGCCATTTTGTGCCACCATGTTTCTACAGAAGCCCTTAATGGACAACTTTTTTTGCTAAGTTGTCTCTGTCAATGACATGTTTGTCTGGTGGCGGCTACTGTAGCTTCTCTATGCACTGTAAAAAATTTCACCGTAATTTTACGGTAAAGTACTGGCAGCTGGGGTTCCAGCAGTGCACCGTAATTTTACGGTGTCATTGTCGTATTCTAAATTACGGCTGTTCTGTAAATTAATAGTAAAATACCGCAAGCATGTTTTAGCTGTGTACCGTAATCCTACGATTTCATTACCGTATTCTAAATTACGGTTGTTCTTTAAATTTACGGTAAAATACTGGCAGCAGGGTTTCCAGCTGCATACTGTAATCCTACTGTTTAATTACCGTATTCTAAATTGCTGCTTTGTAATTAAATAATAGAATGGCAAAGATAAGATGAGGAACCATAAAATTACCAAATAGTTTGTGTAAAAATAACCCAGTCTATAGACATATTTAAACAAATTCAAGTTTATTATTATTTTTACATATCAATTTTGAGGTCATTGAAAAAGCTTTTGTAAAAACTTGGAAAAAAATGGGCCAGGAACATTCCACAAAGAGTGACTAGCTCTTAACAGGAACAGGTCAGGTAGTCTGAAAGATAAACATAAAAAAACTTTGTAAGCAGTGTGTTAAAAGTAAATTTAATACTACACGTGGCAGTAATAGTGTGTTGAGGGTTCCCCCAAAAAGGAAAATTCTCTCATCATTTACTCACGCTCATGTTGTTACAAACCTGATTAAATATTTTTGTTGTGAGGAATACAAAGGAAGATATTTTGAGAAATGTTTGTAGACAAACCATTCATGAGCCCCATTCACTTCCATAGTACTTTTGTTTCCTACTATGGAAGTGAGTGGGGCTCATGAACGGTTTGTTTACAAACATTACTCAAAATATATTCCTTCGTGAGTACAAAAGTGAGTACACTCTAAGTGATTCTGATAATGACACCATCTTGGACTCAAGAGTAGCTGCACAACATACCCATGTCAATGAGTGCTCACTAAGTTAAAACTCGTGTGAATCATGTGTGTCCAAGATTGTGCCGTTACCGGAACCTAGTTATTACAATTTATAAAGTTTGAAATATTTTTCTTACACAATCACAACCATTACCCGCAGAAGACCTTTATTAACCTATTGGAGCCGTATGTGAAGCATGAATGCACTTTTTTGGGGTTAAAAGTCAGAAAATGTTCCCTGATCACCGGACATTTTCTTAAATAACTCTAGCATCGGCTCGAAGTTAAAGCTATAGTTCATCTTATAATGATTTTTTATGTTTATCAGCTTACCCCCAGGCCATCCAAGATGTAGGTGACTTTGTTTCTCCAGTGGAACACAAATGTAGATTTTTGTGTCCAACCGTTTCAGTCTGTCAGTTGTATAATGCAAGTTGATGGTAACACAATCTGATAGAAATAAAAAACATGAACAAACAAATCCAAATTAAACCATGTGGCTCATGACAACACTTTAATATACTAAGACATGAAACTATCCCCATAGCAATACGCGCATTCACATTACCTTCTTATTCATGTAATGTTTAATAGCGGGTTGCCACCTACTATATCGGGTGCACAGCATGAGGGCACATATAGACTATATGGGGCTCCTGATACAGTAGGTGGTGGTATGCACCTATGAAGTTGTTTTGCAACCTGCTATTAAACATTGCAGTGAGCAAACACATTTCTCATGATGATGACCACTCACCTGCAGAGTTTTTTGTGGATCTAGTCTCGAATAAGCCATGTGACATGGAACCGGCATTTGCAGACATACTGTTAGGAAAGGTAAAAACTGAAGTTAATATCAAGTTAAACACCTAGGTCCATATTTATCAAGCTTCTCAAAATGCCATTTTAGTAGAGTACTGAGAATATATGAAATGCACTCCTACTTTCAAACTTAAAGAGATAGTTTACCCAAAAATAAACATTTTGTTATCATTTACACGGCCTCAAAGCCTGTTTGAGTTTCTTCATTTTGTTGAACATAAAAAAGATATTTTGATAAATGATGGTAAGCACACAGAGTAGACTATACCTATTGACTTCCATAGTATTTATTCCTACCATAGAAGTTAATGGGTACAATCTACTGTGCGTTTCATCATTTATCAAATCATCTTCTTTTGTGTTCAACACAGTAAAGAAACTCATACAGGTTTTGAACAACATGAGTCTGAGTAAATGATAACATAATGTTTATTTTTGGGTGAACTATCCCTTTAAGTTTGAAAGTGATTTGATTTGTGTGAATGAGCTGTGTTCTGACTTCACTCAAACTGTACATCAAGTCAAAGTGAGGTCTGACTATTTCATTTATCCATTGCATCATAAAGACCAACATGCTATTTAACTTTTGAGCACTTGACTTGTGTTTGATTCTGGTGGCTGTGCAAATATGAACAAAGTAATACTTACTCTTGTCTTTAGTCAATATAAAACATCAAGACACACCAAGAAAGGGATCTGAAAGAAGTAACCATAAATATACAACAGTTATTAATTCAGAATGGCCTTTAGCTCGTTTAAGTTTACTGTAAAACTTTAACGTTGTTTTTCATAAGAGGGAGCTGTTGAACAAATCCCATATTGCAATACTTGTAGTTAACCTGCGTTTTAATTAACTAAACAATGTCAAATACATTTAACAACAAGCACAACACATTTCTATAAAAGATATAAAGACTAATAAGTTAAAAGATCTCCACTAACGTTAGCTCACGAGCTCAGTCAATCTATGCGGGAGCTAAACCAAGCCCACATTGCAATTCTTGGAGAAAACTTGCGTTATAATTAACTAAACTATGTTAAATACTTTTAAGAACATGCATAACACATTTTTATAAACGATAAAGACAAATAAAAGATCTCCATTAGCTCACAGCTGCGCCGAGCTCAGCTCACCCCACTCGGCGCTCGAGCAAAACGAACCAACGGTCAACGGTTTATCATATATTAGTTTAATCGAAATATACAGACAACTGAATAAACATCACTGTGAACTAATTTCAATAAAGTAACCACAAATGTTAAGAAACTTACCTCATAATACCACAGAAACACTCGGTCTGAGGAGAATAGCGGTTAATCCAGATCGCGCGTCTCCCGTTTGAATAATCACGTGATCACAAAGCATTCGAGGGACGGACACGCGCCTTACGCGCCTCCGCCCAAAATAACATAATAAAAGTAAATAAAGATATAAAAGATGAAAGTAAAGTGCTTCTTCCAGTGCTGCGTCCGGGACCGAAATTGCCTGTTTAGAGCCCATTTAACATAGAATATTTATTTAATAAAAACAGAAATATTAATCGACTTTAACTAAAGGTTTAATTATCATGCAGTGTCCTCAATATTATTTCTGCGTATACGTTCATGCAGATTTTGCCCGGATTATTGAATGAACAGACCCTTTTATGGACATTATATATGGTTATATTAAAATAGTTGCAGTCCAAAACAGACGTTTACTGTAGTAAAACCATGTTAAGGGTCCTCGGTTAAAGGTGATGTAGGAACACATCTAAGATTTTAACTGTTCTTTGCTAGATGTTAACTTTGAATTTGAACAGTACTTGGCCATCTACTGATGACGTTTCAAAAGTATTCAGTCTTTATAATACAAGTCCAGACAGAAAATGCATATTAATAAGTGGCCAACACATACCACTCAGTAATTTCAGTGCAGTTCCTCCCCCCACGCCCACTGCTCATGCAACCATTTACGGCAAGACACTGTAATTTTATAAAACAGTTCAGTACCGTAAAATTAGGCCGTACATTTACGGTAATTTTTTACAGTGTGTGTTTCAAAAGCAAGGGGTGAGCAGTGGACTGAGCTGTTGGTTGGAATTCGCTACCTCACCACTAAATGTCGCTAAAATGTACACACTGCACCTTTAAGGACACACACAAATAAAAAATACAGCACAATATTACATATTTACATATAGGATAAAATGCAATAGTTTCACATACTAGGTAATAACCTGACTGAAGCACAGATTGAATTAAATTGAATTAATTATTATTCTTAGTCATATTTATTACTGATGTTCTTCTCATGCATATGTAGCTGTACAATCAGTAAGCAGAGCAGGATCCAGCAGAGGCAAGGTCCAGCACAGGGGAAGCTAAGCCAGAGAGAGTTGTAAGTGAGTACACACACAATCTCTATTTATGGGACTTTATTGTATTTTTTGAGTATCTGAGTGGGTATGTGTGAGTATTTGTAACAATTGTATCACTCCGACTGACTGTACACATGACATGCTGGTAGTTAGCAGTATACTGTGACTTATGTGTTCGAGATTAGGTTTTGCTGACCTGGTTGTGTTTAGTTCAGTGGTGACTTGCTTATACAACCTGAGGAGGCAGGTGTTATCCTAAAGTTTCTTTAAGGTCTTCAGCATAATCTGATTCTCTTTATACCATAAAAACACTATTAGAATTAAATGTGCAAAAAATCCTGCTCGTGCACCATGGGCACTCGCGTAAAAGGCCTCTCCATCTTAAAGTCCCGGGCTGAATTTCAGTCCCAGTACGTCCCTGCACCTCAGGATCGCGTTCCAGCAAACCTCCTGCAGACGGCCGCGCGCTCTACACCTGCGCAGTAGCCTACGCATGTAGTCGTCTTTTTCTTTAGCGGGAGCTGATATCTGCTGTTGTTTCATTCTGGTTTGCCATTGCATAAATTATATTTGGCTAAAATACTTGTGTTTACACATGTTGCAAAGTTTTATTCTACCAATGATAACACCTATTAAAAATAAACAAATAGCGTGCTGCTTTGTGGTCGTGTCATTTGAAATAAAAGTAATTGCAAAGCACCACTTCAAATATGTCCGCAAATGTAAGAGTTTCCTGGTAAATAGGGAATAAGTTGCTATTTTTATTGTACTTACCTTAAAAAAAAAGATAACAACATTAAATCAGTTGAACTTTTGTTATTAAAAGCAAGTAATATTGGCTACTAAAATAAAAGTGATGTGCTGTTATATTTATTTGCCGATGTGGCTCCTAGACATTGACTGTATACAACATTCAGTAGTCAATATGAAAAATTCACAATAAATTAAATAAAGAAATAAAACATAATTTCCCCATAAACTTGACTAGTCATACATACCACGTAATATTACAATAGGTACCCTGTAGTTATAAAATACTTAGAGTATAAATCATTTATAATTCTTCATATTCTTACCCCCTTATTACCCCAAACTTAAAATAATATTCCCATATACCTACAAGTACGTACTGTAGAGGTACCCTGTTGTTACAAATAGGTACGCTGTAAATTCGGTTTAATTACCCGGTACTTTGCGGGTCGTAAAATAAAGTGTTACCGAAAAGTGCATTCACAGTTGGTTTTAAACTGTTTAAACATGCATGAATATATACCAGGGGTCTTCAACCCTGCTCCTGGTGAGCTACGGTCCAGGAGATTTTAGCTCCAACCTCAATGAAGCACTACTGAAGCAGCTTGTAAAGGTGTTCAGTGTTGTTTGATAATTACAGACAGCAGGCATGGATTAACGCACGGGCCTACTACTTGCCCAGGGCACTGGGCCAGCAGGGGGCCCTGTCAAATTTACTGTGTCTATTCTTTTCAAGTAAATATTTTAATTTTACTTTCAGTAAAATTTTGTTAAATATTGAGGAATAATGTGAATTTTAAGTATTAACTAGTAAATAAATCAAATAAATAATTTTAATGTATTGCTGCGCTGTTGAAAGGGACATCTAGAGGCGAAAAGCATTGTGTAATATAAAAGTCACACGTAGAAGACGGTTGCTCAAAAACCAAAACAAAAATGAGTTTAAAACCACAACCAAGTGGGTCAATGAAAAGAAAGCACAAAAGGACAGCTTTTCCTCACCCTGTCAGTCAGCAACTGTAAAGGAGAACGTTCATTTTCTCTACTGGCAAGAGTAAAAAACGAACTAAGAAGCAAAATGTGTCAAGGACGTCTTTAATGGCCATTAAATGTGATCTTGTTAGGGAACTGGATTTTGATGATGTGGTGGAAGCGTTTTCTCTGAGGAAATCGAGAAAGATACCCCTCAGCTAAGGTAAATTTACACCAACTTTTTTTTTAAAACAACTTTTTTGTTCTAAGCTAGGGGCTGGACACACCAAAGCTTTTACGCCTGCGGCCGGCGCATGTTTTCAATTGATTCCAATGGAAACTCTGCGTTTTTCAAATAAGCAAAAAAAGCTCCGCTCGTCTTTTAAGAGATATAAATAAACCAATTTGTGGTGTGAAAGTACAGAATATTGTGTGCATTCTTTCCCCGTGTATTAGTGCCATTGTTAATCCTGTATGATGGGGCATACAGGCAGAGGCGAACCAACACTTAAACCCTGTGCATACATGTGCAACGCTGTTGCCCAAAAAATTGGTAAAGGGGGCCTTTGAGACATCTGTGCCCAGGGCACATCATTGCCATAATCCGTCCCTGACAGACAGGTGTGTTGGAGCTGGGTTGGAACTGAAGTCTGCAGGAGGGTAGCTTACCAGGAGCATGGTCGGAGACACCTACTATATACTTAAAGGGGTCATATTATGAGATATTTTTAAGATGCAAAATAAATCTTTGGTGTCCCCAGAGTGTTTATGTGAAGTTTTAGCTCAAAATACCATATAGATCATTTATTATAGCATGTTAAAATTGCTAATTTGTTGGCCTTAGCAAAAGTGTGCCGTTTTTGGGTGTGTCGTTTAAAATGCAAATGAGCGGATGAAATGCAAACACTGATCACAATGATGGTGGTTTGTTGTAATTGAAACTCAATTGTGCTGTCAAGTCCTTCTTTTCTCCCTCTTTCTCTCTGCACCAAGTTGCAGTGCTGTGGTTGGATAGTGAAGATAAAAGGGGTGGTATTATTGTAATTCACCTTGTTACCTACCTCACAAAACAGGCGAAATCTGAACGACCTAATTTTTCACATGCTTGCAGAAAATGGCTTACTCAAATTAAGTTACTGGGTTGATGTTTATCACATTTCCTAGGTTGATAGAAGCACCGGGGAACCAATTATAGCACTTAAACATGGAAAATGTTAGATTTTCACGCTATGACCCCTTTAAAAAAGCTTTATACAACTTCATTATTCAAAACCAACCAAGGTCTTTTCCTGTTTTCTCTGTCCAGGAGCCTGGGTCAATAAAGTCTGCAATGTTTCTGGCATTCAAAAGAGAACACAAAATAAATAGATGTAATGTCTGATAAAATGACCAGTTCTGTAGCCCGAGAAGAAATGTCCGAACTGGAAGCCTATAAAAGAATAAAGAAAAGATTAAACAGATTAGTAACTGATATCTGACTAAAAAAAATAAACTACATTATGGTCAATTATTTATTAATACTCTGCTAGAAAAACAATAAAAACATCACATAAATTCTTCAGATTTTATAAACTGATTGAATAAATTATAATTATAAATATAATGGTTATAATGGAAATTTTATTATTTGTAATGGAAACTATTAGGGTCTCTTTAGGTATACTGGTATGTAATGGAATGGTTGGGTGAGATGTTTTCTGGCAGATGGGAATCAATATAACCCCAATTGAATCCTACAGAAATAATGCCCAAAACACACCACAAAAAATGAATGTTATACTTGTTTTATTTGGTAAAGGCTAAAGGTTCCTAATGGTTTTTAATGGAAACCATTACAATCTCGAAAGCTCCTATTGTTTTTTTTCAGCAGGATACTCAAATATGGGTACTGAACAATTGGTGAACGTGGCTTAATATTTTCAAAATAATTTTGTAAATTAAACACATGACCCATGCTGTACACTTGAGTTAGTTTACTTTATTCATTATAAAATCTATCGGTAATTTACTTTTAAATTATTATTCCTTACCTTTGATGGCAAAATTTCCAGACGCACGTTTCACCTTCCGCAACTCTGAAGGACAGTCAGGAATTTCTCTCATTAAAAGAAATGTTTGAAGTCGTACATAAAATTGAAAGGAATCCATGTCGCTATTCGTCTCTCTCCACCACGTTTCTAATCCAGCACATGCGCAGAACAAAACTGATCCCAGGCGAGCAAACTGTCGTAAAACGTCAGCGATAACAGGAAGTGGCGTCATTTCACACATGCGCGGACCGATCGGGTTGCTGTCAGATCGAGTAGCCACACACGTAATTAAGGCCCTGTCCCAAATGGCGCACTTCATGTGGACTTTCGGTCTCGTGGCCTTAAATTGAGCGTTCTCGCTTAGTCTACGAGTCCGTAGGGTGTCCCATCTGTCATTTTTACGCTTTGAAGTGTGCTCATCAGCGCCTCCTTTGCCCCCTTGATGCAGTCTTCAGTGAAGCCCGCACTGCAGCAGGCTTCGCGCACTTTACCAACCCAGAAGTCCTTGCAAAAGAGCAATCAGACCAATCAGACGACGGAAGGGAGGAGCTTACACTGACGGGCAACTTCTCCACCTATTTCTAGAGATGGGGAAATGAAGCTTCGAATGAAGCACCAATACTTCTCTTACTGTTTCGAACCATGATTCGAAGCCTCAACGAGGGTGTCGAAAACAGCGCCATCTTTTGGTTAATAAAACATATAGCAGTCGCTTCTGGAAAAAGCTCTGTCAATGAAGCAACAAGCTGATGAAATTCAGATGAATATTAATATTATGTGTACAAATAAAGCTTAGACAACATCTGTGAATGGTCAATATAATAAATGCATTTACTGATTAAAGTGTGGCAATAATCCAGCAGGAGTTAATATTCATATGATTCAATACTGTATTGTACAGAATAATGTTCACAGGCATATAATAACAGACGTGCACAAAATTATAAGTAAATGGGACCAAAATGTGAATAAGGCAAATAACTCATAAAAAAACCTCTAGGGTTCGAACCTTCTGACACGCGAAGCGCGCACGTGACTAAGCAGAAAGTTTGTCATTGGTTACGTGATTTCAACGTTAACAACACAAGCTTCGAATCAAAGCTTCATCTGGCACGCTCACTTTTGCTCGACACAAGGGGTGCGTTCCACTCCAGTTTTAGACACACACTCGCAAACTTCCCTAAGCACTTCCCTTCGGGGGAATACCTGTCGCCATTTTGAAGTGCGTTCCACTTTGTCAAGTGGACAAGGGAAGTTTGTATGGACAGACCCTCGCTCCCTCGATTTTGACAGAGGAAGCGAGTCTGCTCATATGTACACTTCAGGCAGCTTCATATCCCACAATGCAGCACGATTGTGACGTCACTTCAGCAACTCGCGCTTTGCACATGGAGGGGGCAGTCTCCACTTTCCATGTGATCAAGGGCTTAAGGGGGATCCATTTGAACCCACTTCCAGTGTTCTAGCAGTAGTGGGCACTCGTACAACGTAAGCAATGACGTACATCCGAGTGAACGAGACTGAGGGAAGTCAGCGAGGGAAGTTCATAAAAAAACGAACTGGAAGCTCCAAAGCCTCGCTTCAAATGTAACATCACTACCTATTTCCGGTGTGACCATCGAGTCTGTCCCAAAATACGACTTCGTTGCACCCACGTGGACTCGCATTAAGGGTCCCTAAAGTTTGGACTATGTGATGTCATCAAAGTGTGGACTCTGAGGAGGACCACAAGTCTGGAGTGTACCATTTGGGACAGGACCTAAGGAGTTCTACTTCCGCCCCCCTTGAGTGTAAGGGCGACCATTTCCGGTTTTAAGATATTAAGATATTTAAGATATTCAGTGAGCAGGAGTTCATCCACTACCCAAACAACAAAAGCTGGACTTCAGTGCAAAATCAGTACGTGTGGAAGAGTTGAAGAATGAAAGTAACAAAGCGATTTTCTCTGAGCCCTGATAACATCTGCATCTCACTATAACAGCATATTAGCACATAACCTCTGAAAGAGTTGACAAATATCACGTTATTTACTCACCGATTTCCACGTGTAGATCCAGAACTGTGTTTTAAACCAAGATAAGTAAATTCCAAAAGCGGTCTTTTTTTCTTATAACGCGTTGTGTTTCTCATTTCATGTGTTACAATACTGATAAATCTATAAGGTATTTAGTATATAACATCCTGAGACTTCTCAGTTTTTCAAAATAAAAGTAAGTCGAGTTTAAACTCGACTTACTTTTATTTTGTGAGCAGATCCTGTCGGGTCAAAAGTAACACTTGTTAGTTTTGTCCGCTGCTAATACTGTGTAACGTTATAATATGTTGAAAAATTGATATTATTCTAATTTGATTTAATTTCATTTTCATAGTGTTCAAACTATTGAATTTTTTTGTCTCAGCAATTTAAGTTTGTACTGTTGGTTGCTTTTGAAACATTTGATAAAACTGAAATGTGAAATAAAAATGTAATTTAGTTATTTTTTACAAAGTTTTTTTATAATATATATATATATATATATATATATATATATATATATATATATATATATATATATATATATATATATATATATATATATATATTAGTTTTTTAAAACACAACAGTTCAACTTAAAATGTCAGGAGATACATTGTTGGCGTTACTGTTAAAAATGCACTTCCAATAAAGTGAGTGTTGGCAAAACCGGTTGTCATTTTTAATGTTGAGGCAGTGGGGGTGTTGGCAGCTACTGGAATGTAACTAACAAAGTAACTTGTAATCTAACTTAGTTACTTTTAAAATCAAGTAATCTGTAAAGTAACTTAGTTACTTTTTAAAGAAGTAATCAGTAATCAGATTACTTTTTCAAAGTAACTGTGGCATCACTGATTATTACACATATAAGCACACACCGCTCAGAACCACAACCATCTCAAGTGTAACATGTGACAAATGTGAAATGTGAATTTGATAAGTGAAAAAGACACAAGATATATATATATAAGAAACATCTAAATAGATAAAACAATCAAAATCACACACAATTAAAAAATATAATTAGTACCTGCTGTTCATGCTTCAGAATTTCACGAATGATATTCCTGTAGAGTTTATCACGAGAGTCTTCATCAAGAGAAGGCAGGGATTTAAACCTGGGGTCAAGAGCTGTAGCCATTTGGAGATAATCATGAAGATAAGGGTCAGTGTACCTCTTCGCCAGGTCATTTGTAATGGCTGTTTTGGCTTTTTTGACTGTTGCACTGTCCTGGTCTCCTGGTGACATGGATTTGAGAATCATCTCTTTCGGAGGAAGGATCATTGATATAGTGGGGGTTGTTTCGCTGCTCATTGGAGTTGTCACTGTTTTCAGTGGTGCGAGGACCTGAATCAGTTCTTCTGACAGTTTCTGTTCACTGTCATTTAACATGGTTATGTTCTTGACAGACAGCTTCAGATCTTGGTCCAGTAAGGCAGAATAGATGGCAGACTGCTGTTCTGTGTTTCTTTCCAACATGTCATGTACTGTATTCCACCGAGTTGTGACATCATGAATTAACTTGTGTCTGGGCAAGTTTAACATCTCCTGCTTCACAGTCAAAACATGGTGGGCTTTTGTGCTTTTGTGAAAAAAAGTCACTATTTTTCTAACCCTCCCCAGGAGGCGGGACACTGCGTTGATTGACACTGCTTTCTTGGCTGCTAGGTTTACAACATGCGCAAAACAACTTATCTGTGGCCCCAGCCCATCAGCTTCATGGACTGCATTCACAATATTCGGAGCGTTATATGTGGTGACTGGGAGTAACATATTTGGCCTCCTTAACTTCCACGTATTCACTGCGTATGTCAACTCTTCTGCCAAATGAGCGCTTGTATGACTTTCATACAGGGGACGGGTTTGGAGAACAGTGCTTTTCATTTCCCACTCCGACATGTAGCAGACAGCCTCTTTTCAAATCTGCTTGTCATAAACAAATGAGTACCATCCACGCCAGTAACTGACGAGAGAAGGATGACGTGAACTCCACTGCTCTGTTCTCATTGGTACTCGCTCCCGAAAGTCGCTCGACATTTGCATAAAGTTAAACTTTTCTTAACTTTCTCGCATCGCTGGACACGCCCATACGGTCGCCAACGGTCACTTTCCCTCGTGTCGCCGGAGGTCGACAGGTTTCCATTGAAATGAATGAGATCGCATCGCTCTGCTACTGCTTGTCGTTGGCTGTCTGAATGGGCTGTCACGGTTGCGCGCGATGTTCAACCATCTGTCGTCAGAGCAAGGCTCTGTGCTTTAGCCAATTCGTACACAATACTGTTGCATGTCTTTTTGTAGAGGTTGGGAATTATCTCAGTGCTGAAATAAGTGCGAGACGGTAGTTTGTAACGCGGATCGAGTGTTTTTATAAGATGACAAAAGCCTGCATCTCAGATCGCCGAAAACGGCTGTAAATCTTTGGCAATGAACACCCCCACTGCCTTTGTTAGTTTTATGTGACTCTCGGAATCAGTTGGGTATTTAATGTTATTCTGGAACGATTCAGCGAGGGACTGTTGTTTTTTGCAGGACTTTACCTGCTCTGCAATCCTGCCTTCAGACAGTGATATTGTTTGGTGATGGCGCCTCAGATGCGAAGTCATGTTGGAAGTGTTTCCGTGCGAGTAGGCTATACGTATAAAACAATGCTTGCAGATAGTAATTTTTTTGTTTACTGTTTTTTCTTCCTCGGCATTATACTCAACTGCAAATCCGAAATGTCTCCACACCACGGATTTGAAAGACGCCGGCGCTTCCTCGAACAGTAGCCTGACTTCACCGCCGCTCGCCATGTTAAAGTGTGCAATGATGTTCACGCCCCCTAACTAGAGCATAGTGTGAGTGACTCGCAGGGAGGGGTTTCCTCATCTCAGCTCGTAGACTTACAGGCACACACAAACAGTCAATTCGGAGAGAAATGAAATACACATAAATCATTTAAACGTAAAAACCGAAAAACCACAATTCACAAGCGTGTATTGAACCGTGGATGTCGCACCGTACGGTTCAATATTATATTGAGAATTGTGGCATCCCTATTGGCCAGTGGTATTCCAGTACTGATTTTGCTTTCAGTGTTTTTATAAAACAATATGAAAGTGTAAATTGAGACAGGTGATTTATTTGGGTGTCCTTAGATTACAGTATTGTTTACAGTGTTATGCAATTGATAACCTGACATGATTTAGCCTATTTCCATAAGTGGCCCACTACTTACCAGTATACTCATTTTCTGTGAAGTATTGAAGTTGTGTCCTGATTCTGAATGTGAAAATGACATGTATTGTCTTAATGTTTAGATTCACTGAAATGTCAACTGGTAAGCAGTCAGAGACTGTTCCTGTGGAAGGGCATCCGACTGAGAGCTCACCCTTCCAACTGATGGAAAATAAATGTCCCAACGCAAAGAGCCATGTGGACTGTAGCTCCTTGAAAATGCATGTGTAACGATGAAATTAAGCAGACTCACAGCTACTACTGGCAGGTGCAAGGCCAGCTGTCGCTTACAGTGATGTGATTTTGGTGTTTTAACCATAAGGGAGATTTTTTTTACATTGATGTTTGAATCACTTATGGCATGTAATTTGATTAATATGTGTCACAGGTTGGAGAAGCGGACCACCCTGTCGCGGGTCACGCTCCTCCTAGTTCCACCTCGAGGAGGTCCCAAAACACCCCAATGACCAGACAGAGGATTCAAATTTTACAACTTTTATTAAATATTAAAAGATAATAGGGGGGGGGGGGGTTAAATATATAAAAAAATCCCAGTCCTCAGGGCTTCATAGCAAGGGGGGGCATTTGGATCCTCTGTGGTCGTGGCTGTAAGCAGAGGTAAGAGTTTCACAGGTGACTGGGACTTTAACTTTTTCTCAGCAGGTGACTGGAACTTTTCCCTCTCGCTCCTTAGATTCTTTACGGTAATTTCCTCACGATTCCTCTGAACTCGGAGTGGCTTCTGTCAACACAAGTACAGTGCAAGCCTTAGGTGTACACACACACACAATGAAGACAAAGACTCACCCACGACACTCCACACACTTTAAGTGAACTAAGGACTTAGCCAAACTCGGCCCGGGTTCGTCGTGTGGCTGGTTAGACGGTGTTCTCACCCACGCTTCTCTCCACGGTAGGGCCGCAACTGTTCATTGAACTCACAACACACGTTAGGTAATATACCCTCTTCCACTCCGCACAGTACAATGTGCAGCGTTTCTCACGTGCCCTGTCGATGCTTCACAGCGTTGGCTCTCTATATAGACTCCCAGTATTACTCCCCGGCTCACCCACGCTTCTCTCCACAGTGGGGCCGCAACTCTGAGTGCTACACTCACAACACACAACACGGCAGAGAAAAAGCACTTTTTCCATGGCGCTCCTTTAATTTACAGCCACAACTCCTTCCTCTTCGCCTCTTTCCGCTACCACACTCCTCCACTTGCTCTAAGCGATCCCTGGATCAACGGCGCCTTTAGGCTCTTCAAAGGAAGTGTGAGTTGTTGTCCGCCCTTGGCGGAAAGGAGCTCGCCCCGAAATCAACCGCCCTAGGCGGAACTGCATCTACCCAAAGTCAACCGCTCTCTTGTGTTTCTCCAGCTCTATTTATATGTCTCATCTTCACACCTCTTCCAATCACGAGTTGCCACATAAATCTTCCACACCTGTTGCTCGTAGAGCCATGATTTGGGTTGTCAAGGAGACCAGGGCTGCGTTCAGCCCAGACGAAACGTTGCACAACGTTTATTAAACAGAAACGGTGATGCATTGAACACCCTGTTGTGATGACGCAAGGTTGCAACTACGGTAGCTGAGAGGCCATTCTCGGTGTTCTTTTTTAAATGTTTCTGAAGCCTGATGAAATCGTTATAAATGTGTGTTTAATACTGTAAAAGAACCTCAATGTTACAGTCACTGACCTTGCCGTCCAGAATGAAAGACAACATTCCAGCTTGAACCCATTGAGCGAGCTGTCTCTTTACTACCGCGTGGTTTTATACATCTTGCCGCTGATTGGGCCGACATTTCTGACACACCCACCAAACAAGAGAAAACGCTTCTAAAACCTGTTGCATTCCGTTGCACACCGTTTCCAGGAAACATGTCGTTCAACCCGGAAACCGCAGCAAAACGTTGTGCACCGGTGTGACATTGAACGTGCCCCAGGAAGTATTGGTGTTCGAAAAATGAGGTCTGGGCGGAAACCATCTTCGGGCGGAACCAATCTTCGCCGCTTTTGGTTCCGCCCTATAATAGTCACCCTGTGACATCTGCACTACATTTTTCCTCTTTAATAAATATATTACTTTAATGTGCTCCTATGTGTGGCTTCCTCTTAATGCTATCAGGTCAAGTGTATAAAGCAATGCTAAACTTTCCTTAGTTGTAACGTGTAACTGTCCATCTCATAAGTTTTGGAGAATGAGGTTTAAAGGGTTCATATAATTATCTTTTTAATAATGTAAATGATGTAAACAAAATATTGTTTCATTAATCAATTCTGGTAAGGAAATATCTAATAAAATTATAGAACATTATTTATAAAGTACTGTATTTTCCGGACTATAAGTCACACTTTTTTTTCATAGTCTGGTTGGTCCTGCAACTTATAGTCAGGTGCGATTTATATGTCAAAATTAATTGACTAACATGAACCAAAGGAAAACATTACTGTCTACAGCCATGAGAGGGCGCTATATGTTGCTCCTGTAGCCTACCCCTGAAAAAAACTGCTAACTGAAACATTAACTTAAAGATAAAGGAGAAAGACTTAACAAACCAAATGTCCCCCAAAAGAATAATAATTTTCTAAATAAATGCGACTTATAGTCCAGTGCAACTTACATACTGGAAAATACGGTATTTACAAGACACTATAATAGAAACATTCATTATAAAGTGTTTACATGAAAACATTTTAGAAATACATTTATTAGAAGGTTTTTTTAAGTGTAAAAGAGTCAAGTCCGGTGTAGGAGAACTGGTTAAGCTTCTTTTATTAATCTCCTCAACCCCTTAGTAGTCACTACGAAAGATGCCTGCTACACACACATACAGGTAGGGTTGAAGCTGTCCCTACGGATCTTGACTTACCGGAGTATCAGGACTGAAAACATATCTCCGCGTTATTATAACGTGACGACTGGGAACACAACAATCTAATGCTGACTTCTTTACCCGTCGGAAGGCTAGTCGCCTTCCTCTAAACCATGGGTCACCAAACTAAGGCCCGCGGGCCGACTCAGGCCTGCCAGCCCCCTTTGACCGGCACCCCAGCCCCTCTGCCCCCACTAATGGGACAGCCCTCTGAGGCAATTTTATTTTTGTTATTGTTTTTTGGAAAGTAACAAGTCACATCTCGTATTTTGTTGATTTTTTTTAAGTAAAAAATGATATTTCTATATTTGCCGAATTTTCATCACCCGACATGCTCAAGTTTTCAAAGAACAGTGGACCAACAGTTATTTTTTTGTTCATTGTAGGACCGTGCAGTTTGTATTATATGTAAAGAAAGTGTGGCAGTTTTCAAAGAATATAATCTGTGTCATCATCACGAAACCCGCCACAAAGTGTATGCTAGCTAGCGAGGGCAAGCAAGAGAAGACAGGATTCAGAGGATGAAAGTCAGACTGGCAGCACAACATAATGTTTTTCTTCTCCAAACTCAGGTAAACCAGGCTGCTGTCTGAGCTAGCTAAGGTATAGCTCACCTACTAGCTACCCATGAAAAGCCATTTACTAATGGGGACTTTGGCTGTGCCAGGCTAGTAATAGCCTATAGCTAAAATATAGCTGACCCGGCCCCCATCACAGTCAGGAACGATAATGTGGCCCCCAGAGAAAAAAGTTTGGTGACACCTGCTCTAAACATATCTCTTTGTCGCTGTTTGTTGAACTCGGTCGCTCTCTGTCTACCGCTCTCGCTGTCAGATCACCACACCGGAAGTTTTCACCGGAAATACTGGGCCTCACAGTCAAGTTCGAAACGTCAGCGGTCGCCATATTGTGCACAGAGCCAATTAGAGAACATATCATTTACATAAATCAACTTTCTCTTTCCCTGCCAAATAACGAGTTTTAGTTTTTAGATCCACTAAGTGGCGCTCTTACACAACATAACACACTTACTTTGTGTAAATCATAAAAAGTTAAAAGTAAAGAACGATGACCATTATTTGTAAGTTTTTATTTATAATATGAATACTATCATTTATATCAGTAAAATGACTCCCACTGTATTTAGAAACTGTTTTTATTATAAAACAGTGATCAAATATTGAAGCAAAATCATAATAAATTACAGTTTAAAAACAAGAATTATATTAAAGTTAACATAGCTTACCCCAAAAAAATTACAGGGTTAGTTAATTTTAGGACATTTTCTTCACTTCTAAAACACAACAAAATTCAATGCCTAATTTAAAATACAAGTAAAAACGAAACGGAAAATGTATTTACAGTGAACAGTACATTAGCTCATTAATTTCTATAATTTTTTGAGGATAAATAAACTCCACCGAAGCTTCAGACACCAGGCGTAGTTCTAAAAATGACCGCTTGAGGGCGCTTTAGGACGCTTATGTGCGTTGGTTGCTATTATTCAAACCTCCGCGGAAGTACTGTTTATAAGTATCAGATTTTGCAGATAATTTGTTTAATCAATGCGTAATTATATTGTGGTAGCACGGACTGTTATATGTTGTAATCGACAAGATATATTAACTTTTATATTTTTTCAGTAATAGAGGAAGGATGTTCCGATTGGTCGTTATACTATTTGTCCCGCCTCTCCTCCATTGTGATTGGACAAAAGCGATTTACAGCACGCCACTTAACATACACATTATTAGCAGAATAACAGTTGTTTTACAAGCATCTTAAAACACGTTTTAAAATGTATAATATAAAATTAATACGTATATTTGTTGTGGAATATCATTTATTTGATAAAAAAATATTTTTAGCCAATGGGGGGCCTGCTCCACTGCAATGCCTGTATTGAGCTGAAAGTATTAGAAGGTCGTCATTTTCTATCTCTATGATAAATGTTGCTGATTTTACTTAAAATATGCATCTAGCGAATACAAGAAAAAGTTAATCTCTGAGAATAATTAATTCAAACCGCCAGGTGCTGTTCGAAAAATGACCGCTTGAGGGCGCTTTAGAGGCGCTTATGTGCGTTGGTTGCTATTATTCAAACCTCCGTGGAAGTACTGTTTTATAAGTATCGGATTTTGCAGATAATTTGTTTAATCAATGCGTAATTATATTGTGGTAGCACGGACTGTTATATGTTGTAATCGACAAGATATATTAACTTTTATATTTTTTCAGTAGTAGAGGAAGGATGTTCCGATTGGTCGATGTACTATTTGTCCCGCCTCTCCTCCATTGTGATTGGACAAACCGATTTACAGCGCGCCACTTAACATACACATTATTAGCAGAATAACAATTGTTTTACAAAGCATCTTTAAAAACGTTTTAAAATGTATAATATAAAATGAATATGTATATTTGTTGTGGAATATCATTTATTTTATAAAAAAATATTTTTAGCCAATGGGGGCCTGCTCCACCACAAGCTCCGCCTATGCCTGCATTGAGCTGAAAGTCCTCATTTTCTATCTCTATGATAAATTTTGCTGGTTTTACTTTAAAAAAATGCATCTTGCGAATACAAGAAAAAGTTAATCTGTGAAATTAATTAATTGCACTTTAGTGATGACTATAATGACAGAATCGATCTAATATCTTTGCACGTCTCTCTGTATTGTGCATTTAAATCATGATTATTTAATAAAAGGCGGTCTTTACTCTGATTTTATACCATTCAGTATGGTTTTGCAATTACAGTATACAGTATAAAAGACACTTTAATCTGTTAATCATTTGTGATGTTGGCAAAATGAGTTGGAATAAGCAAATTTAAATTTTTGTTATTTAGATTTTGAAATTCTTTATTTTTTTAAAAAAAATCACAGGGTTAGTTAATTTTAGGACATTTTCTTCACTTCTAAAACACAACAAAATTCAATGCCTAATGTAATATACAAGTTAAAACGAAACGAAAAATATATATATATACAGTGAACAGTACATTAGCCCATTAATTTCTATAATATTTTGATGATAAATAAACTCCACCGAAGCCTCACACGCCAGGCGCTGTTCTAAAAATGACCGCTTGAGGGCGCTTTGGAGGCGCTTATGTGCGTTGTTTGCTATTATTTAAACTTCCGCGGAAGTACTGTTTTATAAGTATCAGATTTTGCAGATAATTTGTTTAATCAATGCGTACCCATTTTGTGGTAGCACCGACTGTTATATGTTGTTATCAACAAGATATATTAACTTTTATGTTTTTCAGTAGTAGAGGAAGGATGTTCCGTTTGGTCGATTTACTGTTTGTCCCGCCTTTCCTCCATTGTGATTGGACAAAATCGATTTACAGAGCGCCACTTTTGATAAATACACATTATTAGTAGAATAACATATGTTTTACAAAGCATCTTAAAAAACGTTTTAAAATGTATATATAAAATTAATACGTATATTTGTTGTGGAATATCATTTATTTTATAAAAAAAATAATTTTGGCCAATGGGGGGCCTGCTCCACTGCAATGCCTGTATTGAGCTGAAAGTATTAGAAAGTCGTATTTTCTATCTCTATGATAAATGTTGCTGATTTTACTTAAAATGTGCATCTAGCGAATACAAGAAAAAGTTAATCTCTGAAAATAATTAATTCAAACCGCCAGGTGCTGTTCGAAAAATGACCGCTTGAGGGCGCTTTGGAGGCGCTTATGTGCGTTGGTTGCTTTTATTCAAACATCCCCGAAAGTACTGTTTTATAAGTATCAGATTTTGCAGATAATTTGTTTAATCAAAGCGTACTCATATTGTTGTAGCACGGGCTGTTATATATTGTAATCGACAAGATATATTAACTTTTATGCTTTTAAGTAGTAGCGAAAGGATGTTCCAATTGGTCGATGTACTATTTGTCCCGCCTCTCCTCCATTGTGATTGGACAACCCTATCTCACGGCGAATTCGTAATAATTCAAACGATTTAACCAAGTGGCTAAATCGTATGAAATCATACGAGCTGGCTCGTACGAAATCGTACGATTAGTTCATCGCATTTAACACAGCTCTGTGCTGCAGGGATTTCGTGCGCATTAATACGAATAGATTAAATCGTACTATACCATACGATTTGTTCATCGCATTCAAGAAGCGTGACCCGTAGCAGGAAAAATACCTCTGGGTGTGCATCTGAAAATCTGCGTGTGTCACAAGCAGACAAGATAAACGCTGGGGAATTCAGGTGCTGTAAATCCGGTGGACAGGACTCATCTCGTTATAGATCAAGATAATTTATAAAGATCTTTAAACGAAGGATTGGAATATCAGATAGTTGGCATGGTAAGCAAGTTAGTTAATATTTTTAATTTAAAAAAAAAAAGGAAAAACGAAATAAAACTAATAGCATACATTATTGTTGTTGCGGTGTGTCACGTGACAATCATGACCCGTCGCCATGGACACAAGGGGTCAGATAAAATATTTTTAACTTACACGTGAAAGGCTTGATTTAAAAAATATATATATATTCTAAGTAAACAACAACAGCCCTAGTTTAGTAAAAAAAAAAGATTGAAACTATAAATAAATATTCTGCATCCATTTTAGGTGTGCTACTGTGGGTGGCTCCGGCACACCCGTGGCTACGCCCCTGCCGTGACCCAAATCTCGTTCGCACATCATCGCGATATTTATCATCTGTTTACAAACGTCGCCACATCTCGGTGATGGGTGAGTATACCATAAAGTGTCTGTTTGTTCGATATTAAATTCATTATATGTCGTTTTTAAACCAGATCGGCTTCTAAATGTTCTCTGAGTTGTATTGGTCATCTATATTACATTCTTTCTAAGAGATAGTCACGTTATGTTAGTCACCATTATCATAACGCGACAGATCCTCGATCATTTTATTATATTCATATTTTTGGAATTAACAGTTAACTACCAATGTACTTCTACTGTGGTATTTTGTGTATTTGTGTGTATTTTGTGTGTATTTAGTACACACATCGTACCATGTTTTTACCGCAGTTAGTCTACTACTTCTACTGTGGTATTTTGTAGTACAGTCAGTAACAGCAAACCTTATGCACAGTAGTTCAGCCTTTTCATACATAGTAAAAAAACCGTAACAACAACACCACCATGCTTTTAATACATTTGATGTGCAATTCAGAAATCTTTAGACATTCAGATCTTTCTTTTTTGGTCAGTTCTATTTTGTAGTACAGTAACAGCAAACCTTATGCACAGTAGTTCAGCCTTTTTATACATAGTAAAAAACAGTAACAACACCATGCTTTTAATACATTTGATGTACAATTCAGAAATCTTTAGACATTCAGATCTTTCTTTTTTGGTCAGTTTTATTCTATTGCCGTTTTATTTATTTATTTATCTTATTATATAGTCTTATGATAGTGGGCGGATCTTGGGGTTTGTTGTAAATAGTTATACACATCCAATGTTTAGTAAATAAAGAATTTAAAAAATATCTCCAACTCACTCACTCACTCTCCAACTCATTCATTCACACACTGACACACACAAGGCACCTGGATCCAGAACACGCCAGTGTAGTGCTTGCTACAAAGAAATTGGCGGTGCCTCCAAAACCTGCAAATACTGCGGAGTAAAGATTATACAAAAGAAAAACTTGAAAGCCCCAAAAGTAAAATTTGATGATCAGTGGGCAGCCAAATAAAAAAAACATGCCAATTCTAACAAAATTATGAACTGTGTGGACTTGCTTGTAAGTTTCATTTATAATATATATATATATTTATTTATTATAATTATTACAACTACAATTCAGTTCAGTAAACATTAACAAAAAACAAATATTTATTTAAGTAGATAGTGGATAAGAGCATAGTTTTTCATTTGACTGTGTACTCTTGTTTAAAAGATATTGTTCTCTCTTCTCAGCTTCGTAAGATGGAATTACTGGGCTTCTCTCCAATGCTCTTTATTACAACGCAGAGAGGCCAGCATCACTCCACAAAAGTTTTTGTTAAAAACGTCAACGTTCAGAGGCATCACTCAGTACCAGTCATGCAGAGACTTTATGAGGCTGTTGTAAGAGGTATTTATTTGTACACATGCATTTACCAATTGAAAAACTTTTTGTATTATAATGGTCTTTTTTCACAGACTGTGATGATGCATTTCCACAGTTATTAACATGGTAAATCTACAAAGTTTATGTTTATATATATGAATGATCATCGCCTTGACCTACTGACTGATGCCCTTTTGCATTATGGACGGAGGAAATCAACTGACCTAGGTGTGTCTACTGCTGTATAACCTTTCAAAATTCTGTGCTGGTGGTTCACTGTTTATACATTTTATATTTTCTGGAGTGAAGCCGATCACACACAAAATGGTAAGCATATAATTAGTAGATTAAACTGTCTTTTCAGAGGTCCAGCTCCTGCAAAGAGTAGACAAAGCAGAGAAAATATTGATTCTTGCTCAGGAAGATATCTCATCTGTCATCAGAGAGGCACCAGGTAAACAATGCACATAAGAAGCAGGTAATAATTAGTTGTAGATGAGAGAATATTACATTCCATTTATAAGTGCATTTTGCACAAGAGTATTTAGGATTGATGTGTGTCTTGTTTTCTGTTATTGTTGTTGTTGTATAGTGTTGATTTCTGAAGGAGACATGGAGAGATGGAAAAAAGCTAGCCCAACAGAAACCAATAAGTAAGGAACTGAAGTTAAAGTCTTAAATACTGTAAGAATGTCATGAATACTATTAACAAAGAATATTGCAAATGTAATACTTACCTTTCCGTGTACAGTAATAAAATATAATCATGTTAAGAAGTAACATGAAATGAATGACTTTATTAGAGTGGTAGTAATGTCGTCTTTTCTTCAGACACTGTCTGTAGATGGAAAAGTGACTACATCATCAGACTGATTCAGTTCTACAAGTTCAAGTAAGAGTTTAATGTTTTTATGTAAGACTTTGGTAATTACAGACGTCTTTAAAGGAAAACATTCAATATTTTACTATGTTCTTAGCTCAACTTAGATGAATTAATGCATACCTATCTTTATTCAATGCATGCACTTTTAGTCTTTGTTAACCCTCTGGGGTCGGACCCTTTTTGGACACAGTCAGAGGTTCTGACATGCTCTCACATTTGGTCTTTTTTCAGTTGCTTTAAAACACATTAATGGCCAATATCACATAACACTGTATTCAGCACAAACTGTGCTATAATAATATGTAAGATAAATGTATGTACATGTTTGTATTTTTAAGTAAATTATGTTTATGCGTGGTTAGTAAAAACAAGAAAACAAAAAGTTGCTGAAATAAGGCCAAGAAACACATCCTAAACATTTGTTAACAAGCAAAAAAGTTATCTACTCCTGTAGAGTAGAGAATTTGCTACAAAAAGATGTAAAAACCATTTAACCCACTCATTCACGTGAAAAAATACATTGATTTAACTTTTGTAAGACACTTTTTGCTGTGTAAAGGCAATATGCATGGGAGGGTCAATGGTCATGAATATTGATGTGTTTTACACCTGAGGAGACCCAACCCCCTAATGGCTCAGTGAGGAATGTTGGGACAAAAGAACTGTGACTGTGGGGAGACTTAAAGAGAAAAACTTTTGCTTGAGACTTAAAAAGAAAAACTTTTGCTTGTAGTTAAAAAAAAATAGGTTAAAATAAAGTACAAAAGGCCTTTTTAGTAAAATAAAAGTCTTACAGGGTTGCAAAAAATGCTAACAACATGAACAATACAATAGATTTAAGAAGCTTTATTGTAATTATAAACAAAGAAGCTTAATTGTAATTATAAATAATAAAGTAACAATATGTATACATGTAACAATATTTTATATGACCAGTACAATATGGCTCTAATTAAAAGAAAATTATTCTAAATGTCAGCTGTGAAAGTTTGGTGTGCATCTAAAAATACTTCCAAATATAAAAAATAAGGTATACATTTGTAAACCATCACACACTGTAACTCTTTGGGAATGGAGTTAAATGTTGTCGTGCCATTGTTCAAAACGTGCGAGTACCAGACGAAGTTGGTGTTGCAGACACATTCCTGAAAACATATCTTAATTAATATCATGTATTTTCAAAGTACAAAGCAACACATCAGTATTACTAATATTGAGAACTTTTTTTAATAATTAATAGGGGTGACCCCGAATAGTTGAAGATTCGATGCATCGGAGAAGCCGGATTCGACTACCAATCTCACAGTCGAATCGTTGCAGATGTGTTATGAAATGAGGATCATTCAGTTTTGGCCGTATATGGGTGCACACATTATCTGATTTCGCACATAACAGCTTTCTCCCAATATATTGATATACAGCATATTATTATAATGCTGCCAATAATATGTGATGTAGCAGCTTTCAATAAATATTTTTAAAATGCGTTAATAAATCCAACAATCCCTGTGACAGGGCTACACGTCCAAAAAGAGGTTCCTATGTTAATAAACCATTGCCTCTTTGTTTCTACATTTAAAAGACGAAGCTGGCAATTCTGGCAATACTTTGGTTTTTTTATTAATTTTTTTATTTTATTTATAAATCACTCTGGTTTATCTGATTTATCTATTTGGCTTGTGTTTTGTTTCCGTGCACTTGAGGCATTTTGCACATTTGTTCTGCACGTTGTTACTTCTGACCTTATTTGATTTAAAAAATGTATTTATTATAAACGTAAATTCTGATATAATTTAAGTCTGTACATTTTGGATTGTTTTTCGTTCTATCGATGTTGCGCTATTGCGTTCTGGCCATGTTTGCGCATGCAATTTTGCCGAACGTGCTATAGGTGCTCTGCGTCTCATATTTAGAATTTCATCAAACTAAACATTACAAAACGGATGTTTTGCGGCGGGCATAAGTTTTAAAATGTATTTAAAACCGAGTGGTTATCTATTATGGTCGGTGTTCACTTTCAAATGATAGCAAAGAGATTCCTGAAATAAATAATATCATCAGGTCTTTCTGTATCTAAAGTGAATACAGAGATGATCAAAGTCAAAGCAAGCAAGCAGGTATTTCTGTGCTAAACAATAACGCGGAGTGTCTATAAAATCATTAATTTCAGTGTTTTTCTTGTTATAAATTAACGTTTAATGAATTGTATACATTATAGCTTATAGTTTTTATCATTTACAGTAACAATCACAAATTATTTGTCATTTGTCTTTTTTTGGTCATGGCTTTGACGCGCTTAATCTCCGAATTAAATAAAAATACTAAATGGGGTTTCCAAGGCAGGATCACCTTTGTTATTTTTTAGGTTTAGTTCTCAAAATGTTTTTTTGTGTGATGTTCTGTAGATCGTGGCATAAAAATGTTATGAGGAATAATTAAACAAATTTTGCCTTACATTTTACCTTAAAAAATATATATATAAATTGTATCACTTTATTTATTTCGGGTTCGTTTCTGCATGCCCCTGTACGAGTAAATGATGATGAAGCCACGTTACTAAAAAAAATTAAAAACATTATTTGTATCATGTATTTTCGGAAAATACAGATATGTTTATATATATACATCTTGTATTTTCCAAATTACTACGCAAAACATCAGTAAAAGTCTACTAATAAAACAGAAAAGCCCGCAAATGTGACTTACCCTGTGAATGTCCGTCGCATTTCTGCAAATGCCCGCTGAAGAGGAGAGTGATGCTGCCACATTCCTACAAAAGTTTTTAATAATTAATATAATGTATTCTCCACAGTAACAAACTTATAAAGCAATACTAAGGCGGTAAAGCATAGTTGAGATAAGATAATTGGGTACATAGATGCGGTATATCTTTGTTAACGGGCCATTACCGGACATATTTATGGCTAAACATTAACACATTACAAATCTCCGGACACATTTACAGCACATCGATACTACATCGATACATTTACACCCGAACAGATAGTCGCGTAAACAAGACTTGTTGAGGCATAAACACACTAGTCAAAATATATTCTAAATAGTGATATTGTTTTATGACATATTGAATATTTACACCATACAATCATACTGTTTAACGCATGACATATCTTCGGGCTCATTTACAGCACAATGTTACACCCGAGCAAATAAAGATTGATAAGTCGGCATGGACACTATAGTTATAGTAGTGATATTGCTTTATAACATTCACATTACACTTATCAGCATACGGTTTAATGTAAGAACTATAATTTTAATGTTAATACAAATTGCCAATTACGAGACGTTTTTTATAAAGTCATTATGAATATCTGCTTGCAAACAGTCAGTATACAGTATATAAAAGTTACACAACATTTAAACAAATGTAGGTAAAACTTACTCTTCAGAAATTATATCCTCAGCTGGATCAAGTCGCTCTTCAAAATACAAACGTTTATCGTCGGAGTCCTGCTCTTCGTCTGAAGAAACAGTGAACTCTTCTTCCTCGCTGTCCAGGAGCATAGAGCTTCCTCACCTGTAAAGCGTGTCATCTTCCGAACGCGTTGATAAGTGGATGAAACTGTCAAAACTCGCTGCTTCTTAAAGCATTGTTTGTGGGCGTTGATCTTGTTTGCATAGCCCGCATCAGGTAATTTCCATATGAATGGCGCGCACAAGGGAAGGTGGGATTACATTAGCGCTAATGAGGTCGAGCCAGAAAAACTGTACCTCTCTTTACTTACATGTCGATTACACAAACAGACAATGAGTTCTTCAGATTTTAATTACATCATGTAAAAGTAGACATTTCAGGCTTTCTTTAGACATATGTATCATGTTCGTGTGACAAGTATTGGCGGAGTTATCAGTTCATGTTTGAAACGTATTTGAGGAAAATGGTCAAGGAGACAGAGATGTCGAAATGCACTCCCTGTTTATTTTCTTTATTTGCCAAAAGCACACAGTTTTGTTGTTATTATGAAGGCACTCACATTAAAGTAGAGACTTCACAGTTTCGAATGATGTATTACATGTATGTGTATGATTATGAATGACGGAGTATTTTAAGTGGATGTCACAGGAAACAGGAAAAAAAGCGTCAAAACGCGGCCCCGCGTTTTTGGACCCCAGGGGGTTAAGCACTTCGTAAATGTGTTGGCATTTAGCCTAGCCCCATTCAAGTTTTATTTTGTGCCACTATACTTACTCGTCTAAGTACCTGGAAGTGTTTGGTGGCTTCTAAATTCATCCCTGTTTGGAGCCATATGAATGAATGGGGCTAGGCTAAACGCTAATACATTCTAATATTCTAATAGGCGCTGTACAAAGACCAAAAGTGCACGCACCGAAAAAAGATAGTCATGTATCCATTTGTATAAGTTGAGGTCAGGCTTGTGCAAAAATCAGAATTGAATTGAGAATGACTTCTAAATTCCAATTCAATTCTTGAATTTGAATTGATGTCAAAAACAGGATCTAGAATTACAATTCGAATTTGAATTAAAGGAAGCAGAATTACAATTCAATAGAAATTCAAAGAAATTCATATACATATTATACAGTAAGTGAAGTGTTAAAAGTGAAGCTTTCAGTATATGTCAGATATGATTGCATTACATATTCTATAAATTATATTAATTTGAACTACTTGTACAGATTACATTAACAGGAAATGTTTTCCCCCAGCAATTAATGTTATAGTCACATAACAAATGATTAAGTTTGATTTAATTGTAATTTTGTGTAACACGATGGAACATGACTTTATTTCCCAGAATGCTTTACTTTAACCAAAGAAATTTAAAATGGTTGCCAAACAATTTTCTAAAGTAACTTTCCTAACACTGAATGTATGTGAGATTCTTTATGTTGTGTGACTGTGGAATTTCTTTGAATTGCCATGAATTTAATTCCACTTCCTGTCATTCCAATTCAAATTCAACTTCCTGTAGGGCGGAGTCAATGCAATTCAAATTCCAATTCATGAATTGAATGGAGGCCAATTCTGAAATTCTGAATTGTGCACAAGTCTGGTTGAGGTAAGAACATAGTAAAACAGGGCTATTCAAATCTTACCCTGGAGGGCTGGAGCACTACAGAAGGGCTTTTCACACCTGAAATTGTTAACCCTGGGTTTTTCTAAAACCAGGGTTAACGGAATCCTGGGTTATTTTTTTCATGTTTCACACTGTTCAAACTTAACCAGGGGTTAAGCGATAACCCTGGGTATTCATACTTTGACGTTTCACACTGTGCATTCCTAAACCCTGGGTCAGGAGTCTCCAACCCAGTTTCAAAACACCTGTCTGTAATTATCAAGCCTTGATTAGCTACTTCAGCTGTGTTTAATTAGGGTTATAACATTCTAACCCTGCTTCGTTTCACACTGCATGCGTTTGGCACCACAATGAGCAGAGCAGGGATTCATAACCCTGGGTAAAAAGCGGTGCTAACAATGCTTTCAAATTACAGGTGTGAAACGCTCCTTAACCCAGGGTTAAAAGCGGGGTTTAGAATGAAGATAACCCAGGGTTAAGCGCAGTGTGAAAACCCCTTCGTACCATTAACCAACTGTGATCATGAAGACCTTGATTAGCTTGCTCAGGTGTGTTTGATCAGGGTTGGAGCTTACGTATGCAGTGCTCTGGCCCTCCAGGGTAAGATCTGAATAGCCCTGTAGTAAAATATTGAAAAACTGGTGTTTTCCTTTAAGTGCCTTGCTGATGTGCTTCAAAGTGTGATTACAGTAATGGCATAGTTTTGAAGGAAACTGTTACCAGTGGTTATAAATTAAAATATTGCAGCATTATTGCAAATCTTCATGTGGGGTAATTAGTAATCTATTACCACCAAGACCTTACTTGTAACATATGTTTGGTCAGGTGTACCACGGTAATGCTTTCTGCTTGCTAGCTACTGAACTTTTGTGCTGTACTTTTTGTAATGTGTAGATATTAGAATTGAGGACTCTGCTGAACATTGAGAAAAACTACCGTATTGGGAGAAGATGGCAAGAGTCTGATTCAAACTTCCAGTCTACCCTTAAAGATGTGGACCGTGAGCTCAGAGTCCAACTGCAAGGCTAGAACTGAATCAAGGGAGAGAGCAGTCGTCCTCCACCTGAGAAGAATATATCCAGGTATAGTGCTATAAGTGGATAAGTAGATACAATATGACATTAGGTTTGAACTTAAAAAGGACTATAATACAAACTAATACATTCATTTTTCTGCATGCTTGTTTCCTAGCTTTGCTTCAGATGGGCAGGGCATTGCATTTAGACTCTCCAAGCAGATAGCCAGCTCCAACAATAGACTGAGACAGGCAATAAAAGAATACAACAGCATTCAATAGTCACCGCAGATGAGCTTCTTACCTGCGACAATTGATTTTCAGGAATCATGTGATCCCTCTTGGCATGTCTACTTCTGCTTTGATGACACTGTAAGTATAATTATTTTACTCTAGTAACCACACAGCAGTCACTCTAGTAACCATCTGACAAACTAACTACCTGCAAATCATATTAGAAACCACCTGGTAACATAACATAACAGCATTTTGTTTTCTTTTGTCTTCTAGATTGAAGAAGATGATGTTTCGAGGAGTCTAAAAAAGCGAGGGATTGATGCCTTACATATGAAGATTCATGCAAAAGCTGCTCTCATTCAACGCTTCCAACAGCTGGAAAGAAAACTACATCAAGCCATTGTGATGTTTAAATTAATACACCTGTAAGTACCAAAACAGTGTAGATCCTAAAAATATATATTTAAAATAAAAAATACTGACCTTTCTTTGGTTGATTCCTGCTTGACCTTGCATAGACAATATTTCCATCAATGTCTCTTTTTCTCCAATGCACCCTCAGCTCAGGTGTCTTCACTGGCGCTGCTGCTTCCTCTTCTTGCAGCTCACCAAGAAAATCATCAGGACTTTGGAGCTCATCCTTCAGTTCTTGACCATCAACCAACTTATCCAAGATCATGAGATGTTATTGGAGTTCTGAATGGATGGACATGTTGATGGGCAGAAACACAAACAGATAGAAAGAGTCACAACAAAGAGATAGACAGATAAAACAAATATAAATGTAAACAGAGACAAAGAGTGCTACACGCACGCACGCGCACACACACACACACACATACATTCTGGTTTCCATGTTTTGTGGGGACATTCCATAGACGTAATGCATTTTATTCTGTACAAACTGTATATTCTATTCCCCTTACCTACCCCATTCCCTAACCCCAACCATCACAGAAACCCTTGTGCTACTTCACATTTTCAGAACATCATTCTGTTTGATTTATAAGCTTGTTTCCTCATGGGGACAATTGGTCCCCACAACGTGATAATTACCAGGTACACACACACACACACATTCCTTCCATCTGTGTTGGAAGCTGAGGTCAAATCTATATGATACTGATTTTATACCGTTATAGCTAAAATTGGCTTTAATTATTTCGTATTAAAACATGACAATTAAGCCACAATAATGGTTCTGTTAAAAATTAAGTTGTGTTGTTTATTATAGATCATGTCTGTCCGTTTATTGTAGAATTTTGTGTGGATTTTAAATAATTATTGGGCTGGAAAATAAACCAATCTGGCAACACTGTTCATCATGTTGGCCAAGTCAACATAATAACTTAGTTGCGAGCTAGTGTAATATAGGTAACATATCTCACTACTGAAAATCTTGCATTTCCCTGTATCTTGCTGCATGATTAACTTATATGCGAGATTGAATTTAATTAGCTAATTCTGCTATTAGCCTACTGCACATGTGGTGCAACAAAGTTATTTGTTTAATGACCGTCCTATTGCTACCTTATACATTTAAATGTTCCAAACACAACGTATTGTCATTATTATTATTATCGCTGTGTAAATGTAAGAATTAAATCCATCTCAATTTACCGAGTGGAATATCTTTTTTTTTCTGTTTGTAATAGCTGGATTTTTTTTTTATTAAAGAATTGCACAGTTTACAGAAACTTAAATCTTCAATATAAAGATAACATTGTGCATTTTACAATATTGCAGGTGCAGGTGCTTTAACATAAACAAAACAAAACAGAACATAAACAAATACTAACATCATCACATTTTGCCAAGGGAAATACAGATCTATAAAAAGATATCAAAATGTTTACACACATTCACCGTTTTTATTGCCTTTTGATTAAGAGACTATTTAATCGTATTAACCCAGCCAACATTGACATGTGGGCCCCACGTGGGTCCCATCTGGGCAGCATGGGTTACATGTGGGCATGGGCTTCACATGGGCAATATATGTGGGTTTCCTATGTGGGCCCCATATGGGTTTGCCCATGTGGGATAATAATGTGGGCCCCTCATGGCACCTATGTGGGCAAAACATTTTTATGCTTGAAATACAACTTTATACATTTACAATCTTAAAATAATAACTTTTGGTTGATTGTCACTTTTAAACAAATAGAAAATAATATAACAGATATGATTTGATCAGTATAAAACATTTTAAATAAAAATGCATTATTTTTTACATTTAATTAACATTGATATGTGGGCCCCACATGGGTCCCATATGGGCAACATGGGTTTCATGTGGCCATGGGCTTAACATGGGCAATATATATGGGTCCCTTGTGGGTTGACTATGTGGGTCCCATGTGGGTTTCCCTACGTGGGCCCCATATAGGTTTGCCCATGTGGGATAATAATGTGGGGCCCTCATGGCACCTATGTGGGCAAAACATTTTATGCTTAAAATACATTTTATATAAATGTAAACTCTTAAAATTATTACTTTTGGTTTATAGTCACTTTTATACAAAGAGCAAATAATATCACAGATAGGATATGATCAGTATAAAACATTTTAAATAAAAATGCATTATTGTTAACATTTATTTGTGATATTTGTAATGTTTACCTGCCAATTATTAATTTTAATTTGCACAGCTGAGCATGAGTGAAAATAAGAAATGTCAGAAAGTTCATCAGTTTGATAAGTGTGTTAATTAAAGAAATGTTTTAAACATTCTGAAAGGAGTTTGATTAGTGGAGTCAGGTGTTTCATATAAGGAGACCTCATTATGATCTGCTCACTGCTACGACACATTACGCTTGACAAAGTAGTCCTGCTTCATATGTTTTTAATTGTGATTTTTATCACATAATATAATATCATATTTTAAATAATCTTTGCTAAAATAGGCAGACTTTTAAAATTACAACTATAAAGATGATAAACATTTAAACTACAAGAATTTCCGCTCAGGCGCAAGGATACGGTTTCTATCGGAGCAGCAGGAGTCTCTCACAACTGTTACACTTGTAATTTATCCTGAGTTGTGTTTTTAGAAAATGTAATACTATGGTAAAAGTTCACGGACTGCACAGGGATGAATCAAAGCAAACGTGCAAGGACATTTAATAAGTTTGGCTGTGGATGCTTTTGAAGTTCTTCATAAAACGTTTGAGCAAAGATTAATTGATGATCAGAAGACCATCTCCAGATGAGTGAGCAATGTTTGTGTTGTTTTTGAGTTCGAAGTATTTTAAGAGTTTGACTTCTTTCAATGCTTGTGTTATCTTAAATTGTTAGTCATTACTTGCCTTAGCAGTTTTGAAATGTTGATGATTATTTTAGCATTGAAAGTGTTATAAATTGACAACGTATTTTGATTTATTGAACCTTTACAGTTTTTATTAGATTTTTCATATTGCACCTCCTTCATGTTTTGTGATGTTACAGATGAATGAAATGTTGAATATTTATGCTGAAATCTGATATTTACCGAACTGAAATTATTTTGCTTTTATCGGTTTTCAATTTAAAATAAATATATTACTTAAGTAAATTACAATTAAGCATTAAAAGTGTAATTATTACATAATAAGAGACCAGTCCAGTACAGTAAATAATGTGGGCTTCAATAGGTGGGGCCAATATGGGCCCCATGTGTGTTGCCCAGCTGGGCCCCACATTAGCCCCACTTTGTTTCTATATCAAATTCATGTGGGCAACCCAGGTGGGGCCATAGTGGAAACCCATATAGGGCCCACATAGGAAGCCCATATGGGACTATGGTGCAAGTTCACAGACTGCACAGTGATGAATCAAAGCAAACGTGCAAGGACATTTAATGAGTTTGGCTGTGGATGCTTCGGAAGTTCTTCATAAAACCATTGAACAAAGATTTAATAATGATCAGAATTAAGACCATCTCCAGAACAGTGAGCAATATTTATGTTGTTTTTGAGTCTCAAGTATTTTAAGAGTTTGACTTCTTTCAATGCTTATTTTAAGTGTTATTTTAAATTGTTAGTCATTACCTGCCTTAGCAGTTTTGAAATGTTCATGATTATTTTAGCATTGTATTGTTATAAATTGACAATAAAGTATTTTGATATATTGAACCTTTACAGTTTTGTAATTTGATTTCTCATATTGCACCTCCTTCACGTTTTGTGATGTTACTGATATTTACTGAACTGAAATGATTTGCTTTTATCGGTTTTCAATTTAAAACAAATATATTATTTAAGTAAATTACAATTAAGCATTAAAAGTATAATTATTTCATAATAAGGGACCAGTCCAGTACCCATTAAAAACCCATACTGGGCCCTGGTAAATAATGTGGGCTTCATTAGGTGGGGCCAATATGGGCCCCATATGTGTTGCCCAGCTGGGCCCCACATAAGACCCCCTCAGTTTCTATATGAAATTCATGTGGGCAACCCACGTGGGGCCATAGTGGAACCCATGGACAAACCCATATAGGGCCCACATAGGAAGCCCATATGGGGCCCACATGGGCCCCACCTTGCAATGTTGGCTGGGTAAACATATCTCTTTGTCGCTGTTTGTTGAATTCGGTCGCTCTCTGTCTACCGCTCTCGCTGTCAGATCACCACACCGGAAGTTTTCACCGGAAATACTGGGCCTCACAGTCAAGTTCGAAACGTCAGCGGTCGCCATATTGTGCACAGAGCCAATTAGAGAACATATCATTTACATAAATCAACTTTCTCTTTCCCTGCCAAATAACGAGTTTTAGTTTTTAGATCCACTAAGTGGCGCTCTTACACAACATATAACACACTTACTTTGTGTAAATCATAAAAAGTTAAAAGTAAAGAATGATGACCATTATTTGTAAGTTTTAATTTATAATATGAATACTCTATCAGTAAAATGACACCCACTGTATTTAGAAACTGTTTTTATTATAAAACAGTGATCAAATATTGAAGCAAAATCATAATAAATTACAGTTTATAAACAAGAATTATATTAAAGTTAACATAGCTTACCCCAAAAAAATTACAGGGTTAGATAATTTTAGGACATTTTCTTCACTTCTAAAACACAACAAAATTCAATGCCTAATTTAAAATACAAGTAAAAACGAAACGGAAAATGTATTTACAGTGAACAGAACATTAGCCCATTAATTTCTAGAATCTTTTGAGGATAAATAAACTCCACCGAAGCTTCAGACACCAGGCGTAGTTCTAAAAATGACCGCTTGAGGGCGCTTTAGGACGCTTATGTGCGTTGGTTGCTATTATTCAAACCTCCGCGGAAGTACTGTTTATAAGTATCAGATTTTGCAGATAATTTGTTTAATCAATGCGTAATTATATTTTGGTAGCACGGACTGTTATATGTTGTAATCGACAAGATATATTAACTTTTATATTTTTTCAGTAATAGAGGAGGGATGTTCCGATTGGTCGTTATACTATTTGTCCCGCCTCTCCTCCATTGTGATTGGACAAAAGCGATTTACAGCACGCCACTTAACATACACATTATTAGCAGAATAACAGTTGTTTTACAAAGCATCTTTAAAAACGTTTTAAAATGCATAATATAAAATGAATATGTATATTTGTTGTGGAATATCATTTATTTTATAAAAAATATTTTTAGCCAATGGGGGCCTGCTCCACCACAAGCTCCGCCTATGCCTGCATTGAGCTGCAACTTAAGTATTCCAAAGTCCTCATTTTCTATCTCTATGATAAATGTTGCTGGTTTTACTTTAAAAAAATGCATCTTGCGAATACAAGAAAAAGTTAATCTGTGAAATTAATTAATTGCACTTTAGTGATGACTATAATGACAGTCTCGATCTAATATCTTTGCACGTCTCTCTGTATTGTGCATTTAAATCATGATTATTTAATAAAAGGCGGTCTTTACTCTGATTTTATACCATTCCGTATGGTTTTGCAATTACAGTATACAGTATAAAAGACACTTTAATCTGTTAATCATTTGTGATGTTGGCAAAATGAGTTGGAATAAGCAAATTTAAATTTTTGTTATTTAGATTTTGAAATTCTTTTTTTTTTTTTAAATCACAGGGTTAGTTAATTTTAGGACATTTTCTTCACTTCTAAAACACAACAAAATTCAATGCCTAATTTAATATACAAGTTAAAACGAAACGAAATATATATATATATATATATATATATATATATATATATATATATATATATATATATATATATATATATATACAGTGAACAGCACAATAGCCCATTAATTTCTATAATATTTTGATGATAAATAAACTCCACCGAAGCTTCACACGCCAGCGCTGTTCTAAAAATGACGGCTTGAGGGCGCTTTGGAGGCGCTTATGTGCGTTGTTTGCTATTATTCAAACTTCCGCGGAAGTACTGTTTTATAAGTATCAGATTTTGCAGATAATTTGTTTAATCAATGCGTACCCATTTTGTGGTAGCACCGACTGTTATATGTTGTTATCAACAAGATATATTAACTTTTATGTTTTTCAGTAGTAGAGGAAGGATGTTCCGATTGGTCGATTTACTGGTTGTCCCGCCTTTCCTCCATTGTGATTGGACAAAATCGATTTACAGAGCGCCACTTTTGATAAATACACATTATTAGTAGAATAACATATGTTTTCTTAAAAAACGTTTTAAAATGTATAATATAAAATTAATACGTATATTTGTTGTGGAATATCATTTATTTTATTAAAAAAAATAATTTTAGCCAATGGGGGGCCTGCTCCACTGCAATGCCTGTATTGAGCTGAAAGTATTAGAAGGTCGTCATTTTCTATATGATAAATGTTGCTGATTTTACTTAAAATATGCATCTAGCGAATACAAGAAAAAGTTAATCTCTGAGAATAATTAATTCAAACCGCCAGGTGCTGTTCGAAAAATGACCGCTTGAGGGCGCTTTAGAGGCGCTTATGTGCGTTGGTTGCTATTATTCAAACCTCCGTGGAAGTACTGTTTTATAAGTATCGGATTTTGCAGATAATTTGTTTAATCAATGCGTAATTATATTGTGGTAGCACCGACTGTTATATGTTGTAATCGACAAGATATATTAACTTTTATATTTTTTCAGTAGTAGAGGAAGGATGTTCCGATTGGTCGATGTACTATTTGTCCATCCTCTCCTCCATTGTGATTGGACAAAGCGATTTACAGCGCGCCACTTAACATACACATTATTAGCAGAATAACAATTGTTTTACAAAGCATCTTTAAAAACGTTTTAAAATGTATAATATAAAATGAATATGTATATTTGTTGTGGAATATCATTTATTTTATAAAAAATATTTTTAGCCAATGGGGGCCTGCTCCACCACAAGCTCCGCCTATGCCTGCATTGAGCTGCAACTTAAGTATTCGAAAGTCCTCATTTTCTATCTCTATGATAAATTTTGCTGGTTTTACTTTAAAAAAATGCATCTTGCGAATACAACAAAAAGTTAATCTGTGAAATTAATTAATTGCACTTTAGTGATGACTATAATGACAGTCTCGATATCTTTGCACGTCTCTCTGTATTGTGCATTTAAATCATGATTGTTTAATAAAAGGCGGTCTTTACTCTGATTTTATACCATTCAGTGTGGTTTTGCATTTACAGTATACAGTATAAAAGACACTTTAATCTGTTAATCATTTGTGATGCTGGCAAAATGAGTTGGAATAAGCAAATTTTTAAAAAAAAATATTTAGATTTTGAAATTCTTTATTTTAAAAAAAAAAAATCACAGGGTTAGTTAGTTTTAGGACATTTTCTTCACTTCTAAAACACAACAAAATTCAATGCCTAATTTAAAATACAAGTAAAAACGAAACGAAAAAAAAATATATACAGTGAACAGTACATTAGCCCATTAATTTCTATAATATTTTGAGGATAAATAAACTCCACCGAAGCTTCACACGCCAGGCGCTGTTCTAAAAATGACCGCTTGAGGGCGCTTTGGAGGCGCATATGTGCGTTGTTTGCTATTATTCAAACTTCCGCGGAAGTACTGTTTTATAAGTATCAGATTTTGCAGATAATTTGTTTAATCAATGCGTACCCATTTTGTGGTAGCACCGACTGTTATATGTTGTTATCAACAAGATATATTAACTTTTATGTTTTTCAGTAGTAGAGGAAGGATGTTCCCATTGGTCGATTTACTGGTTGTCCCGCCTTTCCTCCATTGTGATTGGACAAAATCGATTTACAGAGCGCCACTTTTGATAAATACACATTATTAGTAGAATAACATATGTTTTACAAAGCATCTTAAAAAACGTTTTAAAATGTATAATATAAAATTAATACGTATATTTGTTGTGGAATATCATTTATTTTATAAAAAAAATAATTTTAGCCAATGGGGGGCCTGCTCCACTGCAATGCCTGTATTGAGCTGAAAGTATTAGAAAGTCGTCATTTTCTATCTCTATGATAAATGTTGCTGATTTTACTTAAAATATGCATCTAGCGAATACAAGAAAAAATTAATCTCTGAAAATAATTAATTCAAACCGCCAGGTGCTGTTCGAAAAATGACCGCTTGAGGGCGCTTTGGAGGCGCTTATGTGCGTTGGTTGCTATTATTCAAACTTCCGCGGAAGTACTGTTTTATAAGTATCAGATTTTGCAGATAATTTGTTTAATCAAAGCGTACTCATATTGTTGTAGCACGGGCTGTTATATATTGTAATCGACAAGATATATTAACTTTTATGCTTTTAAGTAGTAGCGAAAGGATGTTCCAATTGGTCGATGTACTATTTGTCCCGCCTCTCCTCCATTGTGATTGGACAACCCTATCTCACGGCGAATTCGTAATAATTCAAACGATTTAACCAAGTGGCTAAATCGTATGAAATCATACGAGCTGGCTCGTACGAAATCGTACGATTAGTTCATCGCATTTAACACAGCCCTGTGTTGCAGGGATTTCGTGCGCATTAATACGAATAGATTAAATCGTACTATACCATACGATTTTGTTCATCGCATTCAAGAAGCGTGACCCGTAGCCAGAAAAATACCTCTGGGTGTGCATCTGAAAATCTGCGTGTGTCACAAGCAGGCAAGATAAACGCTGGGGAATTCAGGTGCTGTAAATCCGGTGGACAGGACTCATCTCGTTATAGATCAAGATAATTTATAAAGATCTTTAAACGAAGGATTGGAATATCAGATAGTTGGCATGGTAAGCAAGTTAGTTAATATTTTTAATAAAAAAAAAAGGAAAAGCGAAATAAAACTAATAGCATACATATTGTTGTTGCGGTGTGTCACGTGACAATCATGACCCGTCGCCATGGACACAAGGGGTCAGATAAAATATTTTTAACTTACACCCCAGCCAACATTGCAAGGTGGGGCCCACATATGGGCTTCCTATGTGGCCCTATATGGGTTTGTCCATGGGTTCCACTATGGCCCCACGTGGGTTGCCCACATTAATTTGATATAGAAACTGAGTGGGGCTTATGTGGGGCCCAGCTGGGCAACACACATGGGGCCCATATTGGCCCCACGTAATGAAGCCCACGTTACATATCAGGGCCCAGAATGGATTTTTAATGGGTACTGGACTGGTCCCTTATTATGAAATAATTATACTTTTAATGTCAATTTATAACAATACAATGCTAAAATAATCATGAACATTTAAAAACTGCTAAGGCAGGTAATGACTAACAATTTAACATAACACTTAAAATAAGCATTGAAAGAAGTCAAACTCTTAAAATACTTAGAACTCAAAAACAACACAAACATTGCTCACTCATCTGGAGATGGTCTTCTGATCATCAATTAATCTTTGCTCAAACGTTTTATGAAGAACTTCCAAAGCATCCACAGCCAAACTCATTAAATGTCCTTGCACGTTTGTTTTGATTCATCCCTGTGCAGTCCGTGAACTTGTACCGTAGTATTACATTTTCTAAAAACACAACTCAGGATAAATTACAAGTGTAACAGTTGTGAGAGACTCCTGCTGCTCCGATAGAAACCGTATCCTTGCGCCTGAGCGGAAATTCTTGTAGTTTAAATGTTTATCATCTTTATAGTTGTAATTTTAAAAGTCTGCCTATTTTAGCAAAGATTATTTAAAATATGATATTATATTATGTGATAAAAATCACAATTAAAAACATTTGAAGCAGGACTACTTTGTCAAGCGTAATGTGTCGTAGCAGTGAGCAGATCATAATGAGGTCTCCTTATATGAAACACCTGACTCCACTAATCAGACTCCTTTCAGAATGTTTGAAACATTTCTTTAATTAACACACTTATCAAACTGATCAACTTTCTGACATTTCTTATTTTCACTCATGCTCAGCTGTGCAAATTAAAATTAATAATTGGCAGGTAAACATTACAAATATCACAAATAAATGTTAACAATAATGCATTTTTATTTAAAATGTTTTATTCTGATCATATCCTATCTGTGATATTATTTGCTCTTTGTATAAAAGTGACTATAAACCAAAAGTAATAATTTTAAGAGTTTAAATGTATATAAAATGTATTTTAAGCATAAAATGTTTTGACCACATAGGTGCCATGAGGGCCCCACATTATTATCCCACATGGGCAAACCTATATGGGGCCCACATAGGGAAACCCACATGGGACCCATATATATTGCCCATGTTAAGCCCATGGCCACATGAAACCCATGTTGCCCATATGGGGCCCATGTGGGGCCCACATATCAATGTTAATTAAATGTAAAAAATAATGCATTTTTATTTAAAATGTTTTATACTGATCAAATCATATCTGTTATATTATTTGCTATTTATTTAAAAGTGACAATCAACCAAAAGTTATTATTTTAAGATTGTAAATGTATAAAGATGTATTTCAAGCATACATTTTCTTTTGCCCACATAGGTGCCATGAGGGGCCCACATTATTATCCCACATGGGCAAACCCATATGGGGCCCACATAGGAAACCCACATATATTGCCCATGTGAAGCCCATGCCCACATGTAACCCATGCTGCCCAGATGGGACTCACGTGGGGCCCACATGTCAATGTTGGCTGGGAGAAGCCCTAGATATTGCCGTATCAATTTCCAATCTTATGTACTTTTTCTTACTTAGACGATAGAAAAACCATAGATCGAGGAGAGAGAACACTTTATTTAACTCCTCTATCTCTCCATAGTTTTACTTAATGAGACTTGATAAACCTTGTCCCTCATGCTGGCCCTTACAATACCGGTAAGTAAACCAGCATCTAAGCTGCACTGTTATGTCCAGATTTATAGTGGTTCTATTCTATGTATTTATAAGATAACTATACAATCTCTGAACAAGCAGAACACAGTTAAATTCCAAACATTTAATATAATAGTTATATATAATTATATATGTTGAATTTAATGAGAATTGTCCAATAGCATCAATGCTTAAATACAATATATTATAATTAAACCATACATGTTCCCTAAATAAACCATATATACTAATATTGTTCAAATTTTCTATATATTTTTACCTGGTAATCCACAAGCCCCAATGTGAGAGTGTGTAGTAAATTTTATCTCACATTACTGTAAGCTGACTGGTGTATAGATACAATAGTATACAATAGGTTAACATTTATTTTTTAATATTTGTTAGACAAGTGACTTACAGTGCATTCAAGCTATAGATATCAGCGTGTTCTCTGGGAATTAAACAAAAGTTAACAAAATGCTCCAATCACTGATCCACAGAAACATTGCAGCAAGTTTTGTAGTAAACATCTTTATTTTCATAAAATAAGGAAACTGAAAACAAACTATATATAATTCACATGACAAGTCTCTACAGGGAAAGAAGGTATTTTTGCAACACAATGTGAATGCCCACATGGAAAATGCAAGTGCAAGTGTGTATAGTTGTGGCGAATTTTAATCAAGGTCCTCAAGGATGATTTCTTTGGGTCTCCTCCATCCAGCAAAGTACGTAATGGAATCCTCAAAATGAGCAACATATTCACACACAGCACTGAAAGTATCCCTATCTGGCAATCCTGTCTCCATTCGCATCACACTTTCACTGATCTTAAAGGCTGAATACCTGTCATGACAGTTACTCGTGTGCCTTTGGAGTTAGTCTTTGAGAAGCTGAATCTCTGTTATGGAATGCTCTAACTCAATCTCAAGCTGGATTCTTCTTCTTCGTCCAGACTGCAGCTCTTCTTTAGTTGTGCTTTTATTTGGTTGTTCCTCAGAATTGATAGTGAGGGTTTGATCAGCCGGAGATGGTTCATCATCTTTGTCAGCCATAAATTGTAGCCATTTCCTCCTCTTTATAAATGGGTGGTGGAACATTTTTAGGCACATCAGCCCTATCCTGTCTCAGGGAGTATGAATGATCTTCCAAAATTTGTCCAGTGGGAACATCATTTGTGGATATAAACAAAACGGGGACATTTTATCCCCTGCAGGAAAATGACAGCTGCAGATGCGAGAATGGACACTGGGCATCCGGTCAGCTCGTCTAAGGATAAATTCAAAATAAGCAGTGTTAGTTTTATGGAAATTACACCTTTACAAATTAAAATTACAAAAATCACACTTTACTACTAAAATAACAAAGATAAATATCATTGTTATCTAATGCCTAACTAGTGCTGTTTACAAATAACTACAATCATTATTATTAGTGGGTAAAGCAAAGTTGAATAAAAGTCAATAAACCAGGTATTATTTTGAATATTTTAATTAAACACATTTCTCGAAGTAACGTTAGCCTTTCATAAAACTGCAGCGGATCTAATCTATCTATTAAACAGCAAAGTAAACAAGCTTTAAGATATTTTAAGAGAAAGACACAGGTAAGTTATTTTAGCTGTTGATTTTGTAATGAAAAACGTTTATTCTTGCTAACTTAGCCTGTTTAATTCCATCTGACCGTCCAAGTATCATATCATTAGCGTGTTAAGCAATATGCACCAGTTTGGTCGTGCATGGCCACATTAAGGCAGTAAATACGGTGTTCACATGGAAATCATCGTTGTGTTAGCTTACCTTACGGCACGAACAGTCTCCGCTGGGAAACATCGGACGGTAAACGAGCATCTTTCATCGACGACTTGTGGTTGCATCTCTGGACAAAACAAAACATGTCAAACTACAGTCTCTCCACAGTACAACAATATTTGGAAAAACTACAATTTGAAAAGACTAAATATATAACGTTATGTATATTAACTGAAAGGTAAACTTCTGAGAACCTGAGGCTGAAAGGCTAGTGACAGATTTTCTGTCATGATGACCTCTAAACTCCCCGCCAAGGATGTAGTCCCTATTAGCAACTTGTTAGCAACCACCGTTTTTAAGGCACAATAAAGTTTTAAAAAATCACAAGCAGATTATAATTGGTGTATTTTATGTCATAGAACAAAACGAGAAAATATTTAGAGGTTTTGTTAACCACAGACCTTATTTCAGGCGATTTAGCAAAAACCCATTCAAAAAACCCATAGACTTCAGGGCGAGGGAACCCGTAGTGCTAAAATGCTAACTCACTTTGGCATTTTAGCCTACAAAGTGACGCCATTACTTCGGCACTCTATTGCTACAGCAGCGGAGGACTTTTATTTTGTTGAACAGACTTGAGGAACAACGGATGATGTCACATATTCACATTTTGGTTGACCAATTGGCGGAGAGGTGCGTCTAGCGACCGCCCACGTGTGACAACGAATATTTGAGTGGTTTATTCGTTTTGTACCAAAAAACAAAAAAACGAAAAATCAACCCGAAATCTCTTTTTTCGTCTTTCGGTAAAAAACGAAAAAACGAACAAAGGGGCCGTTTTCTCGTTTCTGCTTATTTCATTTGAAGTTGAAAAACAAACTATCAAAAGGTACACGGACCGAACAGGATCGGCTGCTACACCGGCTGTTCGTCGTGTCTGTGAAGGTACACATAGACGGAATCGCAGTGTACTTTAGCGTGTTTCGCTTCATTCCGAGTACATTGGGTTCGATATCTTCCAGCTTGAAATGGAGACTGCAAACCCTCAGGTTTTTCAATTTTACCGCATCGTTGTCTTCTCTGAACTTTGCGTGGTTGATAGCCCGCAGCCATTGTTTACACCGCGGCAAATGATGAAAACTTACTGCTTGTCCTTTCCCGGTTTTGGTTGAACATCCCGTTACAACGCAACGTATCATCATTTCAATGTGGAAAAGGTAGTATTTATAATAATATATCAACTAAATCGTTGCAGACGTGTCTGTAAAAGTTGTATTTAGCCGAGTTGAATCTCCCTCCCTCCCTCCTGCCATCTCGAACCGGTAGGCGTGACTAGGGAGTGGCCTCGTAGAGCAGCGAAGCAATGCATTCTGGGACATGGTGTTTTTCATACACATTATCAAAAAACCAAAATTTATTAATATTCTCGGCCAAGAAGGCACAAAATTCTAAAATAACTCCACAGATATAATACATAGGTGAAAAAAATTAAAAATATAATCAAATTTCAATTATATGAAGAATTCCTTTAACAGCCATTTGAAATGTGCATTATTTTTGCATTTCCATGGGCTGTTACTGGGCCCCTGGAAGATGAAGGACAGTAAAACCTACACAGATGTACCCTCTTCATCATGGATTACAATCTGTGCTGAGTGAAATTTTTATCTGAACAATATTTTTATTTCCCACATTTTCCAAATTCTTCTTGATTGTGTTAGGTTTTGCTCATTGTGAGACTATGTAATCAGAATACCGTAACAGTTGAAGAGAAACCTCTTTTATAAATATTTATTTATATTAAATAAATGCTTGAACATGACATGATTTTTCATGCAAATGACTTAAATGATCAGCAAATTAGTTGCAAATTCATTTATTTCTGCCAATCAAATTGTTTCTTCTGAGACGTTTTGTTAATAACAATATTTTATAAGCTCTCGCATGTGATGCCAAGTAATCTAAATAGCAGTGGAATATAAATAGAAAGTCAGATGAGAAGAATGAGATACCTAAAATATCTACTACAATACAGTGGGTGAGAGTGAGGCACAACGCTTTTTGACTTTGGCTCTATCATTCAAAAAACATTTAAGTTAGATGAATCTCTTTTTTTACACAATTAACACACACATCTCTGCTACAAATGAACACTTAAAGTTTGTTTGTGAGACCTACCATTATTATACAATTACACAGAAAGTGACAGGAGGGCAAACATTACCCCATGTATGGGGTTCATTAACAAACAGAGGGTTTGTTGTAAACAAATAATTCAATCAAATTCTGTCTATATACTAAAGGTGGATATTGTTTATATATCTGCCTATAATAGATAGATATCCACACATTCATCCATCCATCATCCTTCATCTAGCCATCCTTGTATTATGCATTAATGAATAGAAAAATATATTTTAAAAGAGATGCACAATTAAGACAAAACATATAATTGTGAGTTATTTCCCCCGATGTTGTTGTATTAACAGTCATCATTCTGATGAATAGTATATACATTGTTTTTATTTTATTATCATTGCATACCTGAGGCTTCATAGTAAGACAGTGTATAAAATAATATAAGGCAAGATTTGGTGACTTACACACCCAACTCAGAAATGGAAAAAAAAACATAAGATGAAGAAATTTACTTACATGCCTCCAAAACACTCTTTGTTCAATATCTTAACCAAAACAAATCAAAACTTTAAATAAATTCATAGGAGATCTTCTGACAGTAAGAGAAAAAGACCAAAAGCACAGAATGCTCGCCCTGTATAAATATGTAAAGTAGCTGCATTACAATTAACCCTGTGTTAGTTTGTGCCCTGGTCACCCCTACTTTAATTACTGCACTTAGTTTTCACCACTGACTGGTTGTAGAATAATATTTGACATGTATACAGTACATGTGTATTATGTGAATAAAGAGGCTACATAAGGTTATGAAAAGTAGATTTTATTAAATGCTTTATATTGACAGTTAGAAATCTTTGTCCAGAATAATGGAAGGTGTCACAGTCTTGTGGATTTCAGACCATCACCAGAAATGTCAAAGTCACTGTCGTACTCATCAGTACAAGAAGTTGATGTTCTCAGCTCCAGACAAAACTTAACAGTCTCTTGCTTGCAACTTAATTTCTCAGATTTTATGTTGCTTTCTGGGAATAGTGCTCAGCAGACCTTTTAGACCCTCTTCACTTGGGCCACATGGCGAATCTTAAAAGAGGAACACAATAACTTTAATTAGCAACTTAATAAACAGACATTATTGGTGCGGTTATTTATTAGGGCTGTCCCTATAAGGAAACAAAATGTTTGCTGGTCAGAAGAGTCACAGACAAACTTTAATGCCTGTACAAAATAAAAAACAAAGTCAACAGGATCTGGTTGTATGGTAATTACATATGTCAGGAAGAAATAAAGTGAAATGACTTGTAGAGCTACAGCCACTTATTGTTTAAAGGAAAACACCACCGTTTTTTAAAATTTTACTATGTTTTAACCTCAACTTTCAATGCGTGCACTTTTAATCTTTGTACAGTGCTTCTTAAATGTGTTAGCATTTAGCCTAGCCCCATTCATTCCTATGGCTCCAAACAAAAGTTTTAATTTGTGCCACCATACTTACCGTTATAACTACTCATGTAAGAGTCTTTAAATAGGAAAAACATGGAACTGTTGGGTGGCTTCTAAATTCATCCCTGTTTGGAGCAATAGGAATGAATGGGGCTAGGCTAAATGCTAACACATACACAACGTGCTGTACAAAGATTAAAAGTGCATGCATCGAAAAAAGATAGGTGTGTATTCATTCGTCTAAGTTTAGATAAGAACATAGTAAAATATTGAAAATATGGTGGTGTTTTCCTATAATTATGTGTTTTCTTTACTACCGGTACTTGTTACTTCAATGATTAGAGAGGATATGTCCTATATGTAGTCATGTGAATGTACACATTAGCAGATTTGAGTTAATAGGTTATACCAGGGGCGGAGTGGGACCAAAAAATCTACCCGGAAATTTCGTATACCACCGGCCCTCCGTGGTAAAAAAATGTCTTGTAGCCTTTTTGTAGTAAAACTAGGGTAATACAAATCGTAATCAATTTGCCCCCCCCCCAAAAAAAACTTTTTCATAATAATAATAAAATCATTAAATCATGGCTAATTTTCCTAAATGAGTAACTATACAAAATGATACCTGGTTGAAAGACGGAGATGCGCACCTTAATCAGCTATTACATAACAGAGCGAGACCAGAGATGAATGTGCTCATAAACGGAGTAATACGGAATAATTTGTGCATCTTTAAATAACTGTAAGTATATTTCCTTTAAATATAATTTTTGTCATATAAAGTTTTGAGAGATAATAATGTTTTTTTCCATCCACGGTTATTGCTTATTTATTTTAACGTGTTTGGCGCATTACCTCAGAGTGTATTTCAGTAATATTGCTTTTTTCCCGCTAATAATAATACAATTTACATGCCAATCCTGCTTCCTTGTCTTTTTAATCATTTCAATATGCTGTTATATTAAGTTATGTGGATATTTAATGGCATATGAGACGTTAATTGCCGTTATATTATCTCGTCTAATATTAAAATCATATCTGGAATAATGTGTGCATCTTTGAATAACTGTAAGAATACAGTTCATTTGAAAATAATTTTTGTCAAAGTTTTGAGAAATAATAATGTTGTGAGGATATTTATATATTTCAGTTGAATACTTTCGTCTATTAATATGGAAATCTAATAGGAATCTAATAGTAGGAAATATAAAATGTGATCCTGCAAAGCTTTCTAAATTTTATTTATTATATAGCCATATGGAAATAAACCTTTGCAATCTCTTTTCACATCAAAGGCCGACAGGCTATGCAATTTGGAGAGGGGCCGTTCAATAATCCCCCTATATTTTAAAAAAATCCTAAACATGGTTGGACCTGCCGAAAAGGTTGAGCACTTTTATATAGCCTACTGTGTTGAGCAAAGAGGCTGCACAGTTTGACCAGCGGGAAGCGGCCGCACATCAGGCCGCCAGACGGGGTTGATATAACTTGCAATGTATCAGACCGGCCCTCGCAGCCTCAAAACACTACCGGCCCACCGGGAAATGTCCCGACTCCCCCGATGGCCACTCCGCTACTGGGTTATACTCTTACTAACAACAAAACAAAAATATCCATTGCCATTATGCCATATATTACAAATACATACTTTTCATTGTCTCAGTAGAAAACAAGCAGGACACCTCTCTGATGGCATCAGCACAAGCTGAAAGAGATTTCCAATGATGGTCCATCTCTGCAACAAGAATCTTCTGCTCCTCCTGAAGTCTCCAAACTGACACTGTCCTTAGATCAACAGAGTCTGGAATGCAATTATGAGAACGTCTTAAGTCATTAAGTTTTCATGGACTCTTGGTTTTGTAACTGGCTTTGCAGAGCTTTTTTGGCAAACAATCACAGATAGCAAGAAACAAACCCAAATCTTTAATGCACAGCTTCAAACACTGCTAACACACAATTCAAAACATCTCAAACAAATTCTACTGATGTCATTACCTTCTGATATCAGTAAGATGGCCAAATTGTCAAACTTTTGCTGATTCCAGCACATGGCCACGGCAGGTCTGAGCATCCTGCAAACACACAAAATATTATGTCATCATATTATGCCCCCTATTTATTATATGATTATATAAATAGTGCAGTATTGCACCTGCTAGTGCAGTTCCCTGCTTAAAAATCCAGCTTAGACCAGCATAAGCTGGTGAGCTGCTTTTAGCTGGTCTTCCAGCTTGGTTTTAGCTCGTATTGCTGGTGTAGCAAGCTGGTCTAGCTGTGTTTTGGTCACTTGTTAAGCTAGTCTAGCTGGACCTGCCTGGAAGACCATCTGACCCACCAGCTTGACCAGCTTTGCCAGGCTGGGAGGACCAGCTTAGACCAGCTACTGCCACCTTAAACCAGCTAAAACTAGCTACCAGCTTATGCTGGATTTTTCATTAGGGTTGTTTTACCTGCTTGGGTTTTGTGGTCACTGTGATCCTAGAGAAGAAGGCATTGCACTGTTCCACCTCCTCTCCTAGTGTTAATCCAGCACCATCTTAATATGCCATACTCCATTTCACCTGGTTAAAAATGAAGAAAGAAAGAACCAGATGTTTGCCGATGTTTAATTTATTTTTCCTAACCTCACATTTAAAATCATGGGCTTTGGTATGAAATACTGAAAGGAAATGAATGTCTATTGTTACATCTATTGTTGGGAATAAAGTATGAAAAGATATTTAAGATTCTGCTTTAACAGGAAAAAAACTATGTTCTTTACATTCTTACCATTAATTGTGACCACAGCAATTGTCTTTCCTGGACAGACCCTTGATGACTCAGGTGAACAACCATAGATTTTGTCAGGCATTTTCACAGGTACAACCCGCACTGAAAAACATCATACAGTAGAATACATTTAAGATCATTTGTTTTGACTGAGTAATATAAGATTGTAATGGATCAATGGTGGGAAGCACATTGTTGAAAAGTACATGAGATATGCTTAAAATCCTGACTGACACGGATTATCCACATACATTCAACATCAAACAATGTGACAAAAAGATATAATTGAGATAGTAAAGCATATTACTGTAGCTTAACTATTCTGAAAATGATTTATGATATATGTTGTACATACACAATATGTACATACACAAAACTTACCACAATGAGAAAGAGCCTTATCCACCACAACAGTTGTTGGAGGCAATGGCTGGAAGAATCCAGCAGTCATGGCATCTCTGCTATGGAGGACATGATGACGTCACATTCAGCACAGAAGAAGGGACGAGGTCGACAGTCACAACACCGGAAAACAGCTGGGCCTCTGCCACAAACATTTTCTTGTGCCACAGCCGTGTTCAGCAGACGGGGTCTCTCTGCCCTCCACCTCTCTGAAAAGAGACTTTGACGTGTACTCCAGTTTGAGGAATCCAGAAGAGGATCTCTTGAGTTTCCAGGAGGTGATGCCTCAGAGATATTGTTCAGTGACTGCTGAAGATCTTGTAGAAAACACTCTGTTAAAATAGTATACAAAAACAATACTTTTATGTTTTCCTTTATACATATATATTTACAGCATCTAAGTGTACTTAATGGAATGGCTTTGAGTGTAAAAGGTACAGGAATTCAAGCTAATTTAAGAAAAGAAACTATGTATTTACATTATATACCACTGTCATATTCTGTATAGATATAAACATATTGAAGTACACAGCAACAGTATCACAATGAGTGTCAAGAGTGCTTTGGGAGGATCAGTGTTCTGAATGTGATCTGCTTTGGGGGATTAAAACAACACAAAGTACGGATGGTCGATAATTTGCATGCGATATCATGCGCGAAGTGAAGCCGGTTCCTTGATTAGGAGTAAATCGCCACAAAGCCATAGTTTACTGACAAGCTTGGCCATATCGTATACATACCGCAGGCAATACGTCCGTGATAATTAATGCGAAATTGCCCCGATTGCGATTTACTTCTAATCAAGGAAACGGCTTCACTGACGGAGATGCGCAATGACAATCACATGCAAATTATCGCCCATCCCTAACAAAAAGCAACATTTATATATAATATACAATATTATATACATTTATACAAATTTCCAACTTACCAGTCTGGTTTCCAGTCTGTAATGGTGCAAGCTCACTGTTTAACATTATATATTGAGAGAAAAACTAGAGCACTTTAATTTCCCAAACCCTAATAGGGGTTTCACACTGCGCTTAACCCTGGGTTATCTTCATTCTAAACCCCGCTTTTAACCCTGGGTTAAGGAGCGTTTCACACCTGTAATTTGAAAGCGGTGTTAGCAGCGCTTTTTACCCAGGGTTATGAATCCCTGCTCTGGAGCAGGGTTACCACCGCATTTGTGGTGTTAACCCCGCATTGTGGTGCCAAACGCATGCAGTGTGAAACGAAGCAGGGTTAGAAGGTTATGACCCTAATTAAACACAGCTGAAGTAGCTAATCAAGGCTTGATAATTACAGACAGGTGTGTTGAAACTGGGTTGGAGACTCCTGACCCAGGGTTTAGGAATGCACAGTGTGAAACGTCAAATTATGAATGCCCAGGGTTATCTCTTAACTCCTGGTTAAGTTTGAACAGTGTGAAACATGAAAAAAATAACCCAGGATTCCGTTAACCCTGGGTTTAGAATAACCCAGGGTTAACAATTTCAGGTGTGAAAAGCCCTAATGTTAACCGTCCAATTACTAGTTATCTATATGTCATGCAAATGATGACAGCAAATAAGAATGATCAAATAGAACAGATTATAAAGAAACAAGCTGATTGGCTATTGACAATAGCCTAAGCGGCCAATCACACCAAACGCGTTTTAAACGTATGGAAACCGAAGGCGCGCCACACTGCTTTTTTGATCACTTTAAAAAAAGGAGCAGTTTGCTGTTATGACAGATATTAGCAGAAACTTTACAACGAGAGCACTTGCTCTGGCCTTGAAGGAGGGTGAGAGGTGCACAAATATGCAGCAGATAGTGAGCGACTCCAGTCTTGTTGTTCCAAACAACAGTAAACAATCGTCACTAAAACGGAAGGCCCGCCTCTCCCCTCATTTGATTGTACAACGGAAAGACGCGAATGATGTCGGGTGCTTTTTCGCTCTCAGTGCTCCTTCAAAAACACGTGCTGCGGTTAGCAGCATAAAACTCAAGGCGTTCGGCGTGCATACGCTTACTGCCCATAGAAAATCATTCAAAACATGCGTCTATAACTGCCATAAACACGTTTGGTGTGATTGACCCCTTAGAAGTAGAAGTATTCATTGATTTAATACACCTGTAAGTACCAAAACAGTGTAGATCCTAAAAATATATATTTAAAATAAAAAATACTGACCTTTCTTTGGTTGATTCCTGCTTGACCTTGCATAGACAATATTTCCATCAATGTCTCTTTTTCTCCAATGCACCCTCAGCTCAGGTGTCTTCACTGGCACTGCTGCTTCCTCTTCTTGCAGCTCACCAAGAAAGTCATCAGGACTTTGGAGCTCATCCTTCAGTTCTTGACCATCAACCAACTTATCCAAGATCATGAGATGTTATTGGAGTTCTGAATGGATGGACATGTTGATGGGCAGAAACACAAACAGATAGAAAGAGTCACAACAAAGAGATAGACAGATAAAACAAATATAAATGTAAACAGAGACAAAGAGTGCTACACACACACACACACGCGCACGCACGCACGCACACACACACACACACACACACACACACACACACACACACACACACATACATTCTGGTTTCCATGTTTTGTGGGGACATTCCATAGACGTAATGCATTTTATACCATACAAACTGTATATTCTATTCCCCTTACCTACCCCATTCCCTAACCCCAACCCTCACAGAAACCCTTCTACTACTTCACGTTTTCAAGAAGCATCTTTTTGTTTGATTTATAAGCTTGTCCCTACAAGGTCACAAAAACACTGGTATTCCTATCTTTGTGTGGACAATTGGTCCCCACAACGTGATAATTACCAGGTACACACACACACACACACACACACACATTCTGGTTTCCATGTTTTGTGGGGACATTCCATAGACGTAATGCATTTTATTCTGTACAAACTGTATATTCTACTCCCCTTACCTACCCCATTCCCTAACCCCAACCATCACAGAAACCCTTCTACTACTTCACATTTTCAATAAACATCATTCTGTTTGATTTATAAGCTTGTTTCCTCATGGGGACATCAAAATGTCCCCACAAGGACACAAAAACACTGGTATTCCTATCATTGTGGGGACAATTGGTCCCCACAACGTGATAATTACCAGGTACACACACACACACACACACACACACACACACACACACACACACACACACACACACATCAATATTCCTTCCATCTGTGTTGGAAGCTGAGGTCAAATCTATATGATACTGATTTTATACAAGCGTGCCGCACAAGCCCTGAAAAGTGGAGCCAAAACGTCTCAATTGCCCCCCAGTGACCGGTCCCAGTATAGGTCATAAAGCCCGCCTCCCCATGTTATTCAATGGGACTTGAGACCAACTAAAAAAAATAATTACACTTCAATTATCTTTTTTCCGAAGCTGGTTTCTGTCATTTACTGTAGTTTTTATCACGCTGATGTAAATTCAAATGTTTGTTTTTAAAATAAGTTTGTTTTTAGTTAGTTATTTAATGATATAAAAACGGTGGTGTCACGTCATGATTGACAGCTGTGATATCGTGTGATATGCGCATTCTACGAGAGCGAGGGCGGGGTTTTGACTTCGCGCCTTACATTCCTGCTCACTACTGCGCATGACTGGTCCCGAAATCGCTATTGCGCAGACTCAAGACCCAAGATGTCAGCGCCATATCGGGACACTGGCGGCTTCACTTTTCACCAATGGAAGAGAGCGAACAGGTGTCGTCCATCTTTTTTACAGTCTATGATTTTATACCGTTATAGCTAAAATTGGCTTTAATTATTTCATATTAAAACATGACAATTAAGCCACAATAATGGTTCTGTTAAAAATTAAGTTGTGTTGTTTATTATAGATCATATCTGTCCGTTTATTGTAGAATTTTGTGTGGGTTTTAAATAAATACTGGGCTGGAAAATAAACCAATCTGGCAACACTGTGCATCATGTTGGCCAAGTCAACATAATAACTTAGTTGCGAACTAGTGTAATATAGGTAACATATCACTAGTGAAAATCTTGCATTTCTCTGTATCTTGCTGCATGATTAACTTATATGCGAGATTGAATTTAGTTAGCTAATTCTGCTTTTAGCCTACTGCACATGTGGTGTAACAAAGTTATTTGTTTAATGACCGTCCTATTGCTACCTTATACATTTAAATGTTCCAAACACAACGTATTGTCATTATTATTATTATTATTATTATCGCTGTGTAAATGTAAGAATTAAATCCATCTCAACTTACCGAGTGGAATATCGCGCAATGGACCTGCCCTTGGGGATCGTCATTCGATGACGTCAGAGTTATTAAATTACAGGATTTTAAATTAATAATCAGACAACCCATAAATTAATCGAAAACAATCGTAGTATAGTAAAATGTATATTTATATCTATATTTATTAAAATCAACGAGTCTCTGATAAAAATGATTTACCACCCAGCATGCATCACGCCTAATCAAAGCACTTATGATCAGAAAACGCTTAAAATACTACTTTTACGCGCCGTGGAGCATTGTTAAACTCACCTCTGATTGTTGTTTTACCTGCAGTTGAGAGCTGTTTTAATAAAAATCCCCTCTGAATGTTATTTTACCCGAATTGGAGCGTTGTTAAACTCACCGCTGAATGCTACTGAACCTGCAGTTGAATGTTGTTTAACTCACCGCAGACCGCCCTGTTGCGTATTTGCGATCAGACTGCGGGGGATTATTAACATTAAAAACCAGTTGAATGGCCAGATTAATATGATCCGGGTGCCCCATTTGACTTGCGCTGGCATAGATCATTTATTGTTGCCTATTCCTATTTATTCTTATTACGATGTAGGTTCCGGTTGCGATGCGCTGTCCCAAGACGTCAAATTTCAACGCTGTTGAGTTCTAATAGAAATCTATCGGACTACCCGACACGTTGAAAAATAACACCAAGGGTATACCCAGGGCGTTAAAAGGTGAAGCCAAATCCCTTGACCATGCGCCTAACATTTGACGAGTAGGGAGTGAGACTGTTGCGTGCAGAGACCATCCACAATTGGTGCCCATATAAGGGCATAGCCGCCCACCTTGCAGCTCAAAACCTATGGCTAAAATCAGTTTTGCTGGTTAATAAATAAAATAAAATAAATTAATTTATTAATAACTTGTCAAATGTATACTTACATAGTTAAGAGATTAGTAATCATTTAAAGTGATGATGTTATTTCCCATCAGATGTTTTGGTTAACAACATAAAGAAAACTACACTAAGCCAGAACTGTTATTATAATTTATAATAAATTAAACAAAGTGCTTTGTAAGTCTTTTTTAATGTTGTGCTTTGTATATTTATAAGTTAAACCAGTGTGAGTTACATTCACAGCACATTCACTTTAACAAGCATAACATTATAAACTTATATTAGTACAGTGTGATGCATTTTAAAGTGGCTAAAGGCAGCGTAAAACATGTTAACAAGCCACATACCAGCAGATGACCATACAAATCTTCCTATATTGGTGGATTTCATTTGTCAAAAAACATTGTTTTTATAACTACATAACAATACTACCTTCACATTTTGATGTGATATATAAATACTGTAAAAACATGCGTTTTGTAAAAACAAGGGATAGTTCACTTTAAAATGAAAATTCTGTCATCATTTACTCATCCTCGTGTTGTTCTGAACCTGTATGAGTTTTTTTTTCTGATGGACACAAAGGAAGATGTTTTGAGAAATTATGGTAAACACACAGCAGTAAGTGACCATAGATTTCTATAGTAGGAAAAAATATTTTGGAAGTATTGTGATAAATGACTAAGAAGATATTTTGATAAATGATGTTAAGCACACAGTTGACGGTACCCATTAAATTTCATCATTTTTTTTTATTCCTACTATGGAAGTCTATGGTCACTTACTGCTGTGTGTTTACCATCATTTCTCAAAATATCTTCTTTTGTGTTCATCAGAAAAAAGAAATTCATACAGGTTTAGAACAACATGAGGATGAGTAGAATTTTCATTTTAAAGTGAACTATCCCTTTAAGAAAAATCACAGCTCTTTGCCTCTAACTCAATGTATTTCAATGGCTCACTATGGGCTTCTAGGAACTAACTGAAGTCTCCATGAATCACGTGTCGGCCGAGCTTCTGGACTTCCGGTGGCACAACTCTGTTTGTTTATCTATGGCTCTGGCTAAAACATGCACATAAAGATGTTCCCTTTCGAGAGCGGTCCCTCGACATTGCGTCCGCTATGGGAAACTCCTCCCTCTTCCGGTTTCTCTGAAGCTTTTATTGAACAACGCCAGTGTACTGGCCAATGCCGCCCATGACAGCATATAGGGGCGGGACTTCCGCTGCTATATAGCCTGTTAAGGCGGCAAAATACTCAGATTCTTTCTCTTCACCGTGACTGAAGCGTCTCACCGTAAATCGTCGCACTTGTGGGGGACGCAAGGATCGCGTCCCGTACACGCGTTCCGGCAGAATTTTACAAGGATTTAGAGCTTCGCTCCTCGAGTGAAGAACCGTGTATCTTATGGACTCCGAGATATATCGAAAAACTGCATTCTCAGCAGCGAACCACCGCCGCCAGTTGGTGGCAATGCTGCCAAACTGAGGAGAACGTTGTGTGCCTTCCAAGGTAACATTACACCCGCCCTATTAGCCTCATACCCTCGGGGGATTCCGAGGTTACGGACACGGGAAAGCCACAAGGCTTCCTTTCCCCACCTATGCAATGCGTAAAATGCCACAGTGTGCACAATACATTTACAGTTGCAAATACCCTCTCATATGTGTTTGTCCTTTACTTATAACGCGCTTCGGCCGCTCCCCTTACATGATTAGACCCCCACTCTGGCGTCAAAAAATGACGCGAAAGGTATACCCTCCCCGTCACATATTGACGAATGGTCAAGTGTCGTCAAATATTGACGACATGGGGTGAGGATGTGTTGGCCACAGACACACTCCTTTGATTAGAGTGATTTCTGCATGCGTGCGTGTGAGCATATAGCACGGTCTGCATGCCAGCATTACGTTTATGTGCTTGGTTGGGGATACGGACACAGGCTTCATGCGAGCCCGTCCCTCTCAGGAGCATTCTGGATATGAGTCTGCTCTGAGATATTCCACCCGAGACACTACAGTGTTGGTGACGAACGCCTCTCTGGTAGACCGACTGGCTTACAAGTTCACAGCGCATCACTTACTGTACCACACAGCAATTTGCGCCTGCTCTTCATTAAGCAGCTCATGTCTCGGCTGCCGCAAATGGGACACAGACTTAAGGGCTGTTAAGGACTTTAGACTGTTTGAGATTGGTTTGGACGTAATGAATCGGTACATGATGGTGGAAAGTGTAAGCTTTGTCCTTATCCCAGTTGCACTTTGTATGTAACACGTTGTGCTCGGCCAAGTGCCAGCGGTTACTTGTTGCCCCAATTGGGTTTTGCTGCTTATACATGCAAAATTAGTAAGGAGAGCGAGCCTTCCTACTAGACGCCCCTCTTTACGCAGCGCCTGTAATGGTGTTAAGCAATGACTACGACCCAGTGCACTGTCACGTGTTGAACATTCTGTCTTTGCATCAGTGAGCAGATGAAGGAGAAGCGGGCTGTCTACCCCAAGGGTTTTTCATGCAGTTATCCCTGCGTTTTCATGCTGGTGCCTTGGGCGCGCAGTGGCCAGGCACAATTAATTCTCTTAAGTGAGAAAACCGGCCAATCACTTGCCTATTTTAGTGCCGTCATGGACTATATATGCCCTAAAGGGACTATGGGCCTTAAACCACCCTCAGCGCAGTTAGAGCATAGACGGTTCATAGACTGTAAAAAAGATGGACGACACCTGTTCGCTCTCTTCCATTGGTGAAAAGTGAAGCCGCCAGTGTCCCGATATGGCGCTGACATCTTGGGTCTTGAGTCTCCGCAATAGCGATTTCGGGACCAGTCATGCGCAGTAGTGAGCAGGAAGGGAAGGGGCGAAGTCAAAACCCCGCCCTCGCTCTCGTAGAATGCGCATATCACACGATATCACAGCTGTCAATCCTGACGTGACACCACCGTTTTTATATCATTAAATAACTAACTAAACACAAACCTATTTTCGCTCTTCGCTGTTCTCACGGCGTGTTTGAATACATCTCCCATAGCGTCAATGGACGCAATGTCGAGTGACCGCTCTCGAAAGGGAACGTCTCGGTTACTATCGTAACCTCGGTTCCCTGAGAGAAGGGAACGAGACATTGCGTAAGCCGCCGTGTCACTGCTCAGATCAGCTCTACTGTTCGTTCAGTCGAAAGAATCTGAGTATTTTACCGCCTAAACAGGCTATATAGCAGCGGAAGTCCCGCCCCTATATGCTGTCATGGGCGGCATTGGCCAGAACACTGGCGTTGTTCAATAAAAGCTTCAGAGAAACCGGAAGAGGGAGGAGTTTCCCATGGCGTCAGCGGACGCAATGTCTCGTTCCCGTCCCTCAGGGAACCGAGGTTACAATAGTAACCGAGACGTTTTGTTGGATAAAACAAGAAGACAATAAAAGCGATTGGGATTATATATGGTGCATCTGTGTGTTTGATTTTGCAATCCGAAGCCACGTCAGCTCACATATGGTTATTTAAAACACTCGGCTTTTGTCAGTTTGTAGCAAAACAAAATTGTTTTAATCCCACCAGTTCTCCTGTTTTGATGGTGTGCTAAGCTAATACCTGCTAACATTTAGATATGTAAAATAGGGTTTAGGAATGATTTCAAATGGTAAAGCTCATTGAAATGTATCTTTTTGTAAGAAAAGGCATTGGGCACAAAGTCAGAGAGGTGAAGACATTTAATCAAAGAAAAGTGGGATAAAAACACTGTTAATAGACAGTTGTCAGTAATTATTATAATAACAAAGAATGATAATTAGACGCCAAATCCAGGCTGAAGACTTCATTTTTGTGATAACTGTTTTGAAAATCTGATGGTTTACCACTAGGGGGAGTTGATCACAAATGAGCAGTGTCTAATATGGTTTAGGTCAGTGGTTCCCAAACGTTTTCAGCATGTGGCCCCCCTTGTGTACGGTGCATTCCTTCGCGGCCCACCAAAGAAAATTTGTGACAAAAAACTGTTCTAAAACTCAAAATTTTAATAAAAAGACATTAAATTATACAAAAAAGTAGTGCCTTATTTTTGTAGTTTTAATTACACAGAATTCTTGATAAATCAATTTATACAACAGTTCTTTCTGGTTCTCGAATCTGATTGGCTAAGAGCTATACGATATTATGGGCACTGTAACCGCTTCACCTTTCGTATTATTCCGCCACCTAGTGAATGGAGGTCCTAAGCAGGCTCATCTCTGAATGGAAAAACACAGACGCGCTGTTTGAATCACTCTCCGTGTGTCTCATTAGTTTACTAGCTCATAAATCAGTCTGTGAATCCCCAATCGGAAGTTATTAGTCAAAGATCAGCGCTCTTGGATGTTACGTTACAGTTAATGGGAGAAATGTCTTGTCACATCGTGTGGACGATTAACACTTGGAAAGAGGAATATAAACACTCGTTTTTTTCTGGAGCTATATCTTTTATCAGAACGCGAAAACACCGTGAAACAGCAGGTAAGCACCGCAGCTTTTAAATGTGGACATTGATCATTTACTTTATCGTGACGTGACTATTAAAACATGTTATGAGATATCGCCACTGATATATTTATAAGCAGCATGCAAAAACATCTCTCTGACACTTATAAAAAAACGTTTTGTATAGTACTGACAAGAACAAAGTTTAATAATAATAATCGAGTGGTCGTATCGCGTTAAGAATAAATGAGAAAGCAATAGTAACGTTACACAAGTATAGTTTTATTAACTTTTACCTCACGCCAAAACAATAACAACACAAAAGACACTAAATATGAATTAAAAAAAACAAGTAATAGTTTGATCATGACACCAAATACTGCTGATTTGATCTCATTTTGACGATCATAAACAAACAAGGCCAACATGAGAGCCAGGGAATTCCTTTCAGAGATGTAGCCCAGAGAGGGCGGTGGTCAGCGGGGCGAGTGAACACTGACGTCCTCTCATGCTTTGGTTCTCATTCGTACCGAATCTCACTAAGCAAACGTTCAAACAGGCGCTATCTTTACTAATCGACTGCAGATTTAAATATAATACAGTTACATTCTCGACTGAACTAATCTTAAAACTACACTTTGTGACCAAGAAACGGTAATATAAAGAAACAGCTTTTCCGTCCATTGAGTTGTTATGAGCTTCAAAGCAGCCGAAAGTTTTACCTGTCTTTCTGGCCGCCCTCAAATCCGTGGCGGAAGAAGTAGTTCTCAAACAAAGAGGCTTTTAAAAAAACTCCGTTGTTGTTTTCTAGTTTTCGTTTTTCAAATGTGTGCCGTCGAACTGTTGTATAAAAGCAATATCGCTCTCGGAGTCGTGTGATATAGCTCTATATCATCACGGCTGTGATTGCCTCCGGCACTCGGCCTGCGGCCTCGTGCCTCTGGCCTAATCACAGCCGTGATGATATAGAGCTATATCACACTCCTACTCTAGCGATATTGCTTAAGTATTTCATAAAATGTCATAAAAATGTCAATATTATGCGAGATGGTTATAAAATGTCATAAAACCATCTCGCGGCCCCCCAGTTTGAAAACTACTGTTTTAGGTGAACTTGGGTCGGTTTTATTGTGCAAGTACACAAAACACCATTTTGCCTAGTTTTTATTTATAAACAGATTTAATGACAAACATGTGCATAATTAAAAGAGGGTAAAAGTCATAATAATGATCTGTTTGCCCTAAAAAAAAACAGAATACACTTTGACTTGATGGCTTTAAGTTAAATCATTTATTTTTCCTAAAAACTTTTTTTTTTAAATCTTACAATTATTGTGTAAAAAGTGCAAAATGTTTGGAGTGAGATCTTGTTGCTTTTATGTTTTCCCCAGCAGGTGTTTCAAGCACTTCAATCATTTCTGTGGCTTTAGCTTAAGTTTATTCTAGATTCATTTAAGGCTAATTGCAATTATATTATCATAAATATATATTACATGTATTTCGTAAAGTAATGTACTTTTAATCAGCTCTTAACTTTACAACAAAAATAGTAGCCAACAATGATAACAGAAATCGTAGCAGTTTAATTTATGCATGATTGGTGAAATGTTCAAATCCACAGATTTAAATAAAATAAGTTAATCAAAATATCTTGATGATTGAGAGAAATCATGCAAATTAAACTAGAACACAGAGTAAAGAAGGGTATATTTTAAGGTTTAGGTCAAGTGTACTTATTTATTTGGGTTAAAACAGCATCAGGTTTAACATTGTGTCTGATTGGATTTACTACGTTAACTCCCAGTATTTTATACCAAGATCAAGGGTTTGATATTGCATATGAAAAACATGTACATAAGTAACCCAAGTTAATCAGTTTGATCAAATAAAAAGTAAAAAAGCAAATGAAAACATCTGCTAAAGAAAAGTCTTCCATATTCAATTCAATTTTATTTATATACTGTAGCACTTTTCACAATTGTTTAATTATTTCAAAGCAGCTTTACATTAATAAACCTGACTCCCTAAACTCCTAGGAGAAAAAAAACCCTAGAGAGAGCCAGACATCGCTGATTCTATAGAGCAGTGGTTCTTAACGTTATTCCTGGAGGCCCACTGCCCTGCACATTTTGTATGTCTCTTTTATCTGACATACTCAGTTCAGTTCATGGAGATCCCTTCTAATGAGCTGATGATTTGAATCAGGTGTGTTAAATAAGGGAGACATAGAAAACATGCAGGGCAGTGGGCCCCCAGGAACAACGCCAAGAACCACTGCTATAGAGAACTTACTATATATTAGATACTTTATTTTACAACTTTAAAATATAAAAACATTAAGAATTAAAACATTTTTTTAATGTGTTCAAGGATGAGACAGGATCTGCATCAGACGTTCAGCCAGCGGTCTGTGATCATGAAGTCTGAAATACAACCTGAAGATGAGAAAGAAAGAAAATGTCAACATTTAATTTTTAGTCATCATATTTATAGTATATCTAGAACCTCAAAGCCACAATATCAGTGGCGGCTCGTGACTGCTCATACGAGGGGCGCTAATTCAAAATAAGTGTTCGGATTGTCATGTGTGTTGCTTACGTTTTTTTAAATATTTGTTTGTTGCGTCATGTGAACCATGTGCATCACGTGTTTTGTCAAAACAAGTGCCCGCTGCACACACGTCAAAACCATTTACGACAAAAGAGACGCTAACGTTCACAAAATACACGCAAGACACTCCCTTAACAGTAAACTTTGATTATGCACGAGATTATGCGATTATAGTTAAAAAAGCATTCATTCATACCTCCTTCAAACTCCAAACTCCATTCCCCTCTCCTTCAGTCATTCAGCTTCATCCTTTTTATAATTGTGTGGATAGTGCCCTGTAGTGATGAAAATTTACATTTAAAACAATCTTACTATACAACTAACTACACAAAATAAAAAGCATGTAATCTGCAAAATGTAGTTTCCTACTTGGTTTGTTACCTCATTTTGTATACGAGTAGCTCTTCTTCGTCAGACTTAGTTTAAACCAGTCATGATCTAAGATCTGCTTGAGCGTCGGACGATCACTTGGATTCAGGGCCAGGCACCATCTTAACAGATCATAGATTTCTGTACAAGATTTAGGAGAGAGCTGGTTAGTCATCATGACACACAAATGGCAATAATGATCACGGCATAAAGAGACGCTTTTGTTGTCATTTTTGTTGTCTGTCTATCATCTAAAGGGACCCTGGTCACAGACAGACAGTACCTCAGGGTAAGATGATGGCACAGTGATGTAATACATCGGCGAGCCACTAAATGACTGTTTAGCTAAACCCAATAAAGTCTATCATCTTACCAGACAGACCGTATCCTCTGATAATATTTATTGTGGATTTGATCAGAGACTTTGTGTGTGCATGTTGATCAGTCATTTTCACTCACCCTTTGATAAAACCTTCTCAGTTGTCTTCAGACACCCGGAATTAAAGTCGTTTAAAAGACAGGGCAAAGATCCAAGCACCATGAAGTACAGCACAGTACCTAAGTCCCAGACGTTTGCTGGCACGCCGTGGAATTTCTTAGCCGTTTCGATCTCAGGCAGGGTCCAACATGAAGCTCCTGTACACAAAACATCGTGTTGAGTCATTTTGTAAAAGAAACAACAGATTTCAATACTCCGCTATATTAAAAAAATGCAGCTCACCCATAAAGTCATAGGAATCATAGGCATCATCATGCGTCAGATAATGTCCAAGCCCAAAGTCAATTAACTTCAGGGTCATTGTTGATTTTTGTACCAAGAAGTTTCCGGGTTGGATGTCGGTGTGGAAAACTCCATTATCCAGACAGTGTTGCACTGCCAGTACCGCCTGACGCATGAGATGTCTTGCTGTATTTTCACTTAGTTTTTCTTCATGCTGAACAAATTTCAACAAGGATTCGCTGTGCAGTGGGTACTCCAACACGAGCGTGTAAAAGTGTTTAGTCTCGTACCAGTCATACATCTGTATGACATTGGGGCAAAAGGGCGCATCTCTTAACTTAAGCATCAGCGCCACTTCTGTAATAAGTGGTTTGGGGTATCCAGGCTGGACAAAAAATGGTCAACAAATTACAATTAGATAAAACAAATATCTTGTATTGGTGCGTAATCGCTATACTGTCTATTTTCTGTTTAGTTCGCTTCATCAAATTTTATGACAACTTACAATCTGAAGAGTGCTTTCATTCTTTTGTTTGATTATTTGCTTGATGGCAACCTGTAAAGAGAAAAACAACAAAAGTTAATTTCTCTTGAGCAGACTAAAGCGTCTCACCTGACACTGCACACATAACTTTAAGGTTTGAGAATCTACAAACTTTAAAACACGGTTTAGATCAAGTGGACATACAAATTTCAGCAAACATTGTGTTTAATATAAATACGAGTGCATTACCGGAGTGCCATCAGATATACGGATCCCTTTGTACACTCTGCCACCGCACCCTTCCCCAAGCACTTCATCCTCCAAGAGTTGATATTTAGAATCAAAAGGCTCTGAAAAACACACAGAAAAATGATGAGGTGACAGTACATGTTAACACTCATATACTCACAGATGAAAGGTACAGCATACATTTCCAGGTACAGAAGAATATGATGAAGAAACCATTTCACTTATTGTTGCAAAGTAGGAGTAATGAAGTCAGTACACTCACCTCTAAGCACAGAGCGTTTAGCTCGTTTCTTCTCGCTTGGCGGTTCAAAAGCTTTTTGAACAACATTTATAACTTTTGGCTTGACAACTTTATCATCTTCTGGCAAGGGATTTCTGGGATTTTCAAGAGCTTTTGACCCAGTATTTCCATCTTCTTTTGACTCAGGATTTTTTGCTTTATTTGGGTCAGGATTTCCACCACCTTTTAACCCAATATTCTCTGGAATGGCACCTAACGTCTGTAGCCTGGCATTGGCTGCAGCGATGCCACCAAAACTGGCCAGATCCGCACCATCCATGGCATCAGGAATAGCTGGATCGGCATCTTTTTTCACTTTACTCTTCCCTTTTTTTCTAAAAGGGTTGTGAAATGAGCGGCTCTTTGAAGCCTTTTGTTTTTGTTTCTTTAAGCCAACACTCTTCGATTGAGAATCTGCCAGATCAACAACTTCCCTGGCATCAGGGATAGCTGGATCGGCCTCAATCTGTGAAGTCGGCATCGACTCCACTTTGCCCCTCTGGAAGCATCCAAGGAAGCGTTGCGTCAATGTCATGCGTTTATCCGGACGAATCTTTGGTTTTGATTGGGGGCCGGCCAGAGCAGGAACATCCATGCCAACAGGAATATCTGAAATAGCCTTGGGCTGTTGAGTTGGCACAACAGTCACTTTTTCTCCCTGGAGGTTAGATTTGCGGCTCTTTGAAGCCTTTTGTTTGTGTTTCTTTGGAACAACGTAGGTCTTTGACTGTGATGCAAGATCAACAACTTCCCTAACATCAGGGATAGCTGGATCCGCTTTAAGCAGGGGAGTCGGCACTGACTCCACCTTGCCCCTCCAGAGACAGTCAAAGAATGCCATTCGTTGTTTTTCCGGTTTGATCTTATTGTTTAATTCAGAGCTCGCCAGACCAGCATCATAATTTAGATTAGGATAAGCTGAATCCGCATTAAGCTGTGGAAAAGACCAGAGGTGGGTCAGACAGACAGACAGACAGACAGACAGATAAATGTTTCCATCCAAGGCTTTTTAGCAAAAAAAAAATGCTTTAGCGCTTAAACGCAATGTCAATACCTCAAAAAAACATTTTTTTAAATAGCTTTAACGCAAATAAATGTGATGTCACATGATAGATCTTCATCACGCGCAACCTCTGAAGGACATAACAGCAAACAATAGGCGCTCTTATTGCAGCCTGAGACTTTCTGTTTTGATTTGCAGAGTCGATCCTCCATATACACAGAGCTGCACTGAACTTACTTCATGAAGTGCTGAAATGTCAATCACTTATCCATAAAATGATTCATGTTTATTCTCCTAAATATTCAATTTTTTCTCATAAATGGGTCCCTTTGGTGAAAGCACATTTATTTTAAATTAACGAGACCACAAACATCAGACTGGACCTGGCTAAGCTTTTATTGTAAGAGCATTAGAGAAATTAGGTAGATAATTTGCTCAAGATCTGATTTTTTGTGATACACAAAAACTTATGTGACAATTCGCTTTCATCATTCGTGACATCACCACGGACACCATTTTAGCACCATTTGAATAGAAAACCTTTTTTACGCATATTCACTTGGTCGATAACAAAACCTGGATGGAAACATGTCTATAAATGGACAGATAGTTGTAGTAAATGTAATGATGTAACAAACCTCTGAAGGAATCAGTGTTTCCACTTTATCATTATGAAGGAATGGGCGCCTTACAATATTCCATCCCTTCTTTAATGATTTCAATAATTTATTCTCGCATTTTTCTACACAAAAAAAGAAAAACAAAAACAAATGATAAACTATTAGAAAATTCATTATGACAAAAGAGAATGACAAAGAACCGTGGTCAGTAATAATACTTAATGAACACATTTAACAAACTGTCCACCCAGATACGATTTGATTAAATATGTATATGTAATTGAGTATCTAATTCTTTTTAAAAAATTCCTAAAAATACAGCAATGATTATTGCATTAATAATGCTGTTAAAATAAGAGTTTAAAAGACACTAGAAAAATGGTCTAAACTTAATTTCTTATTGTAAGATGCTTTATTTTACTGACTTTAATGTAGTAAGATATCAGTATCTGCTAGGGCCAACAAAACTATTGAGGAACAAACATGGTACAGTTTTAAAGATTGTCAAGAACACAAAATTTCCATCTGACCTGTGGGGCTGTTCGCCTCCTCAAATGCAGGAGTAAACTCCTTTACTCCTCCTCGTGGATGTGAACTCCCGGCGCGTCTGTCTAACAAATGTCCGTTGTTCGGGACTATGTCAGGGACGGCACATGGAAGGACAAAATCCATTCCACCATCATCACATCTCCATCCCAACACTGCAATTCAATAAATAATGTTATGAAATGAATGCTTTAACTGAAGTGATCAATATGTGTCTAAAACTTGTCACTTATTTTAATCTATTATTTATTCAGCTGTATAAAATAAATATCACATTTGCAATAATAAGAATAACAAGACCCCATACAGTGGCAATTCTTGTTTTTAATTTGGGGACAATTAATCATGTTAATGTCTTGTTATGAAGTTGTTGTCAGAGCATTTTAGATACATGTATTTAAAATCTGTATTTTAGTTTAGTACTTTTGCATTTTCAAAATATAGAAAATCAGCACAAATGATAAACATCAGACAGTAACATAAAGGCATGCAAACAATGACATGATGTTGTGTATTGTGTTATTGTAAATCTGATGAGACAATAACATTAATAAAGCTGTTTTAGCATACTAAACATAAGATAAAGATTGAATTTGTTTTTATTTTGGGGCTTTGTCAAAATGTGGCTTTCTGTATTGCTTAAGTGAGAAGTTATGCATTGTGCCAAAGGAAAAGTAAAATGAGGTAAAAAGTACACGAGCACCACCTAGTGTCTATCTGTGCACGTGCATTAAGAATAATGTATGTAAACTTATCAGCATTAAAGCCACATTTTGCTTTCATTTTCTTCTTACTTGTTGGGATTTTCTCCTCTCCTCCTCCATTAGGATTCATACCCCCGGCAGCGCGCCCGATCTGTGACGAAAGTCCGATGTCAGGGACAAAGTCACAGGTCAACACAGCATTCGGTAGGAATGAATCCATCTCTCCTCCAAACACTGCAATTACAATTCAATAAATTAATGCCTTCATTTAAAATTATCATTTTTCTTTTTGTCTAAATTGTATTGAAGCCGAGAGGGACCATGCATTATTATTATTTTTGCTTGCTTGTTTTCTCGTGATCATGACTTTATTTTCTGGTGATCTCGAGATAACAAAAAGTTGTTTTGTATGTAATTTCCTGTCCATAATCAGGGCCGGATTAACCATACGGGCAACTAGGCAATTGCCCAGGGGCCCAAGACCTCCAAAGGGCCCAGGGCAGCAAGGGCACGAGCAAAATACCAGAGGTGTGGACTCGAGTCATGTTACTTGGTCTCGAGTCAGACTCGAGTCATGAATTTGATCACTTCAGACTCGACTCGACAAAATGTACAAAGACTTGCAACTCGACTTGGACTTGAACATCAATGACTCGTGACTTCACTTGGACTTGCGCCTTTTGACTCGAGAAGACTTGCTACTTCACACGAAATCCTGGGGAATTTTTTTTTCACACGGCCGCGCCGCTCTCAGTGTATAAGCATTTGTGAAAAAAATGTGCACAACCTGCATGCAGAGAGCACGCGCACTGCCTGCACGACAGCCAATCACTGTAGTCTCACGTTGGTTTGGATGTTGGGACCGTACCAGCAGTACAGCTCAGCAGTGGTGTAGTCTACGTGATACGCAAGTACACGCCTTATACCCACTAGGAATTGTCAAGGAATTCCGTATACCAACTAAAAATAGCGTGATGATGCGTAACAGCATGGTTTTGTGACATTTCAAACTTTTAGTGATAGTGAAGCACTGACCAGCATGCTACACTTGCTACTTTAGCGGGTTGAAATGCATATACATATTAGGCTATATTATATTTGGTGTGTTTGACTTCCTGCCGGACTGCGCGATCCGATCGGCATATGAAATTACTATAGCGGCGCAAAAGTGACTGGGGAGCAGACCGATGTGGCGCCACAGGCGAGTGACAGCAAAGTACCGCGAGAGTGATTCCAGTTATCAAATGGAGAAATCTGCTTTGAATAGCTCTCGCGGTACTTTGACATCACCAGGAGGTCTGTTTCACGCCAAATGAAGTCGAACCTGCAGTGTAGCTGCTCACGCGAAACTGTAAACAGTCCATGTGGAGAAGTGAACGAGTGCTGCAACATAAATACGGAGAGTTAACAACACACATGTGTGAGTAAACAACATTTAAATCATCAGTCCAGTTTATTACTTTATATAGAGGTAAGAATCTAAATGCAATAAAATAAGCCCGTGTTTATGTCCTGATGGTTTTTAGCTTTCAGCATGTTTGTTTGTGCTTCACAGTGTTAAACTTCCCTTCTCTGTGTTCATTTATATATCTATGTTCAAGATGTATATGATCTTAAACTTCTGTTTGGTTTGGGTGTCTAATATTAGGCTACTTGATGGTCTTGTAAATAATAATAATTAAGTAAAAGCCTATTTTCATTTTTAGACACTGCTTGTATTATATGCATAAAATAAGCTTTTATTTCAATGACTATGCAAATTAGAGTTAATTAATGGTCATCTTAAATGTGTATTAAATAAAAACATTTACACCATTAAATTACACATGGTAATGTTATCAATAGTTGTCAGATAATAGCTATTGAAAGAGTGGATATTTTTTCTCCTTCAATGTATGTGTTAGCCACGGTTTGAAGATTGTAAACAGTTTATTTAATTTTAATTAACAGTTGAGTAGCTTTTGGCCCTGAGTTAGATGTTAATTAACACTAAACTAGTCTAAAAGTCAGTCCAGTTTCCCCAGCTGTAAATGTCATTGGCTGTTAAAGTCTTTTTTTCTCTTATAATAAACTGATATGTTGATAATACATTCAGTTTATGTGTTTATTAGTACACTTTAAGAATGCTCTCAGTTACATGAATATCTATACTGTATGCATCTGTGAGTGTGGTGGTGCTTATGGGGTGTCGCGCTGGGACAAGTGAGCATAAGGGTGAGAGGGAAAACAAAAATCTAGACTACACCACTGCAGCTAAGTCACTGCATTGACATGGCAGAAGGACAGTATGCCCTTTTGTTCTGGGCACTCTTCCTTCACTCTTTCAAGTAGCCATCCGAGTCTTGGCAGTGCCTGCTTCTAGTTCTCCAGTGGAGCGAGCTTTCAGCCATGGTGGCATCATTCTGCGTCCCTATCGTGCACAACTGACTGACAGACTTTTGGCCAACTTGATCTTTTGCAAATGCAATGCAGTATAGGGGCCTCCCTCCACCTGTCCACAGCACACATTTTCTTTCTGTGGTAAGAGGACTTGAAATGACTCGAAACTAAAATGGTAGGACTTTGGACTCGACTTGAGACTTGTTGGCTTTGACTTGTGACTCGACTCGGGACTTGCCTCATCTTTGACTCGACTTGACTCGGGACTCGAAAGCAAAGACTTGAGACTTACTTGTGACTTGCATAACAATGACTTTGTCCCACCTCTGCAAAATAATGTATCTGGTAATCTCCCGCTGGCCGCTTTATATTAAACAAACCTTCAACACAGGCTTTTGCGCTACAAAGAGAGACGCTGCGTTGCCTATGACTTTGAACGTGAGTTGAGAGCGGTTGAGAATCAGTCTCATGCGGACTGACCAATGAAGAGAAGGCCTCAATTAAGACCCTCTCCTCATTGGTCAGTTTGCATAAGGTGGGTCAAAGGTTCGCAGAGTGTTACGTGACGCAAGGCGTTGCTACAACAGAAAAAAACGAGACATGGAGAAGCTAAGTAGGAGCGCCAAGCGGAAATTAAAAAAGGAAAATGACATCAGAAACGCAGAAAATGTAAAGTATAAACAGTGGTGTAGTCTACGTGATACGCAGGCATCTATGCGATCCGATCGGCGTATGAAATCAAATTACTATAGGGGCGCGAAAGTGACTGGGGAGCAGACTGGTGTGGCCCCACAAGAACCCACAGGCGAGTGACAGCAAAGTACCGCGAGAGCGATTGCAGTAATCACATGGAGAAATCTGCTTTGAATCGCTCTCGCGGTACTTTGACATCACCAAGAGGTCTGATTAGCACCAAATTAAGTCGAACGTGCAGTGTAGCTGCTCACGCGACCCTGTAAATTAACCGACCATGTGGAGAAGTGAACGAGTGGAGCAGTGCACAACATAAAATCCGGAGAGTTCACAACACACATGTGAGTAAACAACATTTATATCATCAATCCAGTTTATTACTTTATCTGGAGGTAAGGCTCCAATAAAATAAAATAAGCTGGTGTTTATAATGGTTTTTAGCTGCCTTCCAGCATGTTTGCTTGTGCACAGTGTTAAACTTCCTGTCATTTGTATATCTACGTTCAAGTAGCCTATATGATCTTAAACTTCTGTGAGGAAATTCATGTCTGCGTTGATGTTCAGTTCAGTTCAGACATGCAAATTAAAGATCATTTTCTTCCCTTTGGTTTGGGTGTCTAATATTAGGCTATATGATGGTCTTGTAATAATAATTAAGTAAAAGCCTATTTTCATTAAGACAATGGTAGTGCCTTTGTATGAGCATTTAAATATTTGTAAATCAAAATACACCTGATGACAGTTTGAATTTGAAGTATTGAGTATATTTACTGTATATTACAGTAATATATTCTGTATATGACCATATTATGGTGATCCTGGGCTCGTGATGATGGGGCCCTTGAATATTGTTGCCCAGGGTATAACAAAATGTTAATCTGGCCCTGTCCATAATAATTAGTGTATTTTAAAGTGAACTGCTGATGCATACATGTAGCAAATAATTTCATATAGACTACTAAATAAATAACGAATGGGGCGGTTTCCCAGACAGGGATTAGACTAGTCTGAGATTTAAATGAATTTAAGAGCTGTCCAAACTGAAAACAACTTGCACTGACATATCTTAAAATACATCAGGCCCTTTGTTTTGCCTCAAAATGCACACAAGTAATGTTTTAGTAAGGTATGTTTGTTAAAACTAGTTATATTTCCTAAATAAATTAAGGCCTAGTCCTGGTTTAAGTTAATCTCTTCCTGGGAAACCACCCCATAATGTGTGTGAATTTAGGGACCATCTTTAAAGTAATAATGTACTAATGAAATAATGTAATAATGAAATAATGAAATGTAATAATGAAAATTAAACATATACATCCAACAAAACATGGTTAACGGTACTTTATTAAAACCATTGTTATTACTAAATAACCATGGTTTTGCTAATAGTAATCAATACACCAATAAACATGGTTACTACACTTTTACCACATAAAAAACATAGTTAATTTTCGTGAGGGATATTAAAAAACAAGACCTCATACGAGGTCATTCTTATCTTAAATTGCGGGGATGTTTTATTCATTTTGGTCGCTTTTTGTTAAATAAATGGATCAGAATTTGACTGCGTATTATGCCAGTCAAGAAAAACGGCGGGTAAAATATCAAGTACACGAGCACCACCTGGTGCGTCTACATGTACACGTGCATTAACAACACAATAACTTTATGTAAACTTATCAGCATGACAGTCAGACTTTTTGCTTTAACTCGCATCTTACCTTTTTGGCGTTTCGCCTCATGTGTTGGATAAACATCCACCATCTCCTCCTCCTCCTCTCCTCCTTCAAATGGATTTAAAGAACCGGCAGCGCGCCCGACTTGTGACGAAAGTCCGAAATCAGGGACATAGTCAAAGTTCGGCACAGCATTCGGCAGAATAAAATCCATATTTTCAACATCTGCTCCTTCCATGTCCTTGTCGGACAATGGTGTTACAGGACGAAACATGATGTGAAAAGATAACTGCAGACTTAACTGTGCTTAGACTCGGTTCACAGAGGGTTGAAATCTAAGTAAACTGTCTGTCCGTACACAGTGCGTCAAGCAGTTTAAAGTTGCGAACTATTTGAAAGTCTGCAAATTCACTTGATAATCTGTACAGTAGCGTTCGGAGTCAACCAAAGGCAAGCGTTCAGATCAGTCAAATGATACCGGTCTCATCTGGCTGAGCGTTTTATAGGCACCGATTGTGATGTCATAATGGCTCCATGACAACGATAAGTTCTACAGTATGGTTGTCATGGAGTTTAATGACTTTGTTCTGTGTACGGTTCAACTGTGATGAGTTATATATATATATATATATATTTATGTCCCCTGTGTTGTTTAATTAAAACTATTTACAACGTTTGGACTTTTTATTGTAGATATATATATATCAAAACTCTTTAATATGTCTTAATGCTTATTACTACTTTTTTAAATGTATTTTACAGTATGTATAGATGCTATTTTGTATTAATATATTTTGACCTATTGTGTTATTCATTTACAACCACTAGATGGCGCTATGTTAATTACCAGTAATGTTAAAAGAAAAGACTATTAGTCGAGAGTAAAACACAGACATGCTCAGATTGTATGGAGATTTTATTTAAATCATCAAAAAGCATCAAAGGTCATATATTTTAATGCATGATACATACGAAAGTTTTTTTCATTGCTCAAAATCCTTCACACATATCAAATAGTTAAACACTGGCAAAAACAGACATTAAGTTAGCTAATAATCCCTCATCCCTTACAGCAGTTGAAGCATCAACAGAGTTACATATTGCTGGGTTTACTGCAGGGTTAAATTCACTAAACACTACTTAATATTAATTCCCAAACACATTAAAGGACATTTGACATGTTGACTGATGAAGAACCACCACAGAGACTAAAGGGTCTTGGTGGTGGACAAAATACTGTATGAGATGAGAGGAAAAGATCTTAAAAAAGGTTTCCACTACCAAAATTATTTTGTCTGCCCCAAACCAATTTTATGCAACAATCTCCTATCATTGGTCAGATAACATGAAGTCTAAATTAACCTCCTGAACCTGAGCTTTGGTTTGACTTTTTTTCCAGATTTTTACCAGCTATTTTGGGGAACCAATAAATATGATAACCAAATATTTTTCTATGAACATGAAGCAGTGTATTTGTCCATGTTTGTGTATAACAAGTTCCAGTTACACAGAATTAAGTATTATGGTGCAAACAACAAAAACATTGATGTCCACATGTGTGACATCCAGGTCTTAGGAGGTTAAATGTGGCATAAAACAACTGTAAATAGAGATAGGCCTTATTTAAAATTTTTACCTTATTAAAGATATCAAGATTATATTTTTAACATTATAGATTTTAAGTAGAAATCTCTCAAACTTGCTTCACTGATACTCTGAACTTTATTGAACTACATCTAAACACAGTTTAAAAATTATCTTCATTCACTGTTATATTTACCTTTAAGCTAAAGAAGACTGTACCATATAACATTAATCTATATAAAGCACTGTACCATACCACCAAAAACATGTTGAAGTCATACTTTCTGTTAATGCTATTCATTTTTATCACCACTAGGTGGCGACTGTAGATCAAACATGCAGTCACTGTTTCATTTCTCTGCAAAGGTTTGAGTGGAGACGAGCACGTGGACCTGTGTGATAATAATAAGAGATTATTCAAAGACATATCACAATGATGATAACTTTAGTATAGGGATAAACATTCCCTACTGAAAAACAGCTAAAACCAACCTAACCTAGTTGACATGACCTCCCAGTTTGGTTTTAGCTGGTGTAGCAGGCTGGTTTTAGAGAGGTTTTTAGAGTCCACTTTTAGCTAACCAGCTTTACCAGGCTGAAAGCTTAGAAGAGTGGTCTTAGCTGGTTTACGCTGGTGCTGCACGCCTGGCAAAGCTGCATACATCTGGTTTTAGTTTCTGTGAGCTTTTTTTCCAAACAAAAAATGTGTACCTGTTGAATCCAAATAGACACATGATAACAACATAAGAAAGAGCACTACATACTACATAACTATCAATTCAAAACTTATCTGCACACAACAGCACAAAACTATTTCAGAAAAAAAAACATTTGTACATTATAACAATATACTTGTTATGTTGAATGGGCTCGCTCGGGAGTCGGGAATGAACTCAGTGATTATCTGTTTCAGTTGAAGGGCTATTTTACATCGCAAGGAGAAAACACACACACACGCGCACACACACACACACACGCACGCACACGCAAACGCTTTATAATTACAAATGCCTTACGTTTGCCAAATAACTTATGCTTATAATGCTCAACATTGCTGGTAATACTCACATTTTCCCCCACATATCTTATTTTCTGGTGTTTATATATTTTATGCATCAGATTCATAAATATGCATTTACATAACACGTCATAAAAAAATGAACCCACATGAAACTTGTGCCTTAGTCATCTCCACTGTTATTTTTATAATCAAAAACAGCTAATATGAAACAAAAAAAAAACTGTAAATACATGATCAACATAACAAGACAAACTTTTACAACTTACTGTATCTGAGCAGCAGCTTTACTGATCGATGCATCTCTCGTACTCTTAACAACAACAAAAAATCTGCAGTCGACGATCCACAATTTAGATATTTATATCTAACATCTGGAGAAAATCTGATTGTATCTTTAAGCTATGTGAACTAACAAAAGGTTTAACAAAAACAAATAAATGGAAAACATTTTACCTGCCTTATTACATAAATACATCTAAAGATCCTAAGATGTATTTAAACAAATTATTGGTTTGCTTTTTTTAACCAATATAAAACTATAACAATATAAAACATTGACAAACTCGCAAAAGTAAGGGGAAAAAATGCAACTTGAATCCTATGTATTCTATAAATTCCTATTTGTGGAGCAATCCCTTACGAAACAAAAATATATTGTAGTATATTGGAAAATATCATGTAATATATTAGGCAACATATTCCCATATATGGGATTTAATATATATATTTTCCAATATATTAAAATATATGCATAAACCATACATGTATTTATGATACATAATATATTGCAATCAAGACCAAGAAGGGCATGATATTTTTTTCATGTAATAGTTTGTCTCTATATGCTTTAATATATTGCAATATATGCATAGACCATATATACAGTATTGTTCAAAATAATAGCAGTACAATGTGACTAACCAGAATAATCAAGGTTTTTAGTATATTTTTTATAGCTACGTGGCAAACAAGTTACCAGTAGGTTCAGTAGATTCTCAGAAAACAAACAAGACCCAGCATTCATGATATGCACGCTCTTAAGGCTGTGCAATTGGGCAATTAGTTGAAAGGGGTGTGTTCAAAAAAATAGCTGTGTCTACCTTTGACTGTACAAACTCAAAACTATTTTGTACAAACATTTTTTTTCTGGGATTTAGCAATCCTGTGAATCACTAAACTAATATTTAGTTGTATGACCACAGTTTTTTAAAACTGCTTGACATCTGTGTGGCATGGAGTCAACCAACTTGTGGCACCTCTCAGCTGTTATTCCACTCCATGATTCTTTAACAACATTCCACAATTCATTCACATTTCTTGGTTTTGCTTCAGAAACAGCATTTTTGATATCACCCCACAAGTTCTCAGTTGGATTAAGGTCTGGAGATTGAGCTGGCCACTCCATAACATTAATTTTGTTGGTTTGGAAGCAAGACTTTGCCCGTTTACTAGTGTGTTTTGGGTCATTGTCTTATTGAAACAACCATTTCAAGAGCATGTCCTCTTCAGCATAGGGCAACATGACCTCTTCAAGTATTTTAACATATGCAAACTGATCCATGATCCCTGGTATGCGATAAATAGGCCCAACACCATAGTAGGAGAAACATGCCCATATCATGATGCTTGCACCTCCATGCTTCACTGTCTTCACTGTGTACTGTGGCTTGAATTCAGAGTTTGGGGGTCATCTCACAAACTGCCTGTGGCCCTTGGACCCAAAAAGAACAATTTTACTCTCATCAGTCCACAAAATGTTCCTCCATTTCTCTTTAGGCCAGTTGATGTGTTCTTTGGCAAATTGTAACCTCTTCTGCACATGCCTTTTTTTAACAGAGGGACTTTGCGGGGGATTCTTGAAAATAGATTAGCTTCACACAGACGTCTTCTAACCGTCACAGTACTAACAGGTAACTCCAGACAGTCTTTGATCATTCTGGAGGTGATCATTGGCTGAGCCTTTGCCATTCTGGCTATTCTTCTATCCATTTTGATGGTTTTCTTCCACGTCTCTCTGGTTTTGCTCTCCATTTTAAGGCATTGGAGATCATTTTAGCTGAAACGCCTATCATTTTTTGCACCTCTTTATAGGTTTTCCCCTCTCCAATCAACTTTTTAATCAAAGTACGCTGTTCTTCTGAAAGATAGGTCCTGACCAATGATCCTGACCCACACTCCTAATCAGTAGCTGGCGGTAATGCACCTAAAAGTAAAACTCACCTGCCAGTAAAACTCAAGAAAAAGAAGAAGAAGAATGTTAGAAAATCCATCAACAGTAGAATCTGCGAGGTAAGACACCAGGTGAAGAGCAAAAGCATGGTTATACAAGTCATTTAAATCAGTGAAGAACCTAGATGGACTAACCAGGATAACGGACTGTTCTTTTGGCAATTTATTTCTTTGCTTTTCCACGGTTCCGAATACTTCTTGAAAGTATTTATTTATTCATAATTGTCTGTGCATTTTGTTTTTAGATATTGTCTTTATAATATTGTATAACTGCACTGCTGAAAGTTTGAAATGGACATTGGTAATTTGAGTTGCTATTTTGTATATTTTTTGTTTAATGATACTCTTTTAAAATGTAATTTATGTAAATGCAATGCAACACATTTATGTAATGTAATGTAAAGCCAATCACATTTCCTTTGACTGACCATATGCAAAACCTTTGCATAAGGCCTGTGTAGCTCTGCACCTCAAATTGGGTTTATTATCTGTGCCTGATTAAAAGAAAATAAAGGTGGCTTTTGATACATTACCCATCAGTCTGTGTTAATATGTGGTGTAATTGTTTGTATATTGCATATTTAAGTATTTATATATTTTAGATGTTACATTTACATATACTGTATCCTCATATATGTTCATACATTGTATGTGCAGTTTCTCATATATGTACACATATTGTGCATACATTCACAATAAATATGTACATATTTTCCCATCAAATTTTCCATATGTAAAATGTATTCCACAATATATCGAACACATATCTACGTATATATTTCCGTTCCAATATATTTCTTTTAATATTTCCATATTAAAAGAGTGGTCAGGGGTGTTCACTGATATGCTCACACAAAAATCCCAGCAAATTACGCATTCCAACAGGTTTTATCATAGTTTTTGCCAACTCCATTGACTTGTATTAGATGTGCTGTGAGGTATTACTCCGCGCCGGGAACTTTGCTTCTATTCTTGCAATTGGCAAAGGTGGATTAGCGCCACCACCTGGGCTGGAGTGTCTATTATTCAACCTCTAAGCGAAAGAATATACGGGTGTGTGAGGTGTTTGGAAAAATAGGTCCACAAGTTAACAACGAATGCTAAAACAGCTGTTGGAAAGCATCTTTTGCAGCGATTTTTGTGTGAGCATAATAGTGAACACCCCTGACCACTCGCTGAGTTTCACGTCTTGGTAAACGAAAGTTTAATGCATTTTAGGAAGGATTGTTTCAGTGCACCATTAAACCCATTGTAGAGGTGGGAGGTGAAACACAAACACCCAAAAATTCTCGGGGCAGCCGCATATGTCGAAATTTCAGTCAAAACCGTTCTATTTCATCATAAACAATCTGAAATAAGGGCTTTAAGTGTAAAATACAGAACTTGTCCTTTAAGGCAGACTAAAACAGTGGAGTCGGGATGGTCATTCTTATGTTTCACATGGATTGTGTTGTTGACAAAAAGCATTCGGGTGAAAGTCAAGTTCAGGTAAAGTTACACCGGTTGAAACATTCATCCGCAGTGCGGACGCTGCAGATAAACAAAGATAGCAACACTTTACGATACGGGATTGTGGTTACCGCGACAACTCTAAATCATATGGTAAAGCCAGTTGTAGCCATTTGTGATTGACAGCTATTCATCCAGCGCATCTCCCCGCATGGGTCATGGGATCGATCACACATCCAGATACAGAAGCCACATTTATGTTGATAAATGTAAACGTGTCCTGATATACTGATGATACGATCTGCGAGCTGTGAAAAATGCAAGATTTTGTATGTTAATGCAAATAAACCTTTTGCCTGAATCTTTTGAGACATTGAATTTTTTTACACTGAATCTTTTGAGACATTGATTTTTTTTACACTGAATTTAAAAAAAACGTGATAGGCAAAAAAACAGTGCTAAAAATTTGGTGGCTTTTAAAATTTAAAGTCTGATTTAGATCAAAATAAAATGTTAAAAATTTGATGTAAAAAATTCAGTGCTAAGAATTAGAATTCAAAATCCAACGGCACAGTTTTACTTTCATAATATACCCCTGCCTGTTGTATGTGCACTTGCCGGATCATTGCCATTACTTCCCTGTCTGTTCCTGTTTTACTCGCCGTAGTATGTTACTCGTGTTTTGTTTCCTGTTTTATATTAAATGTTATTTATTTAATGTGAACCCCGCGTATAGGCTAGTGACAAATGGTCAAAAAGTGCTTTCGTTTTTGAGATACCCCTACCGGAGGTAGAACTAAACCCAATAATGTTTTTCCTCATCCCTAAGGTCTCCCATATATGAAAAGGATTCTTGGCTCAAAAGATTGTACTGCTAAGATTGTTTAATTAATAGATATTGTTATACACCCCAAAACAAAAAAAGGACGAAAATATAGCCTGTCCGTATGGGAGTTAATATAAACTAGTGCAGATCAATCATACAAGCTCTGAGAGCTTTGAGATTTGGCATGTTTGTAGTCAAGAAGTTGCTTTACTTACGAGAAAAGACTGGATGTTAATATCTTGATGTATGGTAAAAACAGACACATGACATAAACGCATACCGTAAATAAGCAGACTTACACAAATTTAATATCTATGCAGAATGTTTTCATTTACTTTGTGGTTGCTTTGCCATGGATTATCATAGAAACATATATGATGACTTGTTGGAAAGGTGGGGTTGTGCTGAATCTGGTAATACTAAATATGTAAATATAGCATGACCAGTCAGAGTGTTCTGTCACTCAATGTATGAGGTGTCTATAATGAGAGAAATGGAACACTGACATACTGTAATTTAGTCCAAAGCAGGGGCGTAAGCAGAAATTGTATTTTGGGCGGGCCGGTGAGTGGGCCAATAGTTTATCCTAGAATAAAATGACTTAAATAATAATTAAACCTAAGAGTAAAAAAAAGAATAGACAATCTGCAAAAACAGTGACATCTTTCCTTTGCAATTTTCGGCGAAGGCAATAATAAAACACTGTCTAAACATGTTCAACCAACACATAGCTCAATAAAGGCTAGACAAACCAGGCCAGGCAGTCTTATTTAGGCTAGTCAGTAGTGCAAAAACAGTTCACCTGAAATAAAGTAGGCTAAAAGTAACTCTCAGCAGAGCACGGTTTGAAATAAATAACAACACACTGCCTAATTTATATTAAATCAACCATATACAGTGCAATCAGCCTGGTGGAAATTAAGCTTTTGTGCCAAAAAATAGCAACTCATTTAAATTAAACAATGTAACTTAACCTATAAGCCATACATCTATACACAACACACCACTTAGTTCAATCACTTCCCGAGCAAAAATTAAGGAAATGAGTTAAACAACCCCAGCGGGCACCTTGATGTCAATTTGACGTCAAATATTAGGCAAGATTTGATCAAGATGCTGCAAAGCATCATTTTAAAGTTAGATTATACATTAAGTCCTTCTGGTGGTTAATTTGTGAAAATATGAGTTTTATTCCATGCTGAAATTGATTGTGTAAGGATATGGGCCAACATGTTTGACATTGAGTTGACGTCAAATCAACGTCATGTTATAGGCGTTCAGTTGATGTCAAATTGACATCAAATTGATATCAACGTAAATTTAAAATAATCCAAAAAAATTAACTGTGGTCTCAAAATGCATCCATTCAGCACATATATTTTGAATCATATGTTGTTGGATTTCTGAATAAAAGGGGACTTCTGCAACTTCAGTGGGTAAAACAAATAAACAACAAAAAAACTATTTATGTAAATTACTGATAATTAAATAATTAAGTGAACAGTAATTATTATATTTGATCAAAAAAATATACTGATTTGCTTAATTACAATAAAAAAGTAATAAGGGCAGCATTTTGGTGTAACCCCACATAAAGTCCTTATTTTAAAAAAAGTATTTTTGGTGATATTATATACTTTAAAATTACAATACATTTGCTGTAATTGATAATGTAATTGTAATACCCTATAATGTAAGCATATACAGTATTACAACTACATTGTAATAATTTATGGAAAATTTACATTAGTTAGATTTTTCATAGTGAACATGCTACATATTTTTAAATTATTTAGATTTTCTTGTCTTTAACTGATAGATGCAATGCTAGGGTTCTTAAAAAAATCATATTTATTTTAATTTTTTAAATTTTTAATTATGAAAAATGTAGAGCCTACAATGCCCATTCATATTCTCTATTCCTAATACCATCTGTAGATGGCGCCATAGCTTTTTTACATTCTTCGGTTTCTCTGCAGCTAAAGAATGGACTACAACAATTTATTTATTTATTTTTGTGTGTAAATTGATGCAAACCTAGTATGACAATGTTATACATGTATACACGGGAAAAAAAAATTGAAACACACGTTCACCACAGTAGGTGGCGGTATGCACCTATGAAGTTGGTTCGCAATCCGCCATGAAATCAAAAGAAGAAGAAACACACGTCATCACGTCAGGCCAGCTGTCGAAGCAGCTCGATATATGGGATAATTTAGTAGTTATTTATTTTTATTTATTTATTTATTTATTTATTTATTTTACTTAAGCATTTCCTTGTATATCCCTATATGGCTAGTCAGAACGACTTTCAATCTAATGTATTTCAATAGGAAGTATTTTTCGTGCCTGCACCACGTTTTTTGTCCTATTATTTTTTTCGTGTTTTTCAGCAATACCCGGGAGCTGTATTGTTTTACTTTATTTATCATTAATTTATTTATGAGCCTTATCGACATCTACTATGGTGAAGGCACCAGCTAAAACTACATGTGGGCCCGCTGCAGATCACAATATTTTCTCAACACATGAACACTAACGTGTGCTTGATAGTTCAACAATACGATGTTATGGCCATCAATTTTCATTGTTTCTACTTTGATTGTAAAAAAAAAAGTCCGTTTCGGACGCCTGCATTTCCCAGAATCCTCTCTGCCTCCGTTGCTATGGAATCTGAGCCAGTCCTCTTTGCTATTGGGTGATTTCTTCTTCGGTACTCGTAATTGTCAGGGATTCTCTCATTACGCGTAAATCACTGTCCAGGTAAGTTTAAAGTTCACTATTTGTTTAAATGTTATAATTGACGCCTTTCTTTTGGCATTAGGCTGACATTGCCATACCCGTACGAAAATTAACCATGTTTTTGTGGTAAAAGTGTAGTAACCACGGTTTGTGTGTATCGATTATTTGCAAAATGGTTTTACTAAACCAAACATGGTTTAACTTTTTTTCAAATCCATGGTTATTTCTTAACTGTAGTAAAACAATGTTTAATTTTCGCAAGGGAAGTCTAACGTTTCGTGTTAGAGAATTAAAGTCCCATTAAGAAGCTAACGTTAACCTAGTTTAAGTTCCCTGCTGAAAAAAACAGCAAGACCAGCATATGTTGTGTTTTGGTGCTGATTTGCAAGTGAACACCAGCTAAACCAGCATTAGCACCAGCTAAACCAGCATTAGCACCAACATCCCATGCTGGTCATACCAGCATATGTTGTGTTTTGGTGCTGGTATGCTGGTGACCACCAGCTAAACCAGCATAGACCAATAATTCCCATGCTGGTTTGATGCTGTTTTTTTCAGCAGGGTTATCAACATTAGGGTAACTTAAAGTGGTCATTGCTTTATTGTGTGAGCTTAATATAGTCTAAAGTTTTAATATTTGTCTTATAATATTTGTAAGAAAATAGGAATCCCCACTATTGGGGTACACTATTTAAGCCTTATATTAGAGCTAATTTACATTACATAATAAACATTTTCTGTTCTCCCTGCAGATCCTGTCAATCGAATCACCTGTTACAACTTAGATTTAACATTGCTTATTTTATAAACCCAAAGGCACTTTAAAGAGCCATTGTTTTTACTACACAGGGCCATAGTTCACTGGCAAGCTGGGCCATATCGCATACATATCGCAGGCGATAATTAATGCGGGATTGCCCCGGTTGTCGGGTAACTATGGCTTTGTGTAGTAAATGCTGCTCCATCTCAAAGCAGGTGATGTTGGTGTACTACTAATCAAAGAACCGGCTTTACTGACGAGATGCGCATGACAATCATGTGCGATTTATCGTGCAGCCCTAGTAAGTAGAATTTCTTACATATTCTTGTATATCTCTTTTAATATATTGTTTTTATTTTAGTGGCAATTCTCTTCAGTAAACACATTTTCACTTTAACACATCACAGTCCTAAATTATCTACCACAACAAAATATAAGTGACACTTGGGAATTCTCTGAATGACAATTATCAAATAGACTGCATTCATACTACTTTTGCAGATTCTGTAGTTCATCCAAAGCAACCTATTTAATGATTAACGTTTGGCCTTTATTTTGAATAAATTTATACAGTAGATTGTCACTGTCCAATTGCACAATAGTTACCATAGTACCAGCCAAACCTACTAACGTTACAGAAAGTTCTATTATAACCTTATGATGTCATTTATGTTTTTGCTGTTTTCTTTTAATGTATTTCTCTTTCCTGTTTTCACATACTTGGTTATACAAAAGCTAAACTCACCATGAAGTAAAAAATATCCTGAATGACATTAACCAATATTCCATTCAGTAAATACACAATGTTGTCATTGCAGCTTGACAAACTTCATGCTACTGGATACAAAGCCAGTTCTGCTTCGTGAAAAGGAGACCAAGAAGCAAAATATTAAGTGTGAGAGATTATCGCCTATGCCCAGGACTACCTTCAGAAGATCGGTTCCTTTTATGAATACCTTTGTGAAGGTGAGATGCATGCACTGTATTTTTAAAGTCACAGTTCACAGCTTGTGTTGAGTAGGCAAAAGATTTGATCAATATTAAATTCTTAAAGGGGACATATCATGAAAATCTGACTTTTTCCATGTAAAAGTGCTATAATTGGGGCCCCAGTGTTTATATCAACCTATAAAATTTAAAAAAAAAAAAAACGGTAACACAAACCATTTTCTGCAAGCATGTGGAAAAAATAGGTCATTGGCTCCCCTTGTGATGTCAAAAGATTCCACTCCTACAAAGTGGCTATTTTAACATGTTATAATAAATTATCTATATGGTATTTTAAGCTAAAACTTTACATACATACTGTGGGGCCGCCAAGTCTTGTGAAATGTTCCCTTTGAAAGGATAGCTCACTCCATAAAACTGAAATTCAGTCATCAACACCTAAACTCATTGACAGTAAAACGTTGGGAGAGGTTTTTGTTTTTAAATAACCACAAAGTTTGTTAGCACAACACTGGATCTTTTCGAAACGTGAAGTATTTCAATATTTATCTAACCTTATACACAGTCAAACAGCACTCCATCAAACCATTCTGTAAGATTTGGCAAACAACAACTTATAAGACAACTGACTCAAACAATTTCTACAGTCCACTGCTTTTACCTGCATAGTATTGTGAGGTTTGAAAGCATTTGCACAAGATTTGGGGATGAAGAATTATGGCGTTTATTTTGATAGCAAACTACTATGATTATGTGATTGATCGATATATCATGAATATTAATTAAGACATGGATAGTTGTGCATGGTGTACTTTTAAGTCCATTTCTATTTATAGCTTGCAGCACACTGGCCTACAATCCACTTGGTAATTATGACGTAAGGAATACCGTTTCCAGGTCCACGCCTTCACTGATTTTGAGTGAAATCTAAACAGACATTTACAACATTGTAGTTTACTGATTTCATGCATTTAAGCTAAGCTTTTATAAACTCACACTGTGCACTACATTCTCCATTCTCTCATGACTGAACGATCATCTGGGATGTCCACATAGAGAGAGAGGTTAGAATTGTGATTGTATATCAGTATTTTTATTTCCTCAGCATCTGATAGAGCTTTTGGACCCGGAAGCGGTGCTGTGTGATGTCAGACAAACAAGCGGATGGGATTTGGTACCCATAGTTAACTTGGTTCAAGCATATACCTGAATACATACTATGTTAACTTAGGAATTATTATGTTTGGAATGTTTTTTTTTGTAGAAGCCATATTTTATTTGTTTTCTGCCCACATACAACATCATTTTTAATGTTTAGGCACACTGACTTAAACAATTGTTTGTAGGGACACACATCAATTGAAATTTGTAAAGTCCTTTTGTAGGTCACTCAGTTACTGAATCAAATGAAAATGAATCTCATTATACTCTTGTGTATGAAATGTAGAGCTTACAATGCAGATGGACCATTAGCAGAAATAACGCAAAAAAGGAAACCATCAAATGTTGGCTTGAGACATCATACACTTGCGCTGCTGCTAACTTGAAAGCGTAAAGCATACATTTTTCTTTAAACAAACATCACACTTGGTGTTATTCTTTGAATTGATAATATATAAGCACTCTGTTTTTTCCTGATCAAAAGATATATTGTATTTGTTATGGTCCTATAGAATCAATCAAATATAGATTTGCACATAATCTAATACATCCAATAGTCTATCATTACCTCAGCTCTAATCTAAAGTGCCAATAAATTTGGTTTGGAAAAATTAGACCATATGATTCAAACACTTAAGAGGTACAGCCCAATCCCATGGTTAAAGGGATTCTTTTTTCTAATGAACACAAAGTGTGTTTAACAGAAGAAATACAATTCATAAAGGTTTAGAACAACATGAGGATCAAAAATTATAACAGAATTTTCATGTTTTGGTCAACTATCCCTTTAAAGTCTTATGTTTTAAAACATCCATATGATTTAACCTGCACAGGTTGGACCCAGGATTCCAGTGGCATTATGATCAGCTGGTTACACTGCACCTCACACCCTGTGACGCACTGGAGAATGCAAACAACTGGAAGAGATGACAAACATGGTGGAGCAGGCGACCACTACAGAGGGACAGGTGGAGGCAGTGAACACTATGGAAGGGCAGCTGGAGCAGGCGAGCACTACGAAGGGCCAAGGTAATTAAGACAGATTTTAAGAGTTGCCATTTATATCTGGGTTTCAAGTATTTAACCTATGGGTTACCTTAACGCTACCTGTTGTCCAGTGTTTTCCCATAGAGCTTTATTCATGTTAAGGCTGATATATTTTCAGCATCAACATTGCATTGTGTGCATGTGAAATGGTCACATTGCAGGACGCATGAAATCAAGTTGCGAAAATGAACTCAAACATGTCATGTTATAGGGTTTTCTGACATTAAAATAGGTGTCTTTGTCATGTGTCATCAAGACATCAAAAAACACACAATGTGGATTGTCATTTGTAAGTGCAAAAAAATCTTAAGTGCAAAATTACTATTCCTATGTTTTTTTTACGTTAGGAATAATTGATGACGGGCAGTCGAATATTCAAAAATAATGCACATTCAAGGTGGTAATGTGGCATGATGCAAAGTGAAGTATCACACCGCAGGTGTACATTAATTTCAAATAATTCAAAGGACCGGAGTCAATTATTACACTTATACTTGTAGCTGTAGGTGTTAAATATGGTCATAGTTTTTCTTGTTTCATAAAGACACAATTGAATGATTAGATGTGCTTATTACAGGCCTGTGACTAGGCTACTTTTTAAGATTTCAATATTAGGGCTGGGCATAGATTAATCTAGATTAATCTCATACAAAATAAAAGTAATTTTTTGCATAATATATGAGTTTGTAATGGGTGTAAATATTATGTAAATTTAAACACACATACACACATACATATATATACATTTAAGAAATGTTTTATTTAAATATCGTTTTTTATTTATATATAATTTTAAATATATAAAAATATAAATAAATATATATACACATGTAAATGTATCTTACATACATACATGAATGTGTGTGTATTTATATATACATAATAATTAATTACACACAGCACAAACACATTATGTTATGCAAAAAATTACTTTTATTTTGAATGAGATTGATCTAGATTAATCTATGCCCAGCTCTATTCAATATATTGGGATAATTTGAATATTAAAAATACTATGAAATGTACTTTGAATGGGATAACAGAGGAAGATTGACAGCACTAATCTGTACTTACAAGCTGACATGTAACGTTGTATAAATCTGTTCAGCCGCACCAGAATATTTTGCCACTCAGATCAACCATAAAGTAGATTTGATTTTGGTCATGCTTCATTTTTTGTACATGCAATACACTATAGACATTTTTAAAAGTAAAGCAAACTCTTGGCACCAGCTGAAACACAGTTACATTGCTTATAGAGCACCCATAACAAAAGGCTATTTAAAAAAAAAAAACAGTAACAGAAGATGTTAAGTATCATATAAACAGTAGATCCTTAATGTCCTTGTTTATAAACACTTAACTTAAAACTTTAAATCACAATAACTATACATGTACTTCACACTTATGCATGTACTGCCGCACAGTGATGTTGTGATTGTCCAGTATTTGAAATAAGAAGTTAAAGGTTTATTTGGTTAATGAGTAATTTTCTTTCTTCAAACCCACAGGTGTCTGTCTACACATGGTCAGCCACAGTCACAAATCTTGCACTCTGTCGCAAAAAGAAAAAGCCAGGTATGTAAATAATGTTTGTAGAGTAATTATTGGTGGTATTTAAATTGATCTGTTTTACAGATGGATTAACACACTACAGTTGTGTTAAATCTGTGCTATATAAATAAACCTTGACTTGATCTGTTTTGTCCACTTTCGACCACTTCATCCTAATTACTGTGAGAAACTGAGCGAGTCCCTCTGCTTTCGTTTAAAAGTGAGCGGGAGAATTGGCGGGTTTAAATTGACGCAAACTAATTATGTCAAAGTCTGCTGCTTGTGGTGTTAGTAAACATGCTGCACAGTGTTTTGTACATGTTTATGTAAGAGCTTTTTCTGATATTTCAGAGCCATTGATGAAATAAGCTTGCACAACTTTTACATGCTCACAAAATGAAAGCCTACCTCTGAATGTGGTCGAAAGTGGATGAGCCCAAAACGTTTTGAACACTGTTTAAACCTGTGTTTAGTGTAGTCCACTTGTAATCCGATCGACCAGAATGCATCTTAGTGCATATAGCTGCATTCAGACAAGCAGGGACTAGCGCAGAGCGACGCGATCTCATTAATTTCAATGCCAGCTCGATGACACGAGCGACAGTGACCTTTGGCGACCGGATTGGAGATGTCCAGCCGGACGACAAATTTAAGAAAAGTTTAAAGCCTCATACATATTACGTTTGACTTTGTTACTGTGCCGCTCGTCTCCTTCAAATAGGTCGTTAGGGGAGTGTCTAAATCTAGTTGTCATAAACAAATGATTAACGTCCACTCCAGTAACTGACTACAGATGGATGACAGGAACTCAACTGCTTTGCTGTCATTGGTAGTCACTTCAGAAAGTAGCTCATCATTTGTATAAAGTTAAACTTTTCTCAACCTTGTCTCAAATTTGACGCACCCATTCAGAAGCCAATGGCCATTGTCAGTCGGGTCGACAGAAGTCACCAAGCTTCCATTGAAATAAATGAAATCGCGTCGCACTGCTACTGCTAGTCTGAACGCAGCTTAACTTTGTGCAAATGATGAGCGATTTTCTGGAGCAACTACCAGTGAGAGCAAAGCAGTGGAGTTCATGTCATCCGTCTCTTATCAGTTACTGGAGTGGACGTTACTCATTTGTTTATGACAACCAGATTTAGAAACACCCCCAAACGACCTCTTGAAGAGACGAGCGACAAAGTCGCTTATGTGAATGTACCTTTAGTCTTTTCACTTATCAGAGCACCGTCAATCAAGTCTATTCCACTAGAGCAGTGTTCTTCACACCTGAACCAACTCATCAGCCTCCTTCCAGAATGTCTTCCTAACAAGCTGATACATTAAAACAGGTGTGTTGATTAAGGAGACATCTAAAACATTCTGGAAGGAGGTCCTCCAGGAGCAGGGTTGAAGAACACTGCACTAGAGTAATGCCTTAATAAATTCAACTGCGTTCCACGTTTTAGTTGCTGCTTCCTCAAATCCGTTTCGCTTGTCTAATTTAGAGTCCCTATAAATTAAACTCCATTTTGTTTTTGTTTTTACTACTTTGCATGATGCACTTCCACAACACGCTAAACAAAGCTTTTAGGTTATAAAAGCATTTTTTTAATATTAAAATGCACCAGAATACAAGAAAATGGTATCTACCCCAGTAAATATTTTAGACCCACCCACATTTTTTTGTTTCTGATGCCCATGTTTAGTACCAGGCACACATTACAACTAAGCATTTTGTCTTTTTTTTATTAATGAGTTTTTTCTTAGTGGATATATGACTGGACTGTAATCTTCTATCCTACAGGTGGACCAAAGCTTATGCTTGATAAGAAAAAGCTTAAAAGGAGTAAGTGTACGTAAACATTGATGCTTTTATCAGTGTGTTGACATTGCTATTTTACCCCTGGTTATTTGTTATAGTTTTATTGCTTATTTCTCTAACTACTTACAACAGTCACAAAGGTTAGACAGTCATAAAAGAAATGCATAGTGTAGACCATATGCAGAGTCTAATATAGGATTTAAGTACTTCCTTGTGGGTAATAAATAACATTGATATCATAATTGTTATGTAGATACTTTCTGTGTTTAGTCTTTTTGAATTGCAGGCTAAGAAGGAACAGAAAAATCCATGATCAGATGCTGTAAATATCAACAGTGACCCACTGTGTTACTTAAACTTAATGCCTATAGCCAAACATAATCTAAACATCATGCTAAAAATGAAATTCATGTGTTTGCTTTTTTGTTTTGTTGTTTCCTTAATAGAGCAAAGCAGACATTTTGGTGGACTGGGAGCCCTGTCCAGTATGGTATGTAATCTTCTGTTTGCTTGCTTTATCAATTAATGCATGCATTATTTATTTATTTTTATTTATTTATTCACTTTAACTTTGTTTGTTTTTTTATTTGGCTACAATAATTTTCTTATCTGAACTGTTTCACAAATGACAAAAATAGAAACTTATATTTATAAAAGACATGTTATAATTTGTGCTCCACACTTTCTCTTCTGTTTTAGTGATGAGATTTGGACCCATCCCTGGCAGCCAAAGGATTCTCTCCAAATTAATTAAAATAATTAAATAAAAATTGTGTTACACTAAAATTCCATTTTGGTTTCTGACTATTATTAAATTTTTCTGTGCTGCATTTGAAGTCGTATTGTGCTTCTGTAGTGGTAAAAGGCGGAAATCTTCAAGAAATTCAAGAAATGTGACGCATGGAGTTTCTTTATTCTTTACGCCATTCCAGCATCTATGGCTATTTTCATGGTGAGAGGGACAATTTGACATTTCCAATTTGCCTAACTAGCATGTTTTTGGCCTTTGGGAGGAAACCGGAGTAAATTCATGCTGACACAGGGAGAACATGTAAACTGCACACAGAAAGGCCACCTCACCTGAGCACTGCATAGTTTAGCTCCAACCCTAATCAAACTTACCCACCTGTGATTGTGTAGTGATCATGAAGACCTTGATTAGCTTGCTCAGGTGTGTTTGATCAGGGTTGGAGCTAAAATCTGCAGTGCTCTGGCCCTCCTGGTTCTTCATCAGTCAACATGTCAAATGTTCTTTAATGTTTTGGGGAATTAATATTAAGTAGTGTTTAGTAAATTTAACCCTGCAGTAAACCCAGCAATATGTAACACTGCTGATGCTTCAACTGCTGTAAGGGATGAGGGATTATTAGTTAACTTGATGGGGCGGTTTCCCGGGCAGGGATTAGACTAGTCCTAGACTAAAACATTTTTAAGAGCTGTCCAAACTGAAAACAACTTGCACTGACATATCTTAAAATACACCAGTGCCCTTTGTTTTGCTCCAAAATGCACACAGGTAATGTTTTTAGTTAGGTATGTTTGTTCAAACTAGTTATATTTCCTAATTAAACTAAGGCCTAGTCCTGGATTAAGCTAATCTCGGTCCGGGAAACCACCCCAATGTCTGTTTTTGCCAGTGTTTAACTATTTGATATGTGTGAAGGATTTTGAGCAATGAAAAAAACTTTCGTATGTATCATGCATTAAAATATATGACCTTTGATGCCTTTTGATGATTTAAATAAAATCTCCATACAATCTGAGCATGTCTGTGTTTTACTCTCGACTAATACTCTCTTCTTTTAACATTACTGGTAATTAACATAGCGCCATCTAATGGTTGTAAATGAATAACACAATAGGTCTAAATATATTAATACAAAATAGCATCTATACATACTGTAAAATACATTTTAAAAAGTAGTAATAAGCATAAAGACATATTAAAGAGATTTTATGATATTCATATATATATATATATATCTACAATAAAAGTCCAAACGTTGTAAATAGTTTTAATTAAACAACACAAGGGACATAAATATATATATATATTTATATAACTCATCACAGTTGAACCGTAAACAGAACAAAGTCATTAAACTCCATGACAACCATACTGTAGAACTTATCGTTGTCATAGAGACATTATGACATCACAATCGGTGCCTATAAAACGCTCAGCCAGATGAAACCGGTATCATTTGACTGATCTGAACGCTTGCCTTTGGTTGACTCCGAACGCTACTGTACAGATTATCAAGTGAATTTGCAGACTTTCCAAAAGTTCGCAACTTTAAACTGCTTGACGCACTGTGTACGGACAGACAGTTTACTTAGATTTCAACCCTCTGTGAACCGAGTCTAAGCACAGTTAAGTCTGCAGTTATCTTTTCACATCATGTTTCGTCCTGTAACACCATTGTCCGACAAGGACATGGAAGGAGCAGATGTTGAAAATATGGATCTGCCGAATGCTGTGCCGAACTTTGACTATGTCCCTGATTTCGGACTTTCGTCACAAGTCGGGCGCGCTGCCGGTTCTTTAAATCCATTTGAAGGAGGAGAGGAGGAGGAGGAGATGGTGGATGTTTATCCAACACATGAGGCGAAACGCCAAAAAGGTAAGATGCGAGTTAAAGCAAAAAGTCTGAATTTCATGCTGATAAGTTTACATAAAGTTATTGTGTTGTTAATGCACGTGTACATGTATGTAGACACACCAGGTGGTGCTCGTGTACTTGATATTTTACCCGCCGTTTTTCTTGACCGGCAGAATACGCAAACAAATTTTGATTCCATTAATTTAACAAAAAGCGACCAGAATTAATAATCCTCACAATTTAAGATAAGAATTACGCCGTATGAGGTCTTGTGTTTTATTATCCCTCACGAAAATTAACTATGGTTTTTATGAGGTAAAAGTGTAGTAACCATGTTTATTGGTGTATTGAGTACTATTAGCAAAGCCATGGTTATTTTGTGGTAACAATGGTTTTAATAAAGTACCGTTAACCATTTGTTGGATGTAAATGTTTCATTTTCGTAAGGGATGTATAACATAATAAATAGTTAGCAGTGCATACTGTTGTTATCCAGACTGTTTTGTTCATTTACTGAAGCCAATGTTGTGTACTATTTTTATTTTTGCTTGCTTGTTTTCTCATGATCACAACTTAATTTCTCGTTATCTCAAGTTAACAAAAGTTGTATTTTTTGTGATGTGATGAAAGCTCTTGGGTTCTTAATATGTATGTACATGAACGGGTTGTATTGTTTGATGACAGCAGAGGTATATTTTGGTAAATTAGGGGATGAACAAATTAGGTTTTACTTAGATCAGGGATTCGTTTAAGATGAAATCGATCCGTCAGTATGTAGTTGACAAATTGATAGTGGTGAATTTAGGGACCGTCTCTAAAGTTACTCCTTAATATACACGTTTCTACTTTATACAGCATTTAAATGGAATAACTTTTAGTCAACGAACAGTCACAAACCCAACTGTTTTCATATGGTTGTCGGCTATTATGTACACTTTTACTTATATAGTTATTAATATAATTGTTAATTACTATTAAAGATAGAATCGTACATTATTACTTTGAAGATGGTCCCTAAATTCACACACATTATGGGGTGGTTTCCCGGGAAGAGATATCTTAAACCAGGACTAGGCCTTAATTTATTTAGGAAATATAACTAGTTTTAACAAACATGCCTTACTAAAAACATTACTTGTGTGCATTTTGAGGCAAAACAAAGGGCCCTGATGTATTTTAAGATATGTCAGTGCAAGTTCCTTTCAGTTTGGACAGCTCTTATTTATATATCTTATAAGTCTTTATGTAATTATTAGCTACACGTATGCATCAGCAGTTCACTTTAAAATACACTAAATATTATGGACAGGAAATTACATTATGACATTTGGATTGTCAGGATAACAACTTTTTGTTATCTCGAGATCCCCAGAAAATAAAGTCATGATCACGAGAAAAGCAAAAATAATATTAATGCACGTTCTCTCTTGCTTCAATACAATTTAGACAAAAAGAAAAATTATAATTTCAAATGAAGGCATTACTTTATTGAATTATTTTGTACAGTTGAATAAATAATAGATTAAAATAAGTGACAAGTTTTAGACACATATTGATCACTTCAGTTAAAGCATTCATTTCATAACATTATTTATTGAATTGCAGTGTTGGGATGGAGATGTGATGATGGTGGAATGGATTTTGTCCTACCAAGTGCGGTCCCTGACATTGTCCCGAACAACGGACATTTGTTAGACAGACGCGCCGGGAGTTCACATCCACGAGGAGGAGTAAAGGAGTTTACTCCTGCATTTGAGGAGGCGAACAGCCCCACAGGTCAGATGGAAATTTTGTGTTCCTGACAATCTTTAAATCTGTACCATGTTTGTTCCTCAATAGTTTTGTTGGCCCTTGCAGATACTGATATCTTACTACATTAATGTCAGTAAAATAAAGCATCTTACAATAAGATATTAAGTTTAGACCATTTTTCTAGTGTGTTTTAAACTCTTATTTTAACAGCATTATTAATGCAATAATCATTGCTGTATTTTTAGGAATTTGTTATAAAGAATTAGATACTCAATTACATATACATATTTAATCAAATAGTATCTGGGTGGACAGTTTGTTAAATGTGTTTATTAAGTATTATTACTGACCACGGTTCTTTGTCATTCTCTTTTGTCATAATGAATTTTCTAATAGTTTATCATTTGTTTTTGTTTTTCTTTTTTGGTGTAGAAAAATGCGAGAATAAAGTCTTGAAATCATTAAAGAAGGGATGGAATAAAGTAAAGCAGCCATTCCTTCATAATGATAAAGTGGAAACACTGATTCCTTCAGAGGTTTGTTACATCATTACATTTAATACAACTATCTGTCCATTTATAGACATGTTTCCATCCAGGTTTTGTTATCGACCAAGTGAATATACGTATTAAAGGTTTTCTATTTAAATGGTGCTAAAATGGTGTCCGTGGTGATATCACGAATGATGAAAGCGACATTACTTTTGGTGTATCACAAAAAATCTGATCTTGAGCAAATTATCTACCTAATTTCTCTAATGCTTTTACAATAAAAGCTTAGCCAGGTCCAGTCTGATGTTTGTGGTCTCGGTAATTTAAAATAAATGTGCTTTCACCAAAATGACCCGATTATGAGGACAAAAAATTTAATATTTAGGAGAATAAACATGAATAATTTTATGGATAAGTGATTGACATTTCAGCACTTCATGAAGTAAGTTCAGTGCAGCTCTGTGTATATGGAGGATCGACTCTGCAAATCAAAACAGAAAGTCTCAGGCTGCAATAAGAGCGCCTATTGTTTGCTGTTATGCCCTTCAGAGGTTGTGCGTGATGAAGATCTATCATGTGACATCACATTTATTTGCGTTAAAGCTATTTTTTTATATATATATATTTTTTGAGGTATTGACATTGCGTTTATGCGCTAAAGCATTTTTTTGCTAAAAAGCCTTGGATGGAAACATGGCTTCTAAACATGTCTGGAAACATTTATCTGTCTGTCCGTCTGTCTGACCCACCTCTGGTCTTCTCCACAGCTTAATGCACATTCAGCTAATCCTAATGTAAAGGATGGTGCTGGTCTGGCCAGCTCTGAATTAAACAATAAGATCAAACCGGAAAAACAACGAATGGCATTCTTTGACTGTCTCCGGAGGGGCAAGGTGGAGTCAGTGCCGACTCCCCTGCTTAAAGCGGATCCAGCTATTCCTGATGTTAGGGAAGTTGTTGATCCTGCATCACAGTCAAAGACCTACGTTGGTCCGAAGAAACAGAAACAAAAGGCTTCAAAGAGCCGCAAATCTAACCTCCAGGGAGAAAAAGTGACTGTTGTGCCAACTCAACAGCCCAAGGCTATTTCAGATATTCCTGTTGGCATGGATGTTCCTGCTCTGGCCGGCCCCCAATCAAAACCAAAGATTCGTCCGGATAAACGCATGACATTGACGCAACGCTTCTTTGGATGCTTCCGGAGGGGCAAAGTGGAGTCGATGCCGACTTCACAGATTGAGGCCGATCCAGCTATCCCTGATGCCAGGGAAGTTGTTGATCTGGCAGATTCTCAATCGAAGAGTGTTGGCTTAAAGAAACAAAAACAAAAGGCTTCAAAGAGCCGCTCATTTCACAACCCTTGGAGTAAAAAAGGGAAGAGTAAAGTGAAAAAAGATGCCAATCCAGCTTTTCCTGATGCCATGGATGATGTGGATCTGGCCAGTTCTGGTGGCATCGCTGCAGCCAATGCCAGGCTACAGACATTAGGTGCCATTCCAGAGAATATTGGGTTAAAAGGTGGTGGAAATCCTGACCCAAATAAAGCAAAAAATCCTGGGTCAAAAGATGTTGGAAGTCCTGAGGCAAAAGGTTGTAAAAATCCCAGGCCAAAAGCTCTTAAAGCTCTAGAAAATCCCAGACATCCCTTGCCAGAAGATTTTGAGGATCCTATCCCAGCGAGATTTAAAACTCGCAGACGAAAATTTGTTGGAAAACCCGCAATAGGTTGGATTCGTAACCCAACTAAATTTAAAATTACCCCACCAAAAGCCCTTGAAAATCCCAGAGATCCCTCGCCAGAAGATGATAAAGTTGTCAGGCCAAAAGTTATAGATGTTGTTCAAGAAGCTTTTGAACCGCCAAGCGAGAAGAAACGAGCTAAACGCTCATTGCTTAGAGGTGAGTGTACTGACTTCATTACTCCTACTTTGCATCAATAAGTGAAATGGTTTCTTCATCATATTCTTCTGTACCTGGAAATGTATGCTGTACCTTTCATCTGTGAGTATATGAGTGTTAACATGTACTGTCACCTCATCATTTTTCTGTGTGTTTTTCAGAGCCTTTTGATTCTGAATATCAACTCTTGTATGAAGTGCTTGGGGAAGGTTGCGATGGCAGAGTGTACAAAGGGATCCGTATATCGGATGACACTCCGGTAATGCACTCGTATTTATATCAAACACAATGTTTGCTGAAATTTGTATGTTCACTTGATCTAAACCATGTTTTAAAGTTTGTAGATTCTCAAACCTTAAAGTTATGTGTGAAGTATCAGGTGAGCCGCTTTAGTCAGCTCAAGAGAAATTAACTTTTGTTGTTTTTCTCTTTACAGGTTGCCATCAAGCAAATAAACAAACGAAAGAATGAAAGCACTCTTCAGATTGTAAGTTGTCATAAAATTTGATGAAATGAACTAAACAGAAAATAGACAGTATAGCGATTACGCACCAATACAAGATATTTGTTTTATCTAATTGTAATTTGTTGACCATTTTTTTCTCCAGCCTGGATACCCCAAACCACTTATTACAGAAGTGGCGCTGCTGCTTAAGTTAGGAGAAGCGCCCTCATGCCCCAATGTCATACAGATGTATGACTGGTACGAGACTAAACACTTTTACACGCTCATGTTGGAGTACCCACTGCACAGCGAGTCCTTGAGGGATTTTGTTACAAGTCATAGAGGACTAAGTGAAAATACAGCAAGACATCTCATGCGTCAGGCGGTACTGGCAGTGCAACACTGTCTGGATAATGGAGTTTTCCACACCAACATCCATCCCGGAAACTTCTTGGTGCAGCAATCAACAATGACCCTGAAGTTAATTGACTTTGGGGATGGACATTATCTGACGCATGATGATGTCTGTGATTCCGATGACTTTACGGGTGAGCTGCATTTTTTAATAAAGCGTATAAACCTGTTGTTTCTTTTACAAAATGACTCAACATGATGTTTTGTGTACAGGAGCTCTAGGTTGCACCCCGCCTGAGATCTACAAGAAATTCCGCGCTGTGCCAGCAAACGTCTGGGCCTTAGGTTCTGTGCTGTACTTCATGATGCTTGGAGATTACCCCTATGATTTAAAGAACTTTCATTCCGGGAATCTGCAGACAACTGAGAAGGATTTATCAAAGGGTGAGTGAAAATGACTGATCAACATGCACACACAAAGTCTCTGATCAAATCCACAATAAATATTATCAGATGATACGGTCCGTCTGGCAAGATGTTAGATTTTATTGTGTTTAGCTAAACAGTCATTTAGTGGCTCGCCGATGTATTACATCACTGTGCCATCATCTTAACCTGAGGTACTGTCTGTCTGTGACCAGGGTAGGGCTGGGTATCGTTCAAAATCTTTCGATCCGGTGCCAATTTCAATACCTCAGTTTCGATACCGGTTCCTAACGATACTTTTTCCCGATACCATATGTTTTAAAATCCATTTAAACATTAACAAAAATACATTAAACACAAAACTTTTATTTTTCACCTTAATCAAAACAAATTCTGGTAACATTTCTCACTCAGGGTAACATTATTAATACAACTGGTTGTGCTTTTGGATAGGGGTGCGCCAGCAGACACACTTATCTGTTTTTGTTTTATGAAAATAAGGAAACAAAAATAAAGAAATTAAGAATATAACTAACACTGCTTTATTTTATGAAATGTAAAATGGTCTTTAGCTTGGACTAGCGGAATTGAAATAAGTGAGTTCATTATGCTGCAACTTTGACAAAAAGTTAAAATATTTAAATGGGTGACTGAGTTTCACTGGGAAGATTTGTATGCATGTTTGTTTGTTTTTGTAAACAAAGAACTGTAATACTCAACTTCATAATTATCAAAATATTAAATAGCCTACATTTGGGATTTTTAAAATGAGTAGCAAATGCGTTAAATTGAATTTTAGTTTGTTTAAAATAATAAGCCAGGCTTGTAAGCAGTGTTGGGCTGCGCATGTGCATCAACTTTAAACCATAGACTGTAAAAAATAGGTTTAAACGCATCGTCCATTTTGGGAGACGAGGGCATGAAGTCTTGCGATGCTGCGGAACCAGGCACGAGTAACAAGCATTGAGAGACACAGGCTGCGCGCGTGCTTTAAATTGAAACCCCTCGTCACTTTAGGAGAAACGCCGTTTTGGTTGACTTTCACGGAGACAGCACGGTAATACTTGCGCTCACTCAATTGGTTAGACTGTCACAAAGCCTTTTTGTACATTTCTCATATTGTATCCTTTTTACACGTGTGTTGGGTGACTGTGAGTATCTTCCGAAATCTTCTCCGTCACGTGGTGGTGGACAGCCAATCGCCGGCGCTTTAGGTCCTTACATGCAAGTACAGGCTCACACAGACACAGCCGCTTGGCTTTTGGAACCGAAATTTGGCACCGAAATCATTTTTCGATACTCAAAGTATCAAAGTTTTTCGTTTGATACCATAAAAGTATCGACGTTTGATACCCAGCCCTAGACCAGGGTCCCTTTAGATCAGTGATTCCCAACCGGGGGTACGCGTACCCCAGGGGGTACGTGAAGAGTTTCCAGGGGGTACGCGAAAAGATTTACATTTTGCTTTGATCATTTACTTTTAATAAAAATGTCTTTCGTTTGTCCAGTCATTTACCTAAGATTGATTTTTGTGAGGAAAGCATTGTAAAAAGGACAACTTTGTAGTTTTAATCTTATCATTAATATAATTTGTTGTCAAGACTCAAGAGTAAATGCGCTGCATGATCCCAAACGCAATAGCGATGTCCAGCTCAAGAACGATCTGACTATTTTCAGTGAACTTGAATAGTTTCTAAAGACACAAAGTTTATTAACTATAAATAATGTTCAAATAATGTTATAATATTCATTCCCGCTGCCATTGCATTTTCAAATTATGCAAAATAACTTTTGCATTGTTTTTGGCTAACATATTTTGTCCGGTATGATGTCTTTTGTATTAATAGAGAATGTCTTAACACATTTTGTTTCTCTTTATATTTTAACAGAATAATTTAAATTATTTGCACACTTTAATTATCAGTAACTTAAATTGAGATTTTAGTAAATTTAGGGCATTTACTAAAAAGGACGTGAGAGCTCAATTCCAAATAAGCGCCGGAGTGGAAAATTTGCGTGTGATTTACTACAAAGGCGCAAATAAAATACACAGGCACAATAATGAAATAAGCACATTTCTCTAATGACCACTGCAATCTATAAGAGCAGCGCAAATTAGTACAGGGTCGCAAATAAGAGACCTCGGCAGGACATCGCAATGAAAATGCGGACTGCGGAGTGTGAAATTCCAGCTAAGTAAAAGTAAGAACCGGAGGACGAAAGATGACGGGTAAAAGAGGTTTTGAAATACCTGATTTGACTTCTCCTCGTGACTTCTCCTCTTTTCTCCAGCAAATTAAACATAGCATGGCTTGGCAAACTATATATATATATATATTTAAAGTATGTAATGTTCCTCTGGCAAAATTTAATACTCTCCTCGCATTAATGTTAATGTAGGAAAACTTCCACAAGTGCATATGCAATAAGGTCGCAAAAATAACACATTTTCAGAGCTAAATATCTACTGCGTGTCTTTAGTAAGTTCAGTCGTTATTTAACGCCAAAATGATGGCTTGCGCAAGCTGTTAGTATCTGGCCCTTAAAGGGGTCATATGATGAAATTTTTTAATTTGTAAAATAAGTCTTTGGCGTTCCCAGAGTCCATATGTGAAGTTTTACATCTAAACACCCTACAGATAATTAATTATAGCATCTCAAAATTCATTTTGTAGGCTTGAGCAAAATGTGCCATTTTTTGGGTGTGTCTTTTAAAATGCAAATGAGCTGATAAAATGCAAACACTGATCGCAATGATAGTGGTTTGTTGAAATAAACATGCTTCATCAGTCAGTGCTTTTTACTTTAATGTTTAAAATCAATTAATTAATTAATATTACTAATTATTTGTCTTTAAAAACAACTTTGTTTAGTTTCGATGAAGGGGTACTTGAGCCTTACTGATAGGGCTGTGGGGGTACTTGGGGCTAAAAAGGTTGGGAACCACTGCTTTAGATGATAGACAGACAGGCAGACTTTTTTGCAGTATTATTAAATGACAACAAAAGCGTCTCTTTATGCCATGATCATTATTGTCATTTGTGTGTCATGATGACTAACCAGCTCTCTCATAAATCTTGTACAGAAATCTGTGATCTGTTAAGATGGTGCCTGGCCAAGAATCGAAGTGATCGTCCGACGCTCAAGCAGATCTTAGATCATGACTGGTTTAAAACTGAGTCTGACGAAGAAGAGCTACTCGTATACAAAATGAGGTAACAGACCTTTTCAAGAAGGAAACTGCATTTTGCAGATTACATGCTTTTTATTTTGTGTAGTTAGTTGTATAGTAAGATTGTTTTAAATGTACATTTTCATCACTACAGGGCACTATCCACACAAAAATGAAAAGGATGAAGCTGAATGACTGAAGGAGAGGGGAATGATTGGAGATGCTGTTTTCATCATCCTGAGACGTATGGAGTTTGAAGGAGGTATGAATGAATGCTTTTTTTAACTATAATCGCATAATCTCGTGCATAATCAAAGTTTACTGTTAAGGGAGTGTCTTGCGTGTATTTTGTGAACGTGAGCGTCTCTAAATGGTTTTGACGTGTGTGCAGCAGGCACTTATTTTGACAAAACACGTGATGCACATGGTTCACATGACGCAACAAACAAATATTTTAAAAACGCAAGCAACACACATGACACTCCGAACACTTATTTTTAATTAGCATCCCTCGGATGAGCAGTCACGAGCCGCCACTGATATTGTGGCTTTAAGGTTCTAGATATACTATAAATATGATGACTAAAAATTAAATGTTGACATTTCCTTTCTTTCTCATCTTCAGGTTGTATTTCAGACTTCATGAACACAGACCGCTGGCTGAACGTCTGATGCAGATCCTGTCTCATCCTTGAACACATTTAAAAAAAATTTTTTAATTCTTAATCTTTTTATATTTTAAAGTTGTAAAATAAAGTATCTAATATAACGTAAGTTCTCTATAGAATCAGCGATGTCTGGCTCTCTCTCTAGGGTTTTTTTTCTCCTAGGAGTTTAGGGAGTCAGGTTTATTAATGTAAAGCTGCTTTGAATGTGAAAAGTGCTACAGTTTATAAATAAAATTGAATTGATATGGAAGACCTTTTTTATGTTTTAATCTGCTTTTTTATTTGATCAAACTGATTAACTTGGGTTACTTATGTACATGTTTTTCATATGCAATATCAAACCCTTGACCTTGGTATAAAATACTGCGAGTTAACGTAGTAAATTCAATCAGACACAATGTTAAACCTGATGCTGTTTGACTTGAAGCAGTGCATTCCGGTTAGTATTTTTGTCCGACTTCAGCTGGCACTGCAGGCACGTGACTGTGTCATATGGTTTCTAAGTACCGCGAGAGCATTTCGAGAGTAGCCGGCTAGCTCAGCCGGTGCAGCTTCTCCAGAGCGGCTGCCCGGAGTTGTGATGACGTAACAGCTTTACGTGATTGATCAAATTCAGCATCTAATTCACTTCATTTGCGATTAAAAACAAGGAAACACGGCGCACACGTCACTACGGCAAGCAGCAGGTGTCCGGCTTGACGGCTCCGTCTTCAGTTCCTCCCTCGACTGCAAGTGGCAAACCTCGCCGATCGGTCTGCGCAGCGCCGGATGAACTCGAACACACCTATATAGTAGGTGAACAGCACTACTTCTCGTACTCTTTGCGTACTGTATGTCAGGAATTTGAAACGAAGAAGAACCCAAATGCGGACGTGATGAAACACAGGACTTTATTAAAACAAACAGGGTAAAAAAAGGAAAACAAAAACCCACGAGGGGGCAAACAGAACAGGGCAAACACAAATCAAACAAAATTACACTGAACACTATTACTTAAACAAAACACGAACTGGAACATAAGATAAATATACTGCAAGACTTACTGTAGTAGACACTTATTACCAACAACATGACACAGACGAACCCGCACTGGACAACAAACACAAGGACTCTTAAAAAGGGAGAAAGTAAATGACATACACCTGGAAATAATCTTAAGTAAGGGATCGGGGAAAAAGTTACGAGACCCGGGAAATGCATGGTCAGAATAAACCAATACTAAAACCACGCATCTCCCACATAAAACATTGTACTGTCAGAACCCTGCCATGCTGACTAGATCTAAATACAAACAAGGATCTGGCAGGATTCTGACACTATATAGTATGGGAGTAGTAGGTTTGAGACGCAGTCAGTTTCGGATGCCTGCATTGCCCAGAATCCTCTGCCCCTGCAGAAATAACCAGCATACCAGCAAGACCAGCATATGTTGTGTTTTGGTGCTCGTTTGCTAGTGAACACCAGCTAAACCAGCACCAAACCAGCATTAGCACCAGCTAAACCAGCACCAAACCAGCATCAGCAACAGCTAAACCAGCATTAGCACCAGCATCCCATGCTGGTCATACCAGCATATGTTGTGTTTTGGTGCTGGTATGCTGTGACCACAAGCTAAACCAGCATAGACCAGCATAATTCCCATGCTGGTTTGATGCTGGTTTTTTCAGCAGGGGCCTCCGTTGCTATGGAGTCTGAGCCAGTCCTCTTTGCAATTGAATGCTTCGTTCTTCAATACTCGTAATTGACATGGATTCTTTCATTGCGTGCAAATCACTGTCTAGGTAATTTACGATGGTTTAACCCTCAAACGGTCCTTGGGGTCGTCTATACCCCAGCCAACATTGCAAGGTGGGGCCCACATATGGGCTTCCAATGTGGGCCCTATATGGGTTTGTCCATGGGTTCCACTATGGCCCCACGTGGGTTGCCCACATGAATTTAATACATCACAAAACATGAAGGAGGTGCAATATGAGAAATCAAATTAAAAAACTGTAAAGGTTCAATATATATATATATAAATACTTTATTGTCAGTTTATAACAATACAATGCTAAAATAATCATGAACATTTCAAAACTGCTAAGGCAGGTAATGACTCTTAAAATACTTTGAACTCAAAAACAACACAAATATTGCTCACTCTTCTGGAGATGGTCTTAATTCTGGTCACCAATTAATCTTTGCTCAAACGTTTTATGAAGAACTTCCAAAGCATCCACAGCCAAACTCATTAAATGTCCTTGCACGTTTGTTTTGATTCATCCCTGTGCAGTCCGTGAACTTGTACCGTAGTATTACATTTTCTAAAAACACAACTCAGGATAAATTACAAGTGTAACAGTTGTTAGAGACTCCTGCTGCTCCAGTAGAAACCATAGACTGGTAGAAACTGTATCCTTGCACCTGCCCTGAGTGTGAATTCTTGTAGTTTAAATGTTTATCATCTTTATAGTTGTAATTTTAAAAGTCTGCCTATTTTAGCAAATATTATTTAAAATATTATATTATATTATGTGAAAAAAATCACAATTAAAAACATTTGAAGCAGGACTACTTTGTCAAGCGTAATGTGTCGTAGCAGTGAGCAGATCATAATGAGGTCTCCTTATATGAAACACCTGACTCCACTAATCAGACTCCTTTCAGAATGTTTGAAACATTTCTTTAATTAACACACTTATCAAACTGATGAACTTTCTGACATTTCTTATTTTCACTCATGCTCAGCTGTGCAAATTAAAAATAATAATTGGCAGCTAAACATTACAAATATCTCAATTAAATGTAAACAATAATGCATTTTTATTTAAAAATTTTTATACTGATGATATCCTATCTGTGATATTATTTGCTCCATGTATAAAAGTGACTATCAACCAAAAGTAATAATTTTAAGAGTTTAAATGTATATAAAATGTATTTTAAGCATGAAATTATTTTGCCCACATAGGTTCCATATGGGTCCCATATTATCATCCAACATGGGCATACCTATATGGGACCCACATAGCCAACCCCACATGGGATCCATATATATTGCCCATGTTAAGCCCATGGCCACATGAAACCCATGTTGCCCATACGGGACCTACGTGGGGCCCACATATCAAGGTTAATTGAATGTAAAAAAGAATGAACTTTTATTTAAAATGTTTTACACTGATCAAATCATATCTGTTATATTATTTGCTATTTGTTTAAAAGTGACAATCAACCAAAAGTTATTATTTTAAGATTGTAAATGTATAAAGTTGTATTTCAAGCATAAAAATGTTTTGCCCACATAGGTGCCATGAGGGGCCCACATTATTATCCCACATGGGCAAACCTATATGGGGCCCACATAAGGAAACCCACATGGGACCCACATATATTGCCCATGTGAAGCCCATGCCCACATGTAACCCATGCTGCCCAGATGGGACCCAAGTGGGGCCCACATATCAATGTTGGCTGGGAATCTTACGGAACTGTTCGTCTTACTGAAGTCCGTCTAGGCAGTGGCGGTTCTACACGGAGGCCAAGGGTGGCCCGTGCCTCTGTAGACATGTCCCAGGCCACCCCTGTGGCCACCCCGTGTTGACCAAATAAAAACCTATAAATTTATTTTGATTTTACACGCGAGCGCCAAAAGCGGAACTAATGCGACGCAACGTTCTTCACGGGCAAATTAGAGCGGCGCACCCAACCACTGTAGTCGCCTGTGGGTAGTGATGGGACATCTGAAGCGAGGCTCCGGAGCTTGTGTCGAGCAAAAAGGGGCGTTCCAGATGAAGCCCCGATTCGAGGCTTGTATCGTTTCCGTGAAAATCACGTGACGATGACAAACGAGGCCTCAGCTGTGTCTGAAACCGTTCCCTCGTTCACTCATTCACTATTCCCTATATGGGGAATGACAGTTGAGTCCACTATATGGGGAAGAAGCAAATGTAAATGAGTGAGCGATTTCGGACACTGACGCAAATATCATGCGTCAGAGAGCTGTCGCAGAGATTCATCAAAAACAACACCTGTGTGGCTTTATTGATTATGCTGTGAAATGGTAAAGTTTACTTTCTTACTGTTGTTCACATTTGTCATGTTTATTGTATTAGTTGATAACAAAGAGAACAAAACAACTGCTTATAATATTTATTTACTGTTGTTTATTTATTGTTTAATAAAAATGTGTATTAGATTTTAAATAAAAGATAACGCAATTATTTTTCATTTGTTTATTTTCAAAAAGTAGAAAATAACTGACAACAAGAAAATGTTTGGTGTTTACTGTCAGTATCCTTCAGCTGATTCAAGTTACGCGTTCGTCTCCCGTTGCATCATGGGAAATATGAGTGAACGAGTGTACATCGAATGTACCCTCAAAATCAGAGTGCATTGTGGGTAAAAAGTAGTGAATGAATGTAGGGAATGAAGTTGTTCACTCAGGTTTCGGACACCACTACAAAATGGCCGACACCCGATATAGTGCACTATATAGTGGATAGGGAGCGGTTTCAGACACAGCTCTCGTTTTCTGTTGAATACGTCATTGCTTCATTCTGAGTTTCGCTTACGGTTCGAAACTCGCGCCTCTTGTGGGGTTTTGCAGTACGTTTGCATTGATGTTAAAGTGTTGGTTGTAGCGAGTAGTGGCGAGGTTGTAGTGAGTTTCTAGTATAGTTATCATTATATATCATAGCCTGTATTATATATTATATTACACTTAGTTTAGTAGATTATTAGAGTAAATTATACATAGCCTAGTTCAGTAGATCATTAGAGTAAATTAGCATATGTCTAGTTCTAATACCTATAATACGTAATTATATTATATAGCCTATATTAGTAGTAGTGTTATTATTATATATATTATTGCTGCTGTATTAGGGATAACCTAGAAGGACTGAGGATCCATTGGGATATTGGAACAAACAGAAGGTCCAATATCCCAATTTATATAAGCTGGCACTGATCTTCTTATGTTGTCCAGCATCCTCAGTGCCCTGTGATAGGGTGTTTTCTAAAAACAGAAACCGCCTCAATCCAAATACTGTTAAAAACGTTTGTTTCTAAATAAAAACCAGTAAACCATTTTCCGTGTTGCAGTTTGCTGTTCCACACTTCCAGTCCACTAAGCATTGCACTATTGCAGCCCCAGTTCAATAAGCACTGCACTCACGATAATTTGAAGAGTTTCGTTGCAAAACGAGATAACCACCGCTTTTTAATTGTTCAGAAATCTTGTTTTTTGGTTGTGCATTCCAATTAATTTCAATGCAACTGCAGTTGGTTTGTTTTGATTTAAACCTTCATAACTTAAAAAATACAGCTAAGTAGCACCATAAAACAAAATAATAACATGATAACGTAATAATAAACATGTTTTGACAAAAATGTTAAAAAATTGATTTATCTCGTTTTGCAACGAAATTCTTCATTTCTTTATTTTGTGCATTCACTGTTATCACTAACTCAAGAACTACTGTATAGTTGAACACAAAGTTGTGTATGTGTGAGTTGTGTGTACATAGGTTAACACAAGCAGAGTAAAATACTTTCTTTAATATACTTTATTCAAAAGCCCACACCATGACAATTTGGTTGCTCAAAATGAATAGATTTGTGTGCGTGTGCGATAGATTGCTTTGCACAGCAGGTGTCACTGGAGAGCACAGTGTTTCATGAGGCTTCGGGTAAATGAACCTTTTGGCGAACCAATGGGCTGGAAAGCCTCATTGGTTCAGGAAGCCTCGTTTGGCCATCACTACCTGTGGGTGCTGCTCTGCGAGTGTCTCAATTCGTTCCCAACCTCCCGATGTTGAGAATGTGTATGCAGGTTTGGGCACTGGTAAGGACTCTAGCTCACTTCACATTGGGACACTGTTCACTTGTTCTCCTGTGACGTGGCTGCGTTAGCGTGTTGTGATCATTTACAGCTGTTACTCATCAAAAACCGGCAAAACCAACATCTCGCTAATTTTTTAAAGTTTACACATTGTAAAAAGCGCTGTAATTATGCTCTTACATATACGTGCATAAAATTGGAGGAATATAATTAAATGTTACATATAAAAAATGTTACAATTTAAAATAAATATTATTTTAAATGTTGGTTAGATTGTGGTCCCTAACTGTCTAGCAAGTTTATTAAGTAGGCTTGCATGCTTTTCGGTTGGGGGCTTAAGAAAAGAGCCCAGCTCCCCTTTTGCACCTGCACTCACTCTTGTATTAAATAAAAAAGTATATGATTGTAAAGTAAAATAAAGTTTATGGGGTAGTTTCCCGGAAGGTATAGTCCTAGACTAAAATAAATGTAAGAGCTGTCTGTCCAAACTGAAAACAACTTGCAATGCCATATCTTAAAATACAGCTTTGTTTTGCTTCAAAATGCACACAAGTAATGTATAATGTATGTTAAAACTAGTTATATTTCCTAATTAAACAAAGGCCTAGTCTTATCTTAAACTAATTCCTGTAACCACCCCTATAATCTTTAAATATCATTTCTTGCCATTTTTTATGTGCCCCTCTGGTAAAACACTGGCCCCTCCTTGGCCCCCCCTAGTGAAATTTGTCTAGAACCGCCACTGCGTCTAGGTAAGAGTGTGCAACTGAGCTATGTTCATGTTTATTTGTCCATAGTCCAGTTTCAAAACAAATGAGGATAAACAATACCCAGATAACGTTAAATGACTGGAATGATTAAAAGCAAGACTTCGCGCTAGCGGTGCAAGTGGGCACACAAAATGCATGCAAATCTCAAGCTACGTATGGGTCATCCAAAATGTAGATTTGTCGCTATGTGATTTTTTTTTAAACTGTAGCTAAAGGTGTCTAAAAAAATTCACTAAATCTAGCGACAAACACTGCGGAGAGCTCGGCTCATGGTTGCTTAGCAACGGAAGACGCCACGTGTGCGCAACCTCCCGAGCGCTTTGGAAAAGAAGCAGCAGCGTTTATATGGTTTTTCAGACGCGACATATGCCCCTTAAATGTTTAAATTATAAAACAAATATAAAACTAAGTTATAAGAGGGGGAGGGCGGACCAGCAGTATGAGACCGCTGTTTTGTTCAATAAACTTGTGAATGTGCTTTAAACCTGTGTGTGTTTACGTGACCGGGTGTTTTGGGACCTGGAGTCAGAAGTGCTTTCTCTCTCTTCACATTAATGTTTCATTACTCTTTATACACCTTAGACTAGTTCGTAACAGTAGGCTACTGTTAAATGACGATAACAGGAAACTTGACTTAACTTGTTTGTCCATTTTAAAAAGTGATTTATTTATTTTCAATATTATGATTTCATTATTAAATTAATGAATGAATTCATTTTAAGCGGCACATACTGCTGTGTGTCAAAGCAGACATTACATGAACTTTACATTATGTGAGCATCCTATATTTATCATTTATTCATAATTAATATAAAAGTTAGTCATGAAAAAAACAATAACAAACAATATATTAACATTTGTAATAGTGTTTTGAGGATGTCGTCTTTCATACAAATGTTTTGTTTTTCACACTAGGAAATGTCACGTGTAAATAACAGATGTCAGTCACAGCAATCAGATAAATGTGCATTTACATTTATTCATTTAGCAGCTTTAATTTAAAAAATAAGGGAGCATTTAACATTTAGTCAGTAAACTAACAATAAGAGCAAAGCCATGTTTACAAGCAAGATTACACTCGAAATTAGGAAAGATGGACAACATGATAGAAAAACATGAAAGGTTTTTATTTTAAAAAGGTATTTTACATTTAGTGTAAAAGTTAAGAGTAATATGTTAGTCTGGTGAATATGTGTTGTTTTTTAAAAGTTGTGGGGGACTTGGGTGAAGGCTGGAGGTTCAGTTTACCAGAGAGAAACAGTATGGATAAATGTTTTTATCAGTAGATTTGGTGTCTGGTTGTGAAGAAACAAATCTCATTATCTGCTGATGTTGTAAACGCATGAAATGCAAAGGGCAGAGTTGTGTTTGTAATAATAAGCAGATTTATTATAATAAAATATGTCATGTACAAAAGATAGTAATGAGCAGAGCTCTATGAGTCTTGAGATTCTCCTATAGAGATGCTCTGTTTCTCACTGAGACTCTTCACTACAGTCGCTGCTGGAGACTGAAGAACTTTACGTGATAATCTCATCCTGCCATCTGTGGGGTCTCGGCCAAAATACTTCACCTGTACACACACACACACACACACCCATAAAGAGTTTGACACAGTTAACAATGTTTAACTAATTAAAAGACAAATAATCAATCAAAAAACTTTCGGTCAGATAACACAGACCCTGATGAGACTATTTTACTAAGACTCTTGTCAGAAAATAAAGACTTTGTGAAGGATTCACGTCCCAAACCAGTGCTCTCCAAAGAGGAGACACACAACTGGCTACATTTCCACCTCTCTATTCACACAAACAACAGGAACCTGTGTTGACTTAACTTAGTCAAGTAAGTTGTGACGTCATTTACTGTGGGGAGCAACTGGAGGAAAGATGCCTTGATCAAGGACATTAAGGGCACTTTAGTCGGTTCCTGATGGTCATAAGAATCGAACCGGCAACTCTCTAACTGCTAGACTACGAGCGCACGTCTCTAATCTTTCTGTAGTTGTCTGGCTCTCCGAAGTCACGACTGTGGTGGACCTTTGGGCGAACATTTGATGTATAACGTACACAAAATTGAAAACCCTTTAAGAGTGCAGATGTTGTCATCTGATTGAAATTATTTTGCAAGATTTCTATAACAGTCCGCCTGAAAACACAAGCGTTATGAGACTGACCAATGCAAGCTGCTCTGAAGTACAGATTTTCTACAGTGAGTCTACATGAGACTTATTTTACTGTGATGTTTTCATGACTCACTGGACTGTACATCATGTGTTTGTCCAATCACAGGCTGTAGCACCTCTCAACTACAAAATACTTAAGAGTAGGAGCTCAACATATTGCTCACAATGGTGAAAACAAATGTCAGTTTCTTATGTGTGAATATATGAACACAGTTGTGTTCCTCAGCTAGTTTCAGCAGACAACTCCTATAACTGCTGTCTGGATACCTGAATCTGCTGTCCAACCTCCAATCCAAGAGCAGTGGGATGTTTTATCTGGAGAAACAGAACAGAAAGTTATTGATTAATCCATCCGAATTATATCCACTATCATCTCAATGACTGTCTGTTTGTATTGTTTTATTTTTTAGATTACACAGTAGAGAAACTCTACAGACCCTTTTATGATCCAGCTGTGAGTTGTGTAGGAGCACAGCGCTCATGTTAGGATACAGCTTCACCATCACACCAATGTCCCTAAAAACATCAAGAAAATTATGCGTTTATAACTTTAGTGTCTAAACAACTCAGATTTGATTGTCTTAACCCTTTAGGTGCCAGAGGTTTTTTCCTAAGACGTTTAATTTTGACATGTTACTTTCAAAAGGCTATATCTTAAACGTGATAAGAGATAGAGACTTTCTGTAAATTAATGAAATATTAAGGATGACACACTTTATGGAGGGGAATAAAATGTCCCATTAAATTTGCATATTATGACGTCATATGTGGCAGCCATCTTGAATTTTCATGAAAAGTCACATGTTTGAATGATAAAATGCAGCACTTCTTTCCCCCCAAAATGTCCCTCACCTTCTTGTATGCTATATTGCACAATACTGAATGCTCAGGTAAATAGTAAGTAGTAAACAAACTGATCTGCACGCCGATAGACTAACGTTATGCATAATGGCTCCTCTGCCCCGTGTAACACCGCCTCTGCTCCTGCTACGAGCCGCATGGCCAGATCTGCCTCGCATGCGCCCCGAGTGGAGAGAATTTGCACAGCTGGGACTATTGCCTTTACTGTCATCGTGATTGTGAGGAGGCGCACGGGACGGAGCACTGGAAGTCGGCCGCTCGCCCGACAGACTCCCAGGGCCCGCTCGGGAAGACGCAGCTCGCTCTACATTGCTTGCACGGTAAAAAGACTGGACGCGCATATTACCTCCAGCCTCATTCCCCACACCTGTAACACGCCTGCTAACCCGATGAATTCTCCGACCCCGTGTAACATTCCCACCACTGACATTGGGCAAAGGATTCATCATTTGTGCTTGGTGTATAGCTACACTTTCACTTTGTCCAGCTGCACGATTGCAAAGCAGGGGCGCGTCTAAATCGTGGTCACTAAATGAATCACCAGCATCTTCTGAAGGCAGATATTCCCCTTCAGAATCATTGTCAGCGAATAGAAGACCCAACACTTCATTGCAGGTAAGCTTTTTTGATGCCATTATATGATCATGTATTGAAAAAACTCGCTGAGGTTGACAATATCGCTCTGATAAAATGACTCACTTGCACACTAGCTATGCTGTTGCGCACTTCAATGTGCTCTTGCTCTAAGAGTTTGTATAGAAGCATGATGTTTTTCTGAGTCGGGTATAAAGTTTGACATGTCTGCCATCTAGTGGAGGGGAGGATGAACGAAATTTGACACCCTATTTGACAAAATCGGCAGTTACATTCAGTGACGCATCTTGTCGACAAAAGTCGACCGTGGCGCCTAGAGGGTAAACTCTTTCCTCGTTAACTCGTCAATTAAGAGAAAACGAGTTTGACGAGTTTTCCTGACAATTTGTATTTCCGTTATTATCCACCAGGTGGCGCTTACCCAACTTATAAAACCCGAAAGTATTCCCTTACCGTCAGGGGCGGACTGGCCATCGGGAGTTCCGGGAGCAATCCCGAACGGCCGGTCCATTTCAGGCCGAACCGGCCGGAGGTCAAAAAGTTTTTTTTTTTAATGCCTAACCAGGCGCTCAGCTGCAGCGGAACGCTATGGCTGAATCCCAAACCGCCTACTTCCATACTATATAGTATGTAAAAAGCGCTACTTTGCGTACTATATAGTATGGAAGTAGGCGGTTTGGGATTCAGCCTGTGTCTGTTTCAGACCGGGCCAAACCAATTCTTCAAATCTTGAGGGGGGATAAGAGCGGCCCCTCCCAACTTGGACTGATCCTCGTTTTTCCTCACATCCGATTGGCTCAAAGGCGCCGATCAAAAGAGGCAGCTAAATGCGCCAAATAACAGACCTTTTTCGCAGTTAAAAGGACGCTGTGGCAGGAAGTGCAGATAAGGAAGGACCAGCAGCATGGACAGGACAGGTGCACAATTAGTGATGCATCTATTATACACTGAAATAATTTATATTTGCATTTAAATATAGGCATATATAAGCGCGAATACAACCCCGACAGGCTTATCAGGACCCCACGCAAAGCGGAGCTTGAATCAGCCTTACGGGGTTGTATTCGCTATAAGAACCGCCTCGCTCTACATTATCCCGCTTATGAAATTGATGAAATAGCCTGCGTGCACATTTTGGCAACAGAAGTGGTGTTGTTCCCCAGTGGTTTTAACCTGTTAGCAACTCAGTAAGTTTATCAAAACAGTTTCCCAGCATCAAAATGTCTGGTAATTGCGTTTGGTTTCACTAATAATATACTTTATATTTGGCCATCTGCTAACGTCTTCTATTCACTCCACTATAGTACACGGATCTGGTAGCTGTGTTGAAAAACTTGATAAAGTCAACTTTTAAATATAACTTTCTCTGTCTGTGTTGCTTCACTGCTGATTCTTGCCATACTTCCATTGCCAACATGCGCGTTCATACGTTTCCACGTCATCATTGTGTTCAAACAGTAAAATGGTCTAAGGAATCCCTGTATGTCTGTATATTAGCTGTTAAGGTCACTGATGGAGAGAGACAGGTTGATGATGACCCTTGCAGTCATATTGATGAGGAAGAGGAAGGAAAGCAGAACAAGAGGAGGAGGAGAATGGAACCAGTACAAAAACAGTGATGGGGCAGTGTGCAGGGCTGGGTAGGCAATCATATTACCCTGCTGGAAAAACCAGCATACCAGCAAGACCAGCATATGTTGTGTTTTGGTGCTTTTATGCTGGTGACCACCAGCTAAACCAGCATCAAACCAGCATAGACCAGCATAATTCCCATGCTGGTTTGATGCTGGTTTTTCAGCAGGGTAGGCATATCAATCAACCAATCAATCAAAGGTTTATTAAGGACACACAAATAGAAAAATACAGCACAATATTACATATTTACATATAGGATAAAATGCAATAGTTCCACTTACTAGATTATAACCTGACTAAAGCACAGATTGAATTAAAAAAAAGGAATTATTCTTAGTCATATTTATTACTGATGTTCTTCTCATGCATATGTAGCTGTACAATCAGTAAGCAGAGGCAGGGTCCAGCACAGGGGAAGCTGAGCCAGGGAGAGTTGAAAGTGAGTACGTACACACACAATCTCTATTTTATGGGACTGTATTGTAGTTTTTGATTATCTGAGTGGGTATGTGTGAGTATTTGTAACAATTCTATCACTCCAACTGACTGTACACATGACATGCTGGTAGTTAGCAGTATACTGTGACTTATGTGTTCGAGATTGGGTTTTGCTGACCTGGTTGTGTTTAGTGCAGTGGTGACTTGCTTATACAACCTGAGGAGGCAGGTGTTATCCTAAAGTTTCTTTTAGGTCTTCAGCATAATCTGATTCTCTTCAAGTTCATACCATAAAAACACTACTAGAATTAAAATAACTGCAAAAAATCCTGCTCATGCGCCAAGGGCACTCGCGTAAAAGGCCTCTCCATCTTAAAGTCCCGGGCTGAATTTCAGTCCCAGTACGTCCCTGCTTACCGTGGGTTCACACCAGCCGCGTTTGAGGCGTCAAAATTGTGTCTACCGCGTCTAGTTTGCCGCTTGAAGATTTTGAGTTTACCCGTGAAAGCCGCGCGTGAAATTCTAGTCATCGAGACATTCACGCAGAAATTCGCCTCAAGGGAGGGCCTTCCATAGGCTTCTGCGACTCCATTCGCTTCCTGTAATCACGTCACTACTAGAGCAAGCTCCTGATTGGTTAACGTGGCAAGTTTTTCCGTCAAAGTTCACATTTTTAAACTCACGCGTTTGCCGCGGAAACGGTCAATTCGCGCCATTCGCGCAAACTAGACGCACGAATAAGGCATTTAGTGCGGCGCGGTAGACGCGATTCCACCATAGTCTAGTTCACGTGTCTAGACGCGCGTCAACGCATCTTCACATTGACTTAACGTTGAGATCACTCGCGCTTGACACCTCTACCGCAACTGGTGTGAACGCAGCATTAGAGAAAACAGTCCAAACTCTGTGTATAGGTCTGAATCTGATCTCTATCAAAAGTCCTTCACAAAAACGCAATCATCTCAGCTTTTTGTTCAAAATTTTGTATTTTTGAAGTAACCTACCTATATTTGAGAGGTGATAAAAAGAGACAATTATTTCTTCTTTCATTTGATATGTATATATGGATAAATATGGAAGGCATTATACTTTTGTGAAAATCATAAAAAAATGCTGGTGCTGGCTGGTAACTTAAAAAAAAAATGCTGGTGGGGAAAGAGTTAATAAATGTTCCTGGTCTTATGTTATTTCAAAACAAAGCAAAAAAAAAAACATTTGTCTTTATTATCTTATAGTGTAATATTTGCTCAAACTCTAAAACTATCTTTCTATTCAGAGATTACTTTACACCATCCAACCAGCTTCCATGAATAAAATTCTTGTTTTTCCTATGAACTCAGAAATATGTCTAATGTGTTTGTCCACAGCTAAAAAATAATTTAATGTATTCTCCAAGTGATGTTCAGTATGGTAAAACCGATGTAATCGCAATGTCACCTGATCTCTGTAATGGTGGCTGTGTATATGGCACCAAACTCCAGCTGTTCCTCCTGCTGCATGACAGACAGACAGACATCATGAGAACACAATCCAGATGACAAACAAACAGTACATCATCTGATGTGTATTTGAATATTACATCATCTTTGCAGATTTCTTTCATAAACTCCTGGGCTTCATTCATGGCACTGGGTGTGGGTGCAAACACTGAGAACGTCTCCTCATCCACTTGACTTATTGTTACACTTGTCAGACGTTACGATGAGAGATCCACATGTCACAGGAAACATTGATGAACTACAGCAGCTAAAGAAATAAACTACAGGACCTTACCTGCTTGAGCTTGTAGTTTGCGGAGATTGTAACCACCTGGACCTACAAATCGAGCTCTTCGAGACAAAGGCACTTTGACGTTCTCTATAGAAATAATTTAAGATGACATCAGAGGAAGTGAATATTGCTGTAAAAACCTCAAGCTGAAATTACATAAACATACATACCAACAAGTGGCCCATTCTCCTTTCTGGAGCTCCTCGGTTTAGATATTGTCTTATTCATGATACCTAAAATCTCTTTTTTAGCCACTGTAAACAACAACAACAAAACCAGCAAATGACATGACGTGTAAAATTCATTGACAAAATATACGATGAACACAAGCAGAGTAGAGGAACTTTACATTATGTCTTTTTTTTCTCTGCAGCTGAAGTTATAAGAATCTAAAGAGATGCTTGTGCCAAATAATGTAAATATAAGAACTAAAGTGTTAAAGGTGGAGTGCATGATTTTTGAAAAACACTTTGGAAAAGGGGGTCGGGCTGAGTACCAAACAAACTTGTAGCCTTAAGGTGCGTGCACACCAAAGCTTTTACGCCCGTGGCCGGCGCATGTATTCAATTGTTTCCAATGGAAGCTTGGCCTTGGTTTTCTTCCGCGCTGAAAACTGGTGCTCAGTGTTTTTTCCACGTCAGTGCTGAGCGCCGATAGTTGAAAAATATTCAACTTTGGGTGAAAAGCTCCGCTCGTCAATGTCAGTTCTCACACGGCCGTCCAATCACACTGCAGGAGGGGCAGGACATTACCACAGCAACCAACCGGCTCACAGACGAAGTTTCACAGCTACCAAAGCGCTCAGCTAAAAAACAGCTGGCATTCGGCGTCCTCCAGGCGTTTTCAGACACGTTTAAAAGTTTTGGTGTGCACCCTTCCTTAGAGACTCACATTTGTGCTGTGTGAAATATATTATAATATATCAATAGGGATGTGATGAGATCTTGTCGCGAGATTAGTTATGTCCCAAGATTTTTCGTGGAGGTGAAATGCTGTCCGTTTCTCAAACAAAAGGCTGCATCCTCAAATGTCGCATCTGTATGGTTATGATGACTTGCGAATGTAATTCTCAGTTAACTGGAATAAACCAAGCTTGATGACATATGTAGCCTGCACATGCGACCTCCGGAAGATGCAGCTTTCTGTCTCCTGATATCAGCATAGAGTTTAGTTTTACAGTGCATGCATTATATTCTGTCTTATTCTGCATATTCTTTTTTGTTTGGGTTTCCAATAGTGTTCGTGTGAGATGCGTTGTGTTTGTCTGTTGATCAGTGTCAGATGTGAAGTCTCAGCAGATTAAACCCTCACTATGACTTTTCATGATTTAATATCTGCATGTTCTTGCTCAAGAATGACAGTGGCTGTATCATTTCTATTGAAAAGAATTGAAAAAAACATTAAAGATTTAAATAGATTTAAATTTTATTTGGCTAAAACTAACCGTTTCTCAATTTAAAGTGAAAGTAACGCAAGTGAGTCCGCTAGCGCCTTCTGCAGGCATTTGTTATAATACATAATGCTGGTTTTTATTACGTAGGCTACAAATGAAGAGTGTGGTTTCAAAACACTAATTTCGGTAAAAACATGTTTTTTATACAAAGAAAGTGACGAGATGAAAACCATTTTCTGTTACAAACGTTCACATAGCATCTTTCCATAATTTTATTTTAAAAGATTTATTATAAAAACTGATTATTTTATTTAAGTTTTTTTTTTCAAAATGCTGTAAATCTATTAAATCAATATATAAATGTGCATTCATCTTTGATATGCTATATTCATTGGTGGTGCTTTTCTATCGCATAGTACCCCACGGTATGAATCACAATAAATATTGAATGGGCACATGAGGACAGATGAGATGTACCTGTGGCCTGCTGTATCGCCTCCATGACGATCTTTAAAGGAAGTCCAGGGATTTTTACATCCGCCTGGAGAACAAACATTATCCTGAGCATTCACGGTTACATTACAGCACATCACAGCACAGTTTAAATGAGTGATTTACCTGCAGAGCTGTGATCCCTTTACTGGTGCCTGCCATTTTAAAATCCATGTCACCATTATAATCTTCTATTCCCTTATTAATAAAAACATGACATTAAACATCAGATATAATCACTTTAACATCAATCTCATTATACAGTAAAATAAACGAATGTTGAACTTTATACCAATATATCAGTCAGTAATCTGTAGTCTGCTAGTTCAGATGTTTTATCAGGACTGGGTTTAGATATCAGACCAATGGCGACTCCTGCCACAGCAGAAGACATTGGAACACCTGAAATAACAACACATGAAATTAGCTATTCACATATACTGTATACTCATACTGATCTGTGTCAGAACATACACGCCTGTTAAGTACAAGAATTTGCTGTGTTGTGTCATGTTTTTAAGTGAATACTGGTTTATAATTCTCATTTGTAGATGTTAAATGGCACATATTATGCCCATTTTTACATGTGATATAAGTTTCAAGTCTCTAGTAACAATACCCCACAGATCATTCATTATATGTCCAAAAATGACCCTATTTGGGTGGGAACAGAAGTGCTGTTCCTTTAAATGTAAATGAGCTACAGCTCCTCAATTACCAACAGACAGGGAGTGCGTTTAATTAAAATAGATCTGATTCATCCGAATACAGTCTGATACAATAGTATCTAATGTGCTAACAAACAAATTTAGAAAAGCTTTTGGGTAAAATTAACCTGTCAGTTAATGGGTGTGGGCGGAGCTTTATCTGTGTGATGTCACATTAACAAGAGAATCAAAACTGCATGTCTAATGTCTTTGAACTGCGAACGCATTTCTTCACTCGTAACGTTACTCGAGCAGCCTGTTGACTGGGAGCTAACGATTTCATCCTGCCTATCATCTAAAATGGATATTGCGAGAATAATTATACACAAACACAGTACAGTGTTTTCGTACAACATGCCTGTTATTTGTAAGACGCCAGTGATGTGTAACATTACATTATCCTGTTCAATGGAGGTTACGGTGCTGCTAGCTTGCGCATTTGTACGCAGCGGATCAAAAACACGGCATTCCTGCAATTTAGTACCACGGGTTAACATATGTTTAAGCATGTTGCTTGTATTTGCACCCTTACACGAAATCACCGCCTTGCAGTTATTGCAAACGGCATGATTTTCGTCACGTTTTGTGAAATAAAGCCAAGCTTTGGATCGCCTCTTTCTCTCCATAATTCCCTCCTTTGCTCAAATCGCTTTGCCGTAATGAAGGCACGCAGATGCGTAGACGCCGTGCTATCTATGGTGCGCGTTAAAGGACAAAGGGACAGTTGCGACTTGAGTGCACGGCTGCCTGGGACTCGGAGCATCGATAAGAGCAGTGTTTCCCAACCCTGGTCCTCGGGCACCCCCTCCCAGAAAGTTTTAGATGTCTCCTTATTTAAAACACCTGATTCGACTCAGCAGCCTCCTTCTAAAATGATAAACATGTCTCCCTAACAAGCTGATGAGTTAAATCAGGTGTGTTAAATAAGGAGACATCTAAAACTTTCTGGGAGGGGGTGCCCGAGGACCAGGGTTGGGAAACACTGGATAAGAGGACTCGTTAACGTTGAGGACATACAATTCCGATGGTTCGTTAAACTTAGAACCGGTTCTCGAGTGGAACCGGGTTTCGATGCCCATCCCTAGTCCAGACCCCACTTCCCTGTTTTTAGTATCACTTCCCCTTATGTAGGTTGAACACAAAGCTGTCTTAATTAGTCATACGGACGGATTCGTCAATATGTTGATCATGAGATTGTGCCAGACTTTACCCAGGTGACTAACGTTTCCTTTTTGCATCCTATATAATGTGAAGGATGTCTAATAAAATTTGGTCTATGATTGAACGGCATTTGGTGTTAGTATCTTTCATGATCCTCTGATATAGACCCCTTGCACGTGACGTCACGCTCTACTCGCGCGAATTATGGACGCCATGACGGACGGCGGAAGCGCTAGATGGACGGCAAGCCGAACAAGTACGTGTTTGTGTTCGTTAGGGTCATAAAATGATTATTTCGTGTTGCTATGATGCACCTACCATTACAGAAAAGTGGCATAAATACATTATTTTTACATGAATGTTATTGTTTAATGCTGCAGTGACACCATAAATCATAGCTGCCAACTCTCTCGCATTCACCGTCAGACCCACGCAATTGACCCCATTCTCACGCTCTCACGCCACACATCCATTTCTAAACCAGTGCTCGCAGTACTGACACTTTTATATTTTAGCGTACCTTCACTGTCTTTTGCGTGCCACCACTTCTCATGTTGCTGGTATTTTGCTGCAAAGAGTCAAAGAGCATTTCACTTTATGTGGCGCTGCGCAGGAAGTTCGGCAGCGAGGAAATCAGAGTACCGCGAGAGCAAGTCGAAATGTTACAAAAGGGTCCGCCTTTACCTTTGCTCTCGCGTTACTCTGATGTCATACGCCGATCAGTCAGCTCCGCACCAGTCGAACACACAAAGCGTCAAGGTCTGGATGAAAAGCAGAGACCTGCCCGGATTCCACGCACGCAGATACCCTCAGAAAACAGCAATTTTAATCAACCATCACTCGCGTGTGCATGTTTGCAAGCAGTACAAGCCTGCGTGATGTTTGCGGTGACAGGTTTTAATAAAAGAGAAAAAAGTCAATTGATATTTGACATCTATAAACAATAATATATACGAAATATAATTATATGGTCTTGATGTCACAAGGTGACGATCTTTTGGGCGGAACCGAAAGTCGGGAAACTTTGGTTCCGCCCGGATGTTTCCGCCCGGACCGGGAAGAGGAAACACCGGACATCCGGTAGTGTCGTGAGGGCTGTAATCAGCGAAATCGAGCGCAGCTGTGGGCGTTTAAGAGGAACGCCGGTCAATTGGAGGATTACAGCACATAGAGGAGTATTTTAGAGCAGTGTAAATCACAGTTTGGGCGCGTTAGTTGTGAGTTGAAGTACGGAGCTGTGCTCGTCAGTTACACTTTGGCAGTTGGTTGCACTTTCTCTCTTTCTCTCTCGTAGTTCTCAGTGGATGATATCGTAAGAGGAAACCCTGTGGGGAGAAGAAAACAACGGAAATTGTAACACGCTTGGAGTGACCAAGGAGTAAGGAAACGAAGCCGTTTGTAAACTACTTACCGAGAAGACCGCCGTGAGTATTGGCTCTGGATGTAATCCGAAACATAACTACTAATCTGTGTATGATTGAACGCCTCAAGGATGAGGAAAGCGGCCCTATCTCCGATCGAGCGTGGTAGGTGAGCCGCAGGAGTAAGTGGATTAAATAGCCAGAGCAGCAGAACTAAAAGCTCCGGCCGTAGTGTCATCGCCCCCATCTTACCTTAGCGAAGTGGAGGACGCTGGGCGTCTCGTGTGTGCACCTGTAGTGTGGTGGGTGAGTCCATGTCATTTGAAAACCTTTTCACGTTGAAGTGGTGCTGTGTATTTGCTGTGGGTTGCTGTGCAAGTGCTGTGTGTCTTGTCAGACGTACCCCGCATCATCCCCTCCGCTGAGGAAGAGACGGAGAGGCTGACGGCTGTGAGTAACATTAACTATTGTATGCTGTGTGCGATTCAAGTGAAAAGTGACGGTGTGGGCCTTGGAAGTTGCCCCGTCTGTGTGTCGACAGTTTCAGAGTGTGGCGGTGAAGACCTGGAAGCTGGCAGTGCGTGTGTGTGAGTACAACCACGAACCTGTATATTGCTACTTTACCTGTGTGTTCTATCTTGTGGCAGAGTGAGGGGCGAAGGAGTTCCGCCGCCCCGTGGTCTCTACAAAGGGGCGCCCCTGTCTGGTATTCGATCGGCCTACAGGCATTGAGGATAGGGCAGCGCTCGGCCCGGTGAGACGGTGTGACGGTTCGCCCCCCTTGCTGACCAGCGAATTCGCCGAAAGGGTTTTGGCCCCCGGCGCCCCCTGGGGAAATTATCGCCGTTTGCCCTTCTGTGCAGGCCAGCTGTCATAAGCCCGCCCCCGTGCATTGTCGACCAAAACACCGTATAGCGAGCTGAGGAAAAGCTGCACTTACCCAGAATTGTGGACAGCAGAGAGGTGAGAAGTATTCAAGTTGCACTAACTGTGTTGTTGCGTCCAAGCTGCCTGTAAAGGAAGAGAGAACGAGAGTGAAGGTCAGTAGAACGAACTGTGGACAGTCACACATGCCCGAGCTGTAAACAGCAGAGAGGTGAGAAGTATCCAAGTTGCACTAACTGTGTTGTTGTGTCCAAGCTGCCTGTAAAGGAAGAGAGAACGAGAGTGAACGTCAGTAGAACGAACTGTGGACAGTCACACATGCCCGAGCTGTAAACAGCAGAGAGGTGAGAAGTATCCAAGTTGCACTAACTGTGTTGTTGTGTCCAAGCTGCCTGTAAAGGAAGAGAGAACGAGAGTGAACGTCAGTAGAACGAACTGTGGACAGTCACACATGCCCGAGCTGTAAACAGCAGAGAGGTGAGAAGTATCCAAGTTGCACTAACTGTGTTGTTGTGTCCAAGCTGCCTGTAAAGGAAGAGAGAACGAAAGTGAACGTCAGTAGAACGAACTGAGGACAGTCACACATCCCAGAGCTGAAAACAGCAGAGAGGTGAGAAGTATCCAAGTTGCACTAACTGTGTTGTTGTGTCCAAGCTGCCTGTAAAGGAAGAGAGAACGAGAGTGAACGTCAGTAGAACGAACTGTGGACAGTCACACATGCCCTAGCTGTAAACAGCAGAGAGGTGAGAAGTATCCAAGTTGCACTAACTGTGTTGTTGTGTCCAAGCTGCCTGTAAAGGAAGAGAGAACGAGAGTGAACGTCAGTAGAACAAACTGTGGACAGTCACACACGCCCGAGCTGTAAACAGCAGAGAGGTGAGAAGTATCCAAGTTGCACTAACTGTGTTATTGTGTTCAAGCTGCCTGTAAAGGAAGAGAGAACGAGAGTGAACGTCAGTAGAACAAACTGTGGACAGTCACACATGCCCGAGCTGTAAACAGCAGAGAGGTGAGAAGTATCCAAGTTGCACTAACTGTGTTGTTGTGTCCAAGCTGCCTGTAAAGGAAGAAAGAACGAGAGTGAACGTCAGTAGAACGAACTGTGGACAGTCACACATGCCCGAGCTGTAAACAGCAGAGAGGTGAGAAGTATCCAAGTTGCACTAACTGTGTTGTGTGGCCCAGCGGCCTGTAAAGGGAGTGAGAACGAGAGTGAAACTCAGAAGAACAAACTTAGCACAGTCACACCTGCCCGAGCTGTAAACAGCAGAGAGGTGAGAAGTATCCAAGTTGCACTAACTGTGTTGTTGTGTCCAAGCTGCCTGTAAAGGAAGAAAGAACGAGAGTGAACGTCAGTAGAACGAACTGTGGACAGTCACACACGCCCGAGCTGTAAACAGCAGAGAGGTGAGAAGTATCCAAGTTGCACTAACTGTGTTGTTGTGTCCAAGCTGCCTGTAAAGGAGAGATGAGACGGGAGTGAATGTCAGGAGAGTGACCTGTGGAAAAAAGACTATACTTACCAAGAGTTACCAGCAAACCGACAGGTGAAGGCGATCCCAGTCGAAGCCTGTGGGAAGAAACACAAAGTGGAGTGAGCAGTAAAGTATCGGCCTGACGTGACACAGGTACCACAGTAGAGAGAGAGAGATAAACCCCAAATTCACACTATTTTGTCTTTGCCTCCAGGAGAAAAGAGGAGGGCGCCACGGATAGCGGAATTGGCAGGAGCCTGTGTTCCCCGTCCCCTCTCCCCTACACTTGGGTCACCTGTCCCTGGCACCCCCGTTGCCCTCTTCCCCTTTCTGCCACTTTCCCGTGCTGTGGTCTGCCTGGAAGGCAGAGAAGAAGCTAGTTTTAATTGCCCCTTTCCCCATTCCCCCAGTTATTTTAAATATTTAAATAAAGTTTGTTTTAAATACTTACCTGCTCCCGTGTTGTTTGGTCATTGGGTTGGCTTTGGGGACCTCCTCGAGGTGGAAGTTGAGAAGGGGCGTGGCTTTAGGTTTAGCAGCCAGCCCCTAGCCGTGACATTGACATACACATTATCTGTTGCTTTAGTTTAATATTAAACTACTCATTTGGTTTATTAGATTGTGACAGTCCCTCTATCACCAATCACAAATAATCACTTTATGCTTCTCTTTCTCAGTGGATAAACTGAATCAAAGCTGCTGTTATCTGCAGTTATACATTTTACAGAGACCAGTAGCCTATTCATTAGATTTTAACTGAACTTTTTTGGCACTTTTATCAGAAGAAAAGCATAATAGAAGTGTATAAAATAATAGTAAAGACTCCAGTGGCGGTTCTACACGGAGGCCAAGGGTGGCCCGTGACTCTGTAGACAAGTCCCTGGCCACACCTGTGGCCACCCCGTGCTGACCAAATAAAAAAGTATACATTTATTTTGATTTTACAAGCGAGCGCCAAAAGCGGAACTAATGTGACAAATAACGTTATACACGGGCATATTAGAGCGGCGCACCCAACCACTGTAGCCCATAGATATGTGTATAAAGGCTAGATGGCTCGTCCGCGCTGCTGGCCAATTGAGTGCAACGTCCGCATTTTGGCGGCCATCTTACGACAGGGCGCTCGCTCACTCGTAGCATTGAGTTTTAATGATGCAGGTACTTTTAAATGACCATAACTTGCTTAATTTTTTACCGATTTTCAAACGGTTTGGTTTGTTATAAACGTCAAAGATGTAGCTATGACACTGCATACCTATACTAAAAATAAAAAATAAATTCATGAAACATGTTAAAGCATCCAGAATTATAGCCACGTTAATAACGTTTGTAAAAACCCAAACCGTTTGAAAATCGGTAGAAAATTGAGCAAGTTATGGTCATTTAAAAGTACCTGCACCATTAAACTCAATGCTACGAGTGAGCGAGCGAGCGCCCTGTCGTAAGATGGCCGCCAGGTGATGCCGTTAGGGACTCCGCCTTGAGCCATCTAGCCTTTATATACATATCTATGCTGTAGCCGGCTGCGGGTACTGATCGGCGAGTGTGTCAATTCGTTCCCAATCTCCCGATGTTGTGAATGTGTATACAGGTTTGGGCACTGGTAAGGACTCTAGCTCACTACACATTATTGGGACACTGTTCAATTGTTCTCCTGTGACGTGGCTGCTTAAGCGCGGCGATCATTCACAGCTGTACTCATCAACAACCGGCAAAACCAACATCTCGCTAATTTTTTAAAGTTTACACATTGTAAAAAGCGCTGTAATTATGCTCTTACATATACGTGCATAAAATTGGAGGAATATAATTAAATGTGTCATATAATGTTTACAATTTAAAATAAATATTATTTTAAATACTGATTAGATTGTGGTCTGGTATGGATTCTAGAACTGTCTAGCAATGTGTATTTATATGTAAACTAAAACAAACGTTTGTCTTTATAAAAGTTTGCATTTCATAAAGTTTATTGAGTAGGCTCGCATGATTTTCGGCTGGGGGGCTTTAGAAAAGAGCCAAGCTCCCCTTTTGCACCTGCACTCACTCTTGTATAAAGATTTATATGATTGTAAAGTAAAAGTTTATGGGGCAGTTTCCCGGAAAGGGATTAGACTAGTCTTAGACTAAAATAAATGTAAGAGCTGTCCAAACTGAAAACAACTTGCAATGCCATATTTTAAAATACACCAGTCCCCTTTGTTTTGCTTCAAAATGCACACAAGTAATGTATTTAGTAAGGCATGTTTGTTAAAACTAGTTATATTTCCTAATTAAAAGGCCTAGTCCTTCCTGTAACCGCCCCTATAATCTTTAAATATAATTTCTTGCCATTTTTTTTATGTGCCCCTCTGGTAAAACACTGGCCCCTCCTTGGCCCCCCTAGTGAAATTTGTCTAGAACCGCCACTGAAAGACTCTAATATCAGGCATTTAAACTCAGTAAAAGCTTTTATTTCAATTCAATTTCTAAAATATGATTCGATTTGTATTGTGAACCATTTTTAACGCAGTCTTTTCCAACTATTTAACACAGAAATAGCTAAAATCCACACTATTATCAATTGGCAAATGGTTAGGACTTATATAAAAAAATTATTACCATAAACCCCCACCCCCCCAAAAAAAATCTCACTCCAAGCTGAACTCAGAAGTTGGCAGCTCTGTAGATTTTTAAAAGCCTTAAGATCAGCACCAGTGTATGGGGATATCCCGTTTACCACATAGTGGTACAAATCATGCAGGCTGAAGTCGGGCAGACTCGGCGATTTAATGAGGTCCGTGAAAATTGAAGGAGGAAGAAGGTAAGGGTCGGTATCCAGTCCCGTTAACTTCTCTAAATAGCGCTTTTTGTGAGGACCTACCAAATGCCCTACCTCGACCGATAACGGCACAACAACTTCCTTAATATAAGAAGACATGTATTTTAGTGTAATATATATTTAAACTGTTTAAAACTAATAAAAAATCCCGCTCGTCTATTACTGATCATCAACCTAGTGCGTCAGTGATTTTGCCGTCCAGCATGGTGTCGTCACGTGGTCTAGGTCATGTGTTTGCAAAGGATCTATATCAGATTTCTCTGCTGCTCACCTCAGATCCTCACCTAACAACCTAAGTACCGAACTTAATAGAAACTCTCATACCTCTAGACCTGCTTAGAATTAGATTCTAACAGAAACAAACATAAAGGCGCCTGAGTGAGCTTTTTAAGTTTAACGCGTCGCCATCAGCCACTGCCTCAGCTGCTCATCTTCTATCGTCTATGCTGGTTTGATGCTGGTTTTTCAGCAGGGTTACTAATTCAGTTTATGTTGAGTTCTGTGTTTTCAAGTGGATTAATAATTTGGTGTGGCACTGCACATAGACTGTATAAAACAGGCACAGCCCCACCTGCCCATATACTGTAGGCAAGCTACTATTAGTTATTTATAAGTTGTTTTATAATTTTGGCTTAGGTAGCGTGCACATCAAAGTTTTTAAACGCGGCTGAAAACGCCTGGAGGACGCCGAATACAAGCTGTTTTTTCAGCCGAGCGCTTTGGTTGCTGTGATACTTGAGCTGTGAGCCGGTTGGTTGTTGTGATATTTGTCCCGCCCTCCGTCCACTGTGATTAAAGAGTAACTAAACCCTAAACCAACTTTTTTAAGTTAATTATCTGTAAAAATGAAGCTTTATTAGTGCTGTTCATTGATTTTAGTAAGTTTTTTGACATTTGGATATTAAGTGTTTCAATACTACAATATATGGTGTAAAAACGTCTGAGTGCTGCCCTCTTCAGGTTGAACGGTGGCTACTGCAGTTGAATTTTCCTATTGGATGTTGGGTCCAAAATATAACTCATGACGTAAGCAGGTTCAAGCTCACCACGCCCTTGTTACGATCTCACCACACATTTGGTACGAGCTTAGTTCATCCCCTTTATCTTCGCTGGGATCTGCCCACTTTTCTAGCATTTTTCAAATATTGCCAGTGGGTGGAGTCAGGCTCTGACCAGGGGTTTAGTTACGCTTTAAACGGCCGTGTGAGAACTTACATTGACGAGCTGAGCTTTTTCAATAAATGGACAGCTGCTGGCTGTTTTGAAAAAGGCCATGCTTCCATTGGGAAAAAAAACATACGCCCACCACAGGCGTAAAAACTTTGTTGTGCACGCCTCCAGTTTATGTACATTCTATGCTTTGCCCACCCTGTTTTATAAAGGCCCACCCACTTAAACATTTCTGGCTTCGCCACTGCTCAAATCCTGGAAGCTGAGTGAGGCACGTCACATCTGTTTGCGGGGAAAGCTTCTCGACCGGTGACCAAAACGCACTCACTTCCAGCCAGTAGCGGAGTGGCAATCGGGAGAGTCGGGACTTTCCCGGCTGACCGGTGGTGTGCCGAATTCTGTGACCTATCGAATTCTGTGATTAGAGGTCGCTGTTTAGCAATTGTTCACGTGAGACCGCGCCGGGCGCCCGTGCACATTATCATGAGCGCGGCAAGGGAGCGATGACGTCATTTACCCTCGCTCGCTCTAGTCTATCGTATGAATGAAGCAGTCAGACTTCATGAGAAACGAACGCGCCAATTAAAATAACGCGAAATAGGTTCTAAAATACCAGAACATCACAAATGTTTTGTTTTTTCACTTGGGGCTGTTGCCATTTAATGTTACACACAGAATCTGGTAGAGAGTAACATCAGCCTACCGAAATCTGTGACCTCTCTCTGTTTCATTCAGAATTACAATCTTTTTTTAATAATAAATGAAATTTTAATTTGGATAACATTATTGTAATTCTGAATGAAACAGAGAGAGGTCACAGATTTCGGTAGGCTGCTGTTACTGTCCGTCAGATTGTGTGACCCTGCTGTATGTGTGTAAGGCCAAGTCCACACGGACACGGGTATATTTATAACCGGAGTTTTCCCTAAAAAAAATCCCGTCCACACGTGCTCGGTTTAAATTAAATATTCATCCACATGATAAGGCAAAAGCAGGCTATCAAGCGCTGTCAAGAGCATGCCACACCAGCAGGCGGGGATATAACCCAAATCGTGTTCCGTTATATAGTGAGATAACTGAGCATCTATCTGTATACATGTTAGAAGCCCTGTTAGCACAGTTATTATTAGCAAGATACGTCCGCCATTGCACAGAATCGTCAACAAAGCAGTCAGCGGCGCACAATCTTGACGTCAAACACAGTGGATAACGGCGCACACTCTGACGTCGCAAGGCAAAACCCCGGTTTTACTCTCCACACGACACCACTGTAACCGGGGTTTCTTAAAAAGCTCACCCTGGTCGGGGTTTTCAAATATGCTCGGTTTTAGTGCCCTGATACTGCGGTTTCGTGTGGACGAACGGCTGAACCGCGTGAAAAAACTCACGGTTATAAAAATACCCGTGTCCGTGTGGACTAGGCCTAAGTGTTAACATCAGGTCAAAATGCATATGATGATATATTACAGATGAGGTTAGACATCACCAGAGTGAATTTGAGTAACATTATTGCAATTCTGAATGAAACAGAGAGAGGTCACAGATTTCGGTAAGCTGTTGTTACTCTCTACCAGATTGTGTGTGTAACATTAAATGGCAACAGCCCCAAGTGAAAAAAACAAAACAACTGAGTCGATGGCGAAAGGTCGGAAGACCAAATCATATCCACCGAGGAAATGTTTTTCGTGTTGTTACAGTAACACTTTGTTTACAGTTTTGTGCTGCTCAGCCTGGATTACAAACACCACGCGTCCGATTCGCGAACTGACTCCTTTGAAGGGATTCGTTTGAATGAACGGTTGAAACAACAGATCTGTCCCAACACTAAACTCACAAGACGTCACTGTCAGTCACTTATAGCGCCTCAGAAATGAGAATGTAAATGTGTTTAGAAAGATTTGCCCTAAATAACAGTCTCAACTTAAAAAACATAGACATTTACTGTGTTAACTTTATGATGAATAAATAATTTATCAGGTCTACCAAATAAGGATTTTATCCTACAAAGCAATAAAAGCCATGATAAAAACTGATGAAAGATGATGACAGCAGAGTGTCAGGTAATATCTGTGTCTGATAAATGCATGCTGCAGAAGAGGTTGTAAAACTCTTCAGAAAGACCAGTCATCATTTTTTTAAATACTTTGACTTAAATAGTGACATTTTTACATTTAGAATATCTGCTTAATGATGTGAACATTTTGATTATTATGTACATATAGAAAATCGGCCAAACATATCGGCCATCGGCTGCCCTGATTTCTACTCACTAAAAACAGTTGGGTTAAAAATAACCCAATAAATAACCCAATGGTGGGTTACTATAGCACCGACCCATTGTTGGGTTATTTTTACCCAATGCATTGGGTAGAAAGTTTTACCCAATTAGTTGGGTTATGAAATAACCAATTTGTTGGGTTATTTTTTGCAATGCTGTTTTAACCCCATTATTATTATTATTAAATATTTATTACTATTATTTGCTTTATAAATAAATAATACAAAACTTACAAATACATTTATAATGCTTTATTTCCATTTAGTCATTTGCACCTGCACTTAAATGTATAAATACATACATGTATAGAAGCATAAATACATACATACACACACACACATAAATATACAAAAACATATAAGAACAGAACAAATACTCCATCTTATCCAAGTAAAAACTGCTTAAAAGGATAGTTCACACATTTGTCATCATTTTCATCCTCTCACCTGTATAAAAGTCTTTATTTTGATGACCACAAAGGAACATATTTCAAAGAAAGTTTAAAATCAAACTGATCATGAGCCCCATTCACTTTCATAGTATTCTTTTTTCCTACTATGACAGTCAATGGGGCTCATGATCTGGTCACCAGAACAAAGAAATGTATACAGGTTTGTAAGGAAGAAAGAAAGGAGAGGAAGAAAATTATGACATAATTTTTATTTTGGGGGGAACTATCCCTTTAAGCAGGTGACATTGTATTAAGGAAACATCACCTGGTACAAAATGTATTGTGTGTTACAGAAACTACCTAACAGTAGTGAAAGGCTTGGGAATATTAAAGCATGTGTCAACTGCTGGTCTTGCTCCTGGGCCATGCCTCCCCACAATAACAAAGACTTGTGATTAGTCGAATTCATCCCATAGCAGGACATGGTGTCTTTGTCATACCTCCTCCTCCAAATACTGAATTATGTTTGTTTTCTGACCTTAAGACAGAATTTTCACAATGTAAATATGCACACATAAACAGGTTAAAAAAACCAAGTGTCATAAATGATACTTACATGTTGAAAATTAATAAATGTTTGCTTTGGCTCTTGGTACTGTAGGAAGGCTGCACCATCTTGCTGGCCATTTTGAAGGATTTTTAATGCAACATCTCCAAGAATGTCTACATTTAAAGAAAATAATAATGTATTAAATCTCAAAGCAAACACATCTGGCACGCTGAATAAATACTTTACTTTGACAGTAGATGGCGCTGAATTGCAAATTCAACCGTTACCGGGGTAACCGTAAACAGTAATAGACGTGCAGGATTAAACAGCGCTTTATCAGGGGGTTATACTGAGGTAAAACGACAGAGATGGGCATAAATACATGGAAATGTATTTCAAATACAAATACAAAATACTGTGTCGAAAAATTTATTTAAATACAAACACAAAATACTGTGAGGAAAAATGTATTTAAATACAAATACAGTATTTTGTATTTTAAAAATACACAAAATACATGTGAAATTGGTGATTCAGTGCAGGTATCCCTATTAGGCTGAAATCTATCTGGGTCTATTTCTGAATGCCAATAAGCATTTATAGGTGTGCAACTGCTTAGAAACTTTCATTAATGTATGGGTTAATGTCAAGACATTATTAATAACAAAGACATCTCAAACAATGTCATCTTTGCAATAAAAATGACAAAATTGAACAAATGACACTTAATGACAGTTGTCATAAACATCCATAAAATCTCCTTCATATTCATGACTTGTGTCATGTCATGATTATGAATGTGTCATGTCAGTCTTATGAACACCCCTTCAAGTAAAGTGATGTTTTATAAAAACATCATAAAAACTTTTTCATGTGTCGTCGACACACATCCTAAACAGTTTATGTGTGAAGAAATCCAAGTATTTACTTCTCACGAGATGAGTGTGTGACAAATTTTCGGCAAGCTACTATCTCTCATCGCTGCTTTTTGATGGGTTTGAGAACAATTACTCACGAGTCGCTCTCTGTCATTTCCCAGAATTATACAACGGAGAGCACGTCAAGCATATAAGCCTTGGGGAACCTGCAGGTTCACGCCTTCAGAGGTGTCAAGTAACGAAGTACAAATACTTCGTTACCTTACTTAAGTAGATATTTTGGGTATCTATACTTTACTTGAGTAATTATTTTTCAGACGACTTTTTACTTCTACTCCTTACATTTTCACGCAATTATCTGTACTTTCTACTCCTTACATTTTAAAAATCGCCTCGTTACTTCTATTAATTTCAACTTGTTTTCTTTTTTTACATTCCGGCTTGTCATCGTTAAAAAACCTATCTTGATAAATTGCATCATCCAGATGAATGCGATTGTGGTTGGTTGAGAAGGATAAACATACACCATTCCGACACCCTATTGGTTTGTACGCAATCCCCGCCCCCCAGCTGACTGCAGATGATCAAAAGTTTGTTCGATAGCGCTGCAAAGAGAAACATAAAAGAACCGCGAGAGCGATTAGAAAGCATGCAGAATGTCTCCCCTCGCGATGCTTTGATATCATCCGCTCTCTGTTTGTACAGTAACAGAACGCGGCATTCTGTCTTCAAATGGAAAAGTACGAAATAAAACTCGCGCATCACTTTCAGGTCAGTTCACATTCACAAGCCTGTGTAAATGTATAGCTGGCTGCTGACACCAACTCATCTGTGTGATTTTAATAGTGTAACAATACCAATTTATATCATGTAACTTCAGTTGTTCAACTTAAATGACATTGTGCTGCGTTGCGTTTTGAAGCATGGCAAAGATATCTATGCTAAAGACATTGTTGTTTTGTATATGCTAATAACTGCCGTCAATTTTATTTGCATTAACAAAACCTACTTAGCTGAATGCTTGAGTGTTAAATCAATGAAACACATAACCATATATACCAACTTTTGCTTAAACCTGACTTTTAATTTACTTACAATAAAGACATTTAGTAATTCTCCAAAATTGCTTTGATTTATACTGACTAAAGTAAAGTATACTAAAGTCCATTAGCTACACAAGTACAGATGCAGAAATAGGCTATAATATATAATTGCATATTTGTAGTTTGTGTTGCTGTCAAAATACATATATAAATGATAACAATAGCATATTTGTATTCTCACACATACTATAGTTGTGTGTGATTTTGTTGTTTTTTAACTAAAGATGGCACCACTGTAAAAGTTTGGCCACCAGCGGCACTGCTCTGAAGATTGACTTTTTGCACCATTACAATATTTATAGGCAACTAGTCATCATATCTTCCTCTCTATGGAACACATGTTAATGCTCAGTAGTACACATATATGGTTCTTTAATGCAGTGGTTATCAAACATTTTTTGCGGCCTCCCTTGTGTACAGTGGATTGACATAAACATTCTAAATTCTTAAAATTTGAATTAAACAAAACATTTTAAATTATTCAATTTATTGCTTTTGTTTAGTAGCCTTATTTTTCTGAGGTTTAATTACACAGAATTTATAATAAAGTAATGTATTTCATAAAATATTATAAAACTGGGGCCCCTGGCACCATCTGGCGACATCCAGTTTGAGAACCACTGCTTTAATGTATTTGTTTGCATTGTATTGAAATGCGTTAATTTTTAATGGGCATATACCGTATGTGGTTGAAACAGATAGCCTAGTGCAGGGGTAGGCAACATGGAGTGCCGATGTCCTGCAGTGTTAAGCTCCAGGTCTAATCAAGCAGACCTGAACAAACTAATAAAGGTTAAAGTCACCTGAAACTACAGGTAACCAAGGTTTTATAAGGGTTGGAGCTGATCTGCAGGACATCGACACTCCAGGACTGACGTTGCCTACCCCTGGCCCTAGTGCATCCCAAATTTTTTAACATTAACATTTTAATAACACTATAGTTATTATGGCCTTTAGAAACATTTTTTAGAGGAGATAGGGTGCCCAAAAGGCCCCTGTGGTGCGGCCTAGGCTTTTTTTCTCTAATGACATTTTTTTCCTTACATTTACTTTTACTTTTATACTTTAAGTAGTTTTGAAACCAGTACTTTTTCACTTTTACTTGAGTAAAAAGCTTGAGTTGATACTTCAACTTCTACAAAAGTCTTTTTAAACCCTAGTATCTATACTTCTACTTGAGTAATGAATATGAATACTTTTGACACCACTGCACGCCTTAGAGTAGAGCCATGCGAATTGAAAAAGTGTAAACAAGGCTTCAACTGCACAAAGCTAAAAAGAAATCAGCAACTGTGTGCTGATTCCACCACTTGCTGCGTCACGTGTGAAAGGGCCTTTAAAGGAAAACACCACTGTTTTTCCAATATTTTACCATGTTCTTACCTCAACCTAGACGAATGAACACATGCCCATCCCCTCTCAATATGTGCACTTCATCTTTGCACAGCGTGTCATGAATGTGTTAGCATTTAGCCTAGTCCCATTATTCCTTAGGATCTAAACAGGGAAGAATTTAGAAGCCACCAAACACTTCCATGTTTTCCCCATTCAAAGCCTGTTACATGAGTAGTTAAATGAGTAAGTATTGTGGCACAAAATAAAATGTGATTTTTAAGTGAATAAAAAATGAGAACTATATTGTATGGCGGAAGGGCACTTAGTTTGCAGCACTTCGACCTCTGGCGCAGTAACTTCATCACTCCTGTGAAAATGTTACTGTGCGCTGAGGTCGAAATGCTGCAAACTACCTCCATGCATTGAAAATAGATAGTTATAAAACGGCTCGTTCTGGTTCTTAATTCTGATTGGTTGAAACGCGTTCTAAGCCGTGATAAAATACCCCGGTAAACCCACGGTTCAGACCGCATCACAAGTATCACTGCGCCACTGTTGCTGCGTACTGATTTATGAAAATAAACACCAGTCTTGAATCATTTTTTTATTTTCTACCTTTGCACAATTATGGCGATATCCAGATAAATGTCAATAAATAAAACATTTCGTCAATAAAGAGAAAACGTTCTCTGAGGTTTTTTCTGTCTTATTGATATTTCCGCTATTATCCACAAGATGGCAATCTTACCCAACTTAAAAACTGACGCATTCACTCGACACAACAGCGTTGTGGTGGATTTAGCGTGACGTGTGTTTTGATCAGGCTCTGAATCTGATCTCTTACAAAGTTCTTCACAAAAATGGAATTATCTCCGCATTTAGCTGAAAATTTGAGAGGTGATAACTGATAAGACAACAGATGAAGGTAGGATGAAAGTTTTTTGATGTTGTTGGAAAGCGGATGGACTGTTCTTTCATTTGATATCTTATGTTTATTTAAAGAAGAGAATTTTTCTGTAAGGCATTCAACTAAAACTGGGTGGCAACTTAAAAAAAACGCTGACGGGGAAAAAGTTAAGCATGCTTACAAACATATGTGATCATCACTTCAACAGTTGCACGATATAAATGTTAATGTATAAATTAGATGAATGTTGATTTATAAAATAAACACCACAGTCTTTAATCAGATATTTTCATTGTGCCTTTGCTGCGTCTGTTGTTTGTGAACTGCGCTCTGTTGCAGCCACACTTGATTCTGAGGAACTACTTTGTTTGGCGGAAGAGTAATATTTATACTAATATAATTACAACTTATTTGTGTTTTATTTTATAAAATCCCGCTAACGTTATGAATATGAAGTAACCGTTTTATAAACGCAATAAACCCCTCGAAGCTTTGGGCCACCAGTGCACTCTACAACAGCCAAGGGGGCTTAGGCACTCCGCTTCGCGTCGTGCCTAACAACGCCCCTTAGCTGCCATAAAATGCACTGGCAACCCACTGCCTCTTGGGGTCCACTGCTTTATTATGTATTAATTTGTCTAAGTTGAGGTAAGAACATAGTGAAAAATTAAAAAATTGTGGTTTTCCTTTAAGTCACTCTGTCTCAGTCGTGCAAAGTGCAACTGCCTGCCAATGTGCAAGTGTGAATTTGAATTTCCTTTCGCGACAGTTATAATAACACAAATCACATCACACCCAATAATTCAATCGCCTTTGCTTTTTTTCCCACTCCAACATTTCAATTATTGCCCACTAAAAGCTGTACAGATATATTTGCTTACCTGAACTCTGGTGTCTGGTCTGAACTAGTTGATGCATGAAAACAGCACCCTGACGGGTTGACTGGCTCAAAGTATTTTGAGTATTTTAAAAATACAAAAATACTCATCTTAAATGTATTTAAATACAAATTACATTTCATTTTTTTCAAAGGCTTTAAAATATAAAATACTATTTTGTATTTCAAATACGTATTTTAAATACATGCATTTGAAATACTGCCCATCCCTGTAAAACGACAATAAAATGCCATCGAGTCATTTCTTAAGACATTTTCATACAGAAGCACATTTATATTACAGCTCTGTTTCTATAACAGACCGGCTAAAAAAATATTTGGAGCAAAAAACAGCCGGTTGCATCCCTTACAAAAGTTAAAAAACGGTTTTTACTACACTTTAAACAAAAAAAGCATTGTCTGTTACAGAAACCATGGTTTAAGCAATATGGCAATCAATACGCCATGAAACTAACTTTATACTACTAAAAAAAGACATGATTCATTTTCATTAGGGATCATGCTGTTGGTGCTGTTTAGTATTCAAATAACTTGCGATGTTTTTCTACGTTTATGATGGCATAAAAACGCGTGTTGGCATCGGTAACAGTTAATTAATGGAACACGTGTAACGGACAAAAACGAGACAACAGCGTTTTTGTACAAGTATTTGTAGAAAACGTGGCTGATAGTTTACTGTGTGTAGAGCTTAAAGACACTTTGTAGCAAATAAAACATTACACAGAGATATATTTTAAAACGTACCTCTCGTGTCTGTCCGCACTCAGCACAGCAGTGGCACCTGTTGACCATTGAAATTCAAATTGCGTGACGTGAGCCCGATTTTAACCCATCTGTCTGGGTTGTTATAGAAATAACCCAATAAAAGCTAGGAATAACCCAACAGAACAACCCAATATGTTTAACCCACCTATTGGGTAAAACAAATAACCCAACGGTTTTTAGAGGGTAATTTGCGATATTTTTAAATTCATGCAATATTTAACTGGTAACCAGTGTAAAGATGCCAAAATTGGGCTTATGTGGTCATACTTTTTAAAAGGAGTGAACACTCTTGCGGCGGCGGTTCGAACCAGCTGAAACAAGTAACGAGTTACAATAATCTAATCTTGAGGTAATAAAAGCGTGGATAGCAGATAGCATATGGGTATTTTCAAGATATTTCTAAGATGGAAGAATGCTATAAGGCAGACATTGGAGATAGGACAATCCAGGGGCGGAGCCAGACATTGTAGACATTGGGGGCTTAGCCCAAATCTAGGGGTTTCGAAGCTTGGTCCCCTGTTGATATTTTTTCTCCATTTACGGCAGCTTTATAAACTAATTTTTTATCTAAGTGTTCTTTGTATTGTCCAGTGTTGGGTGTAACTAGTTACTAAGTAATTTGTTACTATAATTTAATTACTTGAAAAAGTAATGTAAGGGATTACTCTTATTTTTCTTGTAATCGAATTACAGTTACTTCTGATGTAACTAAATACTGTCTATGAACTGTAGAACAATTATGTATACTATAATAAATAGTGGATTTAACATGGTTTTAGTTTACAATTCTCACTATTAACTGGTTGATTATTAGCATTAATATTACTGAGATGTTGACTGTTTTTTAGTAGGCCTACTTAAATAGCACATATTAATGCCTGATTCTGCAAAACCTTATTCTACACCCTTAACCCTCCCCATTTCTACAAATACTTAAAATAAACAACTACTTTAGTATTAATAAGCAGTAGTTGGAGTATATTGATGCAAAAGTAGTTAATAGTTAATTAATAGAGAGAAATGAACCCTAAAGTGGGACCAGAATAATTGATGTACTTTTATATATTGTTTCTTCAAGCCATTTCAAGCCTATCCTTGTATCATGTACTAAATAGGATTTAGAAAGTAATTAGTAATAATTAAATACTTTTTGGAGTAATTTGTAAAGTAATTTAATTACATGATTGAAGATTAATTACTCATGTAACTAGTAATTAATTACTTTTTTGAGTAACTTACCCAACACTGGTATTGTCATTTTGAAACTGCAACATAACAAATTTTGACAATGATACTTTAACTTCTCTTATCCAAAAATAGGCAAACATGTTTGCTGAAGGCTAATCCAGTAACTATAAAGCTACATAAGAATAACAATTTTTGACTTCATTGACAGAACAATTTCTCACCTGCTTATGGAAGCGTTTCTCTCTCTTTCTGTCTATCTGTGATCTCTCTCCACCCTCCTCTCTTCCTATTTGCACTGACAGTTATCACACATAAGGATATTTTAATGTAAGAGATTGGGGATTCACATTTTATAACTGTCTATCAATGTATTTCTGAGGTAAAATCATTGCGAATTTCAAATGCATATGGACAAAACATAAGCTACCTAACTAACTATATACTTTCTGACCTTCTTACTTCTGACGTCTTTAAAAATATAAATCGTATATCCATCTATAAAAAAGTATATATGCAACAATGAGCAAGTTTTTTCAGAGTTTTAATTCACTGCTATTAAATGTACTTTAAATACTACCAATGACCAATGAGGCAGACTAGACCAGAGCACCACAGTAAGTTAGACGTTAGCCATGCAGATAATATATCAGTTGACGCTATTTAACAGTATTTGCATCACATAACTATAAATATACACTTACAGTAATAACGAAGGCACTGTAATAATAAAGACACTTTGAAAAGGCGTTTACTGTGTGGAGATTCAAAATGTTATTTTGCATTCAACACGCATCTCTTATTCATTTTCAGTTGAGTGGGGGACCGGAGAGTTAAAGCTGATTGCCGCCACCTAGCGTCCTGGATGAATTCATTTTACAGATCTGAAAAGATTCGGGGCTTTTGACAAAACATTCGGGGCTCGAGCCCCAAAAGCCACCCCCCCCGCTCCGCCCCTGGGACAATCGAAGGATAGATTGCTGTCCAACATCACACCTAGATTCTTGACTGTGGAAGACGGCACCAGTGCAGCCATTTATGAGTAACTTGTAATCTGACATATTTTGTTCGGAGCAATTTGGTTCAATATTAATAATCTCTGTCTTATTGGAGTTTAGCAAAAGGAAGTTATTTGCCATCCAGTCACTAATATCGCTAATACAGTCTGTTAGCTTAGAAAACCGGTGGGTTTCGCTAGGATGTGAGGAAATGTAAAGCTGGGTATCATCTGCATAGCAGTGAAAACTTATGTTGTGTTTCCTGATGATGTCTCCTAGAGGTAACATATATAACGAGAACAGAATAGGACCTAAAACTGATCCCTGCGGTATGCTCTATCTAACCGGGGCGTGATACGACTCTTCCTCGTTTAAATAAACAAAGTAATAGCGGTTGGTTTGATACGATTTAAACCATGCTAACGCCTGACCACTGATGCCAACATAGTTTTCTAGTTGATCAAGTAAGATTGAGTGATCTCACCACGAGATTTTGAGATTTCACCACGATCAGATGTTAAAAGGAGGTCATTTGTGACTCTAAGCAATGCAGTCTCTGTGCTATGGTGGGTTCATATGTATTTTTATTCACTAAGAATGTGCATAGCTGGCTTGCCACCACTACTTTTTCTAACAGTTTAGAAAAAATTTGAGATTGTTCTAAAATTATTAAGATCTCCTTGGTCGGGGTGCGTTTTTTTGATTAGTGGACAAATAACTGCCAGTTTAAAAGCTGTTAGAACGTATCCTAGTTCTAGCATAGCCATCATTTGAACTTGTGGTAAAACTATGCAACAAATACATTTACCCTGTTTATGCACAGTATAGAAGGAATATCAACCTAAGTTGCACTGTCTGTATGTATTTTGAAAGTAATCATTGTTGGTCAATTGATATGTATTGTACACTGTCATCCCAGTAAACAATTACGGTCTTTCAACGTTGAAATATGGTTGAAAATAAGTCGGTCCGCCTTGGACTGGTTTACGACGTGATTTCAACTAAGTAGTTTTGGCTGGACTGTTTGACTACGTGTTTTCAACTGACCATGTTTTCAACTCATAATCTACCAGCAAACAATTACGGTCTTTCAAACGTTGAAATATGGTTGAAAATAAGTCGGTCCGCCTTGGACTGGTTTACGACGTGATTTCAACTAAGTAGTTTTGGCTGGACTGTTTGACTACATGTTTTCAACTGACCATGTTTTCAACTCATAATCTACCAGTAAACAATTACGGTCTTTCAACGTTGAAATATGGTTGAAAATAAGTCGCTCCAACTTGGACTAGTTAAGACGTGATTTCAACTAAGTAGTTTTGGCTGGACTGTTTGACTACGTGTTTTCAACTGACCACGTTTTCAACTCATAATCTAAGACAGCTAGATAATCTGTTATACATGCTAAAACAATGGAGAATACAAATTACCAAACCATGTTTATTATTATTGTAGATCATTCTTGTTAATGATTGCGCTTGCGTACTCTATGGACACTGAGAGACACCGTACTAGTGGAAGTGCGCATGAGTCCTGTTGGCGCTGTTTTGTATTCCCCTGCCGGGTTGAAATGTTTAGTTTCTGTTTGTTGCCTGTGGCTGTGTAAGCTGTAAATTGAATATACACTACAGATGTTTATGTAATAAATACGGCTGGTTTGGATTTATCATGGACTCTTCACTCATTTCTACAATTATCTTAAGTATTATCTTAAGTAAATGTAAAGAGTTTTACATATTACGTCAAAGTTATAAAAAATATGAAACTGCGATTGAGGTGCAATGAGGATTCATGATATAATTACCCCACCCCACCAGGTGGCGGTAATGCACCATTAAAGGTAGTTGCCAACCGCCATAAAACTTAAAGAAGAAGAAGCGAAGACACTGCATGAAAAGAGCTGTATACGGACAAATACGGGATGGGAAATCCCTGCTAAACTTTAGGTTTGCCAGATTTTTGAGGCAGAGTGCCTGGAAAGGTAATACACCAAAGTAAACTTGTGAAACATCCAGAAACTTTACGTTTGTGGATGTATATAGGAACTGGTGGAAGTTTCCAGGAATCCTTACAGCTGGTTGTGAGGAGCGGTGGGTGTGAGGTGTGAAGGGCTTTTTATATGTTAATGACCCACAGGTAGAGGTGTCTTCTTTGTTCTCAGAGCTGAGTGTGGTGGGGTGGGGGGTTAACCATGTCTCTTTAAGACAGCACATACAGTATTGTGGTACATAAAAACTGTTTTCTAAATACGTTTATTATTAATATAATTTAATTAGTCTATTTAAGAAACTTAGCATCATTCAAAATAACTAAAATTCAATGGACACAATTACAATTTTAATGTGTGAAAGTTATGTCTCTGACTCAAGAGAAATGCAACAAATGTTATTTCAGAATATTTATTTCCAACACTTTGAAAACATGTCTCCAACTGCCCTAGGTCAGAATATTGTGCACGTTTCCCTCAATGCTGCATACATCGTTTAAAAGAAGCCGTTCAAACGACATCATGTAACACATTTTTGCTAGCTAGAATGTTGATAAATTAGTCAGTGAAATGTAAAGCTGCTTGATTTTGCTGATGTCTCATGATTTGAAGTTCTCTGTTTCTATTGTTATTATAATTCTACCCTAACATTTCATTAAATCTTTTAAAATAGAAACAAAAATATTAATAGACAGGCCCATAATCTAAAAGACAGTCTTTCACATGAATGCAAAACATGTTGGGTGATACTGACTGACAAACTCGGGTAAACATATCTGCAGATACCTGTCAGCTACTGTACTTCTAATCCAGAGGTGCCCAAAGTTGGCCCCACAATAGATCTTTAATTTGGCCCATCATGCCACATGAGATAAGGAAAAAGAACAAAAGTCATTGACGCAGATGTTCATATTTTTAATTAAACATTTTCTAAAATGTATCATTTTTTTGTTGTATTTTTACATTACAAAAATGTAAATTAATATTAAATGCAAGGGATTAAAGTGAATTTTTTTATGTTTCATGCATACTTGAAGGTGTATAAAATGCATCACAAAACTTAATGAACTCGGGTACTACAGGCTAAAAATGAAGAGGTTTTGGCAGTGGCACACAGAGAAAAGAATATTTTAAATTGGTTGGCAAAATGATTTTTTTTACAAAAAGCCTTGGAAAATAAAACTGCATTAGTTATGCATAAACAGAGTAATGTTTGCTTATTTATTTTTAAAATATTAGAAAATTATAAATTAGGGTTTATCAGAGCAACTTTAATTTTATTATAACACAACAACATTTACTTTTGGGCCACGGCCCTCAGTCAGGTTTGGCCCTTGTAAGGAAAATGTTCGGGCACCAATCAATGTGTAGTTTATCTGAGGAGGTAACTGTTTAGCATTTGATAATGCATGCTTGTACAAAGTCAGTCCACATATTATAATGTTTGTCTTCAATCAATCAATTTAAATAAAAGAGATGGGGACTTTATAATATAATAAGGGTCCATATATCACAGTGATAAAAGCCATACATGTATTTTTACTTTAACATGAACTAATGCTGAGTTAAGGCATATACTATCATAAACTAAGAGTCATCATTAAGATGACATGTTTTTCATTGTTAGTTAATGCATTCATTTACAATGAACTAATTTGAGTTCATGTTGTAATTAAGTAAGTTCAGTAAGTTACATGTCTTAACTCAGCATTAGTTTTGTATTTACTTATATTTAAGTAAGAATTCATTTAGGTATATGTTCAATGTTTCCAATGATGAGCAGTTAATCCACTAAACCCAAAGATAATTCCTGAGGCATGTTTAAAGAGTTTTGTATTTCATCAAAGATTTTATATTTAAGAAAATCTGAGCATCATTCAAAATAACTGTTAACATGTTTGTCAACTAAACATGTTTTGTCAACGTTATAAACTTTATAGAAATATTTTTTATTAATGACCAAGTATAAAGAACCATGCATAGCGTGAAAACGCGGATTATATAAAAGTATATAATAAAGTGCGAGCAGAGGATCAATCAAACATGGGCTGGAATGATTGTAGTGCATCCAATGCACCTTGGAAATCGTAGTTTACATCTACAGCAGCATATGCTACAGCAGTGACAACGCCAAAGAAAAGGACTACATTTCCCAGAATGCACCTGCACCCACTCATCTGCCCCCACCCTTCATGTGCGACTGCTTGACCTATGGGCTTGACGGGAAAATTCAAACTCGCGAACCGTTACAGCCTGGACTTCTCGCTCTCTTTCTTTCTTTGTTTGCTCATCAACAGTAAGGTAAGTTTGATTTAATTAGTTTGTCTGCATCGCGCTGATCGGATGCCTATTTGTTCATATTATGTTATTTACTATGATTCGTTTTTGTCTTTATACTAGAACTGTTTGAATTTATAGCACAAACAGTAAAACATTAAGGGTATACATGGTACACAGCGGTAAACATGAGGTTAAAAATACGCGAAGTAACATTCAAACCGGGCTGTTAAAAGAATCAATTCGATGTTTAAGTTTTTAAAACAAAACTTTAAAGAAGCCAAGATGAGAAGTTCTTTGCTTAAAACAAACAAAGCAACAGTAACTTGTGTGTTGGAAATGTTAGCAGCCAGCAAGTGTCTCTCTGCTATTTTAAATGATAAACAGACGATCTTTTGTTGTTTAAAAGCTCATTGCTTTAGTGCTGGTAGATGCGGCTTATTTTTCAAGACGGTTTTAATAGCTTTATATTGATTTGTAACAAAGCCAGCTTCACTTTGAGAGAACCTAGATGCTAATTGTAAAGAAGCTTGGAGTCATAATATATTTTAATGTTATATGTTTGCTGTTCTTCATCTTTTTAAACATGAAGTCTATCCATGTTTGTGTTTACAGAGGTCATGTACACTGTGGTCAACTTGTGGACGCTGAAGAGGTTTCTGGGTAAAGATGATTTAAGTTTATTCATTCAATTTTAAAAACCAAACAGGTTAAATAGTAAACAGATGTGTTATGATGTATGTGATTTTGATTTTTAATTCTGTGTTTGACAGAGAAATAATGAAGTAACAGTGGAAGCTAAAACATCAGACTGATCCAGACACTGAAGAAATTGATGTCACTGCAATCTGGCCAAAATTATGTAAGTTTAATAATGAAATTATTAAATCAAAGAGGTTAAATAGTAAATAGATGTGTTATGATGTATGTGATTTTGATTTTTAATTCTGTGTTTGACAGAGAAATATAATGAAGTAACAGTGGAAGCTAAAACATCAAACTGATCCAGACACTGAAGAAATGGATGTCACTGCAATCTGGCCAAAATGATGTAAGTTTAATAATGAAATTATTAAATCAAAGAGGTTAAATAGTAAATAGATGTGTTATGATGTATGTGATTCTATTTTTATTCTGTGTTTGATAGACAACTATATTGAAGTAGCCTACTGTAATGAAGCTGCAGAACGTCACAGAGACTCTGAGGACATCAACACAGAATATCAAGTATGAAGATGGACATTATGAAGTTCTTTGATCATATATTGTTGTATCTTTGTATAGTTTAATGTAAACTTTCTAAAATGTACAACTTTATCATTTTGATTTGTCATGTGTGTGTGTATCTGTATATGTATATGTGTAATAGTATTATGCCAAATACTTATATGTACTTTTATATTTCCAAAGGGCTCCCAAGAGATGTCTGTCCAGATGAGGGTGCATCAACGTTACCTTTGCTGACAAGTATATGCTTTACAATGTAAAACCTAACAGTTAACTTAACTCAAACCATTTAAGGAAATTGGTTGCCTTGGATCATTGGGTTTTGAAAGAACATACATTTGAGTACTGTGAACTTAAGTCTTGTGCAATTATGCACTTATATTTAGGTAGTGTGAACTTGGGTGTAAGTGCTTAACTGCATGTGACTCAATTTGTTTAAGTTCACAGTACTCAAATCTATGTGTTTTAGAACTTGAATGGTTTAATGCAACCGGTTTTCTTAAATGTGAGAAATTACAGTGTTACAGTGAGAAATGTTTGAATAATTCCAAGACGGAGCTCTGTTATTAATTCTACACTGCAAAAAAATCACTTTCTAACACTTTTTATCTTGTTTTCAGTAGAAAAACTAAAAATTCTTAAATCAAGATGTATTTTCTTGATGAGCAAAATTACCTTAGAAAATATGTCTAGTTTTTAGACAAAAATATACAATTTAAGATAATTTGTGCCTAAACAAGAAAAAATATCTAACAATGGGGTGAGAAAATTGTGTTTTAATTAAGTTTTTAAGAAAAAAGAAAACTTAAGATTTTTTTCTCACACTATTGGCAGATATTTTTGCTTGTTTTAAGCACAAATTCACTTAATACACAGACACACACACATTATTTATTTGGTCTAAAACTAGACTTATTTTCTTGGGTCATTTTGTTCCTCAAGAAAAAGCATTTTAATTTAAATAATATTTCTACAGAAAACAAGACAAAAATACTATGTAAGAAAGTCATTTTTTGCAGTGTAGGACTGATTTCTTTAGATTATTTAGATATTTACTACATTACAGTGGCAGCTGGTGACTTCTTTTTTTTGTGAGCACTCAATGCGCCGTCATTTGTGTGGTTCCCAATTTCAAAATATGTGTTCTGTGTGTCGAGTGCGTGTATGTGCATCACGTGTTTTGACTAAACACGTGATGCACGTGGTTTACATGAAGCAACAAACACATATTTTAAAAACACAAGCAACACGCATGACACTCTGAACACTTATTTTGAATTTGCAACCCTCGGATGAGCAGTCACGAGCCGCCACTGCTACATTACATTGTACTGCTTTGAATGTAGTTTTCATTGTGGCTTTTATTTTGTTTTATTTTACTCTAATATTGCTTTCTCTGTCTGTATATTTATGAGTTTAAATTGTATTGTTTATGTATGCAACTTTTAATATTTGTGTATTATATATTTTTTTTATTAAATAAACATTTCAAACTCAAGTTTTTTTTTTTTAAGGGTTTTGGGGATGTATAGTAGTATATAGTGGGGGGGTGTAGTCTATCTGCATAGCAGGCAAATAACCAATCAAGTCACTAAGCTATGAGGGCTTGGGTTGGGCTTAAAACAAAGTGTAACCAATCAAATTATCTCAACTGGAAAGTTTCAAAGTTGTGTCCCAATAGTTGTCAGAGTTTTGGGAGGGGGTTTTAAAAGCAACCAATCAGTGTTGAGATTAAACACCAATGGGGACACTAGAATTGTGCAAAGGTGTGAAATTCCAGTACCTCTGTAGGTGTGAAAGTGGCCCCTGCCAAAATCTTCAATGGGATTACTTGCCATGGCAACAAATGGCTGCATATTCCACGGTAATATCCCCTCAGCAAGATACATCCGAATTGGTATCATTACGGGAGTTTCCTAACTTGGTGGAATTAGTAGTTTACCCTCAGTGGAACTAGTAGATACTTCCGAAAATCAGTGGTGTTTACAGGAGTTTCCTAGTACGGATACACCTCTTTTCATGCAGTGAGAGGCAGGTGAATGTGACGCGAATCTTCCACCCATCATCACAGAGAGAAGCCCAACCAACTGCCAGATTACAGAAAGCTCTGGACTGCTCATAGCAGGGATTTTCAAAGCTGTCCCGGAGGACCACCAGCACTGCACATTTTGCATGTTTCCCTTTTGTGACACACCTCATTCAGTTACCTTACACACCCAGTTCAAGTCTTGCAGTCTTTACTAATGAGCTGAAAATTTAAACCAGGTGTGTCTAATGAGGGAGACATGCAAACCGTGCAGCACCAGCAGTCCTCCAGGACAGCTTCGAAAACCCCCGGCTCATTGCATTGGACTGACCTATGTTTACTGCGCTCTGAAATCTGTGTTGGAATATGTTTATTGCACTCTGTGTTGGTTACTGGACCGACCTGTTTATTGCAGACTGTGAAATCTGTTGGTTACTTGACTGTTTGCACTATTTAAAATGTGCTGTTTTATTAAAGTTCTTATAACCCTTTAAAGCTTTGTTTCATTTTATAAAATGTTATTTGGTATGTTAATGTGGTCCTGTTTTCAACATTGAAAAGATGGATGAATATGGACCAAAATTAGACGTTGAAGATCGACCTGATTTGAACGTTGAAAAGATGGACGAATATGACGTCTTTTCAATTTTCATTTTCAACCTTCAATGGACCAAAATTAGACGTTGAAGATCGACCTGTTTTCAACGTTGAAAAGTTGGACAAATTTGACGTCTTTTCAATTTTCATTTTCAACCTTCACTGGACCATAATTAGACGTTGAAGATCGACCTGTTTTCAACATTGAAAAGTTGGACAAATTTGACGTCTTTTCAATTTTCATTTTCAACCTTCACTGGACCATAATTAGACGTTGAAGATCGACCTGTTTTCAACATTGAAAAGTTGGACAAATTTGACGTCTTTTCAATTTTCATTTTCAACCTTCAGTGGACCATAATTAGATGTTGAAGATCGACCTGTTTTCAACGTTGAAAAGTTGGACAAATTTGACGTCTTTTCAATTTTCATTTTCAACCTTCAGTGGACCAAAATTATACGTTGAAGGTTTACGTCTACTCAACGTCCAATAGACGACTTTTTGCTAGCTGGGATGTTACATGGAATTAAAATTACATATATTTAACCGTGACATGGGAAAAACTTTACTCCTGTTGGTGATTATGTTCATCTTAAAGCTAATGTTATAGCTTGTAAACAACGCGGTTTTCACGTACATTGATAGAGTAACCGCTAACTTACCTGTTCAGGAGAAAGCAAGCAAATTCGGCATCACTTTTAAAACATTTGTCCTGTATTAGCGCCGTCTATCTGGGCGTCATCTGAACATGATCATCTTTTTTCTTCTGACAGGGAGAGGCGATCTGTCTTGTATAACACAATACACGGGGTACTCCATTCGATCCAATTTCACTTCTCTTCTTCTAATAAGTTCACTTAAATATAGTGCTTTTGCTTTTTCTCCTTCGTGGGTTTTCAGCGCGACAATGGGAGATGTGGCAGCCGCCTCCAGCCCAGAATAACCTGTCCTTGAATTTAATAAAATTTTGTTTTTGCCAAAATAACTTGCAAGATGTATGATATTTCATCAGGCATGCAAAGACACCAGTGAATTCCAGATGTTTGGTTTTATTTATCTTATCTGAATCTGCTGTCACGCATAACATTCATTATTGATAAACAAAATCCAGTTACAACTCCGAACCGCTAGCTGCAGTACACAAACACGAGGCCAAATCTCGCGAGAAAGATTTCCGCTGTTTGAAAATCAACAACACCAGCAAGCAGCCAGGAGGGGCTAGATACAGATCTGGCGCTCAGTCCGTATCCAGACCAACTCAATCGAAATCGCAGTGACGCACGTCCTCGACACGAGTGGACTGGTTGGTCGATGATAGTAGCATTTGAACGTTCTAAGGAGTGTGAAGGAAAAGCAAGAATATTACTGGTGTGGAAAAAGAAAGTTTCAACTGAGGTGGACAGAGATACTAAGCTAAGTCGGATTGTTTGCCAAACTCAGACGCCAGCCCATGTCAGGTGGGAGTGGGGGGGAGGGTAGTAAAGACCAAGGGGAATGGGAACGGATAAAAAGTAGTAAGGGGAAGAGAATTCGTAAAATAAATCAAGAAACGGACAGTGATATGGATAGAAACGTTAAGAGTAGGAAAGTGGACTATCAACAAAATGAAGAAGAGTTTAAAGTGTTGTTTAAAGTGAGAGATGACAGTGGGGGTTTTGGAACTATTAATCCACTGAAAATTTCAAGTGCTTTGAAACGGGAGTTTGGAGATATCAAGCAAGCTAAGACTTTAGCGAATGGTATGTTGATGATAATGTGTAAGACAGCTGAACAACAAACTAAAGCCTGTAAAGTGAAGCAGATAGAGGGCTTTATCCCTGGATCAAATGGAACCAAAGGAGTTATTTATAATGTGTCTTACGAAGTGTCAGAGGAAGAATTGAAAAGCAATTTGAAAGGAGGAAAGGTGATTAAAGCTACCCGCATGGGAAAGAATCAAAGAGAAGGTAGAGAAAGTTCTGCTGTATTATTGACATTCATGGGAAAAGACTTACCAGAGAAAGTCATGTTAGGCTATTTGTGTTTTAGAGTTAGGAAGTATGAAAGACCTCCTCTGAGATGCTACAAATGTCAGAGGTTTGGACACATAGCAGCAATATGTAGAGGTAAACGCAGATGTGGAAAATGTAGTGAAGATCATGACATTAAAGATTGTACAAATCAGATTAAATGCTGTAACTGTGAGGGAAATCATGTTTAAAGGGTGCCCCTCTCATGAAAAAGCTATGAAAGTGCAGAAAATAAGAGATGAGAACAAGGTGTCATACTGTATGCAGAAGCAGTGAGAAGGATTGAGGGTGCAAGTGATAGTGGGCAAGCTACAGGACCGGTAAAGCCACAAGAAGGGTGTTCAAAAGTCCCAGAAGATTATATAATGATTAAAAAGAAAGCATTTTTGGCATTCTTTTCAGAAGCAGTGTGGAGAATTAAAGAGTCAGCAAGGAATAAATCAGATGTTGCAAGAGAAGTGATTGCAGTAGCAGATAAATTTCTTAAGATTAAGGATATTCAACCAGAGATGCTTTATAGATTCATGCATGAAGGACTATCAGGGAGTCAGCAGGATTATATAAAACAGGGGACAGACAAGGGAGATGAGCAATATGTGACTACTGAGGATGAGATGGATAGTTAAGTATATATTGATTTGTATAGTCTGGTATCTTATGTTTTATGTCCTGCAATGGAATGCTAGAAGTCTAGTAGCCAATGGACAAGAATTCAAAAGATTTATTGATGCATTTGCTGAAAAACCTGATGTAATTTGTGTCCAGGAGTTATGGCTTAAACCTTGTTTAGATTTTGTTATTCCAGGGTATGCGAGTTGTAGAGCAGATCGAATAAATAGGGTAGGAGGCGGATGTGTAACTTTCATTAAAAATAACTTGCAATATAGAAGAGTAGAGATAAGCATAGAGATTGAATGTGTAGTTGTTATAGTATGGACAGAGCAGGGAAAGATTTCTATAGTTAATTATTATAACCCAGGTTTGCAGTTAGAGGAAGAAATAATGGAAGGAATAATGACTAAAGTTGAGGGGCCAGTGATCTGGACTGGAGATTTTAATGCACACAATGGAATATGGGGGAGTAGAACACGAGATAGAAATGGAATATTCCTGGAAGATTTTATTGATAAATTTGGGTTGGTAGTGTTGAATGATGGCAGACCAACGTGGTTTCGAACAAGTAGCGATTCAAATTCATGTATAGATTTAACCTTTGCTTCCCCTGAACTTGCCATAGTGGGAGAATGGGATATAATGGATCGGTATACTATTGGAAGTGATCATGTTCCAATTCTAAATAGGATTGGGAGAAAATTAATTAAGGAACAAGGATACAGTCCAAAGAAGTATAATTATTCAAAAGCAAGGTGGGATGAATTCAAAGAAAGGACTCAGGAAATCGTACATAACGTGTCTCGAGAAGATTTAGATACGTGGAATAGGTCATTTTGTGACAATATTATAATGGCTGCAGACGAGTTTATTCCAAGAGCTGAACTACCAAAAGAACGTCAGATTGTGCCCTGGTGGAATGAAGCATGTACTATTGCTGTTGGAGATAGAAATAAGGCATATCGAAGACTGAGGAAAAATCCAATAGAAAAACAAGCAATTTTATATAAGAAATTAAGGGCAAAAGCTAGAAAAATCATAAAAGAGGCAAAGAGGGAGAGTTGGTGCACATTTTGTAGTTCTTTGGGAATGGAAACAAATATTAGGAAAATATGGTCGCTAATACACAGGATGTCAGGAATATACAGGTCAATAAAAGTGCCAGTTTTACAGTGTGAGGGGAAGGAAGCAATTAATAGCAAGGATAAAGGAGAGATGTTGGTTAAGATATTTCAAGGAAATACATAGCTCAAAGAATTTGAGTCCGGATAGTAAAAAGAAAAGAGAGGAGAAATTGAAGAATGAGAAATTTAAATTAGAGTATAACATAGATAATACAAATGCAGGGAATGCTTTATTTTCTATTGAAGAACTTAAACAAGCTATCCAAAGGGGAAAAGACACAGCACCTGGGAGAGATGGGATAGGATATCAGATTTTGCGTAACTTGGATGAGTCAGCATTAGAAGAAATGTTAAAGTTAATGAATAGTATATGGGAGTATGGAATATTGCCAAGGGAATGGAAGCATGCAATAATTATACCGATATTGAAACCTGGTAAAAATGCAGGAGAACCAAGTTCTTACCGACCAATTGCTCTTACATCGGTGTTATGTAAGACGATGGAACGAATGGTTACTGATAGATTGGTATATATATTGGAAAAGCAGGAGTATTTCTCTACTTATCAAAGCGGCTTTAGAATTGGTAGATCCACAATAGATTCTGTGTTATTGTTGGATATGGATATTAAAAGAGCTATAGCAAATAAGGAATCGGTTGTGGGAGTTTTTTTGGATATTGAAAAAGCGTATGACATGGTATGGAAGGAGGGCTTAGTGATTAAGTTGCATGATGCAGGGATTAGAGGTAGGATGCTAAATTGGATAAATAATTTTATGAGGGATCGTACTATTCAAGTAAAAGTCAATGGAACGGTGTCCAGTGAGGAAAAGGTGATCAATGGAATTAGCCCAGTATTATTTAATGTGATGATTAATGACATTTTTTGTAAGTTGGAAGGGAGCTTTGGATTGTCGTTATTTGCAGATGATGGGGCAATATGGAAGAGAGGGAGAAATATTAGGTATATATATAAACAAATACAGTAGGCAATTAATACAGTAGAGACTTGGGCAGAGGAATGGGGTTTTAAAATATCAGTGTTAAAATCTAAATATGTAGTATTCGGTTTTAAAAGAGAAACATTAGAACAGGTATTGAAGATATATAATACACCTATTGAAAGGGTCAAATCATTTAAATTTTTGGGAGTATGGTTTGAGGAGAGAATGACATGGAGGGTGTATATAGAGCAAATAGTCAAAAGATGTGAGAAGGTTATTAATATTTTAAGATGCTATAGTAGGAAGAGATTGGGGTGGGGATAGAGATACATTAATGATGATTTATCGGGGAATAATTAGGTCAAATATTGATAATGGAGGCATGATATACGGGGCAGCAGCGCCATCAGTTTTAAAGAAATTGGAGGTGGTTCAAGCTAAGGCTCTAAGAATTTGTAGTGGGGCAATGAGAACAACGCCAATTAATGCACTTCTAGTTGAAATGGAGGAGACTAATTTAGAGTTAAGTGGAATTAAATTATCTTTGAACTATTGGATTAAGCTTAGAAGTTTTAATTGTAAAAATCCAGCCAAAAGTCTGCTAGAGGAACACTGGGAGTTTCAGAGTAGGGGGGGAAGAGATAGGAAGGGGAATATGATTCATTTTGTCGATAAGAAAGCTCATGAAATGGGTTTGAAAAACTACATAATAGGACCAGCAGTATGTTGGTCACCAGTCCCATTATGGATTTTACCTGAGGCTACATTTGATTTTACCATGCTGGATCAGGTAAAAGAAGACAGTGGTAATATAGTGGCTACGGTTTATGAACATCTTAAAAGAAACTGGACACAATGTGAGCAAATATATACTGATGGCTCTATGAACCCAATTGATGGAAAAACAGCAATAGGGATAAGTATTCCCCAATTATGTATTAAACAAGGTCTTCGATTACCAGATAACATGTCGGTTTTAACTACAGAATTAGTAACAATTTTGTGGGCCCTTGAATGGATGGAAGGACAAAGGCCTGGGAGAAATGTGGTATGCTCAGATTCCATGGGCGGAAAGCCCGGGGGGGTCGGGGGGCACAGGACCCCCCCTATCGGAGGGTTGTCCCCCCTAAAATATCATTAAAATATGTGTATTGAAAATAATTTAATGATTTATAATACTTAAAATAGGTGTGTAAGAAGTGAAACAATACAAATGCAAACGGAGCAACATCAAAAAACGTTTTAAAAATTTTGATTCCCCCTCCCTTGCCTCACAGTGGTTTGGTCCACTGCCCGCGCCCCATTTACCTCACCACCGACACACAGTCCGGTGGTAGAGAAGTGTACGGAGCCGACGCGTTAATCAGCTATATACCTACAATACAACGTTTCCCATCACTTATCAGTTTATCCTCATATGTTTTAAAACTGGACTATTTTGACATTTAAACATTTCGTTTTCTGAGAACAGAAGCAGATAAACGATCAAGAAAACATTTTTATGCATTCATGCAGAGGTGAAAGTAACAAATTACATTTACTCACCTTGCTGTAACTGAGTTTTTTTCTGTACTTTTACTTTGAGTAGTTTTTAAAATCTGTACTTTACTTTTACTTAAGTATGTTTAAAGTATTGTAGGCTACTTCGCTACATGTTAAATCATATCCGTTACTGAGTAAAAATAATAAATAAAAAAGTAAGGTGATCCGCCACGGTCGGATGATTGATTGATGGGCGGGGGAACGCGCAAAAAGAACCATGGAGAGGGACGATACAGGCGCGGGCTAATGCAGACCCTCAATTCAATTCTTATGAAAGAAACCCCTGGCCATTGACGCAAAGCGATTGTTTCATTCAGGTAGGGTTCATGCTCTTGAGTACGGAGTTTGAGAATTGCCGACCGGGTTTTAACCGCTAATTTGCACAACGCGTTTTTAATACATGCGCATTATCTTCCGAGGTCTAGCAGCTTCGCGTCAAGTCAAACAACTAAGGGCGCACTCACACTATCCAAACCAAACCGCGCTCGGGCGCGTTTGACCCCCAAAGCCTGGTTTGTTTGACAACCCAGCAAGCAATAGCCGTCATTTCAACGTCTCGTTTCAGTATAGACCCGATATAGCCGGGCTGTGCCTAGCCCATATCTAGCCCAAATAAACTTTAATTTGGTTACATGTGGTTTTTGACAAAATAATTTGTGAGATGTATGCTATTTCATCATGTAAGCAAAGTTAACAGCGATTACAAGGTATTTCGTTTCATTTCTATAAAGTGTTTTATGCATCGTCTGTACGTAGTCACAATTTAGCTCATAAATAGACCGACTACGAATAAACCACGTTTAGCCCAGAAATAACCATGAATTTAATTACATGTTGTTTTTCCAAAATGATTTGTGAGATGTATGATATTTAATCATGTAAACAAAGTTCAAAGCGATTAAGGTATTTTGTTTCATTTCTTTAAGGTGTTATATGCACCGTCTGTACTTAGCCACTATTTAGCTTACAAATAGACCGACTACGAATAACCCACGTTTAGCCCAGAAATAACCATTAATTTAATTACATGTGGTTTTTGCCAAATAACTTGTGAGATGTATGGTATTTCATTGTGTAAGCAAAGTTAACAGCGATTACAAGGTTTGTTTAATTTCTTTAAAGTGTTTTATGCACCGTCGTACATAGCCACTATTTAGCTCATAAATAGACCGACTACGAACAAACCATGTTTAGCCCAGAATAACCTTGAATTTAATAAAATTTTGTTTTTGCCAAAATATCTTGCAAGATGTATGATATTTCATCAGGCATGCAAAGACACCAGTGAATTCAAGATGTTTGGTTTTATTTATCTTATCTGAATATCTGCTGTCACGCATAACATTCATTATTGATATACAAAATCCAGTTACAACTCCGAACCGCCAGATGGCAGCCGCAGCACACAAACACGAGGCCAAACATCGCGAGAAAGACCCCCGCCGCCCGAAAATCAACAACACCAACCAGCGAGCAGCCAAGGGGAAAGCAATCCTCCACACTCGTTTGGTCTTGTAAGTGTTTTTTATTATTTTATTTTACATGTGTTTAAAATGTATTTACTTTATTTGTTGTTGGAATCGCGACATTCTTGCGGGTAACTTTACGTTAAAGTAAGTAACCCATGTTTTATAAAACCTAAACAGTACAACCTGCAATGTAATAAAATAGTGGAGGTAAATGGGTCTATGTAACGTTACACTGAAGATTTACATAAGTGATTTGTAGGCTGCTTTTTAGTAACAGCAGTAACTTAGCTAAGTTATCACTGTGTTGCTTAAAGTAATGTAGGCAGTTATGCTTTACAATTATGCATACAGAGATAGATTGTGGGGGAAAGCTATTTTTCCATATGGATTTAACTCACAGGCCTTCAGTTTGTTGGAAAAAAGATTTTTATTGTGTTAGTGAGGGAAAACTTGCAGGTCAGTGGGCATTAGCCTTAAAGGTTGGTAAACACTTGTACACTGAAGCATACAATACTGTACAATTACTGACATAGGCATGTGCTATTCAGGTGTCAAAGCTGTGTGAAACTGGAGGGAGAAACTTGAGAGACCGTGCCGGAAGAATGCTGGACAGGTAAATTCTATAAACATGCAATATTAATAAGACATTGTGGTGTCAACGCAGTCCTTCATGTGGTCACAAAAAATCAAAAATATATGTAAGTCTGCAAATGTTAATGACATTATCTTTTGTATTTTAGAGTTCCATAAAATTCATTAATTTCAAAGTTCAACATGAATGGTGGTGGTCCACTGCAGAAGCAAGCATTTGAAAAAACATCAGTTCTCAGTTATTAAAGGTAAGTGTGTTTGTATGTAGTTTTAGGCTGAATGGTGTTTCACAAAATCATACATTTAATATGACATTAGGCTATGTGAGGTGTAATTGACGACAGTCCGGTACTGCCTTAATATTTTCTAAATATTAAAAGCCCCAGATTAAATTACTCTTTGCCGATACAACAGTTAACTCACCCATACAATATTGTTTAGATGTTTTATGTCCATAAGATTGTATTGTGAATATTTTATGCTTGGCATCTTAAAGGAATAGTCTACCCTTTTGCCATATTAAACTATGTTATTACCTCAACCTAGACGAATTAATACATACCTATCTTTTTTCAATGCGTGCACTGCACAGTGTGTTGTTAATGTGTTCGCATTTAGCCTAGCCCCATTCATTCCTATGGTACCAAAAAAAAGTTTTATTTTGTGGCACCATACTTACTGGTATAACTCCTCATGTAACATTCTTTAAATAGGGAAAACACGGAAGTGTTTGGTGGCTTCCCTGTTTGGTACCATAGGAATGAATGGGTCTAGGCTAAATGCTAACACATTCACGACGCGCTATACAGTGCACGCATTGAAAAAAGATAGATATGTATTAATTTGTCTAAGTTGAGGTAATAACATAGTTTAATATGGCAAAAGGGTAGACTATTCCTTTAAAGGGCAGGGTATTTGATTTTGAAAAATACTAACTTTAGCCTACACGCACCAACCAGAAGCACACTCCTATCTCATTATCCAGTAAGACTGACAAAGTGAATAACATTACCAAAATAACCAACATAAACAACTGTTTTTTATCCGAATTAAATGCAGCACGTTTAGAAATTTGAAAAGATAAATATCATTGCACTAATTCGTAAAGGAACACAAACTACATAAGCAACACGTTTCATTAAAATACAATCTGAATCCATCAAAATAGAATCACACTGCATACCTACCTTTCCAAAAGAAACACTGCAACGACCCTTTCAGACCTGTAGCTGTTTCCATCTTGCGGAAAAGCAGTGAAGTTACCAATGTTAATTTGGGTTTTTGCTCTTTGCTCATCCAGATGTTTTTTTTTTTTGTTGTTTCAAAATGTTTTTCGTTTTGTAGCTCCTGTGTCAATTCAGCAGGAAAGTTTATTTGATTCTCCCTATTTTTACAGAGCGTGAACAGGGTGTGAAGTGGCATGCAAAGCACGTTCACAGAAGAGGGGCAAAAATTTAATGCGTCCAATTAGGCATGGGCCGGAATGAGATTCTGGATGATAACCATAAGCAAAAATACCACGGTGTTACGGTATTGCCATTGTGACACTAAAATGTGTTATTTTCAAATGTCTGCGTATTAAAACATCAACTTTTCAACTGGACACAATACATTTTATTTTTAAACAACAAACAACATTTATGCCAGTTTAAAATAAAGCCTTTAAATGATAATATTCTTTCAGTTGTAAATGTAAACATGAATTCAATTACATGATTTAATTCACTTTGTGTAAACACAGTTCATACATTGAAAACGGTATGTGGTTTTTAAAACCTTGACTCTGAAAATCTCGGTATACCTTTAAACCGGTAACTGGCCCATGTCCAAATATTGCATTCGGTCGGGGTTCAATGATTTGTTGAATGTTTTTTGGTCCTAAGCCTTTTACAGATGACACAAATATATAAAAATACACATTCAGACAACTTAACATAGTGATTGCTATCAAGACTTGAGGAGACTTTCAACCAGCATAACTAAAATGTTTCTGGATCAAAATCAGATACCCTGCCTTTAAGCCTCTTTTGCTAGTTCCAGAATGTCATTGAACACACGCAGAGAAACATGCACTTGTGTTTGTAGTAATGAGAACGGTATGATTACTGTTGTTAACCTGTCAATATTTATATATGACTTTTTCCTAAGAGAATGACTATCACATTTAATATAAAGCAAAAATACTTGTCTCATGCATTCTTTTCATATTTGGCAGATGCTGTGTTGAACAACTTCCCAGCAGCAACAGAACTGGAAGGGAAGGATGCAATGGGGGCATTTCAAACAGGCACCAGGGAGGACGGGGAATTAGTACAATTAATAAGTTGAAGTGAACTGAAGATAGTTTGTTAATGTTTAGATGTTATTTCATTTTTAAAATTTTATTTTGTTATTTATGCTTTTATTTTGTTACTGTTTTTATTCTTTTTGTTAAAAGTAGTTTTTCATTTTGTCTTATCTGAATTTCTATTGTATTAACAATATTTCTTGTAATAAATTGCATGATTACATGTTTATGAGAACCTTTTTTAATGGATTAAAAAGAATTCTTTAGCCATTCTTTTGTTGTTTATTAGACACACACGTGTAGTCATTTAATAGCCGTCTATTTAACGGCTAGTCTATTCTTGGGCTATGATAGACGTCTACTAGATTTTCACTGACAGCCCAAAATTAGCCTTTTATTAGCCTAGACCCACATTCACCGTCTATTAGACGTATATATGTAGACGTTTAGTAGCCGTCTATTTGATGACTAGTCTATTCTTGGGCTATGATAGACGTCTACTAGATTTTCACTGACAGCCCAAAATTAGCCTTGTTTTAGCCTAGACGTCAGGGGGGTGTTTAGACGGCTACTAGACGTCTATTAGCCGCAAAATTGCTTGCTGGGAAGTGTGATCGCTCTGTTCCGCGCCCGGGCGCGGATTGGTTAATCGCGCCACGGCCGGGTTGCAGAGGTGGGCCGGAGCGCGGTTCACTTGGGCTCAGGCGCGGAAGGCTGTGGTGTGAGCGCAATCGCGCCTGAGCGCGATTCAAAAGGTGAAGACGTCAGCTGCGCGACCACTCACCTTCATCTGCCGCCGTAAAAACCTTTTGATGCGCGCAGCGGGGTTACGTGAATGTCCTAGCTGCGCACGTGACAGATCAACTAAGCAATATGATGACATGTGAGAAGGCTGCCTGTAATCGCGCACAACACGACTCCGAATAAAAAACACAGACTTATCATTACGGTGGGTTCCAGTGTTAAGAGAGAGCTTTACTTCCTGCTTTTTTCAAAACAATCGCATTTTAATGACGAAAGCGCGCCGGGACTCGGATCGATAAAAAGTACAGTGTGAGTGCGTGCACCTGGGGGAGTAGGGAGGGGTGACAATCGCGCTGTGGCATGGTTTGGTTTGGTTTGGATAATGTGAGTGCGCCCTTAAGAACGTCCTCGAGAATGCGCAGATCATTAGACATTGCAGAGAGAGAGAGAGAGAGAGAGAGAGAGAGAGAGAGAGAGAGAGAGAGATTGAAAGACATCAGGTACACAGGTCTGGGAAACTAGAATACAATAAACGTGTAAAGGCTGTATAGTGTATAGCCATGGCACTCATCTCATTATATGCTCATTTATGTATATAGTTTAATAACATAATGTATGTTACCGGCAATACATCAATTACAACCTTACTATAATGATTGTATTTACTAGCTGCTGACCTCATATTATTTTTGCTTCAAAAGTGCATAACTATAAACCTATAAAAATCATTAAATAATTCCATAAATGTTTCTTATTTATAAAAAAGCTTTTTATTTTATTAACATTTGTTATTGCACTTTAATTGTAGAGATGTTTACAATTAAAAACATAGTTTGAGATGTATATATCCTTCCTTTTTGAACTATACTAGAAACCTCTCCCCGCTGTAAAAAAGTAACTTATACTCTTAAAATTAAAATGACTTACTTTTAACTTGAGTAGATTTTTAGACCAGTAACTTTACTTTTACTTAAGTAAAATATTATTAAAGTTACTTTACTTTTACTTAAGAATATTTTATTACTCTTTTCCCCTCTGCATTCGTATTAAAATTAAAATTACTTACTTTTAACTTGAGTAGATTTTTAGACCAGTAACTTTACTTTTACTTAAGTAAAATATTATTAAAGTTACTTTACTTTTACTTAAGTAGAATATTTTATTACTCTTTTCCCCTCTGCATTCGTATTAAAATTAAAATTGCGTCCGTTCATAGAGAAAGAGAAACGTTGTCTATCTGTACATATTTCCTTGCAAGTACAATTTTGCCTGTATTATTGGTGTCCCCTTCAAAAATTGTTCTTGAAAAATTTCTTGTTTATTGTCCCCCCCAACATTTAGATGAAATTTCCGCCCCTGGATTCTACTGCAGCTTTAATGACCATTAAGAGCAGGAAAAGTGAGGCTAGACCAGATTTAGTTATTGAAGTTTTGCTAGCAATAAATCAGGTGATAAAAAAGGGAAATACAGTGGGTTTTATGTGGATACCTGCACATGTGGGGATTCAGGGAAATGAAGAAGCTGATGAGATGGCAAAAAAGGCCACATATAAGAGCGCAGTTGATTTGAAAGTAATGTATGGAAGAATAGAGTGTAAAACTATTATACGGGGAAAAATAAAGGAATTATGGCAGAAAGAATGGGAAAAAGGAAATAAAGGCAGACACTATTTCTCAATACAACCCACATTAATGCACACACCAAACACAAGATTAGAGAGGAGGGATTGTGTGGTAATCACTAGATTAAGACTGGGACATTGTGCACTGAATTTTGGGCTGGCAAGAGTAGGCAAACATCCTGATGGTAGATGTGAGTGTGGAGAATTAGAAACTGTGAAACATGTAGTAATGGAATGTGAAAATCTTCATGATGCAAGAACTCGCATGTTTTCTGAGCTGATGGATTCAGGAATATCATCTTTATCTTTAAAAACGATTCTTGGAAATATGGATTATGTAACAGCAAAGGCTTTAATACATTTTTTACTCCACACCGGTCTTTACTCAAGGATATAAACTGTGAGGCAAAGTTCTTCAGATGAACTGTGGAGGGCAGTAATACACCATAGCAGTGTCTAAACTGCCGCAAATCATACAAGAAGAAGAAGAAGAAGCAGCCAGGAGGAAAGCAATCTTCCACACTCGTTTGGTCTTGTAAGTGTTTTTTATTATTTTATTTTACATGTGTTTAAAATGTATTTACTTTATTTGTTGTTGGAATCGCGACATTCTTGCGGGTAGGTTAACGTTAGAGCAAGTAACCCATGTTTTATAAAACCTAAACAGTACAACCTGCAATGTCATAAAATAGTGGAGGTAAATGAGTCTATGTAACAAACGTTAAACTGAAGATTAACATAAGTGATTTGTAGGCTGCTTTTTAGTAACAGCAGTAACTTAGCTAAGTTATCACTGTGTTGCTTACAGTAATGTAGGCAGTTGTGCTTTACAATTATGCATACAGAGATAGATTGAGGGGGAAAGCTATTTTTCCATATGGATTTAACTTACAGGCCTTCAGTTTGTTGGAAAAAAGAGTTTTATTGTGTTAGTGAGGGCAAACTTGCAGGTCAGTGGGCATTAACCTTAAAGGTTGGTAAACACTTGTACACTGAAGCATACAATACTGTACAATTACTGACATTGGCATGTGCTATTCAGGTGTCAAAGCTGTGTGAAACTGGAGGGAGAAACTTGAGAGACCGTGCCGGAAGAATGCTGGACAGGTAAATTCTATAAACATGCAATATTAATAAGACATTGTGGTGTCAACGCAGTCTTTCATGTGGTCACAAAAAAAATTTTAGAGTTCCCTAAAATTCATTAATTTCAAAGTTCAACATGAATGGTGGTAGTCCACTGCAGAAGCAAGCATTTGAAAAAACACCAGTTCTCAGTTATTAAAGGTAAGTGTGTTTGTATGTAGTTTTAGGCTGAATGGTGTTTCACAAAATAATACTTTTACTATGACATTAGGCTATGTGAGGTGTAATTGACGACAGTCCGGTACTGCCTTAATATTTTCTAAATATTAAAAGCCCCAGATTAAATTACTCTTTGCCGATACAACAGTTAACTCACCCATACAATATTGTTTAGTTGTTTTATGTCCATAAGATTGTATTGTGAATATTTTATGCTTGGCATCTTAAAGGAATAGTCTACCCTTTTGCCATATTAAACTATGTTATTACCTCAACCTAGACGAATTAATACATACCTATCTTTTTTCAATGCGTGCACTGCACAGTGTGTTGTTAATATGTTAGCATTTAGCCTAGCCCCATTCATTCCTATGGTACCAAAAAAAAGTTTTATTTTGTGGCACCATACTTACTGGTATAACTCCTCATGTAACATTCTTTAAATAGGGAAAACATGGAAGTGTTTGGTGGCTTCCCTGTTTGGTACCATAGGAATTAATGGGTCTAGGCTAAATGCTAACACATTCACGACGCGCTATACAGTGCACGCATTGAAAAAAGATAGATATGTATTAATTTGTCTAAGTTGAGGTAATAACATAGTTTAATATGGCAAAAGGGTAGACTATTCCTTTAAAGGGCAGGGTATTTGATTTTGAAAAATACTAACTTTAACCTACACGCACCAACCAGAAGCACACTCCTAAGACTGACAAAGTGAATAACATTACCAAAATAACCAACATAAACAACTGTTTTTAATCCGAATTAAATGCAGCACGTTTAGAAATTTGAAAAGATAAATATCATTGCACTAATTCGTAAAGGAACACAAACTACATAAGCAACACGTTTCATTAAAATACAATCTGAATCCATCAAAATAGAATCACACTGCATACCTACCTTTCCAAAAGAAACACTGCAACGACCCTTTCAGACCTGTAGCTGTTTCCATCTTGCGGAAAAGCAGTGAAGTTACCAATGTTAATTTGGGTTTTTGCTCTTTGCTCATCCAGATGTTTTTTTTTTGTTGTTTCAAAATGTTTTTCGTTTTGTGGCTCCTGTGTCGGTTCGGCGGGGGGGTTTGTTTGGTTCTCCCTGTTTTTGCGGAGCGTGAACAGGGTGTGAAGTGGCATGCAAAACACGTTCACAGAAGAGGGGCAAAAATTTAATGCGTCCAATTAGGCATGGGCCGGAATGAGAATCTGGATGATAACCATAAGCCAAATACCACGGTGTTGCGGTATTGCCATTGTGACACTAAAATGTGTTATTTTCAAATGTCTGCGTATTAAAACATCAACTTTTCAACTGGACACAATACATTTTATTTTTAAACAACAAACAACGTTTATGCCAGTTTAAAATAAAGCCTTTAAATGATAATATTCTTTCAGTTGTAAATGTAAACATGAATTCAATTACATGATTTAATTCACTTTGTGTAAACACAGTTCATACATTGAAAACGGTATCACAGAAATTTTTTGTGGTTTTTAAAACCTTGACTCTGAAAATCTCGGTATACCTTTAAACCGGTAACTGGCCCATGTCCAAATATTGCATTCGGTCGGGGTTCAATGATTTGTTGAACGTTTTTTTGGTCCTACGCCTTTTACAGATGACACAAATATATAAAAATACACATTAGACAACTTAACATAGTGATTGCTATCAAGACTTGAGGAGACTTTCAACCAGCATAACTAAAATGTTTCTGGATCAAAATCAGATACCCTGCCTTTAAGCCTCTTTTGCTAGTTCCAGAATGTCATTAAACACACGCAGAGAAACATGCACTTGTGTTTGTAGTAATGAGAACGATATGATTACTGTTGTTGACCTGTCAATATTTATATATGACTTTTTCCAAAGAGAATGACTATCACATTTAATATAAAGCAAAAATACTTGTCTCATGCATTCTTTTCATATTTGGCAGATGCTGTGTTGAACAACTTCCCAGCAGCAACAGAACTGGAAGTGAAGGATGCAATGGGGGCATTTCAAACAGGCCGTGGTGTATAGAAATGAGTACAATTAATAAGTTGAAGTGAACTGAATGTTAATGTTATTCTTGTTAATGTTTAGATGTTATTTCATTTTTAAAATTGTATTTTGTTATTTATGCTTTTATTTTGTTACTGTTTTTATTCTTTTTGTTAAAAGTAGTTTTTCTTCATTTTGTCTTATCTGAATTTCTATTGTATTAATACTATTTTTTGTAATAAATTGCATGATTACATGTTTATGAGAACCTTTTTTAATGGATTAAAAAGAATTCTTTAGCCATTCTTTTGTTGTTTATTAGACACACACATGTAGTCATTTAATAGCCGTCTATTTAACGGCTAGTCTATTCTTGGGCTATGATAGACGTCTACTAGATTTTCACTGACAGCCCAAAATTAGCCTTGTTTTAGCCTAGACGTCAGAGGGGTGTTAAGACGGCTACTAGACGTCTATTAGCCGCAAAATTGCTTCCTGGGCTGGGTTTGCCCATGTGGGACCCACTTGGTTCAGCCCAGATGGGCCCCAGATAATATGCCCATTTGGAGCCCATGCCCACTCTGTACCCAGCTAGCCCATGTGTAACCCATATGGGCCCCACATACACGTGTTTGCAGGGAACGAAGAAGAACAACAACATATTTACGAAACGCACTCTGGAGAGCGGTTTGTCTGCTCACGGCTTTTGTAGAAATATGATGGCAACATCTATATAAGGGGACCCGCTGTGTATGTAATTAAAAACGGCTCAATCTAAGGTTATAGAAAGCATATTTGTTTTATATGTAAGATCAATAAACACCACTGAAAACACAGATATGTATGATATATTCATTTTCTGTCAATAGAGGCTCCTAAATCTTACACATGACACCTTTAAGAGCAGAGCTTCTGTTTTCTGTCCTCTTAGTAAAATGGCATCAATCGAGGAGAAACGTTCAGATTTCATACCGACTTCAGATGATAAATGCTCTTAATGCAAAATAAATATCTGGATTCTAGCAATTTGTAAAAGTGTATAAAAGATTATGAGAACGTCAGATGACAACTAAGATAATGGTTTATTGACCTGTGATCAAAATGTTATAAAACAAGAGTTTTAAAATCAAACATTAAGTTAAACATTTGACAAAATCTAATAAAACTAAAGTCAACAAAAATCTTTCAAAGTCTCTCGGTGTTATTGGATCATTTAAAACAAATGTTTGTCTGCCAATTTGCTTGAGCAGTGCTGGAAAGTTTGTTTACATATTAATATTTATATATTATCATTTACATACATTTATTAAAATCCATCTCTAAGTTAAACATAACAATTGTATGATTGTAAGTTCCTGCATTCATTGGTGTAGCTTGACATTTGAGTCTGGGGTACAGACTGACCTTTCTTTCTTTCTTTCTTTTTTATGCCATTCCAGCCTCTACGGCTATATTCATGGTGAGAATTAGTTAATTCATACACAAGTTAATTCATACACCACGCTGGTGACCCCTGTCATAGTATATACACCAGTACATGTGCTACAAACTAGAAACATTTTGATTGATTACATTAAAATAATATAGCCTGAATGTTAGATATAAAATATGATAATGGGTTTCTCTTTCCCTGCCAAATAACGAGTTTTTAGAGCAATATATATTACCACTATCATCCACTAAGTGGCGCTCTTATCCAACTTATAAAACACTAACTTTGTGAAAACCATAAAAAATTAAAAGTTAAAAGTAAAGAATGATGATGACATTATTTGTAAGTTTTTATTAATAATATGAATACTCTGATCAGTGAAATGACTCCCACTGTATTTAGAAACAGTTTTTATTGTAAAATGGTGATGAAATATTGAAGCAAAATCATTATAAATTACAGTTTATTAACAACAATTATATTAAAGTTAAGATAGCTTACCCGAATATGCATTGCAAAAAAAAAAAAAATCACAGGGTTAGTTAATTTAAGGACATTTTCTTCACTTCTAAAACATATATTCAATGCCTAATTTAAAATACAAGTAAAAACAAAACGGAAAATGTATATACAGTGAACAGAACATTAGCCCATTAATTTCTATAATCTTTTGATGCTAAATAAACTCCACCGAAGCTTCAGACGCCAGTTCTAAAAATGACCGCGTGAGGGCGCTTTGGAGGCGCTTTTGTGCGTTGGTTGCTATTATTCAAACCTCCGCGGAAGTACTGTTTTATAAGTATCAGATTTTGCAGATAATTTGTTTAATCAATGCGTAATTATATTGTGGTAGCACGGACTGTTATATGTTGTAATCGACAAGATATATTAACTTTTATGTTTTTTTCAGTAGTAGAGGAAGAATGTTCCGATTGGTCGATGTACTGTTTGTCCCGCCTCTCCTCCATTGTGATTGGACAAAAGCGATTTACAGCGCGCCACTTTTGATAAATACACATTATTAGCAGGATTAGGATAACAATTGTTTTACAAAGCATCTTAAAAAAAAAACGTTTTAAAATGTATAATATAAAAATAAATATATTTATGTATATATAAGTATATAAGTATATTTGATCTGGAATATTATTTATTTTATAAAAAATCCTTTTAGCCAATGGGGGGCCTGCTCCACCGCAAGTCGTCATTTTCTAATCTCTATAATAAATGTTGCTGATTTTACTTTTTAAAAAAATGCATCTTGCGAATACAAGAAAAAGTTAATCTCTGAAAAATAATTCATTGCAGTTCAGTGATGACTATAATGGCAGTCTCGATCTTATATCTTCTCTCTGTATTGTGCATTTAAATCAGGAATCTTTAATAAAATCCGGTCTGATTTTATAGCATTCAGTGTGGTTTTGCATTTACAGTATACAGCAGGGGTTCTCAAAGTTTACATTCAAAGGTCCAAATCTGAATTGCCGCTACATCCAAAAGCCAGGGGGCGCTCTCGGGCAGAAACTTAACATGCGAAGAACCAGACACACGCAGCTCCAGGAAATGTCTTAAGGATATATTTATATTGCTGTTCTTCAAACCTTTTCAGGTATTTTCATGATGATAAAGAATATGTATAAAGATTATGTTTGACGAGTGTTGCTTTTTCAAATGCATGTTTTAAACGACTCAAACCAACAGTGATTTCAGATCGATGAGGACTTACTGATCAAAAGCCGTAGTACATGAAGTAGCTGTGCATAATATCTGGGTGTGAAGGCTACATCATCACACAGGAACTTTTTTAAATAACTCTTTTTATTTTCGGACCAGGAATACTCTTAAATCTAAAAAAAAAAAAAAAAACGAATTGTTTAAAAGTTTAATATTCATTTTAAAGTAGCAAATGCACACATTTATCAGTCACATATAAATGAATGCACTTGTAATATGAAGTGGACGCGGGTCCGGATCCGGACCGGAGTCCGGACTTTGAGAACCCCTACAGTATAAAATACACTGTAATCTGTTAATCATATGCGATGCTGGCAATATTGGAATAAGCAAATTTAAATGTTTGTTATTTATATTTTGAAATTCTCTATTTAAAAAAAAAAAATCACAGGGTTAGTTAATTTTAGGACATTTTCTTCACTTCAAAAACACAACAAAATTCAATGTCTAATTTAAAGGGGACATATTATGAAAATCTGACTTTTTCCATGTTTAAGTGCTATAATTGTGTCCCCAGTGCTTCTATCAACCTAGAAAATGTTAAAAAGATCAACCCAATAACTTAGTTTTGGTAAACCATTTTCTGCAAGCATGTGAAAAAATAGGTCATTGTAATTTGGCCCTAATTGTGATGTCAGAATAAGGTAATACCGCCCCTTTATCTGCACTATCCAACCACAGCACAACCATTTAGTAGGGAGAGAAAGAGAGAGATAAAATATTTCACAGCACAATTGAGTTTCAATTGCAACAAACCACCACCATTGTGATCAGTGGTTGCACTTCATCCGCTCATTTGCATTTTAAATTACACACCCAAAACGGCACACTTTTTCTCAGACCTATTTTAGACTTAGTTTACATCTTAAAAAAAATCTCATAATATGTCCCCTTTAAAATACAAATGTGGCGTTGCAAAGAGGGGGGGTAGTTTTAAAGAGGACCTACCCCCAAAACACCGACTACGCCACCCTAGGACTTACACCCAGGGAATACTTGGAGTTAGTTCCCAATTTTGATATTCTAGGTACACAAGGACACTCAGGTACGTATACAATTAAGCCAGAGACGAAGTTCAATGTAAAAATAGAAAATACTTTATTTGAATTATAAAACACTAGTTAAAACATTCATACTTGGGGAGGGGGCAAATTTAATGGCTGCTGAGGCTTACCGGTGGAGGAAAAAGCAGTCACAAGGGCTTAAAGAAATCCAAAAAAAAACAATAAAGCACCCAGGTGAACACACACACACAGCACAACAGTGAATCTGGCGAAAACGGGGTAATTGCCACGGCACACAGGCAAGGGACACCACCACCCAGGACACCAATACCACCACCTTCAGCTCTCAGCAACTGAAACAAAAGCAAACACACAAAAAAAGGGTTGAATCAACTAGCAAAACTCAATATTAAAGAAGCTAAATAAAGTTAAATCACAAAATAGATAATAAACTGCCAGGGCCAACAATGGCTCCACTAAGGCAGTGCCCATCAAAACCGAATAACACAAATAAACTTATCACTAAACAAAAAAAAAAACAATTATAAATCAAATAGAATAACTCAGAAAAGAAACTAATAAAGCAAAAACAATAAATGAAAATACACTTTAAATAAATTAATTTGTACTATAACAAAAAAAAAAGAAAAGAACAGAATCCAAATGAAGACAACTTTTAACAAACAGGAAAACAAAAACAAACAAAACACTTAATTAACCAAATAATAACAGGAAGCCAATCCCTTCAGCAGTATGCAGCAGTTAAAATACTAATAACAGGAGGCTTGCCCATGTAAACGTAAGAGCAGTAAAGTGGCTGACACAATATTCAAAATACGGTTATCGCTAACAGCAGCAGTCAAACTGGTATGTCATGCTCGAATAAAATATCTGAGATGAATATGATATTTGAGATTACAGCAAGACAGGCACGTCTCGCCCAGTACTCAAACAGGCGTTTTACAATTACAGGAACTTAGTATAATGTCCAAAGCATACGCATACATGAACAGCAGTCCAGGACAGGTGTGCAAATGAAATCAAGTGTCTAGTATAATGTTCCCAGCACGCCTGTGGACACGCACAGCAATACAGGACGGAGAGACAGCAAGCTCAAATCGCGGCAGTGGCAGATAGTGGCACTTCCGGCATCAGTATTGGCACTTCCGACATCTGGCTCATTTTGAGGCAGCTAGTGCAACCCAGTCTCACGGCAGTTCGTGACATAGTCACGTAATTTAATCTATTGATTCGTGTTCATGGACACGATTTCCCCCTTTTTTTCGTGCTAGTCAGAACGACTTTCAATCTAATGTATTTCAATAGGAAGTATTTTTCGTGCCTGCACCACGTTTTTTGGTCCTATTATTTTTTCGTGTTTTCCAGCACGAATTTAATCTAATGTATAGGGAATGTGGAGTTGACGTCACGCGGTGTTGCATTATGGGTAATCCGCCATATTTGCAGGCACGGGTCCTATCCCGCTGTATTTGAGTTCATGTGTTGGAGGTTGTTTTTGTATTTTCTGTGGAGATTTTAATAAACTTCGATATGTTTGGTCAGTACTGCTCTATCAAGCAGGTCACGCGATCGTTCAGGGAGGAAACTGAACAACGGAATACGTTTTTTCAGCTTTTATTTGTGAAAAAAACAAGGGAAGCCGGTGCAGGAGCTGACGAAAAGACGCCGAATCGCGTGATTTGCCTGCTGCAATCAGGATAAAAACGTCTACTTTTCAAAAAAATCCCTGCATCAGCGAGAGTGTGTTCGCTGCATTTTCAGTCATTCAGTAATTTGTGATTAATAAAAGCAGAACCACTTAAATTGTCTTGTTTTTATGCTAACACTGTCAAACTAACTTGTACATGTAAGTTATTGATTGATTGATTCATTCATTTCTGATCACCCTAAACACATGAGTTATAAAAATAAATATTTAGACAATTTTGACGATTGTAACACATATTTTTTATTAAATGCAACTGCTCAAACCCACTGCTTGTGACTCTTTAAATAACAACGTTAGCTAAATATTTAGCATTTTGTTTGATTTAATAACTTGGCCAAAACAGAAGTGCCATCTTATGAACATGTGTTGATTCATCGCACAGAATACAACGGAGAAATTATTTTATAGAATCATTAAGATACGTAGGTATTAACACATTGTCAGTAAACAGCTGGTTTGCCAACCATAAGACTCCAAAAGAAGAAGTGTCACCTTACTATAAGCTTGAAGGGATTTATAGCTCGTGCAAAGTGTAAATAAAGTCCTGCAAAAACAAGGTAATTGACCAGAGGGGTATTGCACAAAAGCAAGATAAGGGATTAAGCTGGGATTTTCCAGTTATCCTGGCTGAATTTAGCCCTGACTCGGTTGCATGAAGGGAGGCTAAATTAATCTAGATGAAGTTACTATGGAGATTTACTCTTTGCAGCTAGCCTGCTCCAGAGCAGGCTAACAACCAGGCTAAGATTAATCCTAGTGATTAATTTAATTCAAAGAACTTTATTAATCCCAGGGGGAAATTGCTTTAATGTTACAATTATAGAAAAGAAAGAAATTAAAGAAAACAGAAATAAAAACATAACTGCCCATCAATGATTTAAAAATTAATAGATAAGAAAAAAAACTATAACTTTTCCCATATAAAAAAAGGTAATTTACTTCAATAGTGCATTGTCCCAGCACTTACAAAGTGGAGTTAAACAGCCACATGAGCACAGGTATAAAGGATCTGCTAAAACGCTCAGTAGAACACTTAGCAGTGATCAGTCTCTGACTAAATGTACTTCTCTGTTCGGCCAGCACCCTATGTAGTGGGTGAAAGGGATTGCTAAGAATTGAATATAGTTTTGACAGTATTCTTTTCTCAGCCACAACAGAACAGAGTGAACAGAGTTCAGCTCCATACCAAGTACAGTCCAGCGCCTCTAATGAATTTGTCCAGTTTATTTCTGTCCGCCACTTTCATACCTCACCCAACAGACCCCCAGACACCACAGACTCATAAAATATCTACAGCATGGTATATCAGACTATACCGTTTCAGATAAATCACTTCTACAAGATTGCAAGTAACAGGAACAGATTACTCCATAAAGTGTTACATAAGGGCAGTCACAGTAGAACAGGCATTATTTTGTGTAACAGCTTTCCCTATTGTCTTTGGATGCAGTGGATGGCACCCACCCCTGTGACAGATATATAAGACTTTTTTAATGTTAAACTTAGTACAGACAATAAAATATGTCAGCAGATACTACCTTATGTGTAGATTTATTTCTGCAATCAAGTCATCAGCATTGCAAAATGTCCTTGATCTTGATTTTCTGAAAGTGATGGATGGTCCAAATTATTATGCACATGCTATTTTTGTTTGTTTTTTAAAATAAAGTCAGTAATTTTACAAATTGTATTTTAATCTCAATAGTTATATGACATTGTGCATGTTATTCTATTTAAATACATAATTTGACGTATTTAAAATCTCAAAAGATACTTTATTACTTAAAAAATATGCAAATTATGCTTTTCCAAATTATTATGCAAAATGCACTTTATCAAAATTCAGTGTGTTAAAATAATCCACAAAACAGATATGTGTCAAATGTGCTGCATAGACAGATAATAAAAAAATCATTGTAAATCAAATAATGTATTTAAGACAGTTTACATAATAATATATGAGCATGTTTTTGACATGACTTTTACTGTCCCATTTTTTAAACTTGTAAGTCTACAGTTTTTGTCTTTATTTCACTTGAAGATGCTAGTATTGCATCCCAGAGTTTATGTCTGAATATGAATTATAGTGCTGTCCACCTCACAGATCTTTCATATAATGATACTCCATAAAGAGGTCAGCGGATAGTATTCATACTGTACCTTCATTTTTTTCTTATTTCATGGCCATATTAAAATAGTCAGTGTTGCTTTTTTGCAGCATGCTATAGTGTATTATCCTGCATGAAAGTAAATTAATTTCAGAAGACATGATTCATTTTTTCCCATGCCCATCTTTAAGGTACTCTACATATCTTCCAGATGTCCTTTTGACCCCCTCAAGGGACCTACTATCTTACTTCCCAATATTCCAATCCAAACCAGCCTTGATTGAACATGGTGGCTATTCACTGACAATCCAGAATATACTATTCAGTGTTTTATAGCATGTCAATGAATACAATTGTTTGAAAACTTTATGAAGCTCACGGTAAATGTAGTATTTTTGGAAGCTTTAGTTTGGGGGTGGGGTTGAAATCCACTTGTATGCACTGAAGGATCCCATATTGAGGGCTTCTTGGTATCACAGAGACCCCAGCATGTTTGCTTTTTAGCAGGTGGCCTTTTTATTGTTGCCTTTTCCTAATATTTTCCTTAAAAAATTCTTCATATGGTCAAATCCTGTACAAAAATCTTATAATAATTGAATGATTTCTGTTTAGTTCCACCAAATATAAAGTGTTATAGGAAATACATTTTTTTTAAAAGATAATGCACACTTTTTGCATCAAATACTGTAGATACAAATAGTAGTAGTTAAGTGTTTGCAGTTTCATGATGAATTTTATGAGTTTTATCAATTTTTGCATCAGTGATTCTGTGATCGATCCCGTGGTCTGTTTAAGAATTCCGTGGACGTGCACTTATCCTAGCTAGCTACACCTGGCTTGACATAGCTGCACATTCTCATCCTGGCTTAGTAATCGTGCAACAGACTTAGCCAGGACAGGCTGATTAAACTAGGTCAAGCTGGGCCTTTTCTGTTATCCTGGCTTTCTTAATTCTACTTTTGTGCAATACCCCCCAGATATGTAAGCGGAGGTAACGTTATTGCGTCTGCATCCGTAATCCAGTCTTGGGCTGCTAAATCATATGGATCTATGTTGTTTATTTGTCCAAATTAAGTTTTTTGACAGTAGCATTTAGTTTCTCCCGATAGGGTCCCTTCTCTTTTTCTTTCAACTTCTCGATTTCTTCCGTTCTTCGTCAATTTTACCTAGTTTTAGCTTAACATGCCCACAATTAAATGGCATAGCGGTCGGCGGTGCCTCTAAACATGGCGCCCACGTCCCATAATGCAACACTGTGGTGACGTACATTAACATTCCCTATTGCAATAGTATATACCCGGGAGCTGTATTGTTTTACTTTATTTGTCATTAATTTATTACACTTTAAGCGCTACTTTACTCAACATTTAATCAGGAGACGTTTATCCTTTTTTATTTGTTTAATATTCTGCATGATGATCGCCATTGTAAACCATCGTCAGCAGTACTAATTGTTAATTTACGAGACTGCAGAGTTTTGCTACTGCAATCGTTTCCAAATGTTGCCGTTTTTTCTGAGAAATATTGATTTTTTTTCGATCGGTTTCGTGTGTCAAATACAAGATTAAATACTACAGTACCCATGAGCCTTATCGACATCTACTATGGTGAAGGCACCAGCTAAAACTACATGTGGGCCCGCTGCAGATTACAATATTTTCTCAACACATGAACACTACCGTGTGCTTGATAGTTCAACAATACGATGTTATGGCCATCAAATTTGATTGTTTCTACTTTGATTGTAAAAAAAGTCCGTTTCGGACGCCTGCATTTCCCAGAATCCTCTCTGCCTCCGTTGCTATGGAATCTGAGCCAATCCTCTTTGCTGTTGGGTGATTTCTTCTTCGGTACTCGTTTTTTTTTTATTTTTTTTTTTTTTTTTTTTTTTTTTTATTATGCTTAAACAAAAAATATACAGAACAGTACAATATATAGAAAAGAGTACATAACATTACATCGTGGGTTACATTACATAAACATAAAAATAAAGATAATTAAGTTAGCTGAAAGGATTGACACCATTGTAGAGTCTTACAAGCAACAGTATTTTTTGATTTCCTCAAGGAAATTAAATATATATCAACATCTTTCTTAAATATGAAAAAAGAAGGAGTTTTCTTTGAGAATTTGCATTTGTGAATATAAAATTTAGCAAGGAGAAGCAGCAGGTTAAGAATAAATTTAAAATGACAAGGGTCTAATCTCATAGTTTCACCAAAGAACACAATTTTTTGGTTTAAACAGAAGTTTACAGAAAGACATCTTTTAACAAAATTTGAAAAGTCAACCCAAAATATTTTGCAGTATATACATTCCCAAAATAAATGAAGGATCGTCTCATCAGCCTGATGACAAAAGGTGCACAGGGGGGAAATATTATTATTAAATTTAGCAAAGTTATAATTAACTGGGTAGCAGTTGTGTATAATTTTAAAGGAAATCTCAACCACTTTATTAGGTAAAAATATATTTTCCTTAAGGAGCCAGAAATCTTCCCATACTATATCATCAAATTTATTATTCCAAAAGCTTACGCAAGCAGGTAAAGATATCTGATCTCTGTTAAGGATTGAGCAAATTTTTTTGTTTGATAAACTACTGAAAAGATTTTGGTCAACAAATAGATTAGTATTATTAAATATAAAAGAAGAACATAACAGACCTTTAGGGCCAGGATTGACTAAAGGTTTCACACAATCAGGAATTGCCCCAAAAACAATGGCATATTCTCTTGGGGGGACTGGAAAAGAAAAAAACTTGCATAAAATGTTCATAAGAGAGCAAGACACCCCTCTCATCTAACAGTTGACTCACTAAAAGTATATTTTTATCAAACCAATTATTTAAGAAAAGTGACTTATTTTTATATTTAATATTTTGGTTGTTCCAGATAAAATAGTTAAGTGGAGAAAATTTATAGTTATATATCAGGGACCAGCATATTAAGGCCTGTTTATGAAAACTGGACAAAGTTAAAGGTATTTTGGAAATGTTATAATTGCAACGCAACAAAAAATGCAAACCTCCAACTGAACTAAAAATATAATTTGGGATAATATTCCAAAAAGATGTAGGATTGTTCAGGAAAGATTTTATCCACTTAACCTTGAAAGAATTATTCAAAGTGGAAAAGTCCACTAAGTCAAATCCACCCATTGTCCGATCAGCTATCATAACACTCTTTTTAATTAAATGTTTTTTAGATTTCCAAACAAAGTTTACTATCAATTTGTCCAGCATTCTACAAATCTCCACAGGAACATCCAGAGCCATTGCAGGATAAATAACCCGAGATAATCCATCTGCTTTGGAAAGTAACACTCTACCTGAAATAGACAGATCACGCTGTAACCAAGAGTTAAATTTGCGTTGAATAGAAAGAATAAGAGGATCAAAATTCAGTTTTGATCTTCTTTTTTGATCTTTACAGATAATTATACCCAAGTATTTAACTTCAGATTTAATTGGAATGTCACAAACTTTATCATTGGCAGAATCTTTTATAGATAGAAGTTCACATTTGTGAATATTAAGAACTAAACCAGAAGCAGATGAAAAGAGATCAATTATATTTAAGGCTACAGAAACTTGTTCTTTATTTTTAAGAAATAAAGTCGTGTCATCAGCCAGTTGGCTTATTAATATAGATTGGTTTGCAACAGAAATACCTTTTAACTGACTAGATTGAATGTGGATGGCTAATAATTGCATAGGAAGCAGAAACAGATATGGCGATATCGGGCAACCTTGACGGATGCCTCTGCCTAAATTAAATCTTTGAGTGGTGCCATGTTGTAATTTAATTGAGGCATTGGCATTATTGTACAAAGTTTGCATTGCATTGATAAAATTGGGGCCAAAACCAAAAATATTTAAAGATTTAAGAATAAAAGGAAACTCAACAGAATCAAAAGCTTTATAAAAATCAAGAAAAAGTAAAAAACCGTCATCAGGGATCAGATCCGAATAATCTAAAATATCAAGAACAAGTCTAATATTGTTTGAGATAAGTCTGTCTTTCATGAAACCCGACTGAAAATCATCTATTATATTATCTAATACACATTTAATTCTTTTAGCAAAAATGATGGCTAGTATTTTATAATCGTTATTTAATAAGCTTATCGGGCGCCAATTATCAAGTAGAGCATGATCCTTTTGAGGTTTAGGAATCAAATTAATAACACCTTGAGTCATAGAACTTGGGAGAGTTCCTTTTTTAAGGCTTTCTAAATACACTTGGAGAAGAAATGGAGAAAGAGAATTTGAGAATTTCTTATAGAATTCTGATGTCAGACCATCATTTCCAGGAGATTTGTTAAGTTTCAACTTGTCGATTGCCTCAGAAACATCTTTTAATTGAATAGGAGAGTCACAAAGACTTTTTCCAACATCATCAATTTTAGAAATACGGTCTATGTCAAGAGAATTAAAAAATAAATCTAAATTTTGTGGAGAGTGTCTAGAACGATAGAGATTTTTATAAAAGTCTTCACAATGCTTAGAAATGTCTTTATGATCTTTTATAATCACACCATTAATGTTGAGACTATTTATGGAATTAAGATGATTACGCTGTTTTTCTAATCTAAAGAAAAAATTGGAATTTCTTTCACCCTCTTCCATCCATCTTCTCCTTGAACGAACAAAAGCACCCTTTGCTTTACCTATATACAGGTTATCTAATGAATTTTGAAGTTCAGCTAATTCTACTTTTTGAACATTTGATAAGTTTTCAAAGGGGATACAGGAGAGACAGACAATTCTCTTAACAATATTAAGTTCCTCTGATTTATATTGCTTGGCTTTTAGAGATCCAATTTTAAATAACATTAATCTAATATGGTATTTTAATAGCTCCCAATTAGAACTAAAATTATTTTCAGCTTGAGCTTTATTAAAAAAGAGTTGAATTTTAGAAATTATAGATAGACATGTTTCCTCATCCTCTAATAAAGCAGAGTTTAGTTTCCAATATGAACTATATGTTCTTGAGTAAGATGAGTTATCAAAGGATAGAAAAATAGAATTATGATCGGACAGTGGAGTAGGCAAAATTTCAACCTTATCAACATAATCAGATAGAGAGTCAGATATTAACCAGAAGTCAATCCTAGACCTCAATGAACCAGAGCTGTTAGACCAGGTAAACTGTGAAGCATGAGGATGTTTTTCCCTCCAAATGTCAGTGAGACCAAAACCAGAAATCAGTTCACATAGGCCTGATGATCCATTAGATATTCTAGGTGGTGATCTATCCAAAGAGCTGTTCATAGTTTCATTAAAGTCTCCACCCAAAATAATATACAAATTAGAATATTTAGATTTAAAATAGTTTAAGTGTGTTTCTATTGAATTAAACAGTTTCAAGTTATTTTTTGCATTGTTAAATCCATAGATATTGCAGAGAACAAAAAAACAATCATTTAAGGTAACTAATAGAAAAAGAAAGTGACCTTCAGGATCAGAGATTGTCTCTATTATTTTACCCTTAAACTTGTGCTTTAAAGTTAAGACTCCTGCTGAAAGATTAGAACCATAAGAAGAAAACAAATCATCACCCCATTGTGATTTCCAAAATTTTAAATCACTTGAGTTTGCATGAGACTCTTGTATGAAACAAAAATCAGAGCTAAGAGATTTAGCATACAGAAAGATAGCTTTACGTTTTACATCATTTCGTAACCCACGTGCATTAATTGAACAAACAGAAAGTTTAGGAAACATTAGAACAATATAATACCAGAACTGTAACAAGTGAGTCAGACCATGACAACCTGTAAATAGAAAATTACTCGTAAACAAATAGATTAGGGTCAAATCGAGAGAGAGAACGAAAAAATGTAAAAAAATAAAAAATAATAATAAAATAATAATAATAACATATATATTTTTTTCTCTCTTCCTTTTTTTTCTTTCCCTTTGTCCTTTCTAATAAACTGTTAACCTTTCAATGAGGATTTTGAAAATTGAGAGCCGTCATTTAAGTCAAAAACCATGACAAAGGCTGTAACTTAAGTCGAAAATCACAATAAAAGCTGTAACTTAAGTCAAAGACCTTGACGACAAAGGCAGAGCAATGCCACTAGCAATACCATCTAAATCAGATCAATCAGCGACCTCCATGTCTTGCAAAAGAAGTTCTTTGCCATCAACGTAAGCCTTTGGACCAACGAAGTAGGCGCGGTTTCCTTGCTGCCGGGCTTTCTCAACAAGTGGCCAAAGTTTATTACGCTGCACGCGATCCTCGGGGGACAAGTCTTCTGCAAAACGCAAGTGATGCGTAGCAAGATAATGAGAGTTTTTTGCAGCTTTCCAGAGCGCATCCCGAAAATAACGCATTGAGAACTGAAGAATAACTCCACGAGGTTTTTTTGGACCAGATGGGAGAGTGCCGTCGCTCTTTACTTTTCCCAAACGGTGTACCACATCAATCAGCTCGTGAGATTTACCAGCAAAAGCTGGGACAACAGCATCGCATATATCCAGAACCTTCTGCCTGATGTTTTCTCCTGGTTGTTCAGGTAAACCGTAGAGACGTAGATTCCATCTTCTTTTGTATCTGGAGAGATCCTGTACTTTATTCTCCAATTCACAGATTCGTTTTTCAGCATTTGTCATCCGTTTATCAACTCGTTCCACACGCCCCTTTACATCTTTAATTTCTTCTGTCAGAAATTCGACAGAGACCTTAACCTCTTCGATGCCTTTATCGAGGATGTCGGCTCTTTCATTGATGACAGACTTGAGTGATGTTATTATCATCATGGCTAAAGGGGAATGCAGATCTTCATCATCATCAACGTTTTTGCCTTTTTTGTGCGCTGGTTCCTTTATCGGAGTTTCAGGCAGAGGAACAACTGAACCCGAGCACGAGTCGAACCCAGTAAACAATTACGGTCTTTCAACGTTGAAATATGGTTGAAAATAAGTCGGTCCGCCTTGGACTGGTTTACGACGTGATTTCAACTAAGTAGTTTTGGCTGGACTGTTTGACTACGTGTTTTCAACTGACCATGTTTTCAACTCATAATCTACCAGCAAACAATTACGGTCTTTCAACGTTGAAATATGGTTGAAAATAAGTCGGTCCGCCTTGGACTGGTTTACGACGTGATTTCAACTAAGTAGTTTTGGCTGGACTGTTTGACTACATGTTTTCAACTGACCATGTTTTCAACTCATAATCTACCAGTAAACAATTACGGTCTTTCAACGTTGAAATATGGTTGAAAATAAGTCGGTCCGCCTTGGACTGGTTAAGACGTGATTTCAACTAAGTAGTTTTGGCTGGACTGTTTGACTACGTGTTTTCAACTGACCACGTTTTCAACTCATAATCTAAGACAGCTAGATAATCTGTTATACATGCTAAAACAATGGAGAATACAAATTACCAAACCATGTTTATTATTATTGTAGATCATTCTTGTTAATGATTGCGCTTGCGTACTCTATGGACACTGAGAGACACCGTACTAGTGGAAGTGCGCATGAGTCCTGTTGGCGCTGTTTTGTATTCCCCTGCCGGGTTGAAATGTTTAGTTTCTGTTTGTTGCCTGTGGCTGTGTAAGCTGTAAATTGAATATACACTACAGATGTTTATGTAATAAATACGGCTGGTTTGGATTTATCATGGACTCTTCACTCATTTCTACAATTATCTTAAGTATTATCTTAAGTAAATGTAAAGAGTTTTACATATTACGTCAAAGTTATAAAAAATATGAAACTGCGATTGAGGTGCAATGAGGATTCATGATATAATTACCCCACCCCACCAGGTGGCGGTAATGCACCATTAAAGGTAGTTGCCAACCGCCATAAAACTTAAAGAAGAAGAAGAAGAGGCGTGTGAATGTGACGCGAATCTTCCACCCATCATCACAGAGAGAAGCCCAACCAACCGCCAGATTACAGAAAGCTCTGGACTGCTCATAGCAGGGATTTTCAAAGCTGTCCTGGAGGACCACTAGTACTGCACATTTTGCATGTTTCCCTTTTGTGACACACCTCATTCAGTTACCTTACACACCCAGTTCAAGTCTTGCAGTCTTTACTAATGAGCTGAAAATTTAAACCAGGTGTGTCTAATGAGGGAGACATGCAAATTGTGCAGTACTAGTAGTCCTCCAGGACAGCTTCGAAAACCTCTGGCTCATTGCATTGGACTGACCTATGTTTACTGCGCTCTGAAATCTGTGTTGGTATATGTTTATTGCACTCTGTGTTGGTTACTGGACCGACCTGTTTATTGCAGACTGTGAAATCTGTTGGTTACTTGACTGTTTGCACTATTTAAAATGTGCTGTTTTATTAAAGTTCTTATAACCCTTTAAAGCTTTGTTTCATTTTATAAAATGTTATTTGGTATGTTAATGTGGTCCTGTTTTCAACATTGAAAAGATGGATGAATATGGACCAAAATTAGACGTTGAAGATCGACCTGATTTGAACGTTGAAAAGATGGACGAATATGACGTCTTTTCAATTTTCATTTTCAACCTTCAATGGACCAAAATTAGACGTTGAAGATCGACCTGTTTTCAACGTTGAAAAGTTGGACAAATTTGACGTCTTTTCAATTTTCATTTTCAACCTTCACTGGACCATAATTAGACGTTGAAGATCGACCTGTTTTCAACATTGAAAAGTTGGACAAATTTGACGTCTTTTCAATTTTCATTTTCAACCTTCACTGGACCATAATTAGACGTTGAAGATCGACCTGTTTTCAACATTGAAAAGTTGGACAAATTTGACGTCTTTTCAATTTTCATTTTCAACCTTCAGTGGACCATAATTAGATGTTGAAGATCGACCTGTTTTCAACGTTGAAAAGTTGGACAAATTTGACGTCTTTTCAATTTTCATTTTCAACCTTCAGTGGACCAAAATTATACGTTGAAGGTTTACGTCTACTCAACGTCCAATAGACGACTTTTTGCTAGCTGGGAAGTCCACAGTAACATTTGCACCAAGTTCCAGAGATGGATCCATCAGCTTAGATTTACGCTTTTTATCCTTTGTCATAGTTTATACGTTCTTTCAACAGTTCGAGCACGTAACTCGAATGTGTAGGCCTGACTAACGAACGTCTAAATTAAGGATAGGGCTAAATGACGACAATTAACATCCAAAATGAGAACATGAAAGATAAAAAAAGTATCAAAATAGACCCCTAAATAATCAAAGAGTGATTTCGAGTAGAATTTAGGTAATGTTACAAGAGATGCACTTTAAATTACATGTTTCATAAAAATTGTTCACGGACTGATTCACTCACACTGTCAACTTCACGCCGCCATTTTCTCCCCCCCTTCTTCGGTACTCGTAATTGACTGGGATTCTCTCATTACGCGTAAATCACTGTCCAGGTAAGTTTAAAGTTCACTATTGTTTAAATGTTATAATTGACGCCTTTCTTTTGGCATTAGGCTGACATTGCCATACCCGTACGAAAATTAACCATGTTTTTGTGGTAAAAGTGTAGTAACCACGGTTTGTGTGTATCGATTATTTGCAAAATGGTTTTACTAAACCAAACATGGTTTAACTTTTTTTCAAATCCATGGTTATTTCTTAACTGTAGTAAAACAATGTTTAATTTTCGCAAGGGAAGTCTAACGTTTCGTGTTAGAGAATTAAAGTCCCATTAAGAAGCTAACGTTAACCTAGTTTAAGTTCCCTGCTGAAAAAAACAGCAAGTCCAGCATATGTTGTGTTTTGGTGCTGATTTGCTAGTGAACACCAGCTAAACCAGCATTAGCACCAGCTAAACCAGCATCAAACCAGCATAATTCCCATGCTGGTTTGATGCTGTTTTTTTCAGCAGGGTTATCAACATTAGGGTTACTTAACGTGGTCATTGCTTTATTGTGTGAGCTTAATATAGTCTAAAGTTTTAATATTTGTCTTATAATATTTGTAAGAAAATAGGAATCCCCACTATTGGGGTACACTATTTAAGCCTTATATTAGAGCTAATTTACATTACATAATAAACATTTTCTGTTCTCCCTGCAGATCCTGTCAATCGAATCACCTGTTACAACTTAGATTTAACTTTGCTTATTTTATAAACCCAAAGGCACTTTAAAGAGCCATTGTTTACTACACAAAGCCATAGTTCACTGACAAGCTGGGCCATATCGCATACATATCGCAGGCGATGATTGGTGCGAGGTTGCCCCGGTTGTCAGGTAACTATGGCTTTGTGTAGTAAATGCTGCTCCATCTCAAAGCAGGTGATGTTGGTGTACTACTAATCAAAGAACCGGCTTTACTGAAGAGATGCGCATGACAATCATGTGCGATTTATCGTGCAGCCCTAGTAAGTAGAATTTCTTACATATTCTTGTATATCTCTTTTAATATATTGTTTTTATTTTAGTGGCAATTCTCTTCAGTAAACACATTTTCACTTTAACACATCACAGTCCTAAATTATCTACCACAACAAAATATAAGTGACACTTGGGAATTCTCTGAATGACAATTATCAAATAGACTGCATTCATACTACTATTGCAGATTCTGTAGTTCATCCAAAGCAACCTATTTAATGATTAACGTTTGGCCTTTATTTTGAATAAATTTATACAGTAGATTGTCACTGTCCAATTGCACAATAGTTACCATAGTACCAGCCAAACCTACTAATGTTACAGAAAGTTCTATTATAACCTTATAATGTCATTTATGTTTTTGCTGTTTTCTTTTAATGTATTACTCTTTCCTGTTTTCACATACTTGGTTATACAAAAGCTAAACTCACCATGAAGTAAAAATATCCTGAATGACATTAACCAATATTCCATTCAGTAAATTCACAATGTTGTCATTGCAGCTTGACAAACTCTATGCTACTGGATACAAGCCAGTTCTGCTTCGTGAAAAAGAGACCAAGAAGCAAAATATTAAGTGTGAGAGATTATCGCCTATGCCCAGGACTACCTTCAGAAGATTGGTTCCTTTTATGAATACCTTTGTGTGGGTGAGATGCATGCACTGTATTTTTAAATTCACAGTTCACAGCTTGTGTTGAATAGGCAAAAGATTTGATCAATATAAAAATCTTAAAGGGGACATATCATGAAAATCTGACTTTTTCCATGTATACGTGCTATAATTGGGTCCCCAGTGCTTCTATCAACCTAGAAAATGTAAAAAAAAAAAAAAACGGTAACGGAAACCATTTTCTGCAAGCATGTGGAAAAAATAGGTCATTGGCTCCCCTTATGATGTCAAATGATTCCACTCCTACAAAGTGGCTATTTTAACATGTTATAATACATTATCTATATGCTATTTTAAGCTAAAACTTTACATACATACTGTGGGGACGCCAAGTCTTGTGAAATGTTCCCTTTGAAAAGATAGCTCACTCCATAAAACTGAAATTCAGTCATCAACACCTAAACTCATTGACAGTAAAACGTTGGGAGAGGTTTTTGTTTTTAAATAACCACAAAGTTTGTTAGCACAACACTGGATCTTTTCGAAACATTTGAAGTATTTAAATATTTATCTAACCTTAGACACAGTCAAACAGCACTCCATCAAACCATTCTGTAAGATTTGGCAAACAACAACTTATAAGACAACTGACTCAAACAATTTCTACAGTCCACTGCTTTTACCTGCATAGTATTGTGAGGTTTGAAAGCATTTGCACAAGATTTGGGGATGAAGAATTATGGCGTTTATTTTGATAGCAAACTACTATGATTATGTGATTGATCGATATATCATGAATATTAATTAAGACATGGATAGTTGTGCATGGGGTACTTTTAAGTCCATTTCTATTTATAGCTTGCAGCACACTGGCCTACAATCCACTTGGTAATTTGTGACGTAAGGAATACCGTTTCCAGGTCCACGCCTTCACTGATTTTGAGTGAAATCTAAACAGACATTTACAACATTGTAGTTTATTGATTTCATGCATTTAAGCTAAGCTTTTATAAACTCACACTGTGCACTACCCTTGTAATGACTGAACGATCATCTGGGATGTCCACATAGAGAGAGAGGTTAGAATTGTGATTGTATATCAGTATTTTTGTTGTTTCCTCAGAATCTGATAGAGCTTTTGGACCCGGAAGGGGTGCTGTGTGATGTCAGACAAACAAGCGGATGGGATTTGGTACCCATAGTTAACTTGGTTCAAGCATATACCTGAATACATACTATGTTAACTTTGGAATTATTATGTTTGGAATGGTTTTTTTGTAGAAGCCATATTTTATTTGTTTTCAGCCCACATACAATATAATTTTTAATGTTTAGGCACACTGACTTAAACAATTGTTTGTAGGGACACACATCAATTGAAATTTGTAAAGTCCTTTTGTAGGTCACTCAGTTACTGAATCAAATGAAAATGAATCTCATTATACTCTTGTGTATGAAATGTAGAGCTTACAATGCAGATGGACCATTAGCAGAAATAACACAAAAAAGGAAACCATCAAATGTTGGCTTGAGACATCATACACTTACGCTGCTGCTAACTTGAAAGCATAAAGCATACATTTTTCTTTAAACAAACATCACACTTGGTGTTATTCTTTGAATTGATAATATATAAGCACTCTGTTTTTTCCTGATCAAAAGATATATTGTATTTGTTATGGTCCTATAGAATCAATCAAATATAGATTTGCACATATCTAATACATCCAATTACCTCAGCTCTAATCTAAAGTGCCAATAAATCTGGTTTGGAAAAATTAGACCATATGATTCAAACACTTAAGAGGTACAGCCCAATCTCATGGTTAAAGGGATTCTTTTTTCTAATGAACACAAAGTGTGTTTAACAGAAGAAATACAATTCATACAGGTTTAGAACAACATGAGGATCAAAAATTATAACAGAATTTTAATTTTTTTGGTCAACTATCCCTTTAAAGTCTTATGTTTTAAAACATCCATATGATTTAACCTGCACAGGTTGGACCCAGGATTCCAGTGGCATTATGATCAGCTGGTTACACTGCACCTCACACCCTGTGACCCACTGGAGAATCCAAACAACTGGAAGAGATGACAAACATGGTGGAGCAGGCGACCACTACAGAGGGACAGGTGGAGGCAGCGAACACTATGGAAGGGCAGCTGGAGCAGGCGAACACTACGGAGGGCCAAGGTAATTAAGACAGATTTTAAGAATTGCCATTTATATCTGGGTTTCAAGTATTTAACATATGGGTTACCTTAACGCTACCTGTTGTCCAGTGTTTTCCATAGAGCTTTATTCAGGTTGAGGCTGATATATTTTCAGCATCAACATTGCATTGTGTGCATGTGAAATGGTCACATTGCAGGACGCATGAAATCAAGTTGCGAAAATGAACTCAAACATGTCATGTTATAGGGTTTTCTGACATTAAAATAGGTGTCTTTGTCATGTGTCATCAAGACATCAAAAAACACACAATGTGGATTGTCATTTGTAAGTGCAAAAAAATTTAAGAAAAGTTTAAAGCCTCATACATATTACGTGTGACTTTGTTACTGTGCCGCTCGTCTCTTTCAAATAGGTCGTTAGGGGAGTGTCTAAATCTAGTTGTCATAAACAAATGATTAACGTCCACTCCAGAAACTGACTACAGATGGATGACAGGAACTCAACTGCTTTGCTCTTATTGGTATGCACTTCAGAAAGTAGCTCATCATTTGTATAAAGTTAAACTTTTCTCAACCTTGTCTCAAATTTGACACACCCATTCAGAAGCCAACGGTCATTGTCAGTCGGGTCGCCAGAAGTCACCAAGCTTCCATTGAAATAAATGAAATCGCGTCGCACTCCTACTGCTAGTCTGAATGCAGCTTAACTTTGTGCAAATGATGAGCGATTTTCTGGAGCAACTACCAGTGAGAGCCAAGCAGTGGAGTTCATGTCATCCGTCTCTTATCAGCTACTGGAGTGGACGTTACTCATTTGTTTATGACAACCAGATTTGGAAACACCCCCAAACGACCTCTTCAAGAGACGAGCGACAAAATCGCTTATGTGAATGTACCTTTAGTCTTTTCACTTGTCAGGGCACTGGCAATAAAGTCTATTCCACTGGAGCGGTGTTCTTCGGCCCTGCTCCTGGAGGGCCCCCTTCCGGAAGGTTTTGGATGTCTCCTTGTTTAAAACACCTGAACCAACTCATCAGCCTCCTTCCAGAATGTCTTCCTAACAAGCTGATACGTTAAAACGGGTGTGTTGATTAAGGAGACATCTAAAACATTCTGGAAGGAGGTCCTCCAGGAGCAGGGTTGAAGAACACTGCACTAGAGTAATGCCTTAATAAATTCAACTGCGTTCCACGTTTTAGTTGCTGCTTCCTCAAATCCGTTTCGCTTGTCTAATTTAGAGTCCCTATAAATTAAACTCCATTTTGTTTTTGTTTTTACTACTTTGCATGATGCACTTCCACAACACGCCAAACAAAGCTTTTAGGTTATAAAAGCATTTTTTTAATATTAAAATGCACCAGAATACAAGAAAATGGTATCTACCCCAGTAAATATTTTAGACCCACCCACATTTTTTTGTTTCTGATGCCCATGTTTAGTACCAGACACACATTACAACTAATCATTTTGTCTTTTTTTATTAATGAGTTTTTTCTTAGTGGATATATGACTGGACTGTAATCTTTTATCCTACAGGTGGACCAAAGCTTATGCTTGATAAGAAAAAGCTTAAAAGGAGTAAGTGTATGTAAACATTGATGCTTTTATCAGTGTGTTGACATTGCTATTTTACCCCTGGTTATTTGTTATAGTTTTATTGCTTATTTCTCTAACTACTTACAACAGTCACAAAGGTTAGACAGTCATAAAAGAAATGCATAGTGTAGACCATATGCAGAGTCTAATATAGGATTTAAATACTTCCTTGTGGGTAATAAATAACATTGATATCATAATTGTTATGTAGATACTTTCTGTGTTTAGTCTTTTTGAATTGCAGGCTAAGAAGGAACAGAAAAATCCATGATCAGATGCTGTAAATATCAACAGTGACCCACTGTGTTACTTAAACTTAATGCCTATAGCCAAACATAATCTAAACATCATGCTAAAAATGAAATTCATGTGTTTGCTTTTTTGTTTTGTTGTTTCCTTAATAGGGCAAAGCAGACATTTTGGTGGACTGGGAGCCCTGTCCAGTATGGTATGTAATCTTCTGTTTGCTTGCTTTGTCAATTAATGCATGCATTATTTATTTATTTATTTTTATTTATTTATTCACTTTAACTTTGTTTGTTTTTTTATTTGGCTACACTAATTTTCTTATCTGAACTGTTTCACAAATGACAAAAATAGAAACTTATATTTATAAAAGACATGTTATAATTTGTGCTCCACACTTTCTCTTCTGTTTTAGTGATGAGATTTGGACCCATCCCTGGCAGCCAAAGGATTCTCTCCAAATTAATTAAAATAATTAAATAAAAATTGTGTTACACTAAAATTCCATTTTGGTTTCTGACTATTTATTAAATTTTTCTGTGCTGCATTTGAAGTCGTATTGTGCTTCTGTAGTGGTAAAAGGTGGAAATGTTCAAGAAATTCAAGAAATGTGATGCATGGAGTTTCTTTATTCTTTACGCCATTCCAGCATCTATGGCTATTTTCATGGTGAGAGGGACAATTTGACATTTCCAATTTGCCTAACTAGCATGTTTTTGGCCTTTGGGAGGAAACCGGAGTAAATTCATGCTGACACAGGGAGAACATGTAAACTCCACACAGAAAGGCCACCTCACCTGAGCACTGCATAGTTTAGCTCCAACCCTAATCAAACTTAACCACCTGTGATTGTCTAGTGATCATGAAGACCTTGATAAGCTTGCTCAGGTGTGTTTGATCAGGGTTGGAGCTAAAATCTGCAGTGCTCTGGCCCTCCTGGTTCTTCATCAGTCAACATGTCAAATGTTCTTTAATGTTTTGGGGAATTAATATTAAGTAGTGTTTAGTAAATTTAACCCTGCAGTAAACCCAGCAATATGTAACACTGCTGATGCTTCAACTGCTGGAAGGGATGAGGGATTATTAGTTAACTTGATGGGGCGGTTTCCCGGGCAGGGATTAGACTAGTCCTAGACTAAAACATTTTTAAGAGCTGTCCAAACTGAAAACAACTTGCACTGACATATCTTAAAATACACCAGTGCTCTTTGTTTTGCTCCAAAATGCACACAGGTAATGTTTTTAGTTAGGTATGTTTGTTCAAACTAGTTATATTTCCTAATTAAACTAAGGCCTAGTCCTGGATTAAGATAATCTCGGTCCGGGAAACCACCCCAATGTCTGTTTTTGCCAGTGTTTAACTATTTGATATGTGTGAAGGATTTTGAGCAATGAAAAAAACTTTTGTATGTATCATGCATTAAAATATATGACCTTTGATGCTTTTTGATGATTTAAATAAAATCTCCATACAATCTGAGCATGTCTGTGTTTTACTCTCGACTAATACTCTTTTCTTTTAACATTACTGGTAATTAACATAGCGCCATCTAGTGGTTGTAAATGAATAACACAATAGGTCTAAATATATTAATACAAAATAGCATCTATACATACTGTAAAATACATTTTAAAAAGTAGTAATAAGCATAAAGACATATTAAAGAGATTTTATGATATTCATATATATATCTACAATAAAAAGTCCAAACGTTGTAAATAGTTTTAATTAAACAACACAAGGGATATAAATATATATATATATATTTATAAAACTCATCACAGTTGAACCGTAAACAGAACAAAGTCATTAAACTCCATGACAACCATACTGTAGAACTTATCGTTGTCATAGAGACATTATGACATCACAATCGGTGCCTATAAAACGCTCAGCCAGATGAAACCGGTATCATTTGACTGATCTGAACGCTTGCCTTTGGTTGACTCCGAACGCTACTGTACAGATTATCAAGTGAATTTGCAGACTTTCCAAAAGTTCGCAACTTTAAACTGCTTGACGCACTGTGTACGGACAGACAGTTTACTTAGATTTCAACCGTCTGTGAACCGAGTCTAAGCACAGTAAAGTCTGCAGTTATCTTTTCACATCATGTTTCGTCCTGTAACACCATTGTCCGACAAGGACATGGAAGGAGCAGATGTTGAAAATATGGATCTGCCGAATGCTGTGCCGAACTTTGACTATGTCCCTGATTTCGGACTTTCGTCACAAGTCGGGCGCGCTGCCGGTTCTTTAAATCCATTTGAAGGAGGAGAGGAGGAGGAGGAGGAGATGATGGATGTTTATCCAACACATGAGGCGAAACGCCAAAAAGGTAAGATGCGAGTTAAAGCAAAAAGTCTGACTTTCATGCTGATAAGTTTACATAAAGTTATTGTGTTGTTAATGTACGCGTACATTTAGACACACCAGGTGGTGCTCGTGTACTTGATATTTTACCCGCCGTTTTTCTTGACCGGCAGAATACGCAAACAAATTTTGATTCCATTAATTTAACAAAAAGCGACCAGAATTAATAATCCTCACAATTTAAGATAAGAATTACGCCGTATGAGGTCTTGTTTTTTATTATCCTTCACGAAAATTAACTGGTTTTTATGAGGTAAAAGTGTAGTAACCATGTTTATTGGTGTATTGAGTACTATTAGCAAAACCATGGTTATTTTGTGGTAACAATGGTTTTAATAAAGTACCGTTAACCATGTTTTGTTGGATGTATGTTTCACTTTCATAATGGATGTATAACATAATAAATAGGTAGCAGTGCATACTGTTGTTATCCAGACTGTTTTGTTCATTTACTGAAGCCAATGTTGTGTACTATTTTTATTTTTGCTTGCTTGTTTTCTCATGATCACAACTTAATTTCTCGTTATCTCAAGTTAACAAAAGTTGTATTTTTTGTGATGTGATGAAAGCTCTTGGGTTCTTAATATGTATGTACATGAACGGGTTGTATTGTTTGAAGACAGCAGAGGTATATTTTGGTAAATTAGGGGATGAACAAATTAGGTTTTACTTAGATCAGGGATTCGTTTAAGATGAAATCGATCCGTCAGTATGTAGTTGACAAATTGATAGTGGTGAATTTAGGGACCGTCTCTAAAGTTACTCCTTAATATACACGTTTCTACTTTATACAGCATTTAAATGGAATAACTTTTAGTCAACAAACAGTCACAAACCCAACTGTTTTCATATGGTTGTCGGCTATTATGTACACTTTTACTTATATAGTTATTAATATAATTGTTAATTACTATTAAAGATAGAATCGTACATTATTACTTTGAAGATGGTCCCTAAATTCACACACATTATGGGGTGGTTTCCCGGGAAGAGATATCTTAAACCAGGACTAGGCCTTAATTTATTTAGGAAATATAACTAGTTTTAACAAACATGCCTTACTAAAAACATTACTTGTGTGCATTTTGAGGCAAAACAAAGGGCCCTGATGTATTTTAAGATATGTCAGTGCAAGTTCCTTTCAGTTTGGACAGCTCTTATTTATATATCTTATACGTTTTTATGTAATTATTAGCTACACGTATGCATCAGCAGTTCACTTTAAAATACACTAAATATTATGGACAGGAAATTACATTATGACATTTGGATTGTCAGGATAACAACTTTTTGTTATCTCGAGATCCCCAGAAAATAAAGTCATGATCACGAGAAAAGCAAAAAAAATATTAATGCACGTTCTCTCTTGCTTCAATACAATTTAGGCAATAAGAAAAATTATAATTTCAAATGAAGGCATTACTTTATTGAATTATTTTATACAGTTGAATAAATACTAGATTAAAAGAAGTGACACGTTTTAGACACATATTGATCACTTCAGTTAAAGCATTCATTTCATAACATTATTTATTGAATTGCAGTGTTGGGATGGAGATGTGATGATGGTGGAATGGATTTTGTCCTACCAAGTGCGGTCCCTGACATTGTCCCGAACAACGGACATTTGTTAGACAGACGCGCCGGGAGTTCACATCCACGAGGAGGAGTAAAGGAGTTTACTCCTGCATTTGAGGAGGCGAACAGCCCCACAGGTCAGATGGAAATTTTGTGTTCCTGACAATCTTTAAAACTGTACCATGTTTGTTCCTCAATAGTTTTGTTGGCCCTTGCAGATACTGATATCTTACTACATTAATGTCAGTAAAATAAAGCATCTTACAATAAGATATTAAGTTTAGACCATTTTTCTAGTGTGTTTTAAACTCTTATTTTAACAGCATTATTAATGCAATAATCATTGCTGTATTTTTAGGAATTTGTTATAAAGAATTAGATACTCAATTACATATACATATTTAATCAAATAGTATCTGGGTGGACAGTTTGTTAAATGTGTTTATTAAGTATTATTACTGAGCACGGTTCTTTGTCATTCTCTTTTGTCATAATGAATTTTCTAATAGTTTATCATTTGTTTTTGTTTTTCTTTTTTGGTGTAGAAAAATGCGAGAATAAAGTCTTGAAATCATTAAAGAAGGGATGGAATAAAGTAAAGCAGCCATTCCTTCATAATGATAAAGTGGAAACACTGATTCCTTCAGAGGTTTGTTACATCATTACATTTAATACAACTATCTGTCCATTTATAGACATGTTTCCATCCAGGTTTTGTTATCGACCAAGTGAATATACGTATTAAAGGTTTTCTATTTAAATGGTGCTAAAATGGTGTCCGTTGTGATATCACGAATGATGAAAGCGACATTACTTTTGGTGTATCACAAAAAATCTGATCTTGAGCAAATTATCTACCTAATTTCTCTAATGCTTTTACAATAAAAGCTTAGCCAGGTCCAGTCTCATGTTTGTGGTCTCGTTAATTTAAAATAAATGTGCTTTCACCAAAATGACCCGATTATGAGGACAAAAAATGTAATATTTAGGAGAATAAACATGAATAATTTTATGGATAAGTGATTGACATTTCAGCACTTCATGAAGTAAGTTCAGTGCAGCTCTGTGTATATGGAGGATCGACTCTGCAAATCAAAACAGAAAGTCTCAGGCTGCAATAAGAGCGCCTATTGTTTGCTGTTATGCCCTTCAGAGGTTGTGCGTGATGAAGATCTATCATGTGACATCACATTTATTTGCGTTAAAGCTATTTTTTTATATATATATTTTTTTTGAGGTATTGACATTGCGTTTATGCGCTAAAGCATTTTTTTGCTAAAAAGCCTTGGATGGAAACATGGCTTCTAAACATGTCTGGAAACATTTATCTGTCTGTCCGTCTGTCTGACCCACCTCTGGTCTTCTCCACAGCTTAATGCACATTCAGCTAATCCTAATGTAAAGGATGGTGCTGGTCTGGCGAGCTCTGAATTAAACAATAAGATCAAACCGGAAAAACAACGAATGGCATTCTTTGACTGTCTCCGGAGGGGCAAGGTGGAGTCAGTGCCGACTCCCCTGCTTAAAGCGGATCCAGCTATTCCTGATGTTAGGGAAGTTGTTGATCCTGCATCACAGTCAAAGACCTACGTTGGTCCGAAGAAACAGAAACAAAAGGCTTCAAAGAGCCGCAAATCTAACCTCCAGGGAGAAAAAGTGACTGTTGTGCCAACTCAACAGCCCAAGGCTATTTCAGATATTCCTGTTGGCATGGATGTTCCTGCTCTGGCCGGCCCCCAATCAAAACCAAAGATTCGTCCGGATAAACGCATGACATTGACGCAACGCTTCTTTGGATGCTTCCGGAGGGGCAAAGTGGAGTCGATGCCGACTTCACAGATTGAGGCCGATCCAGCTATCCCTGATGCCAGGGAAGTTGTTGATCTGGCAGATTCTCAATCGAAGAGTGTTGGCTTAAAGAAACAAAAACAAAAGGCTTCAAAGAGCCGCTCATTTCACAACCCTTGGAGTAAAAAAGGGAAGAGTAAAGTGAAAAAAGATGCCGATCCAGCTATTCCTGATGCCATGGATGGTGCGGATCTGGCCAGTTTTGGTGGCATCGCTGCAGCCAATGCCGGGCTACAGACGTTAGGTGCCATTCCAGAGAATATTGGGTTAAAAGGTGGTGGAAATCCTGACCCAAATAAAGCAAAAAATCCTGGGTCAAAAGATGTTGGAAGTCCTGAGGCAAAAGGTTGTAAAAATCCCAGGCCAAAAGCTCTTAAAGCTCTAGAAAATCCCAGACATCCCTTGCCAGAAGATTTTGAGGATCCTATCCCAGCGAGATTTAAAACTCGCAGACGAAAATTTGTTGGAAAACCCGCAATAGGTTGGATTCGTAACCCAACTAAATTTAAAATTACCCCACCAAAAGCCCTTGAAAATCCCAGAGATCCCTCGCCAGAAGATGATAAAGTTGTCAGGCCAAAAGTTATAGATGTTGTTCAAGAAGCTTTTGAACCGCCAAGCGAGAAGAAACGAGCTAAACGCTCTTTGCTTAGAGGTGAGTGTACTGACTTCATTACTCCTACTTTGCATCAATAAGTGAAATGGTTTCTTCATCATATTCTTCTGTACCTGGAAATGTATGCTGTACCTTTCATCTGTGAGTATATGAGTGTTAACATGTACTGTCACCTCATCATTTTTCTGTGTGTTTTTCAGAGCCTTTTGATTCTGAATATCAACTCTTGTATCAAGTGCTTGGGGAAGGTTGCGATGGCAGAGTGTACAAAGGGATCCGTATATCGGATGACACTCCGGTAATGCACTCGTATTTATATCAAACACAATGTTTGCTGAAATTTGTATGTTCACTTGATCTAAACCATGTTTTAAAGTTTGTAGATTCTCAAACCTTAAAGTTATGTGTGCAGTGTCAGGTGAGCCGCTTCAGTCAGCTCAAGAGAAATTAACTTTTGTGCTTTTTCTCTTTACAGGTTGCCATCAAGCAAATACCCAAACAAAAGAATGAAAGCACTCTTCAGATTGTAAGTTGTCATAAAATTTGATGAAGTGAAATAACAGAAAATAGACAGTATAGCGATTACGCACCAATACAAGATATTTGTTTTATCTAATTGTAATTTGTTGACCATTTTTTTCTCCAGCCTGGATACCCCAAACCACTTATTACAGAAGTGGCGCTGCTGCTTAAGTTAGGAGAAGCGCCCTCATGCCCCAATGTCATACAGATGTATGACTGGTACGAGACTAAACACTTTTACACGCTCATGTTGGAGTACCCACTGCACAGCGAGTCCTTGAGGGATTTTGTTACAAGTCATAGAGGACTAAGTGAAAATACAGCAAGACATCTCATGCGTCAGGCGGTACTGGCAGTGCAACACTGTCTGGATAATGGAGTTTTCCACACCAACATCCATCCCGGAAACTTCTTGGTGCAGCAATCAACAATGACCCTGAAGTTAATTGACTTTGGGGATGGACATTATCTGACGCATGATGATGTCTGTGATTCCGATGACTTTACGGGTGAGCTGCATTTTTTAATAAAGCGTATAAACCTGTTGTTTCTTTTACAAAATGACTCAACATGATGCTTTGTGTACAGGAGCTCTAGGTTGCACCCCGCCTGAGATCTACAAGAAATTCCGCGCTGTGCCAGCAAACGTCTGGGCCTTAGGTTCTGTGCTGTACTTCATGGTGCTTGGAGATTACCCCTCTGATTTAAAGAACTTTCAGTCCGGAAATCTGCAGACAATTGAGAAGGATTTATCAAAGGGTGAGTGAAAATGACTGATCAACATGCACACACAAAGTCTCTGATCAAATCCACAATAAATATTATCAGATGATACGGTCTGTCTGGCAAGATGTTAGATTTTATTGTGTTTAGCTAAACAGTCATTTAGTGGCTCGCCGATGTATTACATCACTGTGCCATCATCTTAACCTGAGGTACTGTCTGTCTGTGACCAGGGTAGGGCTGGGTATCGTTCAAAATCTTTCGATCCGGTGCCAATTTCAATACCTCAGTTTCGATACCGGTTCCTAACGATACTTTTTCCCGATACCATATGTTTTAAAATCCATTTAAACATTAACAAAAATACATTAAACACAAAACTTTTATTTTTCACCTTAATCAAAACAAATTCTGGTAACATTTCTCACTCAGGGTAACATTATTAATACAACTGGTTGTGCTTTTGGATAGGGGTGCGCCAGCAGACACACTTATCTGTTTTTGTTTTATGAAAATAAGGAAACAAAAATAAAGAAATTAAGAATATAACTAACACTGCTTTATTTTATGAAATGTAAAATGGTCTTTAGCTTGGACTAGCGGAATTGAAATAAGTGAGTTCATTATGCTGCAACTTTGACAAAAAGTTAAAATATTTAAATGGGTGACTGAGTTTCACTGGGAAGATTTGTATGCATGTTTGTTTGTTTTTGTAAACAAAGAACTGTAATACTCAACTTTATAATTATCAAAATATTAAATAGCCTACATTTGGGATTTTTAAAATGAGTAGCAAATGCGTTAAATTGAATTTTAGTTTGTTTAAAATAATAAGCCAGGCTTGTAAGCAGTGTTGGGCTGCTTAACTTTAAACCATAGACTGTAAAAAATAGGTTTAAACGCATCGTCCATTTTGGGAGACGAGGGCATGAAGTCTTGCGATGCTGCGGAACCAGGCACGAGTAACAAGCATTGAGAGACACAGGCTGCGCGCGTGCTTTAAATTGAAACCCCTCGTCACTTTAGGAGAAGCGCCGTTTTGGTTGACTTTCACGGAGACAGCACGGTAATACTTGCGCTCACTCAATTGGTTACACTGTCACAAAACCTTTTTGTACATTTCTCATATTGTATCCTTTTTACACGTGTGTTGGGTGACTGTGAGTATCTTCCGAAATCTTCCCCGTCACGTGGTGGTGGACAGCCAATCGCCGGCGCTTTAGGTCCTTACATGCAAGTACAGGCTCACACAGACACAGCCGCTTGGCTTTCGGAACCGAAATTTGGCACCGAAATCATTTTTCGATACTCAAAGTATCAAAGTTTTTCGTTTGATACCATAAAAGTATCGACGTTTGATACCCAGCCCTAGACCAGGGTCCCTTTAGATGATAGACAGACAGACAGACTTTTTTGCAGTATTATTAAATGACAACAAAAGCGTCTCTTTATGCCATGATCATTATTGTCATTTGTGTGTCATGATGACTAACCAGCTCTCTCATAAATCTTGTACAGAAATCTGTGATCTGTTAAGATGGTGCCTGGCCAAGAATCGAAGTGATCGTCCGACGCTCAAGCAGATCTTAGATCATGACTGGTTTAAAACTGAGTCTGACGAAGAAGAGCTACTCGTATACAAAATGAGGTAACAGACCTTTTCAAGAAGGAAACTGCATTTTGCAGATTACATGCTTTTTATTTTGCGTAGTTAGTTGTGTAGAAAGATTGTTTTAAATGTACATTTTCATCACTACAGCGCACTATCCACACAAAAATGAAAAGGATGAAGCTGAATGACTGAAGGAGAGGGAAATGATTGGAGATGCTGTTTTCATCATCCTGAGACGTATGGAGTTTGAAGGAGGTATGAATGAATGCTTTTTTAACTATAATCGCATAATCTCGTGCATAATCAAAGTTTACTGTTAAGGGAGTGTCTTGCGTGTATTTTGTGAACGTGAGCGTCTCTAAATGGTTTTGACGTGTGTGCAGCAGGCACTTATTTTGACAAAACACGTGATGCACATGGATCAAATGACGCAACAAACAAATATTTAAAAAACGCAAGCAACACACATGACACTCCGAACACTTATTTTTAATTAGCATCCCTCGGATGAGCAGTCACGAGCCGCCACTGATATTGTGGCTTTAAGGTTCTAGATATACTATAAATATGATGACTAAAAATTAAATGTTGACATTTCCTTTCTTTCTCATCTTCAGGTTGTATTTCAGACTTCATGAACACAGACCGCTGGCTGAACGTCTGATGCAGATCCTGTCTCATCCTTGAACACATTTAAAAAAAAATTTTAATTCTTAATGTTTTTATATTTTAAAGTTGTAAAATAAAGTATCTAATATATAGTAAGTTCTCTATAGAATCAGCGATGTCTGGCTCTCTCTCTAGGGTTTTTTTTCTCCTAGGAGTTTAGGGAGTCAGGTTTATTAATGTAAAGCTGCTTTGAATGTGAAAAGTGCTACAGTTTATAAATAAAATTGAATTGATATGGAAGACCTTTTTTATGTTTCATGTTTTAATCTGCTTTTTTATTTGATCAAACTGATTAACTTGGGTTACTTATGTACATGTTTTTCATATGCAATATCAAACCCTTGACCTTGGTATAAAATACTGCGAGTTAACGTAGTAAATTCAATCAGACACAATGTTAAACCTGATGCTGTTTGACTTGAAGCAGTGCATTCCGGTTAGTATTTTTGTCCGACTTCAGCTGGCACTGCAGGCACGTGACTGTGTCATATGGTTTCTAAGTACCGCGAGAGCATTTCGAGAGTAGCCGGCTAGCTCAGCCGGTGCAGCTTCTCCAGAGCGGCTGCCCGGAGTTGTGATGACGTAACAGCTTTACGTGATTGATCAAATTCAGCATCTAATTCACTTCATTTGCGATTAAAAACAAGGAAACACGGCGCACACGTCACTACGGCAAGCAGCAGGTGTCCGGCTTGACGGCTCCGTCTTCAGTTCCTCCCTCGACTGCAAGTGGCAAACCTCGCCGATCGGTCTGCGCAGCGCCGGATGAACTCGAACACACCTATATAGTAGGTGAACAGCACTACTTCTCGTACTCTTTGCGTACTGTATGTCAGGAATTTGAAACGAAGAAGAACCCAAATGCGGACGTGATGAAACACAGGACTTTATTAAAACAAACAGGGTAAAAAAAGGAAAACAAAAACCCACGAGGGGGCAAACAGAACAGGGCAAACACAAATCAAACAAAATTACACTGAACACTATTACTTAAACAAAACACGAACTGGAACATAAGATAAATATACTGCAAGACTTACTGTAGACACTTATTACCAACAACATGACACAGACGAACCCGCACTGGACAACAAACACAAGGACTCTTAAAAAGGGAGAAAGTAAATGACATACACCTGGAAATAATCTTAAGTAAGGGATCGGGGAAAAAGTGACGAGACCCGGGAAATGCATGGTCAGAATAAACCAATACTAAAACCACGCATCTCCCACATAAAACATTGTACTGTCAGAACCCTGCCATGCTGACTAGATCTAAATACAAACAAGGATCTGGCAGGATTCTGACACTATATAGTATGGAAGTAGTAGGTTTGAGACGCAGTCAGTTTCGGATGCCTGCATTGCCCAGAATCCTCTGCCCCTGCAGAAATAACCAGCATACCAGCAAGACCAGCATATGTTGTGTTTTGGTGCTCGTTTGCTAGTGAACACCAGCTAAACCAGCATCAGCAACAGCATTAGCACCAGCTAAACCAGCACCAAACCAGCATTAGCACCAGCTAAACCAGCACCAAACCAGCATCAGCAACAGCTAAACCAGCATTAGCACCAGCATCCCATGCTGGTCATACCAGCATATGTTGTGTTTTGGTGCTGGTATGCTGTGACCACCAGCTAAACCAGCATAGACCAGCATAATTCCCATGCTGGTCCATGCTGGTTTGATGCTGGTTTTTTCAGCAGGGGCCTCCGTTGCTATGGAGTCTGAGCCAGTCCTCTTTGCAATTGAATGCTTCGTTCTTCAATACTCGTAATTGACATGGATTCTTTCATTGCGTGCAAATCACTGTCTAGGTAATTTACGATGGTTTAACCCTCAAACGGTCCTTGGGGTCGTCTATACCCCAGCCAACATTGCAAGGTGGGGCCCACATATGGGCTTCCAATGTGGGCCCTATATGGGTTTGTCCATGGGTTCCACTATGGCCCCACGTGGGTTGCCCACATGAATTTAATACATCACAAAACATGAAGGAGGTGCAATATGAGAAATCAAATTAAAAAACTGTAAAGGTTCAATATATATATATATATAAATACTTTATTGTCAGTTTATAACAATACAATGCTAAAATAATCATGAACATTTCAAAACTGCTAAGGCAGGTAATGACTCTTAAAATACTTTGAACTCAAAAACAACACAAATATTGCTCACTCTTCTGGAGATGGTCTTAATTCTGGTCATCAATGAATCTTTGCTCAAACGTTTTATGAAGAACTTCCAAAGCATCCACAGCCAAACTCATTAAATGTCCTTGCACGTTTGTTTTGATTCATCCCTGTGCAGTCCGTGAACTTGTACCGTAGTATTACATTTTCTAAAAACACAACTCAGGATAAATTACAAGTGTAACAGTTGTTAGAGACTCCTGCTGCTCCAGTAGAAACCATAGACTGGTAGAAACTGTATCCTTGCACCTGCCCTGAGTGTGAATTCTTGTAGTTTAAATGTTTATCATCTTTATAGTTGTAATTTTAAAAGTCTGCCTATTTTAGCAAATATTATTTAAAATATTATATTATATTATGTGAAAAAAATCACAATTAAAAACATTTGAAGCAGGACTACTTTGTCAAGCGTAATGTGTCGTAGCAGTGAGCAGATCATAATGAGGTCTCCTTATATGAAACACCTGACTCCACTAATCAGACTCCTTTCAGAATGTTTGAAACATTTCTTTAATTAACACACTTATCAAACTGATGAACTTTCTGACATTTCTTATTTTCACTCATGCTCAGCTGTGCAAATTAAAAATAATAATTGGCAGCTAAACATTACAAATATCACAATTAAATGTAAACAATAATGCATTTTTATTTAAAAAAATTTATACTGATGATATCCTATCTGTGATATTATTTGCTCCATGTATAAAAGTGACTATCAACCAAAAGTAATAATTTTAAGAGTTTAAATGTATATAAAATGTATTTTAAGCATGAAATTATTTTGCCCACATAGGTTCCATATGGGTCCCATATTATCATCCAACATGGGCATACCTATATGGGACCCACATAGCCAACCCCACATGGGATCCATATATATTGCCCATGTTAAGCCCATGGCCACATGAAACCCATGTTGCCCATACGGGACCTACGTGGGGCCCACATATCAAGGTTAATTGAATGTAAAAAAGAATGAACTTTTATTTAAAATGTTTTATACTGATCAAATCATATCTGTTATATTATTTGCTATTTGTTTAAAAGTGACAATCAACCAAAAGTTATTATTTTAAGATTGTAAATGTATAAAGTTGTATTTCAAGCATAAAAATGTTTTGCCCACATAGGTGCCATGAGGGGCCCACATTATTATCCCACATGGGCAAACCTATATGGGGCCCACATAAGGAAACCCACATATATTGCCCATGTGAAGCCCATGCCCACATGTAACCCATGCTGCCCAGATGGGACCCAAGTGGGGCCCACATATCAATGTTGGCTGGGAATCTTACGGAACTGTTCGTCTTACTGAAGTCCGTCTAGGCAGTGGCGGTTCTACACGGAGGCCAAGGGTGGCCCGTGCCTCTGTAGACATGTCCCTGGCCACCCCTGTGGCCACCCCGTGTTGACCAAATAAAAACCTATAAATTTATTTTGATTTTACACGCGAGCGCCAAAAGCGGAACTAATGCGACGCAACGTTCTTCACGGGCAAATTAGAGCGGCGCACCCAACCACTGTAGTCGCCTGTGGGTGCTGCTCTGCGAGTGTCTCAATTCGTTCCCAACCTCCCGATGTTGAGAATGTGTATGCAGGTTTGGGCACTGGTAAGGACTCTAGCTCACTTCACATTGGGACACTGTTCACTTGTTCTCCTGTGACGTGGCTGCGTTAGCGTGTTGTGATCATTTACAGCTGTTACTCATCAAAAACCGGCAAAACCAACATCTCGCTAATTTTTTAAAGTTTACACATTGTAAAAAGCGCTGTAATTATGCTCTTACATATACGTGCATAAAATTGGAGGAATATAATTAAATGTTACATATAAAAAATGTTACAATTTAAAATAAATATTATTTTAAATGTTGGTTAGATTGTGGTCCCTAACTGTCTAGCAAGTTTATTAAGTAGGCTTGCATGCTTTTCGGTTGGGGGCTTAAGAAAAGAGCCCAGCTCCCCTTTTGCACCTGCACTCACTCTTGTATTAAATAAAAAAGTATATGATTGTAAAGTAAAATAAAGTTTATGGGGTAGTTTCCGGGAAGGTACTAGTCCTAGACTAAAATAAATGTAAGAGCTGTCTGTCCAAACTGAAAACAACTTGCAATGCCATATCTTAAAATACAGCTTTGTTTTGCTTCAAAATGCACACAAGTAATGTATAATGTATGTTAAAACTAGTTATATTTCCTAATTAAACAAAGGCCTAGTCTTATCTTAAACTAATTCCTGTAACCACCCCTATAATCTTTAAATATCATTTCTTGCCATTTTTTATGTGCCCCTCTGGTAAAACACTGGCCCCTCCTTGGCCCCCCCTAGTGAAATTTGTCTAGAACCGCCACTGCGTCTAGGTAAGAGTGTGCAACTGAGCTATGTTCATGTTTATTTGTCCATAGTCCAGTTTCAAAACAAATGAGGATAAACAATACCCAGATAACGTTAAATGACTGGAATGATTAAAAGCAAGACTTCGCGCTAGCGGTGCAAGTGGGCACACAAAATGCATGCAAATCTCAAGCTACGTATGGGTCATCCAAAATGTAGATTTGTCGCTATGTGATTTTTTTTTAAACTGTAGCTAAAGGTGTCTAAAAAAAGTCACTAAATCTAGCGACAAACACTGCGGAGAGCTCGGCTCATGGTTGCTTAGCAACGGAAGACGCCACGTGTGCGCAACCTCCCGAGCGCTTTGGAAAAGAAGCAGCAGCGTTTATATGGTTTTTCAGACGCGACATATGCCCCTTAAATGTTTAAATTATAAAACAAATATAAAACTAAGTTATAAGAGGGGGAGGGCGGACCAGCAGTATGAGACCGCTGTTTTGTTCAATAAACTTGTGAATGTGCTTTAAACCTGTGTGTGTTTACGTGACCGGGTGTTTTGGGACCTGGAGTCAGAAGTGCTTTCTCTCTCTTCACACTAATGTTTCATTACTCTTTATACACCTTAGACTAGTTCGTAACAGTAGGCTACTGGTTTAAATGACGATAACAGGAAACTTGACTGAACTTGTTTGTCCATTTTAAAAAGTGATTTATTTATTTTCAATATTATGATTTCATTATTAAATTAATGAATGAATTCATTTTAAGCGGCACATACTGCTGTGTGTCAAAGCAGACATTACATGAACTTTACATTATGTGAGCATCCTATATTTATCATTTATTCATAATTAATATAAAAGTTAGTCATGAAAAAAACAATAACAAACAATATATTAACATTTGTAATAGTGTTTTGAGGATGTCGTCTTTCATACAAATTTTTTGTTTTTCACACTAGGAAATGTCACGTGTAAATAACAGATGTCAGTCACAGCAATCAGATAAATGTGCATTTACATTTATTCATTTAGCAGCTTTAATGTAAATAATAAGGGAGCATTTAACATTTAGTCAGTAAACTAACAATAAGAGCAAAGCCATGTTTACAAGCAAGATTACACTCGAAATTAGGAAAGATGGACAACATGATAGAAAAACATGAAAGGTTTTTATTTTAAAAAGGTATTTTACATTTAGTGTAAAAGTTAAGAGTTATATGTTAGTCTGGTGAATATGTGTTGTTTTTTAAAAGTTGTGGGGGACTTGGGTGAAGGCTGGAGGTTCAGTTTACCAGAGAAAAACAGTATGGATAAATGTTTTTATCAGTAGATTTGGTGTCTGGTTGTGAAGAAACAAATCGCATTATCTGCTGATGTTGTAAACGCATGAAATGCAAAGGGCAGAGTTGTGTTTGTAATAATAAGCAGATTTATTATAATAAAATATGTCATGTACAAAAGATAGTAATGAGCAGAGCTCTATGAGTCTTGAGATTCTCCTATAGAGATGCTCTGTTTCTCACTGAGACTCTTCACTACAGTCGCTGCTGGAGACTGAAGAACTTTACGTGATAATCTCATCCTGCCATCTGTGGGGTCTCGGCCAAAATACTTCACCTGTACACACACACACCCACAAAGAGTTTGACACAGTTAACAATGAATGTTTAACTAATTAAAAGACAAATAATCAATCAAAAAACTTTCGGTCAGATAACACAGACCCTGATGAGACTATTTTACTAAGACTCTTGTCAGAAAATAAAGACTTTGTGAAGGATTCACGTCCCAAACCAGTGCTCTCCAAAGAGGAGACACACAACTGGCTACATTTTCACCTCTCTATTCACACAAACAACAGGAACCTGTGTTGACTTAACCTAGTCAAGTAAGTTGTGATGTCATTTACTGTGGGGAGCAACTGGAGGAAAGATGCCTTGATCAAGGACATTAAGGGCACTTTAGTCGGTTCCTGATGGTCATAAGAATCGAACCGGCAACTCTCTAACTGCTAGACTACGAGCGCACGTCTCTAATCTTTCTGTAGTTGTCTGGCTCTCCGAAGTCACGACTGTGGTGGACCTTTGGGCGAACATTTGATGTATAACGTACACAAAATTGAAAACCCTTTAAGAGTGCAGATGTTGTCATCTGATTGAAATTATTTTGCAAGATTTCTATAACAGTCCGCCTGAAAACACAAGCGTTATGAGACTGACCAATGCAAGCTGCTCTGAAGTACAGATTTTCTACAGTGAGTCTACATGAGACTTATTTTACTGTGATGTTTTCATGACTCACTGGACATGTGTTCATGTGTTTGTCCAATCACAGGCTGTAGCACCTCTCAACTACAAAATACTTAAGAGTAGGAGCTCAACAGATTGCTCACAATGGTGAAAACAAATGTCAGTTTCTTATGTGTGAATATATGAACACAGTTGTGTTCCTCAGCTAGTTTCAGCAGACAACTCCTATAACTGACGCTGTAGAGTAGAGCCATGCATGCGAATTGCAAAAGTGTAAACAAGGCTTCAACTGCACAAAGCTAAAAAGAAATCAGCAACTGTGTGCTGATTCCACCACTTGCCGCGTCACGTGTGAAAGAGCCTTTAAAGGAAAACACCACAGTTTTTCAATATTTTACTGTGTTCTTGCCTCAACTTGGATGAATGAATGCATGCCTATCTTTTTTCAATATGTGCACTTCATCTTTGCACAGCGTGTCATGAATGTGTTAGCATTTAGCCTAGTCCCATTATTCCTTAGGATCTAAACAGGGAAGAATTTAGAAGCCACCAAACACTTCCATGTTTTCCCCATTCAAAGCCTGTTACATGAGTAGTTAAATGAGTAAGTATTGTGGCACAAAATAAAATGTGATTTTTAAGTGAATAAAAAATGAGAACTATATTGTATGGCGGAAGGGCACTTAGTTTGCAGCACTTCGACCTCTGGCGCAGTAACTTCATCACTCCTGTGAAAATGTTACTGTGCGCTGAGGTCGAAATGCTGCAAACTACCTCCATGCATTGAAAATAGATAGTTATGTATTAATTTGTCTAAGTTGAGGTAAGAACATAGTGAAAAATTAAAAAATTGTGGTTTTCCTTTAAGTCACTCTGTCTCAGTCGTGCAACTGCCTGCCAATGTGCAAGTGTGAATTTGAATTTCCTTTCGCGACAGTTATAATAACAGAAATCACATCACACCCAATAATTCAATCGCCTTTGCTTTTTTTCCCACTCCAACATTTCAATTATTGCCCACTAAAAGCTGTACAGATATATTTGCTTACCTGAACTCTGGTGTCTGGTCTGAACTAGTTGATGCATGAAAACAGCACCCTGACGGGTTGACTGGCTCATAGTATTTTGAGTATTTTAAAAATACAAAAATAGTCATCTTAAATGTATTTAAATACAAATTACATTTCATTTTTTTCAAAGGCTTTAAAATACAAAATACAAAATACTATTTTGTATTTCAAATACGTATTTTAAATACATGCATTTGAAATAGGCTACTGCCCATCCCTGTAAAACGACAATAAAATGCCATCGAGTCATTTCTTAAGACATTTTCATACAGAAGCACATTTATATTACAGCTCTGTTTCTATAACAGACCGGCTAAAAAAATATTTGGAGCAAAAAACAGCCGGTTGCATCCCTTACAAAAGTTAAAAAACGGTTTTTACTACACTTTAAACAAAAAAAGCATTGTCTGTTACAGAAACCATGGTTTAAGCAATATGGCAATCAATACGCCATGAAACTTACTTTATACTACTAAAAAAAGACATGATTCATTTTCATTAGGGATCATGCTGTTGGTGCTGTTTAGTATTCAAATAACTTGCGATGTGTTTCTACGTTTATGATGGCATAAAAACGCGTGTTGGCATCGGTAACAGTTAATTAATGGAACACGTGTAACGGACAAAAACGAGACAACAGCGTTTTTGTACAAGTATTTGTAGAAAACGTGGCTGATAGTTTACTGTGTGTAGAGCTTAAAGACACTTTGTAGCAAATAAAACATTACACAGAGATATATATTTTAAAACGTACCTCTCGTGTCTGTCCGCACTCAGCAGTGGCACCTGTTGACCATTGAAATTCAAATTGCGTGACGTGAGCCCGATTTTAACCCATCTGTCTGGGTTGTTATAGAAATAACCCAATAAAAGCTAGGAATAACCCAACAGAACAACCCAATATGTTTAACCCACCTATTGGGTAAAACAAATAACCCAACGGTTTTTAGAGGGTAATTTGCGATATTTTTAAATTCATGTAATATTTAACTGGTAACCAGTGTAAAGATGCCAAAATTGGGCTTATGTGGTCATACTTTTTTAGATCGAGTGAACACTCTTGCGGCGGCGGTTCGAACCAGCTGAAACAAGTAACGAGTTACAATAATCTAATCTTGAGGTAATAAAAGCGTGGATAGCAGATAGCATATGGGTATTTTCAAGATATTTCTAAGATGGAAGAATGCTATAAGGCAGACATTGGAGATAGGACAATCCAGGGGCGGAGCCAGACATTGTAGACATTGGGGGCTTAGCCCAAATCTAGGGGTTTCAAAGCTTGGTCCCCTGTTGATATTTTTTCTCCATTTACGGCAGCTTTATAAACAATTTTTTAATCTAAGTGTTCTTTGTATTGTCCAGTGTTGGCTGTAACTAGTTACTAAGTAATTTGTTACTGTAATTTAATTACTTGAAAAAGTAATGTAAGGGATTACTTTTATTTTTCTTGTAATCGAATTACAGTTACTTCTGATGTAACTAAATACTGTCTATGGACTGTAGAACAATTATGTATACTATAATAAATAGTGGATTTAACATGGTTTTAGTTTACAATTCTCACTATTAACTGGTTGATTATTAGCATTAATATTACTGAGATGTTGACTGTTTATTAGTAGGCCTACTTAAATAGCACATATTAATGCCTGATTCTGCAAAACCTTATTCTACACCCTTAACCCTCCCCATTTCTACAAATACTTCAAATAAACAACTACTTTAGTATTAATAAGCAGTAGTTGGAGTATATTGATGCAAAAGTAGTTAATAGTTAATTAATAGAGAGAAATGAACCCTAAAGTGGGACCAGAATAATTGATGTACTTTTATATATTGTTTCTTCAAGCCATTTCAAGCCTATCCTTGTATCATGTACTAAATAGGATTTAGAAAGTAATTAGTAATAATTAAATACTTTTTGGAGTAATTTGTAAAGTAATTTAATTACATGATTGAAGATTAATTACTCATGTAACTAGTAATTAATTACTTTTTTGAGTAACTTACCCAACACTGGTATTGTCATTTTGAAACTGCAACATAACAAATTTTGACAATGATACTTTAACTTCTCTTATCCAAAAATAGGCTAATCCAGTAACTATAAAGCTACATAAGAATAACAATTTTTGACTTCATTGACAGAACAATTTCTCACCTGCTTATGGAAGCGTTTCTCTCTCTTTCTGTCTATCTGTGATCTCGCTCCACCCTCCTCTCTTCCTATTTGCACTGACAGTTATCACACATAAGGATATTTTAATGTAAGAGATTGGGGATTCACATTTTATAACTGTCTATCAATGTATTTCTGAGGTAAAATCATTGCGAATTTCAAATGCATATGGACAAAACATAAGCTACCTAACTAACTATATACTTTCTCACCTTCTTACTTCTGACGTCTTTAAAAATATAAATCGTATATCCATCTATAAAAAAGTATATATGCAACAATGAGCAAGTTTTTTCAGAGTTTTAATTCACTGCTATTAAATGTACTTTAAATACTACCAATGACCAATGGGGCAGACTAGACCAGAGCACCACAGTAAGTTAGACGTTAGCCATGCAGATAATATATCAGTTGACGCTATTTAACAGTATTTACATCACATAACTATAAATATACACTTACAGTAATAACGAAGGCACTGTAATAATAAAGACACTTTGAAAAGGCGTTTACTGTGTGGAGATTCAGAATGTTATTTTGCATTCAACACGCATCTCTTATTCATTTTCAGTTCAGTGGGGGACCGGAGAGTTAAAGCTGCGTGCCGCCACCTAGCGTCCTGGATGAATTCATTTTACAGATCTGAAAAGATTCGGGGCTTTTGACAAAACATTCGGGGCTCAAGCCCCAAAAGCCCCCCCCCCCCCCCGCTCCGCCCCGGGACAATCGAAGGATAGATTGCTGTCCAACATCACACCTAGATTCTTGACTGTGGAAGACGGCACCAGTGCAGCCATCTATGAGTAACTTGTAATCTGACATATTTTGTTCGGAGCAATTTGGTTCAATATTAATAATCTCTGTCTTATTGGAGTTTAGCAAAAGGAAGTTATTTGCCATCCAGTCACTAATATTGCTAATACAGTCTGTTAGCTTAGAAAACCGGTGGGTTTCGCTAGGATGTGAGGAAATGTAAAGCTGGGTATCATCTGCATAGCAGTGAAAACTTATGTTGTGTTTCCTGATGATGTCTCCTAGAGGTAACATATATAACGAGAACAGAATAGGACCTAAAACTGATCCCTGCGGTATGCTCTATCTAACCAAGGTGTGATACGACTCTTCCTCGTTTAAATAAACAAAGTAATAGCGGTTGGTTTGATACGATTTAAACCATGCTAACGCCTGACCACTGATGCCAACATAGTTTTCTAGTTGATCAAGTAAGATTGAGTGATCTATTGTGTCAAATGCTGCGCTAAGGTCTAGTAAAATAAGAATAGAGATTTCACCACGATCAGATGTTAAAAGGAGGTCATTTGTGACTCTAAGCAATGCAGTCTCTGTGCTATGGTGGGTTCATATGTATTTTTATTCACTAAGAATGTGCATAGCTGGCTTGCCACCACTACTTTTTCTAACATTTTAGAAAAAAAAGAGAAATTTGAGATTGTTCTAAAATTATTAAGATCTCCTTGGTCGGGGTGCGTTTTTTTGATTAGTGGACAAATAACTGCCAGTTTAAAAGCTGTTAGAACGTATCCTAGTTCTAGCATAGCCATCATTTGAACTTGTGGTAAAACTATGCAACAAATACATTTACCCTGTTTATGCACAGTATAGAAGGAATATCAACCTAAGTTGCACTGTCTGTATGTATTTTGAAAGTAATCATTGTTGGTCAATTGATATGTATTGTACACTGTCATGTTACATGGAATTAAAATTACATATATTTAACCGTGACATGGGAAAAACTTTACTCCTGTTGGTGATTATGTTCATCTTAAAGCTAATGTTATAGCTTGTAAACAATGCGGTTTTCACGTACATTGATAGAGTAACCGCTAACTTACCTGTTCAGGAGAAAGCAAGCAACTTCGGCATCACTTTTAAAACATTTGTCCTGTATTAGCGCCGTCTATCTGGGCGTCATCTGAACATGATCATCTTTTTTCTTCTGACAGGGAGAGGCGATCTGTCTTGTATAACACAATACACGGGGTACTCCATTCGATCCAATCTCACTTCTCTTCTTCTAATAAGTTCACTTAAATATAGTGCTTTTGCTTTTTCTCCTTCGTGGGTTTTCAGCGCGACAATGGGAGATGTGGCAGCCGCCTCCAGCCCAGAATAACCTGTCCTTGAATTTAATAAAATTTTGTTTTTGCCAAAATAACTTGCAAGATGTATGATATTTCATCAGGCATGCAAAGACACCAGTGAATTCCAGATGTTTGGTTTTATTTATCTTATCTGAATCTGCTGTCACGCATAACCTTCATTATTGATAAACAAAATCCAGTTACAACTCCGAACCGCTAGATGGCAGCTGCAGTACACAAACACGAGGCCAAATCTCGCGAGAAAGATTTCCGCTGTTTGAAAATCAACAACACCAGCAAGCAGCCAGGACCTTGGTTGTTTCAAATGCCTTCAATAGATTTACAAATTCACAAAATATTGGAAAATTTGGAGATGAGCTTACCAACTGAGCTGGTAGTTCAACAGTATATTACACAAGAGTATTATGCTGTACTACAGGTATTCACTGATGGCTCTAAGGATCCAGAGTCTGAAAGAACGGCAGCAGCAGTATATATTCCTGCTTTTAAGACAAACATTGCAAAAAGACTATCAGATCAAGTGTCAGTTTTTACTACCGAACTTTTAGCTATTATAATAGCTCTACAGTGGATTGAAGAAGTCCAACCAGAAAGAACTGTGATATGTAGTGACTCAATGGCTGCTCTCACTAGTCTAAAAAGTGGAAAATCAGAATCAAGGCAAGACTTAATATTTGAAATATTACAAAGTCTGTTTAGAATCAGGCAGTTAAGGATGGAGGTACATTTCCTTTGGGTGCCTGCTCATGTGGGTGTGGATGGTAATGAAGTAGTAGATTTGCTAGCAAAGAAAGCTTTAGATCATGCACAAATAGATATTAAGGTAGCTTTGAGTAAAACAGAATTCAAGAGCGTGATTTCATTTGAAGTAAATAAGAAATGGCAAAAGATGTGGAATAATGAAACTAAAGGAAGACATCTCTATCAGATACAGGAGAATGTTGGAAATGGGAGGAAGTGGTATGGAAATAGAAAGAAGGATGTCATTATCTCAAGACTAAGAATTGGACATACAGCATTAAACTATAGTCTATTTAAAATAGGTAAACATGAATCGGGAGAATGTGACAAGTGTGGAGAATTAGAAACAGAATACATATTATTAAGGAGTGTTCTGCATATGAAAGGGAGAGATTTCAATTAATACAAGAATTACGATGTATGGGAGTTGAACATTTTTCTTTAAAAGTATTGTTAGGAAATGAGGGTAGGCAATCAAGAATTCAAGAAGTGTTATTTAAATATTTGAAAAACATAGGAATAATAAACAGAATTTAGGTTTTAAATAATTTTTTTTTTTTTTTTTTTTTATTATTATTATTATTATTATTATTATTATTTTTTTTTTTTGCATTTCTTTCTTCCAAATCTATGCTCACTCCACACTCCAGATCAGTAGGTGGCGGTAATGCACCTTTTTCGTTGGTTTGCCAAACCGCCATAAAACACCAGAAGAAGAAGAAGAAGAAGCAGCCAGGAGGGGCTAGATACAGATCTGGCGCTCAGTCCGTATCCAGACCAACTCAATCGATATCGCAGTGACGCACGTCCTCGACACGAGTGGACTGGTTGGTCGATGATAGTAGCATTTGAACGTTCTAAGGAGTGTGAAGGAAAAGCAAGAATATTACTGGTGTGGAAAAAGAAAGTTTCAACTGAGGTGGACAGAGATACTAAGCTAAGTCGGATTGTTTGCCAAACTCAGACGCCAGCCCATGTCAGGTGGGAGTGGGGGGGAGGGTAGTAAAGACCAAGGGGAATGGGAACGGATAAAAAGTAGTAAGGGGAAGAGAATTCGTAAAATAAATCAAGAAACGGACAGTGATATGGATAGAAACGTTAAGAGTAGGAAAGTGGACTATCAACAAAATGAAGAAGAGTTTAAAGTGTTGTTTAAAGTGAGAGATGACAGTGGGGGTTTTGGAACTATTAATCCACTGAAAATTTCAAGTGCTTTGAAACGGGAGTTTGGAGATATCAAGCAAGCTAAGACTTTAGCGAATGGTATGTTGATGATAATGTGTAAGACAGCTGAACAACAAACTAAAGCCTGTAAAGTGAAGCAGATAGAGGGCTTTATCCCTGGATCAAATGGAACAAAAGGAGTTATTTATAATGTGTCTTACGAAGTGTCAGAGGAAGAATTGAAAAGCAATTTGAAAGGAGGAAAGGTGATTAAAGCTACCCGCATGGGAAAGAATCAAAGAGAAGGTAGAGAAAGTTCTGCTGTATTATTGACATTCATGGGAAAAGACTTACCAGAGAAAGTCATGTTAGGCTATTTGTGTTTTAGAGTTAGGAAGTATGAAAGACCTCCTCTGAGATGCTACAAATGTCAGAGGTTTGGACACATAGCAGCAATATGTAGAGGTAAACGCAGATGTGGAAAATGTAATGAAGATCATGACATTAAAGATTGTACAAATCAGATTAAATGCTGTAACTGTGAGGAAAATCACGTGGCTGCATTTAAAGGGTGCCCCTCTCATGAAAAAGCTATGAAAGTGCAGAAAATAAGAGATGAGAACAAGGTGTCATACTGTATGCAGAAGCAGTGAGAAGGATTGAGGGTGCAAGGGATAGTGGGCAAGCTACAGGACCGGTAAAGCCACAAGAAGGGTGTTCAAAAGTCCCAGAAGATTATATAATGATTAAAAAGAAAGCATTTTTGGCATTCTTTTCAGAAGCAGTGTGGAGAATTAAAGAGTCAGCAAGGAATAAATCAGATGTTGCAAGAGAAGTGATTGCAGTAGCAGATAAATTTCTTAAGATTAAGGATATTCAAAATAGATTCATGCATGAAGGACTATCAGGGAGTCAGCAGGATTATATAAAACAGGGGACAGACAAGGGAGATGAGGAATATGTGACTACTGAGGATGAGATGGATAGTTAAGTATATATTGATTTGTATAGTCTGGTATCTTATGTTTTATGTCCTGCAATGGAATGCTAGAAGTCTAGTAGCCAATGGACAAGAATTCAAAAGATTTATTGATGCATTTGCTGAAAAACCTGATGTAATTTGTGTCCAGGAGTCATGGCTTAAACCTTGTTTAGATTTTGTTATTCCAGGGTATGTGAGTTGTAGAGCAGATCGAATAAATAGGGTAGGAGGCGGATGTGTAACTTTCATTAAAAATAACTTGCAATATAGAAGAGTAGAGATAAGCATAGAGATTGAATGTGTAGTTGTTATAGTATGGACAGAGCAGGGAAAGATTTCTATAGTTAATTATTATAACCCAGGATTGCAGTTAGAGGAAGAAATAATGGAAGGAATAATGACTAAAGTTGAGGGGCCAGTGATCTGGACTGGAGATTTTAATGCACACAATGGAATATGGGGGAGTAGAACACGAGATAGAAATTGAATATTCCTGGAAGATTTTATTGATAAATTTGGGTTGGTAGTGTTGAATGATGGCAGACCAACGTGGTTTCGAACAAGTAGCGATTCAAATTCATGTATAGATTTAACCTTTGCTTCCCCTGAACTTGCCATAGTGGGAGAATGGGATATAATGGATCGGTATACTATTGGAAGTGATCATGTTCCAATTCTAAGTAGGATTGGGAGAAAATTAATTAAGGAACAAGGATACAGTCCAAAGAAGTATAATTATTCAAAAGCAAGGTGGGATGAATTCAAAGAAAGGACTCAGGAAATCGTACATAACGTGTCTCGAGAAGATTTAGATACGTGGAATAGGTCATTTTGTGACAATATTATAATGGCTGCAGACGAGTTTATTCCAAGAGCTGAACTACCAAAAGAACGTCAGATTGTGCCCTGGTGGAATGAAGCATGTACTATTGCTGTTCGAGATAGAAATAAGGCATATCGAAGACTGAGGAAAAATCCAATAGAAAAACAAGCAATTTTATATAAGAAATTAAGGGCAAAAGCTAGAAAAATCATAAAAGAGGCAAAGAGGGAGAGTTGGTGCACATTTTGTAGTTCTTTGGGAATGGAAACAAATATTAGGAAAATATGGTCGCTAATACACAGGATGTCAGGAATATACAGGTCAATAAAAGTGCCAGTTTTACAGTGTGAGGGGAAGGAAGCAATTAATAGCAAGGATAAAGGAGAGATGTTGGTTAAGATATTTAAGGAAATACATAGCTCAAAGAATTTGAGTCCGGATAGTAAAAAGAAAAGAGAGGAGAAATTGAAGAATGAGAAATTTAAATTAGAGTATAACATAGATAATACAAATGCAGGGAATGCTTTATTTTCTATTGAAGAACTTAAACAAGCTATCCAAAGGGGAAAAGACACAGCACCTGGGAGAGATGGGATAGGATGTCAGATTTTGCGTAACTTGGATGAGTCAGCATTAGAAGAAATGTTAAAGTTAATGAATAGTATATGGGAGTATGGAATATTGCCAAGGGAATGGAAGCATGCAATAATTATACCGATATTGAAACCTGGTAAAAATGCAGGAGAACGTCTCGGTTACGGATGTAACCCTCGTTCCCTGAAGGAGGGAACGGAGACGTCACGTCGTGACCGACGAATTGGGAACTCGCTTAGAGAGACCAATCTGCTTCGAATACTACAAAAAACGCCAATGAACTTGGCATTGAGATATTTGCATAATGCTGGCGCCGCCCCGCCAGGTGCGTATATAAGGCGCACGTGCAAATAAGGAAATCAGCTTCTGTTCGCTGAGAAAGCCGGAAGGTGACCGGCCTAAACAGCAGGTGGCAGCACCTGTGGCGACGGGACGTGACGTCTCCGTTCCCTCCTTCAGGGAACGAGGGTTACATCCGTAACCGAGACGTTCCCTTTCAGTCGGTCACTACGACGTCACGTCGTGACCGACGAATTGGGAATCCCTACCAAAACGCCACTAGGGGCTGACCTCTTCCAGTGACTGCGTAAAGCCCTCCGGTTCCACTTAAGGATAAGGAGAATTAGGTTTTAAGGCAGAAGGCCGGGCACTAGATGTTCCTTTAACCCACAGTAGTGCCAGCGACTGGGAAGCGCCCTATCTGAGCGGTATAGGGACGCTGCGGAAGCCACCGCCCCGTTAAGGGCTATTGGTGGGCGAAAGTCAACCGTAGTTGAGGTCTAAATGACAGCCGTGGCTGTGTAAGCAAAGCAGTGCTCTGCTAAGGGAAACGTGGGCTAGTAGGATTAACCCCCCGGAATAATACTCACAAAGGAACCCGTTGGGACGCAATGTGGGGCCCTGGCCAAACACGTAGGTTCGTAAGAATACAACTAGTGAAAGGCTGACAGCCAATGCTCCGCAACAAAGGCTGTCAAGGCAGTGGAGGGAGCAAATCAAACCATTACGCATTTTTGCTCTGTTAGCCTTCCATACTGAAAACTCAATTTGGAGCCTCAGTCGGAGGCTGCAAGCCGACTTGCGAGTCTGCCCTCCGTGTCCTCCCTGGTGAGGAAAGAACACGAGAGGATACAGGCTCGATACGAACATTGTAAAATCTAATGAACGTATTAGGTGTCGCCCAACCAGCAGCTCTACAGATGTCTGTTAGCGAGGAACCACGAGCTAAAGCCCAAGATGAGGCAACACTCCGTGTGGAATGCGCTCTCAAATTAAAGGGCAAGGAATGCCCTGCAAATTGTAAGCTAGGGCGATAGTATGAACTATCCAATGAGACATCCTCTGCTTAGTGACAGCTTTCCCTTTCTGCTGGTCACCATAACAAACAAAGAGCTGGTCTGAGGTCCTGAAGCTTTGCGTGCGGACCACGTAGAATCGCAGTGCGCGTACGGGGCACAACAAAGCCTCGGTTGGGTTTGCCTGCTCCAAAGGCAATGCTTGCAAGCTCACCACCTTATCTCTGAAGGGAGTGGTGGGAACTTTGGGCACGTAGCCTGGTCTGGGTCTTCAGTGAGACAGCAAGACCAAACTAAAGGCACGAATCGTCAACAGAGAACGCATGTAAATCTCCTACTCTCTTCATGGAGGCCAATGCTAGCAGGGTCAGAGTTTTCATTGATAAAAACTTCAGACTCGCAAACTGCAAAGGCTAAATCGGAGACCTGAAGGCTTCAGCACCATGGACAGGTCTCAGGAAAAAAGAGGGAGGGCGCGAGGGGTTTAGCCTGCGAGCGCCTCTTTAAAATGCAATAATTAAATCATGCTGGCCAACTGATCTGCCGTAGATAAGTGAGTGATGAGCAGAAATAGCGGCGATATCAACTTTAATGGCGGAGGGACAGCCTACCATCTAACCCATGTTAAAGATATAAAAGCATAATGTTAAAGGGCATTCTCTGGGTCCTCGCGTTGCGAAGAGCACCGGGTGACGAAAAGGTTTCATTAAGCGCGTAAGCCCGTCCTGTGGACGGTGCTCGAACCGCGTCGATGGTGTTAGATACCGCTTGCGATAAATCACCTAAACCTTGCGCGCGCTCAACGACCATACATGACAGGTCGGGGCGCGAGTGCCAAATGTGCCCGTTCCTAAGAAAGAAAGTCCTTCCTCAGGGGAATCCGCCAGGGAGGGCTGTCGCGAGGAGCATTAACTATGAAAACCAATTCTTGGTCGTCCAGTACGGACGATTAATAAAGGCTCTCCTCGTCCTGCCTGACTTTGCACAGTGTCTGCGCAATAACGCTCACTGGAAGGAATGCGTATTTACGCACCCCCCGCGGCCAGCTGTGTGCCAACGCATCCACGCCGAGGCTGCCCTCGTTAGTGAGTAAAATAGGCGACAGTGGGTATCGTCCGGCGACGCAAACAGATCTATCTACGCACAACCGAACTTCTTCCAAATTAGCTGGACCGTCTGGGGGTGGAGTCGCCATTCGCCGGGGGCGCAGCTCGGGAAGCGCGTACCGCTGTATTGAGCGATCCCGGGATGTAAATGGCACGAAGGGACCTCAGATGCTTCTGACTCCAAAGGAGGAGATGACGAGCGAGATGCGACAGGTGACGAGAGCGCAAAACCGCCTTAACGGTAAATAACGCAACAGTCGCAAAGTTATCGGTGTCGACAAATACATCCTTCCCTCGCATCTCCATAGCGGAGCGTACAAGTCCCAGATATACAGCGCACCGCTCGCGGCAGTTGGGGTGCTATGCACACCCCAGACTGCAAGCCCGTCATACGTGGCTGAACATCCCGTGCTTAGGGCATCGTATGCTACAGAATGCCAGGAGACCCCTCAAAGGCATATCTTGCTATCAGAAATGCTGGGTCTACTACGGGGAAATTTAAATGACACGCAGGTGCAGTGTTTACACAATGCATGCCGGTGCGCCACGCTCTCCTCGAGACTCGATCGTAAAGCCAACGCTGAAGCGGTCTCATATGACGCAGCTCGAGCAGCGTCACAGCTGCAGCATGCTGTCATATGTCCAGGGCTTCTGAAATTGTTTCAGAGGGACCGCGTACTTCCCTCGAATTAAACCGAGGCAAGTCAGAACCGACTAGTTGCGCGCTCTTGTAAAACACGCCAATTAGTTGATCGAGTCTAATTCCAACTGAGAAAAAGGATCCTCTGCACGGGGCAAAGTTGCTCTTACCCAGTCGACCTGATGACTTAAACGAGCGAGATGCCGAAGCATTAACTCTCTGTGTTCGCGCACGTCTGCCAAGAACGGGCTATTATAAGTCAACGTAAATAAAAGCAGAATGCAAACAACGCTCTCTCTCTGATATTTTAATGTCGTGACTAGCACTTTCATGGAGACACGGAGAGAGAGAGACAGCTCGAATGATGTACTTAATATTAATATGCCCACCCCACGACGCAGAGCGAAAAACGGTCTAAGGCGAGGGAGATGGACACAAAAAGTACACGTCTTACAGGTCTAAGGCTGCAAACCGATCTGAATATTGAAATACGAGCCTCGGCGTTATCATCCAAAAAAAGACCACCTTTGTGGAGCCGGTGCGTAAATCAAATCGATCGTAACCCACCGCGTATTTTGGGTACTATGAGATAAAGGCTGGAAAAACCCTATCATCATATCATCATCTCGGTAAGAGGGACCGGCTCGATAATCCTTCGCCAGCAGGACATCGACTTATGCACGCAGTACATGTGCATCGGACACTTTCACTACAGTGAAAACAAAAGCCCGAGAATTTTGGGGTTGTGCCGGTAATTGTACTTCGTAACCGAGGCGGATCGTGCGTAAAACCCAACGAACGGGCTGGGAACTGAAGCCAAGCACCCAGGCACCGTACGAGGAGAATTAACGACACTACCGAAGTACCCGCGGTGGGGCAGCGAAGCGAGACAGGTGAGACTGCCGGTGCGTCTGCTGTGACAGCATAAGCATCTAAGGATGTGTGTGTGTGTGTGTGACACACTGACCTGAGCCCGCTGAAGGTGACGGTCGTCTGGTCTCCTCTGCGGAGAGCACAGACTCCGATGAGGGTGATGGTTGTCCGGTCTCTTCAGTGGAGGGCTCGGACTCCTCAGAACACCCGCTGGCGATAGAGGAGAGGTAGGGTGAGCTGGTGTGTGCCCGCTCACGGCTCTCTCGATCCTCTGGAGACCTGGAGAGGGAAGAGGAATGCACTCTATGTGTGGTTAAGTGGGTACCGGCTAAACAGCCGGTGGAACATATGTAAACCAAGAATTTTCCACCCGACCCTCTATCGGGGGAAGGAGCGAATCACCGTCTCCTGAAGAGTGATCCTCTGCCAATCCGGGTCGCCCGCTTACTGGCCACTTAAACTCCCGATTTCACGGGAAGCGGCTAAGCGGGCGGGGCGAGCTGCTGACGACCGGTTCCACCGCGCTGCCGAGATGGGGTCCGAGGAGGGGAACGAAGGTGGTCGCCGCAGCACGCCGACGGCGAGAGGCAGACTGAGGAGCCGGCGTGGTGGTTTTTACCAAGGGCAGCTCTCCTTCGCCGGGGCATGACCTAAGAGATCGCCTCAGTCTGCGCAGTGGAGCTGTACGACTCCACGGCCTCGCCGAAGAGGCCGGTCTGTGAGACAGGAGCATTCAAGAAGTTGTTCTCGCCTGCGTCCGTCAGCCAGACACAGCCAAAGGTGGCGATCTTGAACCACTGTGGTGAACATCGCACGACTGAAAGTCGCGGCTTCCCTCGTAAATCCTTGGTGAACCTGTAGCAACGTTATTGCGTGCAGGGCTGAAGCCGCCTCTCCGCATGCCTGACAGACAGCGCCCGTAACCGGACGACTGTCTACAAACACGGGAGGGAAGGGTTGGGTGGTCCCTCCAGGAACGCAGCTGCATCGCAACCCCCCGCTCCACTGAAGGGGTCCCCGCCCTTAGCGGCTCCCCTGGTGAGGGAGATGAGGGGTGAAAGCTGAAGCTGAACGACCGGATGGCCGCAAATCACGTCAGCTCTTCGTGCCGTCGGGAAGAAAGGCATAGGAGCAGAGGACTGAGAGGCCCGAGCAGCTCCGAAATACCAATCACGTGGGCAGTACGGTTCGGGCGGAGAGGGGTTAACCTCTCCAACTCTACCGTTTCCGCCGCTCGAGCGGGCACGGCCGCCATCTCCGGAACGACTCCACTTCGGAGGAAATTGGACACCCCTCTGATGCTGCAGAAGTGAACGGGACCAGAAGGAGGTCCAATGGATCGGCAGAAATCGTAGAACACGACTCTGCCGTCTCCACCGGAGCCTCAACCGGCTGAGGATGAAAGGCCGGTAGGTGGAGGACGTATCCTCCGTCCTACTCAGCGTAGTGATGCGAAGAGCGTCATGCGAGCGCTTGACAGCCGCACCATGGCGGTGTCAGCACTGCAAAGACGCGGACAGCATTCCCGTAGAAACGTCAGTCGTCTCCGCAATCCAAGAGGGTTATGCTCTCACAGAGAGAACAAAAACTCTCCACGAGCGCAGCCTGAGAGTGCTTGATGCCCAAGCACGAAGACAGCGCTCGTGACCGAAACTGGAACCCTTATACCTCTCACATCCAAGATCGCACGGACGAAAAGCAATCCTGAAAAGGACGCCGATCTCCGAATATACGAGAGAGTAGCTGTCTTTAAAAAGACACAGAGCTCTCACGTATCACTCTTTAGGGAAATCACTCTTTAGGTGCTCAGCTGATGATGCGCACAGGGAAAGGCAACGCACACACTAAACTCAAAACAAAAAAGATGAAGAGCAGTGGAATACTACGAGCATCCGCTGTGTTAGTACTGCTTGTCAATCAACTTCAGCAACCGTTCCCAGAAGAGCAGAGAGTAGCTTCTCAGTCAGATAAAGCCGGCTTTCGAAGCGAAAAAAGCTGATTTCCTTATTTGCACGTGCGCCTTATATACGCACCTGGCGGGGCGGCGCCAGCATTATGCAAATATCTCAATGCCAAGTTCATTGGCGTTTTTTGTAGTATTCGAAGCAGATTGGTCTCTCTAAGCGAGTTCCCAATTCGTCGGTCACGACGTGACGTCGTAGTGACCGACTGAAAGGGAACCAAGTTCTTACCGACCAATTGCTCTTACATCGGTGTTATGTAAGACGATGGAACGAATGGTTACTGATAGATTGGTGTATATATATTGGAAAAGCAGGAGTATTTCACTACTTATCAAAGCGGCTTTAGAATTGGTAGATCCACAATGGATTCTGTGTTATTGTTGGATATGGATATTAAAAGAGCTATAGCAAATAAGGAATCGGTTGTGGGAGTTTTTTTGGATATTGAAAAAGCGTATGACATGGTATGGAAGGAGGGCTTAGTGATTAAGTTGCATGATGCAGGGATTAGAGGTAGGATGCTAAATTGGATAAATAATTTTATGAGGGATCGTACTATTCAAGTAAAAGTCAATGGAACGGTGTCCAGTGAGGAAAAGGTGATCAATGGAACTCCGCAGGGTAGTGTAATTAGCCCAGTATTATTTAATGTGATGATTAATGACATTTTTTGTAAGTTGGAAGGGAGCTTTGGATTGTCGTTATTTGCAGATGATGGGGCAATATGGAAGAGAGGGAGAAATATTAGGTATATATAAACAAATACAGTAGGCAATTAATACAGTAGAGACTTGGGCAGAGGAATGGGGTTTTAAAATATCAGTGTTAAAATCTAAATATGTAGTATTCGGTTTTAAAAGAGAAACATTAGAACAGGTATTGAAGATATATAATACACCTATTGAAAGGGTCAAATCATTAAAATTTTTGGGAGTATGGTTTGAGGAGAGAATGACATGGAGGGTGTATATAGAGCAAATAGTCAAAAGATGTGAGAAGGTTATTAATATTTTAAGATGCTTAGTAGGAAGAGATTGGGGTGGGGATAGAGATACATTAATGATGATTTATCGGGGGAATAATTAGGTCAAATATTGATTATGGAGGCATGATATACGGGGCAGCAGCGCCATCAGTTTTAAAGAAATTGGAGGTGGTTCAAGCTAAGAATTTGTAGTGGGGCAATGAGAACAACGCCAATTAATGCACTTCTAGTTGAAATGGAGGAGACTAATTTAGAGTTAAGGAGAATTAAATTATCTTTGAACTATTGGATTAAGCTTAGAAGTTTTAATTGTAAAAATCCAGCCAAAAGTCTGCTAGAGGAACACTGGGAGTTTCAGAGTAGGGGGGGAAGAGATAGGAAGGGGAATATGATTCATTTTGTCGATAAGAAAGCTCATGAAATGGGTTTGAAAAACTACATAATAGGACCAGCAGTATGTTGGTCACCAGTCCCATTATGGATTTTACCTGAGGCTACATTTGATTTTACCATGCTGGATCAGGTAAAAGAAGACAGTGGTGATATAGTGGCTACGGTTTATGAACATCTTAAAAGAAACTGGACACAATGTGAGCAAATATATACTGATGGCTCTATGAACCCAATTGATGGAAAAACAGCAATAGGGATAAGTATTCCCCAATTATGTATTAAACAAGGTCTTTGATTACCAGATAACATGTCGGTTTTAACTACAGAATTAGTAACAATTTTGTGGGCCCTTGAATGGATGGAAGGACAAAGGCCTGGGAGAAATGTGGTATCTACTGCAGCTTTAATGACCATTAAGAGCAGGAAAAGTGAGGCTAGACCAGATTTAGTTATTGAAGTTTTGCTAGCAATAAATCAGGTGATAAAAAAGGGAAATACAGTGGGTTTTATGTGGATACCTGCACATGTGGGGATTCAGGGAAATGAAGAAGCTGATGAGATGGCAAAAAAGGCCACATATAAGAGCGCAGTTGATTTGAAAGTAGTGTATGGAAGAATAGAGTGTAAAACTATTATACGGGGAAAAATAAAGGAATTATGGCAGAAAGAATGGGAAAAAGGAAATAAAGGCAGACACTATTTCTCAATACAACCCACATTAATGCACACACCAAACACAAGATTAGAGAGGAGGGATCGTGTGGTAATCACTAGATTAAGACTGGGACATTGTGCACTGAATTTTGGGCTGGCAAGAGTAGGCAAACATCCTGATGGTAGATGTGAGTGTGGAGAATTAGAAACTGTGAAACATGTAGTAATGGAATGTGAAAATCTTCATGATGCAAGAACTCGCATGTTTTCTGAGCTGATGGATTCAGGAATATCATCTTTATCTTTAAAAACGATTCTTGGAAATATGGATTATGTAACAGCAAAGGCTTTAATAATTTTTTTACTCCACACCGGTCTTTACTCAAGGATATAAACTGTGAGGCAAAGTTCTTCAGATGAACTGTGGAGGGCAGTAATACACCATAGCAGTGTCTAAACTGCCGCAAATCATACAAGAAGAAGAAGAAGAAGCAGCCAGGAGGAAAGCAATCTTCCACACTCGTTTGGTCTTGTAAGTGTTTTTTATTATTTTATTTTACATGTGTTTAAAATGTATTTACTTTATTTGTTGTTGGAATCGCGACATTCTTGCGGGTAGGTTAACGTTAGAGCAAGTAACCCATGTTTTATAAAACCTAAACAGTACAACCTGCAATGTCATAAAATAGTGGAGGTAAATGAGTCTATGTAACAAACGTTAAACTGAAGATTAACATAAGTGATTTGTAGGCTGCTTTTTAGTAACAGCAGTAACTTAGCTAAGTTATCACTGTGTTGCTTACAGTAATGTAGGCAGTTGTGCTTTACAATTATGCATACAGAGATAGATTGAGGGGGAAAGCTATTTTTCCATATGGATTTAACTTACAGGCCTTCAGTTTGTTGGAAAAAAGAGTTTTATTGTGTTAGTGAGGGCAAACTTGCAGGTCAGTGGGCATTAACCTTAAAGGTTGGTAAACACTTGTACACTGAAGCATACAATACTGTACAATTACTGACATTGGCATGTGCTATTCAGATGTCAAAGCTGTGTGAAACTGGAGGGAGAAACTTGAGAGACCGTGCCGGAAGAATGCTGGACAGGTAAATTCTATAAACATGCAATATTAATAAGACATTGTGGTGTCAACGCAGTCTTTCATGTGGTCACAAAAAAAATATGTCAGTCTGCAACTGTTAACAACATTATCTTTTGTATTTTAGAGTTCCCTAAAATTCATTAATTTCAAAGTTCAACATGAATGGTGGTGGTGGTCCACTGCAGAAGCAAGCATTTGAAAAAACACCAGTTCTCAGTTAAAGGTAAGTGTGTTTGTATGTAGTTTTAGGCTGAATGGTGTTTCACAAAAAAATACTTTTAATATGACATTAGGCTATGTGAGGTGTAATTGACGACAGTCCGGTTCTGGCTTAATGTTTTCTAAATATTAAAAGCCCCTGATTAAATTACTCTTTGCCGATACAACAGTTAACTCACCCATACAATATTGTTTAGTTGTTTTATGTCCATAAGATTGTATTGTGAATATTTTATGCTTGGCATCTTAAAGGAATAGTCTACCCTTTTGCCATATTAAGCTATGTTATTACCTCAACCTAGACGAATTAATACATACCTATCTTTTTTCAATGCGTGCACTGCACAGTGTGTTGTTAATGTGTTAGCATTTAGCCTAGCCCCATTCATTCCTATGGTACCAAAAAAAGTTTTCTTTTGTGGCACCATACTTACTGGTATAACTCCTCATGTAACATTCTTTAAATAGGGAAAACACGGAAGTGTTTGGTGGCTTCCCTGTTTGGTACCATAGGAATGAATGGGTCTAGGCTAAATGCTAACACATTCACGACGCGCTATACAGTGCACGCATTGAAAAAAGATAGATATGTATTAATTTGTCTAAGTTGAGGTAATAACATAGTTTAATATGGCAAAAGGGTAGACTATTCCTTTAAAGGGCAGGGTATTTGATTTTGAAAAATACTAACTTTAGCCTACACGCACCAACCAGAAGCACACTCCTAAGACTGACAAAGTGAATAACATTACCAAAATAACCAACATAAACAACTGTTTTTAATCCGAATTAAATGCAGCACGTTTAGAAATTTGAAAAGATAAATATCATTGCACTAATTCGTAAAGGAACACAAACTACATAAGCAACACGTTTCATTAAAATACAATCTGAATCCATCAAAATAGAATCACACTGCATACCTACCTTTCCAAAAGAAACACTGCAACGACCCTTTCAGACCTGTAGCTGTTTCCATCTTGCGGAAAAGCAGTGAAGTTACCAATGTTAATTTGGGTTTTTGCTCTTTGCTCATCCAGATGTTTTTTTTTTGTTGTTTCAAAATGTTTTTCGTTTTGTAGCTCCTGTGTCAATTCAGCAGGAAAGTTTATTTGATTCTCCCTATTTTTACAGAGCGTGAACAGGGTGTGAAGTGGCATGCAAAACACGTTCACAGAAGAGGGGCAAAAATTTAATGCGTCCAATTAGGCATGGGCCGGAATGAGATTCTGGATGATAACCATAAGCAAAAATACCACGGTGTTGCGGTATTGCCATTGTGACACTAAAATGTGTTATTTTCAAATGTCTGCGTATTAAAACATCAACTTTTCAACTGGACACAATACATTTTATTTTTAAACAACAAACAACGTTTATGCCAGTTTAAAATAAAGCCTTTAAATGATAATATTCTTTCAGTTGTAAATGTAAACATGAATTCAATTACATGATTTAATTCACTTTGTGTAAACACAGTTCATACATTGAAAACGGTATCACAGAAATTTTTTGTGGTTTTTAAAACCTTGACTCTGAAAATCTCGGTATACCTTTAAACCGGTAACTGGCCCATGTCCAAATATTGCATTCGGTCGGGGTTCAATGATTTGTTGAACGTTTTTTTGGTCCTACGCCTTTTACAGATGACACAAATATATAAAAATACACATTAGACAACTTAACATAGTGATTGCTATCAAGACTTGAGGAGACTTTCAACCAGCATAACTAAAATGTTTCTGGATCAAAATCAGATACCCTGCCTTTAAGCCTCTTTTGCTAGTTCCAGAATGTCATTAAACACACGCAGAGAAACATGCACTTGTGTTTGCAGTAATGAGAACGATATGATTACTGTTGTTGACCTGTCAATATTTATATATGACTTTTTCCAAAGAGAATGACTATCACATTTAATATAAAGCAAAAATACTTGTCTCATGCATTTTTTTCATATTTGGCAGATGCTGTGTTGAACAACTTCCCAGCACCAACAGAACTGGAAGTGAAGGATGCAATGGGGGCATTTCAAACAGGACGTGGTGTATAGAAATGAGTACAATTAATAAGTTGAAGTGAACTGAAGATAGTTTGTTAATGTTTAGATGTTATTTCATTTTTAAAATTGTATTTTGTTATTTATGCTTTTATTTTGTTACTGTTTTTATTCTTTTTGTTAAAAGTAGTTTTTCTTCATTTTGTCTTATCTGAATTTCTATTGTATTAATACTATTTTTTGTAATAAATTGCATGATTACATGTTTATGAGAACCTTTTTTAATGGATTAAAAAGAATTCTTTAGCCATTCTTTTGTTGTTTATTAGACACACACATGTAGTCATTTAATAGCCGTCTATTTAACGGCTAGTCTATTCTTGGGCTATGATAGACGTCTACTAGATTTTCACTGACAGCCCAAAATTAGCCTTGTTTTAGCCTAGACGTCAGAGGGGTGTTTAGACGGCTACTAGACGTCTATTAGCCGCAAAATTGCTTGCTGGGCTGGGTTTGCCCATGTGGGACCCACTTGGTTCAGCCCAGATGGGCCCCAGATAATATGCCCATTTGGAGCCCATGCCCACTCTGTACCCAGCTAGCCCATGTGTAACCCATATGGGCCCCACATACACGTGTTTGCAGGGAACGAAGAAGAACAACAACATATTTACGAAACGCACTCTGGAGAGCGGTTTGTCTGCTCACGGCTTTTGTAGAAATATGATGGCAACATCTATATAAGGGGACCCGCTGTGTATGTAATTAAAAACGGCTCAATCTAAGGTTATAGAAAGCATATTTGTTTTATATGTAAGATCAATAAACACCACTGAAAACACAGATATGTATGATATATTCATTTTCTGTCAATAGAGGCTCCTAAATCTTACACATGACACCTTTAAGAGCAGAGCTTCTGTTTTCTGTCCTCTTAGTAAAATGGCATCAATCGAGGAGAAACGTTCAGATTTCATACCGACTTCAGATGATAAATGCTCTTAATGCAAAATAAATATCTGGATTCTAGCAATTTGTAAAAGTGTATAAAAGATTATGAGAACGTCAGATGACAACTAAGATAATGGTTTATTGACCTGTGATCAAAATGTTATAAAACAAGAGTTTTAAAATCAAACATTAAGTTAAACATTTGACAAAATCTAATAAAACTAAAGTCAACAAAAATCTTTCAAAGTCTCTCGGTGTTATTGGATCATTTAAAACAAATGTTTGTCTGCCAATTTGCTTGAGCAATGCTGGAAAGTTTGTTTACATATTAATATTTATATATTATCATTTACATACATTTATTAAAATCCATCTCTAAGTTAAACATAACAATTGTATGATTGTAAGTTCCTGCATTCATTGGTGAAGCTTGACATTTGAGTCTGGGGTACAGACTGACCTTTCTTTCTTTCTTTCTTTCTTTTTTATGCCATTCCAGCCTCTACGGCTATATTCATGTTGAGAATTAGTTAATTCATACACAAGTTAATTCATACACCACGTTGGTGACCCCTGTCATAGTATATACACCAGTACATGTGCTACAAACTAGAAACATTTTGATTGATTACATTAAAATAATATAGCCTGAATGTTAGATATAAACATGATAATGGGTTTCTCTTTCCCTGCCAAATAACGAGTTTTTAGAGCAATATATATTACCACTATCATCAACTAAGTGGCGCTCTTACCCAACTTATAAAACACTAACTTTGTGAAAATCATAAAAAATTAAAAGTTAAAAGTAAAGAATGATGATGACATTATTTGTAAGTTTTTATTAATAATATGAATACTCTAATCAGTGAAATGACTCCCACTGTATTTAGAAACAGTTTTTATTGTAAAATGGTGATGAAATATTGAAGCAAAATCGTTATAAATTACAGTTTATTAACAACAATTATATTAAAGTTAAGATAGCTTACCCGAATATGCATTGCAAAAAAAAAAATCACAGGGTTAGTTAATTTAAGGACATTTTCTTCACTTCTAAAACATATATTCAATGCCTAATTTAAAATACAAGTAAAAACAAAACGGAAAATGTATATACAGTGAACAGAACATTAGCCCATTAATTTCTATAATCTTTTGATGATAAATAAACTCCACCGAAGCTTCAGACGCCAGTTCTAAAAATGACCGCGTGAGGGCGCTTTGGAGGCGCTTTTGTGCGTTGGTTGCTATTATTCAAACCTCCGCGGAAGTACTGTTTTATAAGTATCAGATTTTGCAGATAATTTGTTTAATCAATGCGTAATTATATTGTGGTAGCACGGACTGTTATATGTTGTAATCGACAAGATATATTAACTTTTATGTTTTTTTCAGTAGTAGAGGAAGAATGTTCCGATTGGTCGATGTACTGTTTGTCCCGCCTCTCCTCCATTGTGATTGGACAAAGGCGATTTACAGCGCGCCACTTTTGATAAATACACATTATTAGCAGGATTAGGATAACAATTGTTTTACAAAGCATCTTGAAAAAAACGTTTTAAAATGTATAATATAAAAATAAATATGTATATTTGATCTGGAATATTATTTATTTTATAAAAAATCCTTTTAGCCAATGGGAGGGCTTGCTCCACCGCAAGTCGTCATTTTCTATCTCTATAATAAATGTTGCTGATTTTACTTTTAAAAAAATGGATCTTGCGAATACAAGAAAAAGTTAATCTCTGAAAAATAATTCATTGCAGTTCAGTGATGACTATAATGGCAGTCTCGATCTTATATCTTCTCTATTGTGCATTTAAATCAGGAATCTTTAATAAAATCCGGTCTGATTTTATACCATTCAGTGTGGTTTTGCATTTACAGCAGGGGTTCTCAAAGTTTACATTCAAAGGTCCAAATCTGAATTGCCGCTACATCCAAAAGCCAGGGGGCGCTCTCGGGCAGAAACTTAACATGCGAAGAACCAGACACACGCAGCTCCAGGAAATTAAGGATATATTTATATTGCTGTTCTTCAAACCTTTTCAGGTATTTTCATGATGATAAAGAATATGTATAAAGATTATGTTTGACGAGTGTTGCTTTTTCAAATGCATATTTTAAACGACTCAAACCAACAGTGATTTCAGATCGATGAGGACTTACTGATCAAAAGCCGTAGTACATGAAGTAGCTGTGCATAATATCTGGGTGTGATGGCTACAGTGTCACACAGGAAATTTTTAAATAACTTGTTTTATTTTCGGACCAGGAATGCTCTTAAATCTAAAAAAAAAACTAAACGAATTGTTTACAAGTTTAATATGCATTTTTAAAGTAGCAAATGCACACGTTTATCAGTCACATATAAATGAATGCACTTGTAATATGAAGTGGACGCGGGTCCGGATCAAGTTCCCGTCGGGTCCGGATCCGGACCGGAGTCCGGACTTTGAGAACCCCTAAAGTATAAAATACACTGTAATCTGTTAATCATATGCGATTCTGGCAATATTGGAATAAGCAAATTTAAATTTTTGTTATTTATATTTTGAAATTCTCTATTTAAAAAAAAATCACAGGGTTAGTTAATTTTAGGACATTTTCTTCACTTCAAAAACACTCACTACAATGTCTAATTTAAAATACAAGCAAAAACGAAACGGAAAATGTATACAGTGAACAGTACATTAGCTCATTAATTTCTATATAACAATCTTGATGATAAATAAACTCCACCAAAGCTTCACACGCCAGGCGCTGTTCTAAAAAATGCCCGCTTGAGGGCGCTTTGGAGGCGCTTATGTGCGTTGGTTGCTTTTATTTAAACCTCCGCGGAAGTACTGTTTTATAAGTATCAGATTTTGCAGATAATTTGTTTAATCAATGCGTACTCATAGTGTGGTAGCGCGGGCAGTTATATATTGTAATCGACAAGATATATTAACTTTTATGTTTTTTCAGTAGTAGAGGAAGGATGTTCCGATTGGTCGATGTACTGTTTGTCCCGCCTCTCCTCCATTGTGATTGGACGGCTGGATAAAAGCGACTTTACCGAGGGCCACTGCCACGTTTTGATAAATACACATTATTAACAGAATAACAATTGTTTTACAAAGCATCTTAAAAAGTAACGTTTTGAAATCTATAAGAACCTAAATTAATATGCATATTTGTTGTGGAATATCATTTATTTTATAAAAATCCTTTTAGCCAATGAAGGGCCTGCTCCACTGCAAGCTCCGCCTATGCCTGCATTGAGCTGCAAGTATTAGAAAGTCGTCATTTTCTACCACTATGATAAATGTTGCTGATTTTACTTAAAAAGATGCATCTTGTGAATACAAGAAAAAGTTAATCTGTGAAAAATTATTTATTTCACTTGAGTGATAACTATGACGGTCTTATATTGAGGATCTTTGCACATTTCTCTGTATTGTACATTTAAATCTTATTAAATTAAAGTGTTTTTGCATTTACGGTATAAAGTATAAAAGAAAATGTTATCTGTTAATCATGTGTAACCCGTGCTGGCAAGATGAGTCAAAATTAGCAATTATTTTTATTAAAAAATGATCCAAGAATAAAAATGTTCTGCTTGTATGTTTATCTTCCTGTAGCAGGTGATTTGTAGGGATTTTTAAGGTATATATGACGCAATGCAATACATAATATGAATAGTCTATAATAGATAACTGTATACTGTATATTGGTTCGATAAGAGGGGAAACCCCAGCTAAAATAAAAACAATAGATACAGATGCTCATTTACTGAAATAATGTCTAAGAGGTGTTCATCTGTAGTTTTTTAGTTTTTTTTTTTTTTTAAATAGATTATTGCATCAACAACAACGAATTTTACCTGTCTTAAAATGTTTAACACATGTGGCTTTGCATAATTTCTAAACATAGATTTAATCTATTGCAAATATGAAATTATAGCCTTGATAAAAAAGAAAAGTAATGGGGAAAAACATGTTTGATAACTGACGTTAGTGCTTAAATTATGTCTTACAGGGAAGGAAAAACAAATCATGACACTTTCTCACATTATTCTGAAAATTAGAGGGGTGCGAGGGGCCTCCAACACTTCAAATATCTAGAACCGGCCCTGGTCTCTTGAGATACTTAGAAATCCCACCGGAAGCAGATCATCCAGGTATATCTGTTACACAAACTGAAGACAAATTTCACAAGTTAAACAACTTGTTGAAAATCGTCCTTGGGTGGCACTTCATGAAGGGTCGATAAAAGAGAAAACTTATTTGTTATTCATTAATGCTTTTGCCAAATGTTGGTGAAATAAATTTTTGATTACATTTTTGTTGCTGTGTGCTTACTTTACGAAACCTTGCCAAGTTTACTGTGAAAACAGCATGTGTTTAAAATACCCCACACCCCCTACACTTCATCCATATTTTATCTGATTAAGTGTCGTCAGATTATATAAACATTTCGCTAATTCATTATGGCTGATAACAAGTTTCTGTTTTTTCTTTAAGATCAGAGCTTCTGTTTCCTGTCCTCTTAGTAAAATGGCTTCAATCGAGGAGAAATGTCAGATTTCAAACCGACTTCAGATGACAAATGCTGTCCTTGCAAGGGTAAGAGGAAAAGAATAAAACATAAAGGCTATGAGGAGAAATCATGAACAAATCAATAAATATCTGGATTCTTTGTAAACGTGTATAAAAGATTATGTGAAAGTCAGATGACAACTAAGATACGGCTTATTGATCTGTGATCAAAATCTAATAAAACAAGAGTTTTAAAACAAACATTAAATGAAACATAAATGTTGTGTTAATGGATCTTGTTGCTGATTTTACTTACATTTCATATTGAGAGAAGTCAATCACGCATAAGTGCTGTTATATCATCATATAGATATTTAAATATCACTAAAATCATGAAGTCATTTGTTTTCTATCTTCAGGTCAGAATGGGGTCAATCTGTATAATAGGACTAAACTTTTCCTGCTGGTTTTGTCCGTCTCAGTTAATTTCTTCTTGGAAGTCTGAGCGCTCTTAGGATGAATTGTAAGTACTCCTAAACAACATCATGAATTACAACATACTAACAAACAGACGTGTGTAGTCTGTGTACATGCATGGACATCAAAAGGGGTTTGAGCACCTCGAGAGAAAGTGTGTTTTATTTTACAGTATACTATTAACACTGATATGCATGTAAATGATGTAGAAGTGATGTGTTTATTAAAAATAGAGAGTATGAACTTTCATTTGATATTTTCTCCAAGTTATTTTGCACATTGCTGTGTGTGGGTTTTAAGATTCAAACATTTTCATTTCCTCTTATTTTTAGTGTCTTCATCAGATCCTGACAGAGAACTGATGGAAAACTACAGCAGAATTCAAGACCATCTCTCTCCTTATCATGGTAGGATTTTAGTTTTAGACAGCCAATGTTTCTATGTCACATGATGCATACAGTATCAGTTTGTGATCATAACTGTATTTAACACCTTATAATACAAGTTATTTGAATCATTTCTTTGTTTTCATTTAATTAATAGATACTCAAGGTTAGCTGATTTAACTATTTGCTACTTGTGTTTTATTTCCTTGGGCATTTATGAAATCTGCTTAAATGTAAAAATATTATTCATCAATATTCTTTTCACTTTAAACAACTCCACACTTCTGCCTGCACCATACACATCAAATATTAATGTTAACCCTTTATATGCCAGTTAGTTTACATTAACCCATTTTTCTTAACATAAAAAACTAAATATTTAAAAATAATAATAATAATAATTTTGAACTACCATTTGATTATTATGATCGGTCAAAGATTGCAACATAGATTTTGATAAATTGTTATTTTTTGAACAGTGCGGATTTTATACCCCCTTACCACTCAGACACAATTTTTTTTACACACAAATGCCATTTTTCACATCAAATGCTTATCTTTTCAGTAGCAATGCGCCCGCAGATTTTTTTTTATCTGTTGCATGGATGGAATGGTAAAAAGTAGCGCCACCTGGTGGACAAGTATAAAAATCAGATTAAACTGTACTATTATTATAATGTCTGATGAGGTTGAAGATTTCATGTCAAGTAATCTTAGATTATTCCTCCATACAGAATTTATCCAGACATTTCATATGGTGTTGCTTTCTACTCTTCAGTTCACTTTAATTTAAAGAATGAGGACAATTATACATTTATACAAAATGTATTTTATTAATAATGTTAATACTCTTATCAGTGAAATGACTGTATTTAGAAACTCCTGTTTTTATTATAAAACAGTGATCAAATATTGAATCATCCTTAATCATAATGAATTCCAGTTTATAAACAATAAAGTTAAGTTATCTTACCCAAATATGCATTGCAAGAAAAAAATTACAGGGTTAGTTAATTTTAGGACATTTTCTTCACTTCTAAAACACAACAAAATTCAATGCCTAATTTTAAATACAAGTAAAAACTAAACAAAAAACGTATATGCAGTGAACAGTACATTAGCCCATTAATTTCTTGAGGATAAATAAACTCCACCGAAACTTCAGTCGCCAGGCGCAGTTCTAAAAATGACCGCGTGAGGGCGCTTTGGAGGCGCTTATGTGCGTTGGTTGCTATTATTCAAGCCTCCGCGGAAGTACTGTTTTATAAGTATCAGATTTTGCAGATAATTTCTTTAATCAATGCGTACCCGTATTGTGGTAGCACGGACTGTTATATGTTGTTATCGACAAGATATATTAACTTTTATGTTTTTCAGTAGTAAAGGAAGGATGTTACGATTGGTCGATGTACTGTTTGTCCCGCCTCTTCTCCATTGTGATTGGGCGGCTGGATAAAAGCGATTTACAGATGGCCACTTTTGATAACACATTATTAATTTATTACCAGAATAAAGGCTGTTGTACAAGCATCTTTAAAATTAACGTTTTATAATGTATAAGAACCAAAATGAATATGTATATTTTATGTGGAATATAATTTATTTTATAAAAATGACTTACCAGGGTGGAGGCCCCTGGGCTTGAATAAATTTTGGGCCCTACACTCTCAGAATAAAAGGTACAAAAGCTGTCACTAGGATGGTACCCTTTAATTGGGTCCTAATATTTACTATTTAGGTACAGATATAGGTACATTTGTACCCATTACATGCACTCTTTAGGTACAAAGGTGTACTATTTGAAAGGGTACCACCCAGTGACAGCTTGTGTAAATTATCTTCTGAGAGTGCACATACAGTAAACAACCTAAAATAAATAATATATCATAGAACTATATTTTAGGGAAGTTTCCCCACAGGGTTTAGATTAATCCAGCACTAGGCCTATTGCTAGGTGATATTAGGGCATTCAAGTAGTTTTTACAAACAAATCCTACAAAAAATATTACTGGTGTGCGTATTGAGACAATGTTAAGATATATCAGTGCAAGATGTGTTTAAATTAAGACAGATCAAACATGCATTTTAGTCTGGGACTAGGATAAGACCTGTCTAGGAAACTGCCCCTATGTCTCTATAGCAGAACATAAGCCCAGTCTAAAATTAAATCATGTATTTTTAGGGCTGTCACACATTCAAATTAATCATGCACATTAAAAATACCCCATAACAACATTTAAAATCATTGTGTTAGACTTAGCTTAAGAAAAGAAAAATAAGGCTTGATAAACATTCACCAAGTTATTACACACTATATAATGTTATAAACATAATCAACAAGTGTATTTTTTTGCAAATAGCGTACAAGGGGTGCAGTGTTTAAGAATGAAAAAGTAAAGATTTTAGGATGTTATTTAATATTATGAACAGACCATCATGTAATATTAGACACCAAAAACCAAAAGTGGAGAAGATGATAATTTTTGCGTCTGATATGAACGTAATACATTAAAACCAAGAAAGTAAATATAAAAATGAACACTTTTCAGAAGTTTAAACTGTGATTCTGTTAAGCACAAGCAAACATGCTGAAAAAGAAACTACAGTGGATTATATCAAAAACCATCAGGACATCAACATGGCCATAATTTAGTGAATCCTCACCTCCAGATGAAGTAATAAACTGGACTGATGATTTAAATGTTGACATAGTCATATGTGCGTTGTTAACTCTCCGGATTTTGTTATGTTTCATAGCTCTGCTTCACTCGTTTATTTCTCCACAGAAACTGTTTGGTTACAGTGTCGAGTGAGCTGCAGACTTCGAGCAGATTGGATTTCATTTGGCGCTACGCAGACCGTTTGGTGATGTCAAAGTACCACATGAATACACCCGTCTGCTTTACAATCACTTTTGCGCCGTGATAATTTGATTTCATATGATGATCGGATCGCGCAGTGCCGCATGAAGTCAAATGCACCAAATAGCCGACTGTATATGAGGTTAAACCCGCCAAAGTAGCAAGTGGAGCATGCGAATGGTGAGTGATTCAGATGTCATTTTATGAATGAAAGTGTCAAAGGTTTGTCACACACTGTTAAGTAGGCTATCCTCATGCTTTTTTAAATGGGTATACGGAAATCCTTGACCATTACTAGTGGATATACTGCATATACCGGCGTATCACGTAAGATGAACGTTACAAACAAACAAGAAAAAAACTGAGTTACAAGACCATAGCCTACTCTAGTAATCTTTTTCATACTGAGCGCTTCATTTTCGCGTTGCTCTTTCTCGTTATCTATAAAGCTCATTCATGACTCCCATTTCGCATATTCGCTATTGTACTAGCATCTGGGTTTCAAAAGCAGTAAACTCAGCGCGTCATATTTAGCACCAAGATGACTGACATATATATATTAACGAATTAAATGCAGTACCAAACAATTCTGCACCAACCAATAGGCTGTGAAATAAAAAATGAAAACTACTGAACAAGTCAAACGAACGCAAGCACGGAGGCCCCTATTGGCCGGGGCCCCTGGGCTCAAGCCCACTCAAGCCCAATGGTAAGTACGGCCATGGTGGTCTCAAACTCCCGGCCCGCCCTCCCTCTCTCTGCTGCGGCCCGCGTCATCTTTCAACAATATAACGTAATCTGGCCCGCAGAAAGATTTTTTATTTCAATTTGTTTTTTTATTTAAATGTTTAAGGGTTCAGTGGTCTAACAACGCGAGTTAAAACGAGTCAAGGCGTTTCTTAAAGTATGTTTACTTTTCAAAGTGCTTGCTTGGTAGCGGAGGTTGCGCAGCGTGGGGTCGCTACGCAGCCACGAGATTTTAATTCCTCTCGCGTCAATCATATCATGATTGTCACAATGCGATCAGTTCATCTGATCGCGACTTTGTAGTGTTTGTCCAGAGAAGATTTGTTACTTCCGGGTGGATACTCTCTTACTCAGAGAAGAGCTGCTGTGGGGTTAAAGTTCACATCAAGTCACAGCTTCTAATGGAGACACCGCAGTGGGAGATGTACTGCAACAGTTTAATATTAAACTACGGATGAGAAAATTACCCATCAAAGTGCCCAGGTTAGGAAAAGAGGAAAGATGAGGAGAAATTACAGAGGATAAAAGTATGTACACTTATAATGAAATATATATGAGGTATAATACATTAAATACATAGAGCAGTATTATTTATTTTTACTGTCCAACTAGCTTATGTAACATTGACTACCCATCCAAATGTTTTAGGATCACTTTCTTATAAATACTTTTCTAAATATAATAGCAAATTCATTAAAACGGTGGAATAACAAAAAAACATAATGAAGTCAATACTATGGCTAAAAACACTCCAAAATAAATAAAAACAGAAACACTTAATGTTGGTAAATTTTTTTATAATAGTTTATTAATGTATAGGAATTAAATTTGTTAGTTTTAATAGACCTTAGTTATTTAAGATAAGGTTAAGAAAATATTTACTTACTTTTATAAAATAATGTATATTAAAAGACAAAAACCACTTTATATATTTTCAAGGATTATTATACAGTAATTTTTTTTCAGAAATATTGTACTTTTTTGAACGTCAAAATAGCTCTGCAGCCCTCTGATAAAATGTCAGTCTCAGAAATGGCGCCAAGCCAGTTTGAGTTTGAGACCAGGGGGGCAGGGTTTCATATTTTATTGAAGCCGCCCTGGGCACCGCCATTAAGGCCCGGGTATACTTTTTTCCGCGTCCGGCTCGCGCGCGCACGCGTCCGCGCAGCTTTCCGAGTATAGTCCCCGCGGCTACACGCGGATGGCCGCGTTCGACACTATACGCAATACAAATGATTTCTAATTCAAATTATTAGTCTAATAGGCTGTCAGGGCAGCACTGATTTGGCGACATTTACAGTACATTAAAACCTTAAGATAGGTGAAGAAAAGTAACTGATCCACCATTGCAAACTCAGTTTAGAACCAACAACAAGACAACAAAGTCAGGAATCAAACAAACATGCTCCACAGCTTTCTGTTCTTGGAAGAAGTAAAAGTTAAAGAAGAAAAACTATAGTGTGTGCGCAAATGCTGTCTATTTCCTTTGTATAATTGTTTATAGTGGAGTGTCTTGTCTAAATATTTTCACGCGCATGCGCTGTCGTACGCGGACTGTACGCGCACTGTCCGCGCGGTCTCAAATTTTGGGCTGCACGCGGACGCGGACCCTCCTGATGACGAAAATGACGTCATGCAGACGGCGCGCATACGCGGACGTCCCTAGTATACTTTCGGCTTTAGCTAGCGGACACCCACCTGCTCTTAGCATTCCATTGACTCCCATTCATTTTGGCATCACTTTGACAGTGAATAACTTTACATCTGAGGCGTTTAAAGACTCAATTTGTGCATCAATTATTTCTAATTGGTTCTAAAGAAACACGAAAATGTATAAAAGGCTCCTTGTAATTACCCTGTAACTTACGTTATGGCCCAGTAGAAGCAGTTTTAGTAAAACTATGCTAACGATTGCGTCATAACCACGCGACTCTCTGTCGCACAGTTGAGAAATACCGTATGGACAGGAGGAGAATCGCATGTAGAATATGGCGTACTGGCGTTAAACTTTAAAATAAATAAATACTATGCAAAATGACAAAGCAATTAATCAGAATACTAAAAATACTTAATACAAAATGTACTCCTGTTCACGCTCGTCATTTCTGCAAGATTCGGTGGGTGATTCAGATTTCTCTTGGCACAGCTATTAGAAGACTTACAATTGTCAGTCAGGTTGCTCACGTCACCAAGCTCAGTTTGAGTCTGCGCAGTACGCTCGACCCCCCGGAAGTGTGAGCTTCTAATTGGCTTCACTTGTCTCCGTTGAATTCAACGGGGTCGCTGTGTCCATTTCTTTTACTGTCAATAGGCTTGTTTGAGATGAGCAAATTCTGCGCAGAATCGATCACCGGTGATCCGCGCAAGATGCATGTCGGTTAGAAAAGTGTCCGACTTACGTCCGACTTGCTCTGATGTCACGCTGACGTTGCAAAATAACTCTCGCGATGGAGAGGCGGGCTGGTCGGATTCTACAGCCGAGCGCAGTTGCTCTCCAGCGACTGCGTTGACGAAAAGCACGATGGGAAAAGACTTGCTGACGACACAGCTTAATGCTCATTGGCCAGGTTATGTCAGCGGATGTCTTGTTAATTCTAAAAACTCTAATTCCTGTAGTAGTTTTTATATTAATTCAATTGTTCTTTATGGCATTTATATTTTTTATGAATTCCTGTAAACTTCGGTGTTGATTTATTTGTACTGTGAGCTGTTTATATTTCACACACCAGAAACGAATTTGTATTACCACTAGATTTATTCATCCCAACATTTACTAAGTAACCTTTTCCAGTAACGAACAGTTCACCTTCGTTGATTCTCCTTATAAACATCTTTATGTAAATGAATTTATTGGTATTTAAGTTGCATCTATTTAATCCGCGATAAAATACGCGAACGTGATCTCTGCCTATGCTGACGTTTGTAGTCGACTGGACTGCGAGATTGGTGAAGTGTCTGACTTAAAAGCTCTTTTTTCACTCCTCCCCTCACTGCAGCCGTCTGCTCTCGTCTGAATTTCAGGCAAGGCAAGCTGCACCTCAAACAAGCCTTATGTTTGAGACCCCTGACGTAGACACCTCGTAGACTGAGCTGCCTATTGGAGCTTACGTATCGCGCGGCCGCCATCTTGGATGGGTCTCCAGTGCGCTCCCTTGCATTCATTTCTAATGAGGAATAATCATAACTCCTCTAATTTTTACCGGATTTTCACACGGTTTGAGTTGTTATAAGCGGCAGAGATTTAGTTATGATACAGGACGCTGTCACACATTGAAAAAAACTGCTTTCATCCTAAAATACTTTGTATTATGCTCTTTAAGTATGGCATATTGACCGAGGCAGACACCACTTAAGTATTTTACTTTCTACATAAAAGTACATTTTCAAGTATCTGTATTTTATCAGTGTTTTTCTTTGGAAAACTTATATTCCAAAGCATATTATCATAATTTTTTACTGCACTACATTTCATAATTTCAAGTTTTTGGTTTATATTTAAGTACATTAAACATCTACTTTTTTATTTTACTTAAAAAGTACTTTAGTACTTTTACTCAAAAAAAGTAAAAGTACACAATTTTATGTAATTTTTACGTAATTAGGTATTTTATGTAATAAGGTATTAAATTAATTTTAATATGAATGAATTGAGAATGAATTGGCTGTGAGAATTTTCATTCCAAAATGGCGGCCGCCCTACTGAAGCGCCATCTAGTGGCTGTTTCCAAAAATGAATCAGAGTTTCCCCTCTTGTTCTTCTATACGCTTTGCTACAGAGCTTTGACGACTCTGTCACAACAAAACCCTCCCGTTTTTTAGCAACTTCCCATTGCCTCCTCATGCCTGTATCACTGGGAAACCTTCAAATGTGAAGAAAAAACAGCGAGAGATCATGAGAGAGAGTACCAGTTCCTGCTGAACATAATGACATAATATTATAAATAATAACGTTAAATAACCAAAATGATTGTTCAATCTTACTTGTGAAATGTAATCCCATGCGATCTGGAATCAATACTGCGCCGGTTATTGCAACCGTAAGCTGCACAAAATACGGGCATAGTTGCTTTCTTTCCGTTAACTCCGATTGACTCTGGTGCTAGCGTACAGTGAGGAGACCCATCCATTATGCCGCCGACGCTTGATGCGTTCCAGCACGTCATGAGGTGTCTACGTATATAATGTCTATGACCGAATGCGTCAACTAGAGCCACCATCTTGAAACAGGGGAATCCCGCATCAGCGTCATTGTAGGCAATAGTGTCACAGAAATAAAATCACCATAAATCGTCATGAATGCGATTTTCTTGTTTTTCTTTTGGTTGGTTTCAACAGCCGGACATGTATTTAGCATTGAGCCCAGAAAAAAAATTAAGTTTTGAAATTATGAAAATTAACTTTTTCTAACTATAATGCATAGTGCTAGTTTACCTAACATCCATACGCAGCACAAAAGTCTGGCATCGTCCATGAATTCGAAGTACAGCCGGAGATAGCAGCTTAACCTAGATACTTCCTATGACAAGACCCCTGTTCTAAGATGGCGGCAGTTTTGACGCATGCTCAGAACCCCAAGGCGACATCTAGTGTACATATCTATGGTTCTAATATAGATTTTATAATGAATAAAGTAAACTAACTCAAGTGTACAGATTGGGTCATGTGTTTAATTTACAAATTATTTTAAAATATGAATCCACGTTTACCAATTGTTCAGTTCCCATATTTGGGTATCCTGCTGAAAAAAAAAACAATAGGAGCCTTCGAGATTGTAATGGTTTCCATTAAAATACTATTGGGAACCATTAGCCTTTACCAATAAAACAAGTATAACATGATTTTTTGTGGTGTGTTTTGGGCATTATTTATTTCTGTAGGATTCAATTGGGGTTATATTGATTCCCATCTGCCAGAAAACGATTCCACCCAACGATTCCATTACATACCAGTAAAGACCCGCAGAGACCCTAATAGTTTCCATTACAACATGATGCCCAACCCTGTTCCTGGAGGGCTACCGTCCTGCAGATTTTAGCTCCAACCCCAATCAAACACAACTGAAGCAGCTAATCTAAGTGTTCAGGGTTGCTTGATAATTACAGACAGGTGTGTTGGAGCTGAAGTCTGCAGGATGGTAGTCCTCCAGGAGCAGGGTTCAGCACCCCTGCATTACAACCAATAAAATTTCCATTATAACCATTATATTTATAATTATAATTTAATGGTTTCAATCAGTTTATAAAATCTGAAGAATTGATGTGATGTTTTTTATTGTTTTTCTAGCAGAGTATTAATAAATAATTGACCATAATGTAGTTTATTTTTTAGTCAGATATCAGTTACTAATATGATCTTTTTAATCTTTTCTTTATTCCCTCTATAAACAGACGACAGACTCTTCTACATTGGCCCCAGTAGGCAGTACATGCGTCTAGTTGTCCTGTCAGAGGAAGAGAAGTTGTCTGTTCTCGAGGAGTGCCACAATAACCCTGAAACTGGCAATCAATGTGGTGTCAGAGGCACTCAAAACAGGGTAATTGCTGGCTACTACTGGTCTACAATAATCCACGATGTAAAAGAATGGGTAAGATACTAGACTTATCTACTTCATCCAGTTTATTTTTTATCCAAGTATCTGTACTTAAGATCTGTTCCCACCTCCAGCTGTCAGATACCTTCTTCACAAAAGTTATGTTTATTGTCCTCACCAACCTTTTTCAACTGGCTACTTTTCTAGACATTTTGTGTTGCTTTTTAGGTGAGATCTCGTCACCGCTGCGTATTAAATGATCCCATTAAGACTTTTGTGCCAGTCTTGCATTCAATTAAGGTAAAATTTACAGTGTTTTGGAATACTGATGAAACTAACAAGCTAGTTTCAAGCGTGTGTGCAGTTTTACCAGCATTTGACTGATGCTAATTCTCTGCCATGCAGGTGAAAGAAGCTCGGGAGGTGCTTGGTTTGGATTTAATTGGACTGCTGCCAGAAACCGCACGCAGCAACAAGTATGTCCTTACCATGACCGACCTGTACACCAAGTGGGTGATTGCAGAACCCATGCAATCGAAGACAGCGGCTGAGGTGTCTGCAATAGTAACCACAAAGTTGTACTTGTTCGGCATGGTTAGGAAAATCATCACAGTCCAAGGGAAGGAATTTGTTAACAAGGTAGGAACAAATTTTTAACGTTTTTTCCACTATTCTTCTAGGGCTGTCAACAATAATCGATTCGGCAATGCATCGCAATGCACGATTCAGCATCGATGCAGCAAAGTGCCATAATCGATTATGTCACTGTTTATTTTCTGGCCTCGAGTGGACAATAAAGTTGTGAAGTTTCAATTACTTCTGGGGGCATAACAACAACAATCAAGATGGCTGAGGCGGAGAGAGATGACAGTGATAGATGGGTAAACAAAAACGCACCCATAGTTTTCCATGGAAAGTGGACATATGGGCACATTTCGGATTCTACGAAGTTAATGGGAAACTAGACAAGACTTACGCTGTGTGTAAATTCTCATCTCAGGTATATAATTGTCTTAAAGCTGCTAAACTTCCGTTTTTGTTGAGAATAGTTGCACTTGACTGATTAAAAATTTGCATTGTTGTGTACAGTAGAATTCTGATGCATCGTAGAATCGAATCGAATTGAATCGTTTCCTGGTGAATCGTAATTGAATCGAATTGTGAGGGCAGTACCAATGCACACCCCTATATTCTTCTATCAAAATATGTTCTTGTTTACATTTACTCCAGTCTTGCAAATTTATTCAATGATTCCTCTGCAGCTCAATGAAAGCATTTTCAGTTCACTGAACATAAAACATGCTGTCTCCAGTGCTTACCACCCCCAGACCAATGGGCAGGTAACTCTTTGGATGTTTTTCTTATAGGGTTTTATCGTTGTTTTACAGTTGTTCATTAACTTTATAAATGCACTGATGTTAACAGATCAAAACATCAAGCGTACCCTCAGGAAGTATGTGAATGACAACCACAATGACTGGGACCTCCACCTTCCTGCTGTGGTGTATGGAATCAACACTGCAAAGCAGGTTGTGTCTTAACATGCTAACTTATTATATCTACAGTTAATTGTTTGGTAAAATAATTGGTGAATTTATTAAATAATTAACGTCAACGGTGTTTTTTTCCTCTTTAATACAAACTTAATGGTTAATGGTATGTTTTTTTTTTTTTGTATTCAGTACTCTACTAGACACAGTCCTTACTTCCTCCTCTTTCATCGACACCCACGTCTGCCAGAGGTCATGAATGCCTGTCCCACGGGAGATGATTTTCAAGTTGCTGACCCAGATGATGACATTGACACCAGAGTCAATGAGATGAAACGTCTCAATGAAACGGTTTGTATTTGAAAATAAAAGTAGTGACTTACAATCCGAATTAGACCTAGGCTGATCTGTGTATAATTCTACTTCTTCTGTAACTTTAAGACCTTGTTTTGTTTTTGTTACACTGTATACTTGCCATTTTCTGCCTCAATAGATACCAAATTCAAAATCAATTAAGTACCTAATTAGTGATGCTCCGATCGATCGGCCGCCGATCATAATCGGCCGATAACGGCATTAAATGACGCGATCGGCACTCGCTAAATTTGCCGATCTCATGAGCCGATTTTTCTGTTTACTTTTGTCATCATAGCGTTCCTGATGCGGCTGCAATTAGAGACCATTTTACACAGTGCGAGTGATTTTCTTGTAATATGCTTTATATTCTTTCCTCTTTTCCACAGTGATCGATCGTCAGCAAATAATGATCTACCAATATCTCCTTGCACTTGAGACAATACATCATTTATCATAATTGTAAAGAGTATTGGACCAATGATGCTGCCCTGAGGGGTACCATTTTTCACCATATATCTTCCAGGTAAGGCTTTCTGCTCTGCGTTAGAATCTTCGGAGCAAAACTACACCTTATGTTTCTGTTTTGTCCAATCAGATAATGTTTGAGAACTTAAAAGTACAGGAAGCGTACATTGGCTAAGCGAGGTGTCATTTTGCACACCTTAGTTTTTGACTGGATGAAGTCAAAATGAAGCCAGCCAATGCCTATTCAGCTACGTTTTGATTGATGGGGTAGTAACCAATCACGAAACGATTACAGGGAATCAATTTGCGTCTGTAAAATGCGACATCTGCGCAGACCTGCGCATACACGAAGGCGTGCGTGCTGTGGCTAACGTTAGCTCAGAGTTAAAGATACAATCAGATTTTCTCCAGATGTTAGATATAAACATCTAAATTGTGGATCGTCGACTGCAGATTACTTTTTTTTATTGAGAGTGTGAGAGACAGAGATGCATCGATCAGTAAAGCTGCTAGATACAGTAAGTTGTAAAAGTTAAGTTTGTCTTGTTATGTTGATCATGTATTTACATTTTTTTGTTTCATGTTAGCTGTTTTTGATTATAAAAATAACAGTGGAGATGACTAAGGCACGAGTTTTATATGGGTTCATTTATTATGACATGTTATATAAATGCATATTTATGAATCTGATGCATAAAATATATATAAAACAAGAAAATAAGATATGTGGGGGAAAATATGAGTATTACCAGCAATGTTGAGCATTATATGCATAAGTTATTTGGCAAACATATGCGCGCGCACGTGTGTGTGTGTGTGTGTGTGTGTGTGTGTGTGTGTGTGTGTGTGTGTGTGTGTGTGTTTTCTCCTTGTGATGTAAAATAGGCCTTCAACTGATCTGGAGTCCATTCCTGAGCGACCATATTCAAAATAACAAGTATTTTGTTATAATGTTTTTTTGTCTGAAATAGTTGCTTTTGTGTGCAGATTAGTTTTGAATTGATAGTCATGTAGTATGTGGTGCTCTTTCTTTTTTGTTTGAAAAAAAAGCTCACAGAACCTACATTTTTTGGAGAATCATTCTTGAATTTGAATCACAACATGGTTTATCTTTATCTTTATACTGACCCCAGGTGTTTGACATGACAATTTCATAAATTTGTGAATGTTATTTATTCAAAGAAATCGGAAGTCATTTCATGTATACTTGACCTTGTTTTTACTCTGTTCCTATTCTACTCGGAGTTGTTATGACTATTGGCCAACAATATGTCACGTGCCTAGTTTACCGGCGTATACCAGCTAAGACGACTCTTCTAAGCTTTCAGTCTGGTAAAGCTGGTTTTTCAATCTGAACAGCTAAAAGTGGCTCTTAAAACCTTTCTAAGACCAGCCTGCTACACCAGCTAAAACCAAACTGGGAGGTCAGGTCAACTAGGTTAGGTTGGTTTTAGCTGTTTTTCAGTAGGGAATGTTTATCCCTATACTAAAGTTATCATCATTGTGATATGTCTTTGAATAATCTCTTATTATTATCACACAGGTCCACGTGCTCATCTCCACTCAAACCTTTGCAGAGAAATGAAACAGTGACTGCATGTTTGATCTACAGTCGCCACCTAGTGGTGATAAAAATGAATAGCATTAACAGAAAGTATGACTTCAACATGTTTTTGGTGGTATGGTACAGTGCTTTATATAGATTAATGGTATATGGTACAGTCGTCTTTAGCTTAAAGGTAAATATAACAGTGAATGAAGATAATTTTTAAACTGTTTAGATGTAGTTCAATAAAGTTCAGAGTATCAGTGAAGCAAGTTTGAGAGATTTCTACATAAAATGTATAATGTAAACAATATAATCTTGATATCTTTAATACGGTAACATTTTTAAATAAGGTCTATCTCTATTTACAGTTGTTTTATGCCACATTTAACCTCCTAAGACCTGGATGTCACATATGTGGACATCAATGTTTTTGTTGTTTGCACCATAATACTTAATTCTGTGTAACTGGAACCTGTTATACACAAACATGGACAAATACACTGCTTCATGTTCATAGAAAAATATTTGGTTATTATATTTATCGGTTCCCCAAAATAGCTGGTAAAAATGTGAAAAAAAAAGTCAAACCAAAGCTCGGGTTCAGGAGGTTAATTCAGGCTTCATGTTATCTGACCAATGATAGGAGATTGTTGCATAAAATTGGTTTGGGGCAGACAAAATTATTTTGGTAGTGGAAACCTTTTTTAATTTCTTTTCCTCTCATCTCATACAGTATTTTTGTCCACTGCCATGACCCTTTCATCAGTCAACATGTCAAATGTTCTTTAATGTTTTTGGGAATTAATATTAAGTGTTTAGTGAATTTAACCCTGCAGTAAACCCAGCAATATGTAACTCTGCTGATGCTTCAACTGCTGTAAGGGATGAGGGATTATTAGCTAACTTAATGTCTGTTTTTGCCAGTGTTTAACTATTTGATATGTGTGAAGGATTTTGAGCAATGAAAAAAACTTTTGTATGTATCATGGATTAAAATATATGACCTTTGATGCTTTTTGATGATTTACATAAAATCTCCATACAATCTGAGCATGTCTGAGTTTTACTCTCGACTAATACTCTCTTCTTTTAACATTACTGGTAATTAACATAGCGCCATCTAGTGGTTGTAAATGAATAACACAACATGACTAAATATATGAATACAAAATAGCATCTATACATACTGTAAAATACATTTTAAAAAGTAGTAATAAGCATAAAGACATATTAAAGAGTTTTGATATATATATATATATCTACAATAAAAAGTCCAAACGTTGTAAATAGTTTTAATTAAACAACACAGGGGACATAAATATATATATATATATATATATATATATATTTATAAAACTCATCACAGTTGAACCGTAAACAGAACAAAGTCATTAAACTCCATGACAACCATACTGTAGAACTTATCGTTGTCATAGAGACATTATGACATCACAATCGGTGCCTATAAAACGCTCAGCCAGATGAAACTGGTATCATTTGACTGATCTGAACGCTTGCCTTTGGTTGACTCCGAACGCTACTGTACAGATTATCAAGTGAATTTGCAGACTTTCCAAAAGTTCGCAACTTTAAACTGCTTGACGCACTGTGTACGGACAGACAGTTTACTTAGATTTCAACCCTCTGTGAACCGAGTCTAAGCACAGTTAAGTCTGCAGTTATCTTTTCACATCATGTTTCGTCCTGTAACACCATTGTCCGACAAGGACATGGAAGGAGCAGATGTTGAAAATATGGATCTGCCGAATGCTGTGCCGAACTTTGACTATGTCCCTGATTTCGGACTTTCGTCACAAGTCGGGCGCGCTGCCGGTTGTTTAAATCCATTTGAAGGAGGAGAGGAGGAGGAGGAGATGGTGGATGTTTATCCAACACATGAGGCGAAACGCCAAAAAGGTAAGATGCGAGTTAAAGCAAAAAGTCTGACTGTCATGCTGATAAGTTTACATAAAGTTATTGTGTTGTTAATGCACGTGTACATGTAGACACACCAGGTGGTGCTCGTGTACTTGATATTTCACCCGCCGTTTTTCTTGACCGGCATAATACGCAGTCAAATTCTGGTCCATTTATTTAACAAAAAGCGACCAAATGAATAAAACATCCCCGCAATTTAAGATAAGAATGACCTCTTATGAGGCCTTGTTTTTAAATATCCCTCACGAAAATTAACTATGTTTTTTATGTGGTAAAAGTGTAGTAACCATGTTTATTGGTGTATTGATTACTATTAGCAAAACCATGGTTATTTTGTGGTAACAATGGTTTTAATAAAGTACCGGTAACCATGTTTTGTTGGATGTATATGTTTAATTTTCATTATTTCATTATTTCATTAGTACATTATTACTTTAAAGATGGTCCCTAAATTCACACACATTATGGGGTGGTTTCCCGGTGTTGTGTCGAAGTCTGTTCCCCCTATTTTTCCCTTCAGTGTAGTGTTTTTATGGCGTTTTTATCACGTTAAAGGTTTTATTATTTATATATTTAAAGTTTTAATGGCTACTGAGACGTATATGTGTGCATTTCTGTAATGTATCTGTATTGTTCTTAATGGTAAGTCAATTATTTTTACAGTATGAATCATATTATATGTATAATATTTATTTAATTATGTATGCAAACATTACATTTTTAAAACAACCAGTAAAGGAAAAAAAAAGAAAAAGACAGGCTATATTTTAAAAGAAATACCCTAACAGAAAACAGTCAAATGTATGAAATATTTAATAAATTGTATTATAAAATACATGATATTATGCCTTTTTAGTATAACCAATTCAAACCTTTAATCTTTATAAATTTAACGTTATTAAAACGCTATAAAAGCACTACACAAAAGGGAAACATAGGGGAACTGAGTTCGACACAACACCGGGAAGAGATTAACTTAAACCAGGACTAGGCCTTAATTTATTTAGGAAATATAACTAGTTTTAACAAACATACCTTACTAAAACATTACTTGTGTGCATTTTGAGGCAAAACAAAGGGCCTGATGTATTTTAAGATATGTCAGTGCAAGTTGTTTTCAGTTTGGACAGCTCTTAAATTCATTTAAATCTCAGACTAGTCTAATCCCTGTCTGGGAAACCGCCCCATTCGTTCTTTATTTAGTAGTCTATATGAAATTATTTGCTACACGTATGCATCAGCAGTTCACTTTAAAATACACTAATTATTATGGACAGGGCCAGATTAACACTTTGTTATACCTTGGGCAACAATATTCAAGGGCCCCATTATCATGACCCCAGGATCACCATAATATGGTCATATACAGAATATATTACTGTAATATACAGTAAATATACTCAATACTTCAAATTCTAACTGTCATCAGGTGTATTTTGATTTACAAATATTTAAATGCTCATACAAATGCACTACCATTGTCTAAAAAGCAAACATGCTGGAAGGCAGCTAAAAACCATCATAAACACCAGCTTATTTTATTTTATTGAAGCCTTACCTCCAGATAAATTAATAAACTGGAATGATGATTTAAATGTTGTTTACTCACATGTGTGTTGTGAACTCTCCGGATTTTATGTTGTGCACTGCTCCACTCGTTCACTTCTCCACATGGTCGGTTAATTTACAGGGTCGCGTGAGCAGCTACACTGCACGTTCGACTTCATTTGGTGCTAATCAGACCTATTGGTGATGTCAAAGTACCGCGAGAGCGATTCAAAGCAGATTTCTCCATGTGATTACTGCAATCGCTCTCGCGGTACTTTGCTGTCACTCGCCTGTGGGTTCTTGTGGGGCCACACCAGTCTGCTCCCCAGTCACTTTCGTGCCCCTATAGTAATTTGATTTCATACGCCAATCGGATCGTGTAGATGCCTGCGTATCACGTAGACTACACCACTGTTTATACTTTACATTTTCTGCGTTTCTGATGTCATTTTCCTTTTTTAATTTCCGCTTTGCGCTCCCACTTAGCTTCTCCATGTCTCGTTTTTTTCTGTTGTAGCAACGCCTTGCGTCACGTAACACTCGGCGAACCTTTGACCCACCTCATGCGGACTGACCAATGAGGAGAGGGTCTTAATTGAGGCCCTGTCTTCATTGGTTAGTCCGCATGAGACTGATTCTCAACCGCTCTCAACTTACATTTAAAGTCATAGGCAGCGCAGCGTCTCTCTTTGCAGCGCAAAAGCCTGTGTTGACAGTTTGTTTAATATGAAGCGGCCAGCGGGAGATTACCAGATACAGTATTTTGCTCGTGCCCTTGCTGCCCTGGGCCCTTTAGAGGTCTTGGGCCCCTGGGCAATTGCCTAGTTGCCCGTATGGTTAATCCGGCCCTGATTATGGACAGGAAATTACATACAAAACAACTTTTTGTTATCTCGAGATCACCAGAAAATAAAGTCATGATCACGAGAAAACAAGCAAGCAAAAATAATAATAATGCATGGTCTCTCTTGGCTTCAATACAATTTAGACAAAAAGAAAAATTATAATTTCTAATGAAGGCATTAATTTATTGAATTGTAATTGCAGTGTTTGGAGGAGAGATGGATTCATTCCTACCGAATGCTGTGTTGACCTGTGACTTTGTCCCTGACATCGGACTTTCGTCACAGATCGGGCGCGCTGCCGGGGGTATGAATCCAAGTGGAGGAGGAGAGGAGAAAATCCCAACAAGTAAGAAGAAAATGAAAGCAAAATGTGGCTTTAATGCTGATAAGTTTACATACATTATTCTTAATGCACGTGCACAGATAGACACTAGGTGGTGCTCATGTACTTTTTACCTCATTTTACTTTTCCTTTGGCACAATGCATAACTTCTCACTTAAGCAATACAGAAAGCCACATTTTGACAAAGCCAGAATATAAAAACAAATTCAATCTTATGTTTAGTATGCTAAAACAGCTTTATTAATGTTATTGTCTCATCAGATTTACAATAACACAATACACAACATCATGTCATTGTTTGCATGCCTTTATGTTATTGTCTGATGTTTATCATTTCTGCTGTCTAAGAGATTTTCTATATTTTGAAAATGCAAAAGTACTAAACTAAAATACAGATTTTAAATACATGTATCTAAAATGCACTGACAACAACTTCATAACAAGACATTAACATGATAAATTATCCCCAAATTAAAAACAAGAATTGCCACTGTATGGGGTCTTGTTATTCTTATTATTGCAAATGTGATATTTATTTTATACAGCTGAATAAATAATAGATTAAAATCAGTGACAAGTTTTAGACACATATTGATCGCTTCAGTTAAAGCATTCATTTCATAACATTATTTATTGAATTGCAGTGTTGGGATGGAGATGTGATGATGGTGGAATGGATTTTGTCCTTCCATGTGCCGTCCCTGACATAGTCCCGAACAACGGACATTTGTTAGAGAGACGCGCCGGGAGTTCACATCCACGAGGAGCAGTAAAGGAGTTTACTCCTGCATTTGAGGAGGCGAACAGCCCCACAGGTCAGATGGAAATGTTGTGTTCTTGACAATCTTTAAAACTGTACCATGTTTGTTCCTCAATAGTTTTGTCGGCCCTTGCAGATACTGATATCTTACTACATTAAAGTCAGTAAAATAAAGCATCTTACAATAAGAAATTAAGTTTAGACCATTTTTCTAGTGTGTTTTAAACTCTTATTTTAACAGCATTATTAATGCAATAATCATTGCTGTATTTTTAGGAATTTGTTATAAAGAATTAGATACTCAATTACATATACATATTTGATAAAATATTATCTGGGTGGACAGTTTGTTAAATGTGTTTATTAAGTATTATTACTGACCACGGTTCTTTGTCATTCTCTTTTGTCATAATGAATTTTCTAATAGTTTATCATTTGTTTTTGTTTTTCTTTTTTGGTGTAGAAAAATGCGAGAATAAATTATTTAAATCATTAAAGAAGACATGGAAGACTGTAAGGCGCCCATTCCTTCATAATGATAAAGTGGAAACACTGATTCCTTCAGAGGTTTGTTACATCATTACATTTACTACAACTATCTGTCCATTTATAGACATGTTTCCATCTAGGTTTTGTTATCGACCAAGTGAATATGCATAAAAAAGGTTTTCTATTCAAATGGTGCTAAAATGGTGTCCGTGGTGATGTCACGAATGATGAAAGCGAATTGTCACATAAGTTTTGGTGTATCGCAAAAAAATCTGAGTTTGAGCAAATTATCTACCTAATTTCTCTAATGCTCTTACAATAATGGCTTAGCCAGGTCCAGTCTGATGTTTGTGGTCTTGGTAATTTAAAATAAATGTGCTTTCACCAAAGGGACCCGATTATGAGAAGAAAAAAATGTATATTTTTATGAAGTGAAACTACTTATCTGTCTGTCTGTCTGTCTGTCTGTCTGTCTGACCCACCTCTGGTCTTCTCCACAGCTTAATGCGGATTCAGATAATCCTAATCTAAAGGATGATGCTGGTCTGGCGAGCTCTGAATTAAACAATAAGATCAAACCGGAAAAACAACGAATGGCATTCTTTGACTGTCTCTGGAGGGGCAAGGTGGAGTCAGTGCCGACTCCCCTGCTTAAAGCAGATCCAGCTATCCCTGATGTTAGGGAAGTTGTTGATCTTGCATCACAGCCAAAGACCTACGTTGTTCCAAAGAAACAGAAACAAAAGGCTTCAAAGAGCCGCAAATCTAACCTCCAGGGAGAAAAAGTGACTGTTGTGCCAACTCAACAGCCCAAGGCTATTTCAGATATTCCTGTTGGCATGGATGTTCCTGCTCTGGCCGGCCCCCAATCAAAACCAAAGATTCGTCCGGATAAACGCATGACATGGACGCAACGCTTCCTTGGATGCTTCCGGAGGGGCAAAGTGGAGTCGATGCCGACTTCACAGATTGAGGCCGATCCAGCTATCCCTGATGCCAGGGAAGTTGTTGATCTGGCAGATTCTCAATCGAAGAGTGTTGGCTTAAAGAAACAAAAACAAAAGGCTTCAAAGAGCCGCTCATTTCACAACCCTTGGAGTAAAAAAGGGAAGAGTAAAGTGAAAAAAGATGCCAATCCAGCTTTTCCTGATGCCATGGATGATGTGGATCTGGCCAGTTCTGGTGGCATCGCTGCAGCCAATGCCAGGCTACAGACATTAGGTGCCATTCCAGAGAATATTGGGTTAAAAGGTGGTGGAAATCCTGACCCAAATAAAGCAAAAAATCCTGGGTCAAAAGATGTTGGAAATCCTGAGGCAAAAGGTGGTAAAAATCCCAGGCCAAAAGCTCTTAAAGCTCTTGGAAATCCCAGACGTCCTTGGATTCCTAACCCAAGTAGAGCTAAAAATCATGGACCAAAAGAAGATAAAAATCCCAGACCAAAAGATTTTGAAAATCCCAGACATCCCTTGCCAGAAGATGACAAAGTTGTCAGGCCAAAAGTTTTTCAACAAGCTTTTGAACCGCCAAGCGAGAAGAAACCAGATGATCCCTCAGTGCCTAAAGGTGAGTGTACTGACTTCATTACTCCTACTTTGCACCAATAAGTGAAATGGTTTCTTCATCATATTCTTCTGTACCTGGAAATGTATGCTGTACCTTTCATCTGTGAGTATATGAGACATGTACTGTCACCTCATCATTTTTCTGTGTGTTTTTCAGACACTGTTGATTGTAAATATCAACTCTTGGAGGATGAAGTGCTTGGGGAAGGCTTCTTTGGCAAAGTGCACAAAGGGATTTATAAATCAAATGGCTCTCCGGTAATGCACTTGTATTTATATTAAACATAATGTTTGCTGAAATTTGTATGTTCACTTGATCTAAACCATGTTTTAAAGTTTGTAGATTCTCAAACCTTAAAGTTATGTGTGCAGTGTCAGGTGAGCCGCTTTAGTCACCTCAAGAGAAATCAACTTTTGTTGTTTTTCTCTTTACAGGTTGCCATCAAGCGGATTTCCAAACAAAAAAGGCCTCTCACATATCTTCAGTCTGTAAGTTGTCATAAAATGTAATGAAGTAAACTAGACATAAAATGGACAGTTAAGCGAATATGCACCAATACAAGATATTGTTTTTATCTAATTCATAATTTTTCTCCAGCCTGAAACCTCCGAACCAGTCATTACAGAAGTGGCGCTGATGCTTAAGTTAGGAGATGCGCCCTCATGCCCCAATGTCATACAGATGTATGACTGGTACGAGACTGAACACGATTTAACACTCGTGATGGAGTACCCACTGCACAGCGAATCCTTGTTGCATTTTGTTCAGCATGAAGAAAAACTAAGTGAAAATACAGCAAGACATCTCATGCGTCAGGCGGTACTGGCAGTACAACACTGTCTGGATAATGGAGTTTTTCACACCGACATCCATGCCGGGAACTTCTTGGTGCAGCAATCAACAATGAGCCTGACGTTAATTGACTTTGGGGCTGGACATTATCTGACGCATGAGGCATATAAGTCCTCCGACTTTGTAGGTGAGCTGAATTTTTTTTAATATAGCGGAGTATTGAAACCTGTTGCAGGGTAATCTTTGACAAAATGACTCAACATGATTTTTTGTGTACAGGAGCTCCATGTTGCACCCCGCCTGAGATCAAAACGGCTAAGAAATACCACGCCGTGCCAGCAAACGTCTGGGCCTTAGGTGTTTTGCTGTATTTCATGGTGCTTAGAAGTTTCCCCTCAAAGAACTTTCTTTCCGGGTATCTGAAGACAACTGAGATGGATTTATCAAACGGTGAGTGAAAATGACTGATCAACATGCACACACAAAGTCTCTGATCAAATCCACAATAAATATTATCAGAGGATACGGTCTGTCTGGTAAGATGTTAGACTTTATTGTGTTTAGCTAAACAGTCATTTAGTGGCTCGCCGATGTATTACATCACTGTGCCATCATCTTAACCTGAGGTACTGTCTGTCTGTGACCAGGGGCCCTTTAGATGATAGACAGACAACAAAAATGACAACAAAAGCGTCTCTTTATGCCGTGATCATTATTGCCATTTGTGTGTCATGATGACTAACCAGCTCTCTCCTAAATCTTGTACAGAAATCTGTGATCTGTTAAGATGGTGCCTGGCCCTGAATCCAAGTGATCGTCCGACGCTCAAGCAGATCTTACATCATGACTGGTTTAAAATTAAGTCTGACGAAGAAGAGCTACTCTTATACAAAAGGAGGTAACAGACCTTTTCAAGTAGGAAACTGCATTTTGCAGATTACGTGCTTTTTATTTTGTGTAGTTAGTTGTATAGTAAGATTGTTTTAAATGTACATTTTCATCACTACAGGGCAATATCCACACAATTAAAAGAAGGATGAAGCTGAATGACTGAAGGAGAGGGGAATGATTGGAGATGCTGTTTTCATTATCCTAAGACGTATGGAGTTTGAAGGAGGTATGAATGAATGCTTTTTTAACTATAATCGCATAATCTCGTGCATAATCAAAGTTTACTGTGTCTTGCGTGTATTTTGTGAACGTGAGCGTCTCTTTTATCATAAATGGTTTTGACGCGTGTGCAGCAGGCACTTATTTTGACAAAACACGTGATGCACATGGATCACATGACGCAACAAACAAATATTTTAAAAACGCAAGCTAGCCGCTACTGATATTGTGGGTTTAAGGTTCTAGATATACTATAAATATGATGACTAAAATTAAATGTTGACATTTCATAAGCGTCTTTGCCTCCTTTGAAAAGCGCTATATAAGACTTATGTATTATTTCCTTTCTTTCTCATCTTCAGGTTGTATTTCAGACTTCATGAACACAGACCGCTGACTGAACGTCTGATGCACATCCTGTCTCATCCTTGAACACATAATAAAAATGTTTTAATTCTTAATGTTTTTATATTTTAAAGTTGTATAAGAAGGTATCTAATATATATTATGTCCTCTATAGAATCAGCTATATCTGGCTCTCTAGTTTTTTTTTCAGGTTTAACTTAGATATCTCTTCTATACATTTCATTATCACAACGCTCGATAGTTCAGTTTAATCTGTACTTTGCAACTTTTGTTGTCCCTTGATTTTTCTGTGTTTTTTCTTTTTTTATGAATGTAAAGCTGCTTTGAAATAATTAAAAAATTGTGAAAAGTGCTACAGTATATAAATAAAATTGAATTGAATATGGAAGACTTTTCTTTAGCAGATGTTTTAATCTGCTTTTTTACTTTTTTATTTGATCAAACTGATTAACTTGGGTTACTTATGTACATGTTTTTCATATGCAATATCAAACCCTTGACCTTGGTATAAAATACTGGGAGTTAACGTAGTAAATCCAATCAGACACAATGTTAAACCTGATGCTGTTTTAACCCAAATAAATAAGTACACTTGACCTAAACCTTAAAATATACCCTTCATTACTCTGTGTTTTAGTTTAATTTGCATGATTTCTCTCAATCAAGACATTTTGATTAACTTATTTTATTTAAATCTGTGGTAATCTTATGTAAACTGCTACTCTGCAGCTATTTCTGTTATCACTGTTGGCTATTATTTTTGTTGTAAAGTTAAGAGCTGATTAAAAGTATATTACTTTACGAAATACATGTAATATATATTTATGATAATATAATTGCAATTGGCCTTAAATTAATCTAAAGCCACAGAAATGATTGAAGTGCTTGAAACACCTGCTGGGGAAAACATAAAAGCAACAAGATCTCACTCCAAACATTTTGCACTTTTTACACAATAATTGTAAGATTTCAAAGTTTTTAGGAAAATTAATTATTTAACTTAAAGCCATTAAGTCAAGGTGTATTCTGTTTGCTTTTTTAGGGCAAATAGATCATTATTAAGACTTTTACCCCTCTTTAATTAGGCAAGGCAAGTTTATTTGTATAGCACATTTCATACACAGAGGTCATTTTACAAGTCATTTCAACATATTATTTTAAATTTGAAAAACATTTGAACTTGTTTTTGTAAGTTATAGCAACCCACCGCTATTCCAATTCAATATAGTAAGTTGAAATGAGGTTAAAGGGATACTTCACCGATTTAGCATTCAGCTTTGTATCTGTAGAAACCCGGCAGTATTACTGAATGACCATGTTTCCCTCCATCATTTCCCCCTGAGAGGAGAGATATCTGCATTTTGGTTCTGCAAAAAAGTCCTCCGATGATGCAAAAATCGTCATATTACATCATCGGAGGACTTTTTTGCAGAACCAAAATGCAGATATCTCTCCTCTCAGGGGGAAATGAGGGAGGGAAACATGTTCATTCAGTAATACTGCCGGGTTTCTACAGATACAAAGCTGAATGCTAAATCGGTGAAGTATCCCTTTAAGGTAAAGCTAATTTGATCAAACTTACTGCACATGACTCGCGGGAAAGAGTTCACACACTCTCAGAAATAAAGTTACAAGAACCTGTAAGACAATTTCCTAAATAAAGATAGCCCCTTCCCAAAGGACACAGCATGAGTTCGCCATGTGAACACTGGAAAGCAACTCTCTACGGTTCACGAGAGCACATTTGGTTTTCAAAGATCACACCTTTTGGTTTTCAAAGTCTGATCTGGTGACTGTGGAGGCCATTTGAGTACATTGAACTCATTGTCATGTTCAAGAAACCAATCTGAGATGATTTGCGCTTTATGACATGGCGCGTTATCCTGCTGGAAGTAGCCATCAGAGGATGAGTACACTGTGGTCATAAAGGATGAGCATGGTCAGAAACAATACATGATGCTCATTGGTAATGGGCCCAACGTGTGCCAACAAAACATCCCCACATCATTACACCACCACCACAAGCCTGAATCGTTGATACAAGGCAGGATGGATCCATGCTTTCATGTTGTTGACGCCAAATTCTGACTCTACCATCTGAATGTCGCAGCAGAAATCAAGACTCATCAGACCAGGCAACGTTTTTCCAATCTTCTTTTGTCCAAGTTTTGTGAGCCTGTGTGAATTATAGCCTTAGTTTCCTGTTCTTTGCTGTCAGGAATGACACCCAGTGTGGTCTTCTGCTGCTGTAGCCCATCCGCCTCAAGGTTCGACGTGTTGTGCGTTCAGAGATGCTCTTCTGTGTATCTCGGTTGTGACGAGTGGTTATTTAAATTACTGTTGCCTTTCTATCAGCTCAAGGCAGTCTGCCCAGACAGCAGACGACTCTGGGCCGGATCCGCTCCGGATCTGTGCCGAAGTCAACAGCTCTGGCGCTGATCCGGTGCGGATCCGGCCCAGAGTCGTCTGCTGTCTCGGTGGCCATTCTCCTCTGACCTCTGGCATCAACAAGGCATTTGTGCCCACAGAACTGCCACTCACTGGATATTTTCTCTTTTTCTGACCATTCTCTGTAAACCCTTGAGATGATTGTGCGAGAAAAATCCCAGTAGATCAGCAGTTTCTGAAATACTCAGACCAGCCCGTCTGGCACCAACAACCATGCCACATTCAAAGTCACTTAAATCACCTTTCTTCCCCATTTTGACGCTCGGTTTGAACTGCAGCAGATCGTCTTGACCATGTCTACATGCCTAAATGCATTGATTTGCTGCCATGTGATTGGCAAATTAGAAATTTGCGTTAAGGAGTAGTTGCACAGGTGTACCTAATAAAGTGGCCAGTGAGTATATATATATATATATATATATATATATATATATATATATTCAATTCTAGCTCACAGATGCTCAAACAAAAGAACATTTGTTATATTACAATGAACTGTACCAATAAGAAATGATAAATGTATTTATATACTGTACATATACAGAATTACAGTTTTAAAAATATCTTTTTTGACAAGAATTCACATGTCTTAAGTGAATGTTTGATCTAATATATCTAATATAATTTATATTAGATCCTTGCATTACAGATCTTAAAGCTGTCTGTCTCGATGTCAACCAAACAATAACAGAAAGAAAAAAGTTGAACATACATTGATATTTATGTGTGCTAAATTTAGTTTTACCAGTGATTTTAAGGTTTGGATAGAGTAATTTTGTTTTCAAACCTTAAATTCTTAACTCAAAAATTTACTTTGGTGACTCTATCAAGTTCATTTTGCCAGCATGGGTCACAAAAGATTACAAGATTACAGTGTATTTTATACTGTATACTGTACATATAAAAGACCGCCTTTTATTAAATATTCATGATTTAAATGCATTATAGTTATCACTGAAGTGCAATGAATTATTTTTCACAGAATACTTGCAGCTCAATGCAGGCATAGGCGGAGCTTGCGGTGGAGCAGGCCCCCATTGGCTAAAAGGATTTTTATAAAATAAATTATATTCCACAACAAATATACATAATAATTTTGGTTCTTATACATTTTAAAGCGTTAATTTTAAGATGCTTGTAAAACAGTCATTATTCTGGTAATAATATGTGTATTTATCAAAAGTGGCCCTCTGCAAATCGCTTTTATCCAGCCGCCCAATCACAATGGAGGAGAGGCGGGACAAACAGTACATCGACCAATCGGAACACCCTTCCTCTACTACTGAAAACATAAAAGTTAATATATCTTATTGATAACAACATATAACAGCCCGTGCTACCACAATATGGGTACGCATTGATTAACGAAATTATCTGCAAAATCTGATACTTATAAAACAGTACTTCCGCGGAGGTTTGAATAATAGCAACCAACGCACATAAGCGCCTCCAAAGCGCCATCAAGTGGTCATTTTTCAAAACTGCGCTTTAAAATTAGGCATTGAATTTTGTTGTGTTTTAGAAGTGAAGAAAATGTCCTAAAATGAACTAACCCTGTGATTTTTTTTTGCAATGCATATTTGGGTACGATAACTTAACTTTATTGTTTATAAACTGTAATTCATTATGATTAAGGATGATGCAATATTTGAAAACACTGTTTTATAATAAGAACAGGAGTTTCTAAATACAGTCATTTCACTGATTAGAGTATTCATGATATAAATAAAAACATACAAATAATTGTCCTCATTCTTTACTTTTAACTAAAACGTTTTTTTTTTAATCAGATACACTGCCTTTAAAGGAAAACCAGAAACTTGTTATCAGCCACAAGGAAAGTAATGAATCAGCGAAACGTTCATATAATCTGATGAAACTTAGGGAGCTGTGGGGTATTTTTAACACATGCTGTTTTTTAAGCTGTTCTATGTTCACAGTAAACTTGTCAATGTTTCATAAAGTAAGCAAACAGCAACAAAAATGTAATAAAACATTATTCTGCCAAGCAAGTTCTTCAGAAGCGGATTGGTTGATAACACGTCACAGGTGTATCAGGAGTCAAAGGTCAAGTGTCACATTTGGCAAAGACAGGAATAAATAACAAATATATTTTCTCTTTTATTTGGATCGACCGATCGGCAAGTGACACTCAAGGTCAAGGACAATAAAACAACTTTTGAAATTTGCCTTCAGTTTGCATAACGATTGTTTGAAAGAACAGTGAGGTATGAATGATCTACTGCTTCCGGTGGGATTTCTCAGCATCTCATGAGGTGAACTAATTAGGTCAAAATGATAATAGATAATAAATAACTTTTCAAGTGCAGGTGTTCCCAAGAAATGTATTCCTTGTGCAAAAATGTTTAGTTTAACAACACCTCAGTAAATTAGTTTGTAGCCTATGAGTGGGAGGGGGGTTGGACACTTTCTTCCCTTTAAACCCTTTAGAGACATCTGCAGCAGGCACTTATTTGGACAAGACACGCACTGTCTTGAAACAAAACATCTAATTCTGGCTATATTTCTGAGATGGTCATAAGCTGATTTGCTTATTACTTTCACATGACTACTGAAATCAACCTGATCTCACAGAAATGCGTGAAATGAACACGACCTCTTAACCGCGAATTACGTGGTGGTGGCACGGAATGTGTTGAAATTATGTCTCGGCACCACGGAAACAAGACCCATACAAAGAGGCTATTTTGTCGTGGGGACACACGGATTCCCTGATTTAATGACGTCACACAGTGGGCGGCGGTAAACGTTGTTTTCAACTTTACTAAACGTCCTCTTTTTATAATTTATTATAGTGGATTTATAGCCTAATATAGCCAATTTATTGCAGTGCTATTATGTTTGTCCTAAACATAATACATTCAAAAAATAAAATAAAAATGTTTTTTTTTCAAAAAAATTCAAAAAAAAAAAAAAACCCTTCTGGGTGTGCATCAGAAAATCTGTGTATGTCACAGGCAGGCAAGAGAAACGCTGGGGAATTCAGGTGCTGTAAATCCGGTGGACAGGACTCATCTTGTTATCAAGATAATTTATAAAGATCTTTAAACGAAGGGTCGGAATATCAGATAGTTGACAATGTAAGCAAGTTAATATTTTTAATAAAAAAGTAAAAACGAAATAAGACGAATAGCATACATTATTGTTGTTGCGGTGTGTCACGTGACAACCATGACCCGTCGCCATGGACACAAGGGGTCGGATATTTAAAGTTAAATATTTTTAACTTACGCGTGAAATGGTTGATTTTAAAAATATATATATTCTAAGTAAACAACAACAGCCCACGTTTAGTAAACATTTTTTTATTGAAACTATAAATAAATATTCTGCATCCATTTTAGGTGTGCCACTGTGGGTGGCTCCCGCACACCCCCGTGGCTACGCCCCGGCCGTGACCCAAATCTCGTTCGCACATCATCGGGATATTTATCATCAATTTACAAACGTCGCCAGTCGCCGCATCTTTGTGAGTATACCATTAAACTTCTGTTTGTTCGATATTAAATTCATGATATGTTTTTTATTAATCCAGATCGGCTTCTAAATGTTGTCTGAATTGTATTGGTCATCTATATTACATTCTTTTTGTTCAAAATAAGTTAAACACAACACATTATCAAGTAGTGGGTGATAGCGCGTGATTAAAAGTCACGTTATGTTAGTCACCATTAACATTACGTGACAGATCCTCGATCATTTTATTACATTCATATTTTTGGAATTAACTACCAATGTACTTCTACTGTGGTATTTTGTGTTTATAGTAGGCCTACACAAATCGTACCATGTTTCTACAGTTAGTCTACTTCTACTGTGGTGTTTTGTAGTAAAGTAACAGTAAACTTTATGCTTTTACCACAGTAGTTCAGCCTTTTTATGCATAGTAAAAACAGTAACAACAACACCATGCTTTTAATACATTTGATGTACAATTCAGAAATCTTTAGACATTCAGATCCTTCTTTTTTGGTCAGTTTTATTCTATTGCCGTTTTATTTATTTATTTATCTTATTATATAGTCTTATGATAGTGGATCTTGGGGTTTGTTGTAAATAGTTATTTTTACTTTTAAGAGCCATCACTTGCCAAAGCTCTCCTACTCACTCACTCACTCACTCACTCACTCACTCACTCACCCACTCACTAACTCTCCAACTCACTCACTCACTCACTCACTCACTCACTCACTCACTCACTCACTCACTCACTCACTCACTCACTCTCCTATACGGCTGTGCAGGAAGGTCGTCTGCAGTTCTCATGCGTGTTTCATCAGTGGAGCCGGTTCCGTGATTAGAAGTAATTCACCATCAGCTGCTTTCAGATGGAGCGGCATTTACTACACAGACCCATAGTTCACAGAGAAGCTAGGCAAAATTGCATACATTATCAGAGTCGATTTTCCTCGATTTGAACCCGATTTTGCCTAGCTTCTCTGTGAACAACGAGTCTGTGTAGTAAATGCCGCTCCATCTGAAAGCAGCTGATGGTGATTTACTTCTAATCACGGAACCGGCTTTACTGATGAAACACGCATGAGAATCGCAGACGATTTTTTTGCACAGCCCTACTCTCCTACGCGCGCACACACACTCATACACACACTCACACACACGCACGCACGCACGCACGCACACACACACACACACACACACACACACGCACTCATACGCACGCACGCACGCAACACGCACGCACACGCACACACACACGCACACACACGCACACACACGCACACACACACACACACACACACACACTCTCTCTGTTTGTCCCTCTTTCAATTTGTTTTGCCTATTTCTATTTGCATTCTTCATTCTTTCAATATGGCATCTTCAGGTTTTGACCAGTTATGTCAGGAAGCTGCAACTATTTCAAAGCATCTTGAAATGAAAGCTGACAATGCTGAACTTGAAGCAGCTACCAGGGAGGCTGAAGAAATTCTACAAATGTTCAATCCTCCACTGGTAAAGTTAATAACATTTCAGTTTTCTTCTTCATTTGGTTAATTTTTTATTTACACTTAAAGATACAATTTGTAAAATGCGCCAAAAGATGGCGCCAGATCAAACAAAAACACTGATGTTGTTTACTGACGCTCTGGAGCAGCGTGGAATTATGGGATTTGTAGTCTTTAACTTTAGCCATATCAGACGAGAACGAGAAATCACGTTGATGGATAAGGTAATCAAGTCTTATAAATGTTGCGTTTGATGACATAGTTTATTTCATTATGTAAGTTTATATGTGATGTTCAAAACGAAATTGTTAGTCATATTGATATTACAGTATTAGTCCAAATTCGATGGTAAACACAGCTCAGAATTAAGTTTTCAACTTACAATCTACAATGATTTTTCACATAATGTATTGACAGTACAAATCTTATTGTGAAGTGTCTTAAAATGACCATTTATATTGCTGTACAATACCTTTTGATGTGCATATCCTCCGCGGGAAGACGCGCTGATTACAATCTACACACTAATGTTGTGATCAATATAATAGCATACGTTTTTTGAAGGGTTACGAATCAAAACAACTCACCCATCGCGTAAAACACAAGCAGGATCAGAATCTCGGTCTAGTTAAATGTTGTCGTGAAGCTCTTCTCCATCCAGATAATGCAACAACAAACTGATCCTCCCTCGTTTTGTTCCAAACTCTTCTTGGGTCGTTTGGTTGGCCCGTACGCTTACAGGAGCTGACACAACCAGCGGCAGACGGTACAGAGATATCCATAAGTCCATAAGCAAGCGCGTAGTTCCGCATTTGTCCACGACACTGGCTGCGTCCGAAACCTCAAGACTGTGAGGACTGTGAGGACTTGTGGCCTCGCTGCCTCATGAGGACATGACTTCGGACTCAGAGAAAGGCTTTCCGACGCACTTCAAAGGCAGCGTGTTTGAAATATAAACAGAGAGCGCCTTTGTGATAACTAATCACATATTTGAAAACTACAATACTAATTTCTCGCTAGAAATGAAATTAAAATGCTTAAAAAGTGAAAATATACGTTTATTTTCACTAAATTTGTGCTCCAGCCGCTTCCTTGGCTGCCATTTTATTTTTTCGAGCTCGACCACTGTTCTTATGTGGGTTACGTCAGTAAAGGCGGTGACAAAGGGTCACATGGATATTAACGTCATTGACAGGAGACTGCACTGCCCCGTGTCAATGTTTTTAATGGAAATTTTCTCACGATTTACAAGTAGTTGAAAACATTACAGATATTGATAGTAATTAGCTGGACAAAATATATAACACTGGCCTAGTGGTTTTTAACTATATTACTGCAAATATCTTACAAATTGCACCTTTAAGTTGCTTTAATAAATGTATATTTTTATCTGTTCATAGATTTCCAAGTCCTTAATTTCAATCACTTTTAGCATTTTATTTTAACATGTTTATTTCCAATTTTTTTTTCATCTGAAAAAGAAGACCAAACGAGCGATTTCCTGGACTCAACAGACACATTGAACTTTGCACTGCATTTCAAAGGTAATATTGGTTATATAAAATATTTGTATATCCACAGAAATGGACTCAGGTCCGTAATAGTGCCAATATACGTAATATAGTTTTATAAAATAATATAGTTTTATAAAATTGATTGTTGTCTGTTGTTACATCTGTAGCCAGCTCCTCAGCCGCAACACCGAGAACCAGAGTTGAGGTCAATGTACTGCTGAGAAAAGTGCAAGATCTGTTTAACCAAAAATATAGTAAGCATATGTTCAAACACTTTTTAAGTCTTGATAACCTAATATACCTTCATGTTTTCATGGCATTATTATTAAATCAATAACTTATTTGTGTCCATCAACCATACGATTATGACACATTACCGACTGTTTACAGCCGATACACTGGCTATTAACAGGATGGGAGAGTTACAATTGTCCAACTGTGTTACAATGTGTAACATGTACATGCATGTGTTTGCCCGTGTCTTTCAGAGGATGCCGGAGGTACTGGAAGGCTCCCCTGGTAAATCAAGGCATGACAGTTAAAGTTGCAGGACTGCCCAACAGCCTCAAAAAGCCATCCTATTATGGAAGGAACCAGTTGGAGGCCATTTTGCAAGCTGCTGAGGAGATTTCATTTGAAATCAGTAAGTGAGATTAACAGTAGTTTTGTGTCTCCAGCTGAGTTTCGGCAGATCATTTGGCTCTATGCAAAGTGGGAAAAATAAGTTAACTAAACAATAATACAGGCCTACATGTGAGTCCCCACAGGGTTTAGATTAATCCAGCACTAGGCCTATTGCTAGGTTATATTAGGGCATTCAAGTAGTTTTTACAAACAAACCTTACAAAAAACATTACTGGTGTGCATCTTGAGACAATGTTAAGATATATCAGTGCAAGATGTGTTTAAATTAAGACAGATCAAGCATGCATTTTAGTCTGGGACTAGGATAAGACCTGACTAGGAAACTGCCCCTATATCTCTAAAGCAGAACATAAGCTCAGTCTAAAATAAAATCATGTATTTTTAGGGCTGTCACACATTCAAATTAATCATGCACATTAAAAATACACCATAACAACATTTAAAATCATTGTGTTAGACTTAGCTTAAGAAAAGAAAAATAAGGCTTGATAAACATTCACCAAGTGTATTTTTTTTGCAAATAGCGTACAAGGGGTGCAGTGTTTAAGAATGAAAAAGTAAAGATTTTAGGATATTATTTAATAATTATGAAAAGACCATCATGTAATATTAGACACCAAAAACCAAAGTGGAGAAGATGATCATTTATTAATTTTTGCGTCTGATATGAACGTAATACATTAAAACCAAGAAAGTAAATATAAAAATGAACACTTTTCAGAAGTTTAAACTGTGATTCTGTTAAGCACAAGCAAACATGCTGAAAAAGAAACTACAGTGGATTATATCAAAAACCATCAGGACATCAACATGGCCATAATTTAGTGAATCCTCACCTCCAGATGAAGTAATAAACTGGACTGATGATTTAAATGTTGACATAGTCATATGTGCGTGGTTAACTCTCCGGATTTTGTTATGTTTCGTAGCTCTGCTTCACTCGTTTATTTCTCCACAGAAACTGTTTGGTTACAGTGTCGCGTGAGCTGCAGACTGCGAGCAGATTGGATTTCATTTGGCGCTACGCAGACCGTTTGGTGACGTCAACGTACAGCGAGAGCGATTAGAAAGCAGACTTCTCTGTGTGATTTGTCGAATCGCTCTCGCGGTACTCTGATGTCATTCTTTTGGCTGTTGTTGAACCACATGAATACACCCGTCTGCTTTACAGTCACTTTTGCGCCGTGATAATTTGATTTCATATGATGATCGTGTAACCCCTTTAAATTGAACACTACTTTCATGTGTAATTTAATTTGTGAAACATTTTTGATTTGTACATTTTGAAAGAGACTCATGTAATTGGTGCAGTACCATTCCAGCCCACTAGAGGGCAGTTGACTTAAGTGTATTGAGTGAACTGGCTGCTTTTAGTTCAGATGAAGAAGCCAGCTGGACATGCATCCATGAGGTCGGAGTGATGTTCCAGAAAAATCACTTAATCTTGATATTTCCTATGTTAAAATGTGTTAATTCTCTACTTAATGATGTTATAAATCATTCAGGTTGGAAATGCATCCCAGATCTGGTGAAAGATTTGATTTTTTCGGTTGATTTACCGTGTTTCTTTATGAGAACTCTGGTGAGTTTGTTGTTTATTAACTATTTTAGTTAATCTAATATCAATCCTTCTCTATATGTGTTTTAAAACCCAATTAGAGTTACCTATGAAGTTTGAGAAGCATATTTATGTATATTAAGAGAGTTAAATTTGTGAACGAATCTAATAAGTCTGTGTTGGTTAAATGATTTCATCATTTATGAGTATATACACGGAAATGAGAGAAAGAAAGTTGTTATATAACAATATTGTCACATATTTGTATACTTTTAGCTGTTTAAGTGTTCACATTGTCATACATTGCGTTTATATTTGTACTGGTGAACATTTCATGTTGCTTAAGGTAAATATGTGTGTTTAAATGTTAAAATGAAGAGATCTGCTTAATGTTATCTGCATTATTTTGTGCAGATTGGGTTTTATGAGTGGATTTTGATTCTGCATCGTGACCTACTTTTGATTGGCGAGCCAGAGCCCTTTTTGATCTACACACGTGGAGTGAACCCACGCCCCCTTGTGGATTTACGGGATATAACAGCTAAGCTGTGATCTCACACACTTTGTACACACTACCCGGGTAGAAAAATTTACAAAAAGGCCTTTACACACATTCACATTGAGAACTGTTTCAACACACATGGATATCTGAGGACAGTATATATACACAGGATACAAGAGACTTTGGGACATTTTATTTTATTTTTATTTCCTCTTTATTCTATCTTGAGCTCAATATCAAGCACTTTCTCCCACCCTTAATCGTGGTATTAAGAGTATCTGTTTAAATTGTGGGAATAGTTATTTCCAAAGTTTTTTTCTGAATTTTCAATTAAAATGCCGGCTGTTAAATTTCATTTATAACTTGGCTCAGTGTCATTCTATCCTCCTAGAGACGAACCTAATTTATCCTTTGAACTCTAAGTACAAATTCAATTATTATTCTTTGTACAGTATTACGGTGTTACATCGAGCCTTTTCGTGGCGAGCCAGCCAGGAGGATAAATACAGCCTGAGCACACATTTTTATTTTTTCCAAGTGACATTTTATTTCCTGTAAAATTCTTTTTGAAAGAGAAAGGCTTTTGATAGCAAAATGAGTGTCTCAGATGTTGAAAGGCGCTACCATGTCAAAGCAAATTGTTCTGTATGTGTGTTAGGTGTCACTGATACAGATACCGATGATGATATTGCTGAAACTCTCAAAAAGTATGGGGTTGTAGTGAAAATAGTGAGGGTAGCCCCTAGCGCTGTACAGTCAGGGCAGCCAACTGCAATAGTAGAGTTTGATACACATACTCCTGTTTTAAGCCTGGAGCCAGAATTACCTCTAGAGGTTAACAATGTGCGAAACCCCACAGTGACTTGGCATATAGATACTGTCAAAGTGTTAGCTCCACTCACTAAACAGTCACATGCCCAAGCTGAGCACTCTTCTCTGGATTCCAGTGATGTCAGTAGTGGTGACGTTGATTCAGATGTCACTGATCAGAGCGCTTCCATCCTGCAAAGACGCAAAGGAAAATCACAGCTTAAAAGAGGAAAAGTGAAATCCACTGTCCCAAAATCTGACAGCATATCTGATCTAGTAGTAAGGAAAAAGACTTCAAAGCCCACATTGAATGTACTTACCACAGATGAATTAAACCCACCTGAGGTGCAACGCATAGTTGTCGAACATGTCATTAAAAATGACACTTCTGCAGTGCAAACACATTCAAAATGGCTGCGTTCCTTTTCTGGTAGGGTTCCAAAACCCCCCGGTGAGGCTGACTTTGATACATGGTGCCTCCATGTTGACCTTCTACTACAAGATTCTCTGCCTCCAGATGTTCAGCGGAGAAAGATCCTTGAAAGTCTCTTACCCCCAGCCTCAGATGTAGTCAAACAATTGGGTTCCACTGCTCCTCCAAAAGATTATGTAAAGCTCCTTGATTCTGCTTACGGGCTGGTAGAGGATGGCGATGAGATCTTTGCCAGGTTCCTAAATACTCACCAGGATGCCGGTGAAAAAGCTTCCGACTACTTACAGAGATTACAGACCATTCTTAGCACTGCTGTCAGGCGGAGCGGAGTAAAGGAGTCCTCTGCAAATCGGCACCTACTAAAACAGTTCCAACGTGGGTGTTGGGATCACTCTTTGATACTTACTCTTCAGCTTGAGTCTAAGGCAAGAACACCACCTGACTTTGCTGAGTTGTTGTTGCTTTTAAGAACTGAAGAAGACAGAAGAGCTGCAAAGCTTGACAGGATGCAGAGACACATAGGTAGTTCGAAGCATAAAGCTGCCAGTCATGTCCAGTTAGCTACAAATGTCTCTGCTTATGGTGATTCTGGATTATTGCAAGCTTGTCTGTCTGAGACTGAGGCCTTGAGAAGGCAGGTGGCCGATTTAAAATTGCAGTTAGAATCTTCAAAATCTAAAAAGAATGAGAGACATGAACCTGAATTAGTGAAAAGTCCAAAGCAAATGCCAGCTAAAGTTGAGACAAATGTGCAACATGTAACAAGTAAACCGCCAAAGCCGTGGTTCTGCTTTAGATGTGGAGAAGATGGCCATGTAGCCAGACTCTGTGAAGGCTCCATAAACAAAGCCCTTGTAGACAGAAAGTACAAAGAGCTAAAAGCTAAACAGGATGATTGGACAAAGAGAACTGGCATGCCGTTAAACCAGAGCGGGTTTCAGTAATGGGACATACTGGGACCCTTTGCCAAATAAAGTGTCCCAATGAATTGAAAAGAGAAGCTATACAAAATCAAAACCCTTCCAATGGTTTAGCTAATGATAGTGAGCTAACTTCTAGTATCATAGGTCCCAAATGTACAGCTGAAATCATCATTGAAGGAAAGCCTTGTATTTCCCTTCTTGATTCAGGGTCACAGGTTACAACTGTGTCCAAGTCTTTTTATGATACTTACTTATCATCCTGTCCAATCCTTTCTTTAGACAATCTTATTGAGGTTGAGGAAGCTGGCGGGCAGACCGTGCCGTATTTGGGCTACATAGAAGTTGACATGCATTTTCCTGAAGATATCACCGGAAAAGCTGAAACTGTCACCACACTAGCCCTTGTCATTCCTGATTACAAATTCAATCTTGAAATCCCAGTACTTGTCGGCACTAACACTCTTGATATTTTGTTCAGATCTTGTGCCACAACCAGAAATGGCCATACTGTTCTTAAAGGACTACCTCCATACTCCGCTTTAGTCCAAACCCTGTTGCGCAGACACACCATTGAACAACGAAATGGAAAAGTGGGCCAAGTCAAACTGAACAGGAGACAGAGCATCAAAATACCTGCTGGTCAAAAGATGGTTTTGGATGGATACGTGAGGGGCGTGTCTACAGCCACAAATGCATCCCTTGTGGTGGAGCCATGCGCTCACTCCAACCTTCCTAGTGGCTTATTTTTTTGCAGTTATGTCCTCACGAGTCCTAGAAGAACGTCATTTAAAGTGCCTATTCTTCTTCAGAACGAAACTGCCCATGAAATAACACTTCCAAGAAAGTGCTGTTTAGCTGAGCTTTATGTTCCATCTGTTCTGTCATCACTGAAGGAGACTCCTGTGGAAGAGAAAGAGTCAAAATTTCTTCCCTCTGCAGTGGTTAGCTGCAATGCCATGTGTTCCACTAACCATGATAATAAGATCTCTTTTGATTTCACCAACTCACCTCTCTCTGAAGAGTGGAAAAACAGGATTACAGAAAAGCTTCATTCCATTTCTGACGTCTTTGCAACAAATGATCTTGATTATGGACATACCACAGCAGTTAAGCACAAAATTCGCCTTTTTGACCCAACCCCTTTTAAACAACGGGTGAGACCTATCCATCCTTCTGATTATGAGGCTGTAAGATTACATTTACAGGAACTCAAAGATGCAAATATCATTCGGGAGTCTGAAAGTCCATTCGCCTCACCCATAGTTGTGGTGAAAAAGAAAAATGGGTCCATCCGCCTCTAGATAGATTATCGGAAGTTGAATAATCAAACAATAAAGGATGTCTATGCACTGCCCAACATTGAAGAGACGTTCTCCGCCTTAACAGGATCTAAATGGTTTTCAGTTATGGACTTGAAATCTGGGTATTATCAAGTCGAGGTAGAAGAGGAGGACAAACATAAGACAGCAGTTGTGACACCAATGGGTTTCTGGGAATTTAACAGATTGCCACAAGGGGTCACAAATGCACCCAGCACTTTCCAACGTGTCATGGAAAAATGTGTGGGCAGCCTGCACCTGAAAGAAGTTCTTGTCTTTCTTGACGATCTAATTGTTTTCTCAAACAGTCTGGAGGAACATGAAGAACGCCTCATGAGAGTCTTAAACAGATTAAAAGAGTTCGGTCTTAAGCTTTCCCCTGATAAGTGTCATTTCTTCATGAAATCAGTGAAGTATCTTGGCCACATTGTTTCGGAAAACGGTGTGGAGACTGACCCAGATAAAATCTCGGCACTTACTACCTGGCCGAAACCCACAAACATCCGTGAACTGAAATCATTCTTAGGATTCACTGGGTGTTATCGGAGATTTGTCCGGGACTACTCAAGGATTGCAAAGCCTCTAAATGCACTTACGGCTGGTTATTGTCCACACCGGAAGAAAAAAGATTCCAGATCTCCCTCCAACATTGACTTTAAGAAGCCTTTTGGTAGCAGGTGGACACCAGAGTGTGATGTTTCTTTTCAGACTTTAATTGAGAAGCTCACCAGCGCTCCAGTGTTAGGGTTTGCAAATCCTAAGTTGCCGTACATCCTTCACACAGATGCCAGCCTGCAAGGCCTAGGAGCTGCCTTATATCAAGAGCAAGAAGGCCATCTGAGGGTTATCGCATTTGCCAGCAGGGGGCTATCAAATTGTGAGAAACGTTATCCCACCCACAAGCTGGAATTTTTAGCCTTAAAGTGGGCCATAACTGAAAAATTCTATGATTACCTGTATAGAGTTGAGTTTGTTGTCATGACAGATAATAACCCGCTGACGTATATACTGACATCAGCCAAGCTCGATGCTGCTGGACACCGTTGGCTTGCTTCTTTATCAAATTTCAATTTCAGCCTTCAATATAGAGCAGGAAAGAAAAACCTGGATGCCGATGGACTGTCCCGTCGACCACACCCTCAATCAAATGCAGATTTCAGTTGTGAAGCTGAAGATGATCGTGTTTCTCAATTCCTTGCTCAGTTTATGAGAGAAGGGAATGGAACCTCATTTCCAAGTGAAGCAGTGAAAGCTATTGGCAGGAGACATCAGTTGCATGAGCTTGAAAGAGAGGAAGGAGAAGGAGATCCGATACTTACTGCTGTGGAGTGTTTGGCCATGAATGCTGATGCCATTCCAACTGAGTTTGTGCAGGCAGATTTACTTCCTGGGTTGAGCACTCTCCCCAGGATGTCACCGCAAGAGTGGATTGCTGAACAGTCACAGGATCCTATGATAAGCCGAGTGATTGAACTTTTAAAAACTGGCACACGACTCTCTTACCGCGTCAGACGTAGAGAACCCAGAGAAGTGCAGTTGATGCTCAGAGTTATGGGCCAATACACCTTCATAGATGGAGTACTATACAGGAAACGTACTGACCGAGGAAATCAGTTCCATCAACTTGTCCTTCCACAGAAGTTCAGAGAAATTGCACTGGAAGCCCTGCATGATTCAGTAGGTCATATGGGAGGAGAGCGTACTTTGGATCTGGTCCGCACCCGCTTTTACTGGCCAAGGATGTTTCTAGATGTGGAACACAAAGTCAATACATGTGAAAGGTGCATCAAGAGAAAAGCCAAAGCCCAAAGAGCATTTCCTTTAGTTAATATTGAGACCAGCAGACCTCTAGAACTTGTCTGTATGGACTATCTCTCTCTCGAACCGGATGGCCGTGGTACAAAGAACATCCTCGTTATCACGGACCATTTTACTAAATATGCAGTGGCAGTCCCAACATCTGACCAAAAAGCCAAAACCGTGGCTAAAACTCTGTGGAATAACTTCTTTGTACACTACGGGATCCCAGAACGTTTGCACAGCGATCAAGGACGTGATTTTGAATCGGCTGTAATAAAAGATCTTTGTCTCTTGTTAGGGATAAAGAAGACGCAAACTACTCCTTACCATCCGCGTGGAAATCCCGTAGAGCGGTTCAACCGCACACTGCTTCAAATGCTTGGAACCCTTCAAGAGGAAGATAAAGTGAGATGGCGTGATCATGTTCAACCGCTGGTACACGCCTATAACTGTACCAAGAATGACACAATTGGTTTCTCTCCTTACCAGTTAATGTTTGGGAGACAGCCAAGCCTTCCCATTGATGTGGCTTTTGGTATTCAACCAGAAGGAGGAAAGAAAGTTACTTTCAATGAGTACATCAAGAAGCTGCAGGAAAGTTTACAGGAAAGTTACAAGGTTGCTGTTGAGCACAGTAAGAAAACAGCCCTTCGTAACAAAGAGAGGTATGACCTGAAAGTAAGAGAATCTACCTTGCATGCAGGCGACCGTGTCCTTGTGAAAAATGTGGGCATAAGAGGAAAACATAAGCTTGCTGACAAATGGAGTAATACAGTCTATCAAGTGGTCAAGCAGATAAATGATTCACCTGTTTATGTAGTAAAGCCTTTTTCTGCAAATGGTCCTGAAAGAACTCTTCACCGAGATTTGCTTTTGCCCTGCGGATTTTTGACTTCCTCAAATTCATCAGATGAAATTGACAAACCTAAGAGTGAGGAAAGGATCCCTTGTTCTGGAGAGACATTTGAAATGAGTGAATCTGACTTTCCAGATGAAACTGTCCAAGAATCAGTTCTAGACATTATGTAGCAGATGTAGATTATTATTTCCCTCAATCCACACCAGACACACCATATCCTACCATTACCATTATTCGAGAATTACCTTACAAAAACCCCACAGATGAGGATACCAGTCTGACCACACTGAACCCTAATGCAAATCCCTTGGAACCTTCAGAAAACAGTAATGTTGTGTACTTACCTGAGGAAACCCTGAAAAAAAAAACAATTTGTTTGAAACAAATACGGAAAACTTACCTGTTGAGAGACTGGTTCAGAAAGTTGTGGATGCTGATGAAGAAAATACGAAAAACTTACCTGTTGAGGAACTGGATCCCAAAGTTGTGGATGCTGATAATGCGTCTACTGGAGAGTTGATCCTAAATAGTACTGAACCTGTTGAACAGAAACAGGATGAAACAGAAAATAGACCAGAAAATTGTGAAACTGTAAATGTGGACACTGAGGATGAGAACAATGATATACCTGTTCCAGAAGTGCCAGAACTTAGACGTTCTGCAAGACATAGGGAACCACCTGACAGATTAAACTATAAGTCATTAGGAAGTCCCTTAGTGCTAGTCATGCATTCCCTACTAAGTGGGTTAGACAAAGCATTTTCTCAGGCCCTTGAACCAAATGATTTTCCTGAGCTTAGGTTGTTTGCTCCTGATAAATCAATTATTATGTAGATAGACTACATGCGAGGACGCATGCAGGTTCAGGAGGGGAGGATGTAACCCCTTTAAATTGAACACTACTTTCATGTGTAATTTAATTTGTGAAACATTTTTGATTTGTACATTTTGAAAGAGACTCATGTAATTGGTGCAGTACCATTCCCACCCACTAGAGGGCAGTTGACTAAAGTGTATTGAGTGAACGGGCTGTGTTTAGTTCAGATGAAGAAGCCAGCTGGACATGCATCCATGAGGTTGGAAATGCATCCCAGATCTGATAAAAGATTAGATTTTTTCGGTTGATTTACCGTGTTTCTTTATGAGAACTCTGGTGAGTTTGTTGTTTATTAACTATTTTAGTTAATCTAATATCAATCCTTCTCTATATGTGTTTTAAAACCCAATTAGAGTTACCTATGAAGTTTGAGAAGCATTTTTTATGTATATTAAGAGAGTTAAATTTGTGAACGAATCTAATAAGTCTGTGTTGGTTAAATGATTTCATCATTTATGAGTATATACACGGAAATGAGAGAAAGTAAGTTGTTATATAACAATATTGTCACATATTTGTATACTTTTAGCTGTTTTAAGTGTTCACATTGTCATACATTGCGTTTATATTTGTACTGGTGAGCATTTCATGTTGCTTAAGGTAAATATGTGTGTTTAAATGTTAAGATGAAAAGATCTGCTTAATGTTATCTGCATTATTTTGTGCAGATTGGGTTTTATGAGTGGATTTTGATTCTGCATCGTGACCTACTTTTGATTGGCGAGCCAGAGCCCTTTTTGATCTACACACGTGGAGTGAACCCACGCCCCCTTGTGGATTTACGGGATATAACAGCTAAGCTGTGATCTCACACACTTTGTACACACTACCCGGGTAGAAAAATATACAAAAAGGCCTTTACACACATTCACATTGAGAACTATATTTACACACATGGATACTTGAGAACTGTTTCAACACACATGGATATCTGAGGACCGTATATATACACAGGATACAAGAGACTTTGGGACATTTTATTTTATTTTTATTTCCTCTTTATTCTATCTTGAGCTCAATATCAAGCACTTTCTCCCACTCTTAATTGTGGTATTAAGAGTATCTGTTTAAATTGTGGGAATAGTTATTTCTAAAAAAAATTCTGAATTTTCAATTAAAATGCCGGCTGTTAAATTTCATTTATAACTTGGCTCAGTGTCATTCTGTCCTCCTAGAGACGAACCTAATTTATCCTTTGAACTCTAAGTACAAATTCAATTATTATTCTTTGTACAGTGTTACGGTGTTACAATCGCATCGCGCAGTGCCGCATGAAGTCAAATGCACCAAATAGCTGACTGTATATGAGGTTAAACCCGCCAAAGTAGCAAGTGGAGCATGCGAATGGTGAGTGATTCACAGGGGCGCCCGCTAGCAATTTTGGGCCCTATGAAAGAAGAGGGGGTCAGGCCCCCACCATACCCATTTCGCACCAAACATACAATCCAACCTAGCTATTCAAAATCTTTGTCTGTAATTCAATAATACAGAACTATTTATTTTGCTATTGTTATGACCACAATTATCAGTATTTATAGACACCTACAATGTCTGCAGCTAAGATAATTTATTGTGCAATGTAAATTTAATTGAAAAATACAGTACATTCATCGAATATTCAGAGAAAATACAACGTTCTTAAAGATTAAAGATAGATGTGACCATGCCTGTGAAAACCCAGCTGAAGTATTTCTTTGTGATTTACTGTTTCCTACATAAATTCATCCTACATAATGTAAAGAACATTTTGTGAAAATATAAACTTGATATCTTTAATGTTGACTGAGTAATGTCATGTCGGCAATTGAAATCATAGTGAAATTAATGCTTGAAATTAAACTGTGATGCTTTTTATTTCACAATAAGATTTGAGACTTAAGTCTTATTTTCACAGGCAGTCTCAGTGACATACTGTATACTTGAGCTGTTACACACACCAATAACATTGTAACATTTAAAAATGGCGAACAACAACAATGCATCTTTTCTATACAGTTACCTTATGCCTCAAATAAGACTGGGTCAAAAATGCTTGACCAAAGCCTGTATTATAATTATTAGCATTATTTATAAGGTAAAGAACAAGTTTCACACACCAGCAGCTTCAGTAAAGCAAAAATAACGACGGATCATTGAAACTGTGAACTTGAGAAAACAGCTATACTGTTATTAAATGATTCTTCAGACTGTTTTTTAATCAACGGGACTTAGAATAAAATGAATGACAACTATAGCAGATAACAACATAGATTTCCATTGATTTATTAAAGCTGTTGCAAGGTGAGAAGCTTTAATATACATAACTGGACTAGTTTAGCCTTCGTTGCATTTCAGTTTTATCACAATCAACTCGATTCACGACTGCATAAAAATACTTCCTTGGCATATTGCGTTACAAAACATTCGCATTTCCGATCGCATTTCTAGTTTATGTTAATTAGCTTATACGGGCTACGTTAATTAAAACAGCTTATAAGGGCTGAATTCGCGTTAGAATCATAACATAAAACAGGAAACGTAAATCACCTTGTTTATTTTTAAACTGAGGTGAACAGAGCGAAGACTTTACAGTGGAAAGAACACTGCATTGTATTGCTCCAGCGTCACATTGTGTAAACTGCATTTATAGTAAGGAAGCGCACATATGCAGATATCATAGCAAATAGCAGTAAATACACACACCTTGCTCTCTTCTGAAGTTCACGCGCACTGTGAGACCATGGATTGAAGACGGCGCTAACACGTAAAGACGGGGCGGAGCTAAGAGGGCTCAGCTTAAGGGGGTTGCGTTTGAGGCACAGTCCTTGGCTGGGGCCCTCAAAAGTTCATGGGCCCTTAGAATCGTCCTAACTCCAGCACCCCCCCCCCCCCTTACGGCGCCCCTGTTTGGTACTGCATTTAATTCGTTAATATATATATGTCAGTCATCTTGGTGCTGAATATGACATGCTGAGTTTACTGCTTTTGAAACCCATAGATGCTAGTACAATAGCGAATAGGCCTACGCGAAATGGGAGTCATGAATGAGCTTTATAGATAAAGAGAAAGAGCAACGCGAAAATGAAGCGCTCAGTATGAAAAAGATTACTAGAGTAGGCTATGGTCTTGTAACTCAGTTTTTTTCTTGTTTGTTTGTAACGTTAATCTTACGTGATACACCGGTATACGCAGTATATCCACTAGTAATGGTCAAGGACGCACCCATTTCTTTCTCTTCTTTTCTTGTTTTCGCGATTTTTACCGTCTTGTCTATGTTGCATTCACACGAATCCAAACCTGACTAAAAGTAAACTCTTTTGATCGGCCCCTTTGAGCCAATCAGATGTGAGGAAAAACGAGGATCAGTCCAAGTTGGGAGGGGCCACTCTTATCCCCCCTCAAGATTTGAAGAATTGGTTTGGCCAGGTCTGAAACAGACACAGCGTCCCGCTGCAGCTGAGCGCCTGGTCAGGCATTTAAAAAAAAAAAACTTTTTGACCTCCGGCCGGTTCGGACTGAAATGGACCGGCCGTTCGGGATTGCTCCCGGAACTCCCGATGGCCAGTCCGCCCCTGATTACAACCAATAAAATTTCCATTATAACCATTATATTTATAATTATAATTTAATGGTTTCAATCAGTTTATAAAATCTGAAGAATTGATGTGATGTTTTTATTGTTTTTCTAGCAGAGTATTAATAAATAATTGACCATAATGTAGTTTATTTTTTAGTCAGATATCAGTTACTAATCAGGGCTGCGTTCCCCGAAACCTTCTTAGCTCTACGTCGTTCTTAAGTTGTACCTTAAGCTGTACCTTATCGTTAATACGTGTTTCCCGAAACGTTCTTAGTTACGTATCACTTCTGTAAGTCGTTCGTTCGGAAGGTTGGTCTGAAGCACTCTTAGCTATACCTTATCCCACTTGACTCCGCTAGGGGCCATGACTGTGATAAAAGCTTGTGTAGATTGCAGTCTATATAACTAAATATCTGTTAAAAAAAAGTTGAAGTACACTCCGTGTTAAATTAGGCATTTTTTATTTAAAGAATAAAACATTCACATAATTAGACATTATTACACTGATGGTTGTTAGATTTTTAATATTTTTTCCAAAGGAACATCAGCTTTAAAATGATTACAGGCTAAAGAAACTATTAAAAAAAAACATTTTGGGTGAAGGAGTTGGTGAAACTATGGCAGCTATACAGCGAATCTTACTTTGTGCATTTTAAATCCGTTAAATCTTTAGTTTACCGGCTATTTTAGCTGCAATAAAACAAATCAAGTAAAATCGCATGCCACGGGAGCACATTCATCACAAAATCATAATTGTTGATTTTCCTAAATATTATTATTGATGTTAGGTCGACTTTGCATCGAAGTTTTTAATGTTAGGCAGCTGCATGCCATATTCTTTATAAACACTCAAAAGAAAATGCTCCACTTGATTATTGCTTGTAGGTCAACAAATTTCAACATTAAAACTAATCAAAGCTAAAATCTAAAGCAATCATAATATATATTTATATATCATATAATATACATATTTTATGTTATATTTAAGGTAAACAGACAGGCGCGGCTCCAGAAATGCGTCTATTAAGCGTTACCCGCATTGTAAACCGCTTGCGCATCCAGTGTCCACATAAACGCGTGAACTAATGAACAACAATTGTTTTTATATATTTTAAGTGTAATGCCAAGCCAGGTGACTTGCACGACCCACCTTATTCCCCTGTGCAATGCATTTATTGGGAACCCCTAATATAAATTATCCTTTAAAGTGAAGGAATAATGGATGCATTGGAGCAGTTTATGCATTATACTTTTGGACATGAAGTTGAGAGTTTTGCATGGGTTTGATATAAAATAAAATATACAAGGTTTATATTAAGTTGTTTGCAATTTGAAATATTTTTACCAGATATTCCTAATAAATGTAACTTGAACTATTTCTGAAATGTTTCTTTAATAAATAACACCGCTATCTCATAGAGCAGCAAAGTACCTATTACATAAAGTGAACAATTGATTGTCGAGCAATCGATATCAACCTATTCAGCACCATCGCCATGGACAGCACCTGGTAACGTCGTACGTAAGAAAGTATACCTTAAGAAACCCGCTAAGGTACAGTTCGGGAAACACGCCTAGAAAAGGTAAACCTGTAGTTAAGGTTTAACTTAAGAGTCTTCGTAGCGCGCTAAGGGAGAACGTTATCGGGAAACGCAGCCATGATCTTTTTAATCTTTTCTTTATTCCCTCTATAAACAGACGACAGACTCTTCTACATCGGCCCCAGTAGGCAGTTCATGCGTCTAGTTGTCCTGTCAGAGGAAGAGAAGTTGTCTGTTCTCGAGGAGTGCCACAATAACCCTGAAACTGGCAATCAATGTGGTGTCAGAGGCACTCAAAACAGGGTAACTGCTGGCTACTACTGGTCTACAATAATCCACGATGTAAAAGAATGGGTAAGATACTAGACTTATCTACTTTATCCAGTTTATTTTTTATCCAAGTATCTGTACTTAAGATCTGTTCCCACCACCAGCTGTCAGATACCTTCTTCACAAAAGTTATGTTTATTGTCCTCACCAACCTTTTTCAACTGGCTACTTTTCTAGACATTTTGTGTTGCTTTTTAGGTGAGATCTCGTCACCGCTGCGTATTAAATGATCCCATTAAGACTTTTGTGCCAGTCTTGCATTCAATTAAGGTAAAATTTACAGTGTTTTGGAATACTGATGAAACTAACAAGCTAGTTTCAAGCGTGTGTGCAGTTTTACCAGCATTTGACTGATGCTAATTCTCTGGCATGCAGGTGAAAGAAGCTCGGGAGGTGCTTGGTTTGGATTTAATTGGACTGCTGCCAGAAACCGCACGCAGCAACAAGTATGTCCTTACCATGACCGACCTGTACACCAAGTGGGTGATTGCAGAACCCATGCAATCGAAGACAGCGGCTGAGGTGTCTGCAATAGTAACCACAAAGTTGTACTTGTTCGGCATGGTTAGGAAAATCATCACAGTCCAAGGGAAGGAATTTGTTAACAAGGTAGTAACAAATTTTTAAAGTTTTTTCCACTATTCTTCTAGGGGTGTCAACAATAATCGATTCGGCAATGCATCGCAATGCAGGATTCAGCATCGATGCAGCAAAGTGCCATAATCGATTATGTCACTGTTTATTTTCTGGCCTCGAGTGGACAATAAAGTTGTGAAGTTTCAATTACTTCTGGGGGCATAACAACAACAATCAAGATGGCTGAGGCGGAGAGAGATGACAGTGATAGATGGGTAAACAAAAACGCACCCATAGTTTTCCATGGAAAGTGGACATACAGTGGGGCAAAAAAGTATTTAGTCAACCACCAATTGTGCAGGTTCTCCCGCTTGGAAAGATGGGAGAGGCCTGTGATTTTCGTCATGGGTGCACTTCAACTGTGAGAGACAAAATGGGGAAAGGGATCCAGAGGATCACATTGTCTGATTTTTTGAGAATTTGTTTGCGATTTATGGTGGAAAATAAGTATTTGGTCAATAACAAAAAAGCAAGATTTCTTTCTCTCACAGACCTGTAACTTCTTCTTTAAGAGGATCCTCTGTCCTCCACTTGTTACCTGTATTAATGGCACCTGTTTGAACTTGTTAGCAGTATAAAATACACCTGTCCACAACCTAAAACAGTCAGAATGCAAACTCAACTATGGCCAAGACCAAAGAGCTGTCAAAGGACACCAGAAACAAAATTGTAGACCTGCACCAGGCTGGGAAGACTGAATCTGCAATAGGTAAGCAGCTTGGTGTGAAGAAATCAACTGTGAGAGCAATTATTAGAAAATGAAAGACATACAAGAACACTGATAATGTCCCTCGATCTGGGGCTCCACGCAAGATCTCATCCCGTAGGGTAAAAATTATCACCAGAATGGTGAGCAAAAATCCCAGAACCACATGGGGGAACCTAGTGAATGACCTGCAGAGAGCTGGGACCAAAGTAACAAAGGCTACCATCAGTAACACACTATGCAGCCAGGGACTCAATTCCTGCAGTGCCAGATGTGTCCACCTGCTTAAGCCAGTACATGTCCGGACCCGTCTGAAGTTTGCTAGAGAGCATTTGGATGATCCAGAAGAAGAGTGGGAGAATGTCATATGGTCAGATGAAACCAAAACATAACTTTTAGGTAGAAACTCAACTTCTTGTGTTTGGAGGAGAAAGATGCTGAGTTGCATCCAAAGAACACCATACCTACTGTGAAGCATGGGGGTGGAAACATCATGCTTTGGGGCTGTTTTTCTGCAAAGGGACCAGGACAACTGATCCGAGTTAAGGAAAGAATGAATGGGGCCATGTATCGTGAGATTTTGACTCAAAACCTCCTTTCGTCAGCAAGGGCATTGAAGATGAAACGTGGCTGGATCTTTCAGTATGGCAGTGATCCCAAACATACCGCCCGGGCAAAGAAGGAGTGGTTTCGTAAGAATAATTTCAAGGTCCTGGAGTGGCCTAGCCAGTCTCCAGATCTCAACCCCATAGAAAATCTTTGGAGGGAGTTGAAATTCCGTGTTGCCCAGCGACAGCCCTAAAACATCACTGCTCTAGAGGAGATCTGCATGGAGGAATGGACCAAACTACCAGCAACAATATGTAAAAACCTTGTGGAGACTTACAGAAAACGTTTGATCTCTGTCAACAAAGGGTATATAACAAAGTATTGACATGAACTTTTGTTATTGACGAAATACTTATTTTTCACCATAATTTACAAATAAATTCCCAAAAAATCAGACAATGTGATTCTCTGGATTTTTTTTCTCATTTTGTCTCTCATAGTTGACGTGTACCTTTGACAAAAATTACAGGCCTCTCTCATCTTTTTAAGTGTGAGAACTTGAACAATTGGTAGCTGACTAAATACTTTTTTGCCCCACTGTATGGGCACATTTCGGATTCTACGAAGTTAATGGGAAACTAGACAAGACTTACGCTGTGTGTAAATTCTCATCTCAGGTATATAATTGTTTTAAAGCTGCTAAGCTTCCGTTTTTGTTGAGAATAGTTGCACTTGACTGATTCAAAATTTGCATTGTTGTGTACAGTAGAATTCTGATGCATCGCAATGCATCGTTGTATCAAATTTAATTGAATCGTTACCTGGTGAATCGTAATTGAATCGAATTGTGAGGGCAGTACCAATGCACACCCCTAGTGGTATGTGTACCTCTTCATCCTCAGATGACATGCTAGAGCCTAAAAACTCTAGTCCCACAATATATGGACTCTATTGCCATCTATCCCTCATCTCTGGGCAGACTAATTAACTCGCAATGGCACACATTTAGAACTTGCTCTTCAGGATTCTGTACTGCCAGGCTGAGGTGTTCAGGGTCGTTCAGGACTTGGCTGTCATTCATATGAGCTTTAAGCATGTCTTCTGTTCTGAGTATGGGGATGGGCCTGCCTGTGACATTTTTTAAAGGGCTTAATCCAGGTTTCTTATGGGCTAATTGCTGTCTTGCTTATCATCCCTCTGTTTTGCTAAATCATCAACAACATTTGTTCTCTGGAGACATCATCTTCAACTTGCTTAATGTCTAAAGTCAGGTGTCTTTCTTGTTTGAAATTCCTTAATGCCGCTTGTGCACCCCTCTCCTTCACGGCTTGACTAACAGCATCATCTGCTAGGACATCACCTTTTGCTTCTATTGAGTTTTCTCTGATGCTTCTGTTTTAAAAACTCCATCTGGTCTTGGATGAAATGTCACTAGCTGGTGCTGTAGAGAGGGGGTCTCTATAGTTTCGCTGCCACTCAACAGCGTTTAGTTTTTGTTCTACTGTCAGCTGCTGAAATCTTCTACCCATGTGGTCCTCATCAACATTTTTGTCTCTTAATTTCAGGCTGCAATCTCGAATCCAGTGTCCGTCCTTGTTGCAATACCTGCATCTTCCATGTTTGGTGTTTGCACTTGTGTGTTTGTGATGTTCCACTCTCTTGTTGCTCTTCACAGATTTTGTTTGTAAGGCTCTCAGCTGGACATCTTGTGTTCTTTCAATCTTTGTTGACCATTCAACCAGCTGATTAAAAGCAACCCCAATGCTGTCCCAGTCATCATAACGAATTTTCAGAGATCTCTGGTTTCAGTGCATTTACAAATGCAGTTTTTAAATGCATACCAGTGTCCTTGTTAAAATCCTCACTGTCATTCAAACCAGCATGTTCCAGCCAAGTTTGTTTAAAGCGATCTTCAAAGCGGTCTTCTGCATGCAAGATGTAATTTTACCCCAATTAATCTCTGCAGGTTTTAATTCAAATAAAAATGTCTTTACAGTTTCCCATCCAGCTTCAACGTTCTCTTGAGACTCACCAACTTTGATGTTGACACTTTCAGTTAGCTTGTTTTGGTCACTGTCCCTCAAATTGACATTGATAATGACTACTCTGTCTAATGGATGTAGTGTGTAGATTTTGTGCAGTCTTTGTAGAACTTGCCAAACCTTCTGTGGATGCTTGTATATATCGGGCAGTTCCCTTGACCATTTGTCAATCTGCTCAGGTGTTGCTGGCTGGTATGTTCTATGTGGAACATATTTCTTCACCATTTTTGTCACAGTGCGACTTCGTCTCTCTCCATTCTCCTCATACTCCTTCTCATTTTCAACTTCAATTTCAGTACTTCTGTTTTTGACAATAACAGGAGCGATTCTGACCGTAGATCTGCTCTTTGGGACATAGGTGTGAATAGTTGATTTAGCCTCTCTATCTAAATCACCGCTTTCACAGTGATCATGTGGTAGCTCTCTCAGCAGAGCCATTTGTTGTTGATTTTCAGTAACTTGTTGTTCAGTTACTTGCTTGTTGCATCTGCTAGTTTCTTTAGTTGATGTCCTTGTTATAAAACAGTCTTTTGATTCAATTTGTCTTGAAATCAAATTTAGCAACATCTCATTCTGGTTTAACAGTTTCTCTTTGTCTCTTTTTTCATTTTGCAGTCGTTCATATAATCCTTGAACCTTAGCCTTCTCAGCTTCAATCTCACATTGTAGTTTGTCCATCTCACACTTTTGCAGGTGATGTTGAATTTGTTTGAGCAAAATCACAGACCATCCATCTTTCCTGGTGTTTCTCCTTAAGCGCTGTGTCTTTCCAAAAGCCCTTTTGATGTCTGGCAAAGCCCACTGTTTGATGTCTGGCAAAGCACTCTCTGAGTGCTTGATACTGTATTTCCTACAGATGTCATCATGGCATGTCCTTATCTCCAGTCTTTTGTCCAAATATGCATTCAGATTTTCCATTATCTGATCAATGGTTACATTTGGAGGTTGTGTTCCATGCCGTTCTGTAGTGGGTCTCAGGTTAGATCCACAACCATTGTTTTTCATAACAGAAGTGCCCTCAGAGGTGTGAAAACAAAATAAAAGGTGTTAGATCTGTTAAAGGTGCTTATTTAGACTGACCATTTGGAGTATATAGACAAACCCAGTCCAACATACATTAAATGTACTCTTAATAACAATAATTAGTTTGTGCTATCTTATTGTTTAGTTCTTAATACTACAATTAAGAAAGCAAGAGAACCATAATAAAATGTGTCTACTGTTTGCACACCAATAAACATTAGACTTCACAGTTTAAACTCTCAAATTCTTTCTGAATCCTACTTCAGAATGCTCAATTACAGTTCTTAGTTTTCTATTTGTCACTCAGAACTTTCCATATCTTTCAATGGAAGGCAAATTGACTTAAAGTTCCATAATTTTGGTTCTAGACCATCTTTTTCTAACCTTGTTAGAATCTAACCAAATAGTGGCTACTGATTAGCACCCAGTCAAGAATCGTAAAATCTTGCAGCAATATCAGTCCCAAACTATTTCTGTGACTTCTACAGTTTCTGGATGAATGGACTAAATTGTTCTTTAACAATTCCTACAGACATTTAGAGAAAGGACCAAGCTTCTTTTAATTGTTGGTGACTTAAATGTGCATATGTGCTGCCCCGCAAAGCGGCTTTCATCACAATTTCTGAATATTATTGACTCTTTTAACCTTCAGCAGTGGGTAAAGGTGCCAACACACATTTATGGGCATACTTTGGACCAAGTTCTGTCACTGGGGTTATCTGTGGAAAAAGTCGAAGTTGGAGACTGTATTATTTCAGATCATTCTCCTATTTTATTTACATTATCCCTTCCACAGCTTTCTTCCACGCATGTCTCAAATTCTATCCAAGCTCGTGCTTTTTTACCATCTTTTGAGGCAAATTTTACAAATCTTTACAATGAAGTTACTCCGGCTTTATCGTTAGATTTTCCACTTTCTGACCTTGATGTGGAACACCATTTCTCTCTGCTAAATAATGTGTGGACAGATGTTCTAAATTCTACGGCTCCTTTAAAATCATTTAAGCCTAAATCCCATCTTAAACCAGAGCCTTGGATAGACCATAATATCCAATCTTTGCGACAGTTATGTAGGAAAGCAGAAAGGAAGTGGAAAAATGACAAGCTCCAAGTTTCTTATGAGATCCTTCATGACCGTCTGCTGTCTTATCAAAAAACTGTGAAGAGTGCGAAGGCCTCCTATTTTACCAGTCAGATCGAGGCAATTAATTGATGTCAACGGCCCGGGTTTGGTGTCGTTTTTTAATAAATCATTGCGGGAAGGAGTGCTTCCCTCCAGCTTGAAAACTGCCTCTGTCACACCTATTTTAAAAAAACCATCACTTGACACTGCTATTTTATCAAGTTATCGTCCAATATCAATTTTACCCTTTAATCGCCAAGGTGTTGGAAAAAATTGTCTTTTTACAACTACAGAATTTTTTAAATGTCAATCTGATCTTTGAGAAATTTCAGTCGGGGTTCAGATCGCTGCAGTACAGAAACAGCCCTCACCAAAGTTCTCAATGACATCTACATGGCTACGGACTCAGGGAACTCTGTGATCCTAGTAATGCTGGACTTATCGTCTGCTTTTGATACTGTCGACCATCAGACACTTATCGCACGTTTGGAGTCCTATATTGGCTTAGGAGGTGCGGTCTTAAACTGGTTTAAATCATTCCTATCTAACAGATGTTTTATGGTGAAATCAGGTGGTTTTACATCATCTGTCCACAAACTGAATTGTGGTGTGCCTCAGGGATCCGTGTTAGCTCCTACTCTTTTTTCTCTTTATCTTCTTCCCCTGGGTTCTATTTTCAGAAAATACAATGTATCATTTCACTGTTATGCTGACGACATGCAAATCTATATCCCGTTGTCGAGATCAAAGCAGGGTGCCTTAGACAGCCTGACAGCTTGTGTTGAGGAGACAAGAGCCTGGTTTGACAGGAATTTTCTTTTTGTTAACTCGGACAAAACCGAAGTTATAGTTTTTAACCCATCTGAGACCAGACCAAGAAACGATCTTGACCTCTGTATTTTTGAACAATTTTCGTCGCCACTAGTCCGGAATCTGGGCGTGAAAATTGACAGTTCTTTAAATCAGCGCGGTAGTTGGCTCCAGCTTTTTCTTTCTCCGCTCTTTAGCTAAAATTAAATCCTGTCTTCCAAAGCGTACTCTGGAAACAGCTGTCCATGCCCTCATCACGTCGCGCTTGGATTATTGCAACTCCCTTTATTACGGCATTTCTCAATCCCAAATGGCACGCTTACAGATTGCCCAAAACGCGGCAGCGAAATTCCTGACAGGTAGGAGGAAATATGACCACGTCACCCCGTTGCTGAAATCTTTACATTGGCTACCTATAAACTTCAGGATTGAGTTTAAAATTCTCCTTCTAGTTTATAAATCCTTAAACAGCCTAGCTCCTCAGTATTTGGCTGATCTCCTACACATATACTCGCCGTCTAGAAGTCTTAGATCTGAATCCAAACTCCTTCTCAAAATTCCATGCTCTCGGTTAAAATCTAGAGGAAATCGTGCTTTTGAAGTGGCAGGCCCGACCTTATAGAACGGGCTTCCACTTCATATTAGATCAGCGCCTTCTCTATCTGTTTTTAAATCCTCTCTCAAAACACATCTGTTTCATGCTGCCTTTGATTAATTTGATGAGTAACGTTTGTTTTTTAATTGTATGATGGTTTTCTTCTTAATAGTTTTTATGCTTCCTTCTCTTAACTTTTTTTAGAACTTATTGTGTATTTATTTGTTTTGTTATTTACCTGTACAGCACTTTGGTTGGCCTGCGGCCATGTTTAAACGTGCTATATAAATAAAACGAACTTGAACTTCTTCTTCTGCAATCTCTATATGAACGGACTAAATTGTTTAACAATTTCTACAAACTCCAGAAAAGGGACAAAGCCTAAATGATTAACAATGCTACACTATAAACATTGGTCTGCTTAATTTCTTATGTAGTTCTTTAAGAGAGCTGATAAGTTTCATTCACCAAATGAAGATTTTTAAGACAAAGTCATCAAGGTAGTTGCTTCCACAAACAAAGTCCACAAACATAGTCGATTTGTCTTCAGAAACCAGAATCTTCGAAATTCTTCAGTTCTCTTCTTGTTGCAGTGATGAGTGCTCTTCTTATCTGTCTCTCCTGGCTGGCTCCGCCAAATTGTTAGATTTTCTTGAATTTGGCTGCTCAGTCTTTTATGGCTCGCCAACGCATTAGACTGCATCTAATACGTAAACTAATAAGCAGGACCAAGTGCACGTGGGGAAAAGAGATTTTACGAAGGTTCTCATGTAGCATAGTTCTTCAGGAGTGATGTTGTCTTGTCAACCTTCTACATTCTTAACCCAAAGATCTGCCTGTGTGAGCAGACCTTTATACATCTTACACAAACAATACAATGGCACCCCATGGAGACTTTGATCTCTGAGGTGACAATCACACCCCCGGAGAACCTACGAGAATGTGACCTAATAAAGACCTGAGGGGTAACTGTATGGGCCATTTGAATAGTTGATAACATCAGGTCACAGTTGTAAGGAATCAGACTAATAATAAAGTTGGTAACATCAGGGCACAGTTGCAACGTAACACATCAGACATAGATTACGCATAAAGAAATATACACAAAATCCATTAGGTTTTATCGTTGTTTTACAGTTGTTCATTAACTTTATAAATGCACTGATGTTAACAGGATGAAAGGACAAATCAAAACATCAAGCGTACCCTCAGGAAGTATGTGAATGACAACCACAATGACTGGGACCTCCACCTTCCTGCTGTGGTGTATGGAATCAACACTGCAAAGCAGGTTGTGTCTTAACATGCTAACTTATTATATCTACAGTTAATTGTTTGGTAAAATAATTGGTGAATTTATTAAATAATTAACGTCAACAGTGTTTTTTTTCTCTTTAATACAAACTTAATGGTTAATGGTATGTTTTTTTTTTTTTTTTGTATTCAGTACTCTACTAGACACAGTCCTTACTTCCTCCTCTTTCATCGACACCCACGTCTGCCAGAGGTCATGAATGCCTGTCCCACGTGAGATGATTTTCAAGTTGCTGACCCAGATGATGACATTGACACCAGAGTCAATGAGATGAAACGTCTCAATGAAACGGTTTGTATTTGAAAATAAAAGTAGTGACTTACTATCCGAATTAGACCTAGGCTGATCTGTGTATAATTCTACTTCTTCTGTAACTTTAAGACCTTGTTTTGTTTTTGTTACACGGTATACTTGCCATTTTCTGCCTCAATAGATACCAAATTCAAAATCAATTAAGTACCTAATTGATCAATGTTGGCCAGACTGAGACTCCATTGATCTGTTGGTTTAAAAAAATTATCACGAGGAGAAACTGGATGTTTTTATGTTTATTTTCAATGAGTTTTCATTTATGCGTACTCTTCTCATTTGTAGGTTCTAGAGCGACCAAAATCGCAAGCGTAAGTTTGTGCGAGTATGTTCAGTTCAGGCCGGTGATGATGTTCTGCTCTCTGGGGACCCCAAGAAAAGAAAGACAGGAGACACGTTGACAAGTCAGCATCAGGGACCATAATCTGTGTCCAGTATGCCTCTTTTCCTAGTAAACACTATTGATTTTGTTTTATCAACTGAAAACCTGAATCCCATGAATATGACCATTTCTCTACTATTTCAACTGCTTCTTGTATTTTTCTTGTAATATGCTTTATATTCTTTCCTCTTTTCCACAGTGATCCATCGTCAGCAAATAATCATCTACCAATAGCCTCTTTCACACAGTAATTCTGGTAAATTACCATGAATTTGCCAGAATGAATTTACCAGTAAATACAAAAATGTGCTGTTCACACACGCAGTGGCTTTCCGTTATTTTACCAGTAAGACATCATTCACACATCAGTATCAAAATACCGGTAAATTCGTTGAGAAAGCGGAAGTACCTGTAGCACGCGGCGAGCTCAGTGTTGTATTTGTAAACAATCCACGTCGTTCAAAACCACGGTCCGTATTTTGTTGTTTTCACGTCTGTGGTAAACAGTCACGAAGTTGCTCATGACCAAACAACATTGAATGAGACGACGTCAAACCGAAAATGCGTTTTTAACAACAGTACTGTTTGCACTTTAGGCTTCACAGAGGGCGTGCTAAGGAAGTCGGCAATTCGTCGGTAAGCTGTTTTAAACAACTTTGGTGAAGAAATGTGGACGTAAACTTCAGGTGTGCTCAACTTTCAAGCAGCATGTGTGTGTGAAAACGTCAGTAAACACTGAGGGGGTAAACGCGTCATCTGTATTAAGACGCTATGATTGGCCCGAAGCTGTCAGCACGGTCTGACGTCGTCCGTTCTAAATGCCGGTAATCCTATAATTTTCGTTTACACACAGCGCTCACCGGTAAATTACTGGTAATCTTACAACCTGTCTTACTGGTAAATTGGGAGCACTGATTTACCGGAAAGGTTCTGTTCACACATGACATGTTAACTGCAATTTACCAGTAAATTACCAGTAAAGACTGTATGTGTGAAAGGGACTAATATCTCCTTGCACTTGAGAAAATACATCATTTATCATAATTGTAAAGAGTATTGGACCAATGATGCTGCCCTGAGGGGTACCATTTTTCACCATATATCTTCCAGGTAAGGCTTTCTGCTCTGCGTTAGAATCTTCGGAGCAAAACTACACCTTATGTTTCTGTTTTGTCCAATCAGATAAGGTTTGAGAACTTAAAAGTACAGGAAGCGTACATTGGCTAAGCGAGGTGTCATTTTGCACACCTTAGTTTTTGACTGGATGAAGTCAAAATGAAGCCAGCCAATGCCTATTCAGCAACGTTTTGATTGATGGGGTAGTAACCAATCACGAAACGATTACAGGGATTCAATTTGCGTCTGTAAAATGCGACATCTGCGCAGACCTGCGCATACACGAAGGCGTGCGTGCTGTGGCTAACGTTAGTTCAGAGTTAAAGATACAATCAGATTTTCTGCAGAGGTTAGATATAAACATGTAAATTGTGGATCGTCGACTGCAGATTACTTTTTTTTTATTGAGAGTGTGAGAGACAGAGATGCATCAATCAGTAAAGCTGCTAGATACAGTAAGTTGTAAAAGTTAAGTTTGTCTTGTTATGTTGATCATGTATTTACATTTTTTTGTTTCATGTTAGCTGTTTTTGATTATAAAAATAACAGTGGAGAAGACTAAGGCACGAGTTTTATATGGGTTCATTTTTTTATGACATGTTATATAAATGCATATTTATGAATCTGATGCATAAAATATAGATATATATATATATATAAAACAAGAAAATAAGATATGTGGGGGAAAATATGAGTATTACCAGCAATGTTGAGCATTATATGCATAAGTTATTTGGCAAACATATGCGCGCGCACGTGTGTGTGTGTTTTCTCCTTGTGATGTAAAATAGGCCTTCAACTGATCTGGAGTCCATTCCCGAGCGACCACATTCAAAATAACAAGTATTTTGTTATAATGTTTTTTGTCTGAAATAGTTGCTTTTGTGTGCAGATAAGTTTTGAATTGATAGTCATGTAGTATGTGGTGCTCTTTCTTTTTTTGTTATCATGTGTCTATTTGGATTCTCCAGATGTACATTTTTTTTTTTGGAAAAAAAGCTCACAGTAACTTAATTTTTTGGAGAATCATTCTTGAATTTGAATCACAACATGGTTTATCTTTATCTTTATACTGACCCCAGGTGTTTGACATGACAATTTCATAAATTTGTGAATGTTATTTATTCAAAGAAATCGGAAGTCATTTCATGTATACTTGACCTTGTTTTTACTCTGTTCCTATTCTACTCGGAGTTGTTATGACTATTGGCCAACAATATGTCACGTGCCTAGTTTCAAACAAGACTAGAATTATGAATATAGTCTATAGGGTTTAAGAGCTGCAGGGATTTTATTTTGGGTATGATGATTTTCAGAAAATGCTCAAAAATTAAAGTGCTGGCTAACAGGTTTGTATTTGTTTAACTTGCATTAACACATTAATTGTCATGTATCAGCAAACTTTATTTGAAACAGTATATTGTTTGCTTAATATTTGTGCATGATTACTGAAATGATTACTATCACTGAACTACCATTGCATGATGACATTATGTACTGCTATGAGACACATGTATTACAATTTTGCTATTGTAAATCGAAAAAAAAAGATAATAAACAAAGAAATGATTACTGGGAAATATACAGAATTTGGCCTATCCATGTTGAAGACAAACATCATTCCTTTATGTGCACACGCTTGTGGACTAATCTTAGCTTTAGGATCAGCTTCATGGTACCAACAAGTGATCACATTTAAATGGATGGGTTATTATTTTTTTTAAAGCATGTTGGGTAAATATTGGACAGAACAGACCGCTGGATTAAAATTGACTCAATGCTGGGTATTAAAAGTGGCTCTTAAAACCTTTCTAAGACCAGCCTGCTACACCAGCTAAAACCAAACTGGGAGGTCAGGTCAACTAGGTTAGGTTGGTTTTAGCTGTTTTTCAGTAGGGAATGTTTATCCCTATACTAAAGTTATCCTCATTGTGATATGTCTTTGAATAATCTCTTATTATTATCACACAGGTCCACGTGCTCGTCTCCACTCAAACCTTTGCAGAGAAATGAAACAGTGACTGCATGTTTGATCTACAGTCGCCACCTAGTGGTGATAAAAATGAATAGCATTAACAGAAAGTATGATTTCAACATGTTTTTGGTGGTATGGTACAGTGCTTTATATAGATTAATGGTATATGGTACAGTCGTCTTTAGCTTAAAGGTAAATATAACAGTAAATGAAGATAATTTTTAAACTGTGTTTAGATGTAGTTCAATAAAGTTCAGAGTATCAGTGAAGCAAGTTTGAGAGATTTCTACATAAAATCTATAATGTTAAAAATATAATCTTGATATCTTTAATAAGGTAACATTTTTAAATAAGGTCTATCTCTATTTACAGTTGTTTTATGCCACATTTAACCTCCTAAGACCTGGATGTCACATATGTGGACATCAATGTTTTTGTTGTTTGCACCATAATACTTAATTCTGTGTAACTGGAATCTGTTAAACATGGACAAATACACTGCTTCATGTTTAAAGAAAAATATTTGGTTATTATATTTATTGGTTCCCCAAAATAGCTGGTAAAAATCTGGAAAAAATTCAAACCAAAGCTCGGGTTCAGGAGGTTAATTTAGGCTTCATGTTATCTGACCAATGATAGGATATTGTTGCATAAAGTTGGTTTGGGGCAGACACAATTATTTTGGTAGTGGAAACCTTTTTAATTTCTTTTCCTCTCATCTCATACCGTATTTTTGTCCACTGCCATGACCCTTTCATCAGTCAACATGTCAAATGTCCTTTAATGTGTTTGGGAATTAATATTAAGTAGTGTTTAGTGAATTTAACCCTGCAGTAAACCCAGCAATATATAACTCTGCTGATGCTTCAACTGCTGTAAGGGATGAGGGATTATTAGCTAACTTAATGTCTGTTTTTGCCAGTGTTTAACTATTTGATACGTGTGAAGGATTTTGAGCAATGAAAAAAACTTTCGTATGTATCATGGATTAAAATATATGACCTTTGATGCTTTTTGATGATTTACATAAAATCTCCATACAATCTGAGCATGTCTGAGTTTTACTCTCGACTAATACTCTCTTCTTTTAACATTACTGGTAATTAACATAGCGCCATCTAGTGGTTGTAAATGAATAACACAACATGACTAAATATATGAATACAAAATAGCATCTATACATACTGTAAAATACATTTTAAAAAGTAGTAATAAGCATTAAGACATATTAAAGAGTTTTGATATATATATATATCTACAATAAAAAGTCCAAACGTTGTAAATAGTTTTAATTAAACAACACAGGGGACATAAATATATATATAAAACTCATCACAGTTGAACCGTAAAAAGAACAAAGTCATTAAACTCCATGACAACCATACTGTAGAACTTATCGTTGTCATGGAGACATTATGACATCACAATCGGTGCCTATAAAACGCTCAGCCAGATGAAACTGGTATCATTTGACTGATCTGAACGCTTGCCTTTGGTTGACTCCGAACGCTACTGTACAGATTATCAAGTGAATTTGCAGACTTTCAAAAAGTTCGCAACTTTAAACTGCTTGACGCACTGTGTACGGACAGACAGTTTACTTAGATTTCAACCGTCTGTGAACCGAGTCTAAGCACAGTTAAGTCTGCAGTTATCTTTTCACATCATGTTTCGTCCTGTAACACCATTGTCCGACAAGGACATGGAAGGAGCAGATGTTGAAAATATGGATCTGCCGAATGCTGTGCCGAACTTTGACTATGTCCCTGATTTCGGACTTTCGTCACAAGTCGGGCGCGCTGCCGGTTTAAATCCATTTGAAGGAGGAGAGGAGGAGGAGGAGATGGTGGATGTTTATCCAACACATGAGGCGAAACGCCAAAAAGGTAAGATGCGAGTTAAAGCAAAAGTCTGATTTTCATGCTGATTACATAAAGTTATTGTGTTGTTAATGCACGTGTACATGTAGACACACCAGGTGGTGCTCGTGTACTTGATATTTCACCCGCCGTTTTTCTTTACCGGCATAATACGCAGTCAAATTCTGATCCATTTATTTAACAAAAAGCGACCAAAATGAATAAAACATCCCCGCAATTTAAGAAAAGAACTACGCCGACTGTATGAGGCCTTGTTTTTAAATATCCCTCACGAAAATTTACTATGTTTTTTATGTGGTAAAAGTGTAGTAACCATGTTTATTGGTGTATTGAGTACTATTAGCAAAACCATGGTTATTTTGTGGTAACAATGGTTTTAATAAAGTACCGTTAACCATGTTTTGTTGGATGTAAATGTTTAATTTTCATTATTACATTTCATTATTTCATTATTTCATTATTTCATTATTTCATTAGTACATTATTACTTTAAGATGGTCCCTAAATTCACACACATTATGGGGTGGTTTGCCGGGAAGAGATTATCTTAAACTAAGGTGACCTGACGTCCCCGTTTTTCGTGGACAGTCCCGTTTTTTGGTGTTCTGTCCCCGACTGAAGCTGTCCCCGGAAATGTCCCCGTTTTACAGCATGTCCAAAACAACCAGCAAATATACTGAAAAACCCGCTCAACATAGCGTTTGTAGGACCAGACCGGAGCAATCATGTAATGATTATTTTCACCAGCAGAGGTGGCTGCGAGCTACTTATTACTTGCGCACTGATTTAACGATGTAGAAGAATTTACTACGAGACACACAAGAAAGCGTCACTGGCCCTGTCCCAAATGGCGCACTTCATGTGGACTTTCGGTCTCGTTGCCTTAAATTGCGCGTGCTCGCTTAGTCCATGAGTCCGTAGGGTGTCCCATCTGTCATTTTTACGCTTTGAAGTGTGCTCATCAGCGCCTCCTTTGCCCCCTTGATGCGGTCTTCAGAGAAGCCCGCACTGCAGCAGGCTTCGCGCACTTTACCAACCCAGAAGTCCTTGCGAAAGAGCAATCAGACCAATCAGACGACGGAAGGGAGGAGCTCACACTGACGGGCAACTTATGCTAAATATGCTATTTATGCTAAATATTTATGCTAAATATGTTTACATTTTGCATTATTCCTTTCGTTCTTCACGTTTATGAAATCAGCTGAAGTAGTACATTAGAAGTCATTAGGGTATTGTTCAATTAATTGAAATAGAAACACTGCCAAAAATGACGACTTTCTTATTAGTATATTTCTCTTGTTTTCAGTACAAATATAAAAAAATTCTTATGTCAAGATGCATTTTCAGACAAAATGACCTAAGAATATAAGTATAATTTTTAGACCAAAATATCAAATTTGTGCTTAAAACAAGCAAAAAAAAAAAAAAACTACCACTACTTAATTCAAGAAAAATATTTTTTTGCATGTTTTAAGCACAAATTCACTTCAATTTATTTTTTCTAAAGCTAGATTTTTCTTAGAGGATTTTGCTTATCAAGAAAATGCATCTTGATTTAAGATTTTTTAGATATTTGTACTGAAAATAAGACAGAAATACTATTAAGTAAGAAGTAAGTCATTTTTTTTGCTGTGAACCCACAACAATAAAAAGAAGAAAACTTTCAAAAAACTTTTTGTCCCCATTTTTTAATTCATCATAGATAACAACAAACGAGATTTTAATGATATTTTTGACCATTTAACTAGGAAACGTCCCCGGTTTTTATTTTAAAAATCTGGTCACCTTATCTTAAACCAGGACTAGGCCTTAATTTATTTAGGAAATATAACTAGTTTTAACAAACATGCCTTGCTAAAAACATTACTTGTGTGCATTTTGAGGCAAAACAAAGGGCCCTGATGTATTTTAAGATATGTCAGTGCAAGTTGTTTCCAGTTTGGACAGCTCTTAAATTTTTTAAATCTCAGACTAGTCTAATCCCTGTCTGGGAAACCGCCCCAATCGTTATTTATTTAGTAGTCTATATGAAATTATTTGCTACATGTATGCATCAGCAGTTCACTTTAAAATACACTAATTATTATGGACAGGGCCAGATTAACACTTTGTTATACCCTGGGCAACAATATTCAAGGGCCCCATCATCACGACCCCAGGATCACCATAATATGGTCATATACAGAATATATTACTGTAATATACAGTAAATATACTCAATACTTCAAATTCTAACTGTCATCAGGTGTATTTTGATTTACAAATATTTAAATGCTCATACAAATGCACTACCATTGTCTAAAAAGCAAACAGGCTGGAAGGCAGCTAAAAACCATCATAAACACCAGCTTATTTTATTTTATTGGAGCCTTACGTCCAGATAAAGTAATAAACTGGAATGATGATTTAAATGTTGTTTACTCACATGTGTGTTGTGAACTCTCCGGATTTTATGTTGTGCACTGCTCCACTCGTTCACTTCTCCACATGGTCGGTTAATTTACAGGGTCGCGTGAGCAGCTACACTGCACGTTCGACTTAATTTGGTGCTAATCAGACCTCTTGGTGATGTCAAAGTACAGCGAGAGCGATTCAAAGCAGATTTCTCCATGTGATTACTGCAATCGCTCTCGCGGTACTTTGCTGTCACTCGCCTGGGGGTTCTAGTGGGGCCACACCAGTCTGCTCCCCAGTCACTTTCGTGCCCCTATAGTAATTTGATTTCATACGCCGATCGGATCGCGCAGATGCCTGCGCATCACGTAGACTACACCACTGTTTATACTTTACATTTTCTGCGTTTCTGATGTCATTTTCCTTTTTTAATTTCCGCTTTGCGCTCCCACTTAGCTTCTCCATGTCTCGTTTTTTTCTGTTGTAGCAACGCCTTGTGTCACGTAACGCTCTGCGAACCTTTGACCCACCTCATGCGGACTGACCAATGAGGAGAGGGTCTTAATTGAGGCCCTGTCTTCATTGATCAGTCCGCATGAGTCTGATTCTCAACCGCTCTCAACTTACGTTTAAAGTCATATGCAGCGCAGCGTCTCTCTTTGCAGCGCAAAAGCCCGTGTTGACAGTTTGTTTAATATAAAGCGGCCAGCGGGAGATTACCAGATACAGTATTTTGCTCGTGCCCTTGCTGCCCTGGGCCCTTTGGAGGTCTTGGGCCCCTGGGCATTTGCCTAGTTGCCCGTATGGCTAATCCGGCCCTGATTATGGACAGGAAATTACATACAAAACAACTTTGTTTTCTCGAGATCACCAGAAAATAAAGTCATGATCACGAGAAAACAAGCAAGCAAAAATAATAATAATGCATGGTCCCTCTCAGCTTCAATACAATTTAGACAAAAAGAAAAATGATAATTTTAAATGAAGGCATTAATTTAATGAATTGTAATTGCAGTGTTTGTAGGAGAGATGGATTCATTCCTACCGAATGCTGTGTTGACCTGTGACTTTGTCCCTGACATCGGACTTTCGTCACAGATCGGGCGCGCTGCCGGGGGTATGAATCCTAATGGAGGAGGAGAGGAGAAAATCCCAACAAGTAAGAAGAAAATGAAAGCAAAATGTGGCTTTAATGCTGATAAGTTTACATACATTATTCTTAATGCACGTGCACAGATAGACACTAGGTGGTGCTCGTGTACTTTTTACCTCATTTTACTTTTCCTTTGGCACAATGCATAACTTCTCACTTAAGCAATACAGAAAGCCACATTTTGACAAAGCCAGAATATAAAAACAAATTCAATCTTTATCTTATGTTTTGTATGCTAAAACAGCTTTATTAATGTTATTGTCTCATCAGATTTACAATAACACAATACACAACATCATGTCATTGTTTGCATGCCTTTATGTTATTGTCTGATGTTTATCATTTCTGCTGTCTAGAGATTTTCTGTATTTTGAAAATGCAGAAGTACTAAACAAAAATACAGATTTTAAATACATGTATCTAAAATGCCCTGACAACAACTTCGTAACAAGACATTAACATGATTAATTGTCCCCAAATTAAAAACAAGAATTGCCACTGTATGGGGTCTTGTTATTCTTATTATTGCAAATGTGATATTTATTTTATACAGTTGAATAAATAATAGATTAAAATAAGTGACAAGTTTTAGACACATATTGATCACTTCAGTTAAAGCATTCATTTCATAACATTATTTATTGAATTGCAGTGTTGGGATGGAGATGTGATGATGGTGGAATGGATTTTGTCCTTCCAAGTGCCGTCCCTGACATAGTCCCGAACAACGGACATTTGTTAGACAGACGCGCCGGGAGTTCACATCCACGAGGAGGAGTAAAGGAGTTTACTCCTGCATTTGAGGAGGCGAACAGCCCCACAGGTCAGATGGAAATGTTGTGTTCTTGACAATCTTTAAAACTGTACCATGTTTGTTCCTCAATAGTTTTGTTGGCCCTTGCAGATACTGATATCTTATTACATTAAAGTCAGTAAAATAAAGCATCTTACAATAAGAAATTAAGTTAAGACCATTTTTCTAGTGTGTTTTAAACTCTTATTTTAACAACATTATTAATGCAATAATCATTGCTGTATTTTTAGGAATTTGTTATAAAGAATTAGATACTCAATTACATATACATATTTGATAAAATATTATCTGGGTGGACAGTTTGTTAAATGTGTTTATTAAGTATTATTACTGAGCACGGTTGTTTGTCATTCTCTTTTGTCGTAATGAATTTTCTAATAGTTTATCATTTGTTTTTGTTTTTCTTTTTTGGTGTAGAAAAATGCGAGAATAAATTATTTAAATCATTAAAGAAGACATGGAAGACTGTAAAGCGCCCATTCCTTCATAATGATAAAGTGGAAACACTGATTCCTTCAGAGGTTTGTTACATCAATACATTTACTACAACTATCTGTCCATTTATAGACATGTTTCCATCTAGGTTTTGTTATCGACCAAGTGAATATGCGTAAAAAAGGTTTTCTATTCAAATGGTGCTAAAATGGTGTCTGTTGTGATATCACGAATGATGAAAGCGAATTGTCACATTAGTTTTGGTGTATCACAAAAAATCAAATCTTGAGCAAATTATTTACCTAATTTCTCTAATGCTCTTACAATAAAAGCTTAGCCAGGTCGAGTCTGATGTTTGTGGTCTCGTTAATTTAAAATAAATGTGCTTTCACCAAAGGGACCCGATTATGAGGAGAAAATATTGAATATTTAGGAGAATAAACATGAATCATTTTATGGATAAGTGATTGACATTTCAGCACTTCATGAAGTAAGTTCAGTGCAGCTCTGTGTATATGGAGGATCGACTGCAAATCAAAACAGAAAGTCTCAGGCTGCAATAAGAGCGCCTATTGTTTGCTGTTATGTCCTTCAGAGGTTGCGCGTGATGAAGATCTATCATGTGACATCACATTTATTTGCATTAAAGCTATTTTTTATATATATTTTTTGAGGTATTGACATTGCGTTTATGCGCTAAAGCATTTTTTTGCTAAAAAGCCTTGGATGGAAACATGGCTTCTAAACATGTCTGGAAACATTTATCTGTCTGTCTGTCTGTCTGTCTGACCCACCTCTGGTCTTCTCCACAGCTTAAGGCAGTGTCAGCTAATCCTAATCTAAAGGATGATGCTGGTCTGGCGAGCTCTGAATTAAACAATAAGATCAAACCGGAAAAACAACGAATGGCATTCTTTGACTGTCTCTGGAGGGGCAAGGTGGAGTCAGTGCCGACTCCCCTGCTTAAAGCGGATCCAGCTATCCCTGATGTTAGGGAAGTTGTTGATCCTGCATCACAGTCAAAGACCTACGTTGGTCCAAAGAAACAGAAACAAAAGGCTTCAAAGAGCCGCAAATCTAACCTCCAGGGAGAAAAAGTGACTGTTGTGCCAACTCAACAGCCCAAGGCTATTTCAGATATTCCTGTTGGCATGGATGTTCCTGCTCTGGCCGGCCCCCAATCAAAACCAAAGATTCGTCCGGATAAACGCATGACATGGACGCAACGCTTCCTTGGATGCTTCGGGAGGGGCAAAGTGGAGTCGATGCCGACTTCACAGATTGAGGCCGATCCAGCTATCCCTGATGCCAGGGAAGTTGTTGATCTGGCAGATTCTCAATCGAAGAGTGTTGGCTTAAAGAAACAAAAACAAAAGGCTTCAAAGAGCCGCTCATTTCACAACCCTTGGAGTAAAAAAGGGAAGAGTAAAGTGAAAAAAGATGCCGATCCAGCTATTCCTGATGCCATGGATGGTGCTGATCTGGCCAGTTTTGGTGGCATCGCTGCAGCCAATGCCAGGCTACAGACGTTAGGTGCCATTCTAGAGAATATTGGGTTAAAAGGTGGTGGAAATCCTGACCCAAATAAAGCAAAAAATTCTGGGTCAAAAGATGTTGGAAATCCTGAGGCAAAAGGTGGTAAAAATCCCAGGCCAAAAGCTCTTAAAGCTCTTGGAAATCCCAGACGTCCTTGGATTCCTAACCCAAGTAGAGCTAAAAATCCTGGACCAAAAGAAGATGGAAATCCTGGGTCAAAAGCTCTTGAAAATCCCAGAGATCCCTTGCCAGAAGATGATAAAGTTGTCAGGCCAAAAGCTGTTGAAAATCCCAGAGATCCCTTGCCAGAAGATGATAAAGTTGTCAGGCCAAAAGCTGTTGAAAATCCCAGAGATCCCTTGCCAGAAGATGATAAAGTTGTCAGGCCAAAAGCTCTTGAAAATCCCAGAGATCCCTTGCCAGAAGATGATAAAGTTGTCAGGCCAAAAGCTCTTGAAAATCCCAGAGATCCCTTGCCAGAAGATGATAAAGTTGTCAGGCCAAAAGCTGTTGAAAATCCCAGAGATCCCTTGCCAGAAGATGATAAAGTTGTCAGGCCAAAAGCTCTTGAAAATCCCAGAGATCCCTTGCCAGAAGATGATAAAGTTGTCAGGCCAAAAGTTATAAATGTTTTTCAACAAGCTTTTGAACCGCCAAGCGAAAAGAAACCAGATGATCCCTCAGTGCTTAGAGGTGAGTGTACTGACTTCATTACTCCTACGGTGGGTTGCACCAATGTGTGAAATGATTTCTTCATCATATTCTTCTGTACCTGGAAATGTATGCTGTACCTTTCATCTGTGAGTATATGAGTGTTAACATGTACTGTCACCTCATCATTTTTCTGTGTGTTTTTCAGACACTGTTGATTGTAAATATCAACTCTTGGAGGATGAAGTGCTTGGGAAAGGTGGCTGTGGCAAAGTGCACAAAGGGATTTATAAATCAAATGGCACTCAGGTAATGCACTCGTATTTATATCAAACACAATGTTTGCTGAAATTTGTATGTCCACTTGACCTAAACCATGTTTTAAAGTTTGTAGATTCTCAAACCTTAAAGTTATGTGTGAAGTATCAGGTGAGCCGCTTTAGTCAGCTCAAGAGAAATCAACTTTTGTTGTTTTTCTCTTTACAGGTTGCCATCAAGCGAATTTCCAAACAAAAGACTCACACATATCTTCAGTCTGTAAGTTGTCATAAAATGTAATAAAGTAAACTAATTAAAGTAAAATAGACAGTTAAGCAAATATGCACCAATACAAGATATTGTTTTTATCTAATTCATAATTTTTCTCCAGCCTGAATACTCCGAACCAGTCATTACAGAAGTGGCGCTGATGCTTAAGTTAGGAGATGCGCCCTCATGCCCCAATGTCATACAGATGTATGACTGGTACGAGACTGAACACGATTTAACGCTCGTGTTGGAGTACCCACTGCACAGCGAATCCTTGTGGGATTTTGTTTTAAATCATGGAAGACTAAGTGAAAATACAGCAAGACATCTCATGCGTCAGGCGGTACTGGCAGTACAACACTGTCTGGATAATGGAGTTTTTCACACCGACCTCCATGCCAGGAACTTCTTGGTGCAGCAATCAACAATGAGCCTGAAGTTAATTGACTTTGGGGCTGGACATTATCTGACACATGAGGAATATAAGTCTTTCGACTTTATAGGTGAGCTGATTTTTCTTAAATAGCTAGAGTATTAAAACCTGTTGTTTCTTTTACAAAATGACTCAACATGATGTTTTGTGTACAGGAGCTCCATGTTGCACCCCGCCTGAGATCAAAACGGCTAAGAAATACCACGCCGTGTCAGCAAACGTCTGGGCCTTAGGTGTTTTGCTGTATTTCATGGTGCTTAGAAGTTTCCCCTCTAATTTAAAGAACTTTCTTTCCGGGAATCTGAAGACAAATGAGACGCGTTTATCAAAGGGTGAGTGAAAATGACTGATCAACATGCACACACAAATTCTCTGATCAAATCCACAATAAATATTATTATCAGAGGATACGGTCTGTCTGGCAAGATGTTAGATTTTATTGTGTTTAGCTAAACAGTCATTTAGTGGCTCGCCGATGTATTACATCACTGTGCCATCATCTTAACCTGAGGTACTGTCTGTCTGTGACCAGGGGCCCTTTAGATGATAGACAGACAACAAAAATGACAACAAAAGCGTCTCTTAATGCCGTGATCATTATTGCCATTTGTGTGTCATGATGACTAACCAGCTCTCTCCTAAATCTTGTACAGAAATCTATGATCTGTTAAGATGGTGCCTGGCCCTGAATCCAAGTGATCGTCCGACGCTCAAGCAGATCTTAGATCATGACTGGTTTAAAACTGAGTCTGACGAAGAAGAGCTACTCTTATACAAAATCAGGTAACAGACCTTTTCAAGAAGGAAACTGCATTTTGCAGATTACATGCTTTTTATTTTGTGTAGTTAGTTGTATAGTAAGATTGTTTTAAATGTACATTTTCATCACTACAGGGCAATATCCACACAATTAAAAGAAGGATGAAGCTGAATGACTGAAGGAGAGGGAAATGATTGGAGATGCTGTTTTCATCATCCTGAGACATATGGAGTTTGAAGGAGGTATGAATGAATGCTTTTTTAAAGGAACAGTATGTAAGAAATTTATATCAATTAATCATAAAATGGCCCTGATATGTCACTAGACAAAAGGAAATCATATTCATTTCAAATACTTATATCACTCACAACAGTGGTCTGGCCAGGATATTGTCATTTAAAAAGCAGCCCTCAACTGATGTTTATGTTGTCATTTTGTGTATTGGCCACCAGTTTTGTGATTGCAATACCAGTTTTGGCCACAATCCTATATACTGTTCCTTTAACTATAATCGCATAATCTCATGCATAATCAAAGTTTACTGTTAAGGGAGTGTCTTGCGTGTATTTTGTGAATGTGAGTGTCTCTTTTATCATGAATGGTTTTGGCGCGTGTGGAGCAGGCACTTATTTTGACAAAACACATGATGCACATGGTTCACATGACGCAACAAACAAATATTTAAAAAACGCAAGCAACACACATGACAATCCGAACACTTATTTTGAATTAGTGCCCCTCGGATGAGCAGTCATGAGCCGCCACTGATATTGTGGCTTTAAGGTTCTAGATATACTATAAATATGATGACTAAAAATTTATTTCCTTTTTTTCTCATCTTTAGGTTGTATTTCAGACTTCATGAACACAGACCGCTGGCTGAACGTCTGATGCAGATCCTGTCTCATCCTTGAACACATTAAAATAAAAATGTTTTTTTAGATATCTCTTCTATACATTATCACAACGCTCAATAGTTCAGTTTAATCTGTACTTTGCAACTTTTGTTGTCCCTTGATTTTTCTGTGTTTTTTTCTTTTTTTATTAATGTAAAGCTGCTTTGAAATAATTAAACAATTGTGAAAAGTGCTACAGTATATAAATAAAATTGAATTGAATATGGAAGACTTTTCTTTAGCAGATGTTTTAATCTGCTTTTTTACTTTTTTATTTGATCAAACTGATTAACTTGGTTACTTATGTACATGTTTTTCATATGCAATATCCAGTGGCGGAGCCAGAGGGTTATTTGGGGTGCTGTTGCCACCCCGCTGAAAACATACTTTGGTTGATTTTTACGAACATTTCTCAAATCTCCCAGCGGACTTGAATGCATCCTCATGGTGCGTTTACACCAACCGCATTAGAGGCGTGAAGCGCGAGTGATTTCAATGTTAAGTCAATGTGCAGACGCCAGGGCCGTGCAGAGACAATCGGAGGGGCAGGTGCTCAAAGAATAAAAAGGGCACTTTGCTCGCTGATACGCAAGCGTTCTTGCATTGCTGCGTGAAGTTGAGCACACCTAAAAACTCGAGACAGCTACCTGTATGAACTCCCGGCAGAGAACATCCCTGCCTTTGCTTCACCCATTGTTTTTATATGGGAAGAATGTTTTCTTTTCAGCGTGAGAAATGCAAGGTGTGGCGAGTAAACTGGCTGAAATGCGTGTGTCTCCCGCCGAATGCGTGAGACTTGAGAGCCCTGTTTGCATCTAACGTTCTAGAGATGTTAATACACACAGACAGCAATAAACAAAAGCTGTGCATGCTCTCCTCACGTTGTTCTTGTAAAATAATAACAATATAACAAGCATCGCTTCGGTTCAATGCCGGCTCGAGGGGGATCCTCCCTCTACTGCGCACCGTGTCGTGCACGTGTGGGCGCTGCTAGCGCTGTGAGCTAGCTAGTGATCGTCCCTAAAGAGATTGTCCAATGAAAGGTCAATACGTCGTCATGTGACTAATTTTATTTGCGTCTAAATTATTTTTTATTAATTTTACTAATAGTTAGATTGGGCAGGCCTTCACAAAAGGGCATTTAATTACAAAAAAAATGCCTTGACAAAAAGGGCACTTTGGTCATCCAGGGGTAAAGGGGCAGGTGCTTGGGCACCCACCGCCCCCCCCTCTGCACGTGCCTGGCAGACGCGTTGACTGGCGTCAGGAGGTCCCGCGGCGCGGAAGAGGCGTTCGGCGCGGAGCGCGTGAAGCTCGCGTGGATTGAGCATTGTGCGCGGTACGCGCGAATGGTGCTTTTGTGCATTTTGCGGTTCACACGAATTTGCGGCTGACGCTCGAGTTGAAAAATTTGAACTTTGGCGGAATTTTGCGCCGCGTTAATATGGTGACCACCTGCTAATAAGCCCAAGGGGGGACAAGGGGTGTGTTTCTGAGAGACATTAGCCGTGTTTGCACTATCGGGCTTCAAGTGGGCGTGCCAGTGCCAGCCGGGGCCTGTGGCGTTTGCATTGTCACTTCCGGGGCATGATCGTGCTTCACTGGTGCTTCGTTGGGGCTTAAGGCCCGGCTTTTCTGGCCCGCCGAATTCCTTGGGCCAGAGCGGGCTTCTCGGGGCTAGGGGAGTGGTAAAGGTCAAAGGCGGAGTTTATCTGAGTCTCTGGCAAGATGCGCATCCATCTGTCTGCAGATTTAAAACTTTAAAATAATAGGGATCACCAGTAATTTACTGTTTAACGGAAGATGCCTGCTATGTTTGTACTTTGGACTGAAGAAAATGATCTGCATATGTAAACAACAAAGACGCGTTACAACACCGAACTCGCCATGCTAAGGATCCGGCGCACACCGCTATTCTTTTGTGTCCGTTTTACAGAAAAAATTCCAACGTAAAGCTTTCAGTTTGTCATCCAGGAGTTTTTATTTTGTATATGAGAGAGGACACAGCAACAGATGCAAGAGCAGGAGATGAAACGAAGATGATGATGATGAGACGACAGGAGCCATGGATGTTGAAATCCGTCCGGAGGAGATGTCTTTAAATACACTGTTTGTGATATAATCTTCATATGTAAATAAAGTACCACGCTATTATTACTACGGCTGCTTGTCAGTTTATTGAAAATGATTGCTTAATAAGGATCACATCTAAAACACAGAAGTGGTAAGATGCAACAAAATAGTAAATATAACCATCATTAACTTAACCACTGTAACATAGCTTTTTAAATACTTGTATATATTCAGAGTTGATTCTTAACGAGTAAATATTCTAATGATTTCTCAAACGTTATAATTTGATTTTTGCAAGTAAGTGGTTTTCAGTCCTATTCAGCTATTCGAGGCAGTTCTTTATAGACAAAAGTATTTATTGATTGACACATTATTGAAATAGCTATTAGACAGTCTAGGGCTGTCAAAAGATTAATCGCGATTAATCGCATCCAAAATAAAAGTTTGTGTTTACATAACATATGTGTGTGTACTGTGTCTAAATATTATGTATATATAAATACCGACACATTCAGGTATATATTTAAGAAATATTTGCATTTAAATACTGTATATACATTTATATAATTTATATTATATATGAATATAAATATTTTATATATAAATATAATAACTTTTTCTTAAATATATACATAATTGGGTGTGTTTTTATATATGAATAATAATTATACACCATACACACACATTTGTTATGTTAACACAAACTTTTATTTTGGATGCGATTAATCGCGATTAATCTTTTGACAGCCCTATGATGCTCAACTATTAACGTTTTCATGATTAAAGATATCATACCTCTTATAATGTGTAAGTATGTTTACATCGCCATAGAACTATAATTACAAACTTAACGTTACATATTTAGACACACGTGTATATTTTAAAATAAGATTATTTTACATAAATGTAAAACTAGGACTCGTTATATTCTTTAAAATATTGTGTATATAGTATGGCACATTAGGTAGATGAACGCTTTCTTTGTAATTACTTCATAAAGTTTACTATTGCTTATTGATCTGATATTGTCTCATCGTGAGATCGCTCGTGTGCAGCCAACATAAACTTCAAGAGTAACAAAGCGGATGGACTGTTCTTTCATTTGATATTTTATGTTTATTTAAAGAAGATAATTTTTCTGTAAGGCCATCCTTCCTATATTAGATTACGGTGACGTGATTTACAGATCTGCCTCAAACATTTCTCTCAGGAAATTGGATGTACTGTATCACTGTGCTATCCGTTTTGTTACTAATGCCCCATATAGTACTCATCACTGCAATCTTTACGCATTAGTTGGATGGCCCTCGCTTCATATTCGACGACAAATACACTGGTATTGTTTTATCTATAAAACTCTTCTAGGTAAAACTCCACTTTATTTAAGGTCTTTAATTACTATAGCCACTCCTTCTATAAATCTTCGTTCAAGAAGGTTTATCTCTTTGGCTGCCACAAAAGCTCGTACTTCCTTCGGCCGTCTCTCCTTCCAGTTTTCTGCAGTTAATGACTGGAATGAGTTACAAAAATCTTTAAAGCTTGAATCTTTGGTCCCTCTGATTACTTTCAAACGATTAATATCTAACCTACTGACTCATAGCTGTTCGTGTTAATTTGTACTGTCACTTTATATTTTGCTGTACTACCTCAGTATTGGCTTTTATCATGTTGTTTGTATGTTACTGCTTGTCATTTTAACTCTGATTACTTATTTGTGGTAGCCATTTATCATCTGGGGCTTATGCAATGATGTGTAGTTTTTACGAATGTTTGTACATTGTATTGTCTTTTTGTAAATTTGTCTTGTTATTTATGTGTAACTATTTGTTGTTTGCACTCGGCACTTTATCTTGGCCAGGTCGCCGTTTTAAATGAGAAATTGTTCTCAACGTGCCTACCTGGTAAAATAAAGGTTAAATAAATAAAAAAATAAAAAATTAAACTAAAACTGGGTGGCAATTTAAAAAAAAAACGCTGACGGGGAAAGGGTTTAGCATGCTTCCAAGCATATTTGATCATCGCTTCAACAGTTGCACAATATAAATGTTAATGTCTATTTTAGATGAATGTTGATATATAAAAATAAACACCACAGTCTTTAATCATATTTTCATTGTGTCTTTCCTGCGTCTGTGTTGTTTGTGAACTGCGCTCTGTTGCAGCCACACTTGATTCTTTCTGAGGAACTACTTTGTTTGGCGGAAGAGTAATATTTGTACTAATATAATTACAACTTATTTGTGTTTTATTTTGTGAAACCCTGCTATGCATATGATGTAACCGTTTTATAAACGCAATAAACCCCGCAAAGCAGTGAGGTTACAGTGCATTTTATAACAGCTTCGCATCGTGCCTAACAACGCCCCTTAGCTGTTATAAAATGCACTGGTTCTTGGGGTTTATTGCTTATTAGACACTGGTCATTTGTGATCAACTCCCCCCTAGTGGTAAACCTTCAGATTTTCAAAACAGTTGTCACAAAAATGAAGTCTTCAGATTGGATTTGGCGTCTAATTATCATTCTTTGCTATTATTATAATTACTGACAACTGTCTATTAACAGTGTTTTTATCCCTCTTTTCTTTGATTAAAAGTCTTCACCTCTTTGACTTTGTGCCCAATGCCTTTTCTTACAAAAAGATAAATTCCAATGAGCTTTACTATTTGAAATCATTCCTAAAGCCTATTTTACATATCTAAATGTTAGCAGGTGCACGTTAGCTTAGCAGGTATTAGCTTAGCACACCATCAAAACAGGAGAACTGGTGGGATCAAAACACTTTTTTCGCTACAAACTGACTTTATAACAGAAGTCGAGTGTTTTTAATTAACCATATGTAGGCTGACGTGGCTTCGGATTGCAAAATCAAACACACAGATGCACCATATGTAATCCCAATTGCGTTTATTCTCTTCTTGTTTTATCCATCAAAACATCTTTATGTGCATGTTTTAGCCATAGGTTTTGAGCTACAGGGTGGCTATGCCCTTATCTGCATAGACATTATATGTAGACACCTCATGGCGTCCTGGAACGCATCAAGCGTCGGCGCTAGGGTGGCCATTCGTGCCAGTTCCGCCGGACATGTCCCAAACATGTTTTTGGGTTCGTTCTCCGGAAGTCGCGTTGGTCGACCGCATACATCATCAAGGTTTAATATTTCGGGTTTAATTTCAGAAAAGCAACCGTTACATTTCAAGGTAAGAATGAAACTACAATGATTGTATGTCTTAAAAGAAATAAATCTTAATTTTCTAATGTATTTTAACTGAAATGTGAGAACCTTGATGACATATGTGGTCGAGCAACGCAACTTCCGGAGAACGAACCCGAAAACATGTTCGGGACGTGTCCGGCGGAACTGGCACGAATGGCCACCCTAGTCGGCGCCATATTGGATGGATCTCCTCACTGTACACTAGCACCAGAGTCAATCAGAATTAACGGAAAGCATGCAAATATGCCCGTATTTTGTGCAGCTTACGGTTGCAATAACCGGCGCAGTATTGATTCCAGATCACATGGGATTATGTCACAGGTAGGGGCGGACCCGAGATATCTTAAGGGCCACGCCCCTTCGTAGTTTCCACCTCGAGGAGGTTCCCAAAGCCACCCCAATGACCAAGTACACAAGGTAAGAGTTAAATTAAAATCAACTTTATTTAAATTAATTAAAATGGTAAATGGGGGAGGGAAAAAGGGGAATTTAAAATAACGGCCCCTTCTGGCCTCCAAACAGGGGTAAGAGAGGGAGAGGGGGACAGAGTCTTTTGGGGGTCTCCTCTATCCGTGGCGCCCTCCGTATCCTGGAGGCCGAACTGCACGAGGCTGCAACACAGAAAGGGAATCTGACAGTTACTGCAATTAACTTTCTTCTCTTTCGCTTACAGGTGACTGGCCACAATGGCTCCTGATAGGTAGGAATGGAAGCCTGCTCGTGGTCTCCTCGCTCGGAGGGTTCGAGTAGGCGAGCTGGCTCGTGATCTCCTCTCTTAGAGGGCTCAGGGCTGTGGACACAAAATCACACTTTTAATGTTACTGTGATATTTCTCTCTCTCTCTCTTCTTACAGGTGGCTGTCAACGGTAGCTGTGGTGAGTATTCTACAGGTGAGCTGGCTCATGATCTCCTCTCTTAGAAGGCTCAGGGCTGTGGACACAAAATCACACTTTCAATGTTACTGTGATCTTTCTCTCTCTCTCTTCTTACAGGTGGCGGTCAACGGTAGCTGTGGTAAGTATTCTACAGGTAAACTGGTTCGTGATCTCCTCTCTTAGAAGGCTCAGGGCTGTGAACACAAAATCACACTTTAATGTTACAGAGATCTTTTCCTCTCTCTCTTACAGGTGGCTGTCGGTAGCTGATGTGTTGGACGTTTTACAAGCACTGATACGTGGTCTTCAGGTGAGTAGTTGGTACGTTGCTTTCCTTTTCAGGCGCTTGTTATGCCCGGGGAGTTCGATGCTGTCACTGTCGAGCCGAACGCTGCCCTCTCCCTCCTGTATATGAGACTCGGAGCTCTGGACAGGGGCGCACCTTTGAAGAGGCTCCGTGACAGGTAAGTTATTAAATAACCGGACTTCCACAATACGGTAACTTCACTTACATATATGCCAACACTTTAATGGTACTCACGTCAGGCCCAGATTTCCTGCACCCTTTCTACTGTCGCCACCAGGCTACATGTTGCTTTACTTCGGGGACCTTGCAATGCCTCTTGGTCTCCTCACTGGGTCACAAAACAGCCTGAGTTAGCTGGACACTTCATCTGCCGCACGGCTCCTTTCCTCGATCTGGTGTGGCCGACTTCAACCTCTATAGACTCCTGACAACGGGCACACAGCACTCCACTGCAATACAATCATGTGAATACACTCGCTCTAAAAGTCCAAACTCACACACAGCACACTTTAGTGAAACAACAAGGTCAGGTTGGGATCGTTGGGAGTCGGCCGTGGGAGGCTGCGGAGCTTTTCCCAAAGACGAAGGCCCAAGATGGGAAATATAGCTGTTGCAATGACCCCTTTTTCCGCTGATACTATGCTCCCGGCTCGCCCACCACTCAACTCCGCGATGGGGCCGCTAATCTCCAAGATTTAAAACTCACACTGCACGTTAAGTATGGAGATCTTGATCAATCTGTATTTCCATATAATGATTCGTTATACTCACAGTGGGTGATCACACTTTCTCTCTAGCTCTCCCGTTAGCTGATTTTTTCCTCCTGGATAGCTCTAAACCCACTCGCTGGCATCCAACGGTGGTGTATACACAACTATGGACAGGTGAGTCAAGGTTCCAAATATACAGCAGTTCACAAAGCATACTCAGCCCAGTTGGAATCTTTCATCTCCATGTCAGTCACCGTCTCTTCTCCATTTTCGTCTTGGTATCTAATCACTCACTTCTTGCTCTTTAAGCAATATTCCGACTGAATTCACTCAACACAGCCCAACTACACCACACACCGTCACCGCGGTCAGAAACTGAACACTTACCTTTCGTTTCCTGTCCTCTTTATCCTCCTTCGCTTCCTTTCGTCATCCAATCACAAACCGCTGAGCTCATTCGTTGCACCTGTGTCTAGTTTGTTTGATTTTTATGTCTCTTGCGTTCCCGGAAGTTCCGGTGTCTCTGCGCACCCCTCCGTGTGGGGGTACTTCCGGGCGGAACAAATCTTCCTCAGCTCTGGTTCCGCCCCTCGCAATCGTCACCGTGTGACAATTACATTTCACAAGTAAGATTGAACAATCATTTTGTTTATTTTACGTTATTATTTATAATATTATGTCAATCTTCAGCAGGAACTTGTACTCTCTCTCATGATCTCTCGCTGTTTTTTCTTCACATTTGAAGGTTTCCCAGTGATACAGGCATGAGGAGGCAATGGGAAGTTGCTATTAAACATTAAACGGGAGGGTTTTGTTCTGACAGAGTCGTCAAAGCTCTGTAGCAAAGAGTATAGAAAAACAAGAGGGGAAACCAAGCGTGCCGCACAAGCCCTGAAAAGTGAAGCCAAAACGTCTCGATCGCCCCCCAGTGACCGGTCCCAGTATAGGTCATAAAGCCCTAGACACTTCAATTACACTTCAATTATCTTTTTTCCGAAAGCTGGTTTCTGTCATTTACTGTAGTTTTATCACGCTGATGTAAATTCAAATGTTTGTTTTTAAAATAGGTTTGTGTTTAGTTAGTTTTTAATGATATAAAAACGGAGGTGTCACGTCATGATTGACAGCTGTGATATCGTGTGATATGCGCATTCTACAAGAGCGAGGGCGGGGTTTTGACTTTGCGCCTTCCCTTCCTGCTCACTACTGCGCATGACTGGTCCCGAAATCGCTATTGCGCAGACTCAAGACCCAAGATGTCAGCGCCATATCGGGCAACTGGCGGCTTCACTTTTCACCAATGGAAGAGAACGAGCAGGCGTCGTCCATCTTTTTTACAGTCTATGGGGGAAACACGAGCCGTTTCTCAATGTCAAGGATACTTCCTTGGCAGGACTAGTCCTTACAAGTCACTTCCTTCAGAGGCTAGGCGAGGCTCCTTTTTAGCATTCGGAGAACACGTTAAATGGAACAGGTTAGCAAGTGCACGTCATTACGTCATTGCGTGATTGAAAGGTGTGCTTTCGGTGCTGCGCGTATAGGATTGTGGGTGATTTCAGTGCGTGAAGAGTGCGAAGGATACAAATTTGCATCCTTTCCTGTATATGGGATATTTCTTGAACGAAGGACTCAGTCCTTGGCTGAAATTTCAAGGATCCTCGACATTGGAACAGTCCTTCGACGGACGTCGATGACGTAGCATCCTCGAAATTCTAGCTTCCGAGGATCCTTCCTTGACATTGAGAAACGGCTACTGATTCGTTTTTGGCGGCCGCCATTTTGGAATGAAAATTTTCACAGCCAATTCATTCTCAATTGATTCATATTAAAATTAATTTAATACCTAATTACATAAAATACTTAATACCTAGGCAGCTCAGTCTACGAGGTGTCTACGTATATAATGTCTATGCATTCGGTCCAATGAACTGCCGTAGCCAAGGCGACATCTAGTGTATATATCTATGTGTAAGAACAACCCAAGCAGATCATGAGATGAAGGTTTTGCAATATTATGAAGCTGCTGATTTTACAATCATTAACAGTGTTATTTTACCATAACTTGTTGTAATTAAGTTTCCCTGTAATATCCCAATGAATACCTGTGAAAACTATAGTATCCTTGGATTTTACAGCATTTAACTCTTATTTTACAGTAAAATCTTACAATCTAAAACCTGCTGTTATATCACAAAAGTTCTGTAATATCACAGCAACACAGTAAAAAAATTAAGGATTTCACAGCATTAAACTGTATTATTACAGTGAAATATTGTATTTAACCTCTTACACCCTGAAGCTATTTTGGGGATTTTCGCCAGGTTTTGGCCTACCCAATTTCAAAAGCTTCCCATACCCACATGCAGAGGTTTACATACAAAAGTTTTACATACCCTTTGAAGTTACATAAAACACTGTTGAAAGTGCTAAACATGGTTGTATGTGTTGTCAGTCCTCTAATAAACACAAAAATAAATAGGCGCTTTTTGATGTTTTTTTTTTAAAGTTTTTATTTGAAAGTGTATAACTCTGGACCTGGGTGCTCCAGCTACCTGCAGACAGTTTTGTTTGATTCCAGCAATTGTCAGCTTACAGAGGAAAAATGACTTTTTTTCAAAAGTTATTTTACTCCAACTGATTTCTGCCTAAAAACATTTTAAGTGTCCCCATAACCACATACAGTGGAATGAATGCAATATCTTTATATCATTTTAAAGAAATATTTCATATGATGAAACACAAAATTGTCTTTTTTATGTTGTAAACACTGCCTTTGATAGTGTATAACTCTGGTTCTGGGTGCTCTAGCAGACTGCAGTTCTGGTTGTTAGCAGCAGCAGACAGTAAACACCCAAAAAAAGAATGAACTCTTTAGCATGTGGCATTCAAAAGTTAGTCTCATTTTACTGAAGGGTGTGAAAATAAATGTTTCATATAAATATTAATTTTTTGTTTTGCACATATAATAAATAGCAAGGGATTATTCATGCACAAAACCAAAGAAAATGCTGTGAATGGAGTAGGACCTAAAATAAAAAAACTTACAGTGAAAGATATCTCAAAGTGATGCATATCTGCAGAAAGTAGAGAGACTAAGCTTTCAAACAGTATCTCATATGTGTTACTGGGGTCCATGACAGACCATTAAAAATTTAAAAAAATATTTTATATTAAGTCAAAATAAGAAATTTTGGACCCAGGACAGGGTCCTGGAAGTCACATGACATAACCAAACTGTTTTGAACCATAGACTGTATAAAAACATGGACGTAGTCTGACTTATTACAATAAATATGGAATCAGAAAAATATTAATTTATTTAAAAAAAATATGTCACGTTAATGTAGATTAACCCAGCGAACAGAAAAAAGTTCTAAGAACGTTCCCTGAAAGTTCCCAAGGTTCCCAAAAACTTTCTGCCAACATAAAAAGTGTCCAGTTTTCTTGACGTTCTAAGAATGTTTTTGTGTTGTTTGAACGTTAGAGGAATGTTACATTTTACCATTTTAAAACGTTATGACAATGTCATGTTTTAATGTTCACACAATGTTTAAAACAACAACTGTTTATTATATTGAATTGTTTGATTGTTATGTTAATGATAGAGAAACATTGCATTTTATTATTTTATAAAACATGAATGTTCAGTAAATATATTGCTGTAGAAAACACAATTCACTTATTAGGTTTAGATGTTGATGTTTTGTTTCATTTATAGTCACCATTATTGTGATTAGTGTTTGTTTTAGTTGGACTCTTGACCCTTGACTCTTTGCTTGCTAGTTTTTTCCCTGGTTGTGTTAACTTCGTGTTAATACACCACATTAACGTAAAGTTAATATTGTAATTCTGTGGTGGTTGGTACATAATGGTAAAAATCATCACCTAATTCATTTACTAATCAAATGTTTCTTTTCACAGTAAATTATTGTCAACATGTACTTTCACAGAACACACTGTAATAGTACATGGCCTTGTTGTAATGATGTACAGCAAAAGATTGTAATTCCCTAGTAATGTATTGTAATATCACAGTAATTGCTTTGCCATTGAAGCTGTGAAGTTACAGTATACAATTGTGCTTTTACATCAATGCATTGTAATATCACAGATATAACATCACAGTAAATTGCTGTGAGTATTTTCACAGTATATTTCTGTAATCCTTGCTGTGAAAGTCATGCAAAATTTATCCATTTATTTACTGTGAATTCACATTGAAACATTTTGCAGTGCATTATCTGTTGGTTCATGTTGGTCTAGTTTAATTCAGGGTAATCCTTTAATAAAATGTATAATATGTTATAAAATATTTTATTTTTTTGTAATATTCACAGCGCACATTCTCTCGGATCGTTTTAAAACATTTTAAATCATTCTGCAAAATTCTGCATAGATTTTGCAAAAGAAATCCGCAGAAATAGCAAAAAATAACTGCTTACACAGCTTATACAGCTGTACTCTTGCAGCAATTAAAGCATTTCAGTTTTGTTTTAAATTGCAAAATAGTTATTTTTCTTTTTTATTTACATTTTAGAGCAATTTTTGTTTGTTAAAGTTTTTATGATAACTAGTGGTTAGCGGCCGACAGCAAGTTGACGACATGTATGATGAATTGAGCCTCTCAAATCAACACTTCACTTGCCTATAATAACAACTATTTAAAATAAATATTTTCAGCATATCACAATGTTAGTTTAAACGTTTATTATCAACACATACTATTTTTAAAAAGCGAAGGCAGGTTGCTCTGCTGCTTGCAGTTGCAACGGGTGCAGAAATAAAAAAATAAAAAGGGCTATACAAAACGAAACCAAATAAACATGAAACAGAATAAACATGCATGTTGCCTTATCTTACAACTTCGCTTTTGCATATACATTTTTTTAATGTAAGGACTTAGAAGATGGCTATTCATGTATCCATCCAACAGTTAAACTAAGAAAAAAGTCGATCCATACACAAACAAGAAATAAAGACACAGCCTTCTTACACGAAATTAATACAGGGAGAAGTCTTTAATAGATTATGGCTTGGATGCTGTCTACATAGATTATGTACAGTATCCAAGGTTTTAATCTAGTACTCCATTTATAATTTTTCCTGCTGTTAAATACGCAACAGCTGCATTGTAAATGTAAATGTGTGGCTCTGTGTAGCGGACTCATGCGATTGGTTAAATGTCTTCCTATGTTTGTTTTGCAATCATCAATGTCTGTCAAAAGGTTCTTTAATTAAATTGAAAAATATAAAAAGGCACATACTCCCGTTTACGATATGATTTTAATGATGATTAACACAGGACTGTTTAGGTTCCTAAAGCTACGTTAAAAGTGTACCCGTTAAAATATTATTACTGCAGTTAAAGAATTTATTTTGATCATGGTTTGATCTCTGAATAATTCTGAAATTACTTTTCAGTCATTTGCGATGTTACAAGGTTGAACGTCTTCACGTATACATGATTTGCGAGGTACATTTGCAAATGATTCATAAATAATACCTCTGTATTTTAGAGAGAGACCGCGGCCTTGTAGAGTGGAAATGATCGATGTTATTTGAAGTCGGCTCTTAAAGGACAAAATATCCCATAAGCTATGACGTAGCTATTATACAATTTTTTTCAGAACATTCTTGCGACCCAGTGGTTGGGGGCCTCTGATCTAGGTATCACTTACACATAATTACGTAAATCAAAATGTTTTTAAAAACTCAAAATAGAATTGTCTCGGAGGCCCCCTAGTGTTCGGGGCCCTGGGCTGCAGCCCATGTTGCCCATTAGGATAACGCGGCCTTGGTTATGGGGTTAATAAATAGCAATAAATAGATAAATACGTTATTTAGAAACCACACAATATATTAAAATATTGATTTTGTAAAAGTTTTAATTCTTTTAATGATGTTGAACCATTCCTTTAGTTTAATATCACTCTGCCCCTTTAAGACACTTTCACAGTTATGCACGAGCTGTTTTTTTTTACATAAACGGCAGACGCTAACAGAAAATCGATAAGATACACACGAAATCCAGACACCTTAAACTAAACTCCAAAATTAGGCTTATTTAACACTTCTAATATTTTGTTCATCAAGAGTCATCCCTATAACATCTTAGAGGTGGTTTCGAGGAGTGTTTTGAAGACTGTGTTTTAATGTGTATTGAGTTCAATATATTACAGTGTAACAAGTTATCGGTGTACAATCTATGTGTATCAGCTTATGAATGTTTTATGTTAAAAAAGGGAAATGTATGTAATATTAAGATTATTCCCTTCACATTGTATAGCGAGAGGAATCGCAATCATCCGTTATCAGCGTTAAACATGAGAATAAGCTGTTGTTACTGTTGAGATAATTTATTTTATTTATTTATTTGACATTTTCTTTATGGCCTGTTGTGCAGGCCAGTTTTTTCCCCCTACACGGAAAGTTTGTGGACAGCTCGACACGATCGAACCTTTGAATAATCAGCGTATTGCGAGACAGCATACGAACGAACAGATATTTCAACTGGATACTAGATGGCGAGCCAACCCAAGGATCTCTAACCTGCAAGAACTGAAATACCGCACTCTGATCGCTTATACGGTTTGACCTGAACAAAGTGAACCACTGAGCTATATTCTTTTTATCATTGGATATTGACTTTTGAACAAATCGAATTGGACAGATCCTCTGAATCCTGTGAAATTCTGAAATTGCAACACAATAATTTAAATTTATTTAATAGAGAAATTTGTGAATGAGTGAATGTATGAATGTAAATTGGTTGATGTATTGTATTTTTTCTTTGATGTTTTTCTGTTAAAGTGAGACTACAAAGTGTAGCAATTGTACAAACAAAAGAAACATTTAAATCCTTACATTTTACCTGCAAAGAAAGAGTTAGACCCTGTAAAGTGAAACAATCACACTAACATAAGCATGCTAAAATACTTACCTGTTCCCTTAAAGAAAGAAGAGTTAACTCTAAAACTAGAAACAAAAAGCTTAAAAATAGTTAAAGCAAATGTTCTAAAAGAGCTGATTAAAATTTAAAAGACCGGTCTAAGAACAAAACTAACCAGAATAAACCCATACCTAAACCAGTTTAAATCCATTTAAACTTATTTCAATAAGAAAATATTAAATATAAAGGATTTAAAATTATTTATTATACATATCGTACTGTAAATATTTATTGATTATTTATTGACATACATTTTTTACCATAAATATTTATTGATTATTTATTGATCTACATTGATTATTTATTGACACATCTTTTACTGTAAATATTTATTGATTATTTATTGATCTACATTTTGTACGGTAAACATTTATTGATATATTTATTGAATCATTTATATTGATATATTTATTTAATTATTCTATTTATCTTACTAATTTACCTATTCCATTTTTTATTCCTGTTCAGTAAACTGCTAATTAATTTATATAAGCTTTCATGTCTCATGTGTCTTTTCTAATATAACATACACCACTCAACGAACCTAGAACTGGTCCAGTAGCATAGTTATTACGATTGCAGTGACATAAGTGCTACATTGGACTTTTTGTAGACAAGCCATTGTAAAAATTCGATTAAAATTAGTTGACATTAAATCTCAAAATGTACACAAGTAGCATAATGTTTTTAATAAGGCATGTTTGATCGAACTTATATTTTCTAATTAAACTAAGGCATAGTCCTGCCTTAAACTAATCCCTGTTCGGGAAACCACCCCAAAGTGTGTTAATATCAAAGAATGTCATCATTAATTATTTAAACAGATTTCCTGTTTGACCTTTTTTAATTACTGGACCTTTTCCTTAAACTATAAATTAAATAAATTAATGCAGGAGTAATTATTTTACTTTATATAATTTATGTAGAATATTTATGTATTTATAGCTCATTCAATTGACTAATGATCAACTTTACTCTGCCTACACTATTTATTAACCAGCCTATATAGTATTAACATGTCAGCTAGAATGTGTCATTTGGCATTTTGTTTGGGTTCCTTTAATGGTCATAAAATTAGAATTTGAGTTTGACTCTCTCTCTTTTTTTTGAAGATGGATATAACAATTCAAAGGGGGAATTCACTTCCATAAATTCCAAAATGTCACACATGCTGCAGTGATTTTCACTACCACCAAAAGGGGTTCCCCCTAAAGCGGACGTGTGCCTGTCTACATGGACAGTGAGTAGCAGTGTGCTATTCTTTTGCAATACCTTAAAGCTCTACTTTATAAATCTAAAACTCAACTGAACTTCAAGAATGAAGTGTAGCGGACGCTGAGAGGTCAGTAAAAGCATAATATATTTTATGTGATTGTATTTATTATATATTGTATGTAAGAATTGAGTCATTGTAACTTGATCATGTTTAACTTGTTCTTGGGCCGGAAGATGTGTTCACGTGACCTTTCCTTATTTAACCCGGACGTGTTCAGTATGGATTAAATGTGATGGCGCATATATGTGAATAAGTTGAACTGAATTCTACTGCTGGTTATCAGGCGCACACGGTAATGAACTGTTTATGTATTCATTGTATTTTAAGGATTGAGGATTGTGTTTTTGTTGTGATATTATTTGTAAAACTGTTGTTGTTTGTTTGTTTGTTTGTCTTAGTTTTCACGGTGTTCCAACAACAAATAAAATTGAATATTGGACATCAGTATGAGACGTGGAGTCGGTGAATTTAAGCAATAGCCAGTGGATAGTTACAGTGGAGTTTATTTGTAGTTCTCTTTTTCCTGAAGTAGGCCCAAACATGTTTGTCAATTGGATTGTTTCTATTATTGTCATATATGCAATGTATTTATATGAATTAATTGATGTATTAATTTATATGGACAGGCCATCATTCATGGCCTATGTGAAATGCAGGCATTATCCTGGCAGGAAGCTGAGGAGGTGTTCCTCCATGACCCTTTTTATCACTCTAGGTATGCTTGCAATTTGCATTTGCAAAAAATGATATTTGTTATTACACAATATTTTTGACAATGGCATTGATCTTTTATTGTAGTGATGTCGAGCAATGTGACAGAGCAGTTTCCAAAAGACTGAAAAAAGAAGGAAAAATCACCTGCAGGAAGTAATGACTCACTCATGCATTTACATTATTTTGCATTTATTAATTTAGTAGACACTTTTATCCAAAGTGACTTATAAATAAAAAGTTATTTTTAATGCAATTGAAGATGAAAAGTAAAGTTACTACCACAATACTTTCTTCCTTTTGTCACGAGTGACTATAGGGGCGGAACAAAAGTTGCGGAGAAAAGTTCCGCCCGGACCAATTTATTCAAACACCGGCACTTCCGGGTAACCCCGGGCAACGGAATCAGCAGGAACAAGCGACAGGTGTGTACGCTGAGGTGGCGAACGCTGACAGGAAGCAGGAAGTATAAATAGAGCGTGTGAAACACAAGACATTGTTTATTGTTGTTCCATTGTTTCCTGTGGATGTTTGGAGCGGGCGTTATGGCAGAGCGGTGCGTTTGTGGCGAAGTGGATGATAAGGAACCGAAGAGAGGATCTGTTGGAGTAGAGAGAACAGAGACACGAGTCACTGAAACAGGTTTGGAGGAAAACTAACTATATTAAAGTGGTACATTCTTACCTGTGTGTGTGCATGTACATTGAAGGCCACCGTGAAGCACGATTTTTGGCGGAGATTTCCTAGAGTCAAGCGACTTTGGAGGACCGCAGGAAGAGGACGAACATATACAGAGGAAGAGAGATACATGTTACCAGACTGTGAGTACAAGTAGTCATCTAGATTCATTGAGGCATTGGAAGAACGGTCCATAAACTGTTGTGTGGAGTGTGTTGTCGTGTAGTGGCCCCACCGTGGAGAACGAAGCCGGTGGGCGAGCCAGCAGGTTGCAGAACATCCGGACCGCCGTGCGGGGACTCGTGTCATCCATAAAATCGCCTGTGGCAGCGATCGCAACGTCTCCCTCTCCAGTGAAGTACTTGACCCAGCGTGGAGGTATGGGCCTTATCTGTCACTAAAGAGTGTGGATTGCCGTGGGTGAGTGTGAATTATTGACGTGTGTGCACCTGAAGTATTTGCAGTGCTGTGCCGTGTCTCCTGTTGCCCGTACCGCTCCTAGGTCAAGCCAGTCACTGTGAGATGTGTCGTGGAGCTGCTGTGATGTGATCACCATCGTGGACTTACCTTTCTATCTCCCCGCCTGTGTGTCCAAGCCACGAAGGAGATTGTGTGAGTACAGTATCAACGTGCTGTGGAAGAGATCATAGTGGAATTAAAGTAGAGAAATTGTGAAAAAGCAAAATTAACTGTTGTGTGCAAACCCTGTGTGGAGAGGAGGCCTAGCCGTCTGTCCCACAAATTTAGATGTCGCTCTGACCCTGGAGAGGAAAAGGAGCTGATGGGTCTTTTACGGACGTCATCTTGCAGTCCCATCTACATTCCCTCCGCCTCTCAGGACGGCACAGGCCGTGGCCAGGCCAGCATCAACCGTGTGGAAGTGGGTAACGATTGCACTCTCTCACCGTGGATCAAGGTTAGGTGATGTACAAATTCTTTCACCTATGTTGTAACACCCACCTGTAATGCTTCGCGTGTGATTGAGAGGGACCTCAGCTAAAAACTATACTTACCTGTAATGCCTTTGCGTGTGATTGAGAGAGTCAAATCTAAAAGCTATACGTACCCAAACCATCTGTTGACTCAGAGCAGCACGCCCAGTGAACCGCAGAGCCACACTAGAGCCAAAGCTAAAAGCTGTACGTACCCAAACCGTCTTGTTGACACAGAGCAGCATGCCCAGTGAACCGCTGAGCTGAAGTCATACTTACCCGTAGAGTCACAGGGATACCGTTTAGGCCGTCTAGAAAGCCGTAGAACATTACCAGGGTGGAGTCAAAGGCCAAACTTACCTGAGAGACTTTGTAGATCCAGTCCAGCGCGCCTAGTGAAGTCCATACTTACCTTGTATGCCCGCCAGCCTAGTGGAGTACGACCCCGCAGCGTCCTTGGAGAAACCTGAAATAGAAAGTGGAGTTGTTCTTATTCCAGCAGCCTGCCATTACAAACCTCCAGTGCCGGAGGAAGGTGCGATAATACAGTGAGATTTCTCTAACCTGTCTCTTGTGTGTGACTGTAGCAGGCCTCCGGGACGAGCGTGGAAGCTAACAGACCGCAGACTGAGGCAAGTTGTCCAGGCACCCTGTGTACGAAGAGCAGAAGAGGAAGTTACTGACACGAAGGAATCCCCGTTTTTACTTACCGGAGTACACTACGGTCATTCGCAGGAGCGAGACGTAGCACAGCTTGGGAAGCCACGGAGTTGACCCCGCGGCAGAGCAGGTAGTTGCCCCGCAACCCTACTTCCACTAATTGTTGTTTTCACTCTGCCTCCAGGAGAAGAGGAGGGCGCTACCGGTTCAAGAAACCAAGGAGGAGTTTCGCCCCCCCCCCCTCAGTAGTGCCTGAGTCCTCTGCACTTGGCCCTCTCCTCCCCCTGCAAGACCCAGCTGGAGTGCAGAAGAGAGTTTATTTTAATTCCTCCTTCCCAATCATAGCTTTAAGTAATTTAAATAAAGTTTGTTTTAAATTTCACTTACCTGTCTCGTGTGCTTGGTCATTGGGGTGCTTTTGGGGACCTCCTCGAGGTGGAACTTACGGAGGGAGGTTAGTGGTCCGCTCCGACTGGTAACACTTTTTTCTTTGCTTTCTCTTGTTTACAGCAAGATGGTGTTTAGGTGATTGTCCAATAAAGTACAGAATTTTAATTATTGGTGTTTTGTCTATTCTAAGTTTTGCTTCGCATTCAAAATATAAAAAAACAGGTTTTGTAATGTTAGCATGGTATTATGTTAATAACACCATTATAAGCTGAACTAAAAGAAAAATTGGAATTTGCATAAACATTGCAGCAATATAATATCACATAATTTTTACATAAGAGAGTTCAATCTGTAATTGTATCCCTTCCATCATTAATTTTATTTCAATTACACCCACGCTCAAAAAATACTGCAGACTACTGGGTAATTTATTAGTCAGAGAATACAGAGAGTTTTTGGCACATGAATTAAGCAGGGAACGCAAAAATATATTTGGATAAGTTTTAATAAAACGAGACTAAGTAATATTGCATCCTATTGTTTTCAATGCCATTTGGATAAGGGTGTTATATGATCTTCCAAACAGCAGAGGGCGCTGTCTCGAAAAACGAGGGTTCTGAGAATGCGGGTCTCTGGGGGTCTGTAGCTGCAGGCTTCATACTACTAGGTTTTGATTAAAAATTAGAACAGAGTTTTATTGGTGGACAGTTTTAGTTGCATATGTCTCAGTGTTCAAACCTCGTCTAACCAGCATGAATTCAGCATGCACTGTAGACCTTTGTTTACACACAGACTCGCGAGACTTCACAAATGTGAGACTGAACAGCCCCCATTGGCTAAAAGGATTTTTATAAAATAAATTATATTCCACATAAAATATAAATATTAATTTTAGTTCTTATACATTTTAAAACGTTAATTTTTAAGATGCTCGTACAACAGTCGTTATTCTGGTAATAAATCAATAATGTGTTATCAAAAGTGTCCATCTGTAAATCGCTTTTATCCAGCCGCCCAATCACAATGGAGGAGAGGCGGGACAAACAGTACATCGACCAATCGGAACATCCTTCCTATACTACTGAAAAACCTAAAAGTTAATATATCTTGTCGATAACAACATATAACAGTCCGAGCTACCACAATATAGGTACGCATTGATTAAAGAAATTATCTGCAAAATCTGATACTTATAAAACAGTACTTCCGCGGAGGTTTGAATAATAGCAAACAGCGCACATAAGCGCCTCCAAAGCGCCCTCAAGCGGATATTTTTTAGAACTGCGCCTTGCGACTGAAGTTTCGGTGGAGTTTATTTATCCTAAAAATATTATAGAAATTAATGAGCTAATGTTCTGTTCACTGCATATACGTTTTTTGTTTAGTTTTAACTTGTATTTAAAATTAGGCATTGAATTTTGTTGTGTTTTAGAAGTGAAGAAAATGTCCTAAAATTAACTAACCCTGTGATTTTTTCTTGCAATGCATATTTGGGTAAGATAACTTAACTTTATTGTTTATAAACTGGAATTCATTATGATTAAGGATGATTCAATATTTGATCACTGTTTTATAATAAAAACAGGAGTTTCTAAATACAGTAGACATTATTTCAGTAAATGAGCATCTGTATCTATTGTTTTTTATTTTAGCTGGGGTTTCCCCTCTTATCGAACCAATATACAGTATACAGTTATCTATTATAGACTATTCATATTATGTATTGCATTGCGTCATATATACCTTAAAAATCCCTACAAATCACCTGCTACAGGAAGATAAACATACAAGCAGAACATTTTTATTCTTGGATCATTTTTTAATAAAAATAATTGCTCATTTTGACTCATCTTGCCAGCACGGGTTACACATGATTAACAGATAACAGTGTCTTTTATACTTTATACCTTTAATTTAATAAGATTTAAATGTACAATACAGAGAGATGTGCAAAGATCCTCAATATAAGACCATCATTATAGTTATCACTCAAATGTAATAAATTATTTTTCACAGATTAACTTTTTCTTGTATTCACAAGATGCATCTTTTTAAGTAAAATCAGCGCCCTCAAGCGGTCATTATGTATATAATGTACTGTTCACTTTATACATTTTCCGTTTTGTTTTTGCTTGTATTTTAAATTAGGCATTGAATTTTGTTGTGTTCTAGAAGTGAAGAAAATGTCCTAAAATTAACTAACCCTGTGATTTTTTTTTAAAAAATAGAGAATTTCAAAATCTAAATAACAAAAATTTAAATTTTCTTATTCCAATATTGCCAGCATCGCATATGATTAACAGATTACAGTGTATTTTATACTGTATACTGTAAATCCAAAACCACACTGAATGGTATAAAATCAGAGTAAAGACCGCCTTTTATTAAATATTCATGATTTAAATGCACAATACAGAGAGACGTGCAAAGATATTAGATCGAGACTGTCATTATAGTCATCACTGAAGTGCAATGAATTATTTTTCACAGATTAACTTTTTCTTGTATTCGCAAGATGCATTTAAAAAAAAAAAAAAAAGTAAAATCAGCAACATTTATCATAGAAATAGAAATTGACGACTTTCGAATACTTGCAGCTCAATGCAGGCATAGGCGGAGCTTGCGGTGGAGCAGGCCCCCCATTGGCTAAAAGGATTTTTTATAAAATAAATGATATTCCATAACAAATATACATTATATTTACATTAATACATTATATATACATTAATAATTTCATATTATACATTTAAAACGTTTTTTTAAGATGCTTTGTAAAACATATGTTATTCTGCTAATAATGTGTATTTATCAAAAGTGGCGTGCTGTAAATCGCTTTTGTCCAATCACAATGGAGGAGAGGCGGGACAAACAGTACATCGACCAATCGGAACATCCTTCCTCTACTACTGAAAAAACATAAAAGTTAATATATCTTGTCGATTACAAAATATAACGGTCCGTGCTACCACAATATAATTACGCATTGATTAAACAAATTATCTGCAAAATCTGACACTTATAAAACAGTACTTCCGCGGAGGTTTGAATAATAGCAACCAACGCACAAAAGCGCCTCCAAAGCGCCCTCACGCGGTCATTTTTAGAACTGGCGTCTGAAGCTTCTGTGGAGTTTATTTATCATCAAATGATTATATAAATTAATGGGCTAATGTTCTGTTCACTGTATATACATTTTCCGTTTTGTTTTTACTTGTATTTTAAATTAGGCATTGAATATGTTTTAGAAGTGAAGAAAATGTCCTAAAATTAACTAACCCTGTGATTTTTTTTTGCAATGCATATTCGGGTAAGCTATCTTAACTTGTATATAATTGTTGTTTATAAACTGTAATTTATTATGATTTTGCTTCAATATTTCATCACCATTTTACAATAAAACAGTTTCTAAATACAGTGGGAGTCATTTCACTGATTAGAGTATTCATATTATTAATAAAAACTTACAAATATTGTCATCATTGTTTACTTTTAATTTTTTATGATTTTCACAAAGTTAGTGTTTTATAAGTTGGGTAAGAGCGCCACTTAGTGGATGATAGTGGTAATATATATTGCTCTAAAAACTCGTTATTTGGCAGGGAAAGAGAAACCCATTATCATGTTTATATCTAACATTCAGGCTATATTATTTTAATGTAATCAATCAAAATGTTTCTAGCTTGTTGCACATGTACTGGTGTATATACTATGATATGCATGTTCTCCCTGTGTCAGCGTGGGTTTACTCCCACAAGCCAAAAACATGCAAGTTAGGCAAATTGGAGATGCCAAATTGTCCCTCCCCCAACCTGTGTCTGGATTAACTTGTGTATGAATTAACTAGTTCTCACCATGAATATAGCCGTAGACAGTCCCTACTGAAAAATCCAGCTAAAACCAGCACAAGCTGGTAGCTGGCCCCAGCTGGTTTTAGCTGGCTTAAGGTGGTTTATGCTGGTCCTCCCAGCCTGACAAAGCTGGTCATGCTGGTGGGCCAGCTGGTATTCCAGCATGACCAGCTAAGTCCAGCTAGACCAGCTTAAAATGTGACCAAAACACACCTAGACCAGCTTGCTACACCAGCAAAACCAGCTAAAACCAGGCTGGGGACCAGCTAAAACCGGCTCACCAGCTTGTGCTGGTCTTGGCTGGATTTTTCAGTAGGGGTGCCGGGCAGTAGCTTCACTACAAGTAGCGAAGCTAGTAGTTTAACTACATTTTTCAGTAGCTTGGCGGTAGTAGCTTAGCTGCTTTCTAAATCAAATAGCTTTTCAGTAGCTAAGCTCTATTTTTGACCAAGTAGTGAGGTAGCTTCCACACAAGCTACAATTTTCCAAACATTTCTGAAGTTGTCCTGAATTTGAGAATAAGCGTGTCATTTGAATCGACACAGGACGTTGTTTGTCCCGTATGTTCGAGTTGTGCAGCCTTCCTTCATACAAAACATTACCACTCGCATTCTGTGAAGACTCGTGCTCTACCTCTGATTGGGGTAATGTCATCAAGCCAAGCTAATATAAAAACATGTAATAAATATTACAATTGAAATTATTAATAGAATGTGCTTTGGCGGGCACCTCACAGACTCTGTGCAGGCTACCTGCGGGCCCACGTTGGAGACCCTTGTGTTAAGATATGTCAGGGCCAGGTGTTTTAGAATAAAGGCAGCTCAAACATGCATTTTATTCTGGGAGTAGAATAAGTCCAGCAAACATGTGAAGTACCTAGGCCTACATTATGCTTGTATTGCCTATAATTACCAAAATGATAAATTGAAACTGAATAAATTACATAATAAAGCTGGTTAAAAATAAAAAAGTAGCTTGGATGTAGCAAGCTACTATTGATGTAGCTTAGCTTGCTACATTTCCCAGGGGGGTAGCTTCAGTGTAGTGAAGCTTCATTTAATGTGAAGTAACTGGTAGCTTAGCTCACTACATTTTCCAAGTAGCCCAGCACTGGCCGTAGAGGCTGGAATGGCATAAAAAAGAAAGAAAGAAAGAAAGATCAGTCTGTACCCCAGACTCAAATACTTTTTGATATTTTGGTCGCCTAATGGTTTCTATAGTTTCTATGGGATAGGAGTCAAAACTAGTTATTTTCTAGCAATAGTCAAAACAAGATACTTCCTAACAAATCTGTTTAAACAAAGTTGTTTTTTGGCTATGGAGCTCTTTTGTTTTCTTTTCTTTTCTTTTGTTTTTATGTTTTTGCAGAAGTATATGACGGCGGCCTTCAAGAAATTTGCTGAAAAATTCAGGCCAATGGTCATTCTCATTTATTACACTGAAGGGAAGCAGCTGTGAAACCAAATTATTACGTTTTCATCAAAGTCATCAAACGAAAAACCTGGTCCAGCCCGAAGTTGGACGGTCCCTATCAGGTCCTCATTACTACACCTACAGCAGTGAAGATTGCAGAAAGACCTTTGTGGATACATCTCAATTCAATTTTTTTCAATTTCAATTCAATTTTATTTATATAGCGCTTTTCACAATTTGGTAATTGTATCAAAGCAGCTTTACATAATAGATGCAGTGAAAAGCACATAAAATCGACAGATAGCACAACATAATAAACGATAGCACAAGCAGTTAAATTTGCTGCGGCTATAAATCAACATTATAAACAAACGTATTACTAATGTAACGTATAGAAGTTAAGCCCAAAAAGGCTGCCTCCCCGGGTTGAAAAACCCCCTAGGAGAAAAAAACCCCGGAATTTTAGCCGGGGAAGTAAAAAAAGTCATAGGAGGAAAAAACCCTTGGGAGTTATATATATATATATATATATATATATATATATATATATATATATATATATATATATATATATATATATATATATATATACACATTGAAACGGAAGGAGATTAAGCGGAGATTAAGCGGAGATTAAGCGGGTTCTGCCGGTGGTCTTTGGTCAGGCATCAGCTGGACATCACGTTGAAGAACAGCTAGTAGATCAGTTGTGTGCCGACTTTCACATGTACCGGAACTGGATCAGTTTGTCTCGTCCTCGGGATCAAGGACGAGACAGGGAGAGAGACACAAAATCTTATTAGCGTAGGGGCCGTTCACATAGAAAACAAGTGTCACACAGTAATGTGGTTTTAGTCAGCTCGGTTCCGGACAAGCTAACTATTGCTGGTTAAGTGTATTACATATAGTTAATGATTTTAGAAACGGAAACAGAACTCGTTTGACTAAGGCCAGAGGCCCCACTGCCGTCGTTAATGCTAACGTACAGTGGCAAACGGTTCTGTATGACATACTATTTTAAGGTCATGGGAAAAGGCCAAAATTGCAAGCCGGCCATATTTGGCAGTTAAGACTCAGTCGAAAACCAATTCAAAGTTTCAGCATATTACTAAAGAGTATTAATGAGATTTACCATGCTTTGAAGTGTTGACGAAAAAAAAAGGTTTTAATTTATTCATTAATTTATTTATTTATTAGGTTGTACAAGCTAGCTATTAGGAGATAAGTACCATTGTTAAAACAACTATTTGAAAGCCTTGTTAAAGAGAAAAGTTTTAAGTCTAGATTTAAAGTTATCTACTGTCTCTGATTTTCGGACGTCGGTTGGTAAATCATTCCATAGCTTAGGGGCTAAGTAGGAAAAGGATCTGCCACCTTTAGACACTTTTGATATTTTAGGGATAATTAAGAGACCAGAATTTTGTGACCGCAATGCACGTGATGGATTGTATTCTGATAATAATTCTCTAAGATATGAGGGTGCTAGGCCATTTAAGGCTTTGTAGGTGATTAGTAATATTTTAAATTGTATACGATATTTAACTGGTAGCCAGTGTAAAGATGCCAGAATTGGGCTTATGCGGTCATACTTCTTAGTTCGAGTAAGAACTCTTGCAGAAGCGTTTTGAACTAGCTGAAGCTTGTTGACCTGTTTTGCATGGCATCCTCCGAGGAACGAGTTACAATAGTCTATTCTAGAGGTCATAAAAGCGTGGATAAGCTTCTCTGCATCTGATGCAGACAACATATGGCGTATTTTTGAGATATTTCTAAGGTGGAAGAATGCTATGCGGCAGACATTGGAGATATGGCTGTCGAAGGATAAACTGCTGTCGAACATCACACCTAAATTCTTAACCGTGGAGGTTGGCACCACAGTGCAGCCATTTATGGGCAACTTGTAATCTGTCATATTATATTTGTAGCGATTCGGTTCGATAACAAGTATCTCTGTCTTATTGGAGTTTAGCATAAGAAAGTTATGTGACATCCAGTCACTTATATCGCTGATGCAGTCTGATAGTTTAGAAAAATTTTGTGTTTCGCTAGGATGCGAGGAGATGTAAAGCTGTGTGTCATCTGCATAGCAGTGAAACTGTATGTTATGATTTCTGATAATATCTCCCAGAGGTAACATATATAACGAGAACAGGATAGGACCTAAAACTGATCCCTGCGGTACGCCGTATTTAACCAGGGAGTGATGTGACTCCTCCTCATTTACATAAACAAAGTGATAGCGATTGGTTAGATACGATCTGAACCAAGCTAGCGCCTGACCACTGATGCCAACATAGTTTTCTAGCCTATTAAGTAAGATTGTGTGATCTATTGTGTCAAAGGCTGCACTAAGGTCTAATAATATAAGGAGTGATATTTCACCACGGTCGGATGTTAGGAGAAGGTCATTTGTAACTCTAAGCAGCGCTGTCTCTGTGCTATGGTGGGGCCTGAATCCTGATTGGAACTTTTCATACGTACTATTATTTGCTAAGAATGTGCGTAGCTGGCTTGCCACTACCTTTTCTAATATTTTGGAAAGAAAAGGGAGATTTGAGATTGGTCTAAAGTTATTTAGATCTCCCTGGTCAAGGTTTGGTTTTTTAATGAGCGGTCTAATAACTGCTAGTTTGAAAGCTGTAGGAACGTAGCCTAATTCTAATGATGAGTTAAAGACATTTAGTACTGGGTTAGACACTATAGGGAATACCTCTTTGAGTAATTTTGTGGGAACAGGGTCCAATATACAGGACGATGATTTGGATGATGCTACTAATTTAGATAGCTCATCTATTGTAGTAGGTTTAAATGACTCAAGATGTTCGTATGGTAGGCAAGCGTTAAATGTATTACTGGGTAGAGTGGTGGCTGCTTGGGTACCTACAATGTTTTCCCTAATTATCATAATTTTCTTAGTAAAGAAGTTCATGAAGTCGTTACTATTGTGTGGGAGTTTATTAGTGGGTTCTGTTTGTTCTTTATTTCTAGTCAGTTTCGCAACTGTGCTAAAGAGGAAGCGAGGGTTATTATGATTTTCTTTAATAAGATTGCTGAGATACGTAGATCTGGCGATTTTTATAGCCTGTCTGTAGTGTTTAACACTCTCTTTCCATGCTGCACGCCATACCTCTAACTTTGTGCTTCTATAATTTCTTTCCATTTTCCTAGTTGCCTTTTTGAGTGCTGCTGTGTGATGATCATACCATGGAGCTGGCGGTTTTTCTTTGATTCTCTTTTTTCGAATTGGAGCTACGGCATCCAATGTGTTAGAACAAATACTGTTCAGGTTTTCTATTACAATATCTAGATCGTCAGAGTTATCTGCTACATGTTTCATTTGGGACAGGTCTGGAAGAGTGCTAATAAAGTTATCTTTAGTGGTGGAAATTATTGTTCTGGCTAGTCGGTAGCGTATTGTGGATCGAGTGATCATATCTAGAAGTACCGTGTATGAGACAAGGCAATGGTCTGAAACTGCATCGCTCTGAGGTGATATCTCGATTTCATTAATATTGAGCCCGAGTGACAGAATTAAGTCTAATGTGTGCCTATGAGTATGCGTGGGCCCTGTCACGTTTTGTCTAATATTGAGAGAATTTAGAATATCCATAAATGCTAATCCTAATGTATCTGTTGGGTTATCAACATGTATATTAAAGTCACCAACGATAAGAGCTTTATCTACAGTGACTACGAGGTCAGACAGGAAATTTGATATTTCTTTAAGAAAATCTACATGATGGCCCGGAGGTCTATAGATTGTAGCAAGGACAAAAGAGAGCTGTTTATGGTTACGATCAGTTATTTCCATATTTAATAGCATTATTTCAAATGAATTAAATTTTAGTTTGGATTTATGGTTTACTTTAAAAAAAAAAATTGTATATTGTAGCTACACCACCCCCTCTCCCCTTTAAACGCGGTTCATGTTTATAATAGTAGTCTTGTGGGGTGGATTCGTTTAAACTAATGTAATCGTCTGCTTTAAGCCAGGTTTCTGTTAAAGAGAGTGCATCTAAGTTTTGGTCAGTAATTATTTCATTGACAATAGGTTCTTTATTGGTAAGCGATCTAATGTTAAGAAGGCCGAATTTTAACCTTCGAGGTTCATCTGTAAACGTATTGTTTTCTAATTTTATGTTTGTAAGATTTGTACGAGACGAGGTAAACAGTGCTCTGTATTCGTTTGTTCGAGGAACACACACAGTTGAAATGTGTTGATACTCTGGTAAGATAGATTCTAAGTTCTGGGATATATGTGATCTTGACATGTCAGAGCTACTAACAGATGGACGGGTAGGCCGATCTATCTGTTTCCTGACCTGGGCCCTGGGTAGTCAAACTGTATTAGAATTTAGAGTATTGGTCAGATTTCTAGAGAGTATAGCATTTCCTTCCGATGACGGATGAAGGCCATCTCTCTTTAGCAGGTCAGGTCTCCCCCTGAAGTGTTTCCAATTATCTATAAACCCTACGTTATGCTGAGGGCACCATTTTGACATCCAGTGGTGAAGAGACACTAATCTGCTATAAGTTTCATCACCCCGGTAGGCGGGGAGGGGACCAGAGCAAATTACATTATCTGACATTGTTTTTGCAATTTCACACACCTCTTTAATAGTATCTTTGGTGATCTCTGACTGGCGGAGTCTGGTGTCATTTGCGCCGGCATGAATAACAATTTTAGAAAACTTACGCTTAGCATTAGCCAGTACTTTAAGTTTGGATCTAATGTCAGACGATCTGGCTCCCGGTATACAGTCAACTATGGTGGCTGGTGCCTCAATGTTCACGTTCTTAAGTATCGAGTCTCCAATAACAAGGGCACCTTTAACAGATGTCTCAGCCGGTGTATTGTTTAGAATCTTGAATCTGTTAGAAATTACTAAGGGGGACTTCAATGGGCATCGAATATGACTACGCCGCCTGACAGTCACCCAGTTAGTCGGCCGTGTTAACTCAGTTGCCGGAACCGAGCTATGTGTACTACGCGTTACCGTAGGCGCACCCGAAACAGTGTTTGAAACATTAACATTAGCATTAGCGGTCTTACTGTCCTCAACGAGCGTTCGGATGTGCGCTTCAAGTTCTGCAACCTTCTCCGTCAGCCTTACTACTTCAATACACTTAACACATGTAAACCCCTCTGTGCTGACGGAAGAAGCTAAACTGTACATGTGGCAAGCAGTGCAGGTTACAATGACAAGCGGAGTCGGAGTCTTACCGTTTTCATTTTGGGCGATGGCGTCTCTGCTCGCCTGAACGCGGTCCGTGAAGCTGCATCGAGACCGGTGCTCGCTCGCTGGCTGCCTCGTACGTCTCCGGGTGCCTGGAGCCAGGGTGATGTGAGGCACGCTGTACCGCCTGGTGCTAATGCCGGGACACAACTCCTCCACAGCTTCCCGCTCTGGTGAGGAAAGGTCTGAAAAACATACATCGGATGAGTCCGCCATTAGATCGAAAAGGAAGGCAGATTTACAGTAAGCAAACAGTGAGGAAACGGTAAACAAACTTCAGCCGGCACGTTTGTTGAAGCTAGCGGGCTATATGCTAACACTAAGTGTTTACCAGTGATAAATCAATTTAGTTATAAATACTGTTGAATAATCGTCACGCTAAAGTATTCCTAAGATGAACTAGTAAGTTATATTATATAGATAGTAACAAGATAGTAAGAAAATAGGATTTGGATGATGAACTCGACGGAGCTCCGATAACAGTGTTGCCACTCCACTCTCTCTTGCGTCTCTCTCTTGCGTCTCTCTCTTGCGTCTCTCTCTCAGCCACATCAAGAGACTGAAAGCTCTGGAAAGCTCACCCCTGGATGCGGACTAGTGGGGAAGACTAGGCTACAAAGGGGGGCAGCCTTTTTAGTAGCCTGTGTATCGTTTAGAGATACTCAGATTAGCTGGCCATCTCAAACCTAGTGAAGAAACCAACTGATCCCTTTTCCGCCGTTTTAGGAGCCTACAGAGCAGAAGAAAAATGGCTGACAGTTTGAAGATGCTGATGGTAATCCTGGCAATCGTGCTGGTGCGTGAGGTAGACCCTGGTGGGACGAAGAGAAACAACAAAAGAATGAGGAGAAATGGAGAGGAATGGAGTAGTCAAGAAAGAGGAATGGATCAACAGAATGGAAACTACCAGAACACCTACGAGATCAACATATGGTATCGTTATGAGAAGTTCGTCGCACGGAGTGGAAACCACACAAACTGCTACGTTTGTTCAAAGATGCCCAAGTCAGGAACGAATCCGCATGTGGAACCAGAACCGATATTGAATACCAACGATTTGTTTCCTGAGTGTTTGACACCTGCATATACACCAGTACTTCTGAATGCCACTTTAAAGTATCGCCTGCCTCCTCCAGTGGATTTAAACACACTGACTTTTAAGAACCTTAAGAACCTGCCAGAAGATGTAAGTGTTAGAATGTATGGTCCTATTCATGTTTCACCAAGAACAAAGTTCATCTGTTTTGAAAATAATCTAACATTGGGTGTTGTCAACGGCTACCTTGGAAGAGTTCCGGAGCAGAACTGTTACATCACGTACACCCCTTGTACAACGAACCGCAAAGGAGATTTCAACGAGTCTGAGGCCAGGAAAGGAAGCACATGTACCGATTATTTCACTGCACCCGACGCCATGAGGACTAATCCCCAAACCAACTTTTTCTGGCTATGTGGACTGACCATATACCATTATCTACCAGTCGGGTGGATCGGAAGATGTGCCCCGGTACGGCCTACAGACCATTCATTTGTCATTACTGCTACAGAGGTACATCGTGGTAAGAGAGACATTTTCACAAAACATGATTCCATATGGGGAACGGATGTCCCCAATGACCACAAGCTATGGACCAACGGACAGAAAGTGAGCCTCGCCTTGTTCCCTTGGCTGGGGACTGGAAAGCTCATGCTAAGGATGGAGACTTTTGATTACAGGTTGTGAACAGTTTGTTAATTCTACTCAAGCTGCATTGAAAGGCATTCGTGAGGAACTGACAGCCCTACGTATGATGGAACTTCAAGACCGTATGGTGCTTGACCAGTTGACCGCCTCCCTCGGAGGTGTCTGCCGGATTATCGGAGCAAGTTGTTGCAGTTTCATTCCTGCGAATGATGCAGACGGGGCAATTATTGAACAGGCCATCAACAATCTCACAAAGTTGCGCGACACCATGGAAAAAGACTATGTTACAACTGAGGATATGACGCAATGGTTGTTTGGAGGATCTTGGTGGGAGAAACTGTTGAAAATATTAATTCCAATATTATCTGCTCTTTTGCTGATAGGCATATGTTTGACTTGTGTGATACAATGCGTGTCAAAAATGACACAGAAATTGATTCAATCTGTACTTACTGATGCATATTTCTTGGGTAATATTGCAGATGGAGAAGACTATAAATTTGTTGTTCGAAAAACTACTAAAGCCTATGGTGATACTGTGTAGAAGAAATTTCATTTTGTCTATTGATGAAGGTTTACCCTAAAGTGCCTAAGCAGGTAACAGTTTACAACCCGAAGTAAAAAGACATTATAAATGATAAACAGGAGGGAATGTTGAAAAAAATGTATTTCTTATTACATATTTGAATGTTTTATGTTACCATTTATGAATGTATAATCAATGGTTTAGATTTATGAATATATATACTAATTTGCTTAGAATCATATTAAGTCCGACTAGCTACTTAGAAAAACTGCCATGGTAAAATAGTGCATACAATGTTCTTTTGTTATCATATGACCTTTGGTAACTGTATCATCAAGCTGCATCATCAAGTTACTATCTTGCTTTGGTAAAATGTAATCAATCCTATTTAATCCTATTAAATGTGTGATGTTGTTACAATTGTGAAAATCTGTGAGGTTCGACCTTCGGAATGAAGGGAGTTAACCAGTGATTAAAACCTAAATAAAAACAGTCCCGCAGGAAGACTCGAGACAGTTGAATGTTTCCTGATGAGACATCTCAATCTGGGTTCTCCCTGCAGTATTACTACCCCATTCGTGGTCTGAGTGCGTCGTATTTTTGTTAAGGTTCATAAGTATTTTAAACCTGACAACTGGCCAATCAGAATCTAGCATTTTAGAGAACGGTGTAATAAGAAATGGTTAATGTAACACATAAGATCAACACAAAGTTGCACAAACAGTCAATATATGATCAACATGAGTTATCACCTTAGCATGAGAAATAACTACACTCTAAAAAACGTTGGGTTGTTTTTTCAACCCAACTGCTGGGTTGAGCCAGTTGGGTTATTTTGTTGGGTTGTTTTATCAGTGTTGGGTAGTTTTTATGTAACCCAACTTGTTGGGTTATATGTTGTGTAATTTTGAAGCAGAGCCAACTTAATAGATACATATAGCCGTTTCTCAATATTATTTTGTCTAGTCCACAAAATGTATTTTAAACATAAGTTCAGGCGAGAACATATATATGTATAATGTTCAAATTTGCAGTCGGTTTGTAAAGTGAACGCCAATTTTAAAGTTTAATTACAAAAAGTCGGAATGTTACCGGCGCGACCACTGGGTGTCAGTGTTGTTCTTCCCCAGAGAGAACTTCTCCCTTCCCCCACATAGAGGAGTCAGACTTTTTTTCCCTTTTTTTTCAGAAATTTTATTTCAGAAATTCAAAAAGTATACAAGGAGTTATAACAAAAAATATACAACTCGCAACAATTGAGTGCTCGCCTGCATGTTTTTAAGTCATCCTTGTTGTATGAGTTTGGGTTTCAAACTGAGGATCCCAGTTTAAGGTTGTGTTACAATTATGAATTTCTATGGCATTAAAGATTTTAATAACATAAAATGTTCTGTACATTGCAGAAGTTGGAATAGTTCCACTTTAGAACAATATATACAGTGAGGATATAAGTATTTGAACACCCTGCTTTATTTGCAAGTTCTTCCACTAAGAAATCACGGAGGGGTCTGGTGCATGTCCACTGTGAGAGACATTATCTAAAAAAACAGAAATCACAATGTATGATTTTTTAACTATTTATTTGTATGATACAGCTGCGAATAAGTATTTGAACACCTGAGAAAGTCAATGTTAATATTTGGTACATTAGCCTTTGTTTAAGGTCAAACGTTTCCTGTAGTTTTTCACCAGGTTTGCACAGACTGCAGGAGGGATTTTGGCCCACTCCTCCACACAGATCTTCTCTAGATCAGTCAGGTTTCTGGCCTGTCGCTGAGAAACACATTTGAGCTCCTCCAAAGATTCTCTATTGGGTTTAGGTCTGGAAACTGGCTAGGCCACGCCAGAACCTTGATATGCTTCTTACAGAGCCACTCCTTGGTTATCCTGGCCGTGTGCTTCGGGTCATTGTCATGTTGAAAGACCCAGCCTCGACACATCTTCAATGCTCTAACTGAGGGAAGGAGATTGTTCCCCAAAATCTCGCTAATAGATGGCCCCGGTCATCCTGTCCTTATTACAGTGCAGTCGCCTTGTCCCATGTGCAGAAAAACTCCCCCAAAGAATGATGCGACCACCCCCATGCTTCACAGTAGGGATGGTGTTCTTGGGATGGTACTCAACATTCTTCTTCCTCCAAACACGTTTAGTGAAATTATGACCAAAAAGTTCTCATCTGACCACATGACTTGTGTAGACGTGTAGTTCTGGGCTGATTTCTCACCTTTTTAAGGATCATTGAGACCCCACAAGGAGAGATCTTGCATGGAGCTCCAGTCCAAAGGGAGACTAACAGTCATGTTTAGCTTCTTCCATTTTCTATTGATTGCTCCAACAGTGGACCTTCTTTCACCAAGTCACTTGACAATTTCCCTGTTGCCCTTTCCAGCCTTGTGGAGGTGTACAATTTTGTCTCTCGTGTCTTTGGACAGCTCTTTGATCTTGGCCATGTTAGTAGTTGTATTCTTACTGATTGTATGGGGTGGACAGGTGTCTTTATGCAGATAACGACCTCAAACAGATGCATCTAATTTAGGATAATAAATGGAGTGGAGGTGGACATTTTAAAGGCAGACTAACAGGTCTTTGAGGGTCTGAATTCTAGCTTATAGACAAGTGTTCTAATACTTGTTTGCAGCTGTATCATCCAAATGAATAGTTAAAAAAAATCATACATTGTGTTTTCTGGATTTTATTTTTTAGATTATGTCTCTCACAGTGGACATGCACCTACGATGACAATTTCAGACCCCTCCATGATTTCTAAGTGGGAGAACTTGCAAAATAGCAGGATGTTCAAATACTTTATTTCCTCACTGTACTTAACAGTTAACACAACTTTAGTTGGACCCAAGCACTACTATCAGACTAAAGTGCTATTTGCAACTATTAGTCTTGAAGTAGACTTGAAGTAGGCTATACTAATATATAGTGTGCAACAAATTTATTTAGTAAACATTTAGTTATACTAAAGTACATACAAATAAAGTGTGCTTAAGTATACTATTTTTTCACTAGGGCTGTGCAGGTGAATCACTGCAGACACCAGATTGTTATATAGTAATGTTTCCTGCATGAAATTGTTTGGTGGTTCAACACTACAATTACTTTTGCTCTGAAATGTGACCGGTAATGATTCCTTTAACCCATTAATTGGCGCTGTCCCGTGAGCGGGACACCTATGTTTATTTCAATATTTTCTATGTAAATGAAAATCTATCACGACAAACTATATATTGTTGGAAAGTCTAAGAATGTAGTTTTCATATTTCAAAACCTTTTAGCAGTAATAATAATGCAGTAACTGTAATTTATTCATTTGACAACACAAGTATGCAGCAAACCTCACAGCAAACCAGCACAAACCTCAGTTTTTTGACAATTTTATGTATTAAAAATAATACTATATTGCATTTTTATTTATTACAAATAAATGTAAACTGCTTTAAAAAAATGAATATTTTCACCTCCAGACACTTCTCTAAAAAACGTTAAAGTGTCTTCTTTAAAAAAAAATTACCAAAATTAAAACCAAAATTAGGCTTCTAGACCAAAAAAAAAAAAAAAAAAAAAAAATGCCAGAGTTATATTAATTTAGCCTCAAAAAGGGCTGCGCCAGTTAAAGGGTTAAACCGATTCGTTTTAATAATTAAAAAAAACTATTTAGTCAAGAGCTTTTCTAAGACTACAAGTAAATGATTAGTTAAATATCCACAAAATCATTTATTTTTGACTGGCATGAGATAATACATTAATGTTATAGCAATAATAGTAACTGTTGCTGCTTGTTTAACTGAATTTGGCTAGTAGAGCTAAAATAGTTAAAAGGAAAGGAAAAATATTATTTCATATGATTATTAAATATTATTATTTACTATCATTACATCAAGCAAAGGAATAAGATCTTTATTATATTAAAAATGAAGGCAGTAAAATAGTTTTCTTTTGTCAAGAGTGGAGGAAAGGATGACAGTGAGAGTGACAGATGTCTATGATTGTATTCATCGGCTATAACTTCATATAAGAACACTGCAAAAGAGCACAATGAAATTAACAGCTGTAACTTTAGCTTTATTATATAGCTTTTTCATTACATTTTAAACAACTCTGTTGTTTGTCAACTGTAAATAAACACCATGTTAAATTGAATTAATTAAATGTTTTATTAAATAAAAAGTTAATAAATGTAATTTTCATTGTATGTCATTTAATTATTAAAACACTAAAAACATCACTTGTAAAGTGTGTTGTTGGGCTGATGCACACATACATGTTAAATCATTAGCTAACATGAATGAACAATGAACAACATTTATTTATTAAGATCAGTTGAATTTCGGCATTTACTAATGAATTTTAAAATTCAAAAGTTGTAACTAACAACATTAATTAACATGACAAATTGCCTCCTCCACCAGCAACATCATTACATTTACATTTAGATTACATATTTGTAGAATTCAGTCCTAACCAGAAAAGACTCAAAATGTCCCTGAAAATGTATTGTAAAAGATTTTCTTAACACTACAGTCTTACTTTTCATATTAGCATGGTTTACTACATTGTACACAGTGCATTTCCATTATGCTTTAAATTCTTAGTTTGTTATTTGAGACCTTTACAATGATTTGGTCTACTAAAAGAAAAAAAACTGAAACATACTTAATAGTTATGTTATATTTAACTTGATAATTGTTCAGACACAGAGACCTAACAGTCATGTAACATTTTAAGAAAACACATCTCAATTACATGTATGCTTTTCTATGCGATTATTTCTCATCTGGGAACAGATTTAAGTACTCTGATGATGGTTCAAATATTTTTAGAGTCAAAATGTATTTTGTGGATATTCTAAACCATGGATAAAACATTGCATAGATAAGTGGATTCATGCAGGAATTTAGACACATAATCCAGTACATTATATTAATTATAAGAGCGTCATTTTCATCATGCCCAAGAGATAGTGTAATTAAATAGTATGGCAGCCAACAAAGAAGATAGACCATTACTACAACCCCTAAGGTTCTTTCTGCCTTTTTTTCTGATCTGGCCTTTTTGTCTGCGGCTGAATTCAAATGTTCAGCTTGACGTTTAGCTACAAAGCAAATTTTCACATATAACGAAATAATAACACAACACGGTGCCACTAAACAAACAATGGCATCAATTACCAAATAATCAAATTTGACATCAAGTATACATTCTCCAATGCATGTGTGGTTCCTTTCTGGATACAGCAAAAAGTCATACAAGAGAAAGATAGAATATGAGGTGGAAAATAACCAGTTTACAACAATCGAGAATACAGCTCTGTTATTATTTACCCTTATTGGATATCGCAAAGGGTCATTCACAGCAATGTACCGATCCACAGATATAATGATCATATTACCAAGAGATGCTACAACAACCACGTAGAGAATGAGAGGAAATATTGAACAAAATATTTCTCCAAAGTACCAACATGACTCAATGAGTTTCATGCCCTGCACTGGCATAAGAATGAGTCCTGCCATCAGATCAGCCGCTGCCAGAGAGAGAATCAAGACATTAGTTGGAGTGTGAAGCTGTTTAAAGTGAGAGATGGAGATGATCACCAGCAGATTCAGAATCACAGTCAGCACTGATATTACAGAAATAAAAATATACACAGTAACATATTCAAATTCAAATCTGACATTTCTGGTACATGACAAATTGTTGTTTGGGAAGCAGTATTGAATGGTTTGATTGTCCGTGTTTGTAACTCCCCAGTCAAACATTTCCACGATAGCTAAATGTTGAAAAGCAAACTCTGGACTTCATCAGAAAAGATATCTCAATCCGTGTTAGGGGGCTTGTCAGTTTGGATTTCTGGTGCCTCTCACTGACATTTATACTCACACAATGCACAGTGACAACCCCGTTTAGCATGAGGGTTGATTAAAGAGCTCTCAGCCTACCCACTAGTTGAATATTCATAAACCTGACTAAACAGATAATACTACTACAACTTCATGAATGTTTTGTTCCTAAAAATGTTTTATGAAATGTTTATATGTTAATGTAAATACTTTAAAGTAAAAACACATACACACTGCAAAAATGAATGTCTGTCTTAGTTTTTTGTCTTGTTTTCCAATGTAAATAATATTATTATTTATTATAATATAATATTAGAAATTTTGTGGATCAAGATATATTTACTGGAGAAACAAAATGACTTAAAGGTCCTGTTTTTCTTGTGTTTTCGAAGCCTTGTGTTTACGGCGCGCAATAACATGTGTTCATGTTTTGTGTGTTAAAAAACTCTATACTGCTGTTTTCACGTCCTCAAAACGGGCTGATGTCGTCCTTGTTCTATGAAGTCTCACCTTAAAAAATAAGTAATGAGTTCTGATTGTGTAGCTGGTTTAATGTGTTGTGATTCAACAGCAGCTTAGTTTAGCTGGCGACTGCTGCATTCCTGTGTGCTGAGTTTAGTAAAAAACTTTTTTATTGACGTCATGCAACTGGGAAGTAGAGGGCTGTAGTCCAAATTGGCCGTTCGCTGTAGGCTTTAAAAGCGAACTATGTTAAGAAAATATATTGCTTGACATTGACCTTTGAGCTTTATCTTTTTGCAGGCATTATTTATGCTCTAACAGCAACCTTACACACCAACTAAAGTTTAAAAAATGCGATCACGAAAACGTGACCTTTAATAATTAAAAATTCAAGATAATCAAGTGATGGCAGTGAAAAGGTTATGTGCACCTTCAAATTAATGTAACTCATTCTTTGTCTAGAATCCTAATCTTGTTAGTGTCAGGGTTTACTGGCAACGAACCCAACCGCAGACACGGATAGAAAAAAAACACTGCTATTTATTAAACAACAAGAAAAACCCACGAGGGGGCAAACAACAAGAAAACTAAACACTAACAGGACTAGACTAGACTATACTATATAACACCAAACAAACACACAGGACTAAACTAGACTTATTTTAACATGAATCTACAGGAGCACAAACAGGAACTCTACATGACAGGAATAAAGCAAAATAAACGTAGACAGAACAGAGCACAAGGACTTTAAATAGGGAGAACTAATGAGGACAACAGGTGAACACAATAACAAGCAAGGGAGCGGGTAAAAAGTGATGAGACACGGGAAATACGCAGTTTAGTATAACCAATACAGACCATTCATTACCCACACAAAACATTGCACTGTAAGAACCCTGCCATACTGGACTAAATATTAAAACAAGACAAGGTTCCGGCAGGATCCTGATAGTTACTTTTTAAAGAAGAAACTCTATAGTTTTTCACTGACGTGTCTGTAGTTGTTAATATTTTAAAAAATAGTTATAGCAATTACATTTTATTTTAATAAATAAAAATTATGTATTTTCTATTAAAAAAGTCTTAAGTATTGATTTCAAGTTAAAAACACAAAAAATGTAGGTTGTTGTCCCACTGTTTTTTAAAGGGGGGGTTTAATGGTATTTCATGCATTCTGACATATTAAAACAGTTCTAGAGTTGTTTCCTCATGCTAAACGTAGGCAAAGTGTCAAAAAAGCAGTTGGACGTGTTACAGAGTATTTCTTTGCTGAATGAACTTCGCCAGGGTTCGTAAAAGTTTCGGAAAGTACAGGTCCAGCTGATGTTTCAGGGGTTTCTATATGTATCACTTTTTTTTATGGGCACTTCTATCAGAACTCTGCCTTGAAGTCTTGTGTTGTATTTGTATTTTGTCATGGTGGCAGGGTTCTGGCAGTCCCAGGCTTTATGTGGAGGCTCATGCCTTGTTTATTGTGACATGTGCCTCCGGTGTCTTGTCTTTTTTCCCGCCCCCTCATTCTCCTGCTTATTAGTAAATATTGTTTTTCTCCCATCACCTGTTCCCGCTCGTTATCTTGTTTGGTTTTTTCTATTTAATGTTATTGTGTCTTTAGTTCTGTGCAGGATCATTTTGTATTGTGCTCGTGTCTGTGCCGGTTCTAGGCAACCTAAATCTTGTCAAGTTTATTGTTATTTGTCTTTATATCGTGTTTTGTGTTATGTACCCCCTCGTGGGTGTTTTGTTTCTGTGTTTAATAATAAAGTCTTTTCTGTTCTCCCCGACACCGTCTGCTATTGGGTTTATTATCCGGGGTAGCAGCAGAGTTTTGCGTGTGTGTTTGATGCGCTGGATTTCATTGAAAAGTCCCCACCGGGTAATGAGTTGCATGCGGTAAGTAAGACTTTTGTGTTTTTCTGGAAATAGGCGCGTAAGTGCATATTATATAAATGACATGAACAAGTAGTGAATCATAAGTTAAACAATGTTGCATAAAGTGATGACTCTGACTCGGCCATCCCGTGGTAGTAACTCCTTCTGAATATTTTTCCGTACGTTATCGAAAAGAATCGGTAAAGTTTGTCTTTTATAAATCTGATTAAAATGCAGAGTCTTTGGAGATATGAAGGATGTAATACTACTCTATAGGTACTCCAGATTAACATCAGAAATGCAGAAACAGCTTGTTTTATGGGAGCTTTAAGTTTTTTAGTTTTACCAACAGATGCCCATAGGTGTCATTGGTTTGCTGCTCAAGTTACTATTGTCACAAATTAATACATTACTGTCACTGCATTATCATTACTACTGCAAATATTTGTATTTATAATAGAATATTAGTGTTATAATTATGTAATAACAAGTGGGCTCACCTGAGGGCCCATGAAATATTTACAAAACTGCTCTACTACGTCATTTTTGTTTTGTGAAATGATGATGAAACATGAGAACTACTCTTAGAGATTTCCAAAAGTATACTGTTTGTCAAGATTATTTTAGTTTTAAAATAAGATAAAATTAATTTAGAATACACTCTAAAAAAACAAACGGTGCTATATAGCACCAAAACTGTTGCTTTGGATCGTAACCATAGAAGAACCATTTTTAGTGCCATATAGAACCGGTGAAGCACCAGTGTAGCACCTGTGTAGAATCATATAGGGGCCATATAGCACCACTATAGCACCACATTTGGTTCTACAAAGCACTATATGGTTCTACACAGGTGCTTCACTGGTGCTTCACCGGTGCTATATGGCACTAAAAATGGTTCTTCTATGATTACGAGCAAAGAACCACTTTTGGTGCTATATAGCACCGTTTGTTTTTAGAGTGTATTATCAGTTAAAGTAAATGTATCTCGACTAAAACTGTTGTTTATTTTAAGACATTTGACAGGTTTGGTGTGCATTTTACAGAAAAATAATCAACACCAATGGAACCTATCAGAATAAAGCATTCAAAAACCCTGAGGTATGAATTATTGTAACCTCCATACCGCCGCACCACCAGAGGAAGCCCTCGCCGGAGTACTGACATGGCGCTGCCCCCTGCTTCTTTGATCATTTCCTGTTTTGGCCTACTTAAGACTCAAGCTAGCCTAGGGCTAGCGCAAAGTATTGCCAGCTAACCCCTGCATACCGAGCGTTTATTTGAGTGATTATTCTGACTGCCTGATATTGACCCTCTGCCTGTTTAATCTGTTTCTCTGCTTTTGGATTTACCCCTTCGTATTGTTTGCCTGGTTTGGACTGCCTATCTGTGTTTGATCTGCCTGCCTGTACATTGATTACTCTTCTGCCTACGTCTTGGATTTGTTTGCCAGATTGGTTTGTTTTAATAAACACCGCACAATGGATCCCAGTGTTTCTGAGCCATCCTTACAATTATACAAACCCAGATGCAACAGAACAGAGCTGGTCCCATCATTGTGCATGGTCGCAGACACGTTGCTGCTGGTTTTGCATTTTGTTATCTGATAAAATTAAAAACTTCACAAACGTTTGTAACACTTTCAAAATGCAGCAGCAATCCCAAATTATGTTAAGTTTAACCTACTAGTGTACAAAGTAGGGATGTTAACCGATGACCGCTTGACCGATGGTTGACCGTATCAACGTTAACCGGTCAAAGTTGTCGGTTAAAAAAAGTGATCTCTAAATTGGCTTTTATAGACAGTGGACTAAACGCTACTAACAGTTAGTCATCTCTTTCCAAGATCTTTTTGTGTGAAGTGAACAAATCCCTTACACTCAGTTTTTCATAACTCGCCTGTTTGTACTTAATAAACCAATAAAAAAAACATTTGGCGTGAGGTCAAGGCGTTTGGGTACGCACGCTCACAAAGTTTGCGAAAAGTAAATGCTACAGGCTATTTTTTGGTAAATTCCTTCATTCGAATAGTAAATAAAATACAGCAATAAAATAATTAAAATTAAAGTCTCTCCTGATTATGTTCCAAATTATTAAAGTAAAGTGCAGATTAGGTTTTGTTTTTGTAAATCCTCAGACATGATTTTTACCACTTATTTAAAGGAGCATTTCACTCGTGGAAACATTATTCTTTACTATGAGAAAAGGAGTGTTTGTAGTCTCACCCCTCTAAAAAGATATAGGACTTCCTTCTTTCAATGATGCAAAATGATGATTTTTACATCATTGAAAGAAGAAAGCGCAACACTGAAATCCATATTTCTCCTGTCTCAGGGGAAACAGAAAGTCTTAATGCAAATGGGTGAAGTGTCCCTTTAAGTTTTGCTTTGTAGAAAGCATTTCTTTAAAGTGAATTTCGTTTTGTATAAATTGTATCTTAATTTTAACCCTATAACTGTCACTCCACCCTTTTGAGTGGAGGGGGGGCTTTAATGTATTAATGGACGTTAATTATTATGATTACAGAATGAAATGTGCCCACTAACAAAAATTTGGTGCCTGCCTACCACTAAAATATAACAAACACTAGCAACACAATTTGCCAAAGAATCACAGAAAAATAAGTAAAATGACTAAATTGAAAGTGGCCACACAACAGGATGATCCCTACAGTACTTTTACATATAGTACGCATTTTGCTCAGAAAATTAGTGGGAAATCTTGAATCATTTTAAGTTATGAATACATATATGACACTTATTGTTTTGTTTGTTTTTAGAAAGGAATACGTGTTTTGGTGTAATATGTAAGAGGAATCCAAAGGGAATAATCCAGATTCCAATCTGCAACAGCTCTGCTTGCATCAGTCTGTTTATCTCACACCTTTAATTGTGTGGTTTTAACAGCACATTTAATGAGACATCATTACCAGTGACATATGTGCTAATAAAGTCTCTGTAGAGTTAAAGAAGCTTCCAAGTAACTTTTGAGAAAATCTACTTAATATCTTCACAAATGTTTAGTAATAAGTAAATATTTCTTTAATTTATTTAATATATACAGGTATTTAATATTAAATGAATTAAATAAAGTCTCATGTATAGCTCAGTGGTAGAGCATTGGGTTAACAACGCAAAAGGTCATGGGTTCAAACCAAGGGAACACACATACTGATAAAAATGTAAGTCTTTTTTCATGGACAGGAACATAGTCATCAGAAAATTAAGTAAGATTGCTGCTATTAAGTTCATTTAAATTCTAAAGTAGATTTTATTGTCATTTTCACTTTTATGTATTTAGTTGTATGCCGTTCTCTTACTCCTATGGAGGTATGCATTCTATTTTTCTTTTGATAAATCTAACCATGTCTTTGTGCATTTAATATGCACATTTACCAAATAACAAAACTAAAAAAACAATTATAAAGCTTATTGTCACAGTCCCATTCGGTTTCCCATTGTTTCCCCTTTAATGGTATATTGGACTTCATTTCCCATCATCCTACACTCTCTCTCACATGATCATAATCACATCACCTGACCCTCATCACCTGAGACTCTAGGTGTGTTCGAGATCATCTGGCGCTGCGCAGACCGATCGGCGAGGTTTGCCGCTTGCAGTCGAGGGAGGAACTGAAGACGGAGCCGTCAAGCCGGACACCTGCTGCTTGCCGTAGTGACGTGTGCGCCGTGTTTCCTTGTTTGTAATCGCAAATGAAGTGAATTAGATGCTGAATTTGATAAAAAAAAACCTTTTAATAAAAAGTTGCAACCAGAAACATTTTATATCGAATATTTGAATTGCTGCTTTTACTGTATACCTGAAAATAACGGGAAACAAGCCTATATTATTAAAATACCAATAGAGTATGTTATTTTCATTTTTATTTTATTACACGACACAATATAACATATTTAAGGATATTAAAGTGTTTTTTCCTGTTTTAAAACATGAAATTATAATGTTTATTAGTGAAACTAAAGGTTGGATTAAACTTGAAACGCACGTGATCGTTGTCATCAATGAGGCGACCAATCAAGTAAAGCTGTTACGTCATCACAACTCCGGGCAGCCGCTCTGGAGAAGCTGCACCGGCTGAGCTAGCCGGCTACTCTCGAAACGCTCTCGCGGTACTTAAAAACCATATGACACAGTCACGTGCCTGCAGCGCCAGCTGAAGTCGGACAAAAGTACTAACCAAAATGCACTGCTTCAAGTCAGCCGCCGATCGGTCTGCGCAGCGCCGCATGAAGTCGAACACACCTATTTTCATTCATTGTCCGTTCTCGGTTCAGGTCTGGTTGTGTTGTATGTGTCAGCTCTTGTTTGTTTAATATAGTTTATGTATACTATATATTCCTTGTCGGTCTATTTGTTGGATTATACACCCCGCACCGTAACATAAAAACGGACCCACAGACAACAGGATTTCTCCAGAGGACTATCTGCTTTATCTCTTCCAAGTTGGATGTCCTCTGGAAGAGTATATTGAGGAGGTTATGGACTTTATACATCTGGTGAGCTTCAGATTTGCACCAAGTCAGCACTGATTTATTGTATGGGAGACAAAGGCGATGACATTTTGTGCAGCTTATCAATGGGAAAGGGAAAAGTATGAAACTGTACAGAAAAAATTAAAGGAATACTTCAATGAAAAAATGAATGTGTTTATGAGAGAGCAAAGTTTAACTCTAGGAATCAAGAGGGAGATGAACCAGTTTATCACTGCACTGTATTCACTGTCAGAGCGCTGTGCTTTTGTCAGAACACTGAGAAAGAAACTTATTAGAGACAAAATTGTTGTTGGACTGAAAAACATCAGCTCTGCATGCAAACTTAACTTTGGAGAAAGCCATAAATATGGCCAGGCAGAGCGAAACGGTGAGAAAGCAACAGGCAAAAATAAGGCAGGAGGAGGATGAAGACCTAAATCTAAATTCTGTAGGCCTACACAAAGAGAAAACCAAGCCTGATTAATTTACAAAGCCAAATAAGCTTGGAAAGGCAAGGCATTGGTCAAGCTTCCAGAAAAAAACATACAGACAAATCAAAGAAATCATGCTGCACAAGATGTGGTAAATCACCATTCCATGCAAAAGATACATGCCCAGCTTAAGATGCTGTATGTCACCAGTGTAATATGACAGGTCACTATATGAGCCAATGCTATTCTAAGTCTGTGCTTCATGAGGTTAAAGGGGACAGTGATGCAGACGATGGGAAAGCATTACTTCAAGGTTCAAGGTTCAAGTTTATTATAAGCCCAGAGAAACACACCATAATACTGTTATGGTATGGTGAAGGATGAACCCAAATGCAGACCGAGATGAACACTAAAGACTTTTATTGTGACAAACTGAAAATAAAACCCACGAGGGGGCAAAACAACATAACAAGATACTAAATGAACACCTAACTGGACAAGACTAGACTATGATATAAAACACTAAACTTGACAATACACACCTTATATATATAAACACTAGACTTGACTTTTAAACAGAGTACTCACATGTAAGGGCACAGGACAACAAACACAAGGATCTTAAATAGAGGAGAACTAATGAGGGCAACAGGTGACAGGAATCAAACAATAATGGGATAATTAATGAGGAAACAAGGGGGCGGGGTCAAGAGACGAGACTGAGAGCACATGGCTAGGAATAAACAAAGCCAGTGCTCTCACACAAAACATGGGTCTGTCATGGTTCTGCCACAAGACTAGATAAAACAAAGGACAAGATGGCAGAACCATGACAGAACCCCCCCCTTAAGGAGCGGCTACCAGACGCTCCCCAGGGGAACACTAAACACGAGACATGACAGACTGGAAACTAGACAGAACCCAAAAAAACATGACAAATAACAGCAATGGCAAACAATGAAGAATTACAAAAGGGTTGGGGTGACACAATAAAAACAATAAACAAGGGAGGGGGGCGGAGGCAAAACAGAGTTAACAAAAGGAAGTCCAGGTAGGGTGGAGCTGGGTGGGCAAGGGGTCTTGGGTTCAGGGGTAGTAGAGGGCTTGGGACGAGGAGTCCGGGCAGGCTTGGAGGGGAGCTTGGAGGTAACAGGCTTGGATGGAGATGCAGGCTGGGAAAGGGGAACAAAAGGAGGCAAGGCAGGGTTCCAGGGTGTGGTAGGGGTAGACAAGGGAGCAGATGGGGGCGAGCCAGGACTCACAGGGTAGGGGAAAGAGTCAAGGGAGGACATGGAGACAGTGGCAGGGGACGAAGCAACAGAAGGAGCCGGTGAGACAGGGGGCGCTGTGGCTGGCAGCGGAGACGAGACAGGAACAGACACAGGGGGCGCTGCGTCCGGCAGCGGAGACGAGACAGTGACAGGGGACGCTGCGTCCGGCAGCGGAGACGAGACAGTGACAGGGGGCGCTGCGTCCGGCAGCGGAGACGAGACAGAGTCCGTGACAGGGGACGCTGCGTCCGGCAGCGGGGACGAGACAGAGTCCGTGACAGGGGGCGCTGCGTCCGGCAGCGGGGACGAGACAGAGTCCGTGACAGGGGGCGCTGCGTCCGGCAGCGAGGACGAGACAGTGACAGGGTCAGTGACAGGGGGCGCTGCGTCCGGCAGCGCGGACGAGACAGGGACCGTGACAGGGGGCGCTGCGTCCGGCAGCGCAGGCGAGACAGGGACCGTGACAGGGGGCGCTGCGTCCGGCAGCGCAGGCGAGACAGGGACCGTGACAGGGGGCGCTGCGTCCGGCAGCGCAGGCGAGACAGGGACCGTGACAGGGGGCGCTGCGTCCGGCAGCGCAGGCGAGACAGGGACCGTGACAGGGGGCGCTGCGTCCGGCAGCGCAGGCGAGACAGGGACCGTGACAGGGGACGCTGCGTCCGGCAGCGCAGGCGAGACAGGGACCGTGACAGGGGGCGCTGCGTCCGGCAGCGGAGACGAGACAGTGACCGGGGACGCTGCGTCCGGCAGCGCAGACGGCAGGGGCTGCAGCGGTGGCTGCGCAGACGGCAGGGGCTGCAGCGGTGGCTGCGCAGACGGCAGGGGCTGCAGCGGTGGCTGCGCAGACGGCAGGGGCTGCAGCGGTGGCTGCGCAGACGGCAGGGGCTGCAGCGGTGGCTGCGCAGACGGCAGGGGCTGCAGCGGTGGCTGCGCAGACGGCAGGGGCTGCAGCGGAGGCTGCGCAGACGGCAGGGGCTGCAGCGGAGGCTGCGCAGACGGCAGGGGCTGCAGCGGGGGCTGCAGCGGAGGCTGCGCAGACGGCAGGGGCTGCAGCGGAGGCTGCGCAGACGGCAGGGGCTGCAGCGGAGGCTGCGCAGACGGCAGGGGCTGCAGCGGAGGCTGCGCAGACGGCAGGGGCTGCAGCGGAGGCTGCGCAGACGGCAGGGGCTGCAGCGGAGGCTGCGCAGACGGCAGGGGCTGCAGCGGAGGCTGCGCAGACTGAGGCTGAGGGTCCACAACACCTCTCCTCCTCCTCTTCTTGCGCGGACGTGGCGCAGATGATGTGGCAGGTGAGGTGAGGACAGTGGTGAGAGCAGCAGGCTCCGAAGAGGACCCCTCGGACGGCGACTCCCACGAAACCCTCCTTTCACGCTTACCACGAAGGTCAGGGGGCTGGACAGAGCTGGCAGGAACTGGAGCGGTGATCGCTGGGTCCTCCAGCGCCAGAACTCCCACGGTGAGACCCTCCGGGATGGCAGACAAAGGGATGGGACCAGCGGTTCTGGCTGGCTCCCTCCTAGAATTGACCCCGGGTCCCAACAGGAGAGGATCGTACCAGGTGGGACCTGGTTCAAGTACCACAGAAAAGCTGCGTCCTCTCCTCGCACAGCGCCGGTACATCCAGTCTGCTGGGTTCTTAAATGGCTTGTGCATTCTGTTATGGTATGGTGAAGGATGAACGAGATGAACACTAAAGACTTTTATTGTGACAAACTGAAAATAAAACCCACGAGGGGGCAAAACAACATAACAAGATACTAAATGAACACCTAACTGGACAAGACTAGACTATGACATAAAACACTAAACTTGACAATACACACCTTATATATATAAACACTAGACTTGACTTTTAAACAGAGTACTCACATGTAAGGGCACAATGCACAAGCACAGGACAACAAACACAAGGATCTTAAATAGAGGAGAACTAATGAGGGCAACAGGTGACAGGAATCAAACAATAATGGGATAATTAATGAGGAAACAAGGGGGCGGGGTCAAGAGACGAGACTGAGAGCACATGGCTAGGAATAAACAAAGCCAGTGCTCTCACACAAAACATGGGTCTGTCATGGTTCTGCCACAAGACTAGATAAAACAAAGGACAAGATGGCAGAACCATGACAAATACTAAAAACAATCCATAAACAATACACACAACAATCTCACAGGTTTAAAAATCCATACCGGTTACTCTTAATTTTAGGCATACTATAACGTAACCCAGACAGAAGCATTTTGAACTCGTGGAACAGCGGATGAGTTTGATCTCGAATGATAGTCTTAGCTTTCTGTAAAACGAACCGCACAAAACGGTCTGATAACCCAGTCTGCTTAAAACCAATAATCTTGCTACCCTGGTTAACAATGCCATTCAATGAGTTCTGATGCTTCACATTTAGATTACCATACCAACAACACATAGAGAAACAAAGTACAGATTCAATATAAGATCTATAATACATAGTCATTAGAGTCCTGCTAATATTAAAAGTTGAGAGCCTCCGAAGACAGTGTAGCCGTTGCTGGCCTACTTTGCATAGTGTTTCTGCATGAGTATCAAAACGCAGATTGTTGTTGATAATAAGACCAAAGATACTTATAAGTGCTAGCCCATTCCACCATCTGACCCTTTACTATAGTTGACTGAGCAGGTGTTAAATGACTCCATCTAAAGTCAATAGCCATATCCCTGGTCTTCTTTATATTCGCTCGCAAAAAGGCAATATCGCACCATGTTATAAAATCATTCACTACTGGACCATGACAGTTCTCATCCTTACTCAGGAGACTGACGATAACGGTGTCATCTGCAAATTTTAAAATGAACCTGTCTGGGTGTTTACTTACACAATCATTAGTGTACAGAATGTAAAGCAGGGGCGAGAGAACACATCCCTGCGGAGAACCTGTAGACGTGATAAGAGCGTCTAAAAATGTGTTATTTACTCTCACCCTCTGCTTTCTGTCACTTAAAAAGTCTAATAACTGCCCCACTATCTTAAAATCTAGTTTAAACTCTGTAATTAATTTCTTTATTAAAACATGGGGCTGAATAGTATTAAAAGCTGATGGAAAATCTACGAAAAGAAGTCTAACATGGGTTTTTGGTCCCTCCAAATGTTTCATGATCAGATTCAACAGGGTGGAGGAAGCATCCTCAACTCCTCTTCTTGCCTGATAAGCGAACTACCATGGATCTAAAAGACTTTGGGTTTTTAGTACAAGTTCATCCCGGCCTGACCAATTTTTCAAAACATTTCATCACCAATGATGTCAAGGTGACAGGTCTAAAATCATTTAGGCTCTTAGGATAACTTGTCTTCCCTACAGGCACAATTATAGCCTCTTTCCAAAGCTTGGGTATTTTTTTTTAAGATGAATTGACTTCTGGAATATATTATAAAATACAGGGCCCAACTGATCCACACATGTCTTTAATAAACGTCCCCCTATCTTATCTGGTCCAGAGACTTTCCCCACCTTGCTCTTTTTAAAACCTTGTATAACATCATCCAGATTAAAAAATGTACAATCCATTGTCTCATTTCTAAGAATATTAATTTCATTACTAAAATCCTTCACATCAAATCTAGTATAAAAAGTATTCAAATCTTGAGCCAGCTTTAAGTCAGACTGGTAACCGACAAATTTCATGGGAGTTTTACTCTTAGACCCGGTTATAGTGTGCATACTCTCCCAGGCAGAGCCAAGTCTATTCCGTCTAAGATCATCCTCTACTTTGATTTTGAACTTATTTTTGGCCTTCCTAATTTCAAACTTTATTTGTTTTTGCCAGTGGTGGATGTAAATGTAATTCGTTACTGTACTTAAGTAGTTTTTTCGCGTATCTGTACTTTACTCAAGTACTTTTATTTTGGGAGACTTTTACTTTTACTTTACTACATTTTAAAGTCAAATATCTTACTTTTTACTCCACTACATTTTAAAAAATCGGTCGTTCCTTTTTATTTATCAGTGGATAAAAAACGTTACTGGGCAAACTAAAGCTGCACAAAAAAACTAAGATGCACACGTGATGCGTCACACCACCAATCAGGGTACAGCATGCGCTTCGTTTTGAACTAGTTTTGGTTGCCGCGCTGTTTCACTTAAGCTACGCGAGTCACGCGAGTGCAGCAGCCAGCCAATGCATCGTTTGGAGAATGAAACAGCATTCAAAAACAACGGAGGAGATAACTGACCCGTCACAACAACAATGGCGTTATTTACGCACGTTTTTTTAAGTCCTTGAATAAAAGAACGAGTCCTTCGTGTCTTCTCTGCCTGCCTTGAAACTGTGCTATTTCGTTTTAAAAGAATACTCTTTCAAATCTAAGGAAACGCGTAGAGGTAAGCCATTTTTATTCTGGTTATATTTTAAATGAGCAATCTTAACAGTAGCTTGCAGAAAACTGTTAATTGTGTTGCTAAAATATATACGACGTTGTCATGAATGAACTTTAAGCTATGCAGGCTGAAGCTATTTTTAGCCGTATAGTTAGCTGTTTCACTTAAGTTCATTGTATTTGAAGCTCAGTGCTCTGTTATTTTGAAATGACAATTAATCACTATCAACACTGTTGTAAAATATAAATGACATTTTGACTAGCCCTGCAGTGTATGATGCTTAAACAGGCAGGTGGATTGAAGTGCTCCCTATTAAATGAGATTGTTATTAATATTTTCAAAAGTTTTGCTTCCAAAATATATAAATACATTTAATTATGTATTACAATATACATATGACATGCTTAAGCACATGAAACGTTTCTGAAATTATATTCTGTAAGGCTTGTTTTATTTGTCAAAGAAAGGGAGACTGATTTCTAGATAACGTTATGTATTTAATGTTTTGAAAACTATTGTGAACCTGTGCTTAAGTCAAGTTTTTATTACACTTAAACTGTTAAATTATTTAACAAATAAATCTTGAAATGAGACTTACTGCTCTCAAATCCTGTTATTTCGTTTGATGCTAAAGGAAATTTTTTGTTTTTAAGGTTTTAGGCTTATGATAATTTTAATAGACATCAGTGTCTGATTTATTAATGTCCTTCTATTAATTGATTGGTTAGCCAAGAGAGTTATTTCACATAATTTGAGTTTTGTGACAAAAATGATACGGCCATAATAAATCACAGTACTTTTGTACTTAAGTACATTTTGAGGCAGATACTTTTGTACTTTTACTCAAGTAAAAAAGTACTTCTACTTTCACTTGAGTAATATTTTATCCTGGGTATCTTTACTTTTACTCAAGTACACGATTTGTGTAATTCGTCCACCACTGGTTTTTGCAAAACATGCTTCCTATCCAAGTCACCTGCGTGAAATGCCTTATTCCTTTCGATAATAAGTGACTTTATAGAATTAGTAATCCATGGCTTTGTATTGGCAAATGTTCGAATTGTTTTTTGAAGGATTAACATATCCTCACAAAAATTTACAAAGCTGCTTACAACATCTGTTAATTCATCAATATCAGCACAAGAGTTTTCAAAGACCTCCCAGTTTGTGGAATCAAAACATCCTTGTAAAGCTAAAGTTGAGTCTGCAGACCATTTCCTAATAAGTTTGTTTTCCACTTTATGCTTTTTCAGAACCATTTTATATACAGGAATTAAAACCACAGTATTATGATCAGACATACCCAAGGGTGGATTACTAATCGACTTGTATGCACCCCTGACAGAACCATAACATAAGTCTAGAGTTTTGTTAAATCGTGTTGCACAGGTAACATATTGTTGAAAGTTCCGTAAAGTGTGCTTCAAGGAGCAATGATTAAAGTCTTCCATGATGAAATTAGGAGCATCAGGTGAAACATTTTGCAACATAGATACAACGCGTTCAACAGACTGCCTCACGTTAGCCTCATTCGCTTTAGGATGAATATACACCACCGTAATGAAAATTTGAGGGAAGTCTCGGGGTAAATAAAATGGTCGTAGTGACACAGAAAGCAGTTCAATATCCTGTGTGCATAGCGTTTCTCTTACAATTACTGAATTGCACCACCTTTAATTAATATATAAATAAACACCGACTCCTTGACTTTTACCTGTAATCAATGAATCGCGATCAGTTTGCAGTGGAGTCCCAAAGCCATTGATGGTTAAAACAGAGTCATTATTCTGAGTTTTCAGCCAGGTCTCTGTAAAGGCCAAAATGCACGCCTCTCTGTATGCATGGCAGGGCCGTGCACAGACATTTTGAGGGGCAGGGGCTCAAGTGAAATAAGGGGCACTTCTCATAATTATGTATTTTTTTTCTTTTTTTAAACAAAAAAAGTATATATATTAACGCAATTCTGACTTCCTTTTTAAAAATTTATTTAAAAAGTTAATTATTTGATCTTCCTCAAACTCACGCAATTATTTCATTTTTAAAAGATGTCAACAAAATAATCAGTTCACACAGACACCATGGTCTCCTTAGTATTCTAGGTTTATAGAGCAGCAAAGGAAACCATTACACAATGTGCATGTTTGAAAACATTAAATTACACATTAATGACAAATTTGTTAAAATGCTAAAAACAAAATTGTGACTGCTGAGTAGTGCTACATGCCGATAAATGCTATATGCTAACGTTTAGCTGAAGTTCTATTAGTTTGCAATTAGTTGTTAATCAAAATCTGTATTTTTGTCTGATAAGGGCTCAAAATATAAGGTCTGTTTACTTATGTGAGCTTCTGGCATGAGCCTCAGAGCAGAGCCAATCAGAGCAGAGCTCAAAATATAAGGTCTGTTTACTAATGTGAGCTTCTGGCATGAGCCTCAGAGCAGAGCTCAACATTATTATTCATGACCCTTCCAAATAGGGCAAAAATAGACCATTTCATTCAAATGACAAATTCTAGGCTTGTAAATGGACATGTAAAACGTTTCTGGATAATTTTTGCACTTAATAAAGTGCCTTCTTTGTCAAAGAACAATTTAACATATTATTGCAACACATCCTTGGCACCTTTAATTTTAGGTTTCATATTTATTAGGGTTACACATGTCAGAAACATAAAAAATACAGATTAGGCCTATTTTATTTGTATTTTATATTTTACTTTTTTGTGATGTCAGTAAAAATTCAGACTGGGCAAGTAAAATACTGAACCATCAGATTTCTCCCCAATCTACTACATCACTCCAGTATAACACATTGTAGGCTACTTATTTAACAGCCATTACAAAAAACGCAAACAAAAAAAGCTTACTACTGTAGTTAGCAATTATATTATTGTTTGTGCTTTATTATTTTATGAGCAGTCTGTTTAAACTACATACACTATACTGTTGCAAGTTTGCAACTCTTCAGGTTAATATGGGATTGTCGTGGAAAACAATGTCCCTGAATCGTTATGTGTAACAACGTGTCCCATATTTTGTGCATAAAACTGTTAATATAAGAATGCTTTCTTCCTCACACTTACCGGTCGCCTGCCTGCATAATCATTATCGCGTCTCGTTCGGCTGAGCTTTGGCGCTTCTACAAGCGCGAATGCAGCACGAGTAAAGACAAGACCAATCATAAAGCGAAGTAAGTTAGAGAGGCGGGACTTAGGAAAGGTAAAGCCAATCATATTAGCGATGTGAGTTTTGGAGGCGGGACTCATCTGTTAACCGTTTATGTACCACAAATAGCGCTATTTTTCTTTTTATAAGAGTTTAAATCTCATTTAAATGATTACTGAATAAATTCATGTTAAATTAAATAAGTAACAAGTAAAAAACACAAGAAACAGACAGACATCAGTTGTTATATGAATAAAGATCATATTATTAAAAAATAAATAGAAAAGCACCCCAGAAAAAAAGGGCACTTTTTCTTCAGGAATAAAAAGGGCAGGTGCTCAAGCCCCCTTTGATGTCTATGTGTGCACGTGCCTGATGATGGTGAACATGAACCATGGCTTGCAGTTCATCAATTTTGTTCCTTAAAGACTGAACATTTGCCATTACGATAGTTGGCAAGGGAATCCTGCCAAGGCGCTGCTTCCTCAGTATTTGCCACACTCTGCCTTTCTTTCCTCTCTTCCGCAGTTTCCGTGTTTTAAATCCATCATTGTTCATGGCAACGTCTTCCATAACGGCACCATCATTTACAAGATGTTGTGATCTTATAAAATCCACTGGGTATCGAACAAAATAAGGCCGATGCCATTGAAGCAGAAATTCACGGCTATACTGAAGCCTTGCGGTAGATCTCACAGGTGTAATGTGAAGACATGCGATAAGCAGTAAAATTCACATTAGGATTATTACCGGCAACTCCATCTTCACTCACCCTCAGTAGAACATACAATAGGGCAGCTTGGCAGAGCAAAAATCTTCACAAAGTTAGACACCAATTCTGGATTTTGGCAGATCTGTTTGGCTGAAGAGTCTTAACTGTTGATAACCTTCAACACGCCATTTGGGCAATTTGCTTTTAAGAGGCTTCCATTTGGTATTTCCAGCACTCCAGAGCTATTCCAAATAAGAATGTGTCAGATCTTGGAGGGACTGGACGGAGTTGCATGTCACATGAATGACATCCTTATATATGGAAGTTCTCCTAATGAATATGACATTAGACTCGATGAGCTTTAAAGAAGCTCCAGAGTGCAGGTCTAACACTAAACAAAAAGAAATGTCAATTTGGCAAGACAGAAGTCAAGTTCTTAGGCTCTCCTTAGTTGGGGACAAGCTGACCTGGACAAGCTGGCTGCTATTCAAAACATGCGCAAGCCTACTTATGTATCTGAGGTATGCAGCTTTTAAGGAATGATAAACAGCTTGAAAAGTTTATTCCGGACCTGGCTGAGAAAACAAAACCCTTGCGAGATCTTCTCTCACAGAAAAATATACGGTCCTGGAACTCACCACAACAGGAGTCATTTGCAACATTAAAGAAAGAGCTTGTCACAATACCAACCCTATCATTCTTTGATCCAAAGAGGGACACGAAAGTCGCGGCTGATGCATCATCTTTTGATACGGGTGGGGTGATCTCTCAAAAGTTTGATGATACATGGAAACCAATCGCATATGCATCAAGAGCATTAACCCCAACAGAGCAGAAATACGCCCAAATAGAAAAAGAGACATTAGCATGTGAACGTTTTAGCTGCTACCTTATTAGAAAACATCCAAATGATTATTCACACCACAAATACCAATAACTAATCATATTTAGCCCGCAGAAAAAAAAACTGTCAGAAACAGTAGCCCAAATCTAAACTCAAAAAAAAAGCAAAGGACTTGGCAACGCCACCCAGCGCACAACATCTTTCTTCGAGTTTACGCTTTATCTCTGGATAAAAGTCAAAGTTGAGTTGGAGAAAGTTATTCTTAAGAAGTTTTCATATATAGGTAATGAAAACACAATTTGCGAAGAGGCACAACATTATTTTATTGTTTTATGTAGCCTAATGTAATGAAGGTACACATGAACGTCGAACAATCTAGAGAATCAGAGAAACAGAATCATTTACTTAAAATAATGGTAACCGGTTAATACCATTAAGATTTCTGTGCAATACTCAGTGAAGTTCACTTCCAGTCGTCGTTGACTCATCAAAGAAATGAGAAGCTTTCCACCAGCAAGTAACCTACTCAAGCCCAAGTCTTTAATACTCAATTATAAGAGGGAAATATTGTAGGCTACTAGTTATCTCAAAATGTTGGTTTTTTACTAGTTAGTGGTGTAATGTATCGCAGTTGATCCGTTATTCGTACAGATCACGACCTACGATTTGCATGTGTTTCAAAGGCTTGCAAATGTTAACATTTACGTGAATTTAAACAATGTAACCACTAAAGGCGCTTAAGTGAGCAATTTTCTGTACACACAGATGCACATGTGGTTGAATGTGTCCGGTCCAACTCCAATCAAACGTGATTATCTCTATGCCCTTCAAAGATCACAACTCTTGATGTATAAACTTGAGAGAAGAGTTGCACTACTGTGTCTCATACTGTAAATACATTTGGCGAATAAAGCACTGAAAAACAACGTAATTTTCACTTTATGTGGAGCGTCTGTTTATGCTGCATCTTCTTCCCGAAGCGGCATTTGAAATTTGTCCTTCGTCTGTGTGTGTGTGCGTGTTTAATGCACTCAACAAATGTAGGCATGTCAGAATTACAGTTATGCCGCTTACATAATGTAGCCTTTTTTAACGTTTGATGACAAGATAGAGACTTAAGAAAATTATGTAGACTAATAATTTAAGTTTAATGTCCTAATGATCAGCGTACTTATTTGTATGTCCCACAGCTGACATGGAAAGTTATTAAATGGTTTAGAAACTGTTTTTTGTTCTTACAGGTTCAGGAACATAAATTTTAGGGTTGAACCGAAAACCGGAAACATTAAAATACTGTTTCTGTTTAATGCATTTTTATGTTTAACACTCAAGTCACCCAACCAACAACTAATGGAAAAGGACAAGACTGACTCAATATAAGATTTATAAAATGGTTCCATCAGAGTTTTGTCTATATTAAAAGATCTAAATTTTCTTAGACAATAATTGATATTATTCATATCATATTGATTAAGGTGTTTATGAAGCCTTTTCAAAACGATTGAGCCATCAATACGAATAATTTGGTTGCATGTAAACATAGCTATTGACTGTTTCTACCATGTTAAGTCTGGGTTGCTTGTGCATTGCTTAATAAGCTTATTTAAACTTCCAAAACAGTGTTCTGGATCTGACAAACCCCTGAAAAGCAAGGGTTAATGGTAAGTTAATCACCCTCGCCCCCTATCATGTTAAGTAGGACTACTTTGATTCTATGATTTCTGTAATAAACTTGTTAGTGACAAATCAGCACTTTTTACTAAAAAAAGTTATTGATATTAGAAGCGTAACTCAATTTTTTTAGCACATATGTCACTGGAAATGATGTCTCATTAAATGTGCTGCTAAAACCACTTAAAGGTGTGAGATAAACAGACTGATGCAAGCAGAGCTGTTGTAGATAGCAATCTGGATCATTCCCCTTTGGGATCCTCTTACTCATTACACCAAAACACAAATGCCTAACTTATATCATGCTTGTTTTTAAATATACATTTGGGGTCGAACTCATTGTAGTTTCTGCAAAATGTTAATAAAACAAAATAAGAGGTATTACGAAATTTACTTTTTATATAATACTGCATGCCCTGAATAAGCTATTTCACATAACAGCTGTTGACAAATAGTCCACAAAACGCAAAAATAACAGAATTTACAAAAAAGTTTACATACGCTTAATTCATATAGACCATTTGCGAGTCGACGTCACAGTTACGTCACGCGCGCAATGTGGTGGCAAAAAAACAGTGGAAATGAATGAGACACGAGTGAAACGAACAATATAACTCACTAGAAAATGTCTTGTTGTGCTGTTGAGTGTCAGAATAGGAATGCCAAAATAGATGACGTTCATTTTTATAGTATACCGTCATCAAAGACACCATTTGAAGATAAACGTAGGTGTTTATGTTTGCAATAAGCCCTCAACCGGACAGACTGGAGTGATGAAATCATCTGAAAATCTTTTAATAATTTGAATAGAAAATAATTAAAGAAGATACCCGGAGTTCTGTCGAAGTCTGTTCCCTCTATGTGTCTCTTATAGCGCTTTCATCACGTTACGTTTATAATTTATTTCGAAAGATTAAAGATTTGAATTAGTTCATAATATCAATAATATTACCATTTATTAAAGTTTTCATATTTTTTTTGTTTTCTATTACTTATTTTTACCTTCTATCTTAGTCTATGTCTTCTTCCTGTTTGTTCTAAATTATGATGTTTACTAATAAATATATAAAAATAGCACACACACACACACACAATGTAAAGTGTTAATAATATATAAACAGGCCTATACAAATTTATTTGTATGTATACATAATAGTTTTAGAACAAACACGTAGTCTAAAAATATAAGGAAGAAATTGAAAACAGGAAATGATGAAATATTTAAAAATGATATTATACAGAATACATGATAGTATTGATATCATGTATCAGTAGCCAAGCCATTTAAACTTTTAATTTATTTAAAAATTAAATGTAACTTGGTGAAAACGTTATAAGAAACATTACACTTAAGAGAAATATAGGGGAAACAGACTTCTACAGAACACCGGATCCATAAAAATCACAGTTTAACGCTAAAACACTTCACACCGCTATTGCAGAGCTGTCACTTTCTGCCACCAGTTGGGATCCGCCCACAAAAAACGTCATCCCTGTTTGCAAACATGCAAGAGGTCTATGATCACAATGATGGTGGTTTGTTGCAATTAAAACTCAATTGTGCTTTTCTCTGCACTAAATGGCAGTGCTGTGGTTGGATAGTGCCGATTAAGGGGTGATATTATTATTATAAGAGCTCCTTATGACACCATAAGGAGAGCCAAATTTCAATGACCTATTTTTTCATGTGCTTGTAGAGAATGGCTTAAGAAAACTAAGTTACTGGGTTGACCTTTGTCACATTTTCTAGGTTGATAAAAGCACTGGGGACCCAATCATAGCACTTAAACATGGAAAAAGTCAGATTTTCATGCCATGGCCCCTTTAAATATTTAACTTCTAAAACTCTGTGGACCCTGTCTCGGGTCAAAAATTACTAATTACGTCTTAATATAAAATATTACTTTAATATTTAATGGTCTGTCAAGGACCCAGTGCCCCACATGAGATACTGTTTGAAAGCTGAAAATCTACTTTCTGCAGAAATGCATCACTTGCATGCAGAGATATATTTTACTGTAAGAAAGTTATTTACATTTAATTTACACTATCACCCCCCCAAATTTGCATATTATTTAATAATCGTATGTTTCATATTTTTCAAATATGATGAACATGGGCAAGTCTTATACCAAATGAAAGTTTTCACTCCCAGGAATAAGGCTACAGCGTTACTTTTGTTTATTATCATTACATATCCAACAATCGTCAAATGAAATCAGAAATCGCAGACCGCCACAAATGCTATACCATCTTTTAGGTCCTACCTTAGAAATGAGTCCATTTACAGCATTTTCTTTGGTTGTGTGCATGAATAATCCCTTGCTATTTATTATATTTGCAAAACAAAAAAGTAATATTTATATGAAAAATGTATTTTCACACCCTTCAGTAAAATAAGAATAACTTTTGAATTTGACATGCTAAAGAGATCATTCTTTTTTTGGGTGTTTACTGTCTGCTGCTGGTAACAACAAGAACTATCTGCAGTCTTCAGCTAGACCACACAGAACTAGAGTTGTCCACTTTCAAAGACAGTGTTTAGAACAGAAAACAAGAAAATTTGGTGTTTCATCATATGAAAAACAACATAAATAACAATATTTGTCACAAACAGCAGCTTTTTGTGTAACTTCAAACGGTTTTCTGTAAAATTTTATAAGTATAGTGCATAGTCCACTGTGGTACTCCCTGCGTGTATCCTCTTTCTGAGGGTCTCATGTATCCACACAGATATCCATTTCCCTGTCTCCTGCACGACTGTACACCTCTCACCCTTGATGAAGGTCAGAGCACGTCCCCTCTGCTTGTGCAAAGGAGTTTTGTGTGCATGCAAATCCAAAGCACGTACCTGTAAAGGCGCAACTCAAGGCTTCAGTCTTATCAAATGTTAAGAGTTAATGTTCTTTTGAGCTCAAAATTATCAAAAAATTCTGTAATTATTGTTGTAAACAGTCTGTTACGCTAACTCATCTGGTCCAGGTGCCCTGTTGCCTCAGCCCTGCCATCTGGCTTGCATGCTTTCCTTCACCCTACCTCTCACTACCTTTTGGACCAGGTCCCACCTTGCCTGTTACATTGTAGCTTGGTGTAGGAAGGCTACCCAGTCCTGCTCTGCTAACCGGCACCGATCCCACCAGCTTTCTGAAATGTAGCCTTGCCTCCGCTTGGTCCACAGCCCTCTGTGCCCTCCACTTCTTCCCAGTCCTCACTTCAATGCCGGCTTCTGAGACTTTCGGAAAGCTGAACTCTCTATACTGAAGCACCTCCAATGTGCAGCTAACCTTAAACTTTTTGCAGGGGCCACTAATTGGAAGCGTCAGTTTATTGGTGTGACCATAGAGAGCAATGCTGCTCAGGCTTTTTGGGAGCCCCAACCACCTCCTGAGATGGCTGCTTACCCTCTTCTCCAGCCCTTTTACAGTGGAGATTGGAAAATCGTACACAAGAAGTGGCCACAATATCATAGGGAGGATGCCATGCTGTGATACCCAGGCTTTAAATTTCCTTAAAAGCCTTCTAATTCCTGGTTTGTTATTCTTATAGAAGTTGTATCTCTTAGGGTGCAGTCAAAGATCTTCCCAAAGCTTTTTACTGGTTTCTCAGTCACTGAAGGGATTTGTATTCCCGTCCACAGAGAAGCGAAACTGATCCGTTACCTTCCCCGCCTAAGGAAAGCACTTTTGCAGAGGGTTGTCTGGAGCATCTAAATGATGGTGTCAGGAGAGTTGGGCAAATTCTTGGATGCTGTGTACCACCCCCTAGATTATTTTTCTAGAGTGCATAGGTGTCCCAGGGCCACCCTTCCTGGCCCCCAGGCCTGGTTTGAAGGGGTCCAACACTGTTTTTTGTGCAGTGTTGTTTAAAAGTCCCCCTGCCCACCTACATCCCACTGCCCGCCTAAAGACGGCCAGGCATTCCCCTGGCTGCCTACTGCTCTTGTGGAAGGCCTAAAGGTCCCCTTATCCACTTACATCCCGCAGGCAACTAAATGACGGCCAGATGTCCTCCTAGCTGCCTACCACTCCCGCAGACCGCATAAACATCCAATGGACCGCCTACGACCTCTCTTGGAAAGGCCTATTCATTCTTGTGACCACTTACATCCCACAGGCCACTTAAATTACACTCTGGCGTTCCCCTGGCTGCATGCGACCTCCTACGGAAGGCTTATTCATTCCCCTAAATCCCACAGGCTGCCTAAATGATGCCCCACCATCCCCCATTATATGACTGGGATGGTGTTTTGAACAGTTTTTTAACTTATTATGTACATTTGCAACTTATTTGAGCTATGACTGGGATGATTTTGCTGAGTCACAGGAAGTGCACGCCTGCATTTTTTTTGACGCAAGTTGATCAAGTGGCCTCTACAACATACTGAGGGGACAATGCCAAGAGAAGCTATAAAGTATTTTAAGTTATTTCTCATACATCTCTCTGTCTTACATAGCAAAAAAAGCAACAGACCCTGATGGTGTTCACAGCCATATCCTCAAAGCATGTGCCAGCTAGCTAGATGGGGTCTTACAGACACCTTCAATCTCTCCCTCAATTTGTGATCCCTACATGCTTAAAGAAGACCATCACTGTCCCTGTCCATAAGAATTCTGACGTAACCTGCTTGAATGATTACCACCCTGTGGCACTGACCTCTACCATCACAAAGTGCTTTGAGCGCCTTTTTAAAAAATCACATCTACTGCTTCCTGCCAGACACAACGGACCCTCTGCAATTTGCATATAGGAAAAACAGATGACACACTTGTTCTAGTTATTCACAAAGCTCTTACACACCTGGACAAAAATTACACTTATGTGCAGTTGGTGTCTATCACATAAACATCTGCCTTTAACACCATCATCTGAGTCAAACTAAAGCTCAGACACTTAAGGACTGAACATTGATCTTTGCAAATATGATTCTGTACTTTCTGGCAAGCAGGCCTTAATTGGTAGGAATTGGTGGTAAACAAAGCTCCAACATTATCTTAAGTTTGTTGACAACTCTTCCATCTATGGTCTCATCATGAAGGGAGATGAGATGGCCTACAGAGATGAGGTGAGAGCCCTATCACAGAGATGCTTCTGCCTTTATCAATAAAACCAAAAAGATGATTGTGAACTTTAAATGGACCCAGCTGAACTCATTACAGCAACAGACTCCCATGACTACAGGACATGTTTCATTTGTGATGTCTGAGGTAGGTTCACAAAGTTACAGTGGATTCCAGTCGCCCATCACATGAACTGTTTACCAACCTTCATCAGGCAGGTTGTACCAAAGAATTCACTCCAAAACAACCTGGCTAAAGAATAGTTTTTACCTGCAAGCCATCAAAGCCCTTAACAAATTGTAAAACAAGCTAATTTATATCATTATCCTATTAAACGACTGTAGATTCTCCCAGCGTTTACATATTCACCTACATTTATATGGGTTTTTTTTCCAACCAGCGAGTTCCACATTTATGAAGTTATTTGGGCCACCACAGCCCACACGCACCACAGTATCTATTTTACAACTGCCCGCCCCTGACCATTAAATCAACACCAAAGAGGTTTTTTTTTTACCTTAAAATAACATTTCCAAAAAAGTTTCAGTGGTTCATCCACTCAAAACAGGGTGAACGGCACTTTCACATTCGCTTTGCAGCCCTCTATTGGCCAAAACCGCACTAAAGAAGTTTCCAACCTTCGGGTAGTGTTCCTGTAGTTCGAGTGAAAACTACAAGAACTTGCTTTACGGCAGACCTACAATCCAATCAGAGCCAGTTATGCTGCAGTATTTACGACAGTGGTAATGAACAATTACGCTTCTAACCTGTAGGGGGAGCAAAGAGCAATAAGTCTTTAGTGTTGCTTTAAATAGACATAATAGGCATTGTAATGTAAATGAAAACAGGCTTGATTTCAGCCTAAAAGTGCTTGGAAACAGCCATTAGATTACATCGCCATGTAAACTGGCAACAACATCTTATGAATCATAGAAACCAGCATGGTCATATTAATAACAAGATAGGATAATGATTATTATGAATAATTATTGAACAGTAGATTTAGAAGCTTGACCTTCGTTTTCGTTTTAATGATGTTAATTCCCAACCGTAATTTCCCCGCACCTCATCCTCAATCTTCACTTTTACCTTTTTGTTTTGTTGTTGGTGGAGCTTGCGGGAGCGGCTTAGTGTCTTTAAGCAAGGTTTTAAGACATCATGCAAGTTACGTTGTAGGCCTACGTATTGTAAACTTATCAAAGAACCTAATAAAATATGAAAATATATATTCCAAAAAATGTAATATAAGCTATAGGGAATTGCACGCAACATACATGGGTTTTTTATTTTGTTTGTAATGACCCGCCCCAACATGCCTTGCAAATAAAGTGACAATTTCTTTACCCGCCCCAACCCAATGTGCGGGTTACCCGTGGGGACTGCGGGTTAAAACTTTATTTTGGCACACTTAACACTGGATTATTAAATACATTTGGAGCTCCCTCATACTTTCATGTACATTCTTATCAGTTTAGTCAGGTTTATGAATATTCAACTAGTGGGTAGGCTGAGAGCTCTTTAATCAAACCTCATGCTAAACGGGGTTGTCACTGTGCATTGTGTGAGTATAAATGTCAGTGAGAGGCACCAGAAATCCAAACTGACAAGCCCCCTAGCACGGATTGAGATATCTTTTCTGATGAAGTCCAGAGTTTGCTTTTCAACATTTAGCCATCGTGGAAATGTCTGACTGGGGAGTTACAAACACGGACAATCAAACCATTCAATACTGCTTCCCAAACAACAATTTGTCATGTACCAGAAATGTCAGATTTGAATTTGAATATGTTACTGTGTATATTTTTATTTCTGTAATATCAGTGCTGACTGTGATTCTGAATCTGCTGGTGATCATCTCCATCTCTCACTTTAAACAGCTTCACACTCCAACTAATGTCTTGATTCTCTCTCTGGCAGCGGCTGATCTGATGGCAGGACTCATTCTTATGCCAGTGCAGGGCATGAAACTCATTGAGTCATGTTGGTACTTTGGAGAAATATTTTGTTCAATATTTCCTCTTATTCTTTACGTGATTGTTACAGTATCTCTTGGTAATTTGATCATTATATCTGTGGATCGGTACATTGCTGTGAATGACCCTTTGCGATATCCAATAAGGGTAAATAATAACAGAGTTGTTTTCTCAATTGTTGTAAACTGGTTATTTTCCACCTTTTATTCATTTTATCTCTTGTATGACTATTTACTGTTTCCAGAGATAAACCACACATGCATTGGAGAATGTATACTTGCCGTCAAGTTGGAAAATTTGATAATTGATGCCATTGTTTGTTTAGTGGCACCGTGTTGTGTTATTATTTCATTATATGTGAAAATTTGCTTTGTAGCTAAACGTCAAGCTGAACATTTGAATTCAGCCACAGACAAAAAGGCCAGATCAGAAAAAAAGGCTGCAAGAACCTTAGGAGTTGTAGTAATGGTCTATCTTCTTTGTTGGCTGCCATACTATTTAATTACACTATCTCTTGGGCATGATGAAAATGATGCCCTTATAATTAATGTAATGTACTGGCTTTTGTGTCTAAATTCATGCATGAATCCACTTATCTATGCAATGTTTTATCCATGGTTTAGAATATCCACAAAATACATTTTGACTCTGAAAATATTTGAACCATCATCAGAATACTTTAATCTCTTTCCAGATGAGAAATAATCGCATAGAAAAGCATACATGTAATTCGTAAAATGTTAGATGACTAGATGTTAGGTCTCTGTGTTTGAACAATGTAAGTTAAAAGTTTCAATATAAAGTGTTGTAACAAAAAAGTCTGTTTCAATGTTTTCACAACATGTTCTACATTGTGCAGTGTTTTCCAGTATGCTTTAAATTCTTTGTTCTACAACATTATTTTAGAGTTCTAAGTAATGTAGAACAAAGAATTTAAATCATACTGGAAAATCACTCCACAGTGTAGAAAAATATTTTAACATAGTAGTACAATGTGTGTAACATAGTGTTGAGCAACTTTTATTGTCAGGGACATTCTAAAGTGCCATCTGAATTTCCGCAATTACTGCAGAATGTAAGATTTTGACAGAATCAAGTAATGTTTTTATAGATAATCTATAGATAACCTTTAGATAAATCTTTGTGTGCAAAACTACATTTTACTGACCAACCATATTTATGCACATTATTTTGAATTGTATGTGGAGGCCACAATTTATTTGATGGATCTGAAATGTATTGGTCTTTTCTTTTGTTTTGTTGAGGGCATGTGGGTCATGTACCAGTAACAAGAGCAACAGAAAAGAGACAAAAAAATCAAATACTAAATATCTAACATGATCATTTAGGTCATATATTATTTACATTATTAATCAAACACCATTAATGGCTTGCATGTGTGGACAAGACCAGAGGCAAGATCCCAAGGGCATTGTCTAAGTAAAGCCAGAGCAATGATTATACATTTATTTGTAATGCACCTTTCAAGGCGCTACAACATTCATTACAATTTGTTACAATAAACATATTAAAAATCCCAATAACAATATGACATAAACAGTCACAATGGAATTGATAATTAATCCAAATGCTTCTCTACAATGAAAGTCACACTTGCAATAACTATTATAGCTTACAAGCTTCACTAAACAGATATGTTTTTCTTGTTTTAATATCTTTATTTAATATGTTAAATAAATTGCCCTGGTCCAATTTATGCTCTTAACGCAATCAACAGCTGAAGCAATAGAAAAAAGCAATGAATTCCATAACCTTGGAGCAAGACAAGAAATGACCTCCCTCCCTCAGTTTTAAGTTTACAATGAGGCTGGTAAAGAGTAAGAGAGCCAGCAATATATATTGGAGCCAGGCCATGTACAGCGTTATATGTTAATAAAGTACTTTAAAGTCAATACTTGAACTGGAAGCCAATTTAACTGAGAAATTACACGAGAACCTTTTTGGTGTGAAGATGTATGGGTCAAGATATGAGCAGTTGAATTTAGTAAAAAATTGCATTGTAGATATGCAAAACATGAATTGCAGTAATTAAGCTTATATGTTATATATAAGCAAGGGCTGGTTTTGATTTTGACATTGGTGGGGACGCAAATAATGTCATTGTATTAAAGGTGCCATGTAATGAAAACTGTATTTACCAAGGCATAAATTAAATAATAAGAGCTCTGTACATGGTAATGACTTATCATGAGTTACATATCATTTTTATGTAAACCTTGTGCACACAAAAGACTGCTGGAAAACAGTCAAATCTCAACATTACACCAACTGTGATGTCACAGTCAAGATGTATGCTATTGTAATAATTTGGAGAGGTTTGGACCCATGTGCAACTCTTTATTGTGATATATACACAAGACACAGAAGGCAGGCAGTGGTATGCAGTAATAACTCACACAAAGTATTACAGTCCAGAATCAGGGCAGGCAGGTAACACTCATACACGTTAATCCAGTCCAAGATCGGAGCAGGCAGATAACAATCATAAACGGTAAGCAGTCCAAAAAAAAAAAAAAACACACCAGGGAATTCAAACATGTGTAAACTAGGAACAAACGCTTAGAAATGCAGCACGGGGCAAACAAGACTTTGCAAGGATGGCGTGTTAGAGTCCCAGGTTAAATAGCCCCACTGATGCGGAACAGGTGAGGGAAAATCAGCGAGGCGGGGTTCTTTCGGGGACGACCTCGAGCTCGAGGGGCTGGCTTTTCCAGATGAGTTTTGAAAGTCAGCGATGCGATTTGGGTCTAAGATGTTATTGGCATCCTCCCAGGATCTTTCCTCCGGGCCGTACACCTCCCAGTCCACAAGGTATTGAATGGTGAAGCCTTGAAGTCTGGAGTTCAGCAACTAGCGGACCTGGTAAGCATCATTGCCTTCTACGATGATAGGAGGGGGCTCCGTCCGACTGAAATCCACAGCCGCCCCAGATCTTCAGCGGGTTTAAGTAACGAAACATGGAAAGTGGGAGAAATATGATAGTTAGCAGGAAGTTGTAACCGATATGATACCAGAGTGATTTGTTTAATAATTTGAATGGGCCGACATACCTGGCACTTAATTTCTTGCAGGGGAGTCGAAGTCTGAGGTCTCTGGTGGAAAGCCATACCAGTTGGCCGGGTTCATAGACAGGATCAGGATCTGGATGACGAAGCACAGGGGCAAAAGTGAAAAGTGATTTTAGATCTTTGAACGCTCGATCCACGTCCGGGTTCCAGTTTAGTCTGTTGCAGGCTTTTCGGACTAGGGATGTTAAAGGTGCTGCTATACTACTGAAGTACTTTATAAAACGTCGGTAGATGTTGCAAAGCCTAGAAAGCGTTGTAGCTTCTTTACAGTCTTGGCCAGTTTAACACTGCACGCCTCTTCTGATCATCAATGGCAACCCCTTCTGGACTGATGATGTAACACAGGAAAGATGTAGAGAGGTGATGGGATGCGCATTTTTCAGTCTTGGCATAAAGTTGGTGGTCAATGAGACATTGTAGTACAGCCCAGACGTGTTGTCTGTGTTGCCCAATGGAGTCTGAAATAGATCAGGATATCATCGATATATACAATGACAAAATGATGTGGCATGTCTCTGAAGACATCATTAATGAATGATTGAAAGACTGATGGACTGTTCGACAATCCAAAGGGCATGAATATTCGTAGTGTCCGTTAGCACCCTCCCGGATTTAAATGAGGTTATATGCGTTGCGGAGGTTCAGTTTGCTGAAGACCTTTGCGCTGCGTAGCTGTACCAAAGCAACTGGGACTAGGGGCAGTGGGTAGCGGAACTTAACTGTGATGTCATTCAAGCCTCAATAATCTATGCAGGGACGAAGACCACCGTCCTTCTTTTCCATGAAGAAAAAGTCCGCTGCAGCTGTGGAAGTCGAGCTTTGAATAAAGCCTTTAGCGAGTTGTTCAACGATATACTTCCTCATGGCTTGTGTTTCGGGTTCTGATAGAGGGAAGATGCGGCCTTTAGGTGGTATAGTCCCGGGCAGTAGTTCTATGGCACAGTTTTTGGGTTGGTGTGGTGGAAGTTGGATACTGTATACTGTTGTCTGAGGTCTACTTATGATGTTCACATGGTTTTTACATTCAAAAACATCAAAAGCAATAAGTAATAGTCTATTTTGTAACATGGATTAGTGGCTCTCTGGAGAAATGGTTCGTTTGAAGGGGCGGGCCGCACTTAAGACCTGGACGTAAACGCCCACTGCTATGATTGGACAGCTTCATTCCTCGTCATTACATGTGGGGAAATGTTTTAAAAACATTAACTACTCCAGCACTCCAGTATAACACATTATACTTATTTAAAAGCCATCACAAAAAAATTCCTTCTACTGTAAAGAGACAGTATTTAAACTACATACACTATGTTATGTATTTTACATACTTTCATATAAAGAATGAGACGACACACACGAGACTACTGGAACATGCGTCTGCTTTACTTAAAGTGCTTCCTCCTATGTATGACGTCACCAGCTACGGGTAAGCATTCAGTCAAAATACATGACATCCCCTCTCTTAAGTTTGAACCAACAAACTTTAACAAATCTTATTTAACGTATATAGCAACAATAAACAATATCAATTATACAGCTGAATAGCACCAATAACAAAACTTGTATTACTAAAGAAAATTCTATTACAGTCCACACTTATAGTCCACAACACGGTACTCAGTCTTTGTACCTCGAGGGCATTTTGATTTGTCTACCTGACCTGGTAGTGTAACCTTGTGGTTGTGATTCAGATAATTCAACATCTTGTGAACCCAAGTCAACCGTAGATGATTGATTGTCAGTCACGTGTGAATCATATCCAAAGTAAACAACTGGACATCAGTGACTGCAACTTAGAATGTGTGGGGACTACTATTACTTTATCCCCTCAAATGACTTTCTGTGTATTAGCAATTTATCGACCTCCTAAAGCTACTAATGATTTTTTTATTTCTTTGGGTAATCTACTTAAACAATGTGATGAAAAAGAAGTAATCCTTTTAGGTGATTTTAATTTAAATTGGTTTGAGAAATCATGTAGAAACAAATTTAAAGAAATAACTAAATCTTTTCAAATGACACAACTACTAAGTAAACCAACTCGTATAACAAGAACTTCTCAAACCTTAATAGATCTAATATTGACAAATAAACCCGAGAGAATAACTAAAACTTACAATCTAGTTACAGGTATGTCTGATCACAATTTAACCCTAGTAGCTAGAAAATTGATAAAAACAAGGTTTAAAAACGAAAATCCAATGAACAATAAAATGTGTATCACATTCATCCCAAAGAAAGATTTACACCTGGTTGAAAGAGATTTAAAACAAACAAAGTGGGCAGACATCCTGGAGAAAAAATCTTGTGAACAGGGCTGTCAGGATCTTATGCTGGCTGTAAATGACATCTTAACCAAATACACCAAAAATAATCAAAGAAAGCGACATACAAAACGAAATTTGCCATGGTTCAATAAATTTATTTGGGATATAATGAAAAAACGAGATGTGGCGTTAAAAACATTTTTAAAATCAGGATTAAAAACGGATCGATTTTCCTTTACAAATTTAAGAAATAAAGTTACAGCCGAGCTAAGAAAGGCCAAAGCCAAATTTTTCCTTGAAATCATTAGAAATGCACAAGGCAATAGTAGAATAATATGGAAAACCATTGATAAATTGATTGGAAATGAAAAGACAAAATGTGAGAATATTTGTCTCAATATTAATGGAAAAATTATTGATGACTCTTTTGTAATAGCAACAAATTTTAATGAATATTTTTTAAACATTGCTCAAACCTCTGTTCAGAATTTTCAAATTGTTCATCCTCCTCTCATAATCAAAGACAAATCTGATTTTAATCTTAGTTTAATATCTAAAACTAAAGTTGAAAAAATAATCACGGTGTTAAACAACAGCAAAGCAAAAGATATTTATGGACTTGATACTTCTTTTCTGAAACAACATAAAGAGATCCTCTCAGACCCGTTGACAAAAATGATCAATCAATCGATTAGTGAGGGTATTTTTCCAGCAGCCTTAAAATCTGCAATAGTTACTCCTATATTTAAATCTGGACATAAACAAGACATGAACAATTACCGTCCAATAAGTATTCTCCCAGTTGTGTCAAAAGTACTGGAGAAGACGGTGGCGGAGCAACTTACCACCCATTTTGAATCACAAGCTCTTTTAAATCCAATGCAATTCGGTTTCAGACGTAAATATTCTACAGACTTTGCATGTTGCTACCTCTTGGAAACAATCAGGGCATATGTGGATCAAGGAAGAGTGGTGCGAGCAGTCTTCCTTGATCTGCGCAAAGCTTTTGATACTGTAAATCACCAGATACTCTATAGTAAACTGAATCAATATAGTCTCTCTGAACACACCCAAAACTGGATAAGATCTTATTTGAGTGACAGACATCAGTGTGTACAAGTAAATAACATCAAATCTGCGTTTAGAGCCACCTCGATGGGAGTGCCGCAGGGGTCTATTTTGGGACCCTTGCTTTTTAGCATCTATATAAATGATCTCCCTAGAGTGTGTTCGGACGTTGATATAATCATGTATGCTGATGATACTGTGATCTTCACTTTTGGGGAAAATGAGCTGGAGGTTGCTGACAAATTATCAAAAGAGATGCAAAAAGTTGTAGAATGGTTGCAGACGTCTTGTCTAACCTTAAATGTAGAAAAAACGGTCTCAATGTTTTTCTCAAATAAACGTAAGTTACATCTAACTCAAAAAATTCAAGTAAATGGGCAAATAATTAAAAATGTAAAGGAAACAAAATATTTAGGTCTAACACTTGATTCAAATTTAGGTTTTAAAAGTCATATAAAAACACTTGGCAATAAACTGAAATTTAATTTGATGAATTATAAACATATTAGAAACTCATTAACAACTGAGGCTTCGAATATTTATTTTAATGCCATGATTGTTCCGCATCTTCTATATTGTATGTCCAGTTGGTCTCAGGCATGTAAAACATCGTTAAAACTATTAGAATCATTATATAAAAGGGCAATAAAAATTCGTGATAAAAAGCCTCGTCAGTACCATCATTGTAAAGTACTAAGTAAATACAACATTTTGAGTTTTGAAAACCTTATTAAATATAACCAAATTTCTGTTCTATATAAAATTATCCATAACATCGCTGCTCCTCCTCTGAGAAAATTTGTCACATTAAATTCAGATAGACTTAATAGAGTCACACGATCGACAGCCAGAGGAGAGTGCAGTGTTCCAAGATGCAGAACCACTTATGGTCAACATTCGTTCTTTTATAAAGCAGTAAGTCTTTGGAACACTCTTCCAAATGAAATTATTTTATGTACAAACTATAGTACTTTTACACGCCTGACCAAACAGTGGCTATTAACAAAGCAAATTTGTAAGCACTGAATGATTGTGATAAGAATAATGTAGACTATGAGTGAGTGAGTGAGTGAGGGTTGGATCCAAGTAGAGTGTTTTTATGATGTGAGTGTGAATAAATGTTTTTGTTTTTATAATTTCTGTAAATCATGATATGAAGAGTGTTTTTAATGAGATGAGTGAAATAACGCTTCCATGTATAATACTGTATATTTTATGACCTTATGTAATGTAACATCTGTCTAGGGACTGCAGGTGGAAATTAGCATTTCTTTGCTATAACCTGGCACATGACATCTCTTCTTTTTTTAGATTAATGTTCCCTGTGCATTGTCCCTGATTAAGTAAGTTAAAAATAAACCCATTCATTCATTCATTCAATCCATTTCACCATCAGTATCATCGACTGCATTGTTTGTTGCAAGACATTTCTCTCTAGTCTTGAGAAGATGTTTTCTGTTCCTCCTGTATGTTTTTCCATCTTGAGTTTGCACGATGAAAGATCTTGGTTGCTCGTGCTCTTTAATGATCACTGCAGGTTGCCAGACATCTCCTCTTTGCATTCTTACATGGTCACCGATGTGAACATTAGACAGTAGCTTTGTTTGTCTGTCAAAGTAAGCTTTTTGCTTGTCTTGTCTTTGTTTTAGGTTGTCCTGGATCTGTATGTTGCTCTCGGGTGCCAGTAAGGTTGCAGAGGTAGGTATCTTGGACTTTAACCGACGTCCCATTAGTAACTGAGCCGGTGAGTACCCAATACCATCCAAAGGTGTGTTTCGGTATTCTAACAGAGCAATAGGAGTCAGTTTTGCCACACTGTGCTTTCTTTAGCAGATTTTTGATGGTCTGTACTGCTCTTTCAGCTTGTCCATTCGATTGTGCATATCCTGGACTCGACGTAATGTGTTCGAATTCCCACGCTTTGGCAAAGTTACTGAACTCTGTGCTGGCAAACTGTGGCCCATTGTCCGAGATTACAGTATCTGGTATGCCATTCCTCGCAAACATCGATTTCATAGCTACAATGACACCCTGCGATGTCGTATCAGACAGTTTGCAGATCTCTGGGAATTTAGAGTAATAATCAACAGACAGCAGGTACTCTGAACCATTGTAGTGAAATAGATCTGTGCCTATTTTTGACCATGGTCTTCCTGGAATCGGATGTGACACCAACGGTTCCTTTGGATTGCTGTTCCTGTGCATGTTACACACCGGACATTGGGAGACAAATTCTTCTATTTGCGTCGACATGTTCGGCCAAAACAGAACATCCCTGGCTCTTTCTTTGCATTTCACCACTCCAAGATGGGATTCATGAATCTTTGTCAGCATTTCTTGTCTCAATTTGATTGGTACAATGAGCTTTGCAGATTTAAAAAGTAGTCCTGAAGTGAAGCTTATCTCTTCTCTGAATGTCCAGTATGCTTGAATCATCTTTGGAACATCACTTCTTTCTCTAGGCCATCCATCCATGGTCATTTTCCGCAGCTGTTGCATTTCCTGATCAGCAGCAGTTACTTTGCGGAAAACATTCAGCTTTTCTTCAGACACAGGCAGATACTTTGATATCCAGCATAGCTCTAACTCTTGACCAAGTAAGTCTTCTGTATGCTCATTCAGGTATGCACGGCTTAGTGCATCAGCGATGTGCATTTCTTTACCTGGTTTGTAGGCTACCTTTAGGTTGTATCTTTGCAGTCTGAGAAGCATGCGCTGTAATCTGGGTGGAGCTTGGTGCAACGACTTCTTGAAAATGCTTTCCAATGGTTTATGATCACTTTCAACATCCACCTCCTTGCCGTAGACATATTGATGAAACTTTTCGCATCCATAGACTATGGCGAGTAACTCTTTTTCTATTTGCGCATATCTTTTTTGCGCATCTGTGAGTGCACGTGATCCATAAGCCACTGGTTTGCCATCTTGCAGAATAACTGCGCCAATGCCTTCAGAGCTGGCATCAACTGAAAGCGCCACTGATCTATGTACATCAAAGAATCTCAGCGTTGGAGCATTTGATAATAAGCATTTCATTTTATTGAAGCTTTTCTGTTGCTCTTCCTCCCAGTGCCACTGAACATCCTCTTCTAGCAATTTCCGAAGAGGAGCACTGATATCAGACAGGTTTGGAATGAATTTAGACAGGTATTGTACCATACCCATAAATCTCATGAGGGCTTGTCTGTTTTCAGGCGGTGGCATTTGCACGATTGCTCTCACCTTTTCATCATCTGGTTTCAAGCCTTCTTCTGAGATGATGTGTCCCAGGTATCTTATTTTTGATGTTCTTATCTGGCACTTACTTTTGTTTAGTTTCAAATTCCATTCTCTTGCTCTTTCCAACAGCTTAATGAGTCTGTGATCATGTTGTTCCATTGTCTCTCCCCATACTAGGATGTCATCTATTACATTTACTACTCCATCAAGACCTTCTAACATCTGTGCGACTGCACGCTGAAAGACTTCACTGGCTGAGGACACGCCAAATGGTAAGCGAAGAAATCTGTACCTCCCAATTGGTGTGTTGAATGTGCAGAGTTTTGAGCTCTCATCATCCAGCTTTATTTGCCAGAATCCTTGATTAGCGTCAATTACAGAGAATATTTTTGCCTTGGGCATGCTGGATACCACGTCTTCCACAGTCTTCAAAGGATAATGCTCACGCATTATTGCTTTATTTAGATCTTGTGGATCTATGCATATACGCATTTTGTTGGGCTTCACAACTGTGACCATGCTGTTCACCCAGTCTGTGGGCTCGGTTTGCTTTGCTATTACACCCATACTTTCCATCTTGTGTAGCTCTTTCACTATTTTGTCCTTAAGCGCTATAGGGACCTTTCTTGGTGGATGAATTACAGGCAACACTTTGGGGTTTGTTTTTATGTGATGTGTTATTGGCAAACAACCAAGACCAGAAAACAGGTCATCAAAGTCTTTAAGGAGATCCTCTTCTGACTTTATTGCAAACACTCTTTTCACTATTCCTAGTTTTTCACAGGTTGTGCGTCCAAGAATTGCCGGTACGTCGCTGTCAATCACTTGAAATTGAATGTTATGCTTTTGCTGTCTGTAACTGAAAGTGAGGTTAACCTGTCCTACTGGTGACATCTTGTGGCCAGAATAGGTAATTAAGTGACAGGTGGATTTATTTAGCTTCCTTTGAGTTTCCAGTGACTTGAACATTTTGTTAGACATTACATTGCAAGCAGCTCCTGTGTCTAGTTTAAATGCAATATCCTTGTTGTTTATTTTCAAGATCTCAGTCCACTTGTCGTTTTGATTTTGCATTTTAGTGGTGACAGTGTGTACATTTCTCATTGCTTGCACATCAATAGTCCCAACAAAAAGATCTGGTTCATCACTTTGTTCACTGTGTTCTATTGTTTGTATTTTCTTAGTAAAGGCTTGAGTTTTACACATTTTTGCAAAGTGGTTTCTTTTGTTGCATGTTTTGCACACTTGACCATATGCGGGGCACTTTTTGTATGCATGTTGGTAAACACATCTTGAACATTTCACGTTTGTCTCGTGTTGACTTTCCGCTGTGTGTGGTTTACTTTTCACTGTTTTGCCTCTCTTTGTGTTTCTGACGCTGCTGATCCTATTTACATCTACTTCCTTGACTAACATTTTCATTTGATTTGATGTTATCTCGTTGGCTCTGCAAACGTCAATTGCCTTTTCCAACGTGAGGTCTGCTTCACGTAATAATCGTGCACGAACACCATCGTCTCTGATCCCGCATACGATTCTGTCTCTGATGAGCGAATCAGTCAAATCTCCGAATTCACAGATTTTTGCCTTGTTTTTGAGATCTGTAACATATGCATCAATTGTTTCCTCTGAGCCTTGTGCTCTTGTAAAAAACATGTGGCGAATGTATGGCAGATTCTTTCTAGGCTCACAATATTCTTTGAACTTCTTTTTTAGTTCCTCGATTTTGTTTACTTCTTGTTCTGTGAATTGGAATGTGTTGTACACTTTAATGGCTTCATCGCCCGCGATATGAAGAAAAGTAGCACACTGCACTGTCTCCGATTTCTCTGCAATACCGCTGGCAATGAGGTACAATTCGAATTTTTGAAGCCATACCTTCCAATTCTCCGCGAGGTTGCCTTGCAAGGACAGAATCGACGGTGGTTGCAGCATCGACATCTTGTTATCGTTAACTTCCTTTCAGTTGTGCTTTCGTTTCTTCAATCCCGTTCTGACACCATGTTATGTATTTTACATACTTTCATATAAAGAATGAGACGACACACACGAGGCTACTGGAACATGCGTCTGCTTTACTTAAAGTGCTTCCTCCTATGTATGACGTCACCAGCTACGGGTAAGCATTCAGTCAAAATACATGACACACTATACTGTTACAAGTGTGCAACTCTTCAGGTTAATATGGGATTGCCATGGAAAACAATGTCCCTGAATCATTATGTGTAACAATGTGTCCCATATTGTGTGCATAAAACTTAATATACTTAATATGTTAATATAAGAATGCTTTCTTCCTAACTCACTTATCGGTAGCCTACATCACACATTTAGCGAGTAACGACAAAACCAATCATAAAACAATGAGAGGTTAGAGAGGCAGGACTTAAGAAAGGTAAAGCCAATCATATTGGATATGTGAGTTATGGAGGCGGGACTCATCTTTTAACTGTTTGTGTACCACAAATAGCCATATTTTTCTTTTTATAAGAGTTTAAATTTCATTTCAATGATTCCAGAATAAATTAATGCTAATTAGTAATGAGTAAAAATACAAGAAACAGCCAGACATCAATTGTTATTTATAAAAAAAGATCATTTGTTTGTTTGACATTATTGCTGCTAGGGACATGTCCTTACCCAAATTGATGCCCCTGTATATAAGGCATGAATAAGCCTTTCTGCATCAGGCATAGAGAGAAAATATCTGATACAAGCTAAACTGCTCTCTGAGTATACCAAAACAGACAAATTAGGAGCGATCAGAAAATTGCCAGTAAGCCCAATCCACTTTATGTACTGTAGTCTGATCAACAGAATGGTGTGACGATGTTGTTCACTTGACATTGTGTCAATGACGATCAGAGGTGGGTAGAGTACCCAAAATCTGTACTCAAGTAAAAGTACAAGTACTTATACAAAAATGTACTTAAGTAAAAGTATCAAATCTAATTATTTACTTGAGTAAGATTAAAAAAGTATTAGATGAAAAAACTACTCAAGTAGTTAGTTACTCGTTACTTCCGATCTGATAAAGAAGTAGCGCAAAAGCATTGAATTTCAGACTACTTGGAGGGTTTTCACAAACCTCTCCTTAAAAGTCTCATTGTTCTGCTTATATACAGCCTAAAGTAAAGCAGCCTATCTTAGTCCTGCAATGGGTACATAAATATCACATAATGTGTCATTTGAGAAAAAAACACACACACAGATGTTTTTCTGACGGTTAACTCTGCATTTATTTTCATGTTCACAACACAAACTTCAACTTGTCAGCATCTGCCTTTACAGTAAACAAAAAAGAACGTGTGTGTCTGTTTGTTATCATGTTTTTATATGAATAGGTTATTTTCATTGCCATTAAAGTGCAATTACTGAACATAAACAGGAGCTTAATAAAAATGACCATTTTAGAATTTCATATGGAACTTATCTGTTTGTGCAAATCAACTCTACATTTATTATAATAATACATGTTTCTTTAAAATCAGACTTTATTCTTTTATTTTTATTCATTCATTCTTTAGGAAGGATTTAAATAAAATACAATCCAGTTTTTATTTGAATGTATTTTCTACACATTAGTGAGGTGTCCAGATTTGTGTATAAATGCAAGACGTCGTTACATTATTGTAGCATCCATACCGCCACACCACCAGAGGGAGCCCTCACCGGAGTACTGATATGGCGCCGCCCCTTGCTTCTCTGCTTGTTTCCTGTTTTGCCCTACTTAAAGGATAATTCCGGTATTTAACACTTTGAGTCTCATTTCTGGTTTGTTTTGGATGAACTACAGTGATGGACACAAAAATTTTGACAATGGGTCGTATCTTGAGTTTTTGACTCGTTAAGAAGCGTCTCTTGACTGCTTCAGAATGGAAGTCAATGGCCATGCACAAACATGTCATTAAAACAACACTTGACATTCATTTTTAAAACTGTGCTACTCACCAAGTGGTTCGTGGTGTTCGTTGATGATTAAAAACAGGTTGTGTAGCGAAATACAGTTTCTGTCGTGTTTTATTTGGCATTTTGTAAAATTCCATTGACTTCTCTTGGAAGACTCATTGCTCGCTGATATATCACTCCGCCGCCGGGAAACAGAAAAGGGACTGTTTGTTTACATGTGGTTGTAGTTTTTTTCGCTCGGTTTCTCTCAGAAGAAATTTTTCCCATATTTGTAGGGCTGGACCAGAATATTCGAATATTTGTTCTGTGGGTTGACATTCGATTTTCAGTTTTGAGATTCGAATATATATATATATAAATATTTTACAGCGTTAATGCAGAGCTTTTGCCAAGCAGGAAGTGCGCTTCACGCTCTCGCTCTATAGGTGGCGCAGAGAGACCAACATCCATAGCCAACAGCCACCAAAACAGCACCAGTGGAAGAGATCTCCTCGAACGGAAAGCGCGCTTCCTGCTTTGGCATTCACGCTAATAGTGTTTTAAATAACGTTCAGTTTCTTGCAAAAACTGATTGATTTGCTTCACAAGACGTCAATATGTCACACGGAGTTATGGGGGATTACTGTTGTATTGGATATATATGCTTTAGCTCTTAAAGTGTGCGGATCTGTTGACTTGCATGACGGAGCACTGGGGTTTCTACAAAATATCTTCTTTATTGTTCTGCTGATGAAAAAAACATATTGGATGGTGTAAGTGTTATAAATAAACTTGATTTTGAAAGTATGCTACGATTTTATTACAGTTTGTTGGACTACGTTCATTCATGCTTCAGACTCAAATATAGAGCGGAAGTATATACGCGGTTGTGAGGTATCTGAAAAAATAGTTCCACTATAGCAAATAACCCGGATTGAAATCATACATTGCGCCAATATATTTGTTTTTAATCATCAACGAACACCACGAACCACTGGGTGAGTAGTACAGTTTTGAAAATGAACGTTAAGTGTTGTTTTAATGACATGTTTGTGCATGGCCATTGACTTCCTTTCTGAAGCAGTCAAGAGACGCTTCTAAATGAGTCGAAAAGTCAAGACTCGACCCATTGTCAAAATTTCTGTGTCCATCACTGTAGTTCATCCAAAACAAACCAGAAATGAGACTCAAAGTGTTAAATACCGGAATTATCCTTTAAGACTCAAGCTAGCCTAGAGCTAGCGCGAAACCTCAGATCATATTTCTGTATTCACAGCAGAAATAATAGCAATATGTGCAATATGTCTAGCACTACAGTGGATAGAAGTAGTACAACCAACAAGGGCAGTGATTTGTACAGACTCTCTTTCAGTTTTGTATAGCTTGGCAAGTGGAACATCATCAGCAAGGCAAGACATGATTTATGAAGTAATGCAGAGTCTTTACAGATCAAGACAGTATGGATTATTGGTCAATTTTGTATGGATTCCATCGCATATGGGGGTGGAAGCAAATGAAGAAGCTGACAATTTGGCCAAGCAGGCATTAAATCATCCAAAAATGATATTGAAGTGGCATTATGTCAACCATCCTATTTCACAGCAGTTTGTATCTTAGGTGCATACGGTGGTCATTAAAGCTTTCACAATTGACCAGGTGTGTTGCACAATTTTCAACTGACCAACAAAAATGACTACAGACACCAAAGACTTGAAGTTGGACTTAACTTTTATTAAAAATAGCAAATTCTGATATTTTTATTTAATGCTAAATATAATATATTTTAACATATAACATCTTTATTTGTGGTAAAATGTATTGTTTGAATTACATACATATACATTGTATTGATCAGTCGAATGAAGGAAATACAATATACCATGGTTTCCCATCGAAATGTTTCGGTTTTAGATGTATTTCAAATACATTACCACAAGGGGGCGCTGGTGTTATGTTCTTTTGACTAGACATTTAAGAAGGCAACACTTTTATATACAACACTGATTTTGTATGTTTTAATTATGAAATCTATACAAATAAATGAATCAATTTAATTTATATAATTCAGAATACTTTCGTTTTTTACAGTTACAGCCATATAAATAGGTTTCAAATATAAATGTATTTGTTGAACACTAATCTGCTGTTGATTTATAATAACATTTGACATGTTTATATCCAGGTGATCACTGCATCTCAGACATAAAAACAAGTGTTTGGTTTAACTTATTTCTATGCAATTTTAATAAAATATGACAAGCTATACACTGCACAAATGATGTGGAACAGATTCTGTTACCTATGTGGCGGGGGTAAATATGCCACCGCCTTGTGAGGGGAAATTAAGCCACTTAACTAAGGAAGACTGAGTGAGCAACGATATCTGAGTACCCCCACCCAATACTTTGTAGTCTTTGTACAATTTAACATAAATTGTATGTAGCGCCTGTTGTGTTGCAATATAAATGCTTGAGAATTCAGTAAGGCGGCTTCAGGGTCTTAATTTCACACGGCAGCTTCCTGAAGTTTATATGTGCAGTACTATTGGTAAGTATAATAGGCTACAAAGAAATTCCACCCTTCCTGGATCCAACAGAACAGGTAAGACGCCCTCACTCCTTAGTATAAGGGAATATATAAGATATTAGAATGAACAGAACAATATTAAATCTTAACTAACAAATCTTTTATTTAACCTAAATGAATTTGTATTGTTTGTTTGTTTAGTGTTCTCTTTTGTTTCTTTCACAGGAGCAAAGAATCAGTATTAAACTTCATCCATTCAAGGAATAGCAAAGTAAAATAACAAATAAAATTAAATAAATAAACTTAAATCAACAGATTTGTTTCAATGTCTGAGAAAGACCAATCAAATTGAAATATAAATCTGTGCAACCCTTTGATCTGAATGAATTCTTATCTCACTGAATACTATATACACAGTAAGCTTAATTCAAACCTTCAAAAATAACACAACATTACACAGGGAATTCACTTTCAACCTTGAATTATAAATCACAGATTTTACATGAACAGTAATTCAAAGTAACCCTTGTTTAAATGAAGTCACTGATTATTCAGTCCAATCCACCTTTAGGAATGTGTAAATCAGTTAACAGTTCCAGGAAAAAATAGAATTTAAACCCCTTCCATTTCCATGTCCATGGGTTCAAAGATGAATAATGCACTTGTGCACAGAAAAAGTCTCTGATTTCCTTTGGCAAAAATGTGCACTAATCACAGTTTCACGAATGATAGTTAGACCATCCAATTCAGTTCACTCACTGAAAACAATGATTTGCTTACCAGTGTTCAGTAGAAAAATAGAAATATTGTACATCACCACTCAATTTGTGGACAAGACTCTGAATGACGTCCAGGGATGGCAGGGTAAAGTTTCTTCACTCAATGCTCTTCTGCGACTGGACCCGTGATCATTACAACAACAGCACGATCCACGAGGCTGCAGTACCACGTGCAGGCGACGCATGAGAAGACGAACGATACACAGCCCTGTCTGACGACTCAGCAGGCTTTCCTCAAATAACACTGTAACATCCACTATGTTCTATGTTCGTTTGAACAAATAAAACAAATACTGTGTAACATACACGAAATAAAACACGGGTATATTCAAATTACACGGCTTGTAGCGTGTTAAATCTTAACAGGCTCTCTCTCTTTTCCTCGTGGTCTGACACGAGGGAAAACTTGTTGCATCACGTTAAATAACTGAATAATTAACGCAATTTAAAACTCAAAAACAACATCATACGGTTCTGACGTGTATCACGAGTTTAAACGTTGTTTACTTTCACTTTTAACGTTATAAACACTAATCACACCAACCGTACACTTCTTCAGCGTGTAGTTGTTTCTTCCAGCTCACTCACGTAACTCTCTAGAAACACGCAAAACGAACGCACTTTACAAGGGCTCAAAATGGCGGCGCCCATGGCAATTGTCAAAATAAAAGTCTCTTTCAAAAACACTTACATAGGTAAATAAATACAGGTAAATTAGTAACTTATATAGGTCCCCTACACTTGAATGTAACACTGTTGTGTTGTACTGTTACTTGTTCATTTCATTTTTAAATAGTTTTATCTTTTTAAAGCTGAAGATGTGTTTGCAGTTTTGAGTGTTTGAACTTTTTTGTATAACTCTGTGGTTACCTGCTTTCTTCTGTGAGATTGCCTGCTGATTTGGACTTTTGCCTTTCTCCCTGGTTTGAACCCTGCCTGATTTATATAAACTTTATTATGTACTCAATAAAATACATGATATACATTTTAATAAAATACAGAACAAGACATATCAAACCTCGCACAGTGCAACTTTAATTGATAACATCTTTAACAACAACCTCCTAAACAATACTGTTAATGGTCTATTGATCTGTGATATCACCGACCACTTGCCAGTCTTCACAATATATGACTGTAATGTTTGTAAACGTAATATAACCAGAATGTTGAATTATAAACGAGTATGAACTGAGGAAGCTATTAATGGGTTTAATGAAGAATTAAGCTCACAAGATTGGAACACTATCTATGGAGAGATGCAGACTGATGTGGCTTACAATAAATTTATAGAAATATTTACTGCCTTGTACAACAAGCACTGTCCCATCAGAGTACTTAGTAAACCGAAAAAAAAAAATATATATAAAATGCCCTTGGATCTCTAAAGGCCTGCAGAATGCATGCAAGATGAAAACTAACCTTTACAAATTGTTCTATTTCCTTGGCTACAGACCGCCAGATGGACTGAGTGGATACCTTCCTCTTCTAATCGAGAACCCAATATAACAGCTGTCACCTGGTGACCTTAATGACGTGCCTGACTATAAATAGCTCCCTACACGTCATCACTTCCTCTTTCGTCTTCTCGTCTAGTTTGAGAACCTGCAGCGGTGCGAGTGCAGCTATCTAGGACAAAGTTCCACAAGCTGTATCCCTGCATAATTAGACAATTACTTAAGAGGGTGAGAGTGGTTTTTCCAAACCGCCCGTAGGAATTGATTGGCGTTAATTGTTATTGACAAAGGTAGTGGTGTTTCCAGTTACCTACAATTACCATGAGTTTGTCCGCGCAATGCTCGTCTTGTCAACAGCGCATGGAGCTCGAGGATGCTCATGATCAATGCCCGAGCTGTCTCGGCATTGATCATCTTAAAGAGGCGCTGGAGGATCCATGCATGCATTGCAGCGTGATGCCTCTAGAAGTAAGACGCGTTCGACTGGCGGCTTTTAAAAAGATTAAGGAGGGAGCTGTAAAACGAAAAGCATCGGCTTCCGCTCCTTGTCAAAAGAAAAAAGAAGCCAAGAAGGATCTTGCGCGTAGAGTAGATGAATTGGCTGATGGTATGGGGAAAATTCAGGAGTTTTTGGCTAAATTACAACCCCAGCCAGCTTATGAGAATTTTGAATCGGGTAGGGAAGAGTCTGAAACCCCGTCCCTTCCACAACCTGATTATACAGTATCCTTGGATGAGTTTGACTGTGTCTCCGTGGCAGCAACAGACTCGCTGTTCTCGGAAGATCGGTTTCCTTTAGATAAGGAACCAGGGATGATTGATAGTGAGGATGAGGGGGACGATCATAGCGAAAGTTCGCTTTCATCTGACGATCTAGTTAAGATAATAAAGACTGCTTTAGCGCAGTTAGGCATGGACCCCACTTCAGCAACGGAAACCGCGCATACGAATCGCCTTTGCCATTCTTTGCCGCGCTCCAATGTGTTTAATATTCCTCAATCGACAGATTTTACGGAGGTATTTTCACAAGCATTTAAATCGGCTCATTCAACCAGACTGGATCGTGTTTCACGTCTGTTGGCAGCAATGCAAGAGCCTGGTCCAATAGGACTAGGGGCAATGCCCACAGTAGAACCTGCAGTGGCATCTTTAATTGTGCCACCCGATGAAGCATTAAGACAGGATCCGAGATGCCCGAATATGGAGTGCAGAAGGACAGATAATTTAATAGGGAAAATATATAACTCAACAGCCTGTTTAGGGAGAACTGTTAATACACTGGCACATGTCTTATTAGCAATCAATGCCTCGCTTAACTCACCTGAAGCTACAGCTGCAGAGCTGGTTAATGTAGCCCTTAGGTCTGTGGGATCAATAGCGGGTCACTGTGGGAAAGCCATGGGGTTGTTAGTTCAGGCTCGCCGTCAGGTATGGATCGCACAGTCGCCTTTTTCCGAACCTTGTAGAGCCGCCTTGCGTCAGCTTCCGTTGGTTCCCGGTCAGATATTTGGGCCAGCGGCTCAAGAAGCGTTGGACCGTAGACTGGTTGCTTCAGAGGCACGGAATCAGTTGGGAAAACAACGCACGTCATTTAAAGCACCCGGCTATCCGCTCTATTCGTTCCGCCGGGGTAGGTCTGCGTTTTCCTCACGCCACCAGTTTCCCGGTCGAGAGCCGCAACCTAGCGGACCTTACAGAGGCCAGCAAACCCGTCCATATGGACCTCCGGCTAGAACATTTAATCGCTTGAGATATATGGGGGCCTCTGATAATCACCCCCCCAGAGATACAAAATCCTCTCGTAGGCAGCGTTGACTCGTTGAGGCCGGTGGCGACGAACAAGTTTTCAGTTTCACAAATCCGTTTTTGGCATTCAATAACAACAAATCAATGGATTCTAAATACAATTTCACAAGGTTACAACCTACAGTTTCGTCGCCGGCCTCTCGTGAACACTGGGATTCGTCTTTCAATCACGACGAGCCCAGAAAAGCACAAAATTCTTTGCACAGAAATTCAATCATTACTGGTGAAAGACGCAATCGAAGAAGTAAAACCACCTGCGGCGACACAGGGTTTTTTTTCCGTTTACTTCGTCATTCCAAAAAAAGACGGAGGCTTTCGTCCTATATTGGATTTGAGGAAGCTAAACAAGACTTTAAAATTCCTACCCTTTCGTATGCTGCGGCTGGCGGATGTTCTGCGGACAGTCGAGCCGCGAGATTGGATGGTGAAAGTAGATTTAAAGGACGAGTATTTTCACGTACCTATCGAGCCCCGACACCGTTGTTTCCTGCGATTCCGGTTCGAAGGACAGACATTCCAATTCAAGGTACTCCCATTCGGGCTATCCTTAGCCCCAAGGGTGTTTTCCAAAATCGTTCAGACCGCTCTTGCACCCTTGCAACAAAGGGGCATTTGCGTGCTTCCATACCTAGACGATTGGCTGTTGTGTGCAGAGAACCCTTCAAAATTGACAGACAACTTGCAACAACTGTTAAATCACGTTGCGAATCTGGGTTTTGTGGTCAATCGGGCAAAATGCCAGTTTACGCCGGCGCAAAGCATTCAATTTCTCGGGGTTCGGTTAAACTCTCGCGCAATGACGGCATCTCTTACAAAGATAAGAGCTCAAAACATTTTGAGCCTAATAACCGGGATGAAACAAGGCAGACGGGTGAGATATCTCACCCTGTTACGACTAGTGGGCATGCTGGCTGCAGCGACACCTGTGATCAGGTTGGGTATGCTGTACCTAAGACCAATTCAGCGCTGGCTGACGGGCAGACACCTGTCAGTAAAAACTCAGAAGTACACACTGGTGAGAGTGACGCACACTGCTCGACGGGCACTACAGCCTTGGCACAGCATGGAGTTCCTTCTTCGCGGGGTTCCTATGGGTCCACCCCCGGCGAAGAGGGTAATTGTTACCACAGATGCGAGTCAGCAGGGCTGGGGAGGAGTATGGAAACAGAGAGGAGTGAAAGGAATTTGGGGAGAGGAGCTCCGTTTTCAGCATATCAACTATCTAGAGTTGAAAGCAGCGTTCCTAACGCTACGATATTTTCAGAATCAGCTGATCCACGAACATGTGTTAATACGGTCGGACAATATGTCAGCAGTATTCAATATAAATCATCAGGGGGGCACGAGATCACTGAAGCTGCTACAGGCTGCGCACGAGCTCTGGTTATGGGCAGATGTACATCTAGCCTCATTAAGGGCAGTTCACATTCCGGGGCGGATGAACACGGTAGCGGATGCTCTGTCACGGAGTATTCCGCTGTCAGGAGAATGGCAACTCCACCCAGAGATAATTCAGTTAATCTGGAACACATATGGCACGGCAGTGGTGGATCTGTTTGCCGACAGTCAGTCGGCTGTCTGTCCAAAGTTTTTCTCTCTGAGGAGGGAGACGGAGTCTCTAGGACAGGATGCATTAGCCCACAATTGGCCGAGTGGTCTCCTATATGCATTTCCCCCATTTCCCCTGATTTGGTTAGTTCTCAGTCGTATTCGTGTAACGAGCCAACCGCTATTATTAATAGCCCCGTGTTGGCCGAGCAGGCCGTGGTTTCGTCTCCTTCAACGTCTCTTAACTGGTCCTCCAGTCCGGTTGCCGTGCAGCCCAGATCTTTTGACACAGCTGAATGGCAAACTACAGCACGACCAACCTCAAACTCTGAAATTGTGCGTTTGGCCGTTGGGGGCGACCCCAGCCTTTTGGTCTGTTCGCAGGGGGTCAGGGACACTATTATAAACGCTCGGGCACCATCGACTAGAGCGCAGTATCAGAACAGGTGGAAACTGTTTTCGAGGTGGTGTAGCGAAAATCAAATAAATCCCCAGTCATGCACTATAACCAATATTCTGGAATTTTTGCAAACCTTGTTAACGTTGGGTCGGTCATACTCCACAATAAAGGTTTATGTGGCAGCATTATCAGCGCACAGAGGTCTCATAGACGGTATTTCTGTCGGGACGCATAAATTAGTGGTTGCTTTTTTGAGAGGTGTTAACCGACTAAACCCCCCTTGTAGAATTATGATTCCGCAATGGGATCTTAATATTGTCCTAGAAAGTCTTTGTACCTTGCCATTTGAACCACTGTCTACAGCTGATATTAAATGGCTTTCTTTAAAAACTGCTTTTTTGTTGGCCATTTCGTCGGCGAAACGTGTGAGTGAATTACACGCACTCTCGGTGGCTTCGCAATGTTTAAAATGGGGTCCGGAAGACTCAAAAGTTATGTTGTGGCCGAATCCAGCCTTTTTACCGAAGGTGTTGTCGAGTAATTTCGCTAACACACCTCTGATACTACCGGCATTTCACTCTGACAGGGGAATGAATCAGGAGCTTTGTCCTGTGAGATCGCTGCGTCTTTATGTGGACAGGACGGCTTCTTGGAGAACTACTGACCAGTTATTTGTTTGTTTTGCAGATCGAAGTAAAGGATCTCCCCTGTCAAAAGGGAGACTGGCTCATTGGATAACGGAGGTCATTACGTGCTCCTATGTCTCCGCCCACAGGGTTCTGCCTGATCCAGTGAAATGTCACTCCACCCGCTCTGTGGCAACATCTTGGGCGGCTTTGCAGGGGGTGCAGCTCGCAGATATTTGTGGAGCAGCAACTTGGGCTTCACCGTCCACGTTTTCCAGATTCTATAGAATTTATGTGGTGGATATTCCAAATAATTGCGCAATAGCAGTGCTGGGCAAGGAAGCCAGTCTAAGAATGGGTTCATGCACATCTGGAGATAATCATGGAAACTGAGATATTAAAAATAAATGAAAGAATCTCATACTTCTGTGGTTTGGTTGTTTTATTGTCATTTACATTTATAATGTTTGACAGTTGATTCTATCAAGAACGACTTGCAGACCAGTATGGATACTGTTTAACTTTTGCTGTTATTACATTGCCTATACAGAAGTCATTCAGGTAATCAAGTAACCATATTTAAGGATGTTGTATGTTGTTAGACCCTCGTGACAGATTTTATATTCGTCTTCCACTCAGTCCATCTGGCGGTCTGTAGCCAAGGAAATAGAACGTTGGCTACGTAGGTAACCGTGGTTCCATGACTGGCGGAAGACCGCCAGAGCCTCGAGTCACTCGGGTCACCGAGAAGACTTTAGAGGAAGCGATGACGTGTAGGGAGCTATTTATAGTCAGGCACGTCATTAAGGTCACCAGGTGACAGCTGTTATATTGGGTTCTCGATTAGAAGAGGAAGGTATCCACTCAGTCCATCTGGCGGTCTTCCGCCAGTCATAGAACCACGGTTACCTACGTAACCAACGTTTGTTAAGTTGAAAACCAAAGAAGCTGAGGATAGATATAAGCAGTACAAAAATAAATTGACCGCTATAATGAGAATGGTGAAAAAACAATATTATGAAAAACTATTACTTGCCAATAAATCTAGTATAAAAAGAACCTGGGCACTATTAAATAGTATCATTAGGCAAGGATCAAATAAAATGGATTACTCAGAATATTTTATTGACTCTAATGGACAAAACTATGAAATGAATAAATTAGTAAATGATTCAATAAATTTTTTGTAAATATTGGCCCTGATTTAGCAGCCCATATTCCAAACCAAGAACTGGAGCTGATTTCTGAAATAAACGACCATACTATTTTACCTCTCTTCTGTCAGTGAGTGTGAAATAATGAATATTGTTAAAAAAAAAAAAAGTTACAGACTTGTTACTCAATCAGTATCGTACTAATAAAGAAGACAATTAAAAGTATCATAAAGCCTTTAACACATATTTGTAACCTGTCGCTTAAAAATGGCTGTGTGCCAAGAAAAATGAAAATTGCTAAAGTTATACCATTGTTCAAAAATGGAAATAGGAATCACTTCACAAATTATAGACCCATTTCACTCCTTCCCCAATTTTCAAAAATTCTTGAAAAGGTTTTTGACAAACGATTAGACAACTTCATACATAAGCATACGTTAATTAATGAAGGACAATATGGGTTCAGACCCAATAGATCCACTTCAATGGCAATAAATGATGCCACTGAAGAAATATCGCAGGCATTATTAAATAAAAAACATGCAATAGGAATTTTTATTGATCTCAAAAAAACATTTGATACCATCAACCATGATATACTACTAAAGAAATTAGAACGATATGGAATACGGGGAGTGGCAGGGAAATGGGTTAAAAGTTATTTGAGCGACAGAGTACAGTATGTTCAAATGGGTGAGTTATCTTCTGAATGTCTTGACATTGCTTGTGGTGTCCCCCAGGGGTCAGTACTGGGCCACAAGTTATTCAATTTGTATATTAATTATATTTTCAATGTCTCTTATTTGATTAAATGTGTATTGTTTGCTGATGATACAAACATTTTCTATAGTGACGACCATACCTTGTACTGTTCTTTAATACAGCCATATCTAACCTACTGTGTAGAGGTATGGGGCAATAATTACAAAAAGTTATACAGCCACTTTTTCTGTTACAAAAAGGGCTGTACGAATTATACACAAGGCCGCCTATTTTGAGCACACCAATCCTCTCTTTCTTAAAGGAACAGTATGTAAGAAATGTATATCAATTAATCATAAAATGGCCCTGATATGTCACTAGACATTAAGAAATCATTTTCATTTTAAATACTTATATCACTGACAGTGGTCTGGCCAGGATATTGTCATTTAAAAAGTGGAGTTGCAGCCCTCAACTGATGTTTATGTTGTCATTTTGTGTATTGGCCACCAGGGGTGTATTCCAGAAAGCAGGTTATGTGACTTACCCGGGTATGTTTAGGAGTAAGTAAGCGGATAACCTCTGCTTTCGGTTCCAAAAACGGAGGTAACTTTCGGGTTATGTAAGTAACCATAGCAACTGACTCTCTGAAGATAACCTACTCCGGAGCAGGTTATGCTGCAGGGTAAGTTCATTTTAGTTAATAAAACGAGGCTCCGGAGGATGTCTGCGCATGCGTGTACTTATGATGAGCGTGCAGCGCGGGCGTGGAAGCATATATTTTGCATAATATTACAAAAGCATTTATTTTATTACATTTACAGTCGCGAATATTTATTGTTGTCTTAAAACATTTACGATATTTTCTTTAAAGAATTTTTTTTTTAATAACATGGATTGATATTTGTGATTGGACTAATTACTGTACATTTAATTATGTCCATTATTGATAAAAAATTATTGATATTTGTGTTCGGACTAAATACTATACATTTAATTATGTTCATCATTAATATATCTCCAAATATCAGTGGATGTATGAAACACATTTCCATCAGTTTATTAATGTTAACAAGTACATTTCTATTTAAATTTGGTCAATTCATAAATAACCTCATCTTTCACTTACTAGATAATTTGAGATTAATCTAAAGTTCTAATAAATTGTGTGTGCAAATACATTGTCAATATTGAGCCAGAAATCTTAACATATTTTACTTAAGTGACAATGTGCCAATGTTACAGTAACAAATAGAAACACATGATGCCTATCAAAATAATAATTACTGAGGGACAGAAGTTACCCCTGCCTGCAGTCTCTGATAGGCATGTGCATTTAACACTGACCCACAGAGTGACACCCATGAAGCACAGACACTGACCCACAGAATGACACCCATGAAGCACAGGCACGATTTAACACTGACCCACAGAGTGACACAGGTGAAGCACAGCCTTCATTTGGTGAAACACCATTTAATCACAGACATGGCATAGTGGTCAGAGATTTTCTATTATTAGTTAGATCATGTACACAATGAAATAAAATTATAAATATATATTCCATAGTATCATATTTATTTCTTAAACATGCACTTCAGATCTGTAGCCCCCTCTCTACATTTGATCTATAGTTGGTCTTTTTCTAAAATCACCTTTTTTTTCTTTAAAATGGGCCTTTTGTGCTTTCCTGAGCTATCATTTTTGAGCCAAAGGGAAATTGAGATATTTGGTTATATTAGATGATACAGGATATATTAGAACATGTTACTATTGACACTAATGTAACATTTCTATTCTCCACTTCTGTCACAGCAGATCCTAATTGTCCAATGCAAATGAATGATCATTTTTAGTGTAGTGTACTGAAAAGCATTACACAAAATTATTGAAAATATGTAAGGACTGTAAGGAAGCTTTACAATTAAAAGAGGGTGCATTTATCAGATAAGTAAATGTTAAAAAAGATGGCGATACAGTGTCATACAATGGAAAGTCCAAAAACTAAACAGGGTCATTGAAATAAGTACAAGTAGTACAAGTAGTGAATATAATCATAGTGCATTTTATGCATACACAATACAATCATATCTAAAAAAAAAACCTGTAAATAAGCCTTATGACAGATTTATGCACTTTATGTGCCACAGCCCTTACAAAAATTAACCATGGTTTTATTGGTGTAAAGTTGTGGTAACCATGTTTTTTCTGTGCATTGATTCAGTAAAACTATGGTTTTACTACACTTACCATGGTTTTAACTATGGTTTTTGAAAACCTTAATATTGGTTTTACTGTAACCATGTTTTTTTGTTTTAACTGTAGTAAAGCCATTGTTCATTTTTGTAAGAGAAAAGATAATCTTATATATGTCAAAATATATCTAATTAGATATAATTAATATATTTAAAATCATATATAAAATCTATGATTATTTTTACAGGCTTTTAAATAATTGTTAAATAATATTATGTGTATTTTCGTTGAGACACATATAATATTGGACTTAAATGGGGTAAAATATGTTCGTATTAATTAATTAATTTTATCTGTTTTGTAATCACGCACTTATATAACGTTATAAAATGTTGATTTTGACAGAAAGTATTGGTTTATAATGTTATTTCTCATTTAAAAACTTTAAAGTTCTCTGATGTTTCCATGGTGACTCGTGAAATCTGTGATCCATTGACAATGCCTTTATGTTGTTACCGTGAGCGCGCATTAACTCTGGGTTACTTTCAGCGGGTTGATTGAACTAACTCTTAAACTGTGTTTTGGAACCAACATACCCAGAGTAAGCAAGTTTGGGGTTGATCAACCCAAAGTTCAGGGTTAATCTGATGGTAAGTTAACCCTGCTTTCTGGAATACACCCCTGGTGTGTGATTGCAATACCAGTTTTAGCCACAAGTTTTGTGATTGCAATACCAGTTTTGGCCACAATCCTACATACTGTTCCTTTAAGTCAAACTTATAAAAAATGCAGGATATTGTAAAATTATAGAATTCCCTGTTTATGTTTAAAGTGTATCACAATTTACTACCTGTTAACATTCAAAATATGTTTTCTCATAAAGAGCAGTTGAACAGTTTGAGAGGATCTGGGAACTTTGTGGTCCCAATGGCTGGTTCCACCAGGAGGAGTTTTTCTATGTCTGTATGTGGGGTTACTTTGTGGAATAATTTGGGGCTTGAACTAAAGCAATGTCAAAGCATTCACCATTTCAAACGTCTTTATAAACAAAAGGTCTCATTACAATGATCACTACTGTTATCTACTGTTGTTGGTAGCTGTTCGTCGTTGTTATGTACCCTTGTGTGTATTCTGTCTACCATTGTTGGTATTTGATAAATCAATGTTACTTGCGGTAATATTTGAATATTATGAATATGTATAGTATGTCTGTATGTCTGGTTGTTCACATATACAACTAGAATAATGTTTCTTAACGAGGTATTATTATTACCATTATTTATTTTATGTTTTTTTTTCTCTTTCTTTTTTTCCATTGATATAATTGAAGATGGAAGCATTTTGTTCGGTTGGTATAAATTCTTTAATAGTATAAATTCTCCCCACTCCATTTCAAGCATAAGTGCAAGTTATTATTATTATTGAGTATTCTTCCATTGTTATACTATTTGCTTGAAATAAATAAATCAATCAAAATCAACAATATACAAAAAAATCTGTGTGTTAGATACAGTCGTACCTAATGTGTAATACTAACCTTTATTTCATTTTTAGAATCAGCAAATAGACAGCAAATAACTTTGCTCATTCAAGTAAAATTTTAATTGCATCATTGTAAGCTATACTTGAAGTCTGTGCAAAGTCCAAATGCAAAAATAGAAATGGAAATAAATAGACAGGAAACTTAGGTTATTTCGGAGAGGCTATCAATAACAAGATTGGATGAGTCAAACCCGGATGACAGTTGAGCGTGCCTTTGGGCACCTCAAAGGGCACTGGCGCTGTCTCCTAAAATTAAATGAAACCCACATAACTTTTATCAGTCGAATAGTGTCTCCCTGCTGTGTCTTACATAATTACTGCCTGGAAAACAATAAAGAATATATTGAGCAATACTGTGAAACAGCAGTTGAGGACAGATAGGGTCATCTGCCAGAGCATCATGGGCCAATGCAACAAATTAACATTAGAAATGCAGATACTTTTCTATAATGTGAATGCATGTCACAAGCAACATTGTCCTGTGCCACATTTTTGTTTTGTACTGTATCTGTTGACATCTCTGATTTTTATATTTTTATTCATTTACGTTTTTGTAGACCTACCATTTTACGAGAAGGACCCTGTTTTGCGTTTTAAAAAAGGGTGGATAAATCTTTGCTTTTGCTCTAAATTGTTTATTTTTGCCTCTTAAATCTGTGACATGCAACATTGCGTACAGCGAATTTATTCAGTCATATGCAAATATGCACTTATATTTAAGTTCACAGTATTCATATGTACGTGTTTTTAAACTTAAATGGTTTAAGGCAACCAGTTTCCTCAAACGGTTTGAGTTGAGTTAACTTTGTAGGTTTTGATTTCTTAAATGTATATTATGAAAAAATAAGAGTCTGTATAATCAAAAATAAACATTTGTACAGAGTTTGTTGAACATTATAAATCTCTGTAAATGTAAAAATGTAATAAATAAATGTAGACATAAACAAAATCTTCATAGGCTATTCTGCTCAGATGTAGCCCAAGAACAGGGCCTTAACAAAATACTGAACAAATGTAAATTGCAGTATGATGCAATTACAACCATGCCAATGACTTTTTGCACAAACACCCTGCGCCTCATTTTTAAAGCGTGCGTATGCACAAAACGGGGCTAAAAACGTGCGTACCCCACTTCCCACACAAAGTTTGTGATCTATAAAGAAAAACTTGACGGCAGAAGGTACGCACCTGTAAGCAAACTATGACCCATGCGTACGCACATTCTGGAGACAATTAATTGGAATTGGCGACACAGATAGTGAACTGAAATCAAAATGAAGAAAGTAAATATGACAAGAATGATTATAAGTATTGATAACACACATTTAATTTCACTCTATATCATACTGTACGTCCCACGTTATCATGACGATTAAATCCAGCAGTGTTATTTGCACTTGTACTGAGTGATAATTGTTTCATATAGGCTACATCTTGTAAAATTCAATCTTAAATCAGAAATCATTTTAAATATTTAATCAGCGCTGTCTCACGGTCACAATGTCCATAACGGGAGCGCGAGATGGACCGACATATGGATAGATAGATAGATAGATAACTGCAGAACACAGTGTAAATAACCAAATATTTTCCTTAATTAATGTGCATTTTTATCATCAAATGTCAAAGTGTGGAAATAGAGCCATCAAGCTCCCGGACAATCGTTTCTCTCTATGTTATCGTTATAATACTCCTAACTATGATGTTCATAATAAAACCTGCACGAAGAAACATGTTCGCCTACACTAAAATAAATATTTACTCACACGTGTACAAGTTAATGCAAGTCTGTTAGGTAAAAGGAAATTACTATTTATGTTTTAAATTTAAATTATAAATTTTTTATATGTCTGCTTTTGTATAGCAGAGGGGAACGCTCGTGCTGCTGGAGAACAGTCCGCATATATCAGATGCATGCACAAAAGGAGCAGAAAACACATAGCTGTTTTATTTTAGTGATACCTCTCATTTATGCTGTGATTTTGGCAAGGTGTTATATAATTGCATATAATAGGTCGTGGAGAAGGAGGAGGAAAAGGAGGAGAACATGGTGAAGGAGGAGGAAAAGGAGGAGAACATGGTGAAGGAGGAGGAAGAGGACATGGTGAAGGAGGAGAAGGGAGATGAAGGGCAAGGTGGCAAGCAGTCTCAGATGAAATTCGAGTCACTCTTGCTGACCATGTCCTTGTCCATGGTCTGACTCTGAGGGAGGCTGAGCAACGAGTAAAGCCTAATTTGAGTCACTTCACCGTTTCCTCCATCTTCAGAGCCTTCAGTGAGGAAAACAGATAGATGTACTTATAGTAAGACTGCTCTGTACAGTAACTTTAGTGTGCATACACTGTTGGACTATACTACTGGAATAAAGCAATGCATAAAATTGCCTTTCATACAGATAGACATATCAGTAGATGAATGCCAGGGGTGGATCATGCAAGAGGATTTTGCCCTCGCTGTTTGGCTGGGACCAGTGTGGCCTGTGGTGTGGATGGGGTTCTCTGGCCTGACCCAGAACAAAGACGGGATGTTGAGGAATAATTTAAAACAAAATGTTTACAGTTGTGCTGTGTACCACATGAATGAATAAAATGTGCTAATGCATACATTGATTGTGTCTTTTTTGGTCATATGAAAAGGTTTTTGAGGGGGAGAACCACAAGCAACTTACCAGTTTTGGACATATTGTTTTGAACTTATTGCACCAGTGTGTAATACTATGTTGTAGTGTGTGTGTGCTTTTAAAAGCTTGTGTGTGATGTTTGAGGGAAAAGTTTGGTTTTTCAGTAAGAGTGAATGGTTTTGAGTGTAGAGCTTTATTTTGACCTGAAAATAGGATGTTTGGAGAATTGTGTGAGACGTTTTGGACTTGTGTTTACTGTTTTGAGAATATGAGGCATAGTTTCAATAAATGTGTTTAAGCAACCGAGAAAAACTGTAATGTGGGAGAAGTTGTTTGTGTGTCACTGATTATGGAAGATTTTGAATATACAAGACACAGAACATGCTCAATTCAGATAAATACCTTAAGCATCCTCTCAGCAGAATGTATGTCCTCCATCACCTTTTTCAGGTCTGCCAATGAATTCACTATCAGAGCTGGATGATTTGGCTTTTCTTTTCCCGGGCCCCAGCTCCAGGTATAGACAGTCTCTCTCCTTTTCCACGCTCAGATGAATTATCACTGCTCTCTGCGCATGTAGCAGTAGACACATCTTCCTCAGAGGGAGTGTTTGGGGCATCAGTGGTAACGCTACTAGATGAAATAAACACTGTTACTTACAATTTTTCATTCACACCATAGATGGGTCGCACTAAAGTTCGGTGACAGCCGGTCCGAGACCACCTGTTTAGAGCGGTTTAGCGCACAATAGAGTGCGGCTGTTGTGTTCACATTGACCCAAACGAACCGTACTCGGACCGACACATAATTTGGGCCGACCTAAACAGTGCATGTGTGAAAGCACCCTTAAACATCTTTTTTCGGTCAGGTTAAAAAGGTTAGTCATATGAGTGTAAACACAACAGGGAGACCAAAGGACTAAAAATGACCTGTCAGACTGAATGGCCATTTTAAATGAAATCACGTTATATTTAGGGGAATGTAGTTTTCAATATGTGGGCACCGAAAGCAAAACCTTTACAAATTACGTGGTTACCACAGAGCTTCATCATCTTCAGCTAAACCCCAGCAATATCTTTTTTTTTAGCTTTATTTGTGGTTGTCCATCAATACAATACCTGAATAAAATGCATAATCAATAAGCTGAGTAAACGCAGTACTACTACTGTACAGTAATACAATTTTTAACAACTTCTTGATTATCTGAAAATATGAAATTGCCTGAGGGTTAATTGAACTTACCCAATATTGTTGTTATTCTATTTTAAAATAGAGTCTGAGGCACTCAGGAGGATAAAGATTAAAAAGCCTTTATTAATACATGGCTAATCTAGTAGAATAAAAACATGCCTACGCGTTTCAGCCAACAAGGCTTTTGTCAGGGCTTGAAAAAAAATTACAAATAAAATAAGATGACAGCTACAAAAAAATAAAATAATAATTACAGAAAAGGGGCTAAATCTAGTTCTCCATTTAGACCAGGGAAGCATGTAGCTTTCAATGTGTAAATCCAAAATCATTCTCTTTGCAAGAGTTTCTTAAGCCTATCACCTACTCTAATTGAGTTTTCAATATGCTCTATGCCTATAATTTTAAGAGAGTTACAATTTCCATGGTTTGCATCTTTATAATGTACTGCCATGGGATATTGAGGATTTCCAGATCCTTATTGCATATTTATGCTCCGCAAGTCTTACCTTTAATTTACACTTAGTTCTCCCGATTGTAAAAGCAGCCACATGGGCATTCCAATCTGTACACTACATATGGAGTATTACAGTTAATGAACGAATTTATGTTAAATCTGCGTCCAGAAGAGATGTCAATGAAAAAATTTGCATTAACCATGTTGTTGCAGTAATTGCAATGTCCACACTTATAGTTGCCTTTTCTGGTAAAGAGCCATGTTTTTGTTGTATAGGGGAAAGATGACTTTTAACAAGTTTATCATTTAAGGTTGGTGCTCGTCTAAAGTTAATGGTTGGAGCGTCTGGGAGAGCTTCCCTAAGAACACTATCACTTTTCAATAAGTCCCAGTTTCTTTCAATAATTTGTTTAATTTTGTTTGCAAGATTACTGTATAGAGACAGAGCGCAGTTATGCAAATTTGAAAACCACGCCCACCGGGGGGAAAGCGATCCAACCGTCTCCATTGACTTTGTATTGCAAGAAGCCGCCTCCTTGTAACCTCTTCTGCACATGCCTTTTTTTTAACAGAGGGACTTTGCGGGGGATTCTTGAAAATAGATTAGCTTCACACAGACGTCTTCTAACTGTCACAGTACTTACAGGTAAATCCACACTGTCTTTGATCATCCTGGAGGTGATCATTGGCTGAGCCTTTGCCATTCTGGTTATTCTTCTATCCATTTTGATGGTTGTCTTCCGTTTTCTTCCACGTCTCTCTGGTTTTGCTCTCCATTTTAAGGCATTGGAGATCATTTTGGCTGAACAGCCTATCATTTTTTGCACCTCTTTATAGGTTTTCCCCTCTCCAATCAACTTTTTAATCAAAGTACGCTGTTCTTCTGAACAATGTCTTGAACGACCCATTTTCTCAGCTTTCAAATGCATGTTCAACAAGTGTTGGCTTCATCCTTAAATAGGGGCCAACTGATTCACACCTGTTTCTTCACAAAATTGATGACCTCAGTGATTGAATGCCACACTGCTATTTTTTTGAACACACCCCTTTCAACTATTTCAACTAATTGCCCAACTGCACAGCCTTAAGAGCATGCATATCATGAATGCTGGGTCTCATTTGTTTTCTGAGAATCTACTGAACCTACTGGTAACTTGTTTGCCACGTAGCAATAAAAAAATATACTAAAAACCTTGATTATTCTGGTTAGTCACATTGTACTGCTATTATTTTGAACAATACTTTATATGACAATGTGTACATCTAACAAGCAAAAAAAAAAAAAAAAAAAAGTTTTTATAAGCTGTCGACTTTAAAAAACAAGCATTTAAAGACACAGAAATGGAAAAAGGCAACTTTTCATAGTACTACTATTAGTAAAACTGCGTCCACTAGGGGGAAACGTAGTCGGCGATCCACTTTATTCTCCTTAAAGTCTGGGTTTTACGGCTTGACAGCTTATAAAAACTTATTTCTGGGTTCTTTGGCTTGTTAGCTGTACATATTGTCACACAGCAGCTTTTAGGCATTATTCTGTTTTTTGTTATAAGCCAGAAATGACAAGGAGGCGGCCTCTCGCAATACAAAGTCAATGGAGACGGTTGGATTGCTTCCCCCCCCCCCGGTGGGCGTGGTTTTCAGGTTATGACGCGCTGCGCTCTGTCTCTATTGTGTCACAAAGTATACATTGTCTGATCTTTGTTGATTTTTCCCTTTTGAGACTAGAAATTGTTCTAGTGGGAGGCATTTTGCCTTGTTTTATGCTCTAATTATAGTTCTTTTTTGATAACCTCTTGTTTTAAATCTCTGACACATATCTTGAGCATTTCTTTCGAATTCTTCTTCTGTATCATAGATACGTTTAAGTCTTTGAAACTGGCCAAAAGGGATATTATTTTTTAGCCATGATGGGTGGAAACTATCTGCTCTAAGAATTGTATTGCGATCAGTTGTTTTTCTAAAAATAGAAGTATGTAAGTCTCCATTTGTTTCTTTTGTGATTTTAAGATCTAAGAAATTAATTTCAGATGAAGAGAAGTCAAGGCTTTACTTCAAACCTCTGTTAATGTTGTTCAAATTTGAATGGAATTGAAGCAGTTCAGTTTCTGAACCAGACCAAAACAGAATGATATCATCGATATATCTACCCCACCATATTATTTTATCAGCAAAAACATTGCGATCAGAATATACAAATCTTTCTTCCCAAGTTCCCATAAATAGATTTGTTGTTATTCTGCAACCTCTAGAGAAGTTACAGAGAAAGTTACAGATTGCACCATTGAGCGCAACATCACTGAAGTGTATCTTCTTGGTTCAGTTAGCAGTAAACACTGTGTAGGGACCCTGCAAATCGGTATGGAGTTTATGTTTGTAGACCTCCAGTGAGCAAACCAAAGGCAAATATTTAAAGAAACCAAAACTTCAGGTGGTGTAAGCAGTGAAGAAAATAGAAACGCTTAGAACAAATCAGACTCAAGTGCAAGAGTGCAAGGTCTCCTATGGCCAGTTTCCCAATATTGATGATTACTTTGTTTTCTCAATAATGACGATGGACTGAGGCTATCTACAGCTGTAAACTTTTTTAACAGAGAGTGAAACACAAAAAAAAACATATTGGCTACGTCCAAAACCGAAGGCAGCTGACTTGTTGCCTCGGTGCCTCATGAGGCAATGATTTTGGCGGCATGAAGGCCAACGATGCACCAATGAATATCTTTAAAGCAATACTATAAAAATGATAAACAATTTATGTTGGTCATTTCACTTATGTTGTATCTGAATATATTCCAATTTTAAATTTTCCAGTTTCCATCATTTTGACAGGTACAGTTTAATATTACACAACGTTTATAAATATGTCTTTAAATAACAAATATGACATTATGTTTACAAATAATTCAACCAAATTGACAGGAGAAATGGTACCTCTCTTTACTTTCATACATAAACAGGCAAAGATGACATTTTCGGAAAGATGTTTGCGGAGACGTCTAAAAAGCGCACCCTGTTTATTTTGTATATTTGACAAAAGCAAAAGTTTTGTTGCTATAATGAATGTACACAAATAACAGTAGACCCTTCATTTTCAAATGATGTTAAACATGTAACTGTTTCATTATAAATGATGGAGTATTTTAAGTTGATTTCTCTTTGATGAGAAAAAAATCCATCAAACTGCGCCCCTGCGTTTTTTGACCACAGGGTGTTAAACCACATGGCATAATTCCCAAATAATACCTTTATTTTTGCTACTCCGTGTTTACTCTGAACACATTCTCCGGCGTCATTTGTCATCTCCTAACACATTTATGCCATAAACAGGCCGTTCTGTGCTTGAATGTTTTTGCACACAAATAGCTGCTGTTTTACACAACCTTTAAGGGAAATTAACTTTATTTTAAACAGTGAAAAGCTCTCTGTGTAAGGTAAAAGATCTGCAGCCTGGAGGGTGATTTACAAAAAATATAGTGAAGGGGTTGAGGTCATATAGACAATCTATTTTCTCTCTAAGATTTATTTGTCCAGTTCACCTTGTCAAGTGATATACTAAAGCAAACTTCTTTTATTAATGATATATGTTTTGCTTTAATCAGTCATGCTGACTAGAGATTGATAGTCTTGCATTTTTGCTAAAATCAAAATACTGTACAGCAGTGGTTCTCAATGTTATTCCTGGAGGGCCACTGCTCCGCACATTTTGTATGTCTCCCTTATTTAACACACCCGATTCAAATCATCGGCTCATTAGTAGAGATCTCTATGAACTGAACTGATTGTGTCAGATGAGAGAGACATACAAAATGTGCAGAGCAGTGGGCCTCGAGGAACAGAGTTGAGAACCACTGCTGTATAGAAACAATTCACAGAAGTCAATGCACAATGCAATTATCCTGAATGACTCTGGATGTTCTCTGTTATCTTCTCATAACCATTCATGGTCTGTATAATTGTCAATACTCTTTAAGCTTTATGTTTTTATATGAACTAGGCACAACAGACTGTCTTGTCATTTTGGTCATGTGTGGCTATAGGGTTTCCTTGTCATTTGGGGACTAGGCTGTTGGTCTTGGGAATTGGGTAATTAGGAGTTTTCCATATACTGTACCTTACTTAGACCTCGGACTATTCATTTTTGGTTCTTTCCTCATCAGCCTAGATGGTCAAATGTTAGAAACATAATATAGCATAGTTAACACATTCCAAATGATCTCATATATCCTCAGACTTAGTTCACCTAATTAAATGAGAAAGAACACTGCTGCTGTATCCTACTGTATGCTCCCTGTACCACTCGGGTCTCCCCCTCCTCTGCCAGTTCTGCCTTGGTCTCCTGCTCCAGCAAGCCCCCACCCATGCCAGTTCTGCCATGATCTACAACCCCATGGATATATAAACTATCAATATATTTAAAAAACATTGATTGTACTCATCTGAAAAAAGAAGTCATATACCCCTGGGATGGAAATTGGGTATAATATGAGTATATTATAGGATAATTTTTCATGTTCAAGTTAATGGAGAATATCAGTCCCTTTAACACTACTTAGTCAGTTCTTGTCAGCAGCAGGGGCGTAGCAACCGGGGGGGACGGGGGGGTCACGACCCCCCACTTTTACTGTGCGTTCACAAGGCCACAAAGCATCAAAGTGGCCTTAAGTCATACATTTTTAATGAGAGACGGAGGCGAGCTCCGGCGAGCAACAGCGCAGTGCGTCATGTAGAGTGTTCTCTGATTTGTTACTTAGATTTGAGTGAACTAACATTCAACCAATCACAGAGCGTGTCTGCATGAGCTTCAAATCTCTTGTTGCTCTTGTGAAGTTTCGTTTGTTCATTCACTTTTGCTATTACGCCGTCTGGGATAAAATGCACTCCAGAAAAAAGCAAAGGACGATTAGCCTACATAATTTTTTCAACACACGTTAGATAATGTTGCAGTATGTCGTGATGACACACATTAGGCGATAAAGTTTTCATGTTATGACTTAATCTAATGTAGTTAAAATACACTATGGACCTCCTCACGCTGCGCAGGATTCAGCGTGGGTTGCACAGATTAAAATAAGCAGAGTTTAGAGCTAAAATATGGTTTGTTTATCTCAGTTTAATTTTAATTCGAGTTGTGTTGCACCACTTACATTTAAACACAGCTTACAAAACTTATTTATGTTAACCCTTGTGCCTTGTTCCAATTCACTACCCTTTCGTGTTGTTGGCGGCCAGGAAAGGCCACTAAATTAAACGGCTGTAAAGATGTATCGGATTAATGTTTTTTTTAATTTTTTTGCATAGATCTGTTGATCGGCCTCAGAGCTGATCAAAACTACCAAATGTTTCCAAAAAATTCATGATTTTGGCTCTTTAATTGCCAGGCTCGTAGGTGATGCCACTGATTTGAGAAAAAAACACAGAGTCACTGATTTTCAATATGGAAAGTGATTGTGGACTGAATTTTTTTCCGCCCTTTTCGCAGTCTTGGGCATGCCAAGGATTGGTGGGAGCATTGGCTTTGATGCATTTTTTGTTTTTGTGCAGCATCAGATTAAGTTTTTTTCTCCCTCGTTTGTTGTTTGTGGCCGTTTTTTCCCCATTGACTTCCATTATAACAACATTTTTTGATTGCAGAGCCATGACACCTTATTACCATGCATTTTTGATTCTTTGTGGTTTTACCTTTTGCAAAGAGGTAAAATTTGTCATTTTTACTGTTGATCACCATTTGGCACCATTAACCCTTTAGTAGCCTATGCAAAAAAAGAGCTTGAATTCTGGATTGTACATTGAGTTATATGGACTATAACAGCATATTAGAGAGAGAGAGAGAGAGAGTTTGTGTGTGTGTGTGTGTGTGTGTGTGTGTGTGTGTGTTTGTTTGTGTGTGTGTGTGTGTGTGGGTGTGTGTGTGTGTGTGTGTGTGTTTGTGTGTGTGTGCGTGCATGCGTGCGTGTGCGTCTGTGTGGAAAAATCTGTAAAAAATCTTCTCTGCATCAGATTTATGAACAACATTTATTATGAACCAAAATGCAAAAACAACTTCAAATAAACTGAACAATGAATTAAGAGTAGAGGATGGATGGAGAACTAAACAATCAAACTAATTTTTTGGTGTGTATATGTGTACGTGTGTGTGTTCAGTCTTTTCAGCAGGACTTGCAGCATATTACTTGGTGCTCTCTGCAAGTGTGTCTACCACAACGGATACAAGTGCTGACTGTTCTTTTTTTTGGTTCTGTACACCACTTGCATGTTCCCCTCTTCACTCCTGAGCTGCTGGTGTCTGCTGGTGTCTGTGGATTTGTGTCTAGAGGGACAGCTACAGGAGACTAAATCCCTCTCACCAGTGCAGCACTAACTGGTGCGCGAGGGAGGTGCTCTCTCCTCAATACTAACACTAACCCTACACACACACACACACTCGTACACACACACACACACACACACACACTCGTACACACACACTCGTACACACACAATGGTTTTATAGTCCATATAACTCAATGTACAAACCAGAATTTAAGCTCTTTTTTTTTTGCACAGGCTACTAAAGGGTTAATGGTGCCACCTGGTGATCAACAGTAAAAATGACAAATTTTACCTCTTTGCAAAAGGAAAAGGCACAAAAAATCAAGAATGCATTGTAATAAGGTGTCATGGCTCAGCAATCAAAAAATGTTGTTATAATGGAAGTCAATGGGGAAAAAATGGCCACAAACAATAAATGAGGGAGAAAAAAATTTAATCTGATGCTACACAAAAACCAAAAATGCATCAAAGCCAATGTTTCCACCAATCCCCGGCATGCCCAAGACTGTAAAAAAGGTAAAAGAAAATCCAGTCCACAGTCACGTTTCACATTGAAAATCTGTCATTCCGTGTGTTTTCTTTCCCCAAATCAGTGACACTACTTATAAACTTGGCAATGAAAGAGTTAAAATCATGGAATTTTTGCAAACATTTGGTAGTTTTGATCAGTACTGAGGTTGATTAACAGATTTATGCAAAAAAATGTGAAAAAAATTTCATCCGGTGAATTTTTGCAGCGGTTTAGTTTGGTGGCCTTTTTTGGCCGCTAGCAACACGTAAGGGTAGTAAATTTGCCCACGGTATATTGTTAAGTTTTTGAAAAATTTCAAAGCATTTTCTTAAAATATGTGTAAATATAAGATTTGTCACCAAAAATCATGCCATTTGCTGAAACACAGAGAAAGTTGTGGCCAAATTAAGACAAAAAAATAGCAAAAATGGCCAAAAATGGCCCCAACAACACAAGGGTTAAACCCATCATCTGCGCTGATGAATCTGCCAATGTAATTAAACAGCAACAAATGTTGATGTTGTCATTCATAAAGAAAATAAACAGTTTATGCTGGCAAATGTAATATATTTTTTTGTAGCCTATTATAAATCACTATACATCTTTAGATTACTGATCTTATTCAAATAAAAACATTTGACGATCTTTTAAAACAATCAATTGTATTGATTAACGAAGCAATGTGGCAGGAAATATTGCGAAGCTCAGTTATTGTGATATAATGAATGAACAAGATTTGCCGACGGGACGCATTTGTCATGAAGCACCGCCGTGTGTCCGTTCATTCACTGCTCTCAGTTTCTGACTATAGCGCGTGACAGAGGAGAAGCGCATACGAGCATCGGGAGCTGTCACTGGTAGTGTTAATTAATATTTTAAACCGTCAAACTCACTCTGTTGAGACGTTATAATAAACGCATCTTTGAATAGTGCCATCACGCTCGCGGTGTCTGTTTCTGATGATTTAGCCACATATTTAATTGTAGAAAATGTATTTGAACTCATCATACATTAAAGTTAATCCATAACTGAGATTTAAAACAAAGTTTAAAGTAATGGAGCAACAGGATTAAAGATAATCTAATTTAATTGTAAAACGTTTTAAAGTTTTAATGGTTTGATTAAGGGCCGCTGGAAGTCATTTTGAACGGGGTGCTGTGAAATATTTTTTTTTAACAAAAACCTATGAGCCTATAGGCCTATTTAAAATACATATTAAAAATAAATACATTGAGTTTTACTACTTCATTGTCATATACACTTCAGTGCACACAGCCAGGGTCTGAAACACACAGACATCATCAGTTATCAGATAAATATATGCGCTATTAATCAGAAGCAGAAATACTTGCAGGGGAAATTACTTTCGTTATAACTTCAGATATACATACATAGAACATATTTACATACAACATTTAATATTATATTATAACAACATAATATTAATTAAACTTCACAATTTTTAATGTCCATGCGGACGGACATATTTTACTTTCGTTTTTAAATCAAACGTCGATTAACAGTGGTAAAATATTCTCACAGCAACATACCTAGTATATTTTTATATAGATCTTTTTTTTACTAAATAGTACTATTACTGTCTTTTTTTACTTATAATTCATAAATTGAACAAAAATAATAATGGGTTTAGTTCTGATATTGTATAAAGAAATACATGGTGTATAATTACATTTTTAGAATATATTAGGCTTTATATAAGGTTTGTACTCTAAAAAGTATTAATTATTTATTTGTTACAAACAAGAGATAAAGAATTTACAAACATTCTCATCTCACCATATCCACAGGTACAGAGTCATTATATACAATAAATTCGTGGGGTAGCATTTAAATTTTTTTTAAAATAGATGCATTCGTTTAAAGTAAAGCATTTATTTACTTAGCTACAGATGAAGCAGCTCTTTACGCCTTCTAACGTCTCATAATCGGTCATCATTTATGTCAAAGAGACTCAATATTAATCTTTTACATTTTAATCCTTTAATTTTTCATATTAAAAAGCGTTTTTGTGCTGCTTTGCATCCATGTATGTGATAAGCAAACCCGCGTTGACGTTGTCATCCCGTTAATACTGTATGCGCATAATATCAACGCGCTCTTTACTCTAAAGACACTCGCGTCGCGCATTGCGCCGGTTGTATAATAGAGTCCAAAGTCTCTCATGAGCTAGGGGACGAATGCCCAGGGAGTTCAGAATTTCTGTGTGGGCAGGTGTGTGAGTCTATTCTGGGTCATAGTGCTGCGTACCGATGTCTTGAAAAGACGCAAGGCGGAGAAGGTGCACTCGGATGAGGCCACGGAGATGGGTAGGCACAGACAGTAATGAAATTAAAATCCAAAATACACGTAATAACCTACGTGTGTAATAATTTCCTAAAATATTCATAAGTAATATATAAATTGTGCAAAATATTTTTACTTAAAAAAAAAATCTCCCACCCGCAGCACCCCCACTTCCCACGGCCATGTTTTGATTAAAGAACTTACTTCCATCTTGAAAAAATTAAAAACTTGTAAATACATTGATTTAGGGTTTATTGCTATATTTTCATAAAATGTATGTTGTATAAAATTAGTGTAGATGTAATTTGTATATTCATCAAAATACAAATGTAGTGTAACTGAAATATTGTAACTATCATAAAATATCTTTATTTCATAAAAATAAAGTAGGCTATAGATGGTCTCACATTGGTTTCAAAGTCCTGCAGTATTTTTAAATTGTGAGTATGATTTCACAAAAATAGGTTCATGTAAGCTATCATGGCATGTTCCCAAAATTGCCACTAAGGTGCTGTAAAATCCCAATTGGTATTCTATTTAGAATGTATTATTATGAACATCAGCTTTAGGTCACATTACCATACTGCCCCCCCCCCCACTTTTAAAATGGCTGCTACGCCCCTGGTCAGCAGTATCAGTCAGTTCTTTGATTTGATAATGACAACGGCCAAACAGTGAGGGCTAGACCCTTTGTAAGGCGTTCCCAGGGTATGTACCCATCAAAGGTTATCCAACGAAGGAAAATCAGTGAACTGGCGCCAGGGTCACCCGAAACTTACTCATGCATCTGGGGAGCAAAGTCTAGACTTTCTTGTCTGATCACACAGAAAACTACTGTAAAAACGCACTGCATAAAGTTCAGAAATGGTTTAAGGAGGATGACAAATGTTCAAAATGTTCAATCCCAATTTATTTATAAAGCACAATAAAAACAACTGTGGTTCACCATTGTGCTGAACAATATCAATTCAAACAAAAACAAAAGAAAACAGTAAGATGAAAATAAAACACAAATAAGACAATACAGCAATTAATGTTTAGAAAAAGCCCATATGATTTGTCTGTCGGTTCTTGCGGCACCGCATGAAGTTGAACAAGCCTATTGACGCACTGGGCAACCCTATATCACGAAATTATGTACCTATAGGCACGTATGGACCAACGTGACAGTGTCACGTTTCGCCGCGTTTGAGCGTGAGCATGTCACGCTTTTCTGTTTGTGTCATTGTCACGTATTGGTTACTCAACTTTTTTGTCCTATTTTCAAACCATTGTCACTGCTAACACAATCTAACAAAGCTTGTGTTCATTTGATTTATGTTTAGTTTTTATGTTTAAGGGGACATTTAGTAAGAATTTTTTTAAGATGTCAAATTAATATTTTGTGTCCACAGAGTACATATACAGAGTACATAGTTTTAGCTCAAAATACCATATAGATTTAGTATAGCATGTTAAAATTGCCACTTTTATAGGTGTGAGCAAAAATGTGCCTTTTTTAGGTGTGTCCTTTAAAATGCAAATGAACTGATCTATGCACTAAACGGCAGTGCTGTGGTTGGATAGTCCAGATTAAGGGGCGATATTATCCCCTTCTGACATCACAAGGGGAGGCAAATTTCAATGACCTATTTTCGCATGCTTGCAGAAAATGGTTTACCAAAACTAAGTTACTGGGTTGATCTTTTTCACATTTTCTAGGTTGATACAAGCACTGGGGACTCAGCACTTAAACATGGAAAAAGTCAGTCAGATTTTTATGATATGTCCCCTTTAAGTTGGTTCAGAGATTCATCCCATCACACATGCACTTGATTTCCACATACAGTAGCAAATGTGCATACAGAAATCTCTAAGTGAAAGGGGTGTGTTGTTTAGGCAAATAATTGACAGAATAGGTCAGCTAGTTTGACCCCACAGCTTTGCTGTCTGTCCTCAAATGAAAACAATTAGGTGCCTGGCTGACATTTACACTCTACATCTCGAGAACCGGAGGAGTCAGGCTTCAGGCAATGTGGTCAAACAAGGGACACACTGTGAATGTCTCATCCACACAGGGAATCAAGTTACAGGTGGGTGTCTGGCTGTTGATGAAATCACAAAGTCGGTCTTTCAGTTTTGAGCCTAGAGGGCATGACAGGATTTTAAGAGGGGAAGACAAATACAGAATATACTAGATTTGTGTTGGGCTGACCACAAGCCAGTTCAATCATCAAGTGCATAAGACTTTGGGTTTAAGGCTTAGCTTTTTTATAGATTAGTACTTTTCTGTAAAGAGAAACCATTTTAGGAAAGGAACGGTTTTCAGAAGGGCAATATATAGATTTTTTTTTTTTTACTTAAATGGTAATTAGAGAAAAAATACAAAGGAAAGCTTACTGTATAATAGGAAATAAGTTAGCATGAAATATAGCCACAAGGTGGCAGAATATTCTGATTTTGGGTTCTTTTTCAATTTTATCAAATTATACGGAGCAACACAGTTAAAGTAAGAGTAGATGGACATGCAAATGTTTTTGTGCGAAGCAGGGAAAGGAAAGCAGATGATAAGTTTGATGATAAGTCCTACCTCCTGACTATGTAAACAGACCACATTCTCAGACAGTCAGGTCTCATACATCAGTGGAAAACAGGAAAACCTCAGTCAAGTATATTGCATTGTTGCTGAGAAAATCAACACATGTATGTGTTCTGAACTCTCTTTGATTGTGTATGAATCAATCTTTCAGATATGAAATGAATACACTAAGTATTTACTAACAGCTTGCGCCAGTGCAAACCATAATTTTGGCGTTAAAACGTGATTTACTAATGTTTGCGTGTGTGTTATGACTGGTATTTGCACCCTTATTTAACACTGAAAAAAAGTATGTCTTAAATTCAGTGGCGTCCATGCATTTCACACCTAGGCCCTCAGTGGTGTGTCCTATCTGAATGAATACATCTCATAATAACGTCATTATGACGTCAGCAATAAAAACACATTAGCAATTTAAGTGCAAAGTAAAATAGAAATTACTGTATTTTACATTCTACCCCTCAAGGAATAACAGTCAAATGTTATTTTTTTTTAAAAAGACATTGCAAAATGGGACACAGCAAATATTATACAGAAACCTGTTTAAAAGGTATTTGAAATAAAGTCAAGCTCTTTTTTCTTGAGTAGCTTGTATGATCCATGGATCACCCCGCTTGATCCATGGCCATCTTGATGCCTTTTCAGTGACGTCCGTGATGTTCTTGATGGTTTTCCTGCTGTGCAGACCCTTCACTCCAAGCATCTTGAGGGCCCTGATAAGTGACTGGTCGACGAATCCTCTACACCTAACCTCGATGGGATTGCATCGAGTCTTCCACCCCCTGCTTTGGCATTCACCTGCCAGTTCCTCGTACTTGGCCCTCTTCCTCTCAAAAGCCTCCTCCATCCAGTCTTCCCAGGGGATTGTCAACTCCAGCAGCACCACTTGCCTTGTTTTTTCTGACACCAGGACTATGTCTGGCCTTAGCGTGGTCACTGCAATGTTCCCTTGGATATTCACATAATTTACATTTTACAAATATTATTTGCTTACTAAATAAAATGCATTAAACTCACCAAATTAGCATGTGGATTATTTATAAACAAAATCCATCTTCCTTTCTTTCCTCAAGAAGAGTTCAATCACTATGTTGTACAACAATAAGTCATTTTCTATCACTGTGGAGGCCAATAGTGAAAGTCGAGACAATCCAGTAGTATTTCTGGCATAAAAGTTTTAATTCGTTGTAGGGCTGAAAATGTCCGTTCAACTGAAGCAGTGGACACAGGAATAATCACCGCCAAACAGTCAAGGATTTAAACGGGATGTTTTACTTCAAAATCAATCACGGCATACATCACAGTCAGTTTTGTTTATAGCCGGGACAGATAAAATAATAGGTTTGTTTGACGTCATGGTGCATTGTTAGAACTGACAGGCGGATGACTTCAAAGTACCATGAGAGCGAGAGGAAAATAGACTTTGTATGATTTCTCAAATCACTCTCGCGGTACTTGACGTCATCCGCCTGTCGGTTCTTGCAGCGCCTCATGCATTCGAACAAGCCTTATGTTCCGTGACTCTGCGTTCAACATAAGCGTGCATGGATGCCATGGCGGTTCAGTGCATTGTTTATAGTTTTCTTTGAAACAACAGTACCTGCTGATGCAAGGTCTTCCTGATGTTTTGCCTGAGTGGATCTTGGCTCTTGGAGAACTCTCCTGATTATTCTTTGGACTCCTCAGACAGGGATCTTACGTGGAGCACCTGATTGTGGCCGGTTTATGTGAAGTGATGCTCTTTCTACTTCCGGACAATGGCCCCCAGAGTGCTCACAGCAACATTCAGCATTTTGGAAATGCACCTATAACCATTCCCATCAAAATGATTTTCAACGATAAGATTATGAAGATCTTGAGAGAGTTCTTTGCTTTTACCCATCATCAAGTCTTTACTATGTGCCTCCTGGGTAATGAGAAGCCTTTATAGGCCATCAGTTAGGACTAAAACCACTGATATCAATTAGAAATGATCGGGAGCAGGGTTTCTCTTTCAATACTGACAGATTTCAGGTGATCATCTGGCTTTTTATGCCATTTTGTACCTTGTTCTCTTCATGTGTTCAATTCCCTGTGTCATTTCACTTTATTTATAATGACTCAACTTGTATACTTAAATGTTCTGATTACTTTGTATGAATTCAATATTTGGCTTGATGGCTACATCTGGTGGAAATTTTGTGTCAATGGCCCACTTAGAAATCCCCTTACTGATAAAAATGCTAATGTGTCAAATACTTATTTTCCCTGCTGTATTTTGAATACATAAATGCTTACCTTCCCTAATACTTGTTGCAGTGTAGGAATAGTGAGTTAAGCAAGGAAAATATGTGTAGTGCATTGTGTTGCACACTTCCTACACACAACAGAAAATAGTGCTTGAAAAAGTAATGTGGGGCCTGTGTAAGCTTTATGTCTAGCAACGCGCCTGCTGCAGGTCCACTCACTTGGACCATCTATTTAAAAATGTGATTGGGTCAGCCAAATGGTTTTGATGTTATGGGCTGGTCAGACAAAAATAGTAAGATGTATTGGAAAATGCCCTGTCCGTCTGTGCCACCGACAGAAACATAATTGGAGCAAATTATTATGATTCATATTTTATAGTTACTAAACTGACTATTTTTGTTTGATTGACAGCTCCAATGTTAAACAATGATTTTCTTATGTGCATGACTTGAGAAGTCAGGTCTTTAATGAAGTATTTGATTAAGAGGCCCATGGTCTATTATACAAATATTTTCAAATTTATATTATATATTTTATTCTACAAATATTGTTGTGTCATTTATTTTAATAAAACTACAAACATGTTTATATGAAATCCTAAAAATAAATGTTTTTGAAAAATGTTTGATAAGGCAATGAGTAAGTTATTCAAGCTGTCTAGTATTCTTATTAGTTAAGCAGACGTTGGAGATTTTTTCTCCGTAACATTGTTTTAACTTTATAATTCCAATATTGTAAATATCTTACAGTGTTTGGATCTAGTTATTTCTATTGATTTTTTAATTTTGATAATCAGTGGTGTGGTGGTGCGTGGAGAAGTCTTCTCTTAATTTTGCCCCCAATTTTTTTTAAGCATCCCAGCAATAGATAAACGCCCTTTGTTTAAAACAGCATGTAAGTATTGCAAGTAGATCACCACAAAATGGGCTATAGTAGTATTTTCACAATTTTACTGATGCTTGACTTCTTAGAGTAAGGATCACTATGAAATTAAAGCCACAAAGAGGTGCAGAATTTTCAGAAAATAGGCCTACTGGCTAAAAGACTATAAGAATAGACAACTAGTTATGAATGGTGAGTACACTTTTTTTTGCAACAGATAGTGTAGGCAAGAGTATGCCAATATTATATATTTAGGGGGACATTTTGCAAATATTTCAGGTAGGCCTAATACATTAATAAAATATATATTAATACTATATTCTAAAACATAAAATATAAGGGAAGCATGGTCTTTTAAGAGATTAGTTCATAGTTATTAGTTAGTTTATTAGTTTTTTAACAAACTTTAATATACTGTATACTTTGTAATGCACTAGAAGTCGCTTTGGATAAAAGCCTCAATATTTTCATAAAAATAACCTATTTAATCTGTATTTAAATACATTTTACAACATATGACACTCTTAACCCAATGCAGGGTTTCTAAATTGATGCTTATATATTTTAGTCAAGGAACCTAATGGCATGTACTGTAGTTGGGTAGTGCAACACTTATCTAAATATGACATAACAAATAACTGATTTAATGATAATAATAATTTAATAATAAATAATAATTTAAACAGATTCATTGTCAGTGCAGTTTTGACATACAGTGATGGCCAGGCAAATTGTAATTTCGAGCCCTGTAATAAGTTATTTACTTAATTTACAAGTTCCTGTTATTCTCACTTTGGTTGACGTCTTCGTTGGAAACTGTAGCGGGACGGGCTGCATCTCTGTCGGCATCCTCTCTGACTTGGGGTGTGGGAGGCGGATGGAGCGGACAAGGGCGCTTGGCAATCGTTTGCTGAGCTGCTGGCTAACAACACTGATGTTGATTACTATCTTTAGCTTGAACTGCTAGCTAAAAACAGGGATGTAGCATTGCGAGGTTGTTTGTAAATCTGGAATAAAGTTTCAGTAGTATTAATGATGGCAGGCAGTGAACCAGGTAGTGATTGACAGTTCTCTAATCCAATTGTGTTGGGCATTGTCAGATTGACGGCAACCTAACCCAATGGCGTTTAGGCGAATCATATTTCAAAGCAATCCGGAGCCTCTGTCCTCGCATAAGTAACTTATTTACTGAGTGTTTTAGGGTATATTTGCTTTTATTCACATAATGCAATTAGATTAGTTATAAGAGAAGTGGTAATACGCCATATACCTGCATATATCCTGCACTAAACCTTAACAATACTTAACTTAACAATAAAGAAATAAAAATGGATGCAAACTTTTACAAAAAAAAAAAAAAAAAACTTTTGGAGCACCACTGACTACCATAGTATGTGAAAATATTGTGAAAATAATCGTGCTCCAAAACTGTTTGGTTACAAACATTGCTCAAAATATATATTTTTTCTATTCATCAGAATAAAGAAACTTAGGCTATACAAGTTTAGAGCAACATGATGATGAGTAAGTTTGCAGGACAAGCAATTTTAATTTTGAGTGAACTTGTGGTAACATTAAACTTGCTGGAAAAATATATATATATCATAAATACATTGTTAGTTTATATTAGCTAAACATTAACTAATGTTAATAAGTGGAATTTTTAAATGGTTACCTTGTGATGTGAAATTTTGGTCCAGGCTCAGTGGCTTTTCCTATTCCACATATTCCACCACATCTGCCGGTGCCTCACAGCTTCTCTGCTCTGTCCTGGTCACTTCTCTCCTCCAGCACTTCAGGTCTGCCTCAGGCTTCTTCTCCACCAGCTTGGCTCTGTGAGTTGGATCCTCCGGTTGCGGTCTGCGGTCCTTCAGTTCCATGACTCAACCTCAACCTGCTAGCCTTCAGCCCCCTCGGCTCCACCATGGTTCAACATCACTCAGTCACTTTTGGTCACTTGTTGTCCTGATTTAAGTGCAGACTTACTGCCCTCGCTCCACTATATGTGGTTGTTTTAGTTTATAGCGGCATGAGGCGCATATACTGTACCCAAAGGGTGTAAAAATGCCAGGTTTATGTTCAGTGTTGTATTTATTTTATTTTGTCCATGTGCTTCTTATTTCCTCAGTTTGGGTTGGAATTACTACGTTACTGTGATGCTGGGTCTAAAAACCTATTACCCTAACAAACATTTTCTAACAAAAAATACATTATAATTTCACATTTTAGACATTTTTTGCCCTTTACTTAAGTAAAAAAATACAATATTAATAATACACACCGTACCATAATGTAGCACTGCCTTTTTTGCTGCTTGGTAAACTTTCAATCAACACTGCCCATCATGACACTAGAATTTTTTACATCCCATCTGACTACAGAGTAACCACACAGATCGGTATCTTTATTGTCCTTTCTCAGAAAAGTTTAAACCAGTCTAAGCTCATTTGCAGTGACAGAAAAACTCATTACTGGCAGACAATGTAATTCGTATTTCAAAAAATATTATAAAAAGCCTTTATTAGACATGGCTATATAACATTAAAAACATTAAACTGGGCAGCAACCACTTGAGACTGGGCAGCAACATTTTCTTATGAAACTTACTTTTCCCAATAAACTGATGAGATTTGCATCAAATTGTTTTTTTGCTCTTGCAGTAGACGATTCATAGATGATTTATTGTGATATCTATGACTACAAATTATAGATCCTTTTCCTTATAGAGGCTGTTTGTATCAAGTCAGGCTTAAGTTTATTTTAAAGGTAGATGTGCGGCAAGTGCACTAAAATATATACGCCTCTGAAACAAAACTTGTATTCACAGGCGAGTGTTTTGAAAAGCAGAATAAAGCGGCACATCCTGCATTTTCCATGCATTTTAGATGTTAATGGACCCTAATGCAAAAATTCTTCCTATAAATTGCCGGGACTCGGGACACAATCAACTTGGGCATAAATCAGTGGGGACACACCCACAGTGGGTCTGGAAAATAATGTGAATGCTGGTAGCCTACGGACATCAACCTTCAACCTGGTGGCATGACAACACTGGCTCTGCTGGCCAAAAAAAAAAACAAACCGGTCCAACAGGAATTCTCCTGGTCCTCACGATTGGCCAATCTGGGCCTGGGCATTAGTACTTGGACCAGTTTTGTTCCTCATCTGCTCATCTGAATCAATACCTAAAGTCATGACCTCTCACTGCTCCTTATGCAAAATCTTCATGCAGCATTTTAAAGGTCTCTGGCACAAATTGGAGTCCATTGTTAGGGCTGGACCTCTCTGGAATGTAGTGATGGACAAAAGCCTCTTTCATTCCTGTCACTTTTAACTCTGATGATATTTTTCTGATATCCACCAATTGTGTATATTTCAAGACTATGGACATTCAAGGCATTTTACCATTTTTAGAGGTGTTCGCCTTTTCTAACATTTTCGTAGCTAGCTGTGCCAGGTTTAAAGATGTGGAACTACTGTAGGGGTTTCACTAATTGAAGCCATGCTCAAAATGTGTAACCCGAGGTTATGGTTTCCTTTTTCTAAAACTTTCTGAGTTAGCATTGAGGTCAACTGTTATTTTATGAGCACAACGATGCATTGAGGTGAAACTGTCACTTCAGACTCCAGTGTTCCTTATTGCCTGTTTATAAAGAAACAATGAACAGAGAGGGACTTCACAGAAATATAATAACACCTCTGCTTTCTACTTTCTACTATATTTTCTTATTTTTGACAAATGCATTTTGCCAGGGCACACATTTTCAAAATCCCTCTTGCTCATCCTATGTTTCTGTTAGCATGTTTTCTTCATATATGTTATCTCTTGATGTGGTATAAATGAACGTGTTAAGCGCATACCTATGATGTTTGCCGTTGTCATTAGGCACTAAAATTGTTCGCATTTTCTTCATATTTAGCAAGTAATTTGGTCTGCCTTTTGACTGATTTTCTGCTCTACGCCAGTTGGGATACGCTTGCCTTGTGTGAAAGACTGTCTGTGAACCTTAGAAAAACAGGGTGCGGGAAAAATAACATGACTAAAAAGGCTCCTGTTACACGTTTGGGAAGATAGCAGTAGCAGCCAGAAGGAAAAGAATGAACATTTTGCCTCTTTGCACAGTAATTCAGAGCAAAATAAAACTCTGTCGAAAACTGTGGAATTGAATTCTTAACCCATCCACCAATACACTGGTAACAAAGTGAAAGAGAGAGGGAGAAGTGTAAATGTGAGACATGGAGTGAGCGAGGCATGCATGTAGGAAGTATTAGCAGGTTATCAACATGATGGGACATGACACAGAGCCACACAAGAGCTATTGCACATTGAAATGCGGCACCTGAGCGTCCCTGTACTCCAGTGAAAGAAAATCCAGCAGATGAGCTGAACTACACTTAACACAGGTCTGCTTTCAGGAAAATAAAGTATTACTTGATAGATCAGTGTTGAATGATGTCTTGCTTTATTTCTTCTTTAAGTGCATAGAGCTAAATTGATAAAAAAAAGAAGTGTGTGTCTGCGTGTGAGTGCTTATTCCTCACGTGAATGGGTTAAATGCAGAGGTCACATTTTGAGTATGGGTTACCATACTTGACAATTACATCACTTTTCACTTAGATTACTTCTAACTAATCTCAGTCTGAAGCAAACACAGTTGAGGTTATATACTTTTGTGTTCAAAGACATTAATCATGAGCTAAACACTTAACAGCACATAACTGTACAGTGTACGTGCAGTTTTATGTTATGCTTATAAATCACTTGGGGGAACCAATTGATATCCACCATGTGCAATTATCTTTATGTTAATTATGTTTATGTTGTGTCAGACACACACTGTTTTTGTGTATGTATAGAGTTGAGTAGAGTCTCATTACAAGTCATTAATAGATGCATTTACATCTAATGAGTCACTTTTTTCTATAACTTCTGTATTTGACTTTATTTACTGTATAGTAGTTTGAGGAGCCCTCAATCTGACATGCATGGTGTCCATATGTTGTGGTGTTCATGTGGTCTGTCTGTGGTTTCCATACCCACCAGAAGCATTTTCACTCGGCACTTGTCCAGATCAGACACTTTACGTCCTTTAGCATGAGGTCTATGTTCTGCAAAGACTTCAAACAAAACTTTGAAGAAACAAAATCTTTAACACTTTAATAACATCCCCACTACAGTATGAAGACTTAAAGATTTACAGGCATTAAATCAACAAATAAACATTTTCTGACATATGTATATGTTTCTCAAATCATAAATATTTCTTGCCACTGACTCGTGTCCAGATGTAAGCCAAATGCTCCAACAGAACACAGTGTGAAATTTATGAAATACACACAGGGTCCGTCATCCTTTATGATTATGATCCTTTGTAAACATTGATGAACAAACTGGATTTTTAGGCAGAAATTGACTTGAAAATGTTATAAAACAGCTGAGAAGCATGTGTATAAATGTTTTGTGCCCTGGTATGCAAGTGCAATTACAAGCATGAAGAAATTGATTGTAGACATATTTTCATAGAAAACTCTACTTTAAGGTACTTTTTATTTCTGCTCGAATTTTTGTATTAAAAAAGTTATTCTAAGCTACATAACAGGCGGTTGTAATATGTCAAACACACATGTTTTCAGTGAGAAGCTTTACTACAATGACTATAAATCAACATGCAGATGGATAAATGCACCACAGGCTCAAATTGAAAAAAAATTTGCTCTTGTTGAAGAGATAAATTACAAAATGATGAATGACTTCAAAATATGATAACATGTAGCATATACTGCACACTCTATGAATGTGTAAAGCTTGTTTCAGACTACAATATGCATGATAATATGTACCTTTGAAAGTGAAATCATGTTTGTCACCATGTTTATTCTGTGTGCCCTGTGATAGACTTGCCACCTGTCCAGGGTGTTTCCCTATAAGATGCTATAAAATAGATTCCAGCATCCTTCCCCCCCAAAAAAAGATTAATTAGGTTATAAAGTTGATACATGCATAAAGGCAGACACTGTGAAATAGCTAAATGTATCTTTGCAGTACATTATGAACATTACTTCTGAATTATTAAGATGCATGTCCAGCCAGTTGCTGTTATCGCAGATGAAACCCTGACAGAGTGATCAGGATCCTGATGTGAAGCTGAGAGAGCCTTTATTCGCTCTCTGGAACTGTAAATATTTCTTTGTCCTGCTGAAAACAAATTTATAATCAAACAGGAAGCAAGAACACTACTGACTTGTACAAAACTACATTATTGGTGCTGCAAAACTGATCAAAATATCTTCCTTCGTGATCAGCAGAACAAAAAAATGTATACAGGTTTGGGGTGAGTAAATGATGATATTTTGGATGAACTATCCTTGTTTGAGTCAATTCAGCAATTATCACATATGTATAGCATTTATAAGATGGCTTATGTTTCAGATTCTCTGTCCAATTTGTGTAATGTGTGTTTGAAACATCATTGATCTTTAACCACACTTGACGTAGCTCTAAGATTTTTTAAGCTATATAGTAATGGATTTTATTTTGCTGAAATAAAACAGTACACATTCTAATGTTTAAATTAGAAACACCATTATGAACCATACATTTACTGTTAAAATCTGTGTTGTTTTGGGTCTTATTCCAGTATGATTTAATAGTGTTTATTGGTTCTCCTCTGCCAGATAACATCCCAACACATTACCACAGACGATCAAAGACCACTAATTGTCTTTAAGCCAATTCCCATTATAACCATTACATCCATGATGTGTGCTGGTTTCTGTAGTTAGGTTTGCGAGTCTCTGATCGGACCGTTCACAGCTGTGTTTTGGGTGGGACTGAAAAGGAGGCAGTTAACTTTCACCCCTCCAGCATCAGCAAACACGCACACACAGACCTCACAGCTGACACATCGAGAGATGGTTTAGCGCGTACAAACGCTCGCTGAGCACAAACACGTGCGTGTCTGGAGTTTTAAAGCGCCGGTCACCAGTCTCCGCGCGTCAGTCGCGTCAAGGTAAGATACCTCTGATTACAATCAACCTCGCGTGTCATCAGCAGGTCCAGGTTTAAAAGTCATTATGTTTTAAATACTGACTCTTTATCGGTTCAGTGTTTTTCTTACATTTACATGTAGAAGGATTTCTTATAATCCCCTACACAAGCAGTTATTCTCATTACTGCATTACTAATAGTGTGTACAGTAAAGCTTCGATGTTTATTTGTGGACTTACAGTATTAATGTGTGTTCATAGTCTTCCGTGCCAAAATATTTATGATCTGCGGTTACAGCACTAAACAAGTACAGACTTGAATTAGAAATTCACCGTGTCGTACTACTGAAAATAAGAATTTTGATTTTTATTACCTACAGCCAAATATATTGATTGACCTGTCGTGTCAATGTTTTTTCATCTGAGTATATTAGTTTCTGTCAGAATGTGAGTGAGCTTGATCAGACTTGTATCAGTGTTGAGGGAACCATGCGCGACTGTGGTTGTGCGCGCGATGTTGTGTCTGTGTGAAGTGCTATGGAAGGCCAAGCGGTTCAAATGTACGTCAATTTTTCAAATACGCGTGTATTTCAAGCTTACTTAAAGTGTTATTTAGGCCTGGAAAATCAAAGCAATAGTCCACCCAAAAATAAAATTGATCTGATGATTTACTCACCCTCAAGCCCGATGTATATGATTATCAGTGTTGGGAATGTTACTTTAAAAAAGTCATTAGTTATAGTTACTTATTACTTCTCACCAGGGTTCTAAATTAACACCCGCCAACCTGCCAAATGCAGGTTAAAATTTATTTTGGTGGGTGTTAATTAAAACGTACACGCCAGTTTGGCCGGTGATGCATGAGGCATTGCATGAATGATACATAAAGCTCTGTTCTCGGACATTTATCCCTCTGGCAGTACTTCCCATGAACACTGTGCCGTAATGCTACGTGATAATGTTTCATACACCCATTGGTTGAGTGAAACCAGCGTGAGAAACCATGGAAACGAGAGGAGCGCGTCCACCAAAACACAAGGAAGGTGGAACGTGCCCCAGCATAATTCTCAAGTTTAAATTTTGCAGTTAACTAGTGTATTAATAGCGGCAAAACAAATCTATATTGAATGTAGTTACCCAACTTACGCTTGTAAAAGCGACGCAGCAGTCGCACTGACGCATACACGCACAAATCCATGTCCGCGTGCGTCTTTGCGTTCATGCACGCACAACCGCATTCAAAAGGTGATGCCACGCGATTGAGTAGGCAGCTTATGAAAACATGACGAAACTAAAGTAAGTTTCTAAATAATAATGATAATCTTATTTTGACTCGATCACTATTGGCTCCTGTAGATGAACATCTAAATTGTTTTGTGCAAAGCAGTAAAAGGGAAGCAGAAAGGAGATGATGAGTTTAAGGGAGGTAAGACAAGTTACATCAGCCTGTCAGGTCTCAAACATTAGAGGAAATATCTCTATCTTGTCAAGTCTATAGGATTGCATTGTTGCTGAGAAAATTAACACATTTATGTCTTACACTGTTCTGTATTTTCAGATATGAAACTAATATTTAGTTTACTAATATTTAACTCTAGGACACTTTAAAAACTTAGCAGTAACTATGACTAAGATTATTTTAGTATAGCAGTTATAAAATGACTGATTTCTTAAAATATTGTAAAAATATTATTGTAAAAATAAGTTATTAATCATTGCTATCATTGTATAATGTTGAAAATATTTCTCTGCTGTCATTATTTCCAAATATTTTATGCCATTTATGCCTCCAAACATGTTAATAATGTTAGGTATGATGAAGATGAGGGAGACTTTTGGGAGCGAGAGGAGGCAAGGATGTAGACAGAGAAACAAAGAATGTGTTTGATCACAAAAATGTCGTAATGTTTTGTCAGGATTGTCGCATGTACACGAAAGAAAAAATGAAACAAACAATTTTGTGGTGGGAACTAATAATTTTAAAGTTGAGGCAGTAAAGAACCATGAGAGTGCCCGAAGTCATCACAGAACCTAACTTTAATTAAAACTGCCAAGACAGGTCTTATTGAAGAGAGCCTTGTTGGGAGAAGCCTCGCTTTATGTGTGTTTTCATGCCAACAATGTTAATAAAATTATCAAATGCAGTCAGTCGCACTCATAATTTCTCTTATTTTCACCGGAAAAAATTTGGCTAGTGGAAATGCTGATTGGCTGGTAACTTTAGAAAGTTACCAGCCACATTGGCTGGTGATCAAAAAAGTTAATTTAGAACCCTGCTTCTCACAAATAGTAACTGAGTTGCTAACTGCGTTACATCATTATAAAAGTAACTTATTACCAGGGAAAGTAACTATCGTGTTACTTAAAAAAAGTATTAAAAAAAAACTTGGATGCCCCTATATTTAATCAGTTAAATTAATTAAATGGATAGTAAAGAGAAACCACTAATTTTGTAGCAGCATGTAATGATGTGAGGTGCTTCATCAGATCAGACTTGCCAAATATGTGGAGAGACTCTTTCTTCATGGGCATTACATAGGGTGTAAGTTGCATGTTACATAAATATTCCTGCCTTTCACCTCAACAATGGAAAAGTAGTGCTTATTATACTTTGTGTTTGCTACCGCTACCTTTGAGCTCGTAGTACTTGCCATTGCTCTGTCGTTGAGGTTGTGTGTGACTGCACCGTGAGGACTGGGCTGCCTGTGAGTGCCTTGGATGGGGCTAACCACAGCAGCTGCACCCGTTGCTCGTTGAGAAGACAGAATGACACATGCTTTCACTAAAAAGTATCCAACCACGCCAGAAAAGATCGCTAGATTTGTCCTAGTTGCTTTTTACTTAATTAAAGTCGCTAAAGGTCTAAAAAGTTGGTAAATCCAGCGACAAAGTTAGGAACACTGCTCTGACTTTTTTTTACACTGTTTAAACTGCTTGGACTGACTGTTAAGTCTTCTTGTGTATGAACTCTGATTCTGGTTGGCTAACGATGGAAATTAAGCCAATCATCAAAAGCTATGTAGTTGTCCCACCCCCCAACACACACACACACACACACACACTTAGAAAAACATTGTCTTTCTGGCTGAGAGAGAGAGAGAGAGCATACTCGGGTGAAAATCACTTCAGTGAGATCAATTATAGTAACGCACAGCATTTTAATGTCAGTTACGGTAACAGCGTTATAACGGGGGAAACAGTAATTTATTTGATTACTCGTTACTGAAAAAAATAACGTTGTTAGTAACACCGATTACTTATAACGGCGTTATTCTCATCACTGATGATTATATATTTTTCAGACAAACACAATCAGAGTTATATTAGAAAATGTCCTGGCATCGGAGTCGATGGTGTAGTGAGCAGCGCTCCGACATGTATTGCTTTCGCACTTTCGGTGACCCGAGTTTGATTCCCGGCTCGTGGTCATTTGCCAATCCCATATCCTCTCTCCTCCCTGTACTTTCCAGGCCCCCTCTATCACTGTTTAAAAAAGGCAAAAATGGCCAAAAAATATACCTAAAAAAAAATAAAATGTCCTGTCTCTTCCAATCTTTATAATGGTAGAAAATTGTGCTTCCGATTTGAAGCTCAAAAAAGTCCATTGTTCATTCACAGAAGTAATCTGCATGGTCTTCGATGTGATTTTGTAAGAAATTTTTAAATATTTAAAACTTTAAAAACTAAAACAATTAGCTTCCGGTAACAAATGACGCACGTTCACGAAAATGCACTCTTTAAAGCAACGCTAAAGAGTTTTGCTCTTTGCTCCCCCTACAGGTTAGAAGCGTAATTGTCCATTACCACTGTCGTAAATACTGCAGCATAGCTGGCTCTGATTGGATTGTAGGTCTGCCGTAAAGCAAGTTTTTGAAGTATTCCCTCGAACTACAGGACCACTACCTGATGGTTGGAAACTTCTTAAGTGCGGTTTTGGCCGATAGAGGGCTGCAAAGCGAATGTGAAAGTGCCGTTCACCCTGTTTCGAGTGGGTGAACGACGGAAACTTTATTGGAAACATTATTTTAAGGTAAAAAAAACCTCTTTGGTGTTGCTTTAACATGTTCTTGACACAAAAACAACATGTTAAGTACGTGTTAAATATTTCAAGTACGTGTTAAATACATGTAAAGTGCACGTTATTCAGACACCAATTTCCCTTTTAACTGGGTCAGTTTCATTGGCTGCCTAAGAATTTGGTTAAACCATTTCTGTAAACCTGGGTGTTGCCTGCCGTTCATAGGCTACATGCTATCAACATTAAAGATCCTCCTGTTTATTTCTTTGTTATTTGTTTATTTGCCTTTACAAAAAATATCTAGATTGCAGTTTATTTATTAAGATAAGATAAAAGGCCCCTTTTGCACATTAGTGAGCATTCTGACCAACCCATCCTCATGCCCATGGCGTCAATATTTGACGCACTTGACCATGCGTCAATATGTTACGCGGAGGGTATACCTTTCGCGTCATTTTTTGACGAACTGGGGACTTCAATACTATTACGTCCGTTGCATTCTCTTTCCTATTTTCTTACCATTTTCGCGTCGGTTTAGGGTTAGATTTACATAATGACATCCCTACCCAAACCTAACTCTAACCCCAACGCCAGGTGACAACTGTCGTACCTTACTGTAACCCCAACGCCAGGTGACAACTGTTTAATTTCGCCTACACTGTTTAATTTGCATAATCTAACCCTAAACCGACGCGAAAATGGTAAGAAAATAGGAAAGAGAATGCAACGGACGTAATAGTATTGAAGTCCCCAGTTCGTCAAAAAATGTTGATGACATGGGATGAGGATGTGTAATTCTGACTGTAACAACATTTTCCACACTTCAGTTTTTTAACATTGAAAACACTAAAATTTGCTTATGAAAAGATGTGGTTCTTTTTTGAATTTACCATTGTATATGAATTTCCATTTTTGATAAACAACATAAACTTTGAATTAAATAACAAATTAAATGTACTGCTATGGCCAGCAGGGTGCAATCAAGGTGCTTTACAAGTGGCATATTACAGATTATCATAAATGAAGATCTGTCAAGATTAGTGATCTAAATGGGTTTCAAAATCAAATCCAAGTGGTTACTAAAGAGATAAGATATTGACTTACTGTTTTTGTATTACAAAGTGTTTTTCATAATACACTATAGCAAAAGTTTTTGGGAGGTCTGCCTTTACATGCACATGAACTTTAATGACATCCGATTCTTAATCCGTAGGGTTTAATGTGTAGTTGGCCCACCCTTTGCAGAAATAACAGCTTCAACTTTTCTGGGAAGGCTTTCCACAAGTTTAGAAGTGTGTTTGTGGGAATTCTGGAAATCCTCTTAGAAGTGCATTTGTGAATTAAGCATTGATGTTAGATGAGAAGGCTCTAATTCATCCCAAATGTGTTCTGTCAGGTTAAGCTGCAGGCCAGTCAAGTTCCTCCATACCAAACTCGCCATGTCTTTATGGATGTTGCTGTCTGCATTGGTGCGCAGTCAGGTTGAAACAGAAAGGGGTCATCCCAAACTGTTCCACAATGTTGGGAGCATAAAGTTGTCCAAAATGTCTTGGTATGCTGAAAAATAATTAGGAGTTCCTTGCACTGGAAGTAAAGGACCTAGCACAACCCCTGAAAAAAATCCCACACCATAATCCCCACTCCGCCAAACTTGCCACAATGCAGTCAGGCAAATACCGTTCTCCTTGCGACCACCAAACCCAGACTCCATCCAGTCAATCGGATTGAGAGATAGAGAGTTGTGATTCATCACTCCAGAGAACACATTTCACCTGCTCTAGAGTCTAGGGACGACATGCTTTATACCACTGCATTTGCAGTTGGCAAACTATCATGCTTTAACAAACGTTTGTAGAAACAGTCATGCCTAGATGTTTGATTTTATACACCTGTAGTCATAGAAGTACATATGATAATTTGGAGGGGTATCCCAATACTTTTGGCAATATCGTGTGTACCTTAATTAAAAAAAATAAATAACACTTCAGTATGATTTTCTTATGATTATTTTCTTGTGAAACTCCTTTCTGTTTGTGGTTATTAATAGAGTTAAAGTAAAAGACAGATCTGATTGACCATAACAGAATAGGATAAACTTACATGGTGGAAGCAAACTGTAAACCTGGGTGGTCAGCTCCACTGCTAGAGGACTAGCGCCCTGTAGATTATATCTTCAAACATCCAACAATGACTCTGGTCAATTGAATTATGGAAAGCACACCTGAGGTGTAACCCTACGGCACTGTGTGTATTTAGGTCAGAGGTCTTAAACTCAGTTCTTGGAGGGCCACTGTCCTGCATAGTTTCGCTCCAATCAGCTTCAACACATCTGCCTGTAAGTTTTTAGTAATCCTCAAAAGCTTGATCAGCTAGATCACAGCAGCTACATTTGTAAATGTTGCCCAAATTGAATCAGGTGTTTTATACAAGCAGACATGTACATCATTCTGAGAGGAGGTGTGAGGACTGAAATTAGGAAACAATGCTATAATGCACCTTCCTACATTAAACTATGAACATTTGCACATTGAACTATTGCACAACTTGCAAAGTATTGTCTCTTTCTTTTTTAAAACTGTATTTACAGGCATAGATTAATAATAAGAGCGCTGTACATGGTAATGACATATCGTGAGCCTCAAATGGATTTGTTTCTGTGGTATGTGCTAGTTAATGCTATATGCTAACATTTAGGCTGCTAGTTAATGCTATATGCTGGTTAATGCTATATGCTAACATTAAGGCTGAAGTTCTACTATTGACTTTACAGTTACGTATGCAGGTCAAAATACTAGTAGGTGTAAATACACAGTAATTGAGAAGGAGCAGGCAGGAGACTCTGTTGAACTAAACTCATGACACTGTGTATCTGAAACCATCTTGTGTAATAAACGCATGAAGGCAGATTAATGTTAGACTTTATTGTTATACGATTTTGTGCCTTTACCTCACCGATGACCGATGACATCTTGTTTACTTTTGTTCTGGAGAATGATCTCGCACTCCTACATTACACTGGAGTGTGATTAACTTCAGAAGCTGGGCAGACCTTTAAGTGTATGATGTCACAAGTATCGCAAGAGAGACAGTGCTGCATTAGGTCAGCGTGTCACCAACTGGACATGACTAGGAATTACATTTAGACAAGTTGTTAGTGCAATCTGTCAAAATGGCTTTCACATTTTTCCTTTTTCCTGCTAAAAAATAATTGGTCAAAGACCTTTTGGTTAATGCAACCTCTGACACACAAACACACACACAAAAGTAAAGTAAGGTAGTCTAATCACAGGCCAATATGTTTCTTTTTGTTTTAATAGCACAGCACAAGCATGGGTTCCCTCACAACAGACAACATACAGTCCAACAGCTCGTTCTGCACGGTTCTCGAAGTTCCCTTAAATACAGTGGCATTCTCAAGGTGCCCTTTTAAACTCAATCAAGGGAAAAGCAACAATGTCGACCAAGCCATGGATTATCTGAGCTCTCGCTCTCATTATGCCTACGCAAATCCAGCTCAAACGCGCCACAAAATTTTGCTGAGTCTATCACGCAGTCAGATTTCGAAACAGTAAAAGGCATGACTTACATCATATCCAGCTAGCCAACTCTGTTTGCCATAAGAAGTGGAGGAATCACTTGACTCCGTTGGTTGATCTGGTCCAAGCTTCTTAATTGTTTTTTTATTCTTCATCTGAATGCTTTGTAAAGGATGATTTTGTAAGGATTAGGGATGGCGAAAACCCGAGGAGCTTGTATGTAATTGGAAGACAAATGGCTCCTTAGTTTGGAAATGGTTTGGGTACAAGGTGATCGCGTTGAAAATAAAAGCATTTGTCTAGCATTAGAAGCTCATTTGATACATTGCCGCAGCTTATTTAAGAAAATGACAGGTCCAAAGAGACGCCGCTTAAGTTTGAGGTAGTGCTAACAACAGATGCCTTAGTTAGCAGTTAGATGCCTTATGCGGGGCTTTTGATATTGAGCCGACTACTTCTTCCTTGGAGCATGCTCAGCCTATTCGTCTGCTTAATAACTTTACTCTGACAAACCCCACTCAAATAAGTGAAATAATTTAAAAAATCGAATTCCTATTCCTGCCAATTAGACCCTGCACCCACATTCCTTCTGAAACACTGTATCAATGTAATTTCTGCTCCTATTTCACATCTGATTAACACATCTCTTATCTCTGCTAATCTTCCGATTCCTTTAAAGACTGCTGCTATTACACCTGTCCTTAAAAAAACAACCCTTGACCAAACTGACTTTGCTAACTATCGCCCAATTTCTAATTTGCCATTTGTTTCAAAAAGAATAGAAAAGGTTTGGCCGCTCAACTCCAATCTTTACAGGTTGACAACAATCATTTTGACATTTTTCAATACGGATTCCGATCAAATCACAGCACCAAGACAGCTTTAGTAAAAGTTACTAATGATCTCCTCCTATCTGGTGATTCCGGCAACGTTTCCTGCTATTACTCAATCTCAGCTCACCGTTTGATACTGTCTGCCACAAATTATTACTGATGCGCCTCTCAGAGATTGGTATCTCTGGAGCAGCGCTATACTGGTTTTCCTCCTATTTGACAAACAGACATTATTTTATTTTATCACCTTAAAGAAAGGCTTTCTACAAAGCAAAACCCAATTAAGTGGTAAAAATCATGTCTGACAATTTACAAAAACAAAACTTAATCTGCACTTTACTGTTTAAAGAAATGTTAATAATTTGGAATACAATCAGGAGAGACTTTGGTTTCAATTATTTAAATGCTGTATTTTATTTGCTATTCGAATGAAGGATTTTACAAAAAATTATTTAATTTTAAAACCTGGAATATGCAGAAATATAAGTTTACAGAAGGAGGACTTTCTTTATTTCATTAAAATATGGTGGAATGTTCAGAAAATAGTTTTAAATGTTCAGCAATTTTCTTCAAGTCTGAGACTGTTGCATTTAATTATATTTTTGCTTGTACAATGTGAATAAAGTTAAAATATAATAAAACAAGTTATGGGTGTACATGATGTACCGCTACTGTATTTAAGCAGCATTGTATCACACAAGTTGCAACTTACATCTGTGTCATTCTTTTTGGTGAAATGGTCCCACATACTACTTTTCTTTGCACGCTTCATCTTGTTGTCTGTCCAGGCTCTAACCTTGTGAGCGCGTAAACCCAAACACCATGGTCTCGCGCCAAATGTTTTTATTGGTTTATTAAGTACAAACAGGTGAGTTATGAAAAATTGAGTATGAGGGATTTGTTCACTTCACACAAAAAGATGAGATGGCAAACTGTAGTAGAGTTTAGTCCACAGCCTATAATAGCCTAATTTAGAGGTCACTTTTTTAACCGACTACCAACAACTTTGATCGGTTAACGTTGATACGGTCAATTATCGGTCAAGCGGTCATCAGTTAACATCCCTAGTAATTATATTTTCGTTAATCTCAAGATATTTCACTGATCAGTACTGTAACTATCAGTTACGTTACAATCTGCAACGCGGTTATGAGACTCTGAGAACAATCCAATCTTGATTCGCTAACAATAAAAGTTACGTTATTCGCTAACAGTGCTGCGCCCCAAGGATGATCTGAAACAAGCCAATTAGTGCTCAGCCTCAAGTCACATGCTTTTAACAAGTTTACTGACCTACATACACAGTCACATGGGTGGCGCACCTAGACACACACATATGATACACATGAAAAACAGCTTTGATTTTTTTTTTTAATAAATGATAACATGACTAACAGTGAAATAGTACAACTAAACTATTTTATTTTGTATTAATTTTGTATTAAACTATATATTTAACTTTTTGGTAACATGTTAAAGTAGCTTTCTTCTCTGGACAAAGCCCCAGCGCCCCCTATTGATCAGCCGCCACTGATAAGAAAATAAGAAATGAAATACAAACAAGACTCAAATGTATGTATGTACTCAAAATATCAGAATTCCTCAGAAAATATGTACGCACAAGTTGCTTTTAGAAATTCTATTCCAGCTGTCATTTCAGAGGCAGCCTGATCAAGAGTTTGATATTTCCAATTTGGTATTGAGGAGCCTCCACACGGCAATTTTTTTTTTGGACCAAAAAATCTGCTGTGGTAAAAAACTAATTGGGCCAGTCCCCCTTCAATCACTGAGGGTGCAAATCGAGCATAAAATCTTCTGTGTGTGACCAACCTTAGTGAACTTTCACTGTGCGCTTTAGACCATGCACTAAAATCGTTAGGTCCCATAGAGAGGTCCCCTAGTACAGTGGGGGCTGGTCAATAGGGGGCGCCGCCCCACTAAAGTTGGCCAGAGAAGAAAGCTACTTTAAGATTTTTAAAAAGAAAGTTAAATATATAATGCAAATTACAAAATAAAATAGTTTAGTTGTGCTATTTTACTGTTAATCATGTTATCATTTATTTTAAAAAATTAAAAAACTAAACTGAGTTTGTTGTGTGTGTGTCATGTTTGTGTGTCTGGGGCGCACCCCTAATGAGTGTCTATGTAGGTCAGTAAAAAGGGTAAAAACATGTGACCTGAGGCTGAGCTCTAATTGGCTGGTTTCGGATCTGCCCTGCGGTGCAGGACTGTGCGCTCAAACCCTCTCAATTATGTTGTAAGCGAATCAATACTGTTTTTAATGTCTTTGACCTCATGTGATTGGATTGTTCTCAGAGTCTCATAACCGTGTTGCAGATTGCCATGTAACTGCTAGATACAGTACTGATCAGTGAAAGCAAGTGAAATACCTTAAGATGAAAGAAAATATCATTTTATGCTTACAAAACCCCCCTTTACAAGACATTTAGTTGAAGAATAAATAAAGGATTAAGGAGCTTGGACCAGATTAAGCAGCAAGAAGTGATCGCGGACGAGCTTACACGGTGTGCTTTTCCAGCACTTTTGGCGAACAGAGTTGGCTAACGTTAGCTGGAAGCTGTGTAAGTCACATGCCTTTTATTATTTCCCTGTTTGCTGTTTGAAAGTCTGTGTGATATACTGTGTGATATTTTGTGCCGATAATCCGGTATTTTCTGTGGCTTGGTCAGCTTTGTTGCAACATACTGGTCTGTAATTAGGCATTAGTGTGTGTGTGTGTGTGTGTGTGTGTGTGGTGCGTGTGCGTGTGTGTATGTGTGTGGTGCGTGTGTGTGTGTGTGTGCGTGCGTGCGTGCTTCCGCGTGCGTGTGTCAGATCACGTTAACCGAAGTGTAATGCATGAGATCAAATTCCAGAACAAAAACTGTAAGTCATCTATCTGAGGTAAAAACACAAAATCTAATAACAAGAGTCTGCATTTATCTGTCTTCATGCGTTTATTACACAAGATGGTTTCAGATACATGTTTAATTCAATTCAGATTTTTACACGTCTGATTTGATTTGTTCATATTTGCCTGTTCAGCACAAAGTTTGCATGTTTTATCGCCTCAGCTGTAGCTGTCACTGTGAGAAAAATTAATTAATCTGCTTCATGTGATGTTAAACATGTAAAATGATGCAGTCTCTGTTTATCAGTTCTTTTCACAAATAAATAAAAACATTTGAGTTTGAATGCTCGTCAAGTTCATGATAAAAAAAATGAACTGGTGAACGAAAACAATTATTATCATTAAAACATGAAAATTTTCATTCCTAAATAATTTAGTTCCTGAATACATTTATGAACTAATCTTACCAGGTAGTATTTCTTTTTTAATTAGGGCCCGAGCAAAACCCTTTTGTTTTTGCTCAGTTTCTTTTTCTTCTTCTTCTCCAAAATGAATCGCATTTTTGAGGTCCTAAAAATGCTCAAAAACTCATGAAACTTTGCACACACGTCAGAAATGACGAAAATTTACATGTGGTATAGGCGTCAGAAGTGGGCGTGTAGAAATGACTCTATAGCTCCACCTGCAAAATTTCAAGAGAACAGGTCTCCCGCTACAAAAAACGTACAGATACGAAATTTGGTAGGGTCATCTATCACCTCAAGACCTACAAAAAATTCCCTTGGAACCAAGCTCTAAACCCCACAGGAAGTCGGCCATTTTGAATTTTCTCTGTGATTTCTGTGCAAATTTGGCCATTTTCAGGCTTCGTACATTAACGAACTCCTCCTAGAGATTTAATCAGATCATCATCATATTTGGTCAGTATCATCTAAAGGCCTTTGCAATGTTAAATTGCGGAGATTTTGACTTTTCGTTGGAGGGTGTGTCTGTGGCGGCCTGACAAATTTCACCATTTTCGCATGAAACAGGAAGTTGTTATAACTCAGGCATACAATGTCCAATGTGCACCCACGGTTCACATGTTTGATAAGTGTCATGGCCTGAACACATTTCAATGCCAATATTTAGCTTCCGTCATAGCGGCCAGGCATACAATGTCCGACCTGTCACAGACGTCATTTGACATGGGTACTGGCCTGAACACATCAATATAACAACAATCAGTTACAGTCATAGTGCCACCTGCTGCACACAGGAGGTGTGGCACATCATATTTCCTTTGAATTTCCACCTATATTAACCCAATTAAATTCATATCCCCCTGGTTTACTGCTTTACTAATACCATGGGTAGCGGTACCCATGCGTGCAAGGGCCCTACCATCGCTGCTTACAGCTTTAATTTATTTTGGATTTCAGTCATAGTATTGACTTGCATAGTTCTATCTGTGTAATTTCATAATTTTAATGAATTTGTTATTATAGTTATTTTTGGAAAACATATTAATACGTATAAAGGTAAATGACCCAAACCTTTGAATGGTAACATACAATACTTTTAAACTAGGGCTGGGCATAGATTAATCTAGATTAATCTCATACAAAATAAAAGTAATTTTTTGCATAATATATGAGTTTGTGATGTGTAAATATTATGTATATTTAAACACACACACACACACAGACACACACACACACACACACACACACACACACACACACACACACACACACACACACACACACACACACACACACACACACACACACACACACACATACATATATATACATACATTTAAGAAATGTTTTATTTAAATATCTTTTTTTATTTATGTTTTTTGAATGTGTGTGTATTTATATATACATAATAATTACACATAGCACAAACTCATATGTTAAGCAAAAAATTACTTTTATTTTGTATGAGATTAATCTAGATTAATCTATGCCTAGCACTAGTTTAAATTTAAGAATTAAGAATTCTTGCTGTTTTCAAGTGTACAGTAGGGTTCTCAGTAACAATCTAGTTTACTTGGAGGTATATAATTTGTGTGGTACTAGAAAGAAACAATAAGCTTTTGTATTTAAGTATATTTACCTAGACGTTTCAAAGTTCTAACCAAATAACTTAACATTTCACAAGTAAAGTATAAATAAATCTTTTGTATACATTTTCTCCTCTTTAAATTTATTTAAATACACTGTAAGCCCATACAGGTTGATTGAACTTAAAAAATTTATGGGAAATAAGTTTAATGTACTTAATGTTTTAATTTTTTCCAGTATTCCTGCACTCTTAACCCAGATTAGATGACATTACTAGAAATGTGTGAGGAAACCCATTGCATATAACTTTAGTTTTTATCACTTTATATTACTTTTGATGTTATAAATGGTATTATAACAAAAATTCAACACATCCTCACCCCATGACACTTGACCATTCGTCAATATGTGACGGGGAGGGTATACCTTTTTTTGACGAACTGGGGACTTCAATACTATTACGTCCGTTGCATTCTCTTTCCTATTTTCTTACCATTTTCGCGTCGGTTTAGGGTTAGATAACGCAAAATTAAACAGTGTACGCGAAATTAAACAGTTGTCACCTGGCGTTGGGGTTAGAGTTAGGTTTGGGTAGGGATGTCATTATGTAAATCTAACCCTAAACCGACGCGAAAATGGTAAGAAAATAGGAAAGAGAATGCAACGGACGTAATAGTATTGAAGTCCCCAGTTCGTCAAAAAATGACGCGAAAGGTATACCCTCCCCGTCACATATTGACGAATGGTCAAGTGTCGTCAAATATTGACGACTTGGGGTGAGGATGGGTTGCAAAAATTAATGACTGACTTTAAGTCAATCATTAAATAAACGTGATTCTCCACAGAAACAAACAAAAAATGTGTTTTTGACATACGTTGTTACTGTGGAGAGAATACAATAAAATGTTCTGAACAGGGTTCACATACGGAAACACTGATCACCTGAACGGTGACTTCACAAAATTATAATTTACAACAAAACAACATCAATAATATAAGAGCTTGAACCTATATGACATTTTATTAACAAATATTTAAGTAGAGAAAGTTCTTATCAGAAAAAGCAGAAAATAATCAAAATATTCAGGCGCAAAGGAGTATGGGTATTCCTCACAACATGAACTAATAATTTTAAGTTCACTTTACTTGAATGTTTTACTTTAATAGATTTTGTAAGCTTAAAAGTTAAATCAACTAAACTTTTTAAGCTTTGGCTTCAAAACAAAAAATATTAATAATGTTTCCTTGATTGTTTGAGTAAAGACAATATCTGGGTTAACAGTGTATGATATATCAGATATGTTTGAGTGCATAATCTCAAACAAACAAAAAAGGTAATAACAAGCAGATCATGTAAAAAAGATTTGTTTAAATGGGAAACTGATGCCTGAATCACACATGTATTATTCGCGCACTTGATGCATACTTACATGTTGTTTTCACATCAAGAACACATGAATTTTTCACGCGTAAACAACACGTTAATTACACGTGAAATACACATTAGATTTGCGTATCTTTGAATCACTTGACCTTCCACAAAGGGGACGGCTCTGTAAAGGTTTGTGTTGAGTGAAGGATGTGCGTCTGTGAATATGGGCTGCTGCTGTGTCTGTGTGCCAAGGCCTCTGTGCTTGTTCAAGACTGTGATGCTCTCTTATATTATTCATGCTGTGCTTTGTTCTTTAGCACACCAGCTGTCCTAACAGTCTATGAATGTGGATGTGTCAGCATTCTTTCTTCTGAAGAACTAATAAGAAAAATATGATTTATTTTAAACATTTTATGAAGTTTGTTTAATTGTTCAACTTAAAGAAATAATAATAACTGTTATTAATGTTTTTTTATTATAAATATTATTTTCACAACCTGATGTCAGTGCTGTGTGATTAGCTAAAGGTACCTGCATAAAGTTGGTTTGAATCCAGCTTAACACTTTCCCCCAAAGGTGTTGTCCCTAATTTTACCATGCAAGTTTTTAGTTTATTATAAATGGTTTGAGCAGTAACCACATTAACAAACAGCTTTTGGGGACCAAACGTAACTTCCGATATCTCTACAAAGAATCAATAACATTTTAGAGTAGTTTATTTCTGATAACAAGCAAAATAAACAACAAGTAGGTTAGTTTAGTTTAAATCATAGCTAAAGCAAAAACATATACAATGTTCCATGATCGTCGTCTCCCCTCTCCAACTATTTTAATCAGTTGTAAAGCTATGTTTACCTAAAACAGAGAAATATTAGGAGTGGTAAACAAACATTTTAAAAAGTTTTTAAAAGCGGCAGTCATTTACTATATAAAACAATATTTTCTTAGACTGCAAGTCAAACCCTTCCATCTGTTATCTCTGAACATCTTTACTTTCCTCATAGCTGCAGTAAGGCATATTTAAGTAAAGAACTTGATGTTAGGATATCGAGTGAAATAAGGATTATAAAATACAACACATGATTGTTTAGGAGATTTTTCAGATCGCTGTAATAATCTGAAAGTGTTTTGTGTTTAGTCTTGTGATTAAAGGGGTGAGTGCACAATTCAGTAGTGTGGTTGAAACAATTTATCTTTTTAATTTTTCTTTTAATTAGCAGGTTTATTTTTTTTTATCTTTCTTTAATGTGTTGGGGGTTAGAAACAGAAAGGATTTGTATAGTAGGGGTGTCACAATTAATCGATTGTGCGATGCATCGCGATGCGGGGGTGGACGATTCTGCATCGATGCAGTAATAACCCATAATCGATTATAGCCTGCTGACGTCATGCGTCACGTACAGGTATGTGGCGGTAGAAAAAATGGCGGAGGTGAGACACTAGTGATAAAAAATGCACCAGGTATCTTAAAAGCCAATGTCTGGGCTCATTTCGGCTTCTATGAACATGCTGGTAAGCACGAATTGGACAAGACACACGCTGTGTGTAAAGCCTGCCATGTACAAATAAAAAATGTAGGCAATACAACTAATTTAAGAAGCCACGTTAACCATTTTCACCCCGAGCTGCTAAAGGATGCAAGTGTTGATAATGCTTTAATTGACAGTTTTATGCACTTTTAGTTTTTCCTTATGTTTTAGTTTTAAATGCTGCTGTTGTTTGTCAGACTAAGTTTGTCTTGTTTCCTATTAAGTAGTATACTTTAGTATACTTCTTGAAGAAAACAAAATAAAAAGGAGTTCACATACTGAATCTGACTTCTTACATTCATCAATATAAATGTAGCAATGTGCAATAATAAAAAAGGATGCAATGCATCGTGATGCATCATGATGCATTGTAACATCGAATTGAATCGAATCGTTAACTTAATAATCGGAATCGAATCGAATCGAGGAACCAGTGAAGATTCACACCTCTATTGTATAGTGCCTTTATACATTTAAATCTTTCACGGCTTTAGACTGTCTTTAGACTAGATGCTCACACATCTTACAATATCTACCAAATCCATGTGTTGAAGTTGCATTAAATTACTTTTTTATTCATGTGGTAGACAACTATACACTGTACACATTCTTTAAACCTGCACCAGGTTTATAAGAGGGGAAACCTTGACTGTTTCATGTTATTTTAATTAAAGTTTTATTCTGCCTCAGGTCGAAGAGCATCACAACGTGCAAGCAAAGGTAACAGATATAAACAAGATCTCAGAGTTATATCAATATAAAAAGGGAACATGCAAAGCTCAGTACGGTCGATCTTGTGACAGAAGTCGGAATAAACTATTACATTCTGTGCTCCAATTTATTATATTGTAAACATTGTTTTTCGTATACACAGTGTGCTGGTATTACTGTTAATAAAAGTATTATTACATTTTACATAATAATCTCAAAACTTTATTATGTTTTAATAAACTTATTACATTATGAACAATTTACTACCTCGATAATGTAATATTAGATTATGCTCAGTTGTTCAGTTACAACGGTGTATTTAATTTAGTCGACCGATTGTGTTTTAAATATAATTTCCTCAGTAGAATAGTAGAGACCCTTTTGGCAAATTTGCACCTGTTTTTGTAGATACTGTGGGCCCTATTTTAACGATCTAAGCGCATTGTCTAAAGCGCACAGCGCAACGTCTAAATGGGCGTGTCCGAATCCACTTTTGCTAATTTAACGACGGGAAAAATGGTTTGTGTGCCGAGCGCATGGTCGAAAAGGGTTGGTCCTATTGTAATGAGAGTATTTTGAGCGTAATGTACAATAAACCAATGAGAGTCTCAGCTCTCATCCCCTTTAAAAGCCTGATGCGCTGGCGCTGTCTAATCCCTATTTAGACGACGGACTTTGTAAACTGAAAAACTAAGCGGAGGAAGAAGATCCCCAGTTTAAGATTAATGTTAAATAATTGTGTTGTTTTTCACTTGTATTGAAATTGTTATTTTTTATTAAAACCTTTAAAAGTCGTTTTCTTTTAGTCATGGAAGTAAAAAAGTAGGCTTGTAATTGCCTTAAATGTATGGCTATCCAATATCATCAAAAAATAATTTACAAGTATGTAAGATAAGGTTTGTACTCTAAAAATACTTTATTTGTAACAAACTGGAGATAAAGAATTTACAAGCGGCTCTCCGCACGTTCGTTTCAGCACTTGGACAGCGTTGGAAAATGTTTGGAAAATCTCACCATATCCACAGGTACAGAGTCATCATATACAATAAATCCGTGAGGTATCATTTAAAAAACATTTAAAAACAGATGCATTTGTTTAAAGCATTTATTTACTTACCAGGCTGCAGGTGAAACAGCTTTTTGTGCCTTCTAACGTCTCATAATTAGTTCTCATTTATGTCCAAGTGACTCAATAATAATCTTTTACATTCAATCCTTTAATCTTTAATATTTAAAAGCGTTTTTGTGCTGCTGCGCATTCATGTATGTGATAAGCAAACCCTCGTTGTTTTTATAGGCGCAAATTACTAATGCGCTCTTTAAATAACATAAAACACATTGCGCCATTGGCTTTAGACTTTAGACCAGGTTTTTGTTGATCAATGGCGTAGTCTATTTTAGTTGCGTCAAAATAGCAACGCGCCAACAATGCGCAGGAACACACCTCGTTTTCAGACCAGAACGCCCATGGGCGCAAAAGGGGGCGCAAATGCATTTGCTATTTAAACAACGTGGCGCTAAACGTGAAAATTATAATTGCGCAGGGTGGAAACTAGCGAAAGACACTTGCGTCGCGCATTGCGCTGCATTGTGCCGCATTGCGCCGGGTGTAAGATAGAGCCCTAAATAGTCTTTTCTGTTTAAATAAAACATTGTTTTTTTTTGTCTGGCAGTGTGGGATCTGTAGACAATGTGGCACAAAAATCTTAAACAATAGGAAAAGCTGTCTGTGTATGCACATTTACTAAAGAGATCAGTCTTTGATATTATAATATGGTAAGGAGAATTTGTCGTCACAATGTCTAAGTACAGTAACAAATATATCCACAGATTTGAATCAGCTCTTCCTTGACTAATTTTGAAAACCTTGAACTTCATAAAACCCAGTGTCTGGCAGAGCTGCCATTTAAAAAGCAGTTGTCTCCTGGGCGAGTACACAAAAATACACCATGTATACAGCACAAAACCTGGATTTCTGCGTCTAACCAACAGAAAATAACAGGGTCAGATGGGTCGTCCTTCACTGTATTTTCTGTGACCATACTGGTTTACTGGTTTAGTGAAAGGCCTTCTTTGTGGCTTCATGGAACATTCCATTTGTCAGACGCTTTTATTCAGTAAACATGTGCTTTGTATTATAAATCCACTCCTTTAATTCTTTCTCTTGAACTTCGTGCCAGTGACATTTACCTTTCCAATTAGGCATTGACATTGTGTGAAGATTAAAGTTTTTGTTCGTGAAAACGTCTTCTGCCATATTAAGAGTTTTTCCTCACTAATGCTTAGGGTCTATTCTGGATCTTCAGTGGGGATGATCACTGATCTTATAGCCTTGGCCTGCCATCCGAAACAGACATAAGATAAGAGCAACTTGGAGGAAAGTGTTCATGGAAACATACTCATCCCATGTACTTCTTAAGTCATCTCTAAAAAAAAAAAAATGTGTATAGCACCTTCTGTTCCTAATCTCTGTTCCAAATTTGTATGCTAAAAAACAGGAATATTTGGATTTAGGGGAAATGTGAAATAACATACAGCAAACCTGGAGGGCGTATTGTTCACCATAAATGTTTGAAGTGAACCAGACCAGCAGAGGTCATTTGGGTTTAAAAGGATGTGAGTTAAATAAGCTAACCTCTGTGAACAAGCCAAGAAAGTGTGAAAGCATGCTAATATAATTCTTTAAAACAAAAATGGGAATTCTGTTTTCTCTTTTAGAGGATTTGGCTCCATTGAGAAATGTGATCCCACTCTTTTGGCTCCCTAACAGTTCTACATTAAGTACCACTTCTAACTTTTAAAATTCATGCACATTTATCATAGTTTTGACTTGATTATTATGAAAATATGTAAAACTAAAATAGTTTCATACACACCTGAATACAACATTTAATTTTTGTATGGAGTGCATGTGGCAAAAGATAATACTTTAATTCTTGTATTCACTTCTCAGACGGGAGCTGACTTTTGTCGTTCACATCACTAGTTTTTACTATAATTATTTTTTTATAGTATAAACAGTGTGAAGGCATTATTTATATATATGTGTGTGTGTGTGTGTGTGTGTGTGTGTGTGTGTGTGTGTGTGTGTGTGTGTGTGTGTGTGTGTGTGTGTGTGTGTGTGTGTGTGTGTGTGTCTGTGTATTGATGATATGAATGTTACTATAGTCTCTCCTCTCTTTGAATACAGGACGTGTTAAGAAAGTCAGAGGGAATATTTCATCCGATTCTACAGCTCAAGATGCTTAAAACACCTCTTACTGCCTTCTGTATTGGTAACGTATTATTATCTTTTAATGTTTGTTTGTGATTTTAATCTGCATGTTCATTTTCCTGAAAGCAGGTCTTCATACAACAGTATATGCACTTTAAACTGTACAGGTACATGTAAAATTAAGTCCGCACCTTGATTTTCAATTAATCTGGCTTTCAACATAAATCTATTTGTCAATGATTACCACAAATCTGCCCTGGTTAAAGGGAATCTAATGCATTCCGTCAATGAATGAAAATGTATGTAGTTTGATGTTTGCTGTTTCTCAGGTCTTTTCGGTTCACGGTTTTTATGTATATACCGTGGGCACCTGAAGGTACTGTATATGTTACTTTGGGTTCTTCGAGGATTTGTGTACATAACATATGTAGCTGTAGCGAGACTAATTGATAACCCAATGATAGCTGGTGCAATGTGATCTGCAGTATTTGCATCTGCCGGCGACACCTCATGGGGCGAGTATAAATAGGCATCAGGTGTGCAGCATCATCAGTTTTTATTAAGGAGCCAAGCCTAGGAGACCTGGCCGCCTCAGCAGTGGCGAGGGGCGGAGTGGGACCCAAAAATCTACCGTGAAATTTCATAGACCACCAGCCCTTTGAGGTCAGAAAAAAAAAGGTTCCCTGTAAATAAGCAAATGCGGAAATCTTAAATTACAATAAAATAACTGCACAACAACACGAAATACCAAGTGTAATAATTATTATTTTAAAGATCTTAAAGTCAACAACAGTTCCCTAGTTTTAGGTAAGCTAAAGCTTAATTTGGTTGCAAAGCAGTTGCTTATGAAATTATTAAGCCTGTTTGGAGAGAGATGTTTAATGTGACAAAATGTCAGTCATCGTGTGATAACGAAAATATAACGAGGCTTAGACTAACTTGCATGTTCTGAGCAGGTGTTGTCAGTGAACAGGCTGTAAACTGTTGGCTAAGTTACAGACACTCTCACATGAAAAACTGATGCTGATTATACAGCAGTCAAGTTGTCATTGTTTGTGTCAAAGTTGTGCATTTGTTGTAACATTAAAACAGGAGATCAGACTTACTCTGTGCTGCTCAAAGTGATGCTCGGAGCTGCATTCCTCTGTGGGTGTGCGAGGCTATGCTTTTTTATTGGTTGTTGCGTTAATCTTACCCAGATACAACAGTGCTATTTTCTGATTGGCTGTTGTGTGGCCTCTTTCTTTTTTTTTGATTGGCTGATAAGTGGCATGTTCGACTAGAACTCCAGGGGAGACGGGCTTTATAGAGAGAACGCTGCGGCCAGATACGGTACATTTTGAGCCCCGCAGGATATTAAATAACTGATAAATAGTTTTTAGTGTGGCGGGAGTGCATGACTAAAGACTGAAAGCACGGCTATTATCAGACCGGCCCTCGCGGCCTCAAAACACTACCGGCCCACCGGGAAAAGTCCCGACTCTCCCAACTGCCACTCCGCCACTGGCAGTGGTGCCAGCACGATGGGACGTGTTTGTTCCCTACCTTCAGTTAAGGAGGGTTACATCTGTAATCAAGACATTTCCTATCAGTTAGTCACTTCAACGTCATGTGAATGACTGACAAATTGGGAATCCCTTCCAAAGAGCCATGGGTGCTGCCCCTTTCAGTGTCCTCCAAAAGCCTCCGCCCCTTGTTTTCAGAGTAGGTGGGACAGGGCCCTCTGTCAATAAGACCGGCCACTGCTATTCCGATATTCCAGATATTCCAAATGTCTGTCAGCAAGGCACCATGAGCCAGTGCCCAGGACGATGGGATACTTCTGGAAGAGTGCGCCCGCAACCTGAGCAGGCACAGGATGCCCTGAGTCTGATATGTCAGAGCAATGGTGTCCACTATCCAGTGTGACATCCTCTGCTTGGAGACAACTTTTCCCTTCTGCTGCCCTCCCTAACAGACAGAGATAAAGCTTCACGTATGGTCCACGAACAATCACAGAGAGCAGACAGGACACAAGCTAAGGCTGTGTCTGTTTCCTCTGGGGGCATCACTTGCAGGTTCACCACCTGATTCTGCAAGGGAGTGTTGCACAAACTGTAGGCAAAAATCATTGACCAAGAATGCGTGCAGGTCCCCTACCTTCTTTATCAATGCCAATGCAGTCAGAATTTGAGTTTTCATGGAAAAAAACTTGATCCGCATCGACTGCAAAAGCTCAAAGGGAGCGTCCTGTAGAGACTTCAGCACCATGGACAGTTTCCAAGGCCGAGGTGGATTTAATCTTCTAGCCCCTCTAAGGAACATGTTGAACAGATTATGCTGACAAACCGACCTACCTTCTATAGGGCTATGGTGGGCGGAGATATATATATTTTAATGGTGGGGGGACAGCCTCCTCTCTAACCGGTGTTGCAAAAAAGAAAGCACAATGCTGATTGGGCTTCTTTGGGGATATTCTTGAAGAGAAGGACACCACTCAACGAACAGTTTCCACTTCAAAGCGTAAGCTTGTCTCATAGACAGTGCTCTTTCCAAAGTGATCGTGTTCACTACCTGCTGGGGTAAGCCACTTAGAACCTATGTGTCTCGTCCAAGCACCACACATGGAGATTCCATAGGTCTGGACGTGGGTGCTCCATGGTGACCCATCCATGAGAAAGAAGGTCTTCCTCAGAGGGATCCACAAGGGAGGGGAGCTCTGGGAGCCAGTAAGGCGCCACTAATTGGAACTGCTCCTCGTCTTTCCTGACTTTGCACAGTGTCTGTGCGAGCAGGCTTACTAGGAGAAACACGTATTTGCGAACATCCCGCTGCCAGCTGTGTGCCAACACATCTGTGCAGAGTGTTGTCTTTGTCAGAGTAAAATAGATGGAAGTGAGAGGTTTCTAAGGACGCAAACAGATCTACCTGTGCTGTTCCAAACCGTCTCAAGATCAGCTGGACTCTCTGATGCAGTCGCCATTTGATTACTGTTAAAACAGAGCACTTTGTTTCAATGAATGTGTAAGCTGAAATGCGTAGATCTACCTTTTAATTTTGTATGTAGCCCAGTGTATTAAAGGCTTTTTAACATTTTCACTTGAGTGCCTTAGATATTTGTTTTTCCGTATATTAATTACCTCTAAAGAGCACCAGTGATTGACATAAAGAAGACCACTGCAGCTCTGCTATTTCTTTTATATGTATTATGTCCTTATCAATTGCTTTTGTATTATGCTTTGTGTTCATAGCAGTCCTACTGAGTTGTAGCGGGGCAAAGCCAAATGGAAAGAACAAAAAGCAAAAACAAGGTATGTTGTATGACATTTTTTAGATGTTTGTCATCAGAATACGTTCAGTATGTCTTCTAACATGGCTTATGTTTCTCCAGTTGTGCCTGCTATAGACTGTGACGTACGGGCAGGGAGGATCAATGCACCCGAATTCATTGTTAAGTGTCCCGCTAACTGCAGGGAGACCAAAGAGAGGGTGTATGGGACTGAAGTGTTTGCCTCCATATCCAGTATCTGCAATGCAGCCATTCACAGGTACACCAGTGTGTTAAGACCTGCCAAAACCCTGCTTAAAGATTAGTGCTGCAAATGCGCAGTTTACGTATACATTGTGTGAATTAAAACGTACATATATTTTTATGGTCCAAGGTGGTGCAAGAGAGTGGAGGCAGTGACTAATTTGCATATTCATACCTATGGTCTGAGCTGTGCGATTGAGTAGAGGCGGAGACTAATTCACATATTCATAGTTTAGTGTATACTTAATGAGGCAAGGGTGTAGAGTTACATTCAAGCTGCTTTAAAGCATGAAAAAATTGTGGTCACAGGTAAAACTTTTATATATGCTATTATAATGCTCAAAGATGATAGGCAGTCATGTTCTTTGCCCGACCAGCCATTTCCTTCGCCCCGCCAGCCATCTCCTTCACCCACGCTAGCCATCTTCCTTCTCACCACCAGCCATCTCCTTTGCCCCGCCAGCCATTTCCTTAGCCCCGCCAGCCATCTCCTTCGCCCGCCAGCAATCTCCTTCACCCCGCCAGCCATACCCTTCGCCCCTCCAGCCATCTCCTTCGCCTCGCCAACCATCTCCTTCGCCCCGCCAGCCATCCCCTTTGCCCCCCCAGCCATCTCCTTTGCCCCTCCAACCATCTCCTTCATCTCGCCAACCATCTCCTTCGCCCCGCCAGCCATACCCTTCGCCCCACCAGACATCTCCTTTACCCGCCAGCCATCTCCTTCGCCCCGCCAGCCACCTCCTTCGCCCCGCCAGCCACCTCCTTTGCCCCGCCAGCCATCTCCTTTGCCCCGCCAGGCATCTCCTTCGCCCAGCCAGCCATTTCCTTTGCCTAGGCAGCCATCTCCTTTGCCCGCCAGCCTTCTCCTTCGGCCCCCCGCCAGCCATTTCCGTCGCCCCGCCAGCCATTTCCTTCGCCTCGTCAGCCATCTCTTTCGCCCAGCCAGCCATTTCCTTTGCCTAGGCAGCCATGTTCTTTGCCCCACCAGTCATCTCCTTCTCCCCACCAGCCATCTTTTTCGCCCTGCCAGGCATCTCCTTCACACCGCCAGCCATCTCCTCTGTCCCCCACCCCCAGTGTGGCACCAAAAAGTAAGAGGGAAGATACATATGACTGGATGAAGCATCAGGTGTCTTATTTGGAGGCAAAAATGTCCTTTAAAATGCAAATGACCTGATGAAATGCAAACACTGATCACAATGATGGGGGTTTGTTGAAATTTAAACTCAATTGTGATGTTTATTATTTTGACTCTCTCTTTTTCACTCCGGACTAAATGTCACTTTTCTGTGAAGGCCTGCCCTATCTAACTATTAGTAAAATTAATTAATAGTTGCGGTCATTTTTCCATTGACATAAGTTGTAACTTAGGATCCCTTTACATCGCAACTAGGCTAAGTTGCAACTTACAGACAACTGGTGCAACTGGCCCTAAGTGATTGTAAAGTCCAAAAACCTGAATGACTCCACAGTGGTCACAGTATTGCTCTGATTGATAAGTGGGGGGGTTGGGGTCTTTATTTTAAACTCTGTTATCATTTGAACAGTTTGAGGCTGTTCAGGTTGAGGTTGTTATGACTGCACAAGACAGCCAGCTGTTCAAGCTTCCGTCTCTATGAACTCTTGGCTCCTGCAGATTTTCTCGACAAAACAATACATAAGGCTGGGGGAGATCTTTGTTCTTTTGAGTTGATGTTGTGCAAAGCGGAAGTTCTCTTTAAATTCCTTTCCAGTTGTAACATGATTGAGTCATTTTATCAGTGGTTTGCTTTTTAGATTTTGTCTTAATTTCAGCTGTTCCCTGTAGTGACATTAGGCTGTGCAAGCCATTATTTTAGTTTTTCGTGGTCGTAAGACCTCTGTTTGAGGACTGGGGGTGTATGGTTGTTATGGCAATTTTTGTAACTAAATGCCCTTTTGTGAAGGCCTGCCCAACCTAACTGTTAGTAAAATGAATTAATAATAATTTAGCCGTAAATAAAATTAGTCACATGATGATCTTTTGACCTTTCATAGGACGTTATCATCTGGGACAATCCCTCGCTCATGCAGCACTCACACGCTCACACTCTTACTACTGCACAAGGTATTAAGCGAAGCCGGATGCTTGTTAAGGGCTTTAAGGGATCTGGGGCCTCATTTAAAAAAAACTGTGCGTAGGATCCTTACTAAAAATCTATGTACGTAGGCCTACACCAAAAAATATTCAGATTTAAAAACTGCTGGATTTCATCGTCATGATAATGGGGATATAACGTATGATATGGAGTGAAATTGAATGTGTGTATGGCATCAATACTTTTAATCGTTCTTGTCATATTTACTTTCTTCAAAAAAAATTTGATTCCGTCCACTAGTGTTGCCATAGTTGCTGCAATTGGAAACTAAGGATAGCGCGGAGATTAAGTCACTAAAAGGGCAACAATTACAAGGGAAACAAGAAATGTGCCATCATTTAAAACAGGAATTTCTCTGGATTTACAAATCTTTGGGAACTTTGGGCTAATGTGTAGGTACACAACATCATGACATATATCACACTGTGCAAGTGGATTTTGGAAAATTTGTTGTCAAAAATGTACATATTGTGGCTTAAACTACACTGTAAAAAATTATATGCCTCGATAACAATTCCAGCATCCTTTGGGCTGCTACTCCTAGAAGATCCATTCTTTACAATTACAACCATCACAAGCTGCTCAAGTCCTGCCTCTTCATCATTATCCTGCAACATTAAACAGCAAATATGTCTTAAAACCTTTATAAATGTAGACAGCTTGAATATTGAAATAATCCACGCATTAAACTTGTATATTAAAATGTTTTAAAGAAAACTGGATATGTGCAATGGAGTTCATCTGAGTTTGTGGCTTATTAGGTGCGTTTGAAATGTGCAGTAATATTGAAAACTGATAAAAAATTTTCATTGGAATTACAAATAATATCAAAAAATGTTTGAAAAGATATATAATCTATATTTATAATTAGGGCAAATCTTTTCCCTACATTTTTTTCTGTCACACGATAGGATACAGTCACATATTTATTTGTTAACCAAGTTACTCACATGTATACACACACATACACTATATACACAATATAATATGTACAATATATTTATTTAATAATATTCCTCACCTTTTGTTGTGAATAAAGTTCTCCCTCAGCAATGTTTCACGTTGCCTCAGGCCTTCATGAACACACAATTTAGATAATAGGTCGCGAAATTAATAATAATAATAATAAATGTTCACTTTACATTATGTAGAAAGCTTAAACATTTTAAAAAGACAACTTATACATTTAATATCTTACTCACCTTTTGTGGAATTAAATGAATGTTATATTTCCCCTCAGTAATGATACTGTACTCCAGTAAGACGCCTTTGTCAAACATTTCAGTCAGAAATGGTTCATGTTTTCCGCGGGAAAATTCAACACAGGGCGTTGCAATTGAGCACACAATTAATTTACAGCGGAGAATAGTTTTACATTACCAATTTATTCGAATACTTTGTGGATATAATTAACACAAAACTAAATAAACCGAAAAAGACCGCAGTAAAGTCACATTTATCTTTAAAACACGAACCAAGCGAGCGAGCGAGCAGAATTTGTCATAATAAATACATAATACATATCTATGAGAGTTAGTGATAAGAGAACACACCCATTCAGAGGAACAGTATGATTGGTCAGTTTTTTTGTCACTCAAAATGAGTTGCATCTGAACCTCCTAGGTCCTAAAGCAGAAGTTACGTCCAAATCCAGTTCATATTAATCCTTATTGTAATTAATATTTACAAATTACAAACAAATTATACAAAGAAACCCTGCTTATAGACTTATAAGACCAAAGATTGCCCGTTAAATTTACCCGAAATGAATTTTATCCACAGTTTAAACACTACATTGACGTCACAGCCAGCGGAGATTTTCAGCAAGACTGGCCGAGGTGAGGCGCCGTTGTCCGGTATATATACGTCCGCTGATTATCTGGAGCTCCCATCGCCAAAAACTCGAAGGAAATGTTTAAATAGGCGATATCTTTATGAACCTACTGCAGATTCTTGTTTAAAAAAACATACATTCTCGACTGAAATGCTTTCAAAACTTTGAATTTTGGCACAATAACAGAAATATTTCCTAAATCCGTCTGCTCAGCGCTCACAACCTGCATATCAACCCGGAATGGTTTTTGATTTAAAACAGCTGATTCGTATTACGTTGGATTTATTCAGTATTCGCTACATGCACAGATACACAATAAGAATAGCTAAATCATTCACAAAAACAATATGTTGTTTTTATTTCTGTCATTTTTAAAGAATTTTAACACACAAAAAATACTACATGAAATTAATTTGATTAAATAAAGTGTACATATTCAATTTCATCAAATCTACAAGCCTGCAGAATGACTTTTTACAGTGTACCAAAATCATTTGGAAAATGATGGGGTCTTGTCTGGCCAAACACACGTAGTGTCTGATAAATATTTTTCTGACATTTCAGACCTATTTTCCATGCTGTTTATGCTTTTCTGTCCCTCTTCCTTCACAGGTGACAAAAATGGAATTAAAATTTAGAATTTAGTAGGAAAGGGTCCAGCTTTAAACAGTGGGTTATAATTCAGTAAAATAAAGAGAGCATTCATTGTTTCTGGATTGTCTTCAAATCTGGAAGTAATCAAACACACTTTGTATTTGAATCTCAATAAAATTGAAGTAAAAACAATCTCACTTAGAAAGCATGTTTTATTTAACAAAGCCCCATAACTTGCAAACAAATCAAGCAAAACTTTTCTGAGTGAGTATTTGCTCAAACCTGTATTTGTTATAATCCTCTCACACCTCACATCACTGCATAGCCCACAGGTACTCTCTTACATGCTTTGCATTTTTTGCGGTTATTTTGTTGTCAGTGGGGTCATCAGTAACTCAGGAGGAAAGGTTATTGTGAAGAAGATGGCAGGACAGGCCAGCTACAAGGGCAGCTTGGCCAACAGTGTCCGATCTCTGTCCTTACCCACCTGGAGAGAGTCTTTTTCAGTCTCAGGTAGGTTTATTCTGTTGGAAAACAAGTGACAATGTTGACTGTTAAACATGCATTTTAAATTGTTTCATTTCATATCTTTGCTTGGATGTTTCAGTGGGTAAACCAAAGAAAGGGGTGATCTATCCATCCACTCTGGACTATGCCACCCCGAAGCAAACCACTGTGAAAACAGGTAAGCGTTTTTTAAAGTTACATATGACTTAAATTGGAATGATGATTAGACAAAGATTAAACTCTCCCTGTGTGTGTGTGTGTGTGTGTGTGTGTGTGTGTGTGTGTGCGTGCGTGCGTGCGTGCGTGCGTGCGTGTGTGAAACAAGTGGAATGGAAATATTGTTAAAGAAACAAAAGGCTTGAAAATATGTCTTTTATTCTCAACTTTTCCTCTTAATCTTATTTCTCTTTGCTCTTCGGTTATCTGATTTTGGCTGTGTGTCTCTTGTCATGTAATGGTAATTATGAAACGCTGTGTTTCAGAATGAACTTCAAAAGTCTTAACCAAAGCTCACAGCGTGAGGATAATCAACATGTATTATGGCTGTTTCTTAATAGATTACTTACGGGGCAATTATATATTATATGTGGAAGAATTTGTTGATTATTTTTGAAGTCATTATCTGTGCCTTTCAGAATAAGATATTTGGGTACACCTTCTTTAGACATAGAGGAAGAATCTGACATTGTAAAACGATTGAGGCGGTTTCCCGGACAAGGTTTAGATTAATACAGGACTAGGCTTTAGTTATATTATGACATAAACATAGTTTTTACAAATATACATTACACAAAACAATACAGTTGTGCATCTTGAGACAAAACAATGGCATTGATATATGTTCAAATTTTTTAATTAAGGCAGCTCAAACAGGCATTTTAGTCTGGGACTAAGATCAAAATACGCATTTGGTAGGAATTTGGTAGGAAGTGGCCCAGCTTTAAACAGTTTGTTATTTATTATCCAGTAAAATAAAGACAGCGTGCATTGTTTTTGGATTGTCTGCAGATGTGTTAGTCTTTATCTGGAAGTAATCAAACACACTTTGTATTTGAATCTCAATAAAATTGTAAAAACAATCTTACTTAAAGAGCATGTTTTATTTAACAAAGCCCCATAGCCTTTGATTCTGTTGCTATCCATTTCATTGTTTATCCAGGTGCTTAGATTTGAGAATAAGTTTTATTTCAAAGGGCATTGTGTGACCCAAACACACCACAAAGCTGTAGCCAACACCTTTAGCACTGCAGACAGGGGATAGATCTCCAATGTCTCTGAGGATACCTGACTTCGGACCACTAGAGCAGTTGTTTTCAATTTTGTCCTAGGGGACCCACTGCTCTGCACATTTTGCATGTCTCCCTAATCTAACACACCTGATTTAGATCATCAGCTCATTAAGGGAGAGATCCATGAACAAAACTGGGTATGTCAGTTAAGGGAGACATACAAAATATGCAGAGCTGTGGGTCCCCTAGGACAAGACAACCACTGCACTAGAGCAGCAGGCTTGGCGTGAGCAGACTCTGGTTTGGCAGGCATGATGTGAGCAGGCTGTGGCATAGCAGGCATGACATGAGCAGGCTTTGGTATAGCAGGCATGATGTGAGCAGGCTGTGGCATAGCAGGCATGACGTGAGCAGGCTGTGGCATAGCAGGCATGACGTGAGCAGGCTGTGGCCTAGCATGGCATGACATGAGCAGGCTTTGGTATAGCAGGCATGATGTGAGCAGGCTGTGGCATAGCAGGCATGACGTGAGCAGGCTGTGGCATAGCAGGCATGACGTGAGCAGGCTGTGGCCTAGCATGGCATGACATGAGCAGGCTGTGGCATAGCTGGCATAATGTGAGCAGGCTGTGGCATATCAGGCATGACGTGAGCAGGCTGTGGCATAGCAGGCATGATGTGAGCAGGCTCTGGCATAGCTGGCATAATGTGAGCAGGCTGTGGCATATCAGGCATGACGTGAGCAGGCTGTGGCATAGCAGGCATGATGTGAGCAGGCTGTGGCAAGGCAGGCTTGATGTGAGTAGGCTGTGGTATAGCAGGCATGACATGAGCAGGCTTTGGTATAGCAGGCATGATGTGAGCAGGATGTGGCATATCAGGCATGACGTGAGCAGGCTCTGGCATTTCAGGCATGATGTGAGCAGGATGTGGCATATCAGGCATGATGTGAGCAGGCTGTGGCAAGACTGGCTTGACATCAGTAGGCTGTGGTATAGCAGGCATGACGTGAGCAGTCTCTGGCTTGAAAGATTTGGCATCAACTTGTATGGCAGCATGAAAAACTGCACCCACAAAATCCACCAATGAAGTGTCACAATCCACTCTGGTTTGGCAGGAATAACGATAGCAGGCTGGGGCATAGCAGGCATGACGTGAGCAGGCTGTGGCATAACAGGCATGACGTGAGCAGGCTTAAGTATAGCAGGCATGATGTGAGCAGGCTGTGGCATAGCAGGCATGACGTGAGTAGGCTGTGGTATAGCAGGCATGGCGTGAACAGGCTTTGGTATAGCAGGCATGACGTGAACAGTCTCTGGCTTGAAAGACTTGGCATCAACGTGTATGGCAGCATGAAAAACTGCACCCACAAATTCCACCAATGAAGAGTCACAATCCAAAGGGACAGAAACAAATACAGCGCAACTACTACATACATTCAATAAAACGAACAAGAAGAAGGGATATATATATAAGGACAGAGGACCAATGGGAACATGACACATAGTACAAGGGAGCCAATCAGAACAAGACACATGAAACAAGAGACATCATGGCCAGACATTAGTGTTGTATTTCAGTAGTCTGTACTGATACCAGTAAAACCGTACGGTTCTCGGTACCAATTTCAGTACCAAAGCAAAACACAAAAACATGCTAATTAAACACAATTTTATAAATAAAGTTAAAGGTCAATATAAAATAATAACATAAAAGCATTGCCATTCTGTATTTACTTTACATTTATACATCAAGTCTAAAATGAATTTGTTGCTGAAAGGTTTCTGATGAACATCATCCTCTGATGCTGTAAAAGACAACTGATTGAACATAGTTGGATATAAAGCATTTGATGACTGGCACTAAATAACTGGTTTTAACGAACAAAACTGAGCTATTATGATACATTTACAAAAGACTACGTAAGCAATAAGGTACGAGAGGCTGTGCTGTATCGTGAATAAGTAACGACTGAAGGGCGTTGTTAGGCACGACGCGGAGCGGAAGCAGTCATAGCCGTGTTTTATCGTGAATAAAGCACACCTATTGACCAATCAGAATCAAGGATTCAACCGTTTTATAAGAATATTTTTATTACAACAGTTAGGCTACATATTTGTCAGCATGGCACATTCAAGTACACAATGACACTAGACTAAAATTAAATTTAATGTAGATTTTGCCAAAATTGAGCCAACATTCAGTACGAGTAAAATACTTAAGTACTTTTAAATTGGGTTACTTTAAGACTTTTACTCAAGTGTTATTTAAATTGGTGACTTGTAACTTGTAGTGGAGTAATTTTTACGGTTAGGTATATGTACTTTTACTCAAGTATGGCTTTCAGCTACTCTTTACACCTCTGATGTGTTGTGCTTCGCCCTGCTACTCTTTGAATCTGATGTCTTCATCCAAGCTGGGATGTCAGCTAAGCAGGCTGTAATATGAGCTGTTATGGTGGGATCATCTGAGTGAAATGAGAAGAATATCTGGGTGTCATCCGCATAGCATTGGTAGGGTGGTGCATAAGTACATTTTGAAGGGCATGTGTATATTCATCTATCCATTTTTCTAAAGCACCAGGAGACTACACAGAACCCAGCTTAACCACAACAACCACAGCTCCTCCCACAACCACAACAGTGACAATTCCCACCACTACCACCACCACCACAGCCCGGCCCACCACAACATCAGCCAAGCCACGAGCCACTCTTCATAAGGTTCGGGAAGCAGGGAGCTAAAGGATGATTTTTTGTTTAATGGGTTGTGTTGCCTGAACTTCCAGAGTTTTTTAAATGGCAACAGTAATTTCAGAGCTTTGATTCTGGGTCAGTACCACAGCATTAAATGGAGATAGGGCTGCATAAATTAACAGGTTCCTGCTCGTTCTTATTTTCTTTATCCCTAAAACAAATCTGTCTCTGATCCAGGGAGCAGTCATCCATATTTCAGCGCTTTAGCACGTAAGTTCAGAGGTTCACTTCTGTTTTTGGGTGTTTCTAACAGTCTGGTGTGATGGATTATTACTAAGGTTATCTTACGCTTCTACTCTATTCTTTTTTAAAGTTTCTGTCACTTTTGGGTTCTTTAAAGGGGCCATGGCATGAAAATCTGACTTTTTCCATGTTTAAGTGCTATGATTGGGTCCCCAGTGCTTCTATCAACCTAGAAAATGTGAAAAAAGATCAACCCAGTAACTTAGTTTTGGTAAACCATTCTCTACAAGCACATGAAAAAATAGGTCGTTGAAATTTGGCTCTCCTTATGATGTCATAAGGAGCTCTTATTATAATAATACCACCCCTTAATCTGCACTATCCAACCACAGCACTGCCAATTAGTGCAGAGAAAAAGAGAGAGAGAAAATAATTCACAGCACAATTGAGTTTCAATTGCAACAAAAGCTGATTTGCATTTAAAGGGACACACCCAAAACGTCACATTTTTGCACACACCTACAAAGTGGCAATTTTAACATGCTATAATAAATCATCTGTGGGGTATTTTAAGCTAAAACTTCACATATGGGGGACACCAAATATTTATTTGACATCTTAAAAAAGTATTGTGCCGTGGCCCCTTTACGTTTCCTTTCCTTTTAATAAAATTAATGTAAAATTTTAAGTTTAAAATAATATAAACAATGAAATGAGAAAATCTCTAAATCAACTCTCTATCAACAGATATTATCTCAATATTAATTCAATAGGTGCTCTTTATCAGCTTTATATCCTGTCTATATATTACCTTTATGTCCTTTTATATGTACTATATCTTCTTAATATCAACTGTTTATCAGCTCTTTGTCTGCTCTATATAAACTTTATCTTAATATTTCCCCAATCTGCTCTATTTGAGCTCGATATATTTCCAGTTTATCCCAGCTTTATGTTTGCTCTATATCAGCTCTATTCTCTGTTCACAATCTTAATGTTGTATCTAAACACTGGCTGTAGGACAGTCACAGAGCGCCCAAGGAAAAGGTCCCATGCAAGGTACGTCCTGCTTTTACACTGTTTGTACTGCTTACTTTCTCTATCGGTAACTCTAACCATGACAACATCTGTCTAAAGCGTTTAGAAGCGGCTCCATCAATAGATTCGTACCCCGAACAAACTCAGGTAAACCACAGTTTCTGTGTACTTTAAGTGTTTGTCTGTGTATCTGTTTAAATGAGAAAATGATAGAATTTGGGTAGATGGATTTGGATTTCTGAGAAGCACAGAATAGATGCATTCTTATATGAGAACATAAGTGGACTATTAGTAACTTGAAATCACAGTTAGCACAACTTAATGTTGTAATTTTGCTCTATCCATCAGGATATTTTTCTTTTACTTCAATACATTCGGAAGCATAAAATCATACTTTTTATTCAACAACAGTTCACATTTCATATATTTTAATACTTAATAAGTTAAATAAAAATCAAATTTTACTCAAATTAAAGTTTATATAAAAGTAAAAGCTTACATAAAATAATTCTAGATTTTATTGAAATAATAAACATAGGTTCAGGAGGAGGATCGAGCTGAGCCTTGGGTTCGAGCTCCGACATCAAGTTTGTTTACCATTATTTATTAAAGTCACCATGAAACGGAAGTAGCGATTGCCTTATTTTCCCTGTGGTGACGTATATCCGAATGAAACGGCTTTTGAGATGAAATAAGGCAGGGCTGGATTTGAATTTGTCCATTGAGATCTGATTGGATCGTTTGAAGTTGGGTCGTGTTGCTAATTGCTAATTGCTGCGATCCTCTCCCGGACCCCGCCCACCTGCCATACTTTTGACTGGAAGTAAAGAGAGATCGTTTTGAGGAGGGGAGGAGATTTACATTTTTGATTAAAGATTATGAGCACACACGAATTTTAAAAAAATAATGAAGCTCACAGATAAGTCATTTGTTAATAACCCCACAATATTAAAAAAATATATATAGTTTTTCATTTCAATTTCATTGCGACTTTAAGAGATGAACTAGTGAAATTTCCCACTGTAGGGAAAAAACTGATTTTTATTGATGTTTATAGGTCTATGTGGTGTTTTTAATATGTTTTAAGACTAGCCATGTGCAAATTCATCATTCAACACAATCAGAGCCGATCCTGGCCTTCTGGGGGCCCTAAGCAACTTTGTGAGGGGGCCCTGTCATCGCGTTCATAAAAAACATTCACTGTCTCTGCTTAAATGTAGCTATAAACAAAATGTTAACTAAAACACAAATCTTATAGCTGTATGTTTTTGCCACATGTACATTACTGTGACTATCAACAGAATACTTCCTAATTATAACATTGACACATGTTTTCTGAAAAGCCCTTAATCTGTTACATTAGTACTTAGAAAACAAGGTCTACTGCCAAATATATTCTTTTTTAAGAGATGTAGATTATCAGGGAAATTTAAAATTAAATTAAAATGAATTAAATAAAACCAAAATAGCTGTCAGATAAACTATAACAAATAACTCAACAGATTTATTTAAATCATTCTCTAAATATGCAAACATTAGACCTAATGTGCATTGTTTTAAAATGCTAACAGGAGTCACACGACATCTTGCATGAATAAACAGGGGCGTCATGCACCAATTTTTTTAAGGGGGCACAGTGTCAACAGCTCACAGAAATTTGTGCATACACAGACATCAAACGAAATATTATAGAGCTTTTAGTCTTTTCCATGGCACTTACATTTCTAACAATCTGAAAACCCCTGCATACATGCAAAAAACTCCAAAATAAGAGTGATGACTAACTTTAATATCAAATACTATTCAATCGGAATAATGACACATTTGCATCATATTTACATCTGTAACGGCATGTTTTATTTAAGTCTTAATGGCTTGTTTAATTGTGTCATTAATGCATTTTGCACAACAACTACATTATCATATAAAATTAATGTAATTTTAAATCCATAAAGTATATAAACAACTAAAATAACATAAGCTATAGCCACGTGATTAATTTTGATGTTCAATAATGATTTTAAAAAATATGTTTAGATAAAATTAATAAAGGAACAGATTTTTGCATTAAATTTTACCTCATGTGAGCATGTGAGATTCCGTGCCCGCGTTAACTCTGGCGAACTTTGGCGTTGTGCCAAGAAGATGAATCTCTACTTATATAACGTTGAGACGGTCACATTTAAAACCACACATTTTCTACACAGAGGAGGTTAACTGAACATTACCGTACTGGGGTTTGGAAATTTTGTGAGCGTTTCTAACACGTTTTAATGCCAAATGCAGCAGCAAGCCAGCAACAGCAGAGAGCTCGTGAGCGCGCCCAGACGCTGATGACGTCTGCGACTGCGCTGACTGCAGCGCCAGCTGCCGCCAGAATAAAAGTAATGTAACATGATCAAAACACTATCAAAACGGCGAAAATCTCCGAAAAGTGACAAGGATGCAGCACAGAATGTATAATATTGTGCATATTAAACAGATTAAAAGTCAAATAACAGATTAATTGACGCTTATTTGATTTTGAGGTTGGATGCAAAATCCATTGGCTCCAAAAACCAATCGGGCAGGTGCCCCCTCAGTTTGAATGGGCATGACGCCTCTGTGAATAAATGTGTATTTTTTAACATGTATGAAAGATTTTGATTTTTGTGCAAGCATTTCTAACAAAACACATGGACTAAAACTGAATCTAGGGATTTGGACTGCAGTGTTTGTTGTAAATCCATTGCATGGTTATTCAAGACTAAATAGGAATTTTGTGTTCTTAATCTTTTACTTCACCTTCATGGCGCTTGTCTTTCCTGCTTCGGGCGGATAGCTTTAATATCCGAATGAAGACGCATGTTGATATGTGCGTCAACCGCATACAGAGCTGCATAGATGGACTGACAACTGTAATTAAAGTATCGTGAGATCAGACTGCTTGTTATAATTTCGAATGGCTCCCGCGGCACAATGTCACTCCCCAGCTGGAGTGTGCAGTGCTGCATGAAGTTAAGAACAAGCAGGGGCGTAGCACAAGGTCTCGGGCCCTATGCATAGGCAGTCCTGAGGCCCCCCCCCCCATTTTTCCTTTTTAGTTTTCTAATCACTACATGAACAAAATGTATGATAACCAAACAAGACTTGTTTCAGTCATATTTTATTTTGCTGAATGAACAAGACATTACATTTTTACATTACTTAGAACATTTATTTGTATTATGTTTTATTACTTTAAGGCATAAATTAAATCTTAAATATGCCATTTTAGTTTTGTACATTTACAAAAAGCTCCAGTCATAAAAGACAAACAAATCTTGTGTCACTAGTCATTTTTATTTGGAGAAAAAAAGGATAATGAAACAAATGCTATTGCTTACATGCTATAGCTTCCTCAAATGTATAGCTTATACTGAAGTTTATTCCTAAGTAAATGCCCACTGGCGTTTATAATATAATGTTGACCTGATATGTACCAAGCTACCCATGACACTGATTAGCCTATTATTGCTAATTTTAGATATTATAGCCTATTCATTTAAAAATAAACATGTTTCAAATTAGGCTAATATAACGGAGTTTTGTATGCAAACAGCATTAATACACAGTTTATTTATTTAGCCTTTCACCTCAAATTGGATGTAGTCTATTACCAAATTATCATCTGAAAGTGTATGTTCTGCTTTATCAATGGTTTGTCTTAGTTAATTTTTAGCACTAACAATCCCGGGGATATTCAAACAGTTTAGCACGATAGATTTTGTGTTCTAGTTTGTGCTCACCTTTCTTTGAAAAGAAGTCAGTCACAAATAATTCCCCATCGTTTTTTGTTTCCTTTTCATGTCTTTGATTCTTTTTTGGTGGCCTGATTTAGCTTTTTTTGAGAAAGACATTTCAATCACACCGCAGAAGTTTACGCTCCGCCAGACCCTCAACTTTTGTTTCATAAAAAAATGCGCGTGCAGATGGACTAAACCATTTGGCGCATTAGCAAGGGGTGGGACCGTGAGACTTTAGATAGTTTTTACTTATACAAAATGTAGTCAGTAAAACAGTTATTTATCCAGTACACTTTACATTTCATATGACTTTATTATGAAATTTAATTAGGAAATGAAAAAATCCAGGTAAAATAAAATATATATTTCAGACTTTTCAAGGGCTCTCTCTTCCCTTGGGGCCCTGGTAATCAGTACTGGTTTTACCTGCAGTCCAACGCCCCTGAGAACAAGGGGGCCCCCTAGTGGTGCGGGGCACTACACAGCTCGAGTTGCCTGCGTGTAGGGCAGATCGGCTCTGAACACCATTGCTGAGTATTTTCTCATAAAATTGGAGACAGTCTGATTACTGTGGTTTACAATCGCTTTGGTCTCCAAAGTCCTGTACCCAACATTTTATATATGCTGTTTAATATGCTCAAAGATGAGTTTTAAATAATAAACTGATTGGCTACATTGAGACTTTAAGTATTAAAGGTAAAAAAAAGTTTTTAATTAAATGTAGTCGAGTAAAAAGTACAGTATTGTGCATCGTAATGTAGTGAAGTAAAAGTTTGTCAGACAAAAACACTCTGATACAGATACTTTACTTGAGTAAAGTAATAATAGTTAAGTACTATACAACTGTGTTCTTAAAGATATTTTCTGTGAATTCATTTTGAAGGCATTTTTGATTTTTGCCAAACATGGTATGAAGCTCCCGACACATTATTAACTCTTTCCATGCCAGCGGTTTTTTTTTAAGTTGCCAGCTAGCAACAGCATTTTTATGATTTTCACAAAAGTTTAATGCTTTACAGAAAATGCTCGTTTTTAAATATATAAACATACAATATATAAAATGAAAGAACAGACCCATCCATCCTACCTTTATTTGTTCTCTTTTTATCACCTCTCAAATATGGTTTCTTTAAAAAGACCAAATTTTAAACAAAAAGTTGAGATAATTGCGTTTTGTGAAGGACTTTTGATAGAGATCCGATTCAGAGCGATGATCAAAACAAATACAGAGTTTGAACTGTTTGACATAAGGGCTTGCTTCCGGGTTTTATAATTTGGGTAAGAGCGGCATCTGGTGGATAATTAAGGAAACATGGAATGCTGGAAAAACTTGTCATTGGCAGGGAAGCGTTTTCTCGTAACTGACAAGTTAACTCATCAATTCTTGTCAATGGCGGGGAAAGAGTTAACTGAATCCTCATCTCACCAAAGTTTTGTTTGGTTTTTGAGTTTTATTAAATTGAGTTTTGCTGTGTGCTTGTGTCCTGAGCTAAATAAGTTGTGTCAAAACACAGGTGTACAGAGAGCAGAAACAAACGTTGCGGTGCGCAGACAGCCACCGGTTTCTTCTGGTGCAGGTGAACATCATTCGTTTATTCAGTTGAAACAGTCGCACTGCAGACATTAACTTTAGGTTTCTTCTCTCTCTCGTTCTCATCATTGTGCAGCTTACAGTCGTGTGCAGACACCACAGCATACTAATCCCAGTAAGTATCTGTCATGTATTTTGACTGAATGGTTACCCGTAGCTGTCGACGTCATATATGAGGAAGCACTTCGCATGTTCCAGTAGCCTCGTGTGTGTCGTCTCATTCTTTAAAGTATGTAAAAATACATAACAGTATCTACAGATGACGCCTGTCTGCGTGTGTGCTGATGATACGATGTCTTCTCTTCTCTTATGAAGATTAACCATGGTATTACTACAGTCAATACCATACAAACATGGTTACTTACTATATTCAAACCATGCTTACCACAAAATAACCATGGTTGTGCTACAAAAGCCATGATTAAATTATGATTGCTATAGTGAACAAAGGTATTTTTAAAGCACATCTCACAATTTGCATTGTTGCAAAGTAGCTTAGTACACGATGTGACTACAGAAGAGTCAAGTTTTAAATAGAAAAAATATTGAAACTCTTTGGTTATTTTTGAGCGCGATGCTAATGGTCTAATCAGATTCAATGGATTTTGCTAAGCTATGCTAAAAGTAGTACCACCAGACCCGGAGATCAGCTGAATGGATTCCAAAATGGTAAAAATCAATTGTTTAACTCTAGGGGAGCTGGAAAATGAGCATATTTTTAAAAAAAAGTGGAGTGTCCCTTTAATTTACCAATTCTACCTTGCGGAACCTGCAACGAAATTCACATACACAGAATGATATTTATTTAGACTTATGTATATTTTTACGCATCAATGCTGAATATTTTATCATAAAAAATATTATACTACACAGCACTTATGGTGAATTGTGTATAAGTATATATATATATATATATATATATATATATATATATGTCTAAAAACATTTATATATATATATATATATATATATATATATATATATATATATATATATATATATATATATATATATATATATATATATATATATATTACAGTTAGATACTTATTAAATACTTATATAATAATGATGTTAATATTTAATCATTAATTATTTGATATATTTCATTGCAATGTTGTGTTTTGGTGTAAGATCAATTTCTCTTCAGTGACCTGAATCCAAACTGCATGTTTCTTTTATTTTTACTTTTTAAGATATGGGTGACCTTGAATGCATGGAAACAGTCCTCTGCGTGACCGGGTTACTTTTCTTCATGTCATGAACTTTAGTGGCGAGGCTTCATTATATTCATGTAATTTTCAAATTTTATCTGCTATAAATTTTTAAACCCTCATTCATTCGTGCAATGGAATTGCCCCCATCAGAGCGCTGTCATTGATTTACTTATCAACCAGCTAGATCGACACTAAACTGTTCTTGCGTAGCCAGACCTTTAGACTGATGCAGAAGGTCTTGACTCCATAGCAGCTTTCATTGAGTTCATGATCAGGATGTTGCAAAGTTCTTTGTTAACATCAGAAACCATTGCCTGTGGAAAACAGTACGCATGGGTAGCCCTGCTTCCTTTATACCAAAAAAGTAATTTCATGAGATAAGTTGTGTCAAAACACAGGTGTACAGAGAGCAGAAACAAACGTTGTGGTGCACAGACAGCCTCAGGTGTCTTTTGGTTCAGGTGAACGTCATTTGTTTATTCAGTTGAAACAGTTGCACTGCAGACATTAATTTAGGTTTCTTCTCTCTCTCTTTCCCATCATTGTGCAGTTTACAGTCGTGTGCAGACACCACAGCATACGGCACAGTCTAATCCCGGTAAGTATCTACAGATGACGCCTGTCTGTGTGCTGATGATACATACTGTACAGTATAAACTATACACCTGATCCACCATCTATGTAGGCATCTAGAGTCAAAGCTAGAACTGAATGGATTTAAAAGATCAATATTATGTGTTGTGTGAGTCTCCTTTGAGAAGACCAGCATTGCAGTATGTATAGTACAGTATTTTGTGTTGTGCAGTGATAGCTTGCTGGTTTCTCAACCTTCTTCTCTTATGACCATGGTTTTACTACAGTCAATACCATAGAAACATGGTTATTATATTTAAACTATGCTTACCACAAAATAACTGTGGTTGTGCTACAAAAGCCATGATTAAACTATGATTGCTCTAGTGAAACTATGGTTTTGCCAATAGTAATCATTATGCCATAACATCATAGTTGCTACAAAAAAAGATACAATTTTGTAAAGTCATCAACAACCTTATTTGATTAACCAGCACTTTTTTATTCAAAGATATTTTTTAAAGCACTTCTCACAATTTTGCATTATTTGCATTAATGGTCCTTATTTGTCAAATGAGCATACGACAGAAAACTTTGCGTACCGTTGTTTCAACTTAAGACTTTATCAATATGGACAGGAGCGGTGGTGGCTACGATCAAATCTCACGTCAGGTTTCACTTTGTGTACACAAGTTTTGAGTAAGGATTAGGTTGTGTGCTTTACCTGTTTGATATACTATCTGAAAAGAAATAACGAAAAAGTGAGAAATAGTGTTTCCCCTGATGATTTATGTAAGAGACTGTTGTTTCAGACTTGTCTGACCAGACAAGCACATGGTGGCTCCTCAGGGCTGGGAGAAAGTGCTTTAGCGCTCTGAACACTGCTAAGAACTCCAGCGAGTTTAAGTACCATGACTGGTGGTGGCTGCTCCACAAGCACTGGGCTGACAGCCTTCCATAACCGACCCCCAGCCTGAGAGAGAAGCATCTGTCGTTAACGTCATGCGCCAACAGACTGCACCTAACTTCGGACCATGCAACAGAAACACAACATCTTTCCATATTCGTAGGGCATGTAGACTTTACCGCGTAATACTGAACATGCTAAAAGGGTTGCCCCTTGGGGAAAAAGTCTTAGTTTTGAGCCCCACTGCAGGGGTCACATGTGCAAAAGGTGTGTGATTGACCTAGCCTCATTTTGTTCACTTCTGTGAAAATGGAAGTGACACGAGCAGGAGGCATCCGTGCTTGTTCACTTCCTGCTCTAAAATTAGGGACTGCTCTGACCATATAGTTGTACTCAGCAACCCTTCGAATCTGGGGGGAACTGAGTGAACTGAATCCTGTAGCCGAACCTTATTGTGCATAACCCCTATTATGTTTTCCCACCCTGTCATAAATGTTTTCAAGGGAAGCAACCCTTGGAGAAATCCCGCACTTCCCCGGAGGGCAAGGCCCCTTTTACAGCCCTGTAGCACTCTCATCAGGGCTGCTTTTTAAACCTCTTTTCAGCTTAAATGACTGCCCTCAGATTGGGTTTCTTTTGAGGTTTTACAGCACGCCAACCCGACCCCCAGTTTCTGCAACAAGGGGGGGGGGGCACGAGTGCTATCGCTCTCCTTCTGCACCTGTCTATGCAGAGTTTGCGGGTTCGGCCATGATGAGGAAGTGTAAACTCTCTGAGGAAGAAAGGTTCTAAAGGCTGCCACCTTTGGTATTCCTTGGAACCTGAGGATGAAACATGGATATGATATTAGTGTAGAGGCCACTCACTTATAGTGTAAAAGTTACAATAAAAATACAATCAAATGGATGTGTGCGTTTGGTTCAGGTCAAGCCAACTATTGTAGCATAAAAATGTTTAGGCAATGAATTAGGTAAAAGCTTGGTTAAGTAAATGAGTCTTTAGTTTAGACTTAAACTGACGGAGTGTGTCTGAGCAAAGCTGGAAAGGTCATTGCAAAGTTTTCCTAAATCTACCGCCTTTCGAGGATTTTAATATTCAGGGAATTATTAAAAGGCCAGAATTAACCGCAATGTACACAATGAGCATAAAACTGGGCTTATGATCATATTTTTATTTATTTAGTAAACTCTCTATCTGAAGCTTATTTAGTACCTCTGCCAGGCACATACATTCTTAGCTAAATTTCTCCTGGACAAAGTAAACTCTCATCTTTTCATAACCTTTGGAGCAACAGATAAAGCAATGCCCTTGTGGGGTTTTCACAAATCACAATATTAATTATAAACAAATCAAAATTGTATAAGTACCATCAATCTATCTATCGGTCTATCTAAATGTATTAAAAGTAATGTGAACGTTGATCTTTGTGCAACCTTGACTACATAAACCATATTACAAGTAGAAAAGAGTCATGGGCTCAGTGGGTAGCACTGTTGACTCACAGCAAGAAGGTCGCCGGTTCGGGCCCTGGCTAGGTCAGGTGGGCTTTCTGTGTGGAGTGTGCATGTTCTCTCTGTGTCCGTGTGGGTTTACTCTTGGTACTCCTGTTTCCTCCAACAGGCCAAGCACTTGCAGGTTAGGTGAATTAGAGATACCAAATGGCCCCAACCTGTGTATGCATCAACTTGTGTGGATTAACTTGTATATAAATTAAAAAGTGTCCATCATGAATGTAGCCAAATGTTTTAAGACTACAATTCTAACATTTTAAAAATGTAATCAGGGGTCAAGCCCAGAATGGGCGAGACCCCTATTGGGATTGTTAGTTTTCTTATTATTATTATTATCTATTAATCTTCTTCTTCCGCCATTGCGTCTATGGCAGCCCATAGAACCGTATGTAGGAAAGTTATGAAATTTGGCACACTCATAGAGGACATTCGCAATAGTCACCACACCAAATTTGGAAAGTCTATGTCGAACCCAATAGCGCAACCAACAGTCCAAATTTTTACTTACATTTTTGGTTATAACTGCGGATCCGTACGTCATAGAAACGCAATGCTTGTTTCTTCTGATTCCTTGGCTCATGCCGATTCGATTGCACCATATGACGTCATTTCCGTTATGCTAATTATTTCGATATTTTGAATTGTTTGTAAAACCTTTTTTGAACTCGTCCTAGAGCTTTTGTCCAATTTGCGTAAAGAATGGGTGTGTAGCATCTAGAGACATTCATGGCAAAAAGTTATGGAATTCGTGTTGATTCGCTAATCCGTTTCCGTATACTTCGCCAAAGTTAAGCGTATTCACACGACACTTGGTAGTTTTGATGGCAGTCACGACCTGAGGGTGCGTGCCCAGTTTCGTCACAGCGCCACCTATTGTTCATGAGATTTGAAAAATGTCTATTTTTGCTTATAACTACTGCAAACTTGAGTCTAAAATTATTTAAATTATTATTTAAAGTCAAACGATACCAAAAGGTTTTCGGTCTGTCATTTTGGGGGTCGGTCATATTGAATTTTACCTTTTTTTTGTCGGAAAGTTATGAAATTTGGCACACTCAAAGAGGACATTCCAAATAGTCCCCACATCAAATTTGGAGTGTCTATGTCAAACCCAATAGCGCCACCAACAGTCCAAATTTTCACTTACATTTAAATTTTCACTTACATTTTTGGTTATAACTGCTGACCCGTATGTATAATACGTAGCACGAGCACGCTGAAATGGATTTGAGGCTATATCTTCGCAAAGGTTTTGCACATTGATGTGTGTATTGGCAGTGGTTCAGTGGTTAGTGTAAGTTGTCTACAAATCGGAAGTTGGTGGTTCAAACCCCAACTCCACCTGACTAAGTGTTGAGGTGTCCATGAGTGAGACATCTAACCCCAAATGCTCCCGATGAGCTGGATGGCTCTTGTGTGCCTGACACTGTATGAATAGGTGAATGTTTCACAACTTGTAAATGTCATGAACTGAGGGTGTATGGAATGTTTTGTTACAGCACCACCTACAGTAGTTCATCAGTGACATTTTTTGAAAGCCCTTGTAAACTTTTCAGTGCCCCCTAGTGGTTAAGAGTTTTGAGGCTTTATCACCAGATCGCTTTATCGTATGTACACAATCATGACCTGAGGCACCATCTATAGTTTCGGTGCAGTGCCCCCAGTGGTCAAGTCATTTGAGGCTATATCTCAACATTGCTTAATCGTATGTATATCAAATTTGGTGGGTGTCATCACAATCATGACCTGAGGCACCATCTATTGTTTCGGTGCCGTGCTCCCAGTGGTCAAGTCATTTGAGGCTACATCTCAACATTGCTTAATCATATGTATATCAAATTTGGTGGGTGTCATCACAATCATGACCTGAGGCACCATCTATTGTTTTGGTGCAGTGCCCCGTAGTGGTCAAGTAATTTGAGGCTATATCTCAACATTGCTTAATCGTATGTATATCAAATTTGGTGGGTGTCATCACAATCATGACCTGAGGCATCATCTATTGTTTCGGTGCAGTGCCACTTAGTGGTCAAGTCATTTGAGGCCATATCTCCACATCGCTTATTCGTATGTACACCAATTTGGTGGGTTTCATCACATTCATGACCTGAGGTGCCATCTATTGTTTCGGTTCCGTGCTCCCAGTGGTCAAGTCATTTGAGGCTATATCTCAACATTGCTTAATCGTATGTATATCAAATTTGGTGGGTGTCATCACAATCATGACCCGAGGCACCATCTATTGTGTTGGTGCAGTGCCCTCTAGTGGTCAAGTCAGTTGAAGCTATATCTAGGTGTCATCACAAACATGATCTGAGGCAAAACCCATTGTTTCTGCACAGCACTCAAGATTTGAAAAATTGTTTTTTTCCTTAATCTACTGAAAATTTATTAAATCTTAAATCATGACGGTCATCACTGATACTTTATTCTGTGCCCTTTTTAGCTTGACCCCGGCATCGCTGCTTTGCAGCTATATTTGGAGATTTGAGATTGCTTTGAAATTATCTATTTTTTGCTGATCGAATTGTGTTTTTTTTTAAATAACTACCAGCTTGAAAGCTTCTGGGACATACTGTAGTGCTAGTGATGGGAAAATATAGAGTAAAGGTTTTGCTACTACAGGAAAAGTTTTTCAGTGGTTTATTGTAATGCAACAGTAAAGCAAATTAAATGCAAATACAGATTCTCTTTAACCTGAAAGCTAGCCCAAACAAGGCAAGTCAGGTGAGTATTAGTTCCATATAATATCATGGTTCTCAACTCAGACCTGTAAGATTTCTTGCAGTTTAGCTCCAACCTGCATAACACTCACCTGTCTGTATTATTCTAGTAGGAGGAGTTTGACTACCTGCAGCGTAGTGCAGGCTGATGGTTGTATGACATCAAAGTACAGCAAGAGCGATTTGAGTACACACAGCTTTGTATGTTTTCAAATCGCTCTTGTGGTACTTTGACATCATATGGAGGAGCATGGTCTGTGCACCACCGCATGAAGACCAAAAAGAAGACCCTAAAAACCTTGATTAGCTCGTTGAGATGTTTTATTAGGGTTGTAGCTAAAAGCTCTTGAGAAAATTGGATCTTGCAGGCCAGGGTTGACAACCTCGGTACTAGCCCATGGTCATTGGTTTATCTGAAGGGATGTTTCTGAATATGGATGACCCAACTGAAAGTCACTTGGTGAATGTTTGTTCGTGATCGATTGTAAGTATTTTCTCATTCTCTATTCAGCATTTGCAAGAAGAGATTGGACACACCCTGCAAACACACGACCTGATTTGTTGTCTGGGACCAGGAGACCAACAGGTATCAGAACCATTGTGCAGGTTTCATGATCCAATTCAATAACACACTATAACACTTTTTATTAATGTACAAGGGCTAAATATGATTCCAAAGAGATGTCCATATACATGGTAAAAACCATTACATTAGCTTGTATAATCTAACCCGATGAAATGATCTTACTTTCCGTGTTCAGACAGTAGCCACTCTATGCCAAACATTGGCTATAAATGGGGCAAGGTGACCACAGGTGATTCTACAGGTAAGCTTCTCATTTACTGCAGTGAAGTAAATGGAAAAACATCTCAAATCTACTTAATACACAGAGCGAATGTCATATCAATTTAAGTAGTTACGTTTAGATTGTGTTTAATTATAAAGCAGTACAAATTCTTCTTATAATGGTTAAATAAGTCTGTCCATCTGATAACATTAGCTTGTGATCGGTTGGCTTCTTTGCTAACACATGCACGCATAGTGATTCTTTCCATAATGCAATAGGCTCTACTAACTGCTTTGTCCTGCAGCACATGACTCAAGGCCTGATAACACAGAATCTGAACCCTGGCTAAATCACTTTGGACAGTACTGTAAGTATAATTCAAACAAAAATGCATGCCAAGATGTTCTTGACAATGTAAATTAAGTCAGAGGTGAAAGAGGTGAGACTGGATCAAATAATGTATTATACAGTAGTACTGCATATATGCAGAACAAAAATATGAAATCAAAATTATATCAGAGTAGCTTCATTGTCGAAACAAACATACATGAAACAAATTGTTTTTTGTCCAGAACCAAGGACCTAGCCAAGACAACAGAAGAAGAAAACAAACCTAACTGTAAACGGTGTGATTATATTACCTACATTTAATTCTATGCACATTATAGAAGGTTATACAGGTTTTAAAGTGGCTTTACATGAAGCTGTAAAAAATATTGATTAAATATAGAATTATATACTAGCAGATTATATACTTAACAAAGATGGCAATAAAGGTGTTTATTTAGATGTAAAGGAAAGTTTATGGTGAAGCTTTATCATTTAAATTGGTTTTGAGTAATTTTAGGTCTGATTGTGTAGGAAATTGTAACAGTCAGCCTTATTGGTTGATTATTTAAATGGGGTCAGATTTGACTGTATGAGATTAAAATAGTTTATTGTCTCGGGGGCCCTGGCCCTATCGTTGCTGTTTTTGCACTGGGAAGCATCTAGAGCTACGGAACCCGGAGCCCCAACCTGAGGGCGGTCGGTTGTACCGATTTTCGAGGACCTGTGAAATGTTATCCCATCTGCCACCTAAAAAATCGGCTTTTCATGCCTTTTGTGCCAATTAAGCGATTAACGAAGACGAGGGGCAAGCGGAACTTCAGACGCATTCTCAGGGGGAAGGAAGACTACAGTGCAAATAGGCAGTAAGGGGGGTCTGATGGTGTTTCTTGGATAAAACGAGGAAGAATAGGCAGTCAGGGGGCACTATAGGCTGTCCACGGTACTGAGGAAGACTACTGTGTGAGTAGGTGGTCAGGGGGAGCTTCTGGCAATCCCTGGACTAAATGACTAAGATTATGTGGCCAGGGGGGACCATGGTGCCCCTGCTGGCGTACATACGGCCCCTATCTGGTAAAACAACCACTTTACCTGCGGTTAGGCCGAAATGTCTCAATCACCATAGGTTCTAACAGCATATGGAGGTACACGAAAGGGGTACATTCCGTCGCCCCAGCTATGTGTACAAAGGCAGCTTTTTCCAATGGGAAAATTTTCACAAACTATCCTTACCACTCCCCAGCCCTATAGGGATGCATTCATTATAAACCTGATGCGACAACCTTGAGCCCCCAAACTGTCCTTCTTGGAAAAGGAACCATGGTTCCATGCGTCTGTCGTTAATGTCATGCGGCAACCGACCGTACCCAACCTCTGGCCTTGAGACAGAAACCCAAGATCTTTCCATATTCTTGCAAAAAGCTAGCGAGGACATTAGTAGGTCGCCTTTTACACTTCCTAGCTCCCGCGTCATCCAGCTAGTGACGGTACACCCCACCATTAGTTGAATTTGTTATATACATTCAGATGCACTCACGCCTGGTGGCGTTCTCAGAGCATCACTACGTCAACACAATGTGAGTTCCATTGAAAGGGAAATTAGGATAGAGATGGTTCAAGAAACTGTATAATACTTAATAGTTTAAGAACCAATAAAATGAAATAAAAAAGGGTTAATTTGTCATACATGTCCCTTATGGAAATTAACTTATTAAATTAGTTTTGTTGGGGATTAATTATCATTTGTAATAACCAATGTAAACCAATGGTAAATTTGTAGTCACATTGGTTTAGCTACAAATAAAAATACCAGTGGCATAACAAACCTATGAAAATAAAAAGAGATGCGTGTGAGATTTAATGTTGTGACATCACAGAATGGAAGTTAAGTTCACATTCAAGACATTCCATATCTGTCACTCACTTCAACGTTGTGTTGATGTAGTAATACTATTGGTCCCTATACTAAAGACTAAACCACCTCACAACATACTCAGCCTTGTTGCAACCTTCACAGTGCGACAAGTCTCTTCTTATGCTCAAGGGGTGAAAGGAATGTAGTTAGAAACGTTAGCTACAGCGACCTTTTCTGTTTAAATAAAACTACCAGCTGAGCAGCCATAAAAAATGTGCCGGAGAAGTGCTCTTTTCTCTTACAGAGAAAAGAAAACTATGGAGACCACATCCAACGGAAAGCACCTTGGGCTATGTTTGCTGAGTGTAGTTCCTGGAACTGTGCTGGATCAGAACTAACCTTTTGGTGCCTTGCATACCTTGGCCCACACCACCACTTACACAGTAAAGTTACAGGCAAACCCCTTTGCTTTCGCCACCAGCAGATTGTAATGGGTTAGGTCGGGTTGTGACTGCAACCTTCCGATGGACATATTATTGCAGAAAGCAACTTTTCCATCCATAGATGTTGCTTGCAGCGTGGTGGTGACTCAAACAGCTGAAGCAGTGTTCGTAGCCGTCTGATGGAGTGTGATAACAACTACATCCAGAAATACACCAGCAGTAAGACTTTGAAAAGATGCTTTCTCTGGTGTTCTCGTTTTTGTAAAGAAATTTGCTCTGATTAAGACTGCAAAAGTGCCCATTGGAATTCCCATTTCTGCACAGACAGCACAATAACCACTTCCCAGTTCTTATTGCCATTTTCTGAAAGATCAGACGCTTATTTAGGCTCTCATAAGTAAACCCTTAGGGGCGGTTTCTCGGACAGGGATTACACCAGTCCTAGACTAAAATAAATGTTAGAGCTGTCAAAACTGAAAACAACTTGCACTGACATATCTTTAAATACATCAGTGCCCTTTGTATTGCCTCAAAATGCACACAAGTAATGTTTTTAGTAAGGCATGTTTGCTAAAACTAGTTATATTTCCTAATTAAACTAAGGCCTAGTCTTGGTTTAAACTAATCCCTGTCTGGGAAACCACCCCTTATTAGTGTCATTACATCAACACAACATTGAGTGAGTAAAAAATTGAACTTTGTGGGGAATTTTGCTTGATGAGAAGTAAAATTTACCGAACAAATTACAGAAACTGTCTGGATTCATTTATTTCTATTTGCCAGGGTCCTAAGCGTATATTCTTCAAAAGTACAGGGTATCTCATGTCTGGTTATTGTGTAACTGAAGTATCTCTGAAATAAAGTCTTTCTGGAAAAAAGCTGAATTTTTACCTGATTTCTGTTTTCCAGCTCCTGGGTCAGATGACAGCAAGGCTCTGTTAGAGACAATCCACAACAGAGGTATTCAAAACCACATGCACAATGTTTATGAAAACCCAGAGATCTCATTTCTACATGGCTATATGTTTGAGGAGGTGAAATCAAGTCCAAGGATTGTATTTTGTCACTGTTACATAGCAACTGGGGAAAGTATAGATCAGGATAATAACAAAAATACATATTTGAGGGATACATACAGCATGCCTGTGGATACAATAAAAGCGTGATTGTGCATGTTTCGGTAGCCCCACTGGTAGAACATGGCGCCAGCAATGCCAAAGGGACTGATTTGAAAGGAAATGCACATACTGATAAAATGTATGTCTTGAACACAGTATAAGTGTAAGGAAATATACACTAGTTCAAAGGTTAAGGGTCTCTGAAATGTTTCTCATAATCTTGAAAATCTTTGTAGTTTAAATTATTAAATTAAGAGAAAAACGTAAGTGTTCCAACATATACATATTTCATTTCTTTCATCATATAAAATCATATGAAAGTTTTAAAAATGGGTGAATTGGACTGAATAATGAAGAAAAGGCAGTCAAGAATAGATGTAAGAATAGAACTTATTCGATACAGTTTTAAAAAAATAATCGCAGGTTGAGACCTCAACTGCTTGATAAAATGACAAGAGTGGTTTGGCAAATTCTCGAAAAAGCATGACTACACTGAAGATGATACAATATAATATTGAAATATTTTTATTTTTTGTTACAACATAATTCATTTAATTACATTTGTGCTATTGTATAATTTTGATGAGATTATTATTATTAAGTGACCCAACACTTTTGAACTGCAGTGTAAAGTTCTGTTAATTTATTGTTGCAGCACAGGCATGTTTCTAAAATCTTTGCCAGACATTCACACACACAAACACCCTATAAACCAAACAGGCTCATATTTTGGATTTATTGCTTCTGTAGTGTATGTCATAATAATTGACATGTTATGGTTTTCACAGAGACTCCTACTGAATCATGGGACCCTGCATTAAACCCATTTGAGTCGGGTGAGGGATCTTTCTGTTTTGGTCTGGAGTGATCATAGACTTGTGTGGCTAGATAGATCAATGTCTATATTACATTTTTACATGCATATATAATCTTAATACATGGTAAACAGTTTTTGCTTGCTGTTTGCTATGGATGGACTCGGGAAGGATACTCTACTCAAGCATTAATTAGCCCAACACTTACACTTTATGTATATACAGTATATATAAACAAGAACCTATAAGTACTTTAATTTTGTTGACATTTGTAAAACAATCCCTATGATCATTTCTAACTCAGCACAACAGTAACCAAATTAGAAATAAGTCAAGTGCATTTGGAGCAGGAAGCTTTACATCCACAATGCACTGCCAATTTAGTTGTAATCTAGTTGTAAGACAAGACTGAGACAACATTGGCATATGAGTGATGTGAAGGTCAAAACTATTCATCCATAGTAGAAAGAACCCTCCGTAGGAAGTTTTGTTCCTAAATGTATTTTATATTAAGTAATGCAGTCCCTGTAGTGGGACTGAGGGGCTTGTAGCTAATAATGGTGATGATCAGGTCTAAGATGAACGTGAGCTGGTCTTGAGCAGTGTTTCTTAGACAGATGATTTGTATCTGTATCTTGTCAGAAATCACAGCTATCAAAACATTAGTCACTCTGCAGGACAGCTTAAACATACAGAGCATTTTTCTCAAGAACAGTGGGCAGATTCAGAGCACAAAGACTCATGACGCACAATACAAACTCTCATTGTTTGTTGCTGCCAAGCAATGTAGCAGCATCTCACAAAATGCGTGATCACAGATGTGTGTTTGTTGGCATTTTTACACCGAACTCAAACATCCAGTCAGTTTTTAGAATCAGATATATTTGTTTTAGAATTGAAAGAAATGATTGCTCTCGTTTTTTCAAGAAGAGATAAACATTTTGCAGATTGCACTAGACTGAGTCATGTAACCCTCTAAGCACAAGTATGTCCCACAGGCTTTAACTAATTTGTAAACTGTACATCTTCCCATCTCCAGGGTTCAGAATTCCAGAGCAGAACACACCAGCCAGAGCTCCCGATATCATCTCTGAAGGAGATCCAAGTAAAATTCCTTTATGTTCTTATAAGACTGTCACAGCTTAATATAATCATAGAGTTTACTTCAAGACTGTCTTTGATCCCTTTCAAATATGTGAAATCAGTCCAATGGTGAGATGATACGTCATAGGCAGGTGACGTAGGAACCAGGAAGCTATAAAAGCGCATCCAAAGAGGGAGACGATATATACATTAGCCAGGTTGGATCCTGCAAGTTTGATTCAGGGGAACGGCAAAATTCATGCAGTATATCAGAGGCCGTGAGGCAGGTCCCTCTTATAGACTTTCTGGCAGCGTTGAAACATTTGCCAAATGTGTTTTAGTAGGTCTTGCAGATTATAGAAAAAGGCTACAATGTTTTGCAGTCAGCCGCCCCGGTTTAACAGCGTGTTATCCACCATAGGGGGCATCGGTCATGCACGGGTAATGGAACACAAAGAAGTATGAAATATGATGTGAGGGTCATCGCGTTATGCTTTGCAATAGATGCATCCCTCACAGGCTGGGGAGCGGATATGGAAGGCCGTTGGGCCCATGACCTAAAGCAGTGTAGCATACATTCCTGGATGTCGGGAATCAGGGAGAAGACATCCTGTCAAGGCAGGAGCCATTCATTTTTTACGATCACTCTGCTCCTGAGAGTTCTGGAGAGGGTCCAACGCAACAGGGTTAGCCTTTTGCTGGTGGCCCTATTTTGGCCGAACTGGATATGGTTCTTGGACTTGGTGTCTCTCCTCGACACTTCACCTTGGGAAAAACCTGTGACGAGAGACCTTCTCTCTATGGCAGGCAGTGCAATTTTTCATCCCCAGCCAAGGTTGTGGAGACCTTTCTTTACCCCAGAGCTCCCTCCACGCAGAAGGCTTATGCCTAAAAGTGGAGAGTCTTCACTTCTTGGTGCAGTGAACAACTGTATGACCCAGTTAACTGCCCGAGTGGTTTAGTTTTGGAGTTTTTGTAGAAACATTTAATGCAGAATTATCTTCTTTTTTGCTTGAATTTGCTCCTGAGATGGTTAAGCCGTTTTTTATCTGAGGTCCATTGTCTTGCAGGCTTTCGGCCAGAAAGGTCTTCCGGCAACCAAACAACTTCTTCACTGATAGTCTTCAGAGCTTATTCTATTCTGGGCAGACTTAAGGGCATGCTGGCTTTAGTTCAGGATGTTTGTTATGCAGCAGGATGGTCCTCTCTGCTCACATTTGTTTGGTTCTATGAGTTAGATGTGGCTGCTACATCTGGGGCCCAGGTGCTTGTCTTATCTGTGCACGATGACTACACAAAGACAGGCACTTAGTAGCATGGTGCTTTGGTACATCGTTCCCATAGTGTAGCTTCGGCGCCATTGCACAAGTTCCCTCGAAAGAGAATGTTTCAGGCTACACATGTTACCATGGTTCCCTGAGAAAGTCTCGCTTCCATACTTCGCCAGATGCGTTTTTATAGCTTTCTTGTTCCTATGTCACTCACCTATGACGTATCAGCTTACCATTGGACTGATTTCACATATGTGCCTCAGACGGAATCAAGCAAAGGACTCCCATAGCATTATCCGGGAACCACGGTTACATATGTATCCTGAGATGTGTTCCTTTGGTCATTTTGTAGATTGTAAAGTTGATGTGGCGTTTCTTATGGATGGCAGCTGGAGCATTGGGAAACGACGCTTTAAGATTCAGAAAGACTTTCTCGTGGAGGTCTCTCAGGTCATGAATGTTGGTGTTGTTGGACCCATGATGGGCATCATTCAGTATGGGTAATAATGTGTCCCTGGCTTAAACAAATATTTTTTCATAAAAAATGTTTTGTACATTTGATAAAAATATTCCTAATTAATATTCTTATAAAACAAATATAACCTTATTAGTAGGTTTGGGAATCGAGAATCGATTGGAACCGGGACTAGCTTTGCGATTTTCCCAGAATCGTTCAAAAGTTTAAATTTCGATTTCTAGTTTCGATTCACAGTCCGCCGACCGGAAAAAGAAACCGCTGAACACCAATGAAGAAGCGTCTGTTTCGTGCATAGGAGGGTGCACGTCGAACGTAATAAAGCACCTCGTTCAATGAGTAGAAATAAATGTGTGCCCCGTCTTTGACGCGCTGCGCTGACCGTCCTCCGCTGCCTCTTCCTCTGTCTATGACCCACAGCTTGGCACCGCAGTGACTGCACTGCAGTCCTTATCAAGTAAGTAAAACAATACATATACAATGAGGGCTCGCTAAATTTCGAAATCCCTGGTAGAAAAAAGAAACGCTAAAACAATGTTAGTCTCTGAAAACAAAAGGACTTATTATTTTTAAATTACTTGAGTTCGCGCTTTTTGCTGAGCACAAGAACAAGTGCGTACTTGTGAAGAGCGGACCCGGGATGCAGAGGAGCGCGCATCTCAGACGTGAACACAAAAGAAATAATGGGTTTAATTATGCTTTCAGTTTCACTTCTTGTTACGTGAGGATAGTAATGACTGACAAGACGACGGCGTACATACTACCTAACAAAATCTGAGAGAATGCAAAAACATTAAAATATTTTTCCTATGATAGCCCGACGGGCAGAGCGAAGATGCATTTTGGTAACCCGACAGGAATTTGCAATAGCCCCGTGACGTCAGGCTAGCGATTTTGCGAGCCCTGAAAATAATGCCTTGCGCCAACATTGAGCTAATAAATTAGCCCATGTATTTTTTCATAGACAATTTACGAGCTAAGAGTGCGAATGTAAGTTAGCCCATCAATGGGAGCACAGTAACATGTTCAAGTACCTGCAGCGGCATCATACACTCATGTGTAAATGTGTTTTCATGAGGTTTTCAAAAATAAATCTCTCTTGAGGAAAGTGTACCCTGTAAAAAAGTTTATAAAATTTAAATTGATGGAGAAGGTCAGACTATTTCCTTCAGAAAGACCATTGGTTAGCTAGCTCATTTAAAATATACTAAAAAAATTTGACCCTGCCTCTTAAAAGAATCGGAATCGAGAATCGATAGGAACCGTAATCGAAACAAGGAATTGGAATCGGAATCGTTCAAATTCAAACGATACCCAACCCTACTAATTAGTATTTATAACTGTAAAGTGTAGCTCTAGTATATTTTATGTATGTTTAGATAGACAATGATACATACAATCAACACATTGACAGCATGTAAAACTTTTGGAGACGTATAAACATTAACATATTTACAATAATTTACTGCTAAATAGGAGTAATAATTTACTTGCTACAGGAGTGTGTCTGAGAACCTGTGAAAGTGTGAGTCTCTTTCACACTTTTGAGTTTATTTAAGGTTATTAAAAGCAATTCAACATATAGAGGGTTTTCACCGACTCGAACCGTCACTTTCTGGGCGGTAACCCGGATGCGCGGCCATTGTGGAGGCACTCTGTGTAAAGAACTGAACGAAGTACAATGGAGTATTGTGCACTTTGGATATTTTAAGTGAATGTAAACATGTTTAAACAACAGAAAATGCGTCCAAGATGCAAAGGCATATAAGAAAGGACTTGGACCACAAGAAAAGGCACGATATTTTGAGAAATTACAACTTATAGGTGGTGCAGATCCCTACAAATTAGCTCCCTCTTCTTGGATCCGTGACGACCCGGCGATTCTTCCTTCAGTTGCGATATAGTAAACTACCTGGTTTCCATGCCGAGCCCTTATGTCAATGTCAGCTTTATTTATACAGCAAATTTAAAATAACCAGTGTCCTACCAAAGTGCTTTACAGTAAAATAAGCACACAGTAAAACAATAAAAGCAATAATGTTTTTACAATTTACTATAAAAAATATTATTATCATTACAATAGAAAATTTGTTATGAGCAATTAAGCACACTGGCATTAAGGCATTGCAGCACAAATTTTAGTTTAGTTTAAGTACATTTTGTGCAAACACTAAAAGTACATATTAAATAATCTTTAAATAAAGCACAACAAGTAGAAGCATACTTGTTTTCTACCTTATGTACTTCAATCATATTTCTAATACATTACTACTCTTTTTCCTGAGCTTTGCCAGCGACAAGCACCGCCTCTGATAATTTCTTGCACTCCTTTTCCTGGTTTTTAGTAACTTTTGGAGGTCGATAATATTCCAAATGTTTTTCTCAAACTTTCCTAATGATACAACCTCAAACACGGCAATAATTAACCATTTTCCTTGACGACGTTCGGGATATACTTCAGTCCCTGTGCTCTGTTGTGATGCGGAGTGCCTCCAATATGGCGACCACCGCTCTGATGATGCGTCGTGAAAACCCTCTATATGCATTAACGTTATAACTTTTGATTTTAAAAGTGTATTATTAGATCCCTTAATGAACATTAAGGTGATCCATGGGTGTTTTGCGCATCGTCGTTCATCGAATTCATCATCTGTGCACTTAGAGGACTTAGAGGAATAATCTATGTGGCGTTTAGTGAATTTGCCAACAAAGTGGTATTTCTGAATAATTTCTGAATAAGCGGAATTATACCCAACATAATACACTCAGAGAACATATATCATTTTTGATGGAGGTGATGTTTAGTGGCTCTTGCATCTGAGCTCCCTAAATACAACCTTATTGTAAAGTCTTAAATAATTAAATTAACTAAATATAATTTCTATTATTTAGTTTGACCTCAGCTGGTGATTAAGAGATGTGCTGAATAAAACGTATAGCTCGCCAACATTCTTTTAAAGCACATTATGTGTAAATCAGCATATGTGCTGTGTCTCTAGAGCACTTAAAAAAAATGATTCAGTCAATTTACTTAATTTTTTAAGGTAAGTGGTCGCAATCAATTTATTTAAGCTACATTTAAACCGGAGTTTTTTTGTTTTGTTTAAATGTAGCTTAAAGAAATTGATTGCGACCACTTACCTTAAAAAAAATGAGTAAATTGATTGAATATTTTTTTTTCAGTGAGAGCTGGTCATAGTTAAGCTCCGTTGTACACTGAAAAAAATGATTCATTCAATTTTCCTAAATTTTTTAAGGTAAGCGGTTGCAATCAATGTATTTAGGCTACTTTTAAACAAAAAAATAAAATAAAATAAAAAACTTTTGTTTAAATGTAGCATAAATAAATTGATTGCAGACACTTACCTTGAAAGTTGGGTGAATTGAATGAATCTTTTTTTTCGGTGTACAAGAGAGGGCAAAACACTACAGCCGCAAACCTACCACAGCGTGACTGTACATGAGAGAACTCATTGTTTTCTCAGAAGTGTTTTAGTTTGAGTTGTGTTACTGGCAGTATTAAATACTTGCCACGTCTTGTGAAATGTTTGCACTGCAGACATTTTGAGTGACTGTTGCACTGCTTTCCCTGCAGATAAATAAAGGATTGGACTCAATAACTCTGATTCCAATCAGTTTAAAAATGCCTTAATGGGCCTAGATACCAATCTTTGGGATTGGTCTTGGACCACACCCAGGTTTTGCTTGTTACCATGTGTTGTTTGTTATTGTTTGCTGTATCATCACTATTCATATCTATGTACCATATGTATGCTTTGAAAAAGCACCAGATTGATGTGTTTCACCTTAAGACGTACAAAATATCCTTACGATGTAATATGAACTTGTTGCAATTGTCAGTAAACACCAGTAATTGTTTTTTTTTTGTCACTTGTGTGAATTGTTTGATCTAGGGATGATGCAGTCACAGAATTCAGCCTGAAACAATTTTCCAACTCCAAAGACCTGAAACCAGCCATCAACAAAATAGTCCAAAAGGGCGGCGTTTCTAATGTAGGTGAGTGAATCACAGTACAGCACTGCAATCAGCACTGATCTTATACAGAGAAAGCACTGAATTGTTCTCAGTTTGTACATATAAGATCTAAATCTGAGCTGAGAACTGCACGAAATGAAAGGCCTTGAATGCCATCTGTGGAGATTTGTGTAAGCTGACCAAATGCCTGAGGTTTATCCAACCTAGATATTAGGTTTTACATTGGTTTTATGGTTTGTGTTATAGATAGAGTCTGTGTGTCGCTCTAATGTAACAGAGGAATTCTGTAAAACAGCAGCTGTCATCTCTAACAGAGCCATGAATAGTAAGATGTCCTGAGGATACAATGTAATCTGTTTGAATGATGTTTAAACAGTATCACAGCCCTTCATGTCCTGTATGTGATTTATGACAAGTCAAGCTCAGAAATCCCTTAGGGAAAACACTGGCCCCACAAAGTATTTGAACGCTCAAGTCACACTTATAAATCCATACATTTTAAAATCGGTGACATTTCTTTGAAAGGAAACACAGTGTTCAAGCAAAACATTTATTGACAAAAATTATAGTGACAGGTTTGAAATACAATAATATACGGTCTGAATGTCTGAACACGAACACAAAATCTACTCCAAGTATGACATTTTGTGTGGAACAAGTAGTTAATATAATGAACGCTAGCTGTGGTTACTGTGGTAAACACTTGACCTTGTACTGCACATCTGCTTATAATCAATTTAACACCAGTTGTTTCAAAGTTATTCCAAAACTGCTTTGAAAAACATTTACAGTAGGGGAGAACCGGGGGAAAATTTATGTGGGACGAAAAGTGATTTTCTCGAGCCCTGATGACATTTGTATCCCAAACTATGACAGCATCTTACGCACATAACCCCTGACAGATCTGACAAATATCGCGTTATTTACTCACCGCTTTCCACGTGTAGATCCAGGAAGGTGCTTTCAATCATGATAAGTGGTCATTTTTTTCTTATAACACATTGTGTTTCTGGTTTCATGTGATAGAGTACTGATCAACCTACATGTTATTTAGTGCTCTAACACATCCTGAAGTTTGACTTCTTTGAGTTTTTCAAAATAAAAGTAAATTGGGTTTAAATGTGAGGAGATCCTGTTGGGACAAAAGTAACACTTGTTACTTTTGTCCCGCTGTTAATACTGTTGTATATGTTGATTAATTGATATTATTCTACTTTGATGCAATTTCATTTACATAGTGTTCAAACTGTTGGTTGCTTTTGAAACATTTGATAAAACTGAAATTTAAAATGAAAATGTAATTTAATTATTTTTTACAAAGATAAATTACAAAATATGTTTGCAGTTACATTGTCGAGGTCATAGGCATGTATATTTAATAAAAACAAGTGTAACACAAAAAAATCTATCTTGTTTTGTTGTGTTACTTTCGTCCCTGCAGGTGGGGTCGAAAGTAACAATTCACTACTTAAGTTTAAAGTATAATTATACTGAAGTCGTTTTAAATTTTTACTAAATTCTACGTGGTATTGAAAGACCACACGTGTGAGTTATTGACCACAGCAAAAATATATCTCTGTCTATAACATTATCTTTTAAAATTAAGTTTGTCTGAAAAATTTTACTTTCGCCCCCGCTTTCCCCTACTTCTTGTAGAAAACTAATATTCAATGATTTTAAGGCATTTTGAAGGGACTAAATGATAATTCACAACATGGACGATAACTATAACCATAGCTTTAAATATTGTTCAAATTAAAGAGAATAGTAGCGCTAACATACAAGGAACATGTTGTTGTGATCAGTTTTTGCGTGAATGTTTTCTGAATGATGAATGATAAACCTTTGACAGCCAAATCTATTTGAATTTAAACTAAGTGCTTGCGTATTTGAACTGGCAGATGACACTGTGGAGAAGTTTGGTGAGGTTCATAAAAACACAGCACTGTATCATAAAACAATCTTATTTCATAGATGGTTTAAAGAAAATAGATATCTGGAAAACAGCTAGGTTTACTCTTGAAATGATTATCATAATTAACAGAGATGAGTTCATTAAAAGCTGTATCAGACTGCTTGAAGTGTAACATAAAATCCCCTCAGGTATCCAGCGCTGTTGCAGTGAAATTGACTACTCAACTTAATTGACTATTATACTACATTGAATACACCGATAGTTAATATGAGAGATTACATAAACTAGATTCACTGTTTAGAGATACGCAGCGTGCTGAGGACATCTGCTGGTTATAGCCGCTGTAAATGCAACAAGAACTGCATATTCAATTACATGTATACAACTGTAAAAGTTGTAGTCCGGGTGTTATATAGTTATCATTATCGTTAAAATATGAACAGCCCTTAATAGTTCACTGCACGGATTACTATTTAACTTGTTAACGTTTAAATTGAAACTGTAAATTAAAATGATGAATTAAAGAAAGCTCTAGCTGTAAATGGATGTACTGTAAATGCAGCATTAATTGCTTTTCAGTAGGAGTGCTTTCAGCTCACTTTTTCTGTTCTGGAAACATTTAAGGAAACCAAGTTATGGCAGGCATTGGACCTCAAACAGTGCTGTAGTCGAATTAGATGTTTGTCTGTTTGTGGGGTAGCAGGCTGAATAAACTGTAGCTGTTTTAAACTGATTCTGCGTCTGTGTGTTTTCATTTAAGGGAAGGCCCTCTCCTACATCAACAAACAGTTCTTCAGTGACGCTAATGGGAACAGAGGTGGAGCGCCAAACGTGGCTGTGGTCCTGGTGGACGGCTGGCCCACTGACAAAGTGGAGGAGGCGTCGCGTCTGGCCAGAGAATCTGGCATTAACATCTTTTTTGTCACCATTGAAGGTCCAGATGAAAATGAAAAACAAAACGTGGTTGAGGCCAACTTTGTCGACAAGGTATGCATGTGATGCTAATAAACCTTATACATTTACATTTAGCCATTTAGTAGATGCTTTAGGTAAACAATAGAAGCAATTATAAAAACATAAGAACAGCAACACATAAGTACACTGGAAATAGTCTCATCAAGTCCAACACAGTATACATAGCCAAGGGTTGGTTAGTCATTTTTATTTTTTAAGAATGTATAGATAAAGAAAAAGGAAAAATAGAGAAACATAGTAAGTCTTATATTAGTAAGTGAGGTGTTGGCGGAAGAGATGGGTTTTTAACCGATTTTTAAAGACAGCTAGAGAGTCAGCAGATTGTGTTGCTACCATCAGATCATTCCACGGTTGTGGAACAGCTCCAGAGAAGGTATGCGTTAATGTTTTTTTCCCTTTTTGAGATGGCACCACAAGCCGTCGCTCGGTGACAGAGCGCAGGGATCGAGAGGGTACATAAGGCTGTATAAGCAAGCGAAGGTAAGGGGGTACTGACCCAGTGGTGGTTTTAAAGGCCAGGAGTAGAGCTTTACATTTGATGCAGTGTAACTTGACAAAGAGAGGAGTGACGTGCGCCCTCTTTGGCTCATTGAAGACCACTCTTGCCGCTGCGTTCTGAATCATCTGTAGGGGTTTGATTCTGCAGGCTGGACGTCCAGTCAGTAGTGCATTGCAGTAGTCCAGCCTGGACAGGACAAGAGCTTGGACTAGGACCTGCGTGGCATGCTCATTTAGGAAAGGTCTAATTTTCCTAATATTGTAGAGGATGAATCTACAAAAGCGAGCGGTGCTGGCAACATGCTCTGTGAAGCTAAGCTGATCATCAATGACCACTCCCAGGTTTTTGGCTGTCCTGGAAGGCGTGATGGTCAATGAACCTAGCTGAAAGGAAAGATTGTGCTGAATTTTTGGTTCAGATTATATGACAAGCCGTTCTGTCTTTGCAAGGTTAAGCTGGAGACAGTGATCCTTAATCCAGACTGAGATGTCCCTCAGGCATGCTGAGATGTGGGCAGAAACCGTGGGATCATCAGGGTTGGAACGACAAGTGGAGTTGAGTGTCGTCCGCATAGCAGTGGTAGGAAAAGCCATGTTTTTGAATGACAGAACCCAGGGATGTCATGTATATCGAAAAGAGCAGCGGTCCAAGCACAGAGCCTTGAGGCACCCCGGTATCGAGACGTTGGGGTTCGGAGACGTCACCTACCTGAGAGGTACGACTTGAACCATAGAAGCTCTGTGTCGGAGACACCCATAGCCATGAGGGTCGACAGGAGGATGTGGTGATTGACCATTTCAAAATCCGCATATAGATCCAGTGAGATCAGCACAGAAGATTTGGAGGCTGCTCTTGCCTGCCTTAGGGCTTCAATGACTGAGAGCAGCACAGTCTCAGTGGAGTGACCGCTTTTGAAACCAGACTGATTGCTATCCAGGAGATTATTTTGTGTAAAAAAAGAGGGAGCTGGTCAAACACCACACATTCAAGAGTCTTGGCAATGAAGGGAAGAATCTAGCATAGCAGGATTGAGTGTAGGTTTCTTCAACCGCGGGGTTATCCGGGTCTCTTTAAATATTGTGGGGAAGAAGAGGTCTGAACATGTGCAAGAAGCAGCGTTTCAGAGAACTGACTGCTGATAGTATTCGTTTTCTTCACAAAGAACGAAGCAAAATCATCTGCTGTTAAGTCAGATGAAGGTGAACAAAGAAAAGTATAGAAGGTCTTAAAGAGAGTGCGAGAGTCAGGTGAGCTGTTGATTTTTGAGTGATAGTATTGGGTCTTGGCAGAAGAGACATCCATGGAGAAGGAGGCAAGAAGAGACTGATAGAGACAGAGGTCAGCAGGATCTTTCGATTTGCGGCACTTACTCTCTGCAGCCCTAAGTCTGAAACAATGCTCACGATAGCCAAGGGGCAGATGGTGTGGGCCAGGCCAGTCCAGATGTCAGAATTTTCATTTCTTTATTATACTTTTTTTAAAAGTTATTTTTATTAGTTGCTATGAAATATAGAAGCTCTTACATATACATGTACAAAACTCTGTGCAGCATGTTTACTAACAACACAAGCAGTGGTACTCTCACATAATATTCATTCTCTTGCTCGTTCATAGACCATCCCCTCAAAGTAATCAGGACAGAAGTGCTCGAATTAAAACACCAGGTGTGACGGAAATGTATCACTCTTGTCCACTTGTGATCTGATCTACTAAAACACATCTTAATATCAGGTGTAAACAGGGCCACACTGTGCGCACAGAGCAATGATAGAACAAGATAAATGATAACATTTTGATGTATGACTCCAGCCTGAGGTCAAATTTCACGGCTTTCCTTTCACTCTGTAGTGCTCATAAAGTTCAGTTCCAAACACATGCCAACATCCACATATGAGCAGTAATATAAAGTCTAACATCACTGTGAGATTTAGTTTTTTATCACAACTAACCACATTTTACAATACAACATTACTGTTGTATAACACAGGGGTTCTCAAATTTTGGGGGGGCCAGGGACTCCGTACAGGAAATATTTTTGAGGGCCCCTTATAATACTTCAGATCTGTTTTATAGTAATAAATACATTTTAACTTGAATCAAACTAATACCACTTATGTAACATATACATTAAAATTTATCTTGAAATATTTTATCAAATCAGCGGTAGCATTAGGGTTCATTGTGCCTTGGTTGAAGAGAGGGGTTTTCTTGAAGTCCCCATACATCATTTATTTATTTATTTTGCTAATACAGCACAATTTTATAATTTATAGCATATTATTTCATGGACCTCCTGGCTATGGATTGCAGAACACCAGTAGTCCCCTGACTTTACTTTGAGAACCCAAGATATAACCAAAGTCCTTTTAGAGAAGTCATGCCGCTCGGCGGCCATGTTTGTAATGCCTCCAGGCAGCTATTTCAGTCATGCAAGACTAAAGTCCTATCTATTTGAATGGGTAAAGACAGATATCTCTTAAATCACAATTAATCAACAATTGGCAAGCACCTCGCACGACTATGTATAGACCCCCTCTCCAGAGAAGTCTTTATACATTAATGATCAGTTCTTTTAACTGGAAGAAGGGACTTTCATTGCCAGATCACCCATATTGAGCATTGCATTATACCCCTATTCATAGTAATAGTTGTTATATCTAATATCTTTTGTATAAAATTAAAGAAATTGTTCACACAAATTTATCTGTGCACCTATAAAAACACATCAGAAATGTTTCTGAACTTAGAGTTGTACAGTTTTACTTTGTGATTAGGGAACAGAGGAAATTGTTATTCTTATTTTTGACCATAGGCTGTGTGCAGGACCAATGGCTTCTACTCCCTCCCTATAGCAAGCTGGTTTGCTTTGCGTAAAGCCGTTCATCCTCTGGTGAAGCGAGTGTGTGACACAGAGCGCCTGGTGTGCAGTAAGACTTGCCTCAATGCCAACGACATCGCTTTCGTCATCGACGGCTCCAGCAGCGTCGGAACCGGAAACTTCCGCACCGTCCTGCAGTTCGTGGCAAACGTCACGCGAGAGTTTGAGATCTCGGACACGGACACACGTGTAGGAGTCGTACAGTACACATACGAACAGAGGTTGGAGTTTGCTTTCGGACAGTACGACAACAAAGCCGAGCTGCTCAACGCTATCAAGCGTATAAACTACTGGAGCGGAGGAACCAGTACAGGAGCGGCTATAACGTACGCTGATGATAAACTCTTCAGCAAATCCAAACCCAACAAACGCAAGATCATGATCGTCATTACAGACGGACGCTCTTATGATGATGTGCGGGCCCCGGCGCTGGCGGTACAGCGTAAAGGTAAGAGCAACAGCTGTCAAAACTCCATTAGATTCAGTAGGTCACGTTCCTGGTTAGCTTCTGGTTGATTTATTTATTAAACTGCTTTTCCAACAGTCAAACATAGCACTAACTCTAATCTTTAAAGTGACTGGGCGCTGATTTCTTGAAAAATATGATGTTAAGCCAGGAACGTGACCGACTTCACCAATGAATCTTATTTCAGAACACTGAAAGTTTGCTCATGAGTTTCTTTACATTCTGTGTCATGAATCAGGTGTGGTTGCCTACTCCATCGGTATAGCCTGGGCCGCACAGGATGAGCTTGAATACATCGCTACTGACCCTGATCGAGAGCACTCTTTCTTTGTGGATGAGTTTGACAACCTCTACAAGTATGTGCCAAAAATAATTCACAACATCTGCCAAGAATTCAACTCCCAGCCACGTAATTGAAGCAGACATAGAGATTTGGATCTGCTGGTATATAATTAAAAATATAATGATTTCGCATTAACAAATCACAATCATCCTAACAGTATTACAGATTTAATAAAGCAGGACGCCTTTCTTTTCATATGAATGCATTAAAAGAAAACAACTCAAGGTCAAGTTTCTTATTATGTCATTTTACAAAAACAATCATTGTTTTTTAAAGCCAGAGTTAGTTTTAGTGGATGGCAGTGGGTATGTTTTCAGTGATTTTGGATTAATGTTTGAGGTCAGAAACTCAATAAACATTTCCTGAGATGTATGTCGAGAGAGACATAGGAAGCAGCAAACACATAACTTATAGATAGACGGTTTTAAGTAGAGGATTATATTTTTTCATTTAATATAACAATAATATAGTAAACTTGGAGCTAATTTTATATGCAGAGCAATGTTTTTGTCAATTAAAAAAATCATTGTCTAATAAATTCATGTGTTCAGTGTCAATATAGGCAATATGTTGTAAACCGTTTCCAGTAATATTAGCTGAATTTTAATTGGCATTGCATGTTAGATGGGACCTTACTGTAAAATACAAAATGTTGGTTAAACACAAATTTGAGTGTTTTGAATAGATGATAAAGTCAATGAATGCAAACATTCACAGAGTTTTGTGTTAACCATTCAAACAGGTGTCAATTACAGACCTTGTGAGTATTTTTGTCAGCTTCTTTATTGATGTTAATGTATATATTACTTCTAAAATTTGCTTGTAAGTTTTTGAAAGACAATCAATATTTTAATGCATTTTTTAATAAAAAATATGATTGAAAACCAGCAAATCTATTGCATTGAATGGAATTGTAAAGTGTCTGAATAAGATTAATGTGAATAAGAGAGTTAATACAGTAAATACACTGTGTTTGACATCTACAGTATCAGTCTAGACAGACAGATAGGTAGAAAGATAGATAGAAATTACTAAGTAGTAAATAATATATATGTATATATATATAAGTACAAAAACACTAATATGTATCTATTTCACTATAGTTTACTACAGTAAATAGAAGTATACAGTATACAATGTCTACAGCAGGGGTCTCCAAAGTTTTTGTGAGCAAATGCTACCACAATGAATAAAACAATCTGAAGGGCTACTTTATTGATATAGTCTACTCAAAAAATTCTCTTTTTTGTTTGTGATTTTATTTAATTTTACTTGTTGATATTGTTTAATATTACCACACATCAAAGAAGCCAAGCTAATAAACATGTTTTGACAAAAATGTGAAAAAATTTATTTATCTCGTTTTGCAACGAAACTCTTCATATATACACACACACATATATATATATATATATATATATATATATATATATATATATATATATATATATATATATATATATATATATATATATATATACATTTTTCGATTAATCGTTTTTTAAAACGTGGTCGATTCAGAATTGATTCTCAAAGAGCAGAATTTTTTTTTCATATTTTTTTCTGCAAACATTGAACGTAAGATTAACGTTAATCAAATTACTAGTCTTCTTCACTAGATGTCACCCTCTTTTTTGCCTTGCGCGATGTAACCAAGGAGCCTGTCATTCTTTCATTCAGTGCTTAAAAAGGGGGTTCTAGGTGCTTCATCGAAGTTGATGCCACCTTCACATAAAAAGTAAGAGGTATGGAAGCATTTTAGATTTCGCAAGCAAGACGACAACGTAAGTGTTGTGGCTTTTAATTTCTTTTTATTAATTACCCACTTGTAAACTCAGGGCTCCAGACTACCTTTTTTCACTAGGAGCACAGTGGCCCCCAACTGAAAATTTTAGGGGCGCAACCAGAAAATTTAGGGGGCACACACCGTAAATCAACATGCTAACCAAATATTCACATTTCTGCTAATTTCCACTGTATTTCTAATAAATACTTTAATGATAGATGCAGAAAGTACAATGTGCTGTTTTCAAATTCAGTGTCACATCAGAAAAAAGGTCAAATTTACTGGTTGCACATGTGCGACTGGATGTAAAATCCAATGGCACACTCTAAAATTTTGGTGGCAAAATGCCACCATTTGGTGGCAGTCTGGAGCCCTGAAACTTTCACTGTTATTTTTTATTAATATAGTATTTGTATTAAATCTATATTCGTTGAGTTGAATCGAGAATAAAAACCGCCCTGAGAATCGGAATCGAAAATTAGATCGAGAATCGAAATCGAATCAATTTGATAGCTTGTGAATCGAAATTGAATCGATCTGGAACATCTGAATCGATACCCAGCCCTAGAGACCACCTGGGAAAACCAGGTTGCTGCTGGTAGAGGTGTTACAGAGACCAGTAGGGGGTGATAACCCGGTCGTCTGTGTGGGTCCTAACACCCCAGTATAGTGACGGGGACACTATACTGTCAAAAAGCACTTTCCATTAAATGAGACATTAAACCGAGGTCCTGACTCTCTGTGGTTGTTAAAAATCCTACTAAAGTTTGGCCTACTAAAGTTTTAGATGTCTCTTTACACACCTGATTTAACTCATCAGCTTGTTAGGGAGACATGTTTACCATTTTGGAAAGAGGCTGATAAGTTGAATCAGGTGTTTTAAATAAGGAGACATCTGAAACTTTCTGGCAGGGGGGCCTTGATGACCAGGATTGGGAAGCACTGTCCTAGGACAAGATTGAAAACCACTGCTCTATAGTCATCATGGCTCCCTCTGCTGGCCTTCAGAGGCTTCACCCTCACATCACCCTTAGGACATCTAACAGTGTTTAATGGATTATGATTGTAGTTTACCCCGTTTACAGAATACTTTTAATAAAACCTGCATTTGGATCCTCAAGCCTTCAGGTCTCAGAGCAGTTTGTTACACTAAACAAGACATGGCTATGTGAGAGGGTGAGAGCAGGGATTAAGTCAGGGGTTACCAATCCTGGTCCTGGAGGGCCGGTGTCTCTCAGAGTTTAGCTCCAATGGATTAAATAGTTGCAATTTAAATACCAACAAATGCATTTACACTGTTTATAAGGAGAATCAACAAATGTGAACTGTTCTGGAAAGGCTACTTAGCTTACTTTTGGGATGTAATGTAAGTGGTAATACCAATTCGTTTCTGTGTAAAATATAAACCGCTCACGGTACAAATAATTAATCGATACAAAATTTTAAAGGAATTCATTAAAAATATAAATGTCAAGAACAATTGAATAAATATAAAAACACACTTTTCTAACCGGCATGCATTTTGCAGAGATCACCGGTGATCGATTCTGTGCAGAATTTGCTCATCTCAAACAAGCCTAAACTCTGCAGACACACTGGCCCTCCAGTACCAGGATTGGTGACCCCTAGTTTAAGTATTCTGGATAATGAGCAGCAAGTGTGGCAGTTATCAGTGTGATTCAATGGGTTCTGGATGATGGAGTCCTGAGAAAGATGGATGAAGCCTCTGAAGGCCAGCAGAGGGAGCCATGATGACTATCGTGACAGTAACACTTGTAACTTTTGTCCCGCTGCTAACACTTTTGCATTATGTTGAAAATTGATATTATTCTAATTTGATCTAATAAAATTTTCATAGTGTTCATACTGTTGAAAAAATGTTATTCTCAAAAATCCAAGTTTGTACTGTCATGTTGCTTTTGAAACATTTGATGAAACTGAAATTTAAACTGAAAAGGTCATTTAATTATTTTTTGCAGATAAAAATATGTTTGCAGTTACATATTAACAAGGTCATAGGCATGTATATTTACTAAAAACAAGTGTAACACAAAAATCTATCTTGTTTTGTTGTGTTACTTTTGACCCACCTGTGTGTTACTTTCGCCCCAGCTGACAGGTTTAAAAGTAACAATGCGCTCCTTATGTTCAAAGTGAAATAATAAGTCCTGGTATTGATAGAGCACACTTGTGAGTTATTGACCACAGCAAAAATATATCTCTCTTTAAAATTACGGGGTTTTTTTTCTGAAAAATTGTATAGGTATGTGACAAAAAATATAAATACTAGAAAATTCATATATAATTAAAACCATATGATAGATAATAAAAAGAACTTTAACATGGTTTTTAAATTATTAAAATCGGATAATTATTAAGAAAGTTATGGAATTTTTTAACTCGAAAATTAGGGGGCATTTTTGTACCCAATTAAAACTATAAAACTATGAAAAACTGTGACCTCTTCCGCTTGACCAAACACTTTAAAATATCATAACTTTCTCATTTCGTGGTCTATTTGCATAATTCAAACACCACATTGTAGGTAATTAAAAGCCCAACAAGATTAAGATGACATCTTTTTAAAAGACATATAAATAAATGTTATTATTTTTGATTAACCACTAATTAATGAAACCGAGAGCATCAATCCACGCATATCTTTCCATATGAAATCAAAGCCCTCTCAAGTAAAAGCTATATTTTTATATATTGAAGAAACATTTCATTGTTTCTTTAATATTTCTTAATTGACTAATAATGCTGGCGAGCAATTTAAATGGTCAGATATTATTAATACATTAATTGATGATTATGTTATTTATCATTAATAAATCAATAAATGCATGCATGTTGCATGCATGTATTTATTTATATGTTTGGCAGAATTATGCCAATAATGTAATCTAGAGATTCTAATCCTTCGTTCTGTATGATTACTTTGAAAAATAATGCACAGATTGATGAAAACGGAGAAGTTTTGGAAGCCAATTATTGATTGGGCGATTCTGCTTTTGACAACAACGTCACTCGCGGATCTTAAAAAAGCACATGCGAATGTTACAATCAATCCCAAACTTTACCTAATTCAAGTTAAATGTATATTCTATCAAAAGTATTTGGTTTGAAACAAAAAAATACTCGCCTTCATAGAGGATTTCAACGCCAAACACGAGAAAAATTTTGCTTCGCTTATAACTTTCTTCTTACGACAGCTATCTTGGAAATTCGAACGTGAGAATCAACGTGAGGAAGTAATTTATGTCACTAGTATATGGGCTTTAGAGGTATTCACAAAGCAAAGATATGACAGATTTCCTAAGTCACCAACGCACCTGCTGGGAACACAGCCGTGGGAACAAACCGCTCGTGCATATTACGTCATTTTGTCAAATACCTAAATTGTACTTTCGCCCCTGCTCTGCACTACTGTTTTTATTATGGGAATGTATATACATTAACATTACATATATACATTACATATATATTGTATAGACAATAAGACGCATAAAAAACAACTCTTGCATTTCAGCTTTGTTCATTCATTTTTTTCTTATGTAATATTTACATGTCAACCCCAGGATTCTCAGGTATTTCACCATTCTATAATGCCATCATCCCATTAAAATATTTTAATATTTCTTTAAAAAATTCCACTGGCCGTAATTTATGTTTGCAACATTCAGCTCCGGTAAATATTTTCCTGCATTTCTTTCGTATTTATAATTTTTTAATTTTTAAATCCCACCGGGCATATTTTATATGTTTGCTACATTTCACTCAAATGACACCTGCCAATAAAACAAGAAGAAGAACATCCAGAGGAAGGAGGATGTCGAGCCGCGTGCAAAGAAACACAAAATGCAGTGCCCACAAACTTGCACATTTGGACATGCTCGCGGCAAATAATGTAACTTTGCGTGTTTGGAAACACTGCTGTTGTCCTTTACTGTCACGTAAAATCATTCACACTGGTCAAGCTTACAAATACACACCTTAGAAGGTGTTAAGGACTGCAATAGCCGTGTTTGCACTATCTCGCCTCAAGCGGGCGTGCCAGTGCCTGCCGCAGCCTGTTGTGTTTGCATTGTCACTTCCGGGGCATGATCGTGTTTCGCGGGTGCTTCGTTGGGGCTTAAGGCCCGGCTTTTCTGGCCCGCCGAATACCTTGGGCCAGAGAAGGCCAGGTGGGGCTTAAGGCGTGGTTAAGGTCAGAGGCGGAGTTTGTTTAAGTCAGGTAATTTAAGCATCGGTGGCAAGATGGTCACTTTCATATGTCGCTATCGTAACATTTCAATTATGGAAAACCGACAGTACTGGTCTGCTGAACACACCAGAGCTCTATTAACTTATATGGGCAAAAGATAATGTGCAACGCCAGTTTGACGGAGTATGCAGAAACGAGGATGTAATGAAATATATTGTCGCCGAACTTGCAAAAATAAACATCCAACGCACAACGAGCCAGGTACGGGAGAAACTGAAAAAACTGCGGGCGCAATATAAAGCTGTTAAAATACACAACGGACGGAGCGGTGCACAGCGGAAAACCTTTCCATGGGTTTATTTAATGGACGAAGTTTTGGGGCATCGGCCATATGTTAGTGGAGAGACGACCGGTAAGTACAGTCGGTAAGTTATTTTGGTTTGCAAAGTACCGAACGCTTGCAGACAGACGTAGCCTACTGTTAAGTTAAGTAAAATCCATTACTCAACGTTACATGTGTTTATTTTTAAAGATACGACGAGTTGTCTTCCCAGATTGACCTTTTTGACTCGGAGGTTGAGTCTGGACCGTCAACACCACCACTGCAAACGTCCACGCCTGGTATGGTATTTAGTTTGCTCGAAAGTCTGGTTTTGGGTTGTTACTATAACAGACATAATAATGTTCCTCGTTTTTGTTTGTTATAGAGAGAAACGAAGCTGTAGTGGAGGTGTCAGGAATCAGAGGAGGATCACATCATATTCCAGAGCGGACCAGACCAGGTACATTTTACTTGCTAACATACCTGGCCCATACAGAAATCTGCTATATTATACAAACTGCTTTTATTAAATATCTGTCTGTGTGTGTGTGTGTGTGTGTGTGTGTGTGTGTGTGTGTGTGTGTGTGTGTGTGTGTGTGTGTGTGTGTGTGTGTGTGTCAAACCTTTAACATACACTGTAAAAAAAAAATCCGTAAAAAAACGGTAAATCTCTGGCAGCACGGTCGCCAGAGAAATTCCGTCAAATTACGGTAGAAAAATGTTTTTCAAAATTACATACAAAAACCGTAAAAATACAGAGAATCTTTTACAGTCCTAATTCATTAAATTACAGAATATTACTGTTAATAATTGTTAATAAAACTGTAGAAAAACAGATAAATTATGTGAAAATACATGAAATACAACTACTTTTCAGGTCAATCCCTGTAAATATACAGCTTTTATTAGTTATTTTATTAAATTGCTCTGTACTTATACAGTAATATTATTTTAAAATACAGTTTATCTTTGTAAAATAACTAAAAAACACCTGTATAAAAACTTATTAAGTATGTGAAAATACATGAAGTACACTGTAAAAAAAAATCCGTAAAAAAACGGTAAATCTCTGGCAGCACGGTCGCCAGAGAAATTCCGTCAAATTACGGTAAAAAATGTTTTTCAAAATTACATACAAAAACCGTAAAAATACAGAGAATCTTTTACAGTCCTAATTCATTAAATTACAGAATATTACTGTTAATAATTGTTATAAAACTGTAGAAAAACAGATAAATTATGTGAAAATACATGAAATACAACTACTTTTCAGGTCAATCCCTGTAAATATACGGCTTTTATTAGTTATTTTATTAAATTGCTCTGTATTTATACAGTAATATTATTTTAAAATACAGTTTATCTTTGTAAAATAACTAAAAAAAACACCTGTATAAAAACGGAATTAAGTATGTAAAAATACATGAAATACAACTACTTTTCAGGTCAATCCCTGTAAATATACAGCTTTTATTAGTTATTTTATTTAATTGCTCTGTATTTCTATAGTAAAATCCTTTTAAAATAACTAAAAAACCTGTATAAAAACGTAATAAGTATGTGAAAATACATGAAAACCATCTACTTTTCAGGTTAATCTCTGTAAATGTACGGCTTTTAATAGTTACTTTATTAAGTTGCTCTGTATTTATACAGTAATATTTTTTTAAATACAGTTTATCTTTGTAAAATAATTAAAAAGACCTGTGTAAAAACGTAGCAAGTATGTGAAAATGCACGAAAAACAACTACTTTTCAGGTTAATCTCTGTAAAGGTATGGTTTTTATTAGTCATTTTATTTAAAAGACATGTATAAAAGCGTAATAAGTATGTGAAAATACATTGTAAAAAAACAGGTTTACTCTTAAATATAGCTTATCTTTACAAAACAACTAAGAACAATGTATAAAACCCAATAAGTACATAAAATCAAAGACTAAAATATTACAGAAATATATTTTTACAAAATTATTGGACAATAGAAAAATAATCATAGTATGTTAATACCTCAAAAGCTACATACATAATCTGGAAATTAAGGTATTTAGTTGTCGTTATATATAACAGCCATGTCTACGAACAATAATTTTGTGTTAAAATATAGCCAATCTCATGTATAGTAACTAAGAAATGTTATTTCTTGCAGTAAAATAAAAACTATAAAAATGTACAGGGTACCTCCTTTAAAACAGAACAGTCATTTAAGTGAATTGTAAACAAAAATGTAATGTTAATTGGACAGTAGAAATACAAGCAAAGCATGAAAAAATAGCTACATTATGATAATTAATAAAATAATTGTGTCAAATAAAATGTTTTACTGGCAAAATAAAAACATTTCATTGAGGAAAACATTTCATGACTTTTCTCCACTCAATGGACCTCAATTGCAACCAAAATGTTGAAGTCCAAATCAATGCAGTTTCACGGGCTGTGCACAGTCGCACCTGAGAAATAGGGTCTTACAGTATCTGAAACGATCTATCATTTTCTAAAATAATAATAATAATAATAAACAATAATAATAATAATAATAATAATAATAATAATAATAATAATAATAATAATAATAATAATAATAATAATAAACATTTATATACTTTTTAACCACAAATGGTCATCTTGCCTGGCACATTGAAGACCAGTACATTCCGTCATCACGTTGGAAACATTTTAAATAATAGTAAAATAAAAAACAAAGATGTTGAAATTGGAGGGAAAATTAGATGGAATTTGCTGCCCTTCCCTGCCTTTTTAAATGGAGTACACAGATAAATATATTAGATAAATGACATGACGGGTGACAATTCCAACGTGATGACGTAATGCCTGGCGCATCGCAGACCAGCACAAGCTGAACATTTGTGATAAAAAAAGTCCATAAATGTTTTTGTGGGTTTTTTTTAGAAAATGACTAAAGAAGATCCTATTCCTCAGCTGGGACTGTGACGTGTACAGCCTCTTGAAACTGCATTAATTTGCTATTGAGGTCCATTGTGTTGAAAAATCCTGAAATGTTTTCCTCAAACTTAACTTCTTTTACACTAAAGAAAGAAAAGACATGGACATCTTGGATGGCATTGGTGAGTTAAAGGAATAGTCTACTCATTTTCAATACCAAACTATGCTATTACCTTAACCTAGAATTGTTGATACATCCCTCTATCATCTTAGTGCGTGCACGTAAGCGCTGGAGCGCGCTGTGACACTTCGATAGCATTTAGCTTAGCCCCGTTCATTCAATGCTACCATTTAGAGATCAAGTTAGAAGTGACCAAACACATCAACGTTCCTCCCATTCAAGACGAGTAGCCACACGAGCAAGTTTGGTGGTACAAAACAAAATGTAGCACCTCTCCAAGTGGATTCAAAAGAGGAACTACATTTCATGGCGCAACAGCACCTTTGGGAGTACTTGGACTCGGCGCAGTAACACTCTCCCTCTCCCATTATGAGAGTGAGAAGGGAGCGGACTTTTCAGGCGAGTCGAAGTACTACCAAAAGTGCTACCACGCCACAAAATATAGTTCCTCCTCAAAATCCGCCCAGAAAAGCGCTACATTTTATTTTGTACCACCAAACTTGCTCGTATAACTACTCGTCTTAAATAGGAAAAACGTTGATGTGTTTGGTCACTTCTAACTTTATCTCTAAATGGTAGCATTGAATGAACGGGGCCAAGCTAAATGCCATCGCAGCATCGCAACGCGCTCCAGCGCCCACATGCACGCACACAGATGACAGAGGGATGCACCAACTCTTCCCAGTTAAGGCAACAACATAGTCCAACATTGAAAATGAGTAGACTATTCCCTTAATGATCAGGAAATGTTCATTTTGAGGTGAATTAGTCCTTTAATAAAGGCCTTCTGAAGCAAAGAGATGCATGTGTAAAAACATATAACTTTATAATCTAAATGATCTAGCTTCTGCCAGATGACAGTATGCATTCATATGGTGTCAGAAGAATTGTCCATCTTAGATTACACAGATTTCAGATTAAAAACAGTCTAATATTTCCACACCTGGGTTGCCATGGTCATCCGATGTAGATCCACAAGCACAGGTTTTTTATAATCTGAAATCACAAAAGGAGGAAATATTAAAAAAAAAAATTATTAACATTTAGGTTTAGGATTAACTATGAGATTAACTATGAATAACTCTTGCATAGTGCACCTTTAAAGTGTAATGGATTAGTTTAAAGGGACACTCCACTTTTTTAAAAAAGTATGCTTGTTTTCCGGTTCCCCTAGAGTTAAACATTTGATTCTTACCATTTTGGAATCCATTCAGCCGATTTCCGGGTCTGGCTTTACCACTTTTGGCATAGCGTAGCAATTGAACCATTGGATCTGATTAGTCCATTAGCAATGCATGTTTAAAAAAAAAAAAACAAAGAGTTCAAATATTTTTCCTATGTAAAGCTTGACTTCTGTGGTTGCATCGTGTACTAAGACCGACAGAAAATTAAGTTGTGATTTTCTAGGCAGATGTGGTTAGCACTATACTCTCATTCTGGTGTAATAATCAACGACTTTGCTGCCGTAACATGGCTGCAGCAGGCGCAATGATATTACGCAGTGCCCGAAATTAGTGCCCTGTGATTGAAAGTTACTAAGGGGACTACTTTTGGGCCCTGCGTAATATAATTGCCCCTGCTGCAGCCATGTTACGGCAGCAAAGTCCTTGATTATTACACCAGAATGAGAGTATAGTCCTAACCATATCAGCCTTAAAAAAAGCAACTATTAATTTTCCATTGGTCTTAGTAACCTACACAACGTAACTTACAGAAGAGTCATGCTTTGAATAGGAAAAATATCGAAACTTATTTTTTTAGCCCAATGCTAATGGTGTAATCAGATTCAATGGATTATGCTAAGCTATCCTAAAAGTGGTACAGCCAGACCCAGAGCGTTTAACTCTAGGGGAGCTGGAAAATTAGCATATTTTCAAAAAAGTGGAGTGTCCCTTTATGCATTTTTTTAATTTCCAAACTCATTATAGAGGAAGCATTGATACCCCTTTTCCACCAAGGGAGAGCTGGTGCTGGTTTGGAGCCAGAGCAAAGCAAACCGGTTCTTAGTAAGCTTGTCAGTTAATCCATGTCTTTCTTTCCTCAGTGGAAGAGAAAAATTATTTCTGAACTTTTCTTCACAGATTGGAGTTATATGGAACCCAAACTCTTCTTAGCTCAAATCAACGCAGTTTCAAAGGTCTCTGAAGTGCTTTCACAGGCTCTGCACAATACCAGCTGAGGACGGGGGGTGGGGGTCTAGCAAAACAATTGGTTAAAAAAGGTATATACAATAGTTCGGATTGAGCTCAAGCCGGGAACTGTGTCATCACACTCCACGGCGCATGCGCGAGCAGAAGCACTCCCCCCTCTCTACACGCGAAACTTACATATATGGTACTAACGCTGGCCGAGCGTGATGACGTACTAACGCCGCAGACCTAGTTCCCGGCTTCTTCCGGCCCGAGCTCAATCTGAACCATTTAATAAAAAGTACATACTTTTTTTTTAGAAAATAATCCTTTCGTTAGATTGTTTCATTAGGATCCCCCCCGTCCTCAGCTGGAATCGTACTGAGCCCGCTGAAGCACCCCAAAGACCCCTGAAACTGCATTGATTTCAACCGACAAGAGCTGAGTTCCACTGAACCCCATCCTGTAAAGAAAAGTCCAGAAATGTTTTCCTTAAAAAAAAACCTGTCTCTTTCACTGAGGAAAGATGTACATTGATATCTTGGATGGCATTGGGGTGAGTAAATCAAGAAATTTTCATTTTGAGGTGAACCAATCCTTTAAAGGGTTAGATCACCCAAAAATGAAATTTAGCCTGTGATTTACTCACCCTAAAGCGATCCTAGGTGTATGACATCCTTCTTTCAGACAAATAAAATCTGAGTTGTATTAAAGTGCCCCTATTATGGAATTTTTAAAATTACCTTTCATAGTGTGTATCATAGATCTAAGTGAACGAAAACATCCAGAAATGCACTTTTATCATGAATAGATGCACTTTTATCAACTTCAAAACAGAAGCACCCATTGACTTCTAATATAAATCTGGGAAGAGCCAGGGCATTTGTTAATATGATTGTATTATGATTGTATTTGTCTGAAAGAAGGTGGTTTTATACACTTAGAATGACTTGAGGGTGAGTAAATGGGCTAATTTTCATTGCAGGGTGAACTATCGCTTTAAGGCTTGAACATGCAATAAAGGGACAGATTTGTGACCTTGTTTAAAAATAGAATTAAAAAATATAACATTGGAGATTTTTTTCCCTAAAATAATTGTTTTCTGTACTCTTACCATGCATTCACACCAGACGTGTTAAGAGATGACAAAAAACGCTATTCGCGCATAGTTGGACGCTTGAACATTTGGAGTTTACTCGCTTCATTCGCGTCTGAAAGCCGCACATGAAATTCTAGTTATTCAAGACATTTACGCAGAAATTTAATCATGGGAGGGGCTTCCACGACTCTGCTCGCTTCCTGTAATTACATCACTACTAGAGAAAGCTCCTGATTGGTTAATGCGGGCGTTTTTCTGCCAAAGGTCAGATTTTTCAACTGTGCAAACTAGACACACAATTGAGGCGGATTCGCGTCTACCGAACCACGCTAAATGCCTCATTAGCAACGCAAGACCTACAGATGCACGTAAACGCGTTTTTAAATTGACATAACATTGAAATCACTGCCGCTTGATGCCTCTACCGCAGCTGGTGTGAACACAGCATTATGATAGGAAATAATGTAATAATCTGACCTGGAGTAATTCAGTTTGCCCAGTAGAAAATGACTAAAACAGTCCCCTCTTGGGAACTGGGATGCTGTGGTCATCTGCAGTAGATCTCCACCAAGCACAGGCTTTTCCACATAACCTGAAATCAAATGTAAATATTTTAAAATACTCTTTACATTTAGGATTTGTGAAATTGATAAGTTTAAAGGAATAGTCTACTCATTTTCCATATTAAACTATGTTATTACCTTAAGTAAGAACTGTTGAATCATCCCTCTGTCATCTGTGTGCGTGCACGCAAGCACTGAAGCACGCAGCGACACTTCGATAGCATTTAGCTTAGCCCCATTCATTCAATGGCACCAAACAGAGACAAAGCCAGAAGTGACCAAACACATCAACGTTTTTCCTATTTAAGACGAGTAGTTATACGAGCAAGTTTGGTGGTACAAAATAAAATGTAGCGCTTTTCTAAGCGGATTTAAAAGAGGAACTATATTTTATGGCGTAATAGCACTTTTGGTAGTACTTCGACTCGCCTGAAAAGTCCGCTCCCCTTCTCCCTCTCATAATGGGAGAGTGTTACTGCGCCGAGTCGAAGTACTCCCATAAGTGCTATTACGCCATACAACAGAGTTCCTCCTCCAAATCCGCCCAGAAAAGCGCCACGTTCTACTCTGTACCACCAAACTTGCTCGTATAACTACTCGTCTTAAATAGGAAAAACACCGATGTGTCCGGTCACCTCCAACTCCATCTCCGCTTGATACCACTGAATGAATGGGGCCAAGCCAAACGCCATCAAAGTGTCGCAGCGCGCTCCAGCGCCCACGTGCACGCACACAGATGACAGAGGGATGTATCAACAATTCTTAGTTAAGGTAATAACATATTTTAATATTGAAAATGTGTAGACTATTCCTTTAAGCATTCTTTAAAATTTCCAAACTCATTAATGGAGGAAACACTTAACCTGTTATTATGATTGATATTAAGGTTTGACCACAATACTGTGGTGAATATATCATTTGATTTAAAGAAAAAAAAAAGTTTACTTTAATGATACAAAATAATATAATTATTTGACCACAGGATCACTTAACAGTAGCTACGTTTACATGGACACATTTAGCCTCCTATCATAGTGTTTACATGAACACTTAATGTGATCGGAATGATGTGCGTGTTTATATGACACAAGATTTACATCAGATTTGATCATTTGACATGCGCACATACACAAATATAGTTTCACGCTGTTTCAAGATTTGCTTTGTGCCTCACTGATTATAAAGCAGTAGCAAAAACACCCATTCACGTGTTGCCAAAAAGCGTATTTCACTTCACGCAGTGCTGCTGAGACCGTTCGCGAGAGCGAGTCCAAACACACGCGTTTGTGGATCAGAGAATAAACCATGGACTGACCGGAAAACGCTGTCTGGTATCACTTTATGGGGAATTGGAAGGATAATAGGAACAAGATTAACAAGCCAATCACTTCTTGTGACTTCCTTCAACAAAACAAACTCGAGCTATTTGCGTCACATGTCATTACGGCAATTCTACGTCATTGCACGTGTGAATATGCTCCACACTACCGTCCTGTAGGTGGCGGAAATGCGCCTTTCAGTGGGTTTGCCAACCACCATTAAAATCATTCGAATTCAACAATCAATTAATGTGGACTACACTGGAAAACGAGAAGTAAACAGAGGTATGCGAGCTGGCTGAATTAACATCACTTTTATGCATACCTTTCAAATATACTGCAGTCATATTTACAGTGTTCACTCAGAAGAAAACACTTTACATTGCTGGGCACTTGTGATAACATTTCCAAGGTGTTAAAGAGGCTAAAAGAACATAACTGGGCCCATTTTAGTCACCTGGGTGCAAATTTTAAAAGAGGATAACACAGTGTAGCCAACAACAATTGTATTCATTGTTCTCTGTACTGACAGCACTCCATTTAAAAACAACAAAAATAAAATGTTAAAATTGACCAAAGTTCTCCTTTAATGCACTCTAATAGTGTATTATAAGTAACGTTCTATAACAACATTAAATATACTAGATTACATTGAAATATGTTATTAATTCATATTCTTATGACTTAACCTTCTAATGAAACAACTACAATGACATTAGGAACATCCAAATGAAACATTTACTACATTTAGCACCTACCGATCATGTGCAGGCCTGACCACGCGCGTCACGCACACCACAAAAGAGCCGTCACATGGATGCTTACAACACGATGTACAATGCATGTTTAATAACAGTTACGCAGATCTATTGTCGTTCAGAAAAAATAATTAAACAAAGTACATACCTGTAAACAGACCAACATCATCATCAGTGGATCAACGGGGCTGGGCAATTCTTCTCTCTCACTCTGTCCTGAAGACACATGAGCGTAATATGATAATTATAAGATTATGAAATTCATAACGTGCTTATTACAATTAAACACTTCATCACAACCAACACGATCAAATGCTGTTAAGCACTTGAGCAAAAATAAGCATTTGAACGATAAAACTCAGCATACCAGAGTAACGTCCACGAGAAAAGCACCATCACACGTTGTACATGGAGAAACCCGGGAGATGTCGCACAGATGACGCGCCCACCCTAAACGAAGACCCGAAGAAAAGTTCCCTTAATTTAACGTTATATTCTCTTACATGTGAACAATGATATGAACAAAATTGTTTAAGGTTCATTAACCCATTTTAATTATAAAACGGAGTATATAACCAGTAAATTCAAGAAAATAATACAAAATAGGAAAAAAAACGATTCAAAGAATTCACACCAGTTACAAATGCATACTTTTTATATTAAACTGAAAACACTCTTACCTTCGTTCGAAACGCAGGAGAAAACATATTCTTTATTCCAAAATGCAAATGCAGCTCCATGATATCCGAGGATGGCTCACCAAAGCACTAAAGCAGTGAATCGAAGATAAGTTACCCGCGCAAACCCGTTGAGGTCGGAGACTGATCTTCTTCTTCTTCTTCTTTGGTGTTTTACGGCAGATAATTGCATCCAGTTTGTTGCACTACTGCCATCTTCTGTTCATATTTGTCTCCTCCTAAATTCTCTTGTCCAGTTTCTTTTAGATAGTCAAAAAAATAACTTGCGCCGTGTCCCTTTTCCGCTAAATATTAAATATTTTTAACATTTCCATCTATTTGCTCAATACTCTGTAGCTGCCATAATTTCTTGCCTTTCGTGATTATATTTCCCGCATATGCTCCACAGTCCAGGAGACGCATCTCACATCCGTTTGTGAATTCAAACTTCTAAAACACGTGACCAAATCATTGCTGCTCATTCGACTGTTACGACCTACGACACATTCGACGTTGTGGGCGGGAATTGGCGGCAAATTTGAATCTGTGTTGCACACATACAAACACAAACAAGAGATGCATCTGAATAAAGTGTGCTGTTGAATAAAATTGTGAATGTTAAATAGTTGTATGGAGTTGAAATAAGAATAATGTTATTTTTATTATTCTGTGGAAATATTTTGATCTTTGTCAAAACAAACTAATAGGCAACAAAAGTTACAATCACAAATATATATATATATTATACATACATATAGACCAGTTCAAATTATGTAAACAACACTGGTCCAGAAACACTTCCTGTTACAGTTTGTGACAGTAATTTTTTTATTTCACATATATTATTATATATATATATATATATATATATATATATATATATATATATATATATATATATATATATATATATATATATATATATATATATATATATATATATATATATAGGGGAGAGTGGGGCAAGATGAGCCAATTTTTACATATGTTGCCTTATCTGCATGAAAAAATGAGACAGAAGTCAAACAAAACCATCAACCTTTATTTAAGGATGTCTCCTGTCAAATGAAATTATAAGAATGCCTTTATAACAAAGGGCTTTGAAAAGGTGGCTTCTCAAAAAAAAGTGCTCTTGTGGCTCAACTTGCCCCAGCTGAGGGGTAAGTTGATCCAAGTGAAGGGGTTAACTGACCCACTGACTTTTTTTTGTTTAAACCCGAACATGGTTTAAAAATTCACACTTTTCTTAAATTAAATTTTAAAGGTGCCAAAGAATGCACTGAAATAATCGTTAAATTGTTCTTTGATATTTACATAGAAGGTATGTAACTTTATTAAGTGCAAAAATTATCCAGAAACGTTTTTACATGTCCATTTACAACCCTAGGATTTGTCATTTGAATAAAATTGTCTATTTTTGCCCTATTTGAAAGGGTAATAATAATAATCATGTTGATTGCTCTTTTTTAAAAAAATTAACTAAACATCATGGTGGGGTACATTGAACCGCTGGTTCAGTTTACACCACAACATTTGGATTACTTTGCCCCACGGCCACCATTTTGGGAAAAACGGCCTAGTTTAGTAATCCATGCTAATCTTTAGCTAAATCATTGACATGGTTTTATACATTAGCCTATCACCAATATGTATGGTATAAATATTTAGACCTGTATAAATCTGCTTTGACATAACAGCCATTATACCTGACATGAATAAATTTTACTTTGATGGGATAAAAACTGTTTTTGTAAAAAAAAAAATCATACTTATCTCTTTTACTTGTGCTTCTCTGTACCATAGTCAAATAGAAATGATGGTTGCTACCTGGGTTTGCTACTATATATACTATATATATAGTAGCAATATGTTATAGGCCATATATGTGTGTGCATGCGCGTGTATAAAAAGATTCTGTTGGAGTTTCTCCTTCACTACATCATCCATGTATGTAGCCTGTCATGTGTGTGGTTCGTAATTTCAAAATATGTGTCCTGCGCTCTGAGAGACCGTGTGTGCACCACGTGCCATGCCAAAACAAGTGCCCGCTGCAGACGCGTCAAAGGGTCCATGACAAAAATTACGATCATGTTTGCCAGATAATCGCATAATCTCATGCCTAATCAGAGTTTAATGTTAAGGGAGTGCCTTTTGGAACATGAGCGTCTCCTCCATCATAAACGGTCTTGACGCTAGTGCAGCAGGCACCCACCCTGACAAAACACGTGATGCACACACGATCCCCCCACACCCATGACACATACCCTGGAAAAGGGAACCACACACATGATACTCCGAACACTTATTTTGAATTCGCGCCCCTCGGATGAGAAGTCACGAGCCGCCACTGATCTCTGCCCACATGAACATGGAACAACACGTAATTACACGCTGTCAAGAGCATGCCACACCGGCAGGCGGGGATATAACTCAAATCATTAAGCCACCGTGGCCAATCAGAAGCCTAACACAAGTGACGTTGCAAGGCGGTTTTACTGTCTACACAACAACACTGCACTCGGCGTTTCTTAAAATACACACTGGCAGGGGTTTTCAAAAATGTTCAGTTTTAGTGATACTGCGTGTCTGTGTGGATGAAAGGCGTAAAAAAGTCACGGTTATAAAAATACCCGTGTCCATGTGAACAAGGCCTAAGTTTGCCATTTTGAAATCCCGCCAGTGTAAAAATGCAGGAATAAGGCCTAGTCCACACGGACATGGGTATTTCTAACCTGAGTTTTTCCTCCATAACAAATCCTGTCCACACATGCTCAGTTTAAAAAGCAAAAACACGCTATCAAGCGCTGTCAAGAGCATGCCACACCAGCAGGCGACAATATAACCTCTGACATCAAATACAGCAGATAACGGTGCACACTCTGACGTCGCAGGGCAAAAAAACCCAGTTTAATTGTCTACACAACAACACTGCAACCAGCGTTTTCTTAAAATCCTCACCCTGGCAGGGATTTTCAAAAATGTTTGGTTTCAGTGCCCTGATACTGAATTTTTGCGTGGACAAACGGCCGAACCATGTTTAAAAATGCCACGCTTATAAAAATACTCAGGTCCATGTGGACTAGGTCTAAGTCTTTAATAGAATTGTGAGTGTCTATTGAGTTTACATATTACAAATACACAGATAATGTTGCTTTGTTTTGAATGGAGATTTGAATGGAGATGACTTTTGTTGTGGATCTTGTATCAAATTTGTCTTAAGCCCTGTTTTCTCTCTCTCTCTCTCTCTCTCTCTCTCTCTCTCTCTCTCTCTCTCACTCTCTCTCTCTCTCTCTCTCTCTCTCTCTCTCTCTCTCGCTCGCTCTCTCTCCCTATAATTTGAAAATCACATTGCTGTAGTTTGCAATGAATTGTGGGAGCATGCTAAATGCAAATTTTACAGTTATGTCTGCAATATTGTATTATTAAAATAGGCTAATATGTAAATGCTACAGGACAACATGTAATGACACTTATTATTTTATTTTATGTATTTATTTATTTATTTATTTAAAAAGTCAGCTGTGGCACTAGTTTGAAAATAAAAGCTTTGGCACTTTACAATAACTGCAGTAAATGCAGCCTATTAAATGAATTATAAACATGCATGTAGATTCTGTTAATGTACAAATCTTTGTCAAAAATGTTTGATAAGAAACACATTTAGACAACATGTGCGTAGCGCAGTACGTGTGATGTCACGACGTCATCAGCAAATTTGCGCGCGGTGCACATGCTCATTGCGAGTTTGCGCAGACAGGTGTCTACGGAGTGTAAAGAAGTTGTTGCATCTGATAATTCTTCAATCGTGTAAGTAATATTTTTATTTTGTCCCATTGCAAACACAAGACCGTTCATCATAGTTAGGTATTAGCGTTAGTTTCTCTGCTGAATTTATTGGGCTAGTCTATAGCACATAATTTGATGTAATATGCGCGTGTTAGTTTGATGCACATGCTGCTGGAAGACAGGGCTCTCAAGTCAAGTCTCATGCATTCACCGTGAGACACACGCATTTCAGTCAGTTCAAACGCTCACACCCCACACCTTGTATTTCTCAGGCTGATTAGTAATAGATAAATTGTCGAATTTTTCGAAAAAAAAAATTTGTACTCAACTTTACGCAGCGCCGCAAGAACTGACAAAGATGACATCAGAGTACCGCGAGAATTGTTGCTGAAAAGGCTGATTTCAAGTCGCTCTCGCGTTACTCTGATGTCATCCATATGTCATTTCCTGCAGCGCCTCGCCTCATGAAGTCGTACTTTGATCAAAGACAAGTACAATTCTATAATCTACTTAAAGTGCTCTATTTTCATGTACTAATTTTGTACTTAATATAGCCTACATTTTTTGTTCCTTAGTACATATGAAATATGCTAAAATGTAATTTAAAAATGTATTTATGTACCACTTGTAATACATTTGAACCCATATTTGTATGAAAGATGAGTACAAGTTTACTTAAATATATTTTGTAATACAAGATTATAGTATGTTAAATGCATTTCACTTCATATTCATGACATCTCAAACACGGAGAAAGATATTTTGAGGAATGTTTGTAACCCAATCTTTAATGAGCCCCATTCACTTCCAAAATAAGAAAAAGAATACTTAGTCCCTTCTTATTGAAGCTGCCATATTTATTTTTTATGTCCTGTTTATATGAAATATAGTTTAATTTTTTTTTTTACGTAGCAGCAACTGCAGCTTACATGGAATGAGGATTATCGGATTCACCTACACTCACTGATCATCCAAGGTAATTTGGATACAATGAATACAAACTATTTTTTGTTTTCTTTTGTAATGATTAATTTTTTTTTTCTAGTGTTATCTGTATTATTTTGGTTTACACAAGGTACATACACTGCAATAAAAAGCTCAAGTAAATAAGTACATTTACTCTTCGTATAGTCGAATAATCCAAAAAAGATCATTTTAAATTATTTTTTATTCACTTAATTTAGATTGAAGCTAGACAAAATTTCTTGTCATTTTTCTTATCTTATATTCTGCATCTTGATTTAAGAATTTTAATATATTTAGACTGGAAAAAAGACAGAAATACTAAGCTCTTCTTTGCAGTGCATGCCATGAACCATACTGTCACAACCATTATTAATCCAAGTTTACTTTATATAGGTGAATTGATGACCCCAAGCAAATGGATGTTGTCATCTGAAGAGAAGGTTGTCCTGGGCCCATGTTAAGAGGCATTTGGGGCATATCAGACACATATCAGAATCAAGCTGCATGCACACTTGAGTTTATTCAGAGGTAATTCAGAGCATAAACTCTTAACCAATATCTATTGTATACTTGCAAGTTTTTTTGACTTCTAGGTTAAGTTTTTTAGTTAGTGACTTCTTTTTTCCGGGGAGCAAATTCAAAATATGTGTTTGTCGCGTCATGTGAACCATGTGCATCATGTGTATTTTCAAAATGAGTGCCTGCTGAACACGCATCAAAAGGGTCCACGACAAAAGTGCTCACGTTCACAAAATTCTCCCAAGACTCACTTAACACTTCACACATGAGATTACGCCAGTATCTGGCAAACGTGAGCATCTCTTTTATCGCAAATCATTCAGACGCGTCTGCAGCAGGCTCGTATTGCAACATCTTGCGTGATGCACATACATCCACATGAGGCGCCAAACACACACCTTGAAATGGTGAGCCACACAGATGAAGAGCTATATACATGTTGTGACGAGACAAGCTTTGCATCATGTGCCCTCGAAAAAGAAGTCACTGGCCGCCACTGGCTTATCATGAGTTGACACATAGACAGTGATAATGCACTGTTTATCTATAAACCCCGTCATGTTTCACACCAAACTCTAGAGCAGATACTTATAACTATAACACTACAACCACTGCATTATGGGTTGAAATTAGTCAAAATAACAAATACATGGACATTTCCTGGTGAACTTGATGCACGTTACAACTGTGTTTTACCATGCACAAACAAATGCCATAAGATTTGAATATATGAAATTCAGAACTCAAACGAATGTGTACCGATTCGCACAAATGGAGACATGCATGTGAACAAAAATGTTAATTTTTTATGTATTTATATATATCATAATTTGCTCATGCAAAAAAGGAGATGTGCATCTGTGGATCAGGTGACACGCCTGCATTTATCCTGTTCTGTTCATTTGGATTTTGAGATTTCCATTTTGCCGTTTAAAGCATTCTATGAGCCAAATACAAACAACCACCAATGAACGAACCAAACAAATGCGTCTCATCTTGTGTTGGAATTTAATTATGTGCATCAAACAGGATGAATGCACATGCATTGCCTGGTTCACAAATGCACATTGGTGTTTTTTTTTTGCATGCACAAATTGTGATATTTGTGAATTTCAGTGATTATATTTTTTATTGGTATATTACAATTTGTGTATGCAAAAACATCAATGCGCACTTGTGAACCAGGCGATGTACATGCACTCACCCCGCTCGATTAAATACAAACCACGCAACAAAAGTCGCAAAATTTGAATGAACCAAACATGTGAATTCACATGCATCACCCGACTCACAAACGCACATCAGCATTTTTGCATGCATAAATTGTCATATAATGATACAAAATATAATCACTGAAATTCACAAACGTCTCTGTTTGTACAAATCTATGCACATTCATTTGAATATAGAATTTTTACGGACACAAAAATGAAAGGCATTTGTTTGGTTCATTCATTGATAGTTTGGCTCATACAACGCTCCACATGGGGAAATGAGTCTGAAAATCCAAGTAAACAGAACGGGACAAACGCAGGCGCGTCACCCGAACCACAAAAAATCTCATTCTTTGCATTTTTATTCACATACATGTCTTCACCCGTATAAATCAATACACATCAATCCAAACTCTGAACCTCACATACTCAAATCCAAGACATCCGTTCGTGGATGGCAAAACACACCCGCACTGTGCATCAAGTTCACCGGCAAATGTGCATCTATTTGTGAATAATTTTCTAATTTCAATCCATACTGCATTGTTATAAACCCAGTATGAATTAAAGGAACTGCCCTGGACAGTTTTTATGTTTGGCAGAACTAAAACTTTAAAATCTTTTTCTAGCAAATTTTGATTTTATTGTTTTAGTATATGCTGATTTTTTATAATTAGATCTTCTGGTTGTTGTTTTTTTTAACAGAGAAGTTGTGGTCATCAGTCTGGAAACTGGATCAAAAATTTGCTGCTGGAACGTGTGACAAAAAAAGGCATGAAATGAACCCATATGTATGAACACTACTACGAAAACTAATGGACTTTGAATGGCTTGCCAGTTAATTCCAATGGAATTGAAGAAGAGACTCTGACATTTTCAAGTTTGTGGTTAATTTAAAAGATTATCTTCATAGATAAGCAATTTAAAGGTAGGCACAGTTAAAACTATTTCTTGTGTGTTTGTTTAAACTGTAAATTTATGACTGAAGTTTGGTCACTATGTAGTAATGTGTTCCTTTGTGGTTAATTAAATGCTGCAGTGCTTTGTGGTATTCGTTGTTGCATTTCCAAGGCTAAAGCCTTATTTTGTTATCTGCATTGTATTGGAGAGTTTTGGACTATTGTACAATAAATGCATTTGGCTACATCTGTGATTTTCTGTTATTTTAAGTGTTTAAGTTTACATTACATTAAAGGATTTATCACAGCAGTTAAAAAAAAATTACAGTAGTTTTTTTACAGTGTAGGCTACCATGACACAAGTTGCAGCTCCAAAAACATTTCTTAGTCAAGTTGTATAGCTACAAGCAGCACAAAACAAAAGAAGTGGATTTGATGAAGTCATGTTGTAGTATTGCTGAACAACGTTTACCAGTTAGAGATTGAGGTGGAATATGAGTTAACAGTGGACGTGGTCTTACTTTGCAGCAAGAGCAAAACCCTAAAAGTTTCAATGCTGAAGGGTGATACATTTAAAACACTATAAATTTACTGTTTTATGTAATTTTACTTACATTTCTACAGAAAAATAATCAATAAAACATTTACAGAAATTTTCTTTTTTTTTTAATCTGTAAAAATGAACGGCAAATTTCTGTGAAAATTAACGGCAAATCTCTGTGGAAATTAACGGCAAATGTCTGAAAATTAACGGCAAATGTCTGTGGAAATTAACGGCAAATGTCTGAGGAAATGAACGGCAAATGTCTGAAAATTAACGGCAAATGTCTGTGGAAATTAACGGCAAATGTCTGGAAATTAACGGCAAATGTCTGTGGAAATTAACGGCAAATGTCTGAAAATTAACGGCAAATGTCTGTAAAAATTAACGGCAAATGTCTGTGGAAATTAACGGCAAATAACTGAAAATTAACGGCAAATGTCTGTAAAAATTAACGGGAAATGTCTGTGAAACTTAACGGCAAATGTCTGTGAAAATACATTTTTGATCTGTAAAAATAGTATGAATTGCCTTTAAAAAACATAATTTTGTTGTGATTGTTAATTACAAGGAAATACTGTCATTTTAATGGTAAAACTTTAAATTACAGAAAATATCTGTAAAACAAAAGCATTTTACTGTTTAATGAAAAAATTGGAAAATTCTGTGAAAAAATACAGAATATTACCTGTAAAAAAACGTTTTTTTTTTTTACAGTGTACTGTTTGTAAATGTAGTGATAAATTACTACGTTACATATCCTTGAGATTTTGCTAAGTTTGTGTTTTGTTTGTATTTTAACAGAGACTCAGAAGCATAAGGCAGCGATGACAGCTTCCAGGGAATTTATCCAAAGTTTGCAGGACATGTCCCAACGCCAGATGGAGAAAGAGCAAGATCTGAGGCTACAATGTACAAACGAAGAATTAAAGATGTGTAGAGAAGAGATGGAGGTTGATGCACAACTTCGCCGTGAGGAGATGGCAGGAAGGCAGAAAGACTCTGAGGCGTTTGCTCTAGTCCTTGCAAATTTGGCTGCAGCACTGCTCCAGACGTAAAGCAACATATTTCTGAAGTTGGACATTGTTTTAGCAATATCTTATTTTTATTTTTTCAAAGCACCTTCATTTTTTAAGCACACTTTTTAATGTAAATATTTTGTTTTGACTGTTTTGACTTGGCTCTTTGTAAAGCACCTAACTTATGTTTGTGATTTTGTTTATGGCATCTTGTCAGTGTTCCTTGCACTAAACGATACATTTCATATGTAAATAAATGAGTACTTTTTTATCTGTTTTTACTGTGTGTGTATGTGTTGTGCTTTTATAAATAGTGGGAGTTCATACAGAAACAGGTGCCCATATTTGTAATATACCAGCAAATTAGCCAAATGCAGAGTAAATCAAAACTGTTAAAAGCAAAAATCATAGATAAAAATAAACATTACAAAAGCAAACAATAACAGTACTGTACAGACCCGGCGTCATGGGCGGGCTTTAGGGGGCCGGGCCCGCCCCCAGAGTCAGCTGTGCCCGCCCTGGCCGAACGAGCCCTTTTTTTTAAACTGAGAGCCTGTCACCAATCACAACTTTTGTTTTATACATTTAAAAAAATATAACAAAACAATAAAAAAATATATAATAAAATTATGGATTTGATTGGTTTGTTAAAACTGACGCGTTTAAAACATGCAGCCTGCATGTCAGGCAGCTATCGGAGTTTTGATCTGAGAATATGTAGCTAAAGCGATCGTTTAGGCTATAGATATAAGGCGTTTCCTTAATTTGAATCAACGAGCTCCACGATTGGTGGAAGAGAGTGACAAAGACGGCGAAAGTAGGCCTATAGTGAGTAACCTGCCTAACATTAGTTCTAAAGTTGTCACTTCCGACAAAGCTAGCAGTAGCCACGGTGCTAGCCGACACTGTAAGGCAAAGCAAGGGTCTTCATCACAGGCGGCAGAACCAGGAGATCTCGGCATTGAGAAACCAAATCAAATTGTCCTGAAAACCTTTCCTGCACACTTGTTCTCAGACAAAAAAAGATCTTTCAACAGCGCCTGGTATGGTAGCAGAAGCTGGCTGGAATACTCCATCCAGGCAGACGCTGCATTTTGCTATCCATGCAGAAAGTTCAGAGCACCCTCCTCTGCTGTAGACTCGACCTTTACGCTAAGTGGATTTTGCGATTGGAAGCATGCAGTCGAGACTGGAAAAGGACTTAACAAACATGCATTATCAAAAGAACACCAGCTCTGTGAGGCTATGTGGAGAGATAAGGAGAGGCGTGTTCAGATGTGTACAGAAATCACTACGTTGGTAAATACAGAACAGTTGCAACGTAATAGATACTACCTGTCAGCTATCATTGATGCCATTGAGTTCCTTACAGTAAACCAGCTACCTTTTAGAGGGGACAATGACGGTTTTGATAGTATGTCTGGAGATGTCTGTGGTCTATTTTTGTCCTTATTTGAATACACTTTAAGGAAAGATCCTGCCTTGGCCAGAATCGCACAGTCCATTCCACACAACGCTAGATATACTAGCCATGATATTCAGAACACCATTATAGACATTATGAGTACTATGGTCACAGAGCAGATCGTGAAAGAGGTTGGTGAGTCGTTTTACACTATAAAAGTGGATGGAACTAGAGACCCTACAGGAACAGAAAATATTTCCATAATTGTGCGTTTCGTCAATGAACTGTATGAGCCAACTGGGCGTCTTCTGGTCATTTTCACGACTGACAAGGAGGATGCAGCTACATTGACTGACACAATTATTGAGGAATTAACAAAAGCAGGACTGAGTAACGAAAAAATCATCAGTCAGGTGTATGACGGCGCCTCCCTGATGTCGGGCAAACACGGAGGAGTGCAAAAACTTCTGCAACAAAAACTACACCGAGACATACCATATCGTCGCTGTCCGATGAAACTCACGTATGTTCATTTTGCCGATTTTGAGATTTTTCGACAGATTGAATGTCCAGGTTCATTTCCATATACAGTATGCGTCACATACCTAAATAGCCAATGAAAACTTGTGAAATCATGTCATCTGATTTTCAAGTACCCGTTTGGTGTCAAAGCTGTCAATCACGCCGCATATCTTCCGCCTGTGAAGCATCTCGCCGGTCTCGTAAAGTTTCATCGAAGCTCAGCACTGGATATAGCCGAATAAACATGACAATGACTTTCCTTCGAGGTAAACGTTTCCCCCGGACGCCAGACTAACATCTAGGAGTTACTTAATTACGGTAGGACTGTGCAAACAAAGTATCTGTCTAGCATTGGTGATATTTACGCTGGGGATTTCCCCACCACTTTTTGAAAGCATTTGGTTAAAATGTTCTGAAAAATCAAGCGATGCTTAAGACTGGTTTCGTGGTCCAGGGTCACATATGTTGCGTTGTATGCTTATGGTGTGTTTTCTTGTAAATATGTAATGAAATTCATTGTAATCATTTATTAAACGCGCTGCTGTTTTCTACGGTATGGTGCTTTGGCATTGTTCGGTTGAGCTGGTGTTGCAGGGACTGTTACATGTGTGATGTGTGCAGTCGACATTGTTGAGGGTTTTATGCTGAGTATTTACATGTTGTTGACTGGCACGCTATGCCCATTTTTGATGCGCCGTTATTCAATATTTTTCCCGTCCTGCAGTAATGTTTTTTTTATCTGATCTTTTGTCCCCACCACTTTTCAACACAAACTGACACCCCTGTTGTGTAGCATTACTGTCATGGTTCTGCCATCTTGTCCTTTGTTTAAACTAGTCTTGTGGCAGAATCATGACAGACCTATGTTTTGTGTGGGTTCACGTGGTCTCAGTATTGGTTTACTAGACCACATGTTCCCTGTGTCTTGTCTCTTTTACCCCGCTCCCTTGTCATCCTCTTCATTATTGTTTGATTTATATCACCTGTTCCCCTCTTGATTTGCTCCCCTATTTAATCCTCTTGTATTCATTGTCCTGTGCTTGTGCATTGTTTCCATACCTGTGAGTAAAGTTGTCAAGTCTAGTGTTTATATATCAAGTGTTTTGTCTAGTTTATTGTTAAGTGTATCCAGTTTAGTGTCACAGTTTAGTCCTGTCTAGTTTAGTGTTCTTAAGTCTTCCTGTTTATATTGTTTTGCCCCCTCGTGGGTTTTGTTTTCTGTTTATTACATATTAAAGTCTTTTTGTTAGTGATGGGCAGAGCGAGGCTTCGTGAAACACTGAAACAGTTGAATCAATTGTGTCGAGGCTTCGAAACATGGTTCGAAACCGCCTCCACAGTGACACCTAGTGGTCATTTGCACGTATTGCCATAGAGCAGCATTGACAAGGTTTTAGACGAGCGCTGACAAATTGTATCCCACATGTTGATTGTTTGACATAAGTGATCAGGTGGGAGAGTGGATAGTGTCCTCGACTTGCATGCAAAAACCCCTATGGATCGAACCCCGGGCAACGCGTTACTATTACCATCGTCACAATGAAGTTACATATTGTTTTGTTGTTGTTTTAACATCTGTTTAACAACTACATGAGCTTTTAGGCTCATCATTGTCAATAACTATAAGCTGGTATATTTAATAAATAAATTGAATAGAGATAAATACCACATAAACAATAAGAAATTAATAAAATATATCAAGCCACCATGTCACATATCTGCTGTTTGTGGAAGGAATTAGCTACTTCTTTTTTTACAGATAATTTCTCCAGCCTTTAAAAAACTCCTCTCACAAAAACCCACAAGGTCAATATGGGTTTATTTCACTTTTATACAGATGTGCGATAGTGTTGTCTGTTTCCGACCGTGCCAATCGAACGCTGATTCGGCAGACCACACCTGATGAAACACTTGGTGAAACACTTCGAGGCTTCATTTGGTCATAGTCACGTGACATGGGTGTTTTGAATCGCGCTTCGGATCAGTGTTTCGACACATCTGCGCTTCGGGATCTCGCAAAGCTTCGGAACGACTGTTTCGCGTAAGATGAGCATATGTTACCATATGCAAGTTCAGCTCAAAGGGACTTTATATAGTAGTGATGAATATAGTGTTTGGTAATACTTTGTAATAAAACTCTTACCATCACCATCATCTGTCGGCGTTTCTCTTTGCGCTGCAACTCACTAGCTCATCTCTTTCTCGCTCTTTCGCGTCTTGCCGCCAACAAACCTTTTCGGCGTAAACGCCGTTCAATCTCCGTGTACTCATCTAGCATTTGCTCTCTCATTTTCCACCAAACAGAAAGCAAAAGGATCAGACAAACCGCAGCTTCAGTTCTCTCCATCGTGTTTGCTTTGCGGCCATGCAACCCAGCTTATCTCTCTACCCGTCACACCGTCAAAATGGGCAGGGTTATGTGACGTTCAATCCAAGAAGGCGGGTTTTAGGCGGGCTTTACGACGACTCTGCGGCGCCATTGGCCTGAAAGTGCAAACGCGTCCTGATTTTGGCCTCACAGCAGGAGGTCGGAGGCTATTGGCTCCGCGAGGCCCCTTTTGAAGCCCTGGCTCGCACAGGCCCGATAGTGCAGAAGCGGCTAATGTCTGCGTCTATGTCCTTTGCTGATTCAGCAACACCACACAACAAATGAAAAAGGTATCCCCCATTCATTCTGGTTAGACCAAGGGTTTTCAAACTCTGCGTTGGGACCATCTAGTGCATTGCGCAGTCACTTGGGGTTTTAGTGAATGACTGAAAAAGAGTTTTGTCCTATTAAGGACAATTAATGGCAATGGTTTTGATGTCAGGTAGTTTGGTAATACAATTAAACTTACTTATTACACGGCTCTCTGGAATGCTTGATTCTGATTGGTCAGTTGAGACATTTGCAGGTTCGTTCTTTTCGAATAATAACCGCTCCAAAATAATAACGCATAGCCGGACTACTTGCACGAGTAATATCGCTCCGCGCCAAGAAAGATCAATAAAGATTACTGTCTGTGTGGCGCCATCTTGTGACAAACACTCGACAACCACGACAAGAGACAGACAGCTTACTGAGACTGAACTTGACAAAATAGAGCATGACAGCTACGAAGCCAACACACAAAAAAATACAGAATGGGGATTAAAACTTCTCAAAGAGAAAAAATGGAGAGAAGTATGAAGCAGAGGATCTTTATAAGGTATTACGATCATTTTATGCATCTGTGCAAAGTTTCGCGGAAGGATAAAAATGTTAATTTAAAACAAATATGCCAATAAAATGTTTCAAATTCATATTCATGTCCAGTTTTTTTTGTTATGTGGCAAGTAGCCGTGTAATAAGCGGGATAATGTAGAGGCAGCCGGTAGTTATTGGGAAATAAGCCCCTTCAGTGTGATACAAGACCCTCCGCTTCGCGTCGGGTCCTGATCACACTGTCGGGGCTTATTTCCCAATAACTACCGGCTGCCTCTACATTATCCCTTACTTATTTAATTCATACATTAAAAATATAAACTACTCTCTTCTAAAAGAGAACACATTTCGTTGGTATTTCTAAATGTATTTTTTCTGCATTATTTCTATACAAAATATTTTGGTGGGTCCTGATATAGATTATACCTGTCTAAGTGGGGCATATAATAAAGGACAGGGGGGGGGGGTTTCTTTATTTTCAAATCCCAATGTTGACAGGTATGCTATGGTGTAATTTATTAATTCAGTGAAGCATTACCGATTAAATATTTCAGTGCAGCATCACTAAATTACTCACAGTGAGTTGTGGGTAAAATCGATCTGTGTACATGGATCTGCATTTCGAATTTCACCAAAAGCAGTTGACCATCCGGGATACTAATTTGAACATAATATGTTTTGGAAAATACTAATAATTATTTTAATTACTACAAGGAATAAATTATAGGCAAATTAGGACACATGTTGTGAATTTATATGGATGTAATATACAAATTATCATAATTTTCATCCGACATATTTAGCAACATATGATCATTTTCACGATGAGATTGGCAGCATATCAATGTTGCATGAATCTCACATGAACCCTTGGTCCTACGTAAGACTGAAAAATGAGGCCTATTGTGTATATCATGCCACCATTAAAACCAGTCAAAAGTCATCATATGAGAAAGAAATCTGACTTACTTTTTTACAAAAAGGTCAGGCAAGTTTGTTTTTATTAAGGGTTTGGGTTAGTTTAAAGCTAAAACACTGTTAGATGTGGATTTGCCAACTAAACATTTATTGTTTTGAAAAAAAAAAACGGTAAAAGTGGAGCCAGAAATACCTATCCAGCTGCAGTGGAGTAAATAAGACTCACCTGCCATACATTTGCATAAAAAACGTGTTTCTGAAGAATTTATGTTAATGTGCAATACCGCGATTGTCCACTAGACAGCGGACTTACCCAATTTATGGATAAACTGAAGCCAAAACGTGATTTACTAATTTTATGTTTGATATTCGTTCTGAATCTGATCTCTAACTAAGTTCCTTCACAAAAATGCAATTGTTTCAGCTTTTTGCAAAAAAAAAGTGTATTTGTAAAGAGAAATACCAATATTTAAGAGTTTATAAGCAGGGGAAAAAATAGGATGAAACGGTTTTTCACTTTTTTTATTGTTTGTTTGAAAGTAGAGGGTCTGTTCTTTCATTTGATATATTTGTATGTTTATATATATTTTTAGAAGAAAATTTTTCTGAAAGGCATTTTGTAAAACTTGTGAAAATCATAAAAAATGCTGGCGGGCAACTTTTCGAAAAATGGCTGGCGCGGAATGAGTTAATGTAAAAAAAATCTGTTTTTAAATAAAATAACCCAACAAGCTTATTTATGTTGCATCATAATTCGTTAATAATAATAACATTAGACCATTTTTATAACTTGATAAAAATTATATGAAGAAATAATATAGCTGCTGTTAAAATCATTTAACATTCTTTAAACAAACAAAATTCCTGTACTATGTGTTTATTCGTATAAAACACAAATCGCCTGTTTTTAATCCATTCATATTTTTTGATTTCATTCAATAGATTTAATGTTTATTCAATAAATATCACCGGCTAAGAGTAATTTGTACTTGAGTAGTTTTTAAGAGGGGTACTTTGTACTTTTACCTAAGTACATTTTTAACACCAGTACTTTTACTTGTAATTGAGTATTATTTTAGCAACTACTTGTACTTGTACTTGAGTACAAATTTTCAGTACTCTTTCCACCTCTGCTTAATACCATCATCAGCAACATTCAAGCTGTAGGTGAAAATGATGAAAGATATTAACCAGAGTCATCACCCTCACATCAACATTATCATCAGATTATGAAGGTGAAAAGGACTGGCATAAAAAGAAGCTAATTGTCAAAGGGTCCAGCCTCATGTCACTCTTCAAATTTTGCCAGATGTGCAGGAAACCAATTTCATCAAAGATGTTGACGTTGTTGCACAGAGGAAGGTGGATTGGACATGTCTTGGGGGGCCATGATGGAACCTGGAAATCTTCACATGAAGTTAGGGGAATGCCAGAGGTGAACCTTCTTGCAGCAGAAGCTGTTCTGTTCAGAGGGGGGACATACACAGAACTCTTAAACTGGTGCAAGACCATGGATGTCCAGTTTGACATCTGGGACAAAGCAAAACAGACAATTTGTTGCAAATTCAGAAATATGAGAGAATACACGGTTGCTGTTACGTGCACGGGCATACCGCATCATAGGTAGGGAGAGAGCTCGGACACAGACTCACACAAGAACGGGTAGTGGGAAACACTACTGCTAACCTTTCATTAAGTCATGATAAATATGATCAGCCGTCTTCTCTGTTATAACATCCGTGACTGTTGACGTTTACGCAGGAACGCGGATTTAAAATAATTTTCACTGTTATGTGAGAGAGGCGCGATGCATGCAACATGAGAGAGGGGAGGGGGCGCGTGCTGTTGAAGCGCTGCACACAACGAGAGAGAGAAAGAGAGAGAGGAGGCACGCTAAGCGCTCGCTGCAATGAATTAAGACGTTTTAAATTGTTAAAAAAAGTGTAAATGGGAATCATGAAAAATCTATGTTGATTCTGTCATTGATAAATCAATGTATGGGAAACAATGCAACCATGACAGTTTCGTCGAAATTACGAGTGCATTGCGAGGGCCGGATTGAAGCACTATGCGGGCCGGATCCGGCCCCCGGGCCGTATATTGCCCATGTATGATTTAGACCAATAACATAGATGATGTCCGAAGCCTCCCTCCACCTGAGTGGCTCAGTAAGTGGTTAAAATATTGGCGCAATATTTTGACAGCTATATAAACCCCTGAAAACACTTTTAAAATGTGTGGTTGTGATAGAGGTGAGTTTTGGTTGTTTCAATGGAGCCAGCAAAAAAGACTTCCGTTGTTTGGAAATACTTTGATCGGATTTCTTCGAACTAGGTAACATACATACATTTTTATCTGTGCATTATATTTGTTTAAAAACATAATTTCTCACTATCTTTTATTCAAAGGTGAAGTGTATGTTGTGCTGGATGGGTAAGAGAAGCTTTATTTACAAAGTTTCTCTTACAGAGCTGGATGATGTCCTGGTCACAATGATTGTGAAGGACACTTAGTGTTGTTGAGTATGTGAGGTTTAGGGACAATGGCCCTCATTTATCAAAAGTGCGTACACCAAAATTCCAGCGTACACCTGGCGTACACCCAAAACCACGGTGACTTTGAGATTTATCAATATGGACGTTGGCGTACGGTACGCTCAAATCCTATGCCTGCTCAGGAGGTGGTGTACGCACATTTTGAGTTAGTGCAGAAATGCGCAAACACTTCCTAACACCACAAAACGCACTGACAAACTAAAATATATGATATATTATGACACACTGTAAAAAAAACAACATAATAATTACAAACTTCAGTGTTTATTTTTATGCAACATGGACTTTAATGTTTAATTTGAGAGACTTTACCAAAGCATTTGATTTGTATGCATATGTATTCCTTCAGTTGAGAGCCTGGGCGCTTTACCTGACATTTCAGGGCAAAGCATGTGAGCGGAGCGGAGTGGAGCCTTGAGTGGTGCGGTAATATTACCATCAAAGCGCCTTTCTAAAAAGTCCGCTCGCACCGCTCGTTGAACCCAGAACGCCCTTTGATAATTTGCTAGTTCGAGAATCTGTAAAAACGTCTAGCAATAAGTTGTGGAATTCAAGCCTTATACATAAATGTAAAGTAAAAATCAAAGTTAAGATTGGACAGGAAGAAAACATTAAAAGGAAGTGCGGAGAAACTGTAAAAGTTAGCAAATATTCATCCTGGAATCTGAAGCGGCACATTGCAAGAAAGCACAAGGATGTGCTACAAAAACATGGTAATAATGCATCAAAAGGTAAGTTAGTTACGTACCATTCGATGATAAATAAATACATATGAGGTAAAGTAAAATGTTTATGTTGAATGGAGCCATAAATCCGATCATGGATCATGACATGCGGACAAAATCATGGCCACGAATTATCTTTTATGCTACATTATGGACACTTCTTTTTCTTATTTAGTCTAAAGTATGGCCATAAATATAAAATTCGTTCCCAATATTCAACAGTTTGTTCCTTGGGATTAATTATTATAATATTTCGTCATTACTTTTACAATTATTATTACTTCAAATTACGAATTAGCCTAGTAAAACATGTGGATGTCGTGGAAACAAATTGTTAATTTGAATTATATCCGGAGCTCCGTATGAAACTGGATCTTAGCTAACAAACAACTGTATGTAAATACAGAAAAACACGCTATAAAAGTTACTACATCATTTTAAAATATTATTTAAAAAAAAACTTAACCGAACCATTAAGCAGACATATAATTTAGATGTAGGCACCAGTAAATAATAATAATAATAATAATAATAATAATAATAATAAATAATAATTATTCTAAATATCAATTAAGCGTCATTAATAATAAAAATAATAATACAAATATTACAAAATGTCATGCAATTATTAATGTGTCTTTAATCCCGCTCTTTAAACTCCCAAATAAAACAATTTTGTTTCTTTCCACTTCCCCGGTTTGTCTTCTTTGCCGTCTTCTATGTGTCAATGTCGTAAAATGAGGGCGTGGGGGAGGTGGAGACTTGAATTTATATGGGCGTGTTATTCTAATGACGATCGTTTTCAGCCGCGGCATTTATGAAGGGCAGATATTGCGTACACCTGAATATCAACGGTACGCACAGTTTCATAAATCAGGCGGTGAGAGAAGTGTAAGCATAATCTTACGCCAACATATACACCCGTTTCTACGCAAGAATGATAAATGAGGGCCATTGTTCACAAACTAGTCCCAACCAATGTTCTTCCCACAAGGCAGGGGTGTATAGGTGCAGGCCAAAGAGAAGGCCAACGCTGAAGTGAAAACGGTGGCTGCAGTGAGCCTGACATCTGGCATGTGGACGTCCATCAACATGCTTGCCTGCCTGTCAGTAACTTGCCACTTTGTGGACAACAACACCTCAATTCTCAATCTCAATTCATTTTTTAGGAGTAATAAAATTCCCCCAGGCACACATTGTTGTAAAGTTTAGCTTGTGTGAAAGCCTCCCTCATGGAGGGATGTGGGATCCCTGCTGAAAAAAACAGCATCAAACCAGCATGGACCAGCATGGGAATTATGCTGGTCTATGCTGGTTTAGCTGGTGGTCACCAGCATACCAGCCCCAAAACACAACATATGCTGGTATGACCAGCATGGGATGCTGGTGCTAATGCTGGTTTAGCTGGTGCTAATGCTGGTTTGATGCTGGTTTAGCTGGTGTTCACTAGCAAACCAGCACCAAAACACAACATATGCTGGTCTTGCTGGTATGCTGTTTTTTTCAGCAGGGATGACCAATAACGTAACATTTCTGGTTACAGATGTTGTTGCTAATATGATATACTGTGGCGGGTAACTGAGCTAGAGCATAAGTTATTCCTATAAAAGTATAAAGCACAAAGTTCAATGCTAAACAATATATATATTTCTTTAACAGAATTCGCTTTTCGAAGCCTACAGCAAACAGCCGGTTTCTTTTTGAGACGCTGCATGCTCCCTACAAAAAGCCCAAAAAGTTTTTTAAAGATGTGAATGGGCTAGCCAAATGTCAAATAAAAAAGAACCATGGGCTGCTGATTAGTTGTCTCATGGGCTAATCTGTCCGGAAAAAACATCTTGCGTTAACTTTTTTGAAAAATGCAGTACATCGCCACAGAGCCTTCCTGCGCTATTAATGAATTAAGCAAAAACAGAAATTAAGAAACAGACAGCGATGCGCTGTGTACGAGTGTTATGGGCTGGTCAGACAAAAATAGTATCAGATGTATCGGCCCAAAAAGTATGTCCGCCCACCAGGAAATTGACCGGTCTGCCAAATGGCCAGTCCACCCCTGAGCTGTGTGGATCACTTCTGTGAAGGATGAATGCACTTTTTTGGGCTTTAAAGTCAAAACTTGTTAGCTGATCCCTGTTTTCGCCCATTTTTAGCTTGGAAAAGCAAGGACATTTTATAAATAACTCCAAATGTGTTTGTCTGAAAGATGATGGACATACTGTATATCTCGGATTGCTTAAAGGTGCAGTGTGTAAATTTTTGCAACATCTAGTGGTGAGGTTGTGCATTGCAACCAACGGCTCAGTCCACTGCACACGCATCGCTTTGAAACGCATAAAAGAGCTACGTTAGCCGCCAGGGGACAAACATGTCATCGTTGGAGACAACTTAGTAAAAAAGTTTGTCCATTAAGTGCTTCTGTAGACACATGGCGGCACAAAATGGCGACTTCCATGTAAGGGGACCCTCGGTGAATGTAGATAAAAACATCTCATTCTAAGGTAATAAAAACATATTGGTGCATTATGAAAGGTCTTTATACACCCCTGATCATATAGTTTTAAATAATAATATTTAGCATTTATGTCAAGAGATTCTTCTAAAAATTGCACACTGCACCTTTAAGGGTGAGTAAATCATGGTGTAGTTTTGATATTTGGTTGGAGTATCGCTTTAACGTTCCTTAATGTGATATCAAAAATAGAGAATCTTCTGTAGAGAATCTCAATTTAAAATATGAGATTTTTTGCTGATATGTTGTATATTTTTGTTGTATATATATACCGAGTCGTTATGCCAAGAATTAGCCAAGAAGGTTGTATGATTCTTTGGTTTCTATTTTGAAGTTTGATAAATTGTGCATAATGACATTTGCAAACTCATAGATTCTTCTTTTAATAATATATTCTGTGACTTACAGGAATCCAGGAATGAGAAAACTCCCAAATCTTCAACAGACCTCTGGCATTGTTGGTGACAAGCAAGGAAATCTCAGGACACAACACAGATGAGCAGACGTGTGATATACTGATCTTAAACTATATCTTAAGGTCCCAACGGTTCCAGGAAATCTAATGATTTAGTTTACCTCTATACCATTACAGTAGTTTGGCTAGATAAGGCACACTCTAATTTTACATAAAATGTCCTATATTGTCTTTGACTTTTATTATTTTATTGAACTCAGCATTAGTTGTGTGGAATGCTTCTTTGTGAAACTGAGTATTTCTAGCACTGGGTTTGGTGAAGCAGAATGAGAAGCATCTGGTTCTAGTTGGTCACGTGAGCCAGCTGTTGTCTTTTGGGAGTTCTTAAGAGCTGCTTACATATTCTGCTTCTTTATTTAAAGTTGCACCCACATCTGTCTTACAATCCCTGTTTTCTTCTTGTCAAGTTTTAAAAACACACATTTTAAGTGTTTAAAGGAAAAAACTCAAAGCTTCACAGTGTGGTTGTACCCTTTTCTTCTCTCTATAATGTTGGCTTTGTTTCTGTGTATGGCACTGAGCTGACCTTTTTCTCAAACATCCTGTAGTGACGCTCCATCCCTCCCTCGTTCTCATGTGTCTGTTTCCTGTTCTTGCACAATTCTCTGGTTTTCCTCTTCGTGGCTCTTCCACAGATACATTAAGGTATTTGATAACATTCACATTTATTTAGCATTGTTTGTTAAATTGCTTATTTTTAATGATCAGAAACCCATATTAATGTTATTATCTCCTCATCTCAGTTTCAGTTTATTTATTTTACATAGGCTCATGCTTGGACAAAGTGATCATTGCTGTGAATTTGATTCGTGCTTTAGTGGTGTTGTAATCATTGCTGTGACTGTGATTTGTGCTGCTCCAGTGATGTTGTGATAATTGCTGTCAGGGATGTGCACAACACATTTTGAGGAGCAGGGGCATAAGTGGAATAATAGCATCAAAATTTTACAAATGTCATGACATGAAAGAGTGTAACAATACACAGGAGTCACAGTTCGGTAAAAACCTCGGTTCAGGGATCAAGGTTCAGTATAACAGAATAAAGCTACAAATACCAAATGCTAGAGGTCTTCCCTTACGAAAAAGAAGTATACTTCGAGTTCATTTTATTAAGTATACTTAAGTAATGTTGGAGTATAGTTTTAAGTATACTTTATGTAGTAAGTGTACTAACATTTATGTTCTAGTAGTATACTTGTAAGTGTACTGCTTGAATACCGCTTGGGACTAAATTGGCTCACTTTTAGTATATAAAAGTATACTTCTAAGTGCACTATAAGTGTAAGAGTAGTCAACTTTAAGTGTACAACTAGTGCACAATTAGTTCTTCATTTGTACTGCAAGTGAACTCATGAGTATACTAGTAGTTTTCTTGACTTATACTTCAAGTGTACATGCAAGTGTTAGTTAGTCAGTGTTTCCCATACATTGATTTATTTGTGGTGGCCCACCACAGAATCAACACTGGCCCCCACAAATAGAATTTTCATGATTCCCATTTACATTTTTATTTCACTATTTAAAACAGCTTAATTTGGCTTAAAATATAATTTGATATATAATACAGATCAAATACAGATACAGATCAAAGATACTAGATCAAACGCAAACACGACATGATGACGTCACATATATGGTAATTAGCGGGTGACGTCATCACCACCACAGTCTCTCAAAATCCTGTGGGAAACACTGTTAGTGTACTCTTAGTAAACTAGTAGGTTACTAATTTTGTGCTGCAGGTATACTTCCAAGTGTTCTTATAATATACTTTTAGTTAACTAGTAGTTTACAGAAATATATACTGAAAGTGTACATGCAAGTGTTCTGTTAGTGTACTCTTAGTAAACTAGTAGGTGACTTATTGTGTGCTGCAGGTATACTTCCAAGTGTTCTTTTAATATACTTTTAGTTAACTAGTAGTTTACTAGTCATCAGAGACGTGCACAGACATTTTGAGGGGCAGGGGCTCAAGTGAAATAAAGGGCACCTTTCATAATTATGTATATTTTTTTTAAACAAAAAGTATATATATTAACACAATTCTGACTTCCTTTTTAAAAAAATTATTAAAAAAGGTAATTAATTTTATCTTCCTCAAACTCACGCAATTGTTTAATTTTCAAAAGATGTCTACAAAATAATCAGTTCACACAGACACCATGGTCTCCTTAGTATTCTAGGTTTATAGAGCAGCAAAGGAAGCCATTACATAATGTGCATGTTAATTACAAATTTGTTAAAATGCTAAAAACAAAGTTGTGACTGCTGAGTTAGCGCTACATGCCAATAAATTCTATATCATATGCTAGCGTTTAGCTGATTAGTTGTTAGTTGTTACTCAAAATGTATTTTTGTCTGATAAGGGCTCAAAATATAAGGTCTAATGTGAGCTTCTGGCATGAGCCTCAGAGCAGAGCAAGCAGAGCAGAGCTCAACATTATTATTCATGACCCTTTCAAATAGGGCAAAAATAGACCATTTCATTCAAATGACAAATTCTAGGGTTGTAAATAGACATGTAAAAACGTTTCTGGATCATTTTTGCACTTAATAAAGCAACATACCTTCAATGTAATTGTCAAAGAACAATTTAACATATTTTGACAACACATCCTATGGCACCTTTAATCTTAGGTTTCATATTTATTAGGGTTACACATGTCAGAAACAACAAATATAGATTAGGCCTATTTTATTTGTATTTTATATTTTACTTTTTTGTGATGTCAGTGAAAATTCAGACTGGGCAAGTAAAATACTGAACCATCAGATTTCTTCCCAATCTACTCCAGCACTCCAGTATAACACATTATACTTATTTAACAGACCTTACTAAAAACGCAAACCAAAAAGCTTACTACTGTAGTTAGCAATTATTTTATTGTTTGTGCTTTATTATTTTATGAGCAGTCTGTTTAAACTACATACACTACACTGTTACAAGTTTGCAACTATTCAGGTTAATATGGGATTGCCATGGAAAACAATGTCCCTGAATCGTTATGTGTAACAACGTGTCCCATATTTTGTGCATAAAACTGTTAATATAAGAATGCTTTCTTCCTCACACACTTACCGGTAGCTGCCTGCATAATCATGCACATGATCGCGTCTCGTTCAGGCTGAGCAGCTTTGGCGCTTGAAGCGTGAATGATGCAGCACGAGGGTAGACAAGCCAATCAAAAAGCGAAGTAAGTTAGAGAGGCGGGACTAAGGAAAGGTAAAGCCAATCATATTAGCGATGTGAATTTTGAAGGCGGGACTCATCTGTCAACCGTTTGTGTGCCACAAATAGCGCTATTTTTCTTTATATAAGAGTTTAAATCTCATTTAAATGATTCCTGAATAAATTAATGTTACATTAAATAAGCAACAAGTAAAACACACAAGAAACAGACAGACATCAGTTGTTATATGAATAAAGATAATATTATTTTTTTTAAAAGCACCCCAGGAAAAAAAGGGCACTTTCTCTCCAGGAATAAAAAGGGCAGGTGCTCAAGCCCCCTTTTATGTAAGGTGACCAGACGTCCCCGTTTTCCGGGGACAGTCCCGGTTTTTGGTGTTCTGTCCCCTACTGAAGCTGTCCCCGGAAATGTCCCCGTTTTACAGCATGTCCAAAACAATCAGTAAATACACTGAAAAACATAGCGTTTGTAGTAACAGACCGGAGCAATCATGTAATGATTATTTTCACCAGCAGAGGGGGCCGCGAGCTACTTATTACTTGCGCACGCCACTGATTTAGCGATGAAGAATTTACAACGAGACACGAGAAAGCATCATTATCATCAATCAAGTTATCATAAGATATGAAATACGAAAAAAAGTTATGGGGGCTTAAGGTACTAACTACTCATGTTAAATTAAAATAATAAACCAATGAAGTGAACTGATCACAGTATGTTACGGAGCATTTGTTTTGTGTAGGCTAAATATGTTTACATTTTGCATTTTTCCTTCTGTTCTTCACGTTTACAATATTATGAAATCAGCTGAAGTAGTTCATTAGAAGTCATTTTGATGAGGTATGTCTCTTGTGTAAAAAACTGCAAAAAATGACTTTTTTTTTTAGTATTTTTCTCTTGTTTTCAGTACAAATACAAAAAAATTCTAAAGTCAAGATGCATTTTCTTGATGGGCAAAATGACCTAATAATATAAGTCTAATTTTTAGACCAAAATATCAAATTTGTGCTTAAAAAAAGCAAAAAAATCTACCACTACCTAATTCAAGAAAAACATTTTTTGCATGTTTTAAGCACAAATATACTTAAATTTACATATTTTTTTGTCTTAAAGCTAGATTTTCCTTAGGGGATTTTGCTTATCAAGAAAATGCATCTTGTTTTAAGATTTTTTAGATATTTGTACTGAAAATAAGACAAAAATACTATTAAGTAAGAAGAAAGTCATTTTTGCAGTAAACCCACAACACTAAAAAAAGAAAACTAAAAAAAAAAACATTTTGTCCCCATTTTTTAATTCATAGATAACAACAAATTAGATTTTAATGATATTTTCACCATTTAACTAGGAAATGTCCCCGGTTTTCATTTAAAAAATCTGGTCACCTTACTTTTATGTCTATGTGTGCACGTGCCTGCTAGCAGGCACGTGCACACATAGACATAAAAGGGGGCTTGAGCACCTGCCCTTTTTATTCCTGGAGAGAAAGTGCCCTTTTTTTCCTGGGGTGCTTTTAAAAAAAAAAATATTATCTTTATTCATATAACAACTGATGTCTGTCTGTTTCTTGTGTGTTTTACTTGTTGCTTATTTAATTTAACATGAATTTATTCAGGAATCATTTAAATGAGATTTAAACTCTTATATAAAGAAAAATAGCGCTATTTGTGGCACACAAACGGTTGACAGATGAGTCCCGCCTTCAAAATTCACATCGCTAATATGATTGGCTTTACCTTTCCTTAGTCCCGCCTCTCTAACTTACTTCGCTTTTTGATTGGCTTGTCTACACTCGTGCTGCATCATTCACGCTTCAAGCGCCAAAGCTGCTCAGCCTGAACGAGACGCGATCATGTGCATGATTATGCAGGCAGCTACCGGTAAGTGTGTGAGGAAGAAAGCATTCTTATATTAACAGTTTTATGCACAAAATATGGGACACGTTGTTACACATAACAATTCAGGGACATTGTTTTCCATGGCAATCCCATATTAACCTGAAGAGTTGCAAACTTGTAACAGTGTAGTGTATGTACTATGTAGTTTAAACAGACTGTTCATAAAATAATAAAGCACAAACAATAAAATAATTGCTAACTACAGTAGTAAGCTTTTTGGTTTGCGTTTTTAGTAAGGTCTGTTAAATAAGTATAATGTGTTATACTTAGGGTTGCCAACTTTCTGAAATGGAAATAAGGAACGCCGGGGGGGGGGGGGGGGGGGGTTTGAAAAAAATAACCCCTTAAATGAAGACTTCTGGTGAAAATAGTGGAAACTAATTAATAAATTTAGATACATATATTTCATACAACTTCTTAGGCCTAAATATTTAATGAATAGCAAAGTATGCCTAATAAGTATACAAGACTGAACCACAGATGTGAAATATAAAGGCTATCATGATCATTTTGCCAACAATGAACCATGGTTTTGTTAAGTTTATAATACGCCCTCTTCAAAAACCCCGCCCCTTTTTAAACCTTGAGCTATCTAAATCCATTATTATTTAATAAGAAACCCATCAGAAATGACTGACACATTATGAGACGGGAGGGAGCGGGACACAGGAACAGAGGGAGAGCACTGGAGAGATAGTACAAGTTTAGCCTATCACTTTCTTATCAACTATATTTTAGTTTTAAAAATCCACATAATTACATACCATATGAGCCTCTGAGACGACTGACGGACAATGAACCTTGACATTGCTCCATCCTGTGCCCGCAGCCTCTCGCTCCTCTTGTGATTATCTCCTCATGCGTGCTGCTTAATATCACACACTCCGCCGTGACAAACAGAAAAAACGTGACGGCATATGGTACAATTGGCCTTGTATTCATTGTCCCTCACGCATTCCAGCCACAGGTAATCATTTTCCCATTCAATTTTATATTTTTGTGCTCGTTTCTTTTTCGCCGGCTGCTCGGATGCAGTCATTTTTACATTTCCCGCTGTTGTCACTTGTCGTCATCGTTGCTATGATACGTGACATCACAATGACTGAAACGACCAATTAAAAGGGCATTCCCTGATGGGGCTGCAAGATGTTAAAAACGCTACGCTGATCATTGACAAACAGAGGGAGAAATGACCGCACCGTCAGGGTTTTCTTATACAAATGACGCGGTCTTCGTTCATGGCTGACATATTAGAAGCTATGTGTCTGTCATGTATTTGCACTGAATTAATTTTCATAAAATACGGAACAAACTGCGTTCCGTATCAGTTCAATACGGAACAAGAATTTTATGTGTCAAATACGGGACGATTCCGTATTATACGGAACGGTTGGCAACCCTAGTTATACTGGAGTGCTGGAGTAGATTGGGAAGAAATCTGATGGTTCAGTATTTTACTTGCCCAGTCTGAATTTTCACTGACATCACAAAAAAGTAATATATGAAATACAAATAAAATAGGCCTAATCTATATTTGTTGTTTCTGACATGTGTAACCCTAATAAATATGAAACCTAAGATTAAAGGTGCCATAGGATGTGTTGTCAAAATATGTTAAATTGTTCTTTGACAATTACATAGAGGGTATGTTGCTTTATTAAGTGCAAAAATGATCCAGAAACGTTTTTACATGTCTATTTACAACCCTAGAATTTGTCATTTGAATGAAATGGTCTATTTTTGCCCTATTTGAAAGGGTCATGAATAATAATGTTGAGCTCTGCTCTGCTTGCTCTGCTCTGAGGCTCATGCCAGAAGCTCACATTAGACCTTATATTTTGAGCCCTTATCAGACAAAAATACATTTTGAGTAACAACTAACAACTAATCAGCTAAACGCTAGCATATGATATAGCATTTATTGGCATGAAGCGCTAACTCAGCAGTCACAACTTTGTTTTTAGCATTTTAACAAATTTGTAATTAACATGCACATTATGTAATGGCTTCCTTTGCTGCTCTATAAACCTAGAATACTAAGGAGACCATGGTGTCTGTGTGAACAACTGATTATTTTGTAGACATCTTTTGAAAATTAAACAATTGCGTGAGTTTGAGGAAGATAAAATTAATTACCTTTTTTAATAATTTTTTTAAAAAGGAAGTCAGAATTGTGTTAATATATATACTTTTTGTTTAAAAAAAATATACATAATTATGAAAGGTGCCCTTTATTTCACTTGAGCCCCTGCCCCTCAAAATGTCTGTGCACGTCTCTGCCTGCTAGTCATATACATGCAAGTGTTCTATTAGTGTACTCTTAGTAAACTAGTAGGTTACTTATTGCAGTGGTTCTTAACGTTATTCCTGGAGGCCCACTGCCCTGCACATTTTGTATGTCTCCCTTATTTAACACACCTGATTCAAATCATCAGCTCATTAGAAGAGATTTCAATGAACTGAACTGAGTCTGCCAGATAAAAGAGACATACAAAACATGCAGGGCAGTGGGCCTCCAGGAATAACGTTAAGAACCACTGACTTATTGTATACTGCTTGTGTAACAAAGCACTTTAACACTGAGGATCTATCTGCAGGTTTTTATTAAACACACTCATATTCCAACAGGCAAGGTCAAACAACAGCAAACATACTCATAAACCGGGTAAAACAGATAAAGATCAATAAATACAGATAGATATGCAGGCAGGCAAACCGCTCAGCAATGACAGCCGGTACAAATCAAGACTTTGCACTGACTGAATGTTTCCAGAGAGTTTATATAGGTTGTCCAATGAGTTTCAGGTGGCAGTGTAATCAGTCCAGGTATTTGGGATTATGGGAAATGGAGTCCAGAACGAAAGTTAATATTCAGGGGGTTCAGCCATATATATATATATATATATATATATATATATATATATATATATATATATATATATATATATACAACCTCAAATCAGAAAAAGTTGGGACACTGCAGAAATTGTGAGTAAAAAGGGAATGGAATCATTTACAAATCTCATAAACTTATATTTTATTTACAATATAATTCTATAGTGAATAAAATATAAGTTTATGAGATTTGTAAATTATTCCATTCCTTTTTTACTCACAATTTCTACAGTGTCCCATTTATTATTTTTGTTTGATTAGCTCACCGATAGCATATGAAAGGTTTAGCTTCAAATTGAAAGTACAATTAAAAGGTATATGTCAAGTATAAAAATTAATACACAGGAACATTGTATTGTACTTTAAGTGCTATATAGTAAAAGAATACTTGCAAGTATACCTGCAGCACGCAATTAGTAACTTACTAGTTTACTAAGAGTACACTAACAGAAAACTTGCATGTACACTTTCAGTATGAGTACATTAGTTAACTAAAAGTATAGTAAAAGAATACTTGAAAGTATACCTGCAGCACAAAATTAATAACCTACTAGTTTACTAACACTAAAGATTCTCCATAAAGATAATATACATTTGTACACTACATATACTTTCAAAATGTACTTAAAATATACTGTTTCTAAAGGATGCTAAATAATGTATTTTATAAATATGTCAGTGCATTATTATAATGATAACTTTAACAGATAAAGTATACCTAAAATAAACTTTAAAATAAGTTCAAATTAGTATACTTTAAAAACTTTAACTCCAAGTATATATTTTTTAAAGTATACTTTTTAAAAAATATACTAAATTATAATTATTTTGAAATATGTTAAAAGTTTAATTGTACGCAAATATGTTGTAAGCATACTTTCAATATATTCAAAGATGGTACATTTCTTTCTAAGTATACTGTATTTGTAATGTACTATTGCAAAGTTAAATATACTTGAAATACATTAAAGTATATTTATTTTTCACCAGGGCTATTCATATGGCTTTTTGCAGCTTTCTTGATATAGCTTTCGTTGTTGCATTTTTACTTTATACTTTTAAGTATATGTCAGTAAACAAGTATAGGAAAAATATACTTAGACATTTCGGTCGGTATAGGTCAAGTATACTTTAGTACAATTTAAGTATATTTCTGAGAAGTACCTAAAGTACATTCTAGATAAGTACAAGTAAACTGAAAGTATCCTTTCTTATTTTAAGTTTAAAAGAAGTATACTTATAGCACACTTGAATAAACTTCTTTTTCGTAAGGGTTTTCATTTAATTTGAACAGATAGTAAGTGCAAATGATTGTTTTTCCATCTAGCGGCCTTTAGTCCTCTGAGACAAAACATACAGGGCCCTATTTTAACGATCTGAAACGCAAGTGCGAAGCGCAGAGCGCAAGTAACTTTGTGGGCGGATCTTGGGCGCTGTTGCTATTTTCACGGCGGGAGAAATAACTCTTGCGCCAGACACAAATCAATAAGGGGTTGATCTGAAGTAGGTTCATTATTCATAGGTGTGGTTTGGGCGTAACGTCAAATAAACCAATCAGAACGCTATCCAACATTCCCTTTAAACGCAAGTGCGCAAGTTCCATGGCGGGTTGCTATTATTATGACGGATTTGACAGGCGCACGCCAGGAGCGGTTCACAGCCGAGGAGACCGACGTTCTTGTAAGAGCAGTCAAAGACAGAGAAGTTGTTTTGTATAGGGATAGGAGAAACCCGCCCAAATCAGCGTCGGTTAAACAGACGTGAGAGGAAATATAGCCACAATTGTCTCATCAGCTGGCTTCCCCATCGTTACAATGATGTCAGGAGACGGGGGAATCCCAAGTTTGCCAACATAAATCGGGCACGCCATGTAACGGGAGGTGGATCTGCCTCTACACATGACCTGACGCCAGCAGAGGACATCGCTGCGTGCACCCTCACCCCTGAAAGGGTTTGGGGGTTTTGAAATCGGAAACGCAAGTAAGGTCCAACACCAAAGTACACTTACAAATCAAGTTCACATACATTAAGGTTTCTTATGAAAACATTTTAATTATTATTTAGATAAAATAAACGTAATACAGCCACTCAACAAACTTATGAAAATATTTTAATCGTTATTTGCATGATAATTGTTTAACGCTGCCACACAAAATAAATAAAAACTACCACAATGCTCACCACAATGATTTCCCTTATCTCATGTATTAATATTTTTTATTGTAACAATTTATGATTTGCAAAAATAACTGTTGCATAGATTAGATAAGCAATGCGCGTTGTGCACGGTATACATTATGGTCAAGCATGCGCCCTTAAAATAGCATAATGAGCCACACGCAACGCGCCACTGACTTTAGATTAGTTTTTTTTGGTTAGTAGCGCAATTGTTTTTTGAAACTGCAAAATAGCATAAGAGATGGTTTGCGCCGGAGCACGCCTCCTTTTTTGCGCTGAACCGCCCAGGGAGCGCAAGTTCATTCCCTAGTTTGCCGACGTGCGTCTGTGGAAGGAAAACCCCGCTGTGCGCCGGTGCAAAATACGAAATGATACATGCGTCACTGACAAAGTCAATTGCGCTGGGTGCAAGATAGGGCCCACAGCCTCCTTTAGTGTATAAAGCATTAATATAAATTCACTCTTGCATATAGATGGTTTCAGCAGTAACAACATAAACAAACGGCTTCTTGGAACACACGTAAACAGGCCCGGATTGGCCATAGGGAGAACCTGGAGAATTCCCGGTGGGCCGGTCTGTTTTTTGGGCACGAAGGCCAGTGTTATCATGCCACCAGGTTGAAAGCTGCTGTCCCTATGCTGACAGCACTCACAGCAGCCTCATTCGCGTAATTTGCAGTTGGTATAAGTACCACCGTTTTATGCCCAAGTTGATCTCGACCAGGTGTGGAGTACTGACCTTATAAAGTCACTGAAGTGTGTGTAGTGCAGTGGGTGAGTCTGTCTTTGACGTGTGTGCACCTGAAGTCTTGCAGTATTGTGCCGTGTCTCTTGCTGTCTGTACTCGCCCTCCAGGTCGAGAAAGTCCCTGCTGGAGCAAACGTGAGCTGCCGCGGGGGTGACCACCAATTCTATACCGGCCCGCTATAACCCCCAGCCCCTGTGTTTCCCTGCCCGAAGAAAGATCCAGTGTACCCCTCTTGTATACTCACTGTATGCCCGACGACAAGGTCCATTGTACCTCCTTTGTATACTCACCACCTGCCCAAATGAAAGATCCAGCGTGCCCCTTCAGTATGCCCACCGTACACCGAGGGACAATGCCAGTGTGTCCGCGATGCAGAAATGCTGAACATTCTTTTTTTAGTATTTAATCCCCCCTCCCCCTCTGTGTTTTTTTAACTATTTAATAAAACTTGGTAATTTTTATTCCTTTGTCCGCCTGGTCATTGGGATGTTTTGGGACCTCCTCGGGGTGGAAGTGAAGGAGGAGCGTGACCCGCGACAGGGGCGGTCCGCTCCCACCTGTGACAATATCAATTTTATTCAAAAACTCCTAAAAAGGAACAAATGTGTTTGTGTTTTTTTCCCCTATATTTCTATTTTTAATAAATGGTGGGTCTTGAGATTACCTGTTGGGTTGAAAAAGTTTGGAAACCCCTGATAAGGCAAGATTTATCAAGTAAATAATTAAAGTATTGCCAAATAATGTATGGTAAGCCTCTCTTGTGTCAAAAGGAACAAATATATAATGGACTTTTAACATTTTACTTGAGAAAACATCATATTGATATGAAACATAGTTTTTCCTCCCATAAAACTGATGAGTTTTGCATGAAATAGATGAAGAATAACTATTCAAACTGCAACCAAAGTCGCTGTTTATTTACTTCCATCATTGCTGGTCTTCTCAAATCAAACGCAACAAGTTGCTGTTTCTTCTTCGTTTGTGGGTTAACTTGTCAAGCTGCTTCTTCTTTGATGGTCGTGCTGCTACTGTGGTTGCACGCGTGGATACTGCCTACCAGCGGTCTGCATGTGTGTTTGCACGTCGACGTGGACAACGACGCAAAATTATAAATGAAAACTGACGCGGAACCTACACCGTCGCGGCTAAACTCCACTAAGAATCAATAACAACAAAATCCTTTTAGGGTCATTTATTTTCTGATAACAAGCAAAATTAACAACAAGTAGATTAGCTTAGTTCATATTTCGTAGCTTAAGCGTATAAAAAATGACACTGAGATAACGTTGCTGTTAAAAATGTGTACTGTAATGTAATGTATACAACTACAAACCGGCTGCCAAACCTCCCTTCATATAGTGATGATTCATTCCTGTCTTAAGGAAACCAAAACATTTGTTATTTTTGATGAGGTATTTGTCCCAGAGTTCATTTTAGCCACTAGTCAGACTAGTAAACAAACAGAGACCGGAAGTAAAGTTCCGACCAGATGCGTAACCGCAACAGCGCATATGCGTCAGATAAAACCGTTTGTAGGCCATTTTCTTTTTTTAGAGCTGATAAAAAACAAAACTTTTATATCTATACAGGTATCTCTATGATCAATCAATGCAAAACAATGCATAGACCCTTTACGGCACTTTATCGGCACATGAAATCAATGTAACGCGAGAGTGATTGCACAATGAGCTTCTGAATGGCTTTCGACTGGTCTGCGTAGTGCTGCATTCAGTCTAACACAGGTGTACACTGCAAGCACCATGATGTCTGTTCAGTGGCGGTTTAGGACGAATACATATATGTTCAAGAGAGCACTTTCTCTCGTGGAAGAAAAGGGCAGGTGCTCAAGCCCCCTGTCATTTCTATGTGTGTGCGCGTGCCTGATTGCTGTGACTGTGATTTATGCTACTTCAGTGATGTTGTGTTCAATGCCGTGACTGTGATTTGTGCTCCAGTGATGTTGTGATCATTGCATTGCAGTCAATTTGTCCTCTAGTGATGATGGATGATCATTCAACAGGAGGCCCAGCTGAGCCCATCACCACTGTGACCGGTGGCAATAAGCCTTTGCATCGCTTCCTTAGAGGAGAACCCAAGACTATTGGAGTAAGACACTAAACATGCTTTACTTTTCACTGTTTTCCTTTTAAATTAGAGAAGCTCTTTAATCCTCAACAAATAGTTTGTCTTGGCTATAATACACATAAAAGTATAATGCTTACTGTATGTAATAAAGTATATGGGAAACTGGGGCTAGTTCTTACATTTGTATTGGAAGTAATAATTTTCAGGGTACGATAAAACTGATTACAAAGATACAGTTAGCAAAACATAATTGTCATACATAAAGGCCGACCCATCCTACAGGTATTTGCCCCTGGCGGCTCCTTGCTGGTGGGGCTCAGTGAGTTCGCGACCTAATGTTAGACTATGCTATACTAAATTTGAAATCTACTTATTATTATTATTCCAACAAAATTATTTTTTATAGAGTATAATTGTAAACATAATCTTTTAAATGTGAATGGAAAAATCTGTGCATTTGTCTTACAGTGAGAGCAGCCTAAAACATATATTTGTATGAATTAACAGTTGTATTTGCGTATAGTTTGTACACTCTTGTTGTTAATTTAGCAATAATATGTAATAATTAAGCAATATTGCTGGAGTAGGAGTGTGACATAGCTCTATATCATCATGGCTGTGATTAGCAGTGGCGTGTTTACCCACCACGCAATTGCGTGGGGCCCCGCACAAGCAGTTAACTCATTTAATGATTTCTTATGACGTGCGGTCCAGATACATAGAAAAAACAACAACCACACAACAGACAAAAGAAGACCCTTGTTTAAGGCAGTGGTTTATTCCCAAACTGGGGGTGCAGAGTTATCAGTGGCTACGGTAAGCATAGCTTCGAAAGTACAGTATGTTGCCTTTATTCAGACCCAAATCTAAGCCATGGATATAAAGCATGCGTGAGCAAAATATGCGAGTATGCACGCAGAATAATATTCGCGCACAGAATAGCACCCTCGCGAGAGGGCATATACTATATTCACCTTATTTTCAATCACGGAAGTAAGTGATGAGACGCATTTTCCGTCTTCGTGAGAGAAGTCCATTTCAATAGCCAGCCAGTAGACTACCATTAGCTGTAGTGGCTTACCGAAAGTCTTGCACAAAGGGGCAGAGATGTTTTCACTCGTGAAGAAGCCTATACACCTTATTTTTGACGTAAATGTGGGCGCCACCATCTTTGAGATCCTTTGTGTAAGACTTCCATGACCCACTACAGCTAATGGTCGTCGTATTGTGAGGGACATAAGTGTGCCGTTTTGACTGGCTTTTTAATGGTTGTTATGAAATCCAGGAAGACCGGCATAATTTTTGCAGTTAGGGGTTGCCATAATAGCTGGTACAAATGCAAAAATCTCTACAAAACATTTGTTTTAAGTATAATACACCCACAAGAACTGAATGTGTATGTGGCGCACGTGCACCCATGATCTGTATCCACATATCCATCCAGTAAAACCATTCATAGTAACTTACAGTGAACAATAAAAACAATAATTGTTCAAAAACAACTAATATAATGTTCATAAAAATATGCTGATTAAGCTGGTTTATTTATTCTGCTACTATATATATTATTACAAAAATGAGATTTTGGTACAGAATATATACGACGTAAACTGCTTATTAGTCAATGTTTAAATAGTGCTGAATGTACGAAATTAGCCATGGTTTTACTACAGTAAAAAAAACACACACAAAATAACCATGGTTTTCAAAAAACATAGTTAAACCATGGTTAGTGTAGTAAAACCATGGTTTTGCTGATAGTAATCATGGTAAATACACTTTTACCACAATAAAATCATGGTTAATTTTCGTAAGTGTGTTTGCGCGTTATGTCTTAAAATATTATTATTATTTTTTAAATAAGCAAATAGTTGTCTACTGCATAATATATTTTCATAAAATGAAAACAATACTGAATGCATGTAACAGTAGTTTAATGTGTTTATTATGTTCAAATAACTTACAATGTGTTGAATGAGAAAGATACTGCCGCTGACTGTCGGATCGCGTGAAGCTTGAGTTGTCGCCATAAAAACTCAAACAAGTCTATTAAAAATTGCTGTTTAAAAAAAACTCTCACCAGAGGGACATTTGTGACATTTTAAACCATCCCTTGAAATGGTTAAAAACACAAAGGGCTCTATCTTACACCCGGCGCGACACAAGTGTTTTTTGCTAGTTTCCACCCTGCGCAATTATCATTTTCACGTTTACCGTCGCGTTGTTTAAATAGCCAATGCATTTGCGCCCCCTTTTGCGCCCATGGGCGTTCTGGTCTGAAAATGAGGTGTGTTCAGGCGCATTGTTGGCGCATTGCTATTTTAAGGCAACTAAAATAGACTACGCCATTGACCAACAAAACCTGCTCTAAAGTCTAAAGTCAATGGCGCAATATGTTTTTTTTTTGTTATTTAAAGAGCGCATTAGTAATATGCGCCTATAAACGGGACGACAACCTGCTTATCACACACATGAATTCGCAGCAACACAAAAACGCTTTCAAATATGAAAGATTAAAGGATTGAATGTAAAAGATTATTATTGAGTCTCTTGGACATAAATTAGGACCAATTATGAGATGTTAGAAGGCGTAAAGAGCAGATTTACCTGTAGCCTGGTAAGTAATTTAATGTTTTACTTTATTTATCTATTTTTAAATGTTTTCTTTAAATGCTACCTCATGGATTTATTGTATATGATGACTTTGTACCTGTGGATATTGTTAGATGAGAAACATTTTTAAGTAATGCTTAAAAAAAACTTGTGACGCTGTCCAAGTGCTGAAACGTGCGGAGAGCCGTTTGTAAATTCTTTATCTCCTGTTTATTACAAATAAAGTATTTTTAGAGTACAAACCTTTTCTTACATACTTGTAAATTATTTTTTGATGATATTGGATAGCCATACATTTAAAGATCCACTGTGTAGGATCTACTCCCATCTAGCGGTGAAAGTCTATATGACAACCAACTGAATATTACTTTCTAGCCCCCCCCCCCCCCCCGCCATTCGGAACGCGTTTTAACTCGTACGGTGGCCAGGCCGTGTCATGCCAAGGTTAACATGGCTTCCAGTAGCTACAAAGCAAAAGCAATGAAAAAAAATGAACAATTTGCAATGTCATTTGCGTGTGATCCATCAAAGCACACAGATTTATGTTTAACATGGAAAAAGTCTGATTGTCATGATATGTCCACTTGAAATCACATACAAAAAGCAACCATAAACGTAGCTTAGACTCTCCTTTTACATCTTCGCGAGGAAAAATATCACAGTGTCTGTTAAACTTGGTTTTAAGATGTGTTTTAGTCGATCAGATCACAAGTGGACGAGAGAGACACATTACGTTTACACTTGGTGTTTAAATCCGTCTCTTTTTGTCCATTTTCGACCGCTTCTCTCCAGATCACTGAGGGGATGGTCTGTGGACGAGTCCCTCTCCTGTCATTTAATCATGAGCGGGAGTAATGACGGGTTTAAATGGACGCGAACCAGTGATGCCGGTAACGCGTTACTTAGTAACGCGTTACTCTAATTTTACCACTTTTTTTAGTAACGAGTAATCTAACGCGTTAATATTTCCAAACCAGTAATCAGATTAAAGTTACTTATCCAAGTCACTGTGCGTTACTATTTTTGAAATTTTCCTTAGTAAAATATATATTTTCTTGTACATTTCTTCTTGCGTCTCGGGAAGTGAAGTCAGGTGTGCGACAAGTCACGTTTTCAGCACGAGGACAATTCAGGTCACGTGTAAGCGACACAAACGTAAACAACGTACAATGAAGAGAGAAGAGAGTTGCAGCTACAAAAACACTACGTCAAATAAAAAAAAAAAAAACCTTTGGAGTCGCAGCACGGCGCAGACAGTCAAACTAAGAGCAAGTCCCACCACCCGGTGATGCAGTGAGCAGGAGTTCATCCACTACCCAAACAACAAAAGCTGGACTTCAGTGCAAAATCAGTAAGTGTGGGAGAGTTGAAGAACGAAAGTAACAAAGCGATTTTCTCCGAGCCCTGATAACATCTAAATCTCACTATGACAGCATATTAGCACATAACCTCTGAAAGAGTTGACAAATATCGCGTTATTTACTCACCGATTTCCACGTGTAGATCCAGAACTGTGTTTTCAACCATGATAAGTACATTCCAAAAGCGGTCTTTTTTTCTTACAACGCGTTGTGTTTCTCGTTTCATGTGTTACAATACTGATACATCTACAAGGTATTTAGTATATAACATCCTGAAGACTTCTCAGTTTTTCAAAATAAAAGTAAGTCGAGTTTATAGAGTAAGTAGATCCTGTCGGGTCAAAAGTAACACTTGTTAGTTTTGTCCAGCTGCTAATACTGTGTATAATATGGTAAAAAATTTATATTATTCTAATTTGATTTAATTTTATTTTCATAGTGTTTAAACTATTGAATTTTTTTTAGTCTCAGCAATTTAAGTTTGTACTGTTGGTTGCTTTTGAAACATTTGATAAAACTGAAATTTAAAATAAAAATGTAATTTAATTATTTTTTACAAAGATAAATGACAAAATAAGTTTGCAGTTACATATTAAAGAGGTCATAGTAATATATATTTAATAAAAACAAGTGTAACACAAAAATCTATCATGTTTTGTTGTGTTACTTTTGACCCACCTGTGTGTTACTTTCGTCCCTGCTGTCAAGGTCAAATGTAACAATTCACTACTCTTGTTTAAAGTGAAATTATACAGAAGTCGTTTTACATTTGTTCAAAATTCCAGCTGGTTTTGATAGACCACACTTGTGAGTTATTGACCACAACAAAAATATATCTCTGTCTAAAACTTTCTGAAAATGGCCCCTGCTCACCCCTATTTATGTTAAGTGAAGTCAAGAAAGACTCATATATATATATTTTAGTTTTTTAAAACACAACAGTTCAACTTAAAATGTCAGGAGATACATTGTTGACGTTACTGTTAAAAATGCACTTCCAATAAAGTGAGTGTTGGCAAAACCGGTTGTCATTTTTAATGTTGAGGCAGTGAGGGTGTTGGCAGCTACTGGAATGTAACTAACAAAGTAACTTGTAATCTAACTTAGTTACTTTTAAAATCAAGTAATCTGTAAACGTTACATGTCCGTGTATATGTAAGAGCTTTCTCTGATATTGGTGAAATAAGATCGCACAACTTTCACACGCTTGTAAAATGAAACGAAAGACGCGCAGATCAGACACTTTTATCAATGAAAGGCTAAAAATAGCGCTGTACACCGTGTGTTTGTGCTAACGTTAGAGGTCAGAAAAGATGAAAAACATTTATCTCAGTACCTCAGATTACATAAATGGGCGTAGAGACGGCGTGTGGCTGTTCGAACACGTTAAACCACATGCGTGGTTACACTAACAAGTGTTATGCATAACCATGCTATAGTTAGCCAAGGAACTATAAAACTTCAAGTTTACAACATAGACTGTATAGATGTAAACGAATATGTTGAATTACCTGTGGAGAAGATAGAAAGTATGCAACTTCTGTTCTGTGTCCCTTGAGCCACATTATCTTGGTAAACTAACTCCAATATTGACTTTGTGTCACGGTTAATCCATTTCATGTCTTGTCTCTGTTCCGATTGTTATCACCTGGACATTCATTGATTAATTACCTGCTTCATCACACCTGTTTGTCATTTAGTCTGTGTGTATATATACCTCTGTCTTCTGTTTGCTCACTGCCGGATTATTGTCATTGATACCCTGTCTGTTCCTGTGTTAATGTTCCTGTGTTCCTGCGTTAATGTTCCTGTGTTCCTGCCTTCACCATGTCTGCCCTCGTGTTTTTATTATTAAATGTTATTTATTTTGAACCTTGCGTTTGCGTCCTGTCTCTCCAACCCTGTCGTGACACTTTGGTCTTGATGTCTTTCCTGTCGCGTTGTCGTTTTAAACCCCCGTTTCGCTTCCTTGGCGACGTGTTTTAATGTCCTCAAGAATAGTTCTTTAACAGGCTTTCAAATCTGCCTCAAATCAAAGCATTAGATCGCGGGATCATCACGGTGTGGAGCTGTTGTTAAATCCGAAGGATTCAGTCTACGCAGGTCGCATATCCGAGCTGCATACGTCATCAAGCCTGGTTTATTTAAATTAACTGAGCATTACATTCACAAGTCATAAGCATATTACATCAATTTACAATTAACTTAGAATAATTGCCAGCTTTATAATTGTTAATATTCTGAAATAAGACTGTCTCGATGACGTTTAACGCCTACACATGCAACATCCGGAGGCTTCAGCTAGCGGCCAGCGTGAGTCTGAAAGCGCAAAAGGCGGAGCTTGAATTTCAGGAATGTCCCTCATCGGCGAATGTATTTCAAAGATGGAGGCACAACATGGATGCGCCAGTCGAGCGTCTCGACCGTATGTATTTTAAATAGCAGATTCTACACTTGGTGGAAGTAATTACACATGAATAAGCACATAGTTTTGAAAGAAAACATGGATTTTTGCTTAGAATTAACTCAAAAAAGTACACAGTGGAGCTTTAAAGCAAGTAAAAGCCTGCTTTTTACTTTCATGACTAAAAGAAAATGGGTTTTAAAGATTTTAATAAAAAAATAACAATTTCAAAACAAGTGGAAAACAACACAATTATTTAACATTAATCTTAAACTGGGGATCTTCTTCCTCCGCTCAGTTTTTCAGTTTACAAAGTCCGTCATCTAAATAGGGATTAGACATAGACCCATTGCAACTGGCTTTTAAAGGGGATGAGAGCTGAGACTCTCATTGGTTACGTTACGCCCAAAATACTCCCATTACTCATTAAAAAAATAGGAGCCACCCTTTTCGACCATGCGCTCGGCGCACAAACCATTTTTCTCGTCGTTAAATTATCAAAAGTGGATTCGGACACTCCCATTTAGACGTTGCGCTGTGAGCTTTAGACAATGCGCTTAGATTGTTAAAATAGGGCCCAAAGTCTTGGTCTATTCCATGTACAAACACTCGACTGACTTTCCCATTGTAAAGATACTGTTATGTCTCTCTGCTTAAATGTAGCTATAAACAAAATGTTAACTAAGACATGTTGTATTATCTTACAGCTGTACGTTTTTGCCATTACTGTGACACTCATCAGAATACTTTCTAATTATAACATTCACACATATTTTCTGAAATGCCTACTGCCAAATATTCTTTAAGAGATGTAGAACATCAGGGAAATAAATAGAAAATTATGAATTAAATAAAACCACAATAGCAAACAACTTAACTGGTTTTCCAATTTGCTAAAAACTAAAGGGCGATTTATAGTCGTGCGTAGGTCCTACGCCGTAGCTACGTAGTAGGCTACCCGTAGCCTGTGCGTAGCTCTGCGTAGCCTGACGCGCACCTCACAAAATTTTTAACAGCGCGTCAGATCTACGCGGACCGCAAGCGCTGTGATTGGTCCACCAGAACCCCTCCCGTCAGGTAAAAAAAACTGTGTCATAGGTATTTCCGTTTGTGACGGTGAAAACAAAGATGAGCCAAGTTGAGGAGTGATTTAACTCAAACTGCATCAAAAGTCGCTGTTTATTTACTTCCATCATTGCTGGTCTTCTCAAATTATACACAACAAGTTGCTGTTTCTTCTTCGTTTGTGGGTTAACTTGCTAAGTTTCTTCTTCTTTCACGTTTGTGCTGCTACTGTGGTTACACGCGTGGATACTGCCTACCAGCGGTCGCGCGTATGTTTGCACGTCGACGCGGACGACGACGCAAAAGTATAAATGAAAACCGACACGGAACCTACGCCGTCGCTGCTACGCCGTAGGACCTACGCACGACTATAACGAGCCCTTAAGGCATGATCAGACTGCAAAGGTAAACATACCAAAAACATCAATCATTCTCTAAAGGGTGGTTTCATGGACAGGCATTAGTCTAGTAGTCCTAGACTAAAATAAATGTAAGAACTGTCCTGAAAACAACTTGCATTGACATATTTTAAAAAACATACTGTATGAAAGATTTTGATAATTGATGCGTACAAGCACTGAACTAATACTGAATCTGGGGATTTGGACTGAAGGGCGGTTTCTCAGCAGGGCTTATCCTAGTTCCAGACTAAAATGTATGTTTGAGCCTCCTTGATTTAAAAACACTTTGCAAACATATTTTAATATCAGTACAATTGTTTTGTCTCAAGATGCACACAAGTATACTTTTTTGTAAGGTTTGTTTGTAAAAACTACTTAAATGTCCTAAAATAACTATGGCCTAGTCCTGGATTAATCTAAACCCTGTCTGGGAAACCGCCCCTGAGTGTAAAAATCCATTGCATGGTTAGTCAAGACTACATAGGAATTTAAAAAATTAATGTGTTATTCATCTTTTTACTTAACCTTCTTGGCGTTTTCTGCTTCAGATGGACAGCTTTAAATCATATACATATTAAGACGCATGTCGATATGTGCATCAACTACATGCGGAGCTACACAACTGACAACTGGAATTAAAGTATCGTGAGATCAGAGTGCTTGTTATGATTTCGAAATGGCTCCCACGACACAATGATTTGATATTTCATACAAGTTTTGTCCATTCTCTTTATGTTTGTTTCAGATTGTGTTGGTGATCATGGGCATATGTCTCATCATGTTTGGAATTCCTGTACACATGACTTGGGACAGTCCATCAGACACATTGACCCCATTATGGCTTGGCATTCTGGTATGATAACTTGCACATTCTCTTTTGAAATAAAATCATATATATCGTCGCTGCCCGATGAAACTCACGTATGTCCCAAACGGTTACTTTTCAGGAAGTGAAAAAAACATAGTATTTCAAAAGCAGTTGAATGTAGCATTGTCATACTTGGTACGGCATCTTTACATGTAACCATATTCTTGCCAGTGTAATGATATAATCCACATTTGACCAAAATTGAGTTTAAATGGACATACATGCACATTTTACAGTAACGGTGGTCGATACGCGTTCTTCCTATCATTAATTAGAATGGCCAAGTCGCGTTTCATATTGACAGATGAGTACGCTTAGTTTATTAAATAGCCTACGTCCTAGTTTATTAAATACGCTTACTTTATTTAATATTAATTAAAAGTTTATTAAATGTCTCTTGCAAACTATGAAGGGACAATGAATTAATACCGCCTTACAAAGCCAAAGCGCAGTAACTACGCATTTGGTCAAAACTGAGTTAAAGGTCAAAATGGGCTTTGTGAGATCTGTTATGTCTTGTAACAAAGTCTCCTGGTTCAATTTTGTCCCATTTCAAAGAAACGTGTGTGCCAAAATTGCAGTAACATGTTTGACTGGCTGGTGTAAAAAACTTTCAGGGCATTTTTCTCGGTTTCAGTGTTTGTGTAGTTCCTCCACTTAGCCTTTGTAGGGCAGAATACACTGACATGGTAATGCTAGACAGATACTTTGTTTGCACAGTCCAACCGTAATTTTGTCACTCCTAGACGTACGTTTGGAGTCAGGGGGGAAACGTTTACCTCGATGAAGGAAAGTCTTTGTCTCTCCAGGCTATGTTTATTTGGCTATCCAGTGCTGAGCTTCGATGAAACTTCACGAGACCGGCGAGATGCTTCCACCAGGCGGGAGATACGCGCCGTGATTGACACCAAATGGATATGCGTGAAAATCAGATGACATGATTTCACAACTTTTCATTGGCCATTTAGATATGTGAAGCATATTGTATACAGAAATGAACCTGGACATTTAATCCGTCGAAAAATCTCAAAATCGGCAAAATGGACATACGTGGCTTTCATTGGACAGCGACGATATATACATATATATATACTATACTCTACCACCCTAGAGTATGTTTACCCTTATGTAGCTCTACACCAAGGGTCTCAAAATTGTCTCTCATAAGAGGGCTATGTTAACTTTCAAAAAAATCTTTCTGTAAATGCACTGTTTAAATTCTTTTATTTTATATATAACTTCAAATATCAAATAAATTATTGATTTCAATAGGGCTGGGCAAATGAAATTGTTAAGGAAATTGTTTCCTATAAAATGGCCAAAATCAGGCATAACACATTTACGATGGCTAATATATAGATTTGGCAGAGCGCAGCGCAAAAGGCGTATTTTCAGAGACCGCGCAGACTTACTTGCCGAGAATGAAGACTGGTGAAGACCAGTCGTTTCAGGCTACCCAGACCAGTTCTTTTGTGAAAAGTTAAAACTGCTTGTGTATTTCCTCTAAAATTCTATTTTTTTTATTTTTGAATAAGATTTTTTCGAAGTTAACTAATTCGTTTTTTGCAGTCAAGCTTCATGTCGAATCATTTTCCTTTCACTTCTGGGACTGTTCGATTAACAGATAAAAATTTCATTAACAGCATCTGTAATGTGTTGCCAAGCTTCCATTTTTTAGGACCTGGGACGCCACTATGTGTGCTTGGAAATAAAATTTGGCGTTTTGAATTAACTTCTGATAATAAAACTTCAATTTCTGCATCTGATCAATTTTTATTTTCCATTCGCTTTTAAGAAGACATGTTGAAATCCTTCGTTTGGTGTCATAATATGATGCCCATATATAGTTTTCAGTCGGATTTAATGGGCAGGATTTATGGTAATTGAGAATAAGCGTGAACGCGCGTCCCATGTACGATTGATAGGAATTCATTAACACATATACACACATTTAACTATCAAATCTGACGTTTACAAAGTATTTGTGAATCAGGAGGAGAGTTTTCGGGAAGGTCTGTTTACGTGCAAATCACTCACATATTTACTCAGATATTTACGTATGTTTCATGAATTAGACCCATAGTGGTTTGCTGGAGTCAAGCTTTAACAATGGCTTCATAACCTTTTCCAGACTGATAGGTTTCAATTACATTCTTTCTCATTTGTTCCTGAATTTCTTTGGATCTCAACATGATGTGAAGAGGGTCTTTTTGTCTAATTCACTTCAGGCAGGTCTTATTTAAGTGATTTCTTGATTGCGAACAAAGTAATCAGGTCTGGGTGTAGCTAGAGAAACTAAACTCAGGTGTGATAACCCTGCTGAAAAAAACAGCATGGACCAGCATGGGAATTATGCTGGTCTACCCTGGTTTAGCTGGTGGCCACAAGCATACCAGCACCAAAACACAACATATGCTGGTCTTGCTGGTATGACCAGCATGGGATGCTGGTGCTAATGCTGGTTTGGTGATGGTTTAGCTGGTCCTAATGCTGGTGCTGATTTAGATGGTGTTCACTAGCAAACCAGCACCAAAACACAACATATGCTGGTCTTGCTGGTATGCTGGTTTTTCAGAAGGGAAACAACAGTTAAGTTATGTTTTAAAGGGGGGGGGGGGGGGGGATTTTGTTTCATTTTAAAACTGCATGTTGTGTTTACTTGTGTTATCTTTAATTAATATTATAGTATTAATTATAGTAATATATGGAAAAATAATAATAAATACATTTGAAGTGACGCTGAAAATGACTATTCAATGTTACATAAGCTAGTTGAACAGAAATATTAATATTACTGCTGTATGTGTAATTGCATAGCAAGCTAATGATATATGAGATATACTTCATTATATACATATTATACATATCAGGGTTATTATAGTTTTAAAAAAAGATTAGTTTTTATTTTTATTTAGTTTTGTAATGTGTTATTTTATTTCAGTTTAGTTTTAGTTCTTCTTAGTGGTGCATAAATAGTTTTGATTTCGTTTCTATTTTTTAAAAGTCATTACTTTTCGTTTTTGTTTAGTTTTAGTATAGTTATAGTCTTTAGCGTTATATCATTGGTTGTGGTTGTCAAAAGTGTACATACACCTTGCCAAATCTGGAAATGTTGAAAATAAGAGGAGAATAAGAGTTTTTTTTTTAAATAAGGTTTGTTTTTATTTAGTCCTGCTAAATACCACACTAACCCAAAACTCTAAATTATGTTGGGTTATTTATGCTGGGTAAATATAATATACAAATATAAATACCAGCATTGGGTTAAAAATAACCCAGCCGAATTTAGAGTGAATCAAACTTATGTCTATGGACAACAACTGAAAATAATGCAAAGTTTAATGTTCTGTCTATGAGTGTCCATTTCTGTACCAGAAGACATCCCTGTACAAACATAATAATTATTTGTTGTCTAAACCAATTGTTGATTATCTGTGAAAGCATATAATAATATCAGATCAGATAAGCGGACATTCTGTATCATAGCAACCAAAAAGCGTCCGCTAACACTGCCAAGCAAGCGGTCGGCATTTTCAGCCACGTTTAAATGCTTCGGGGTGTACAGTACACTGAAATAATTAAGCCGCCTTCAGTTATTTTAAGGGTAGAAGACAGGTTGTCTTAATAAACTAACCGTTAGCAATGAGATGATGTTTTCTGAACCGGCCTTTTGGCTCCAGGGATCCAGTGCCCGGACAACGTCATACACATCACGTGGCGCTGATGTGCAGGTCAGGGGTTCCCTTTCAGTCGGTCACGACGACGTCAAGTCGTGACCGACGAATTGGGAACTCGCTTAGAGGGACCAATCTGCTTCGATAATTACTAAAACAACAATGAACTTGGCATTGAGATATTTGCATAATGCTGGCGCTGCCCCGCCAGGTGCGTATATAAGCAGCAGGTGCAAATAGGGAAATTTGATTTTTCGCTTCGAAAGCCGGCAGTATCTGCTACTGAGAAGCTACTCTACTCTGTTGGGATCGATTGCTGAAGTTGGTTGGACTAGCAGTACCACAGCGGACGCTTCGCAGTATTCCACAGCTCTGCATTTTTTTTGTTTTGAGTTTAGTGTGTGTGTTGCCTTTCCTTGTGCGCATCATCAACTGAGCATCTGAGTGAATTTCCCTAAAAGAGTGTTCACAAGTTCACACTTACAAATAAATTGGTTAGATTAAATTAGTAAACGTATTTGGTGTGCTGTCCGGGGAGAGGGCTCTGAGCTCGGAAATGGGCCCGAACGCAGAGTATCCCCCCCCGCCTTAGGAAATAACCTGGTGAGTGAGAGGAGACGGGTGGTGGAGGGATTCTGAAAACTGCAGATGATCTTTGGAGAGTTAAACTGTTAAACTGTGACTTATATATGGCTTGCCTTTGTGCTGACTGGGTAGATATGGTGATTACTGATTGTGGACAGCTGGTGGTACTAGAGTATTTGTTGATTACTGATTATAGACAGCTGGGAGTACTCAAGTGGTTTATTTGACGTGCTCCTCCCGAACTACGTTAATAAAACATAATTTCACAAGTTCACACTTACAAATAAATTGGTTAGATTAAATTAGTAAACGTATTTGGCGTGCTGTCAGGGGAGAGGGCTCTGAGCTTGGAAATGGGCCCAAACGCAGAGTATCTCCCCAAAAAGCAAAATAAACTTATTCAGACAGCAGCAGGGAACTGTACCCCCCCAAAAAATAGAAATGATGAGGCTGATGTTGGCTGTGTTTGCTATGCATCCGATGGGAGTTCAATACTCGCTGCGATTGGAACCGTCTGATGGAAGTTCAATGCTCACTGTGATTGTACAGGAAAGCCTCGGTTGGAAATTAGGTGGATGGTTTATATTTGGAGGGCTTTTTTGTGACCTCCGACGGGAGTTCAATACTCGCTGAAATCGGAGCCGTCCGACGGGAGTTCAATACTCGCTGCGATCGGACGAGTAAGCCCTCACTGATGATGGGGTGGATGAATTATATTGGGAGGGTCTTGCAGCATCCGACGGGAGTTCAATACTCACTGTGATCGGAACCCGTCCGACGGGAGTTCAATACTCACTGCGATCCGACGAGTAAGCCCTCACTGATGATAAGGTAGGCAATTTATATCAGGAGGGCTTTGCGGCATCCAACGGGAGTTCAATACTCGCTGCGATCGGACGGGTGAGACCTCGTTTGTCGATGAGGTGGACGATTTGTATTGGAAAGGATTTGCGGCAGGGGAGTTCAATACTCACTGTGATCGGAACCCATCCGACGGGAGTTCAATACTCACTGCGATCGGATGGGTAAGCCCTCCGTTGGCGATGAGGTGGACGATTTATTTGGGAGGGCTTTGCGGCATCCGACGGGAGTTCAATACTCGCTGCGATCGGAACCCGTCCAATGGGAGTTCAATACTCGCTGCAATCGGACGGGTAAGCCCTCGCTGATGACGAGGTGGATGTTTGGTTATTTTAGATTTGGAGGACTTTTGCGGCGTCTGAAGGGACTTCAGTACTCAATGTGATCGGACGGTTAAGCCCCTGCTGACAATGAGGTGGATGTTTGGTTATTTTAGATTTGGAGGACTTTGCGGCGTCCGACGGGAGTTCAATACTCGCTGCGATCGGACGGGTAAGCCCTCGCTGATGACGAGGTGGATGTTTGGTTATTTTAGATTTGGAGGACTTTTGTGGCGTTTGACGGGACTTCAGTACTCACTGAGATCGGACTGGTAAGCCCCCGCTGTACATTTGGTTATTTTAGATTTGGGGGTCTTTGCGGCATCCGACGGGAGTTCGATACACACTGCGATCGGACGGGTAAGTCCTCGCTGACAACGAGGTGGATGTTTGGTTATTTTAGATTGGGAGGGCTTTTGCGCCTTCTGACGGGAGTTCAATACTCGCTGCGATCAGACGGGTAAGCCCCTGTTGATGTAGACTTGAATACGTTAAGTTATTACCAATTAGGTAATAACTTAACGTATCACTACCGCAGCAGTGGAAAAAATTGACCCTCCATTGGAGCATAGGAAACATCACTGCGGCGGTGGAAAAACTAAACTTCTACGGGAGCAGGGAAAACGTAATTGTTGCAGCAATAGGAAAATTATTGCGTACAATATAGCTGGCTGTGTGTAAATGTAGTTGCTTTAAGAAATCCTTGTACTTGCGTCGATCAGACTTTAGAATTGACGTTGGTTAATAATAATGATAATAATGATATTTATAAATTATAAATGTTTTGTGCACTTGTATAGTTTGTATTGTATGGTATATTGTATTATGTTTTATGGTCAGTGTATGTGGACTAGGGGTGAGCAGCGGAGTCAATATTTGTATTCGTAATGATCTCAAAATTTTTGAATCTGAACACAGCAAAATCGCCAGCGTCAAATCCACTCTGCCGGCGCACACATGGGCACCACCAGGTCTGGTGGCACTCGTATAAACACCAGCAGCATACATCCAACACAGGCGACTCCACTGCATATTGTTTTGTTTTGAAAATAAAATGCAGGACTTGCTTAATGTTAAAAGGGATTAAAAAGTTATTAAGATAGATGAAACTTGAAAACGATCTTCCTGGTGCTGAATGACAGATTCAAAGCATGCATGGACGTGCAAGTGTGCGACCTCAATATATACACACACACACATACGCAAGGTTGATAATTGTATATTGTTTTTAAAAGCTATCAGGTCCGGTTCTGCTGTAAATCACGGATGGATGAAGTTGTGGCTGCAGGTTTAGCATCAAGCCAATGCAGTCTGGGATCGAGATGTTTAAAAAAAATAATCTAAAAGCTAATCGATGTAGGAATTGCAAAGTTGTTAAGGAGAACCCATCAAATGCTTCTAGTAGCATATAAAAAATCTCGGGTATCTTTGCAGGCAAGTAAAAATTCTCTATCCCATAAATCCAGATGACTGAGCATCACTTTTAAATGCACAGGTGATACCTACTTTGCCAGCCGAGCACCGCGACTGATGTTGCCCACGCTGAAGCATGCCCACGCTTCGGAATGGCGAATAATGGAAGAAAGAAAGGAACCCTGCTTAAGGGCTTGTGCAAGGCAGTAGTGAAGGCAGCCTCGCTCTAAAGTTTTAAGTCGGAACATGATTAGAATGAGAAGGATCCTGGGTCTGAGCCGCTAGCGGAGCCATGCTCACGCTGCGAGGTCGCCATGCGTTGCCGATGGCTGTTGCTGATGATCCATAGCATGATCCGGCCATGCTGGAGACTGTAACGTCTACTCTAGAGCAAGGGTCTAAGCAAAGCACATTCTATTAATAGTCAAATGTAATATTTATTACATTTTTTTTTATATTAGCTTGGATTGGTTTACGTATGTTAACATTTTAAACAATACTAAAACATATTAACAAGTAAAACAAAAAAATTGGAGTAGACTATATCAAAAAGTTGCCCTCCAGATTGTTTTATCCATTGTGGTAGCCCTTGCTAACAAAAAGTTTGGAGACCCATGGGCTAGAGCTTCTGAAGACTGCAGATGATCTTTGGAGAGTTAAACTGTGACTTATATATGGCTTGCCTTTGTGCTGATTGGGTAGATATGGTGATTACTGATTGTGGACAGCTGGTGGTACTAGAGTATTTGTTGATTACTGATTATAGACAGCTGGGAGTACTCAAGTGGTTTAGTTGACGTGCTCCTCCTGAACTATGTTAATAAAACATCATATACGGAGAGCTTTGTGCCTTGTTAGAGGCAGCCACTCTCTCGTATATCTGGAGGTCATCGTCCTTTTAAGGATGGCTTTTCGTCCATGCGATCTTGGGTGCGGGAAGTACATGGGTCCGAAGGACGGTCACGAGCGTTGTCTTTCGTTCTTAGGCATCGAGCACGCAGAGCCGGCGTTTGCTGAGGGTGAGTGTTCTCACTGCGAGAGCATGTCCCTTGTGGATTTCCGGCTGTAAAACTCTCCAAGGATGACATCCGCATCACTGTGCTGAACCGGCCGGGGGATTCATCCTCTTGCTCTCAGCCTCCTCGTCCACAGCCAGCAGAGGTTCCAATGGAGACTTCAGCGTTGTGTTCTACAATGTCTGTAGAATCTGTTGTGCCTCCCTCTGGATCCATAGCCTCCGCAACATCCGAGGGTGGGCCCCCTCCCTCTGAAGTGGATCCCGACGTCCTTCCTACCTTTGGTCGGATCGCGACACCGGAATTCGATCCTGAGATGGTAGCCGATCTCTCTCGAGTGGCGGAGACCGTATGGTTAGTGTGGGTTAACCCCCCTCAGCCCGAACCTTCCCGTCTGGATGATTGGTTCTTCAGAGCTGCTCGGGCTTCACAGCCCTCTCCTCCAGTGCCTTTCTTCCCCGAGGTGCACGAGGAGCTGACTAGAACCTGGAAGTCGGCGTTTTCAACCAGATTGCGGCCGTTTCAGCCCTCCACTCTCACCTCCCTCACCAGCGGAGCCACTAAGGGTTACACGGGGATCCCTCCCGTGGAGCGGGGGGTCGCGATGCAGCTGTGTCCGGCCACCGCTCCCTCTTGGAAGGATTTCCCAACCCTCCCCTCCCGTGTTTGCAGACAGTCGTCCGGTTTAACGGGCGCTGCCCACGAGGCATGCGGAGAGGCGGCTTCAGCCCTGCACGCAATGGTGTTGCTGCAGGTTCACCAAGCGAAGGCCTTGAGGGATCTGCACGAGGGAGGACACGACACGCCTGTCCTCTCGAAGCTCAGGGCTCCCACTGATCTGGCTCTCTGGGCAACGAAGGTGACAGCGCAGGCGATTGGTCCATGTCCATGCTGGTGGTCCAGGAACGCCACTTATGGCTGTCTAGCGTACATGTCGTATGCGAAGAAGAACAAGTTCTTAGACGCTCCAGTGTCCCAGACCGGTCTCTTCGGCGAGTCGGTGGAGTCTTTCACCTAGCGATTCTCTGCCGCCCAGAAGCAGACTGAGGCGCGGGTTGTGGGCCGCGGGTTGTGGGCTGTATATCTGGGACTTGTACGCTTCGCTACGGAGCTGCGAGGGAAGGATGTACTAATACGCACCGACAACACTGCGACCGTAGTGTATATCAACCACCAAGGCGGTTTGCGCTCTCGTCACCTGTCGCATCTCGCTCGTCATCTCCTCCTTTGGAGTCAGAAGCATCTGAGGTCTCTTCGTGCCATTTACATCCCGGGTTCGCCGGGTACACCCCGCCCCGACCTGTGGGATCTCCATGTATGGTCGCTGAGCACGCGGTAGGTTGTGGTTATTTATCGCAAGCAGTATCTAACACCATCTCTGCAGCGCGAGCACCGTCCACTAGACAGGCTTACGCGCTCAAATGAAACCTGTTTGTCACCTTGTGTTCCTCGCAACGCGAGGACCCCCGAGAATGCCCCATCAATATCATGCTTTCATATCTTCAACACCTCCACCATTTAAGTTGATATCGCCGCTATATCTGCTCATCACTTGCTTATCAACGGCAGATCGGTCGGCCAGCACGACTAAGTTGTTAGGTTTTTAAGAGACGCTCGAAGGCTAAACCCTTCGCGCCCCCCCTATTCCTCCTTGGGACCTGTCCATGGTGCTGAAAGCCCTGCAGGGACCCCCGTTCGAGCCTTTGCAGTCTGTGAGTCTTAAGTTTTTGTCAATGAAAACTCTAACCCTGCTAGCATTGGCCTCCGTGAAGAGAGTAGGGGATTTACATGGATTCTCCGTTAACGATTCGTGCCTTCAGTTTGGTCCTGCTGTCTCGACCGTAACATTGAGACCCAGACCAGGCTACGTGCCCAAAGTTCCCACCACTCCCTTCAGAGATCAGGTGGTGAGCTTGCAAGCGCTGCCCCCGGAGGAGGCAGACCCAACCATGGCTTTGTTGTGCCCCGTACGTGCACTGCGACTTTATGTGGATCGCACGCAAAGCCTCAGGACCTCAGACCAGCTCTTTGTTTGTTAGGGTGGTCAGCAGAAAGGGAAAGCTGTCACTAAGCAGAGGATGTCTCATTGGATAGTTGATACTATCACCCTGGCTTATAATCTGCAGGGTATTCCTTGCCCCTTTAATTTGAGAGCGCACTCCACTAGGAGTGTTGCCTAATCTTGGGCTCTCGCTCGTGGTTCCTCGCTAACAGACATCTGTAGAGCTGCTGGTTGGGCGACACCTAATATGTTCATTAGATTTTACAGTGTTCGTATCGAGCCTGTATCCTCTCATGTTCTTTCCTCATCAGGGGGAGCACGGAGAGCAGACTGGCATGTCGGCTTGCAACCTCCGACTGATGCTCCACAATAAGTGTCAGTATGGAAGTCAATAAGAACAAAAATGCGTAATGGTTTGAATTGTTCTTCCTCCGCTGCCTTGGCAGCCTATGTTGCTGAGCATTGGCTGTCAGCCTCTCACTAGCTGTATCCTCGCGAACCTACGTGTTTGGCTCGTGCTCCACATTGCGTCCCTTAAGCAGGGTTCCTTTGTGAGTATTCTTCCGTGGGGTTAATCCTACTAGCCCACGTTTCCCTAAACAGAGCACTGCTTTGCTTACACAGCCACGGCTCAACTAAAGTTGTCTTTCACCCACCATTAGCCCTTAAGAGGGGCGGTGGCTTCCGCAGCGTTCCTATCCCGCTCAGGTAGGGCGCTTCCCAGTTGCTGGCACTTCTGTGGGGTTAAAGGAACATCTAGTGCCCGGCCTTCTGCCTTAATCCTATTCTCCATCTCCTTAAGTGGAATCGGAGGGCTTTTTGCAGACACTGGAAGAGATCAGCCCCTAGTGGCGTTTTGGTAGGGATTCCCAATTTGTCGGTCATGACGTGATGTCGTAGTGACAGACTGAAAGGGAACGTCTCAGTTACGGATGTAACCCTTGTTCCCTGAAGGAGGGAACGGTCACGTCCCGTCACCACAGGTGCTGCTCCATGCTGTCGGCCGGTCATATTCTCCCGGCTTTCTTAGCGAAAAGAAGCTAATTTCCCTATTTATGCAAATATATCAATGCCAAGTTCATTGGCGTTTTAGTAGTTATCAAAGCAGATTGGTCCCTCTAAGCGAGTTCCCAATTCGTCGGTCACAACGTGACATCTCCGTTCCCTCCTTCAGGGAACAAGGGTTACATCCGTAACCGAGACGTTCTAATAGACATTCGTCTGCCACCTATTGGTCGTTAATGATCCAGCAACATCTGATAATTTATGATCCGGTAATACAAGTGTTCAACTGCTGATCCAATAACATTTAAAAAACGAAAACGCAAGTTATGTTTTCTTAAATTTTATTTAGTTTTGTTCGTTTTGCAGGTCCACATTATAGTTGTAGTTTAGTTTTCGTTTTTATTTTATTTCAGTTAACGAAAATGTTTTTTCACTAATAGTTTCAGTTTTCGTGATAGTTTTCGTTTACTATAATAACCCTGATACATATGAACGAGATAAGTAACATAGCTGCATACATTTATCTTTTGCATGTTTCTCATCATTCCTCTTTTCCTGACCTGGTCACCTGATGGCTTAAACCAGTTTGTCATCTGTAGTTTAATAGAGTGCCCAGAAATGATGTATTTTTGTAGGATAATCCGGAAGTTAACAGGACACTGTTTCCCTCGAAAAAAGGCGCATAAATGTTTCCTATAGACTTTTGAATTATCACAAAAAAGCTCTTTGTTTAACAAAAGTTTATGACACTTACACATTTTGACCAACAAGTTCATCTTTACAGTTGAACACAACTTTTATACATTTTGCATGGATTTTGTATTCATAAAACCCAATCACACATTCCGTATTCCTCGTCTCGGCGAGCCTGGCTCATGGTTGGTTAGCAACAGAAGATGTCACAGGAGCGCAACCTCCCGAGCGCTGGAAAGAAGAAGCAGCTTGACTCGCATTTAACACCGTTTTTAGACATGACATGTCAACGGCCCCTTTAAAGTTGAAGTAAATTATCAAAAAAATATTAAACCAAGACAATAAAAATCTTTTTGCGAAAAGAGGAAAGATGGCCCGGAAATGACCTGTGGGATGGCAGTTTGAGACCACTGCTCTACACAGACCAGTCAGCATATTGCAAGACCAGTGCTTACTAATCATTGGCCGATCACTCTGTAGGCTACAGCGCTGCATGAAATCAAACATCTTTTGACTAATCATCATGGACTAATTGGAAAGGTGTGGGAATTACAATTACAAGTTACTATAAGTCACCCTCAGTGTAATCTGTCAAAATGACCAAGGGCCTTCAGTTTTTCTGTCACTGCTAAAAAAACGGTCAAATACAGATCCACGCACAATGTAACATAAGGTGTTTTTATAAAACTTTTTTTGTTTGTTTATTTTGGTTTCATATTAAGTAAATTTTAAGTAATTTTTGAATAATTTTAGGTTAAATAAATGAATGGGATTTTTTGTTAGAAGGACCCCAAAGTGTCAGCAGTAGTAGAATACAGCAATGCAACATAAAGATAGATCGCCTACCTGTACAGTGTAGTGATACAAATAGTAGTTCAGTGAAAAGATCATAACTGTGCTTTTATTTATTTTTACAGTTCATCACCTGTGGCATTCTGTATATAATGTCTGAAAACAACCCAACCAAAAAGATTGTAAGTAAAATCTGAATGCCAATTTGTTTTCTATTACAAATGACCTTAAAGTCCCTGTAAGGTCAATCTTGAAAATTGTTTCTAAACACATAATAAATGTAAGAAATGTATTTGTGGAACACGTCATAAAGACTGTAAACTATAAACTGTATTGCAGAGTTAGGGGACAGTCACACCAAAAGCGCTTTAAACGCTTGCAAACGCAAGGCGCGACGCACTGCCTTTTTTAAAAAAAGAGGCGGTGCGACGTGGCAGTGCGATGCGGCTTTTCATATTGCTAAGCAACCACCGAGTCAGCTGTCTTGTCAATCAAATATTGAAGCGTGAGCGCTCTTTTGCTGTTAACTGTCATATTAGCAGAAACTTTAAAAAGAGGACGCTTGCTCTGACCTTGTTTGAGGGTGAGAGGTGCACAAACACGCATGAGAGAGTGAGCAAGTGGAGTCCAGTTCTTCAAAGCAGCTGTAAACTTCCCTCACCACAACGTAAGGCCCGCCTCTCCCCTCCTTCGATTGGACAATGCAAAGACGCGAATGACGCCGGGCGCTTCTCCGCTCTCAGCGCTCCTTCAAAAACGCGTGCGCGGCAGGCGGCAAAAAACCGCAAGACGCTCGGCACGCATAAACAGCGCGCAAACGCTCCCTGCCCATAGAATATCATTCAAAAAAGGCGCTTGCAACTGCCATAAACGCTTTTGGTGTGACTGGCCCCTGAAATGGTTAAACAGTTTTTGGCTATTCTGAGATTTGATTTAAAGCGGGCCTAAAACACAATGACACATTGGAGCCACAGCACATGGCCCCACCCCTAACACAATTGCAAGCATCCATTCAGGTCCTAGCTGTATTTGAAAGTTGAGAGAGATGGCGGCTTTCCCATGAGTTGGACAGCGGACACGCCCCCACTGCTTGAGAGCAGAGAAACCTGCATATTTCCAAACTTTTGATAACTTATTTTATTTACATGCTATTTTTCATTTATTCAAATTTGTTTGGGTGGATAATAAGATATTTTTCTGTGGTGTAACAAACTCAAAACAAATTTAATACCTGACTTTACACAGACTTTAAGAGACACTCAAATGATATGATTTGAAAAAAAATATTTTAAAGCATAGTTTTAGAAATGGTTGATTCTTAACCGCCCAGTTTGTTGACTTTATTGGAATTAAATAAACTTTAATTTCTGTTTTTTTTTATTTTATATCTTACAGATCACAGCTAGCTTTGCTGTCAGTATTGTCTCAGCCATAGGAGTGTTAGTTGCTGGCATAAATGCTTCTATTGACCTCCAGCACAGTCAATGGTTTTCTGAATGGAATAATACGGAGAACGGTTATTATGGAAGCCAACATTACGTATGTGTTTTAGAATAAACAAAACATGATGGCTTACAGAAGACCAATGAATGATTGTGCATAATGAATATCATTTCACTCTATGAGCAGTTTTCCGTTACTGTCATGGAGCGAGTGTTCCTCTTCCACACTCTGATAGGGGGCGTTCTGATTGTAACCATGATGTTTTTTGCCAGAGCTGCGTTACGCTCCAGTAGAACACGGGTAAATAAATCATCTCATGCTACTTTAATAACCCACCAAAGCCTCTCTGCCTGTGCTCAAATTCAGAATCTGTCCAGATACCTCAAGAACTTCTCATGTGTTCTCAACTGGTGGGTCAAAACCCAGAAATAGATCAGAGGTCAGTTTAGATAAAGCTATGTCACGACTGGCATACAAGTCATAACGATTAGAGAAAACACTGCTTTTTAACTCAAGTAAAGGAGCAATTTACCCGTAGAAACATTAATCTTTATTGAAAGTGTGTCATATTTGTAGTAGAAATTTAACACACACTTCAAATGTGGTGCCTACTTGACCGAGAATAGACAGAAATTGACTTTAGGGTGTCATTTGTATAGAATACTACAACTCTCACAATGCACCACGATGCACGGCTCCGCAAGCCACTCCCACTAATCCAGAAGACCGCCTACAAGACTTATTCATTTCACAGAAAACTTTTATCGAGTTAGTTGGCGAATTACTCCTCGTTTGGTTTTCTTTCAAAATGGTGAATTCTTGCATGGTACGGGGATGTTCAGTCAGAGCAAGGAAAGGGCAACAAGTACGTTTTCATTATCTACCGAAAGATACGGAGAGATGCAAACAGTGGCTCAGGGTGATAAATCATCCGTACTACTCGGAACACACACCCACGGAATATTTGAAAAAACTAAAGGTTTGCAGTCTTCATTTCAAAAAAGAAGACTTCCAATTAAATGTCTTGGGAATGAAGAGAGTCGCTTTTTTGGACTCCGCCATTCCGTCGGTGTTTACCTTTCCAGAAGACGATGAACAGCCGTGGCCATCTGGACTTAGCACCACGAAACGCATTCGCTTGGAGGTAAGAGACTTGCTCGACTATATTTCTGTAAACATATACAGTCTTCTGAAGTAAAGCAGAATATACAATATGAGATGTATATACGTTGGCTATTTACAAAGTAAATTTGACGTTTTCCGCGTGTTTTTCTTGCTTGTGGTTCTAATGTGTCGACATCACTAAACTGTACTTCGCAAATTAGCATCGCTAATGTAGACATGTAACCAATGTATGATTGAAATTAAAGAAATTTAACACTGAAAATAAACCTCTTTTTGATTGTACAGTTGCCAAGTACACCTGGTGCCCTCGACAAAAGTGCCAGCAGCATTGAAGTTGGTTTCATCGACGAAAGCTATCAGCTTGAGTCGACCATTACCCTCACATCATCATCTTCGTCATCAGAAGATGAAGGTGTAAAAGACTGGCATGAGAAGAAGGTTATTGTCAATGAATCTAGCCTAATGTCACTATTTAAATTCTGCCAGATGTGTGGGAAACCGATTTCTTCGAAGGACATCTTTGATAATGGGGCACAGAGAAAAGTAAAATGGACTTGTCTTGGGGGTCATTCGGGGACTTGGACATCTTCACCTGATGTTAGAGGAATGCCACAGGGGAATCTCCTTTCTGCAGCAGCTGTTTTGTTCAAGGGTGGAACATACACGGAACTGTCAGACTGGTGCACAACCATGAGCATCCAAATGATTTCACAAACTACATTTTACATCATTCAGAACGCATACTTGCAGGGCGATGGCCGATGTGACTTGCCAGGTTTCAACGCAAAATATTGTCACTACACATTTATGCTAGACGATAAAAAGGAGATAATCCACACGGAGCTGGTGCAGGTAAGATGCATATAAATGTATACAGAATCATTGTATTCAAAATCACTGCTGCTATGTTGAAAACTTTGATAACATCAAATTTGAACTTTAGTATACAGAGGCCACCAGCTCTGGAGCCATGGAGCCATTAGATTTTAGAAGGGGAATGACAGAGCTTCTAGACTTGGGACTCCCTTGACGTGGAGGTGATGACAATGGACCGCTCGTCATCGATAAGGAAGATAATGAGGGAACAATATCCTAATATCCAGCACAAATTCGACATCTGGCACACAGCCAAAGGTATGTTTTTTTTTGCCACTCTAGTAAACACACACGATGTTGTTTTTTTATCAAAATGATTCTGCATTTAAGGCCACAGGTTTCTGGAATAAAATACTGACTAAAGGGGGAAAAAAGGACACTGCAATCCTTCTCGCATGGACCAGGTCAGTGTTGGTTTGTAGTCTTGGAAAATTTACATTACTTTACAAGGTTGGAAATTACTAATTTCAATATCATTCACAGGTCTATCGTAAACCACGTGTGGTATACCTGTGCCACAAGTAAGGGGAACATAGAGGTAAGGAATCAAAAGCTGCAATACCCCAATGTCTGTCTGATTTGTGTAATTTATAGCATTAGTATTATTGAAAACCTTTTCTTTCACAAAGGCACTGCAAAACCGTTGGAAATCAATTATACACCATGTTTGCAATGAACACGAGTGGAGAGATAATGACGGAACACTGCATCAGTGTGAATGTGGATTGGCAAGAACTCGGTGGCATTGCAGGCCCTGTCGTCACTGGTCCTAGACAAAAAACTGTTGAAAGACCTCAACCAGATGGCACTCTTCAAACTTACTGGTGAGAATATATGCACTTTTACTATTGCATATTTTTTATATCCTAAATGAACATACCTCCCAAGCAAAGCGGCAGGCCTTCTCATACCATGGGACCTTGCCATCTTGGACCACAATGAAAACATTGTGAAAAGGAGGCAAGCCACCACAGTGACAGGTTTGTTACCATGTGCTCTTTTGATAGTTTAACCAAAATAAGAATAACAGCTAACTGAATTGGCATACTTTGCTGAAAGGTGTAATGTATTCATTGTGGAGAAATGTCTAGTGCAATCAAATCTACATTTATAATTTATTATATTATATTCCCTGTCATTTACAGGAGAAGAATGATTCAAGCAGGTGTAGCCTACTGCAAAAAATCCAAGCAGTGGATACTAAAAAAAGTCTACATACCACAGACTTTGTCACAGATTAAATAGAAAAGGTCCTGGAAAATGGACGGAATCCAAACACCCCATTCAAAATGGCGACCTCGTCACTTGCCCTGCCACAACCTGCGTTGCCACCACTGTGTGTGTGTGTGTGTGTGTGTGTGTGTGTGTGTGTGTGTGTGTGTGTGTGTGTGTGTGTGTGCGTGCGTGCGTGTGTTAGCATTAAACTTGTTTTTATTTCAAGTTGTAAATAGTGCAATTTAGATATACCACATCTACTAAACCTTTATTATTTGCAGTTTTAAAATGTTTTTTTATATTTACACAAAATATTTCTGTAGGAAACACCCTAAAATGTAAACTTCACTTTTATAACCTACACACAATGATAATTACCAGATTACAAATGGTAAATGTTTGCCCTGGTCCTGCCAGTCATTGTAACAGGAGCATTATTTTGATAACTGATAAATGGCTACCATTATTTTGATAAGTGATAAATGACTTACCTTTTATCACCTATTAAAATAATGGTTTGCCATTTATCACTTATCTAAATAATGGTTAGCCATACAGCACTGGCTGAACGATATTATCAATAATGTGAATGAATGAATAGATGAATGAATATACTTTATTCGAATTATTGCTACAGTGCAATAACAGTTATCATATTTTACATTACAACATATTAACAATGGAAGTTACAGTTCCTCCTGAGCGTACTCAACTTCTTGGTGCCCGCTGTAATGGCCATCTGGAGCAGGATATTTCTTACGGATTGTCTGCACAACACAGGCGGGTAAAACGACACGATTGCCTCAACCCAATCTCTCGCCTTGCAGGACCCATTCAAGAAAGTGTCGGTAGGCTGTTAGGCGATATTGTCTACAAAACATTGACCACACAGTTAGCGTTGCATGGTATTTGTGTTTAGCGTGCCACAGTAACGTTAGTTTGCAATGCAACAGCAAGCTGTGTAGTAAATAAGCCAAGCTCAGCCGGCTGACGTTACGTATTAAACTGTAATAACTTCGTGCTAATGCTTGAACAAATTGTGTACATACATGTCACGTTGGTATGGGAAAGAAAATAGAAACACTTACTTTATACTCAGACGTCCGTTTGTCCCTGCAGGCTTTGGCTGTCGCTTCCAGTTGACCTTCGGTATTCTGAAATATGTATCCAAAACGCTGCTGTCCATATGCGGTGCGAAGCTTGGGTGGTTCACCACACAAACGTCCTCATCTGAGGTAGCGATTTCGTCCAGAAGAAACTGGCATCTGTCAAATTCTCTGCAGCAGACGGACTCAATTTCTGTGTCCGTAGGCATACAGCGAGAGCACAGGCACCACCAGTTCCTCGAAGCTCGAGTCAGTCCTGGCTCCTCGCCGGCGGCAGTAGCCGCAGCCGCCTCCTGTTCCTCCATCTGCCTCAGCTGCTCTTTGCTGTATTGTGGCTCAAAAAGGGAGCCACGAACATCCGATTCGAGCACCACGGTTTCGAAATCAACCTCTTCCATATCATTCTGATTACCTTCCGCCATTTTTGTGAAATATCAAGCCTGGCTCCACAGCGTCGGTTAGCTTAGCTTAGCATAAAGATGGCGGCTGATCATTTTTTTTTCCGTCTGCGTTCGTATGTTTTCGTAAGTCCCACCCACTGATCTGTAATAGGTCTGTAGCGTGAGTGGGTCCCACCCATAGCCCCCAGCTTGGAAAAATGAGGAATGAGCGTCTGTAGTCTTTCACCCTCGACAAAGACACAGGACTTCCTTCTTTCAATGACGCAAAATGACGATTTTTACATCATTGAAAGAAGGAAGTGCCTGACTGAAATCTGTATTTCTCCCCTCTCAGGGGAAACTGAGGGAATAATGCACGACCATTCAAAAACATGACTGGGGTTCTAAATATACAAAGCTTAATGCAAATTGGTGAAGTTTCCCTTTAAAAGATTTATCTAACAGAGAAATAGTTAGCTAACCAAAGGTACAAAACAATAATACAAAAAAAAATTCTGTTCTAATAGAGAGAGTGAACACTGGATGAGATGCTATTAAATCATTACTCCGAAACAGGTGCGCCTTATCTCCAGCCACCACTAATCCCATAAAACAGACATAAAAAACATATCACCTACACAAGGATCATAACAGCCGACAGAAACTAAACAATGCTAAAACTAACACACAAATTTATGTGTTCTTCTTCTGAGCTTTCTGGACAAGCAACATCGTTAATGGTCACCCAAGCTTAAGCCTTCCCGTATGAAAATTAACCATGGTTTTATTGTGGTAAAAGTGTAGTAACCATGTTTTTTGATGTATTGATTACTATCAGCAAAACTAGAGTAACCATGTTTTTTAACCGTAGTAAAACCATGGTTAATGTTCTTAAGGCTTTCTTTGCATCTGAAACCATTTTGATGTAAAGCGATGATGGCTGCACATCTTTCTTTGGAGGTAACCATTTTTAGAACTCATTTACATTTCGAGCTGCTGATATTAGTGAAATGATTTTAGCTGGTCATTTTGTGTCAGGGCCAAAAACGGTGAAATTTGTTTTTTTTTTTTTTTTTGAAAAGCTTGGGTTGTTTTGGCAAACCTTTTACAAATATTTTAAAGGCATCTGATCACTCTGCACAAGAAACAACCACAACAGCTTAAAGGGCACCTATTTCATTGCTATAAAACTTTATTTTGTGTATTTGGTATAATACAGTGTGTTCACATGGTTTATGGTTTTAAAAAAACACATTATTTTCCACATACCGTACATTTTTGTGGCTCCAAATTTCACTCTCTTCCTAAAAACGGACTGATTTTGAACAAAACTCGTCGATTTGAAAAGCGCTGTGTCCCTGATTGGACAGCTAATCTGTATGTTGTGATTGTCCTGAACACCTCTGATGTCAGCTGGAAATGTGTCGCTCCTTACCATGTTTGAAAGATTCACTCACAATGCGATGCTAACACGAGTTCACTTACAGGCTGTGAGTCAACAAGGGGGGAATTAGGATAATGTCGGTCTTGTCTACATCACCAATCCCAGGAAGTAAACTGTTGCCTACAATCCATGCGTTTGTTGTAGTCTAAGAAACGAGATTTATGTTGAAGACGATAACTCACATCATCGTTTACTTTGGGTTATGTCCCTTTTTGCATATCATTAACATTTACTAAAACACACTTACACACCAAAGAAAATGAAAAATCGTGAATCGGACAATAGCCCAAGTTGTCCTTTGAGCAACAAACTTTGAAAACACAAAATTTATGTCACTGCCAATACTTTTTTCCGTGACTGTATGTATGTATGGTCCAGTGTTGAGATGAAAAATAAGTTCTGGGTCCTGCAAAACCAGTTGAGAACCACTGACCTACAGTACAAAAAGGAAATCATTAAAGCACAAGAGAGGGTTTTTAGTTCTTTATGTCATTTATGATTGGATCAATTGGTTAATAACCAACTTTTATACCTGCAGGCTGTTGTTGTTTTGAGAAATCTGTTGTCAGTGGAGTAGACCAGACCAAACAAACCAAAACCATCGCAATGAGAATCTGAAGAACCACACTGATAAATGAAAGAACATTTCACTAATAGTCATGTGCGATGTTAAATGTGTTAAACAATATTAAACTGTTGCTTATGTAAAATGTTACTACAATGTGAATAAGAGAAACAACAGTATGTTGACAATGAAAATGTTTGGTTGAATTTGAATCCACATTGATCAATGAACGTGGTCAAATTAGCGGTAACACTTTACAATAACAGTACATGAATAATCACGTACTAATACGTAAATTAATAATCAGTTTAATATGAACTAATGATGAGTTAAGCTATTTACTAATCAATAACTAACCGTAACTATGTTATGAGTCATATGAATTCCTGCATGAATTACCCCCACCTTAACTACACATTAATACATGTTTGTTAGTTAATGCATTAATTAACACTTTGCGTACCCCATATCAAAAATGCTCTCTAGAAGAACGAAAATAACTTTTGCAAAATGTTTAGGTTTGTAATGCAAAACTGTTTATACATTTGCTCCTGCAGCTGAGCAAAAACATTGAATGGCACTGGATTTCTTGCAACATTTACAGTTAACCTTAATCATTAAATGTACAATTATGCATTAATAATTAAAATTAGTTCCACTGCTGCCATTAAGAGTGACAGACGCTATACTTTCTAAATTTAAATCAGTGTTAGCGTACAGACGATGGCTATTGTGTGAACTGGCTCGTCTTATTATCAAAATGCACATAAAGTATCTGTCTTGTTCCTCTTTTAAGCCATTATTACCCCTTCCAAATGTCTGACCAATTTTCATATTTGCTCCTCTCCTTTAAAACCACCAAAAATTTGGATTTTGATGAGCTGAATTTGTATAAAATGTGTAATTGATAACTTTTTAACAGTGTTCCCCTCCAAGAAAAGTCATTGGGTAGGTCCTACACAATAATACATTAACAAGTCATTAATTTATGTTAGATTATGAGTAGTTAATGATGAGTTAATAATGATGTGCCCCCTCAAGTAAAGTCATGACCTAATCATACATTAACAAATCATGAATTTATGTTAGTTTATGAGTAGTTAACGATGAGTTAGTAATGATGTGCCCCCTCAAGTAAAGTCATGACCTAATCATACCAAAACAAATCATGAATTTATAGTTTATGAGAAGTTAGTTAACGATGAGTTAGTAATGATGTGCCCCCTTAAGTAAAGTCATGACCTTATCATACATTAACAAATCATGAATTTATATTAGTTTATGAGTAGCTTCGCATCTAAGTTTGCTGCAGATATAAGTTACCCAGTGGCGGAGGCAGAAAGTGTTTTTGATGGGTGGGCATCTATACATCTGCGGGCCAGAAAAATTCACATATTTTTTTAACTTGCGTTAATTGGGAGGATAAATAACTGTTTTTCCGTCAGTTTTGTACATATTAAGATGGAATTACGTTATTCAATCTAACTGTATTACAATCGGCCGTCTCTCAAACAGAAGGCTGCATCCTCCGGAGGTCGGATATGCAGGCTGCATAAGTCATTAAAGGCTCTCTAAGCGAATCTGCGAGACGTTAGTTATTGTTGACGTTTGAAACTGTTTTCAAACAGACGGAGCGTAGCTAACTCCTCCCCCTCCCCCTCCCTCTCCCTTCAGTGCTTTCATGAACGCGCCCAACCCCCACCCCCAAATCCTTTTTGTCGTTTATTGGCTGGAATACTTTGTTTTGTTTTGTGATGCTAGGTTTGGCTGGGTTTGGCCACTATGTTGATATTTCCGTTTGTGAAGCCTGGGCTGTCTACAGAGATGGCGTTTTTTTACAGTTTGATCAGCGGACAGGCAGCAAGGAGATAGTGAGGAGATTTTTCCGGTATGTAACAAAAAATGTTTTATGGTCTAAAACGCTTCAATTCGCTTAGAGCGCCTTTAAGCCTAGTTTATTTCAGTTAAATAAGCATTACATTCGCAAGTCATAAGCATATTACAACGATTTACGATGAACTATTTAAGCATTAAGCATTTATTTAGCTAAACGTCCGTGGCTTACCTAAGCACTGGTTCTGAAACATAGAGGACCCAGAAACAAAAAATTTAACACTGCTTTATTGAAAATCAACTTAAACAGTCCAGTCGGGCCGTCGAGTCCCGAGCCACCAAGAGCGAGTTAACTTTAGTGTTGCTGGTTTACACCGTTTTAATTTAGGAGTCTTTTCTTTACCGCAGTGATCCACGCATACACACGAATCTGCTACTCACTCAGTGCATCTAACCTACCGCGCACTCTCTTCAAACCCGCCCTCTTCCGCTCTAGAAAACAGCAGCGATTGGTGGACGGAAAGCAAGACATTACCGTAATAAACCATATATTGCCAAAAAGCGCAATTTGTCTTCTTTAGGAGCAATTCTAATTTTTTGATAGTTCAAATGGTTGAAGAGTTACGATTTGAATGAAAAAACAATGTATTTCCATTAATCTGATTGGGTGGGCAAGCTGTCAATCCACCCGTAGATTCGCCCCTGGCTGAACCCTGATCCTGATACAATTAATTGCGAAAAATTAAATAAACAATAATTAAAATAACATCAAGATAACATTATAATAGCTTTCACAAATAAACTGGTATGATTTGACTGTTTGATGGTCTCTATATGAACACTATACATTTGGCATTGTGACTTTGGTTATGTTTGTCATTTCTGAGGACTAGTTTTTAACTGAAATATTTTGACAGCGACAAAAGCAGCAGACCACAAGTGCAACGAGCAGGCAGCCTGTTGTAGGCTGTAAGGTTTACATCCACCTTCCTTTTGATTTTGCAATCTACATTGACAAGCACACAAAAATAGGGAACATTTATCTTACATAATAAAATACTTTAACTACCTGCTATCTTGGGATTGTGAGCATATTAATTTGAAAAATATATTTTGTTTCTAAAATTATAAGTGGAACATTTTATGTATCTTTATTTGACCTCAAACAAAGCATCAGATCCTGCAAACTGTTGGGAACCACTGTTCTAGAGCATGTTTGATTTCGGTTACCCAAAGTGTTAATTAATGCATTAACTAACAAACATGTATTAATGTGTAGTTAAGGTGGCTGTAATTCATGCATGAATTCATATGACTCATGACATAGGTATGGTTAGTTATTGATTAGTACATGGCTTAACTTATCATTACTTCATATTAAAGTAATTATTAATTTATGTATTAGTACATGATTATTCATGTACTGTTATTGTAAAGTGTTACCAAATTAGCTGTTGTTTCAATAATTTACTAACAATGTGCATAACTCATAAGGTACCGTATATAACTTTAATGTTTGTATTTTGTATGTGTGATAGTCTAGGAACGTTTTAATAACTGCATGAATGGCCAATTATATTTTATTATTTTTTAATAAACAAATTAAACAAATTATGATTTGCTTAAAGGCCTGGCTGGAACAACATGGCTGCTCATAATCATTTGTCAGACAGCAAAGCTTTTTGAAAGATGTGTGTGTTAAAGGGCACCTATTACGTTGATAAAAACAAAATTATTTGGTGTAATAAAAAGTTTTTGCATGATTCCTGGTTCAAAAAACACAATATTTTCCACATACCATACATTATTGTTGCTCCTTTTTGCCCTCCCACCCTGAAACACGTTGATTATGTACAACGCAATTAGGAATGTAACAGATTGGTAAGGTAAGGTTACTAAAACATTAAACACACTTCTGTATTCCTGGAGTCGCACATGTTTATCACGTGTTTAGCAGTCAAGTTGCAGCTTGGCAATTTGACCATAGTTTGAGCACATCATTTGTATGCTTTGGTTTTGCATCACATCCAGTTACAGACAATCCTGATCCACTTTTTCCAACACCTGGGCCCAGTTTTTCTAAAGTAACCCACACAGTAAAAGGACTCCGTGGCGGATCAGTCGCGGAGGTATCGCGGCTTCCGGAACGAACCCCGCAAAACGGACCCGTGTCGGCGTCCACTTGCGCGCGGTGACGGATCCGCAATGAAGGCGGATCGCGGACCCGCCGTGGACTCGCGCTGCATACGCTCCGCATCCTTGGCGCAAATTGATTCATATATCCGCCGTGGACCCGCAACTGACTCATTAAAAGTCTGAAATAAGCTCCGGGACGGATCCGCAACGGATGCAGACCGGAGCTACTGACTTCGGAGCGGTTCCGTTACGAATTCACTCCGGAGCTTATTGCTATCAGGACCGGGTCCGTTTTGGACCTGTTTATCTCACTTTCAAATTCAAAATCCCTTCTGTTCTTACTGTAGGATAAATAGGATAAACTAAACTAAAGATTAAAACCAAAACTATCACTAGGCCTGGCTACTGCAGCAATATAGAACCTTATCTGTTCTATTGCCTTGTATTTTTAACAATATTGTAAATAGGCCTAATAGAAAGGTTTCACTAAAAGATATCATTTTAATGTACAAAAGTAATTACTACTCAATGGAAATATTAAATCGCCATTTACATTTATGGACAGTTATAGGTTATAGCGTATTCTGTTTTTCTTTAAAAAATGTCTTTTTGTGGTCAAACCTAATTTAGTGCTTTATAGGCCCAGGTCAATGCAAACATAAAATGCTTGATCTATTAGGGTACAACTTTAATGAAATGCTGCACTATGTACAGCTAAAACATCTGAGAATGAATAACTGGAGAAAGACAAGTTGTTCAACAAAAATGTTTTTATTATTTAATCATTTCTCCCATTACACGTCTCCTCGTTGCCCGATCTGTTGCCAGGTTGAACACATCACCTGTCATCAAACAGACAAATGTTTATAGTATGTAGCATCCAAAGTCAAGTATGCTCATCATAGTAACGCCACCAAATGAAGTAAAAGTACAGTTTTTTCACTAGAATGAATAAATGTATCCTTAACACCGGCACTTCCGGGTATACCCGGGGAAGCCCAAAATCACGAAAATTCGCAACAGGTGTGGGATCTGACGCAGCGATCTCCGATTGGATGGATCGGAGGTTAAGGAGGGATATAAAAAGCGTGTGAAGATGTAGGAAGGAGGCACACGATTTGAAGGAGTTTGTGGTGAGTGAGAGGCAAGCAGCGATCCGGAAGTGGGTTGGAAACCGTTTGAAATCTGGAGAAGACGTGCAAAGCACGGAGGAAAAAGGCAACGACGAGTGGCGTAGAGGTGAGAGGAGTTAGTGAGAGAAGGAATAATACTTACCGACTGTGTGGATCACGCCGAAGGAATCTCTGGATTCATTTATGTGAGCGAAGTCCCCGCTGGCAGCTCTGCTTACTATAAGGATCTGGAAAGAAGGAAAGGTAAAGAGGGAGCATTAATCTGGACAGAGTGAGTACCAAAGCAGCTACATCTTTGAAGTAAATACAAGTACTATTGTGGATCTAATCTGTTGTTTACAATGCCCCGCCGTTCATGTGGAAGTAGGCGGGCGAGCCGAAGCCCAGTAGCTGGTGTTGCTGGCGGAATTATTACCACCAAAGTGGGGCATTGTGGTAGCTACGCCTGTTAAGTCTCCTGTTGGGGTGAGTCTTGTTCAGAGGAAAAGTGTAGGCCCTATTCAAATTCACCCAAGTGTGTGGAGTGCCGTGAGTTATTGTGCCTGTGGCGTGTGTGCACCTGAGGCTTTTTGCAGTGTCGTGCTGTGTCTCTCTTGTTGTCTACACTTATCCCCAGATAAAGAAGGCTCCGCAGAGACGGAAGTGAGCCGCTACCGCGGCGGTCCCCCCTCTTGCAGCTTACAAGCCGCTACAACCCCAGTCAACACCGGTGGGTACTGGCTTTCAAGTGAGGTATTGTAACAAGTGTCTTTGATACTATTGTCTAATCAGAAGGAATGTCGGGGGCATTGCATGAAACCCTAACCGCTGTGTGTGTGTATTCCATGGTGGCTGTGTGAACGGAGTGGCCCACCCTCCCCACAGTTTGTTTCTCCACCCGCCTCTAGGAGGAAGGGAAAAGGACGTGTACGCCACGAGGACGAACGCAGGTTGGACGTCCCACCCTAGAGTTTTGCTATCGAGGAAACACTAGCTCCACCTGCCCCCCCTCCCTACCTGTCGCTGGACATTGGCACGGAATTCTCACGTTGAACTAGAAACTTGTGAATGTCAGTGATACTTACTGCTGCCTAGCTAAACGCCATACTCACCTCGAAGAAATCCTCACGCTGGATTAGCAATTTGTGACCGTCAGTGGTATCCACCGCCCATAATCACCGCTACACTTACCTTGAAGTAGTCACACGTAGACAGGAGGAATCTGTGGAAGGGACACATAGGAGTTGAAACAAATATTACACTCACCTGTACTTTCTATTCCAAACTCAGTCCACTCAGGGCCTAGTACGGCCCTTGGAGTCGAGGGCTCAGAGAAGCCCTAGGAGTAGGATTGGATCCATCTTTCCCCGTTAGGGGCCAAGTAGTGCTGCCTGTCCTTTCCCCCTCCCCTTCCTAATACGTATCGTGTGTTTGATTCTGCCTTCAGGAGGAACAAAGGGCGCCACGGAAACATCGACACCACAAGGCCTACTTACCTGGCTGAACCCCCTTTCCCTTCGCTCCCCGTTGTCTCCTGGAGGAGAAGAGAGAAAGACAGTTATTTTAAATCCCCCCTTCCCCACTCCCAACTGATTTTAAGTCATTTAAATAAAGATTTTTGTATTTTACTTATCTTACTCGTTGTGTCTGGTCATTGGGGTGCTTTGGGGACCTCCTCGAGGTGGAACTTAAGGAGGGGCGTGACGCACAAAGTCTGTGGTCAGCCTCTGCCTGTGACAGCTCTGACTGACACCTGCATTCATTTAGTCACTGATTAGGTCACATGATGGCATCTTGCAGTGTGACTGTGAGTCTGAACCGAGTCAAACAATGATTAAATTGCCAAAGATTAAATCCGCTTAGAAAAGCGCTATGTTTTATTTTGTACCACCAAACTTGCTCGTATAACTACTCGTCTTAAATAGGAAAAACGTTGATGTGTTTGGTCACTTCTAACTTTATCTCTAAATGGCAGCATTGAATGAATGGGGCTAAGCTAAATGCTATCGTAGCGTCGCAGCGCGCTCCAGCGCTTACGTGCACACACACAGATGATAGAGGGATGATTCAACAGTTCTTAGTTAAGGTAATAACATATTTTAATATTGAAAATGAGTAGACTATTCCTTTAACAATGCACAGCTAGGGCTAAACCATTATCCACGACTGAACATGCTAAAGTTTTCCTAATATCAATGTCATTCCAATCATTAGTATACAGGATGATTAAAAAACAATGTTTACTGCCACAATTATATCAATAAATCAATACTTACTCAAAAGAGGGTTCAGCTCAACCATGTCCCAGCAAAGAAAGTCTCGATTGACAGGTGTGCATAGTTAAACCGTTCAGTAAAGGCGCGTCCGAAGATCCGACATGGGTCCATTCAGGATCCGCTGTTTGACAGAAGAATTTACGGCGCTACCGGAGGCGGAGCTGGTCCTCTGTGCGGCTCCTAAACGAATGTGACAGTCACGCGGGTTTGGCGTGTTGAACGCGGATCCGCATAGGAGTCTCCTGGGCCCGGTTTTTCAAAAGGCTTAATCCGGATAAAATTGATCCGGATTTAGTAATCCTTTCTTTTGCGATCCGTGATCACAGAATCCAGTTTACTTTTGAGCCAGTTTTTCAAAGCAACATCGGATTGGATCAATCTGATCCGGATAGGAACTTTTCAGGATCACCAAATCTGGATTACCAGTGCTCAAACAGGATAGAAAATCACAATGTAGAACTATAGATATGTAAAGAGCAACGAGTGGAATAGCCAGTGTGTGGTCAATATAAGTTTATTTTAATTTTAAATGAAAACACACACATTAAAAAAAACAAACCCATCCTCTTCCAGCAGTCTGCTCATCTGAGACCTACAACACAAACACTGAGGATATTTATAACAAGTCAAATATAGATGTATTGAATAAAAAAAGACTTAATGTCAAATACTCCACAATAATTTTATTATTTTATGAGGCCAAACTCTTTCTACTTTGCTGTAGGCCTATACTGAAAGGCTGAGTACGTTAAAGCCTACCTAATCACTGTAGCCTGACAGATGAACAAATAAAATTAAAACCTTATGAATAAATAGGATATCTTGTAAGATACTGCAAGATCCAAATATAGTATTATTTGATACATTTTTAAAGTTTACATTACATTTAGGGCATGAAATCCACGCTAAATCCAACCTTCTAATGGGATCAGTTTAATCCAGAATTTTTGGATCAAGGTGATCCAAATCCTACAAAAATGTTCTGAAAAACCCAAACTAAAGGTTTGATCCGGATCAAAGCCAAGATTGGATTACGTGATCTTATCCGATTATGTAATCCGTTTTTTCTTTTGAAAAACCCATTTTCAAGATTTGATCCAATCTGTTATCCAAAATCCTAGTGGATTACTTTTGAAAAACTGGGCCCTGCTGTGTGGAAAGCCACTAGGATTTTGGATAACGGATTGGATCAAATCTTGAAAATGGGTTTTTCAAAAGAAAAACGGATTACATAATCCGATTAGATCACGTAATCCAATCTTGGTTTTGATTAGGATCAAACCTTTAGTTTGGGTTTTTTAGAACTTTTTTGTAGGATTTGGATCACTTTGATCCAAAAAATCTGGATTAAACTGATCCCATCAGAAGGGTAGATTTAGCGTGGATTTCATGCCTAAAATGTAATAAACTTTAAAAATGTATCAAATAATACTATATTTGGATATTGCAGTATCTTACAAGATATCCTATTTATTCATAAGGTTTTAATTTTATTTGTTCATCCATCAGGTTACAGTGATTAGGTAGGCTTTAACATATTCAGCCTTTCAGTATAGGCCTACAGCAAAGTAGAAAGAGTTTGGCCCCATAAAATAATCCCCAAACAGCTGTCAAAATTGACCAAAAGCAATACATTTTATTCTGTCACTAATATATATATATATATAATATATAATATATATATATATATATATATATATATATATATATATATATATTCAGTGTTTGTGTTGTAGGTCTCAGATGAATGGACTGCTGGAAGAGGATGGGGTGGGGTTTTTCTTGTTTTTATTTTTTTTAATGTGTGTGTGTGTTTTCATTTCAAATAAAAATTAACTTATAATGACCCCACAATTCTACTTGTTGCTCTTTACATATCTATAGTTCTACATTTTGATTTCCTATCCTGTTTGATCACTGGTTATCCAGATTTGGTGATCCTGAAAAGTTCCTATCCGAATCAGATTAATTCAATCCGATGTTGCTTTGAAAAACTGGCTCAAAAGTAAGATGGATTATGTGATCACGGATCGCAAAAAAAAGGATTACTAAATCCGGATCAATTTTATCCAGATTAAACCTTTTGAAAAACCGGGCCCTGGTGCCTCATTTATCAAGCGTGCGTACGAACAGAAGTGTGTGTAAAGTGTGCGTAGGAATAGTTTTACGCAAAGTGTGGAATTTATCAAATTGCACTTATACGTAGAAATGTGTGTAAATATATGCACCCCTCGGAGTATGCGTACGCAGAGAATCTAGTGGTAGAATAGCGATACTACACAGGACCGTCCATCCCCAGCGTTAAAAGAACACTTTGTCTATTTATTATCTACGGAGCCCTTCTGATGACATGGTAAAACTTTTTTTTTAAATCGTGGCCACGAATTAGCAATTCGTTCCCACGAATTATTAAATCGTGCGCACGTTTTAGTAATTCGTTCCCTCGTTTAAGCTAAATCGTGCGCACGATTTGGTAATTCGTTCCCTCGTTTAAGCTAAATCGTGCGCACGATTTAGTAATTCGTTCCGTCGTTTAAGCTAAATCGTGCGCACGTTTTAGTAATTCGTTCCCTCGTTTAAGCTAAATCATGCCCACGTTTTATTAACTCGTTCCCTCGATCAAGTCAAATCGCGGCCACGCTTCACAAATCAGTGCCCAGAATCCCATTTAAACCATCTGGACATTAACACAACGCTAACAAGATCAAATTCACTCTAGCCATTATTAATGACGCATACTTAATGCAGTTTTATAAATTCCTGCCAAGAATTTCATTAAAATCATCGGAATAGTGACGCTTATTGCAGCTCAATGCATTAATACATTGCTATTAAGTATAAAATTCATACACCTTATGGCTTCTGTATAAATACAGTTTATTAACTCCTTCACAGAATTTCATAAAATATATTGGGACATAACGTGAGCTAACGCATTGATACAGTGCTATATAAGGATCAAATTCATACATTGGGTCTTAAACCGTTTTATTCGTTCCTGCCCGGAATAAGAAAAAGCGATAATCGGGAAATTGGCATGACCCTTAACGCATAAATACAGTGCTATTTAGAGATCAAGATTAATCTATGTGCCTTGTTGGTGAGCCGTACTTCATGTGCAGTTTTGTTAGTTCCTGTGCAGAGTGAAACAAACCTTGGCACAACCTTTAGGACATTAACATGACGCTTAATGCATGCTAATGCATTAAATACAGTGCTTTTAAGATCAAAATCACTTTATTAATAAGTCACATATTCCTGCACAGAATTAAAAAACATATTGGGACATTAACGTGACGCAGTAATTAATTTATTTTGGTTTGTCCAACTAAAAAATCACCCAAGTGACATAAAGAGATTTAAGTTATTTTATTTTAGTCATATTTAAGCCCCTGAATTATTTAGTTTAATTAATTCCTGCGTCACGGTAATGTCCCAATATGTTGGGACAATATATGGGCAGGAATAAATAAAACAGAATATGTATATGACTTATTAATACTGATTTGGATCTTTTACTGTATTTAATGCATTAGCATGCATTAGCATCGCTGGTCAAACTGTGCAGCCTCTTTGCTTAACATAAAAGTGCTCAACCTGTTCGGCAGGTCCAACCATAGGGATTTTTAAAAATATATGGGGATCATTGAACGGCTCCTCCCCAAATGGCATAGCCTGTCGGCCTTTGATGTAAAAAGCCGCGCCGCTCAATGCTTGTTTATTGCAGTACATATGCGGTCGGATTGATCCATCAAGCAGATAGACTATTTTATAGAAAGTGTGGATTAAGGATGTTTAAAATCTCTAGCTTGGTGGTCAGTACATGAATGGATCAAATCAGCACATTTGCAAAGGTTTGTCTCCATATGGCTATATAATAAATACAAATAAGAAGGGTAACTTTGCAGTATCACATTATATATTTTCTACTAAGTGATTTTCATATTATAAACGAGAGTATTTAACTGCAATATGGCAATATCCTCACAACATTATTATTTCTCAAAACTTTTTACAAAAATTATTTTCAAAGGAACTGTATTATTGCAGTTATTCAAAGATGCACACATTATTCCGCATATGATTTAAATATTAGTCGAGAGTATATAACAGCAATGAACGTCTTATATGGCAATAAATATCCACATAACTTCAAATAACAACATAATGAAATTAATAAAAAGACAAGGAAGCAGGATTGGCATGTAAGTTGTATTATTATTACCGGAAAAACAGCAAAATAACTGAAATAAACTCTGAGGTAAATGAGCAATAACAGTGGAAAAAACGTTATTATCTATCAAAACTTTATATGACAAAAATTATATTTAAAGTTATTCAAAGATGCACACATTATTCATGAACACGTTCATCTCTGGCCTGGCTCTGTTATGTAATAGCTGATTGACAGGTGCGCAACTCCGTCTTTCGAACAGGTATAATTTTGTATAGTTACTCATTTAGGAAAATTATCCATGATTTAATGATTTTATTATTATTATGAAAATGTTTTTTTTTTTTTGGAGATTGGTTAAGATTTGTTTACCCGAGTTTAAATACAAGACCTTTTTTTTTTTTACCACGGAGGGCCGGTGGTATACGGAATTTCCCAATAGATTTTTTGGTCCCACTCCGCCCCTGACTGTATTAATGCGTTAGGCGTCACATTAATGTCCCTACTTTTTAATGGCCTACTGGGCACGAATTAATAAAACTGTATGGGACCCAGGGTGTATGAGTTTGATCCTTATAGCACTGTATCATGAGCCAGCTCACGTTAATGTCCCAATATGTTTTTTAATTCTGTGCAGGAATAAATAATTATGTGTAACTATGTGACTTATTAATAAAGTGATTTTGCATTAAGCGTCATGTTAATGTCGGTTGTGTTAAGTTTTTTTTTATTCTGCACAGGAATTAATAAAACTGTATATGAAATATGGCTCATTAATAAGGTATATAGATCAATCTTGATCTTTACATACTGTATTTATGCGTTAAGCGTCATGTTAATGCCCCGATGGTTTATTTTTTATTATTCCCGGCAGGAATGAATAAAACGGTTTAAGACCCAAGATGTATGAATTTGATTCTTATACAGCACTGTATCAATGCGTTAGCTCACGTTATGTCCCAATATTTTTTATGTAATTCTGGGAAGGAATAAAACTGTATATATACACGAGCCTAAGGTGTATGAATTTTATACTTAATAGCAATGTATTAATGCATTGAGCTGCGATAAGCGTCACTATTCCGATGGTTTAAATGAAATTCTGGGCACTTATTCATAAAACGTGGGCACGATTTAACTTAATCGAGGGAACGAATTACTAAATTGTGCGCACGATTTAGCTTAAACGAGGGAACGAATTACTAAATCGTGCGCACGATTTAGCTTAAACGAGGGAACGAATTACTAAAACGTGCGCACGATTTAATAATTCGTGGGAACGAATTGCTAATTCGTGGCCACGATTTAAAAAAAAAGTTTTACCATGTCATCAGAAGGGCTCCGTAATTATCCACCCCCAGGTGTTAAAAATAATTACTGTTAATAAAGTAACTGCAAATCAGTGTTGAAGTTAATTAATGAAATTAGTGTCTAACCCTATTGTGGGGATGAAAAAATCTCGACCCAACAGATAGTATTTAAGAGAGTCTAGAGCCCATTTCACTGCCAAACACTCTTTCTCAATGACAGAATATCTTGTCTCCCTAGGATAAAGTTTTCTACTCAAGTAAGCCACAGGATGTAAAACCCCTTCCTGCTCTTGCTTTAATACAGCTCCCAATCCTACTTCAGAAGCATCTGTCTGAAGAACAAACGTTTTGTCAAAATCAGGACTGTACAAAACAGGATTAGTTACCAATGCATTTCTCAAATCCTGGAAAGCTTGTCTAGAGTGTTCAGTCCACTGAATTTGGTTTGGGCCTGACTTCCGTGTCAACTCTGTTAAAGGAGCTGCCCTAGTAGCAAAATGAGGTATAAACCTCCTATACCATCCTGCTAATCCCAAAAAGGACCTAACCTGTTTTTTTGTGCTTGGAAGTGAGCAAGTCTGGATGGCATGTATCTTCTGGACTTGGGGTTTAATAACACCATTACCTAAAACATAGCCCAGATACTCAGTCTCATTCTTGGCTAATGAACACTTAGCAGGATTAATTGTCAAACCAGCATCTTTAATTCGCTGGAACACTGTTGTTAGGTGATAAAGATGTGTCTCCCAGCTATCACTAAAAATGACCACATCATCAAGATAAGCTCCGGTGAATTCCCCTAAATCCTGTAAAACAGTATTCATTAACCTCTGAAAAGTTGGGGGAGCCCCATGTAGCCCAAAAGGGAGAACTTTGAAATGCATTAGGCTAGTAGGGGTGCGAAAAGCAGTCAGTTCTTGAGACTCAGGGGCCAAAGGCACCTGCCAGTACCCTTTGCATAAGTCAATTGTACTGATATATTTGGCCTTTCCCAACTTCTCAATCAGCTCTTCAATACGAGGCATAGGGAAAGAGTCAAATTTAGAGACTGAATTTAAATACCGAAAATCAATACAGAACCGTAAGCTACCGTCCTTTTTTGGAACAAGCACAACTGGATTACACCATTCACTTTGAGAAGGTTCAACAATGCCCATTTCTTGCATTACTCTTACCTCCTCAGTAAATGCAGATACCAGCTTCTCTGGAATACGGTAACTCATCCTTTTCACCTGAGCATTAGATTTCAACACAATTTGATGTTGAATAAGAGTGGTACGACCAGGGGTGGTTTTAAACAGTTCTGGGTCACACAACTTTTGAATTTGTTCTTTCTGCTCCCCTAATAAATGATCAAGATTAACTGAGGTGGTTTCCTGACTAACAGACAAATACTGTTGTTCTTCTTCATCTTCATCTTTTACCAACCGAACAAAGTTCACGTTCGCAGACTCTTTCTGTGGAAACCATTCCTTCAACAGATTTATGTGTAATGTTCTATGAGAACGTGACCTACCAGGAGTAGCAATTTCATAAGTTGTGGATCCTAATTTCTTGGTAACTTTGAATGGCCCCTGCCATTTTCCCAACAGTTTGTTCTCTTCTGTGGGAAGCATGACTAAGACCTGCTGACCTACCTCAAAAGATCGCTGCTTTGCCTTTACATCATACCAAGATTTCTGCCTGCCCTGTGCCTCTCGTAAGTGCTCTACCGCCAACTTGGTCATTTTCTCCAATTTCTCCCTCATCTGTAACACATAATCAATGACATTTACCTGACTAGGGGTCTGTAAACTCTGCTCCCAGGACTCTTTTAACAGAGAGAGAGGACCCCGCACATCATGGCCATAGACAAGCTGAAAAGGAGAAAAACCTGTGGAAGCCTGTGGGACTTCTCTATACGCAAATAGTAAATAGGGTAGCCATTGATTCCAATCAGTCCCTGTGTCACTTACAAATTTGCGAAGCATCTGAACAAGAGTTTGATTGAATCTTTCTACAAGACCATCAGTTTCATGATGGTAAGGGGTGGTCTTCAAACCTTTTTTGAAATTTTGAGGTAAAATTTGTTCCCCTGTCAGTCAATATCTCAAGAGGAAACCCCACTCTGGAAAAAAATTGTACCAAACAAAAAGCTACACTCTTTGCCTTGATGTTCTTTAAAGGGAAGACCTCAGGGTATCGACTTCCATAGTCACAAATGACTAGCATGTATTTGTTGCCTGCTTTGCTCCTCTCTAAAGGGCCTACAATATCCATGCCTAGCCTTTGAAAAGGCACGTCTATTATGGGGAGAGGCATTAAAGGAGCCTTTGACACTCGGGACACATTTTACAGAACTCAGCTATATCTTTGGTCATCCCTGGCCAGAAAAAGTGTCTGGGTATAGAATGTCCCAGTTTTAACACTACCTTGCGTACATTCATGGGTAGAACCATTTGTTGTCTGTTTTGAGTCTTACGGTATAAAAGTTCATTCATCAGGCAAAAAGTAGAACCCTTAAAAAGTACCATATCTCTACCTTGCTTTGCCTGTTCTACCATTTTAGAATAAATTGGTCCAATTTCAGAATCTACTTTTTGTAGCTCAGACATATCAGCAGGAATTATCCCTTCCACATTAAGGTTTCCTGAACCCTCCCTATCTGAGACTTGGACCTTTGTTCCCTGAAACTTGTTTGACCTCTTCTCTGCTCTAGTCTTCACAGGTTTCACTGGGTGAGTTGGAATGTCACAATCATAAAAAGGAAGGCAATTCAGGGAGTTTGTCTCATTCTCCACCTGATTCTGACTCTGTTTAGTCTTTGCACGGGTTAATACCACATTACACATATTACTTGGATGCAGTAAGTCCATTAACAAAGGATAATCATGCCCAATGATCACAGGATATGGCAGGTTTGATGCTAACCCCACTTTCATTTTAAAGGTTTGCTCATTAACCCCCAAATAGACTTCAGTGGTAGGATATGACCGTTCTTCACCATGAATACATTTTACCATAACAGAGCATTTATGTTCCATAGAACTTTCAGAAACAAGATCAGCTTCTACTAAAGTTTGAGTACATCCTGTATCTACCAAAGCTATCACCTTTTTACCATTAATGTCTACAGGAATTGTAACATCATTCGGCATTGAGGTAATACTGGATACAGGTACCACATTCTTTGGAACATAACAGACACTGGAAAGTTTCTTATTCAAGTTTGGACACATTGGTTTCTTATGGCCTATATGGCCACAACTATAACACCTAATAGTCCCAACAGAAAAACTAGGCATTTCTGTCTGTTTAGAGAGTCTCTCACCCATACTCTTACCGCCTTCTTGCAGTGAGGTGGTCTTGCGAGAGGAAGGTTTATCCCTTACTGCTTTCCAGTGAGCATAACTCCAAGGCTCAGTCCTTTTCCTTGCTGCCACAAAGACTTCCGCAAGCTTTGCAGCTTCCTCAGCAGACCCTGGATCATGTTCTTTAATCCAGGTTTGTAATTCAGGGCACAACATTCGTAAAAACTGCTCCAAAACGACAGTCTCTGCAAACTGATCAACAGTCTTTTCTGCAGGTTTCACCCACTTGTTGAGTAAGTCTCTCAGCCGAACATACAGCTCCTTAGGAGTTTCTTCCGTCAACACTTCCATAGAACGAAATGTCGATACGCTGTCGATACACCTCCGCGTTGATAGAGTATTTTCTTAATATTGCCTCTTTCACCTGCTCATAATCAGTTGCCTCTTCCAAATCCATGGACACATAGGCAGCTCGAGCCTTGCCAGTGAGTAGAGGAACTAGTCGAATAGCCCAATCCTCTGTAGGCCATCTGCAGACTATAGCGATTCGCTCAAAGGTTGTCAGATAATGCTCTATGTCATCCATCTCACCAAGCTGTTGCATCTTTGGCTCTTTCATTGGACCACCAACACTTGGATGTTGAATTCTATCAGCATTTCTGGCATAAGTGTCTGGACCTTCACTCCCTCCAGGCTGCAGACTTCCCACTGAGCCATGATATCCCTGCAGTAATCGAAATTGATGTTGCAAAGACTTCAGTCTAGTTTCTTGTCGTGCATTTTCTTGTTCTTGGCGAACTTGTCTGTCTTGCTGGTCCACCACAAACCTCTGGAACATGTCTTTGAGTTCAGCAATATCTCTAGAAGAACTCTCTGAAGATATCTGCTTTCCATCACCTCCACCAGCTCCTTGGGGATCCGGCCCATTATCATTTTCAGGGTCCCCCAATGCTTGTGTCTCAGTTCGTGATCGTTTTGGTGCCATCACAGTTGGAAGTTCAACAAAACAGTGCGCCTCTTCTGAAACATCCCACCGCTGCCACCATTATGTGGGGATGTGAGCAGAGAAATAGGCAGGACACACTGCTTGCCATCAGCAAAAAGGATTTTTATTCCCTTACTGAAATTAACTGGGATCCTCCTCACGGAGAGACCTCAGCACAACATCCAAACCAAACAAAATCTGACTTCACCAAGGAGAAGGAACCCTATATAACTAAGGGTTAAACCAATATACACACACATAGGGAAAATGAAAATCATATACATAAATACACAAGCAATATACATTTAACACTTAAGTTCAAAATTAATCTTAACATAAATAAACAATCCCCAAAACAAATATAAAAACAAAATACAAAAATAACCACAATACCTTTCCAAAAATAATATTCCAAACAGACACCAAACAATGACCCCCCTGCTTACTCATTTTGGATGGACTATGCCTACATTACCCATAATCCTCCAGGATAGCATATAATGAGGAACAGGAAGGCCGCGCATCCTCTTTCACTTTACTCCCGGATAGCATGCTGCAGTCATGCACCCCGAAAAACAAAAGGTAAGAGAAATACATCATTCAAACTTTAAATAAAATAAAATGAAAACTTTGTGTCCTTTCTTTGATCTAATGTGCACCCTTAGACCAGAAAGTAACCAAAATTTATTTTTAAACAAACACACAAACAAACAAAAGCATAAACATGTATTTAAACAAACCAAACCATTACAAAACACAAAAACAATTTATGACATCCCCACACCTATATAAGAAAGCTCCGTCAAATGCTTGACACAGTGCAATGGCTTATCTTGCATTATTGGAAGACTTGGAAAATCATCCATTCCGCCCGGAGCGTGTTTTCAAAGATCGCGCCAATGATGCTGGTTATGCTGTCCAAGGAAAGTTCTGTCATTGTCTGTCCTTCTACAGTTGCACTGATTTCAAGTCGGTGTGCTGTGACGCGTTTTTTTTTTTTTTGGCTGATAATTTTATGTCAAACCACTTTTTTATTTCTAGAAGTGTTCTCATACCCAAAGGAATTTAATTTTTTTTTCACTGGTAACATGTTCCCATGCAGATTTGTTTTCTTTTGTTAGTCATTCCTCCCGCACTAAGTGAACCAGGATGTGTTATTAAACTTCATCCACCAGTAATTTCTGTGTCTGTAAAATTCCTCTTTGCCATTATTGCGATGAGGAAAAAAGCACAACCACGTGACTTATAACGGGAGGTGTTGTCACCATATATGGTTCATTGGAGGTGTTTCGGAATGCAAATGACCATGAACGGGCACGAGCATAGTGCTTAAGAACACATGGGATTTATCATTAAAGGAACAGTATGTAAGAAATTTATATAAATTAATCATAAAATGGCCCTGATACAGTGCCCTCCACCATTATTGGCACCCCCGTTCAACATGTGGTCGCGGACCTCCAAAAATTCTCCCTTCCATCCAAACAACATAGAACCCAAATGCAAAAAAAGACAAAAATCCAACTTTTGATTTAAGTACATTACTTTGGTGGTAAAGAATTCACACGTTCAAAAAAAAAAAAACCTGAAATCATGCGTTCCAAATCCATTGGCACCCTGATATGAATACTTTGTACAACCCCCTTTTGCCAACACGACAGCACTTAATCTCCTCCTATAACATTTCACAAGATTGGAGAACACAGAGAGAGGGATCTTTGACCATTCTTCTTTGCACAATCTTTCTAGATCATCCAGTGTCCTGGGTCCTCTCTTCTTTAGCTCGCCCCACAGGTTTTCGATTGGGTTGAGGTCTGGAGACTGAGATGGCCATGGGAGGACCTTGAGTTTGTGACTGCTGAACCATTTTTGTGTAGATTTTGCCACATATTTTGGATCATTATCCTGCTGAAAGCCCCAATGACGAGCCATCTTCAGCTTTCTGGCAGAGGCCCTCGGGTTTTTATTTAAAATGTCCTGGTAGTTCCAAGGATTCATAATGCCATGCACCCTTACAAGGTTCTGAGGGCCTTTGGAAGAGAAACAGGCCCAAAGCATCACAGATCCTCCACCATACTTCACGGTGGGCATGGGGTGCTTTTCTGATACTCATCTTTTGTAAGACACACTTAGGGCCCTATTTTAACGATCTGAAACGCAAGTGCGAAGCGCAAAGCGCAAGTGACTTTGTGGGCGGATCTGGGGTGCTGTTGCTATTTTCACGGCAGGAGAAATAACACTTGCGCCAGACGCAAATCAATAAGGGGTTGGTCTGAAGTAGGTTCATTATTCATAGGTGTGGTTTGGGCGTAACGTCAAATAAACCAATCAGAATGCTATCCAACATTCCCTTTAAACGCAAGGGCACAAGTTACATGGCGGGTTGCTATTATTATGACGGATTTACCAGGCGCACGCCAGGAGCAGTTCACAGCCGAGGAGACCCACGTTCTTTTAAGAGCAGTCAAAGACAGAGAAGTTGTTTTGTATGGGGATAGGAGAAACCCGCCCAAATCAGCGTCGGTTAAACAGGCGTGAGAGGAAATATAGCCACAATTGTCTCATCAGCTGGCTTCCCCATCGTTGCGCCAAGCGCTACAATGATGTCAGGAGATGGGGAATCCCAAGCTTGCCAGCATAAATCGGACACGCCGTATAACGGGAGGTGGATCTGCCTCTACACATGACCTGACGCCAGCAAAGGACATCGCTGCGTCCACCGTCACCGCTGAAAGCGTTTGGGGGCTTTGAAATCGGAAACGCAAGCAAGGTCCAACCCCAAAGTACACTTACAAATCAAGTTCATATACATTAAGGTTTCTTATGAAAACATTTTGTAATACCCTATAGCTTTAGTACAGAGCAGCTGGGTAAAAACATTTATTTATATATTTTTTTCTGTTTGTTTATCATCTGTACAAACCTCTGGTATTTATTTCTTATTCAGAGATAAAAAGTTAATTTATTTCAATATGTTTCATATTATTAAGTGTAATGTTCATTACGTCATCCTACATAATGTTGGGTTGAAATGTACTTGTAAAATGTCACCAGGTGACGATCTTTTCGGGGCGGAACCAAAAGTTGGGAAAGTTTGGTTCCGCCCGGATGTTTCCGTCCAGACCGGAGAACGGAAACACCGGACATCCGGCAGTTTTGCGAAGGCTGTAATCAGCGGATTGAGCACAGCTGTGCCTAGTTAAAGAGATCGCCGGGCAATTGGACAACTGGAGTACGTGGAGGAGTATAAAAAGCACAGTTAGATCACAGTTTGGGAGTTCGGGCACGAGAGGGGGATTGACACGGGGAAAGCTCCTCTGCTTAATGCAGAAAAAGTAACTACGTACCTTTTGAAGAGCCCGCAGGCTCTGTTGATCCGGGCTGCGCTTGGAGCGCACGGAAAGAAGACAGGAGCTGCCTGGGGTGAAAGAAAGGCGATACGTGGGTGGAGAAAAGGAGCACCCCGAAGAGAGCATTGTGCTGTCAAGTTGAGTTGTAGTGTGTGCTGAGGAACGGAGCTGTGCTCATTGTTAGACGTGGTGGCTGTCTGTATTTCTCTCTCTCTCCCTCTCTTGTTGTAGTTTACGGTGGACCTGCTGGAGTAAACGAAGAATCCTATGGGTAGAAAGGAACCTTGGTCTAACCAGTATTTTTGAAGGAGTAAAGCAGGAAGAAAATTGACCTTGTTGCACAACGTAAACAAAGGCTATCCGCTGTGAGTATACCCGTTGGTGTGGAGTAACTTGCAGATATTAACCTGTGTGATCGTTGGAGTCCTCCAGGACTAGGAGGGCGGCCCTACCCCTATAATAGCGTGGTGGGCGAGCCGCTAGAAGTGTACGTCCAAACAGCCACAGCAACGAGACTTTATTTTGGTCGTGTTTTCCATCGCCCCTATTTCAGCCCAAGCGCAGTGGAGGACACCGGGCGCTTTCCCTTGTGGTGTTGCACTTATAGTGTGGTGAGTGAGACTTTACAATTAATAAGCTTTTCACGTTGGAGTGGTGCTGTGTATTTGCTGTGGGTTGCTGCGTGTCTTGTCAGACGAAGCCCCGCACCATCCATTTCCTCTACTGGGCAGAGGACGGAGAGGCTAACGACCTCAGAAATTACTGCTACCATACGCTGTGTGCTGTTTCGGAGTACGAAGGGATGCAGACCAAGAGCTGTCAAGGACTGTGAGTAGAATATTGGAAATATTCGTGGTGTAAACTTACCTGTGTCTGTCTTTGTCGCAGAGTCAGAGGCGAAAGGGTCCGCCGCCCCCGTGGTCTCTACAAAAGGGCGCCCCTGTCCAGGATTCGATCGGCCTACGGGCAGTGGAGATAGGGCAGCGCTCGACCCGGCGAGGTGGTGTGTGACCTTCGCCCCTCTGCTGACCTACAGAGGAAACCATACCTACCTAGAAAGCTGTAAGCAGCAGAGCGGGTGAGAAATACTCGAAGTTTCAGTAACAGTGTCTTTGTGTCCTAGCGACCACCTGTGGAGAGGGAGGAAAACAAGAGTGAATAATTGAAGAACAGACTGTGAACGTGATACCTACCCAGAAAGCTGTAAGCAGCAGAGCCGGTGAGAAATACTCGAAGTTTCAGTAACAGTGTCTTTGTGTCCTAGCGACCACCTGTGGAGAGAGAGGAAAACAAGAGTGAATAATTGAAGAACAGACTGTGAACGTGATACCTACCCAGAAAGCTGTAAGCAGCAGAGCGGGTGAGAAATACTCGAAGTTTCAGTAACAGTGTCTTTGTGTCCTAGCGACCACCTGTGGAGAGAAAGGAAAACGAGAGTGAATAATTGAAGAACGGACTGTGAACGTGATACCTACCCAGAAAGCTGTAAGCGGCAGAGCGGGTGAGAAATACTCGAAGTTTCAGTAACAGTGTCTTTGTGTCCTAGCGACCACCTGTGGAGAGAAAGGAAAACGAGAGTGAACAAATTGGAGAACAGACTGTGTAACGTGATACCTACCCAGAGAGCTGTAAGCAGCAGAGCCGGTGAGCAATACTCGAAGTCCAAGTAACAGTGTTTTGGTGTCCTAGCGACCACCTGTGGAGAACGAGAATGAACACTAGGAGAAGGAACTGTGTGAAGATCCAGTTGGTGGTGGAGGAGAGCCTAGAGTGGCCATTATTTTAAGTTCCCCGTTTTTCCCTTCCCTATTCATCTTTTTTTTAAGTAACTTAAATAAAGTACATTTTTAAATTATGTTTACCTTGTGTGTCTGGTCATTGGGGTGGCTTTGGGAATCTCCTCGAGGTGGAGAAAGGGGCGTGACCTTATTTACATCTGGGTCCACCCCGACTTGTGACAGATTTGGCGTAGTCGGCAGTCCACCTCGGGTTGAGACCAAGGTCCCCCAATGGCCTACCACATTTTTTTTAAAGAAAAGCTCCCATCAACGCTCTATCAGTCCCTAAACAACGCGTTCTCGGGACGAGAACGGATTGGCGGGGGAGGATGTCACAAGGTGACGATCTTTTCGGGGCGGAACCAAAAGTTGGGAAAGTTTGGTTCCGCCCGGATGTTTCCGCCCAGACCGGAGAACGGAAACACCGGACATCCGGCAGTTTTGCGAAGGCTGTAATCAGCGGATTGAGCACAGCTGTGCCTAGTTAAAGAGATCGCCGGGCAATTGGACAACTGGAGTACATGGAGGAGTATAAAAAGCACAGTTAGATCACAGTTCGGGAGTTCGGGCACGAGAGGGGGATTGACACGGGGAAAGCTCCTCTGCTTAATGCAGAAAAAGTAACTACGTACCTTTTGAAGAGCCCGCAGGCTCTGTTGATCCGGGCTGCGCTTGGAGCGCACGGAAAGAAGACAGGAGCTGCCTGGGGTGAAAGAAAGGCGATACGTGGGTGGAGAAAAGGAGCACCCCGAAGAGAGCATTGTGCTGTCAAGTTGAGTTGTAGTGTGTGCTGAGGAACGGAGCTGTGCTCATTGTTAGACGTGGTGGCTGTCTGTATTTCTCTCTCTCTCCCTCTCTTGTTGTAGTTTACGGTGGACCTGCTGGAGTAAACGAAGAATCCTATGGGTAGAAAGGAACCTTGGTCTAACCAGTATTTTTGAAGGAGTAAAGCAGGAAGAAAATTGACCTTGTTGCACAACGTAAACAAAGGCTATCCGCTGTGAGTATACCCGTTGGTGTGGAGTAACTTGCAGATCTTAACCTGTGTGATCGTTGGAGTCCTCCAGGACTAGGAGGGCGGCCCTACCCCTATAATAGCGTGGTGGGCGAGCCGCTAGAAGTGTACGTCCAAACAGCCACAGCAACGAGACTTTATTTTGGTCGTGTTTTCCATCGCCCCTATTTCAGCCCAAGCGCAGTGGAGGACACCGGGCGCTTTCCCTTGTGGTGTTGCACTTATAGTGTGGTGAGTGAGACTTTACAATTAATAAGCTTTTCACGTTGGAGTGGTGCTGTGTATTTGCTGTGGGTTGCTGCGTGTCTTGTCAGACGAAGCCCCGCACCATCCATTTCCTCTACTGGGCAGAGGACGGAGAGGCTAACGACCTCAGAAATTACTGCTACCATACGCTGTGTGCTGTTTCGGAGTACGAAGGGATGCAGACCAAGAGCTGTCAAGGACTGTGAGTAGAATATTGGAAATATTCGTGGTGTAAACTTACCTGTGTCTGTCTTTGTCGCAGAGTCAGAGGCGAAAGGGTCCGCCGCCCCCGTGGTCTCTACAAAAGGGCGCCCCTGTCCAGGATTCGATCGGCCTACGGGCAGTGGAGATAGGGCAGCGCTCGACCCGGCGAGGTGGTGTGTGACCCTCGCCCCTCTGCTGACCTACAGAGGAAACCATACCTACCTAGAAAGCTGTAAGCAGCAGAGCCGGTGAGAAATACTCGAAGTTTCAGTAACAGTGTCTTTGTGTCCTAGCGACCACCTGTGGAGAGGGAGGAAAACAAGAGTGAATAATTGAAGAACAGACTGTGAACGTGATACCTACCCAGAAAGCTGTAAGCAGCAGAGCCGGTGAGAAATACTCGAAGTTTCAGTAACAGTGTCTTTGTGTCCTAGCGACCACCTGTGGAGAGAGAGGAAAACAAGAGTGAAGAATTGAAGAACAGACTGTGAACGTGATACCTACCCAGAAAGCTGTAGGCAGCAGAGCCGGTGAGAAATACTCTAAGTATCAGAAACAGTGTCTTTGTGTCCTAGCGACCACCTGTGGAGAGAGAGGAAAACGAGAGTGAATAATTGAAGAACGGACTGTGAACGTGATACCTACCCAGAAAGCTGTAAGCGGCAGAGCCGGTGAGAAATACTCGAAGTTTCAAGTAACAGTGTCTTTGTGTCCTAGCGACCACCTGTGGAGAGAAAGGAAAACGAGAGTGAACAAATTGGAGAACAGACTGTGTAACGTGATACCTACCCAGAGAGCTGTAAGCAGCAGAGCCGGTGAGCAATACTCGAAGTCCAAGTAACAGTGTCTTGGTGTCCTAGCGACCACCTGTGGAGAACGAGAATGAACACTAGGAGAAGGAACTGTGTGAAGATCCAGTTGGTTGTGGAGGAGAGCCTAGAGTGGCCATTATTTTAAGTTCCCCGTTTTTCCCTTCCCTATTCATCTTTTTTTTAAGTAACTTAAATAAAGTACATTTTTAAATTATGTTTACCTTGTGTGTCTGGTCATTGGGGTGGCTTTGGGAATCTCCTCGAGGTGGAGAAAGGGGCGTGACCTTATTTACATCTGGGTCCACCCCGACTTGTGACAAAAACACGAGGCGTGTGTAACCAAGTTTGATATTTGATATGTGATTGGATGTAAATGACTAAAACCCGCCTCCTATGTGGGTTCCTGTAATGTTATTGGGTGATAACGAGTGAGTGACGAGAGAGAGAGGAGAGACGAGTTTTAAACAGATGAGATTTTTCGCGTGTCAGTGAATAACTTGCTATATGTGAGAAAAGCGTATTTTGTGTTAACACCAAGTGGTTCTTGTGAGTAACACCGCAAAATAATCTTTGACTCAACATCTGAGTTTAAGTTTTTATTTAATTGTGTTGTTTAAAAGTTCTGGACTTTACATCTACGAGCCAGCTCACGCTGTTCGTTTGGACACGAGAGACACGTTGAGTGTTATTTCTGTCTATCTGTTGTTTTTTTACTGATTTGCCATCCCGTTTGAGCGTAAGAGACGATTAAGATCGCCTATTGAGCCCAAAAGGACGGACTTGTTTACATTCATATAGGGCTTATTCGCAAACACCGGAAGTCGCTAGCCACGGCCATCTTGTTGACATGACATCTGTCCTGCCCCTAGCCGCACGTAGATTTGAGTCGAGGGGATTAGTAGCCTAATGGCTTAATCTCGTCTGTATTAAGAGAAGATTAGCTTGATTATTGTGGAACAATATCAAATAGACCCAATAGCCTTAAGTAAAGATCCGTCCTTATTGCCAGCCGTAACTTATCCGGATATTTATAACTATATCGTTCATACAGTATCCGCATTCATCATACAAGCACTGAAGCGCCGTTCACATTATAACGATAACTATAACGATAACTATATCATCGTCCACATCACCAAACAATACGTTTATGCCAATTCGCTCACGGCACTCGCGCAAATCACTTGCCTTTAATATTGCTTGTAATAAAAACTTTTGCAGATGTCCTCAACACGCTGCGTTTCAAGTAACTCTAAACAGTGAATCTAATAGTTTGTGTAATCCTTACCTTTTGGCATAACAGTTAGTTAATGTAATAGATTAAAAAGCATTACGTAGTCAATTTTCACAGCAACTTGAGGTAATCTAATGTTATAGACCTCAGCAATGAGCTTCACTGTCATTTTAAGTGGCCGTGCACTTGAAGTTCAAATAGATTTTAATGCTATCAATGGTTTATCCTTCATCAGGTGGGAAAATCGCTCAGAAAGTGATCCCAATGATGTCGTTCATTGTATCTGTATCGTTATAGTTTTGGTGTAAGCTCCGCTATTCTGTTTAATTTAAAACGATTTTCAAAACTATGTGAACGGCCCTTAATTCTCTACCTAGTATCAATGCCAGACCTATTATTATGTTCATATAGTTATTAATACTAATTTAATATCAATTTATGGCAGCTTATTTGAAAGAGCAGTTTCAGCCACTGCTTACAGCTAACCATATGTGATCAAATTATGGGGACAGACTTTGCTGTGAGGCATATATCCCTAACGTTACCTGTGGTAAAATGATGGGGACAGACTTTGCTGTTGGGTACCTCTACTTGCTCTCCTTCGCTGGTTCAACTCCTCTGTCTCCTTTCATGTTTTCTGACAGTCGGTATCGCATAAAAAGTAATTCCGGGGTTCTTTTTGCTGTTGTTAGAACATCCGTGTATTACACCACACACCATCGCGCGGTTTTAAAAAAATTACACCGATAATACCAGGCATAATACCCACGCTGCCTCGCTTGTCAATTGACAGACTGACAGTTTTATGTCAACAATATGGCCGCCGCGAACATTGATGACGTAGATCGAATAAGCCCTATTGTGAAGAGATATCCGGACATCCAGCTATTGCCCATAGCAACGGACGCTGTCGGGCGTTCCTTCGGTTACGAGTGACGGTGAGAGTTATCGCGAGTGGACGCGGTTGCCCGGTACAGGATCTATTGCTGCTGGTTAAGGAGCACAGGTACCGTGTTTGCTTTGTTTATTTGCTCACACGAGCGAAGCGGCCATTTTAAAGTTTCAAAGGCCTCTACGATCTCAAGCAACTAAAGTTACACAGGCCTGCATCGGGGTTGGGGTGTGTGAGTACTGTTGTTTGTGAGAGTGGGCCCATTCTGTATATTGTTGGTGATTATTAATTGATACGTTACTATTTGTTATCATTTGTTTACTTTGATACTGTGAAAAATCTGTGAAAATTACCTCCTGTGTTATAATGAGGAGAAACTTATAAGCTAAAGGTTCTTGTGTGTTAAGCATACCATTTTACACTTTTACCCTTTGAGATTTTGCATACCAGTGTGTATTGTAAAGTGTTATTTGGGGTTTTTCAGTCTTTTCTCTTTGCTATAGTGTGTTATTCTGTGTGATATACTGTGTAGTGTAAACATAACAGTTGAACAGTGAATTAATAGTTCACAAACTGTGATAATAAGACTGTATTTCAGTGCAAGCATGTAACTGGTGTTTTCTGATCACACTTAAAGGGGGTGTGCGCTACAAATTTTGGTATATTCTTTTCTTATAAAATTCTATTCTTTAAACCCAAATATATATTTTATTGCCTTCATATTCATATTTTTTTATATTTAGTTAAAATAAATTCTCTTAAAGGGTTTTTTCAAACTGTTTGGGTTATTTGAGTCCCAAAAGCAGCTTTAAGGGTATCAGAGTAGGATGTTTATTTTTTTAGTCGAGAGACAAGCAAACTGAACCCGTCGCCCACTCTAAAGCAATTTGAGTCATACACCTCAAATAGGGTAGGGGGCGCTACAATTTTAATTATTATTTACATAAAATAAACGTAATACAGCCAGTCAACAAACTTATGAAAATATTTTAATCGTTATTTGCATGAGAATTTTTTAACGCAGCCACACAATACATAAAAACTATTACCACAATGCTCACCACAATGATTTCCCTTATGTCATGTGTTAATATTTTTTATTGTAACAATTTATGATTTGCAAAATTAACTGTTGCTTCTGTGTAGATTAGATAAGCAATGCGCGTTGTGCACGCTATACATTATGGTCAAGCATGCGCCCTTACAATAGCATAATGAACTACGCGCAACGCGCCACTGACTTTAGACTAGTTTTTTTTTGGGTAGTAGCGCAATTGTTTTTTGAAACGGCAAAATAGCATAAGAGATGGTTTGCGCCGGAACACGCCTCCTTTTTTGCGCTGAACCGCCCAGGGAGCGCAAGTTCATTCCCTAGTTTGCCGACGTGCGTCTGTGGAGGGAAAAACCCTCTGTGCGCCGGTGCAAAATACGAAATGATACATGCGTCACTGACAAAGTCAATTGCGCTGGGTGCAAGATAGGGCCCTTAGAGTGTTTGTTGCCAAAAAGCTCAATCTTATAGTCTCATCTGACCAAAGCACATGATCCCAGTTGAAGTTCCAGTAGCGCTTAGCAAACTCCAAATGTTTACGTTTGTGAGAAAAGGCTTTTTCCTTGCATGTGTGGCATGACGAGGGGGTGCTAGTTTAGCTTCATGACGAAAGCAAAGATTTTACATAAAATTCCGACTACGCCACCCCGGGACTTACACCCAGGGAAATATTCCTTACACCCAAAAGGGTGGTAAGGCACACAAGTTCGTTCCTCTTAAAAAGAAGAGTGCAAAAGACATGGGTATAGTACAAAAATAGGTTTTATTTAGACAGAATCCCTTAAAATGAGCCCTCCCAAGACATACAAACTCAATCCACTTCAATGCACAATCACCACAATCAAATCTCAAAATGAGAAATTAATAGAAACAAAACAAACAAAACAAAACATACAAACCAGCAGGGCTGAGGTTCCCAACAGGAGAAACTACTTTATCACGACTCAGTGTTTACAAAAGGCACACACACACACCCCACTGTGCACTCAGACTACACAACCACACACGTCAAGTGTTACACAGCACGCCCTGAGGAGGAAGCACCACCACCGGAAAAGCTCCATCACCCGTGGGACCCCAGCTCCTGCAACAAACCAAAATGATATAAATAATTTATTCACACAAAATAAAATGGTGACGATCAGCCTTATTTCACAAGGCCGACGGCCACCACAGACAGTAAAAGAAAATAAACTAATAATTTGATAATTAGTTAAATTAATTATACCAGTCCAAACCACCTGTATGTAATAGGAAGCCAGTATATAATGTAAACATGTACCATTAACAAGGAGTCAATTATAGGCAGAACACAGTTCTCAGGACCCAACTATAATGAACAATCCTATATACTAGCATCATTAGGTCATCTGAGCGAATTCTCACAGACACAGGGGTTGTTCGTCACCAATAAGGGAAAATAAACAAAAAGAAACACAATGATGATGATGCATTAAAAACAGCCACTGGAGAGGTACTCGTTCTCATACAGAGCAAACCACGGCTCTGTGATGGTCACATTAAAAGTGGAGCATTATTTCTAGCCGCTCAGCAGAACCAGACAAGGTACAGTCCCACGTGTAGCAGTGCAGCTGACGTTGTTAGCAACGGTGCAACACCGTAATGCGAGAAGCAAAGACACAGCGCAACGGGAGACACGGCATAGAACGAAAGGGAGACTCCTACAGCGAAACAAATATAACGTTAAAACTACACACAACACGAACATTAAGACTTCGTGCTGGACACTTACCGAAAAGTGGCATCACCCCAGACAATTTACTGTTTTGAGGCACAGGTTAACCAACAGCAGGAAAACCCTAAGCCAACTGAGGGTACACCATCACGTACACCACGGACAGGACAAGGGCACCAGCACGACAGACAACACACTAAAACCAACACAACATTACTTTTAAATGACAAACACATTAAAACTGCTAACCATAGCGTGTTAGCAAGAACTCACCTGCCGCTAACGTTGCAAACCCCCAGGGGGGAAGTCGGACATGACGCATTCAGAGCAGCAGCCAATCACCGCTTAAAAGGGGACTGCCACTCTCTGATAGGCGATACCAGCTGTCAATCACAGCTCACCTAATCCTGCTACAATCCACCCCAAGTTTCTGCAACGTCGCCCCGACGGTGAACTAAACAGAACCCCACCTCAGGGTGCTCAGTCCTGAGGTCGGAAGAAGGCACATTTTACGATCCACTCTGCAGACACAACCACTGTGCCCGCCATTTACAAGAAGTGGTATCAGTTGGAGTACTGACCTGACATACTCTCTAATGACACGACTAAAACAAGAGCTTCCCAGTGCAATAAAATCTCAGATGGCTTCGTCCCAGACTCTGACGGACCCCATCCAGAAATGACTAACCTGGGGGGAAGGTACATCTCCTACCAAAACATCATCGGATGGTTCCACCCCAAACTCTGAGGGACCCCATCCGACAACCAATGACATGGGACCGATTTGTACCTACCCACCCTTACATAAAATTAACTAACACTGGGATACATCTCCTGCACAATAAAATTCGCCAGATGGTTTCACCCCAAGTGCTGAGGGACCCCATCTGAAAATGACTGACCTGGGGGGTACGTCTCCTACCAATAAACCTCATCCGATGGTTCCACCCCAGACTCTGAGGGACCCTATTTAACAACGGATGACATGGGACCGATTAGTACCTACCATTCCTTCATAAAATTTAAGTCGCAGGCATAATACTACCTCAGTAATACCCCAACTTCAGACAAAACTGTACAGATAATACAGAATGAATGACGACAACCAATTTAAAGGTGCCTTTAATGATACGCCATGTCCAACATCACAAAACTTTTACAACCCTGCCCATATAAAACCAGCTGGCCCTCTACGTGACAAAACACTCAGATTCTCCCTTTCGTTCTTAAACCAATAACAAGTTCAACCTCCCATAGAGCTACTAAATTTCTTAACCCAGATAATTTGTCCTCCATCATAATAACACAGGACTGCTTACCACAAACGATCGGACAGCACAAACCCAGCAACAAATTGTGCTGGGGTCGCGACACGGAAACTGCCTCCGTCTGGTTCCTGCAAGAGATAAAAAACAAACCCACATACACACAAAACAAAAAAACACAATACCCACGTCTCTGCACTCTAAATCAGAGGACCCTGCCGACTACGCCAGAATGTGGCATGACGAGGGGGTGAGAGTTTAGCTTCATGACGAAAGCAAAGATTTTACATAAAATTCCGACTACGCCACCCCGGGACTTACACCCAGGGAAATATTCCTTACACCCAAAAGGGTGGTAAGGCACACAAGTTCGTTCCTCTTAAAAAGAAGAGTGCAAAAGACATGGGTATAGTACAAAAATAGGTTTTATTTAGACAGAATCCCTTAAAATGAGCCCTCCCAAGACATACAAACTCAATCCACTTCAATGCACAATCACCACAATCAAATCTCAAAATGAGAAATTAATAGAAACAAAACAAACAAAACAAAACATACAAACCAGCAGGGCTGAGGTTCCCAACAGGAGAAACTACTTTATCACGACTCAGTGTTTACAAAAGGCACACACACACACCCCACTGTGCACTCAGACTACACAACCACAAACGTCAAGTGTTACACAGCACGCCCTGAGGAGGAAGCACCACCACCGGAAAAGCTCCATCACCCGTGGGACCCCAGCTCCTGCAACAAACCAAAATGATATAAATAATTTATTCACACAAAATAAAATGGTGACGATCAGCCTTATTTCACAAGGCCGACGGCCACCACAGACAGTAAAAGAAAATAAACTAATAATTTGATAATTAGTTAAATTAATTATACCAGTCCAAACCACCTGTATGTAATAGGAAGCCAGTATATAATGTAAACATGTACCATTAACAAGGAGTCAATTATAGGCAGAACACAGTTCTCAGGACCCAACTATAATGAACAATCCTATATACTAGCATCATTAGGTCATCTGAGCGAATTCTCACAGACACAGGGGTTGTTCGTCACCAATAAGGGAAAATAAACAAAAAGAAACACAATGATGATGATGCATTAAAAACAGCCACTGGAGAGGTACTCGTTCTCATACAGAGCAAACCACGGCTCTGTGATGGTCACATTAAAAGTGGAGCATTATTTCTAGCCGCTCAGCAGAACCAGACAAGGTACAGTCCCACGTGTAGCAGTGCAGCTGACGTTGTTAGCAACGGTGCAACACCGTAATGCGAGAAGCAAAGACACAGCGCAACGGGAGACACGGCATAGAACGAAAGGGAGACTCCTACAGCGAAACAAATATAACGTTAAAACTACACACAACTCGAACATTAAGACTTCGTGCTGGACACTTACCGAAAAGTGGCATCACCCCAGACAATTTACTGTTTTGAGGCACAGGTTAACCAACAGCAGGAAAACCCTAAGCCAACTGAGGGTACACCATCACGTACACCACGGACAGGACAAGGGCACCAGCACGACAGACAACACACTAAAACCAACACAACATTACTTTTAAATGACAAACAGATTAAAACTGCTAACCATAGCGTGTTAGCAAGAACTCACCTGCCGCTAACGTTGCAAACCCCCGGGGGGGGAAGTCGGACATGACGCATTCAGAGCAGCAGCCAATCACCGCTTAAAAGGGGACTGCCACTCTCTGATAGGCGATACCAGCTGTCAATCACAGCTCACCTAATCCTGCTACACATGCCTCCCAAACAGCTTGTTGGCATGTATAGAGGTTCTGATAATTGTTATGGAGACTTTGTAACCCCAAGATGCCACTCTTTGATGCAATTCTGTGACAGTAAGCTTAGGAAAAATTTTTACTTCTCTAACCATACTCCTCACTGTGAATTGTGGCAAGATAAACATGGGACCTCTTCCAGCCTTGTTTGTCACGGTTCCAGTTTTTTAAAACTTATTAATGATTCCTCTGACTGTAAATACAGGCAAGTTAAGGCGAGTGGCTATTTTCTTGTAGCCATTGCCTGACTTATGAAGGTCGACACACATCTGCCTTAGTTGAATGGTGTGTTCTATTGTCTTTGCCATAATGACAAATGGGAGAATTCAACCTCTTTGTCAAGTAATATTTATACTCCAGGGAAACAGGAAGTCATGAATTACTAATTAAAACTTCCTAGATACCCTGACCAACTTTAGCAACTACAGAAAAATGTATTTAAAACTTTTTTTAATATAATTTTTCATAGGAATTGTTAGGGGCTAATAATTGTGGAACGCATGATTTCAAGATTTTTTTTCTAAACATATAAATTCTTTACCACCAAAGTAATGTACTTAAATCAAAGGTTGGATTTTTGTCTTTTTTTACATTTGGGTTCTATGTTGTTTAAATAAACAGGAGAATTTTTAGAAGTCCACGACCACATATTAAACAGGGGTGCCAATAATTGTGGAGGGCACTGTCGCTAGACATTAAGAAATAATTTTCATTTCAAATACTTATATCACAGACAACAGTGGTCTGGCCAGGATATTGTCATTTAAAAAGTGGAGTTGCAGCCCTCAACTGATGTTTATGTTGTCGTTTTGTGTATTGGCCACCAGTTGTGTGATTGCAGTACCAGTTTTTAGCCAGAAGTATTGTAATTGCAATACCAGTTTTGGCCCCTGCTCTGCACTACTGTTTTTATCATGGGAATGTATATACATTAACATTACATATAAACATTATGTATATATTGTTACCTAGACAATAAGACGCATAAAAAAACAACTCTTGCATTTCAGCTATGTTCATTTTTTTTTTCTTATGTAATATTTACATACCTGTAAACCCGTTTTTCCCGGGATTCTCAGGTATTTTACCATTCTATCACGCCATCATCCCATTTAAATATTTTAATATTTCTGTAAAAAATTCCACTGGCCGTAATTTATGTTTGCAACATTCACCTCCGGTAAAGCAGGCGGCAGTATATCTGTAAAATATTACAACCGCCCTGTGCACGCAAAGATTTCCCTTATTTTTAAACCCCCATGTTGACAGGTATAAATGTTTACCCTATGGTGCATACCTGTACCATCAACGCCCCCCCCCCCCCCCCCGTATTTTACCATCTATACTGCTATCATCCTGTTTCAATATTTTCCTGCATTTCTTTCGTATTTATAATTTTTTAATTTTTAAATCCCACCGGGCATATTTTATATGTTTGCTACATTTCACTCAAATGACACCCGCCAATAAAACAAGAAGAAGAACATCTTGAGGAAGGAGGATGTCGAGCCGCGTGCAAAGAAACACAAAATGTAGTGCCCACAAACTTGCACATTTGGACATGCTCGCGGCAAATAATGTAACTTTGCGTGTTTGGAAACACTGCTGTTGTGCTTTACTGTCATGTAAAATCATTCACACTGTTCAAGCTTCCAAAATACACCTTAAGCCCTATTCGCACGGGATTAGTATTAGATGAATGAACTGTTGAATATTTATGCTGAAATCTGATATTTACCGAACTGAAATGATTTGCTTTTATCGGTTTTCAATTTAAAACAAATATATTATTTAAGTAGATTACAATTAAGCATTAAAAGTATAATAATTTCAGAATAAGGGACCAGTCCAGTACCCATTAAAAATCCATTCTGGGCCCTGATATGTAACGTGGGCTTCATTACGTGGGTGCAATATGGGCCCTACGTGTGTTGCCCACATGGGCCCCACATAGGCCCCACTCAGTTTCTATATCAAATTCATGTGGGCAACCCAGGTGGGGCCACAGTGGGAACCATGGACAAACCCATGTACAGCCCACATTGGAAGCCCATATGGGGCCCATATAGGGCCCACATGGGCCCCATGTGTGTTGCCCAGGTGGGCCCCACATAAGCCCCACTCAGTTTCTATATCAAATTCATGTTGGCTAACCCAGGTGGGGCCATAGTGGAACCCATTGAAAACCCCATATAAAACCCACATAAGAAGCCCATATGAGGCCCACATGGGCCCCACCTTGCAATGTTGGCTGGGTATTTGCGATCTCTAAGTTTAGGTGGAGCTTTGGCTGTCGTGGTAAAGGAATTTCATTTGCGGTGATTTTGCGTGGCTTACTAGCGTGGTATACCTTTGTTTATTAAAATAAAATTATTACTTAAATCCAGAACAACGAGATGCACTGAGGTAGAACGCAGGGTGCTATCTTTCCCCTATGAGAATATATATATATATTATATTAAAGAACATTGTTTTGGCTTGAAGGCAATACATAATAATATAGGACATTTTCAATTTGTATCTATAAAGTTTGAAATTAAGTTGTAAGATCATTTTTAGTCATTTGGCTTTTTTCATCATTTCAGAACAAGCTTAACTGCTATTCATAATAACTTATATCATATTCTGTGTGTTCCTTGGTCGAAGATATGTAGAAATATATGCGAGTAAAAAGTACAGAACAAAAACATTTAGCTCACGCGGAGCGAACGAAAAGCCGTTAATAAAGCGGACTCTCCGTAGAGGACGTGCTGAAACAGTCGAGTCGGCAGATGATCATGATGTTAATGTTTCACGCAGATATTGTTGATAAAAAACGTTCATGTCTAAATGCCCAGGTGAGAGTCAAGTGTTCAGTCAGTTAATATAAAGCCAGACGTTACATTGGCTGCTGCCTCCTCGTCCACGGAGCGGAGAAATTCGATTTTAATTAAAAACGGTTTTAATGCTGCTAAGCAATCATATTTTGGCGCCTGGTATTTGTGTTGATCAGATAGATAAAAGTAATTTAAACTGCATCTAGAGGCAGAGGACGCTAATTCTGTCATCTCAGATTCACTTTTTTCCCCACACGTTCGCTCACTGTATGATTTAACGAAATACGATTTGGTATGGTACCTTTTACAGCGTGTTGCGGTGTTGCGTATGCAAAGCCTCAACATTATATCAGGGAGATAAGTCAGTAAATTTGAGTGAAATCACAGGTTTTGCTTATCCCGTGCGAACCGGCCACACGAAACTCAGACGTAGAGAGGTAATTTCTAAATCACACAGGGTCCCCAGATAATACTAATCCCGTGCGAATAGTACATTAGAAGGTGTTAAGGACCGCAATGTCTGCATCTATGTGTATAGCAAGTCCTTTGCTGATCCATGGGAACACCAATCAACAAATGAAAAAGGTATCCCCATTCATTCTGGTTAGACCAAGGGTTTTCAAACTCTGGGTTGGGACCATCTAGTGCATTGCGCAGTCACTTGGTGGTTTTAGTGAATGACTGTAAAAGAATTTTGTCCTATTAAGGACAATTAATGGCAATGGTTTTGATGTCAGGTAGTTTGGTAATACAATTAAACTTACTTATTTAATTCATACATTAAAAATATAAACTACTCTCTTCTAAAGAGAACACATTTCTTTTGTATTTCTAAATAGATTTTTTCTGCATTATTTCTATACAAAATATTTTGGTGGGTCCTGATATAGATTATACCTGTCTAAGTGGGGCATATAATAAAGGACAGCGGGGGTCCTTTATTTTCAAATCCCAATGTTGACAGGTATGCTATGGTGTAATTTATTAATTCAGTGAAGCATTACCGATTAAATATTTCAGTGCAGCATCACTAAATTACTCACAGTGAGTTGTGGGTAAAATCGATCTGTGTACATGGATCTGCATTTTCGAATTTCACCAGAAGCAGTTGACCATCCGGGATACTAATTTGAACCTAATATGTTTTGGAAAATACTAATAATTATTTTAATTACTATAAGGAATAAATTATAGGCAAATTAGGACACATGGTGTGAATTTATATGGATGTAATATACAAATTATCATAATTTTCATCCGACACATTTAGCAACATATGATCATTTTCACGATGAGATTGGCAGCATATCAATGTTGCATGAATATCACATGAACCCTTGGTCCTACGTAAGACTGAAAAATGAGGCCTGTTGTGTTTTTCATGCCACCATTAAAACCAGTCAAAAGTCATCATATGAGAAAGAAATCTGACATACATTTTTTCAAAAAGGTCAGGCAAGTTTGTTTTCATTAAGGGTTTGGGTTAGTTTAAAGCTAAAACACTGTTATATGTGGATTTGGCAACTAAACATTTATTGTTTTGAAGAAAACGGTAAAAGTAGAGCCAGAAATACCTATCCAGCTGCAGTGGAGTAAATCAGACTCACCTGCCATACTTTGTATTAGTGTTGTCAAAAGTACCGGGTCTTCTGTACTAAGCCGGTACTAAAAAAACAATAAAAGCCATCGGTACCAGGTTTTTCTATAAAGGGATGCTTCATCTCTGGAAATATGAATGTGTATTAATGGGTCATTTATGTAGTAGAAATGTTAAATTATTTTTGAATTTGGAGCTTTCTAGACTGAGAAAAGGCAGACAATGTATTTTTTTCTTATGTGAATGAAAGACAACTCCCAGAATGCACTAGCTTTGTTGCCCTTACAAGGCCACTCCCAAACCACGCCTACCGGTTACAGGCAGCAATTTCCGAAAAATTGATACAACTAGGCTTGCTTTGATACATTGTGACTCTATAAATGTGAGTTAGTTGATACATTTGCATCGAAATGGTGCAAAATTGCTTTGTACCACACTGTAAAATGTAATAGCTGAGCTTACTAAAAAGATTAAGTAAACTTAACTTATTTAATTAAGTTTGTTAACCTTACTTAGTTTAACTAAGTAATCCCAACTTTTTTCTATGCAAACTCAAGTCAACTTGATTAAACTTAAAAGATTAATTTAGCTCAACTTAAAATTTCAAGTATTTTCAAAAAGGATGACTGCACAGTAGGTGGCAGTAATGCTCCCAAGGAGTAAGTGGTGGCTTAACTGAAGAAGACGACAACAGCACATGGTCGGATGAGAGCATGAGGAGGTAAGTTTGTGCTTATATATCATTTTTATTTTTTAATTGCTAAATTTTTATCGCAATATTACAATCACAGTTTGTAAACAGTAATATTTTGTCAGTAATAATAAAACTGATGCATGCTATTTGATCACAATTAGCAATCCAACAACTGCTAATCATGTATGTTTAAAGATAAACATTTTCGTTCAACAGACATAAGTAACTAATATGCAGAGGTAGATTGAGTACAAATTTAATTATATAAAAAGTTAGTTAAAGTTAAGCCTTATAGTAATAACTGCTTGAGTAAAAGTAAAAGTATGCAATGGAAAAACTGCTTAAGTAGTGAGTTTATAATTCGTGTTGGTGTGGTTTATAATAATAAACTACATGAAAATGCTTAGAACTGCTTATAAAAGGTAAAATAGCAATTTTAAAGTAGGTGCTTTCAAAATTGTTACTCAAGTCAATGTAATGCAGTAAGCATGTTTCTACCCACCTCTGGAGAAAAAACATTAATAATTTCATACCTTAAAATGCCAAGTTATGTTAAATAAGAGATGTGCTGTATAAAAAGTTTTAAGTTTATAGAGTGAATGCTAAAAATGTTGTTTTTACAATTGCTTTTTAGTATCTATCAATCAATATACTATGTTAATTGTATATTATTATTATTTAGCAGGAGCATGTTTCTTTGAAGAGAGTGCATACCCTTCATGGAAAGTCAGGTAATTAACACACATTTTATTAGGGCATGTCAAAACTTTTTAAATCTTGATATGTTGTTTCTTTTGTTATCCTTCTTTCATATAGTATAACGTTACTGTGGAGTACAACCAAGTCGCAAGCAAAAACCTCAAGCAAGAATTGTTCTCATCCCTTGCTAAACATTGTTTTTGAAGATTTTGAATGAGAGAAAAGTTTAAAAGCTCTCTTGAGTATCTAATAGTAAGTATTTTTGTTTGTTTGTTTTAAATAGTTTAAGTCCATTTGCTAACTTTTAAGTAATCTGTTCTCACTGTTGATCCCAATGTTTTATGTATTATTTGTCAGAACATCACTGATGTCAGTGCTCGGTGGACGGTAGTTCTCCGTGGTCTTGCTATCCTTCTTGCGGAAGACACTACAGACTTCCTGAAAACAAACATGGTTAGTATTCTTCTCGTTTAATCAATATGAGATGTCCTAATTTTTGTGTTAGCATTTAATTAGCATTATTAAAGAAATAATGGGTTAATTAAAGGCACCAAGGCACATCCTTTTGTCCCACAATTCTATGCGTGAGCATGCTCAGGATTGGTTGAGCCTGGTTGAGTTTGATAAAATAAAATGGTGGGCAAGAAAGCAACTGAGCACACATTTAGTGTAAATAAAGTAAAATTTGTATTGTAGTTTTGAACTCTTTCCCCGCCATTGAGTTATTCCGTCAATTAAGAGAATCAATAACTTCTGATAAATGCTGTGAATAAATTAAAACATAATTTATTTGCCAGGTAAAGGTTTTATGCCAATTACATAACCAATTCAAATTCATTATAAAGAAAGCAAAACATCAAATATTCAAAGATCAGTCTGAGATGTATACCTGACAGTAGCGAAATACATCAACATGACACTATGGGTTTTGGTTTATCGCATTATGAGTGAACAAAGCTTAATACAGGTGTTAACAGTGTGTAAACCGTTTTGAGCTGTCCACTTTCGACTACATTCAGATGTATTCAAAACAGATTAGAACCGCTTAAAGGTCACATATTTTTAGGCTTTCTAGAGTTTTATTTTAGGTTATGATGTCCTTAAGAATATATATTTGCTGTTTAAGTACCAAAAATAATCTCTATATATTTTTTACAGCTCCTCTTTCAGGAGCTCTGCTAAAAACAGGTCGTTTTGGCATGTAATAAGTAATATTCATGAGCCTCTCTTCTGATAGGCCTGTTATTTTATGAGTGAAATACGCAGTTGAAATAAAGTTACCCATGGAATTACACTTAAGTGTTAGTTTCTGGACACTAAATGTTAGGTTAGTAAACCAATAGACACAGAGACGAAGAGATTTTAACCTTACCATGTTTAACTCAATAAACAAACAGACACCAAAAGGGCTTGTGTCTCTAACTTAAGAATACAAACAACGTCTGATTTCCAACAGATATTCTATCAAAACCGGTGGCTACCAAAGACTTTAACGTTACAAAACAACACTTTAGCATCTAGTTAGCAAACACGTTAGCGTTGCATAATTGTTTACAATATATCATTTCAGTTTTCTCTTGCTCCATTATGTATTTTAAAAGTTAGGACTGCTGATAATTGCATGCGATTGTCTCGTGCATCTCTTCAGTAAAGCCGGTTCATTGATTAGTAGTAAATCACCATCAGCTGCTTTCAGAAGCGGCAGCCGGTTCTGAGAGAAGGTGATGCCGCTTTACTACTAACGACGAGATTCGTGACAATCGCGTGCAAGTTATCGTGCAGCCCTGCTTGATATGTGTTTACTTACGGGTTGTGGATTTAAGGTCGGATCCAACAAAGTAAGGACTGCAACATCTTTGATGAGTAGATTCCTGGACAAACCAGCATTGAACTGCCACACCGAAGCAGTCACTTGTGAAATGTTTAGATCAGACGGCTAAAGTTGAACTTATTGTTGAGGAATTTCTATTTAAACGAATATTAGCCATTGTTCTCGTATATTAATGTTTTCAGAAGCCTTTGCAATGATTTAGTTTCCTGACATCCATCAATTGAACAGCATTTTCTCACGTGGTGTAATATAACTTAGGAGTTTGTTTAGGAACAAGGGGGTGGGGCAGTGGACGGTGAACAGTGCTTGGGGTGGAGACTGAAGGCGGCGACTGTCTCACGGTGACGTAGCAAATTCACGGAAGTACAAACGAACTGTTTTAACTCACAGCTACTTCAAGCAGGCTGTGTGAATTTGACTCTTAAATGACTGTTTTGAAACTTATATGGTACTTACATAGCCCCTAGACCTCAGTTATCATGAAAAAAGCCACAAAATTTCAGTTTTGACCATATGTGACCTTTAAACACGCTGTAACCCGTATGCTGGAAATAAATTTGACAGGTACCGTTTAAAGCGTAACTAAACCCCTGGTCAGAGCCTGACTCCACCCACTGGCAATATTTGAAAAATGCAAGAAAAGTGGGCAGATCCCAACGGAGATAAAGGGGACGAACTAAGCTCGAACCAAGCATGTGGTGAGATCGTAACAAGGGCGTGGGGAGCTTGAACCTGCTTACGTCAAGAGTTACTTTTTGGACCCAACATCCAATAGGAAAATTCAACTGCAGTAGCCACCGTTCAACCTGAAGAGGGCAGCACTCAGACGTTTACACCATATATTGTAGTATTGAAACACTTAATATCCAAATGTCAAAAAACTGGCTAAAATCAATCCACAGCACTAATAAAGCATCATTCTTACAGATCATTAACTAAAAAAAGTTGGTTAAGGGTTTAGTTACTCTTTAATAATACACAAAATTAAATCAAATGTCTTTTAATAACATATGATGTTATAGTTACAAATGATTAAACCAAATAGTGTGTTTGTGACATTTGAACGTCTTGTCTTAAAACTGAAAATAAACAGGTTTTCCTGTATTTGTTAAGAATAAGCTTATAAAATAGTTAAAATAAATATTTAATGTTGCTTACCTTATGAGTAAAATAGCCACATAACAAGTGGGATAATGCACAGACAGCAGGTTGTTATCATGAAATAAGCCCCTTCAGTTTGATACAAGACCCTCTGCTTGACACAGAGTCCTGATCAAACTGTTGGGGATTATTTCTGCAAAAACAACCTGCTGCCTATACAATATACCTTACCTATAGAAGAGTTTTCTAACAAGATATTATTAATTAAATATGTTCCAAGGATGTTTTTGCACCACCAGGACAGAAGCTTCTGCTGAAAGGTCCAAATTATTATTGGCAATTCCAACCGAAGCACTGTTAGAAATTTAAGTGTCACTTCAAAAACTAGTAACATCACCTTGAACAGTTTAAATTTTTAAATGACACATCCACTTTGCATTTGTATTATGAGAATGTATATTAATATTGCGTTTCTATCTTATTAGGACTGTGATGGTGACACACCTCAACTATCAAAAGGAATTCTCATTCTGGTGCCGGAGGACAGACGCATTTCTCCACATGGTTTACAGCAATTATTTGGTAGGGTGTCACAGCCATGGATGGACTTGAGAAAGTATCACATGCCATGTGTTTAGTTTTTGGACTGATCGTTGTTTTAAATATGGAGTACCTCTTCACAGCTTATTTTGAGTTGATTCACAGGGTTTTTCTTTCCCTGGGGCACAAATCACTAAAGTCAAAACTGCCATCACTACAAAACATACTAATGTGAAGTAGTGTGTTTTGTGTGAAACAAGTCCGTGTTACTGTATATCTGTTGCATTTTGGGGTTTTTATTTTTCGTCAACCTGGATACAAGTTCCAGAAAAACTCAACTTTAATTGCTGCAAAACTTTGATGTTTTAGATAAGCTGTATTTTGCGTGTTTCTGGTGGCAGAAACAAGATTGTTACTGTAGGTCTGTTGATGCAATTTGTGATTTTTTATCAGTCACATGACAACCTGGATACAAAACCAAAACTGCAGTCACTAAAAAAAAAACTTGTTTTGAATTTGTTTGTCAAGGTGTGTTCATTGTGTTTGTAATAACAGAAACAAGACTGTCTTAGGTCTATTGTTGCATTGTGGGTATCCAGATTGATGGGTGACTGAACACAAACCCCTTTCTTGTGTGTGTGTGTGTGTGTGTGTAAATGTTTTACTTTGTACACTGTTAACATGTTTAAAATAAATGTTTTAACCTCATTTTGTTGCTTTTTGGCTTTACTCATTTTTGTTAGTTCAGCTTACTTACAAATGTAAGGCAATCAGTTTCCTTATATTTACAAGTAAAGTGAACAATAAAAAGAAGTTATCTCAACTAATGATTTTAAGTAAAGAGTACTTAACTTTACTTGATTAATAAGTTTAGTCTACTTGTACTGTTAAGTTTTGACAACTTAAAATCAATACTCTACCTTACTTGTTGAATAAGTTTAGGCTACAAATAATATAAAGTTTTGCCAACTTAAAAGCAACACACTAACTTACTTAAAATTATGAGGCAATCAGTTTCCTCACTTTTTTAAGTAAACTCAACTTATTACATTTTACAGTGCAGGATGTACACCCAAAACCAGGAACGGACAAGAAGTTTTCATCATTTGCAGATAAAAATTTGGCGCAATGTAAACAGTGGCTGCGAGCTATTAACCACCCGAAGTTTGGAGAGGACACAGTTATGGAAAACCTGATAATCCGTAGGATTTGCAGTCACCATGTCAAGCAGGAACACTATGAACCGAACGTCCTTGGACTGAGAGAACCACTCTGAAGGACAATGCAATTCCATCGATATTCACCTTCCCAGATAATGAACAGCCTGGGCCATCTGGTAGTAAACGCATTCGCCTAATACTCGACTCTATTTCCGATCACACAGTAGCCTTTATATAGTGTTGTAGTTGTTAGCAGTAAAAAAGCAAAGTTAGCAAAGTAAAGTTAGATAGACAATTACATATAAGTTGTTTATAAAACGGTTAGTTCCAATCCTTGATTCTGATAAAACACTGCTATGACCGCTTCACCCAACGGTTTTTTAATATCACTGCGCCCTTAGCAACACCCTTAGCAACACATAAACATATAAAGAGACAAAGTCTGAGAACAGTTTGTTGTTTTTATTTGAGCTTTCATGTTGTTGTTCGCAGTCAGGGACTATTTTTTCTAGCGGAAGAAATGCTTTTATTGATTTATCTTCATGAAAGTTGCACTAATATTTTTTTTACTTTAATATTGTGTGGTAACCGTTTTATAAAAGCAATAAGGTACTCGAGGCAAGTGCTGTATCGTGAATAAGTAACGGCTGAAGGGGTTGCAGGCACTCCGCTTCGCGTCGTGCCTAACAACGCCCTTCAGCCGTTACTTATTCACGATACAGCAAAGCCTCTCGTACCTTATTGCTTACATATAACTTGACTGTTGTCAAAGTAAAGCCACTGTTCTGTATAACCGAGTTAGCCTATTTGTCTATTTATGCTAACGTTACCACACAAGCCACTCGCTTTTGAAATGCATAAAGGAGCTACGTTAGCTGCCACCGGACAAACATGTCATCGTTGGAGACAACTTAGTAAAAAAGTTTGTCCCTTAAGTGCTTCTGTGACATTGCCAAAATTAACTTTAGAACAAACCAACATTCTAGACGCCCCCCTAAGCCTTAATTAACTTACTAAAGCACTCAATAAAATTCCTAGCAATAAATCTCCCGGGCCAGATGGATTACCAGCTGAATTTAACAGACACTTTTGGGACATATTATCACTATTATTTAACAGAGTAATTATAGAGATTAAAACGTCATCCACCTTACCCACACACATGAATACAGCAGCCATGACATTACTATTAAAACCCAACAAAGATCCATCTCATCCTTCAAGCTACCGACCTCTCTCACTATTGAATACTGACTTGAAAATGATCACCAAAGCATTAGCAACCAGAATAAAAACAGTCACCCCCACACTCATTCATCCAGATTAGACAGGTTTCATAAAAAATAGACACGCTACAGATAATGTCCGTAGACTTTTTAATCTATTTAATATATCACAAGAAAAACAACAGAAAACAATTATCATTTCACTTGACGCAGAAAAAGCTTTCAATAAGGTAAAATGGTCATTTTTATTTAATACACTTCACAAGTTTGGTTTTGGAGAGTCTGAAAATACTGTATTCATCACCAAGGGCCACCATCACCACCAACGGAATTAGTTTTGCAGAGTTTCACCAGCCCAGTCTCCTGAAAATGCGTACAAACAGCACGATGTGTAAAACTCGCGCAACACACACGCCAAACTCCACTTTGGCGTGCATATGATACGCAAGTCCTTCCCATTCACTTAAACGGGGCATCTTTTTTTGTCGTTTTATTTATTGGTTTCTCAATTTTTTTGCTATTTTTTTACCATTTTCGCTTGGGTTTAAGATTAGAACAACTTTTTGTTATATAAAAATGACATCCTAACCCAAACCCCAACTCTAACCCCAACTCCAAGCGACCATGGCTTAAATATGGACAAAAACATTGAGAAACCTGTATATTAAATAACCTTATTAAGCTCATCTAAAATCTAACCCTAAACCCAAGCGAAAATGGTCTAAAAAACAGAAAAAATTGAGAAACCAATAAATTAAACGACAAAAAAAGATGCCCCGTTTAAGTGAATGGGAAGGACTTGCGTATCATATGCACGCCAAAGTGGAATTTGGCGTATGTATTGCACGAGTTTTACACTTCGTGCTATTTATACGCAACCTCAGGAGACTGTATTGGTTTCACACTGCATAAGGGCACCAGACAGGGATGTCCTCTCTCGCCCTTCCCTCTTTGCCATTTTCATTGAACCTCTCGCAGCAGCAATTCCACAAAACACAAAATCAGTTTATATGCAGATGATCTTTTACTATATCTACAGAACCCACGAGTGTCACTTCAAGAAACGTTCAATATTATCAGTAGATTCTCCCTTGTCTCACATTACACTATCAACTGGAACAAGTCAACTTTACTACCACTATCAGATGATGCATGGGATTCTGGAGCTCAGGACCACTCTTTCCACCTTCACACAGGCAACATCAAGTACATACAGTAGGGATTCAGATTTCCCCCAGGCTGTCAGAGCTTTTCACTCTCAACTACACTCCTCTCCTCAAGAAAATTGAAGACGAATATAAACGCTGGTCTAAACACCCACTTACATTAATCGGAAGAATAGCCGCTGTAAAAATGAAAACCCTACCTCAAATTAACTACCTTTTTTCTATGATCCCTATCACTCCTACAGATAAATGGTTCAAAACTCTTAATTCTTTAAAAACACAATTTTATTGGAAAAATAAAAAACCCAGAATTTCACTCTCTACACTACAAAATAAAAAAATCACATGGGGGGATTGAGGATCCAAACTTTCATCATTACCTCCTGGCAAATCAATTACAGTACTTATTTAAATGGATCAATATACGCAAGTATAATTACCCATGGCTAGAATTGGAACAAAACCAATGCATAAATATCCCAATTGCAGACCTTCCCTTCCTCTCACAATCAATTAAGAAATCCAACCTCTACCAGTGCATTACTATCAAGTCAACTCTGAACCCCTGGTGGAAAACAAATCAAATCACAAAATCATCATTAGAATTAAACAAGTTTACCCCACTTTGGCACAACCCAGAATTCATGATTCAAAATAAACCTCTTTTTTCCCGACATGGCCACAAAAGGAATCACACATCTTCACCATCTTTTTGAGAACCTCCACTTCATGTCATTTGACACACTTGCACAGAAATATGGGGTTGGGAAAGAACAATTCCTTTAATATTGACAACTTAGACTTAGAATTAAACACAAAACCAGACTTATCAACAACACATTACAACCATCTCAACTTATAGAAGAACTTATGAAAATTAATAACTTCAAAAAATTAACCTCCCAGCTATACACTATGATTTCCAACCATAACACAACAGTAACACTCCCAACAACCAAGTGGGAAACCGACTTGGCCTTCTCTTCCAACCCTGAGTACTGGGAACAAATCTGCAGGAACATATTTTTCATGACCAATAACACAAACCTGCAGCTCATACAATATAAAGTCATTCACAGAACTCACATCACCCAAAGTAAAATGTTCAAAATGGGTCTACACAACACCAATATTTGTTCACAATGCACTTTAGGTAGCATAAATGACTATTTACACGCCATGTGGCAGTGCCAACCAGTTCAATCATTTTGGGTTACAGTCACTGAGACACTATCCATCTCCTGAGTCACAGAATCCCATTATCTCCAACACTCTGTCTCATTTTTCTGAAATCCATATCCCGCAAAAATACAGGAATCCGTTGCTCGTCTCTGTCGCTAAGAAAGTAGTTCTCCAAAACTGGAAATCAAAGAAATCTTGCAACATCAATCATTGGATAAATTTAATTTCAGAACACATTTCAATAGAGAAATACAATGCACACAGAAGGAAGCAGATATCAGCCTTTGAAGACACCTGGACCCCATTTTTATAATTTCTTAACACACAAAAAACAGCTACAAGCCGTGTACATTACCAGTCACACATCTCCCTCTTCTGTTATGTAAGTTTATTTATTTTCTTCCATAGGCACACACGATTTATACTTATGCATAACATGTTTTTCAAACCCCCTAAAATTCCTTAACTGTGACTAACGAATGTGAACCTCAAGATCATTCTACTCAACCAGCAATAATACGTTCTAAATAGTGCTTCTGTAGTAACATGGCGGCACAAAATGGCGACTTCCATGTAAGGGGATAAAAACATCTCATTGTAAGGTAATAAAAACATAACGGTGCATTATGAAGGTCTTTATACACCCCTGATCATAATAATATTTTGCATTTATGTCAAGAGACTCTTCTAAAAATTACACACTGCACCTTTAAGGGTGAGTAAATTTTGGTGTTATTTTGATATTTGGCTGGAGTATCGCTTTAACGTTCCTTAACGTGATATCAAAAATAGAGAATCTTCTGTAGAGAATATTAATTTAAAATATGAGATATGTTGCTGATATGTTGTATATATACTGAGTCATTTGAGCTATCTAATGCCAAGAATTAGCAAAGGAGGTTGTATGATTCTTTGGTTCCTATTTTGAAAGTTTGATGAATTGTGCATAATGACATTTGCAAACTCATAGATTCTTATTTTAATAATATATTCTCCGGCACAGCTTTCAAAGCTGAAACTCATCAAATCACAATTTGTATTAAGTGCTTTTCGTGTTTATTAAAATATCTTTATAAAAGTTAAAGTAGGGAGTGTTCCCTGTTTTTCATGGAAGGTGGTGGGGATGGTTTAGGTGGGATTGGGGGGCACTGAAGGGGTGTTTGACCAAGGCATCATACAAGCTTGAATTGCAAACACATCTTAAGACAACAGAACTGTAAGACTGTGGTCAGTACAGAAGCATCATCATTTTATAGAACTCAGCATTAGTTGTGTGGAATGCTTCTTTGTGAAACTGAGTATTTCTAGCACTGGGTTTGGTGAAGCAGAATGAGAAGCATCTGGTTCCAATTAGTCACGTGAGCCAGCTGTTGTCTTTTGGGAGTTCTTAAGAGCCGCTTGTTCTGCTTCTTTATTTAAAGTTGCACTCACATCTGTCTTACAATCCCTGTTTTCTTCTTGTCAAGTTTTAAAAAACACACATTTAAAAGCATACCTTAAAGCTTTAAAATCAAAGTGTTTCAAGGAAAAACCCAAAGCTTCACAGTGTGGTTGTACCCTTTTCTTCTCTCTATAATGTTGGCTTTGTTTCTGTGTATGGGACTGAGCTGACCTTTTTCCCAAACATCCTGTAGTGACGCCCCATCCCTCCCTCGTTCTCATGTGTCTGTTTCCTGTTCTTGCACAATTCTCTGGTTTTCCTCTTCGTGGCTCTTCCACAGATACATTAAGGTATTTGATAACATTCACATTTATTGTTTGTTAAATCGCTTATTTTAATGATCAGAATACCCATATTAATGTTATTATCTCCTCATCTGAGTTTCAGTTTATTTATTTTACATAGGCTCATGCTTGGACAAAGTGATCATTGCTGTGAATGTGATTCGTGCTTTAGTGGTGTTGTAATCATTGCTGTGACTGTGATTTGTGCTGCTCCAGTGATGTTGTGATAATTGCTGTCAGGGATGTGCACACACATTTTGAGGGGCAGGGGCATAAGTGGAAAAATAGCACTTATCATCAAAATTTTACAAATGTCATGACATGAAAGAGTGTAACAATACACAGGAGTCACAGTTCGGTAAAAACCTCGGTTCAGGGATCAAGGTTCAGTTTAACGGAATAAAGCAACAAATACCAAATGCTAAAGGTCTTTTCATTTAATTTGAACAGATAGTAAGTGCAAATGATTGTTTTTCCATCTAGCGGCCTTTAGTCCTCTGAGATATAACATACAGCCTTCTTTAGTGTATTAAGCATTAATGTAAATTCATTCTTGCATATAGACGGTTTCAGCTGTAACAACATAAACAAACGGCTTTCATGGAACACACGTAACTTCCGGTATACTCCGCTAAGAATCAATAACAACAAAATCCTTTTAGAGTAGTTTATATTCTGATAACAAGGAAATAAACAACAAGTAGACTACCTTAGTTCATATTTCGTAGAAACCCTGAGGACCCAGTCCCGGGTACAAAATTTAGTATTTTGACTCAATATAAAATATTCTTTTAATCTTTAATGGTCCGTCATGGACCCCAGTAACACATATGAGATACTGTTTGAAAGCTTAGAGTCTCTACTTTCGGCAGATATGCATCACTTTGAGAAATCTTTTACTGTAAGAAAGTTATTTACACTTAATTTACACTATCACCTCCCCATAATTTTGTATATGATTTAATATTCACATATTTCATATTTTTCAAGTATGACAAACATGGGCAAGTCTTATATCAAATGAAAGCTCTCATTCTCAGGAATAAGGCAACAGCGTTATTTTTGTTCTATTATCAACACATATCCAACAATAGTTGAATGAATAATAAGGTAAAAAATCGACTTTTGTAAACATATGGGAAAATTGAGCATGAACTGCCTCAGATAGCACAGATAGCCACAAATGATACACCATCTTTTCTCTTAGGTCCTACTCTAAAAAATGAGTCCATTCACAGCATTTTCTTTGGTTGTGTGCATAAATAATCCCTTGCTTTTTATTATATGTGCAAAACAAAAAATTAATATTTATATGAAAAATGTATTTTCGCACACTTCAGTAAAATGAGAATAACTTTTGAATGCGACATGCTAAAGAGATCATTCTTTTTTTGGGTGTTTACTAGGGCTGGGTATTGTTAGGAATTTCACAATTCGATTCAATTTCGATTCTTGAGGCTTCGATTCAATTCGATTCGATTCAATTCAATATTGATTTACTTGCTTTGATATCGATTCAATTATAAGTAAATACACAAGCAATTAAGTACCCGAGTATATTTTTAAATAATGTGTGTAGTATTACTAATGTTTGATCACGTTGATGGTGCAGGCTTGAAAGAAGTGCTGCTGTTTGCCATCTTTGATCTTTCTGTTTTGATAAAGCGCGTCTTTAACAACGCTGAACGCTCTCACTAGAGTGTTGCCCACAGCGCCGCCACTGGCCGGGGGGGGCTGAATCGATTCATAGGATTTGATGAATCGATCTTGAATCGAGAAAGAAATAATTGCAATGCATTGATGAATCGATATTTTTACCCAGCCCTAGTGTTTACTGTCTGCTGCTGCTAACAACCAGAACTGTCTTCAGTCTGCTAGAGCACCCAGAACCAGAGTTATACACTATTAAAGGCAGTATTTACAACATAAAAAAAAGAAAATTTGGTGTTTCATCGTATGAAAAACAACATAAATAACAATATTTGTCACAAACAGCAGCTTTTTATGTAACTTCAAAGGGTTTCTTTAAAATGATATAAAGAAATTGTATTTATTCCACTGTATGTGCTTATGGGAGCACTTCAAATATTTTTAGGTGGAAATTAAATACAAAAAGGGTATTATTCCTCCCATCAGTTGGAGTAAAATAACTTTTTCAGAGATTATGATAGATAAAAAATTCCTTTTTCCTCTGTAAGCTGGCAATTGCTGGAATCAAACAAAACTGTCTGCAGGGAGCTGAGGCACCCAGGGCCAGAGGTATATACTTTCAAATAAAAACTTTAGAAAAAAACCATCAAAAAGCGCCTATTTATTTTTGTGTTTATTAGAGGACTGACAACACATACAACCATGTTTAGCACTTTCAACAGTGTTTTATGTAATTTCAAAGGGTTTCCTTTAAAATGATACCAAACATTTGTATGTAAACCTCTGCATGTGGGTATGGGAAGCTTTTGAAATTGGGTAGGCCAAGTCCAGGCGAAAATTCCCAAAATAGCTTCAGGGTGGAAGAAGTTAAGCGTATAAAAAATGACACTGAGATAACGTTGCTGTTTAAAATGTGTACTATAATGTGAAGAGTTTTGTTGCAAAACGAGATAAATCCATTTTTTAACATTTTTGTCAAAACATGTTTATTATTATCTAATCATGTTATTATTTTGTTTTATGGTGCTACTTAGCTGTATTTTTTAAGTTATGTAGGTTTAAATCAAAACAAACCAACTGCAGTTCAATTGAAATTAATTGGAATGCACAACCAAAAAACAAGATTTCTGAACAATTAAAAAAACGGTGGTTATCTCGTTTTGCAATGAAACTCTTCATGTATACAATGTTCACTATAAACCGGCTGCCAAACCTCCCCTCACATAGTGGTGATTCATGATCGCCGTCTCCCCTTGTCTTTAGGAAACCAAAACATTTGTTATTTTCGACGAGGTATTTGTCCCAGAGTTCATTTTAGCCACTAGTCAGACCAGAAACAAACAGAGACCGGAAGGAATGTTCTGACCAGACGCGTAACCGCTACAACGCACGTTTGTCAGATGAAACCATTTATAGACGGTTTCAGCAGTAACAACATAAACAAATGGCTTTCATGGAACACACATAACTTCCGGTAAACTCCGTTAAGAATCAATAACAGCAAAGTCCTTTTAGAGTAGTTTATTTCTGAAAACAAGCAAAATAAATAACAAGTAGATTACCCTAGTTCATTTTCATAGCGTATAATAAACGACACTGAGCAAACATTGCTGTGTAAAATGTGTACTATGATGTATACAATGTTCAATACAGATTGGCTGCCAAACCTCCCTTCACATAGTGGTGATCCATGATCGCTGTTCAGTTTAGCCACTAGTCAAACCATTAAACAAACAGATACCAGAAGTAAAGTTCTGACCACACTGTTAGACATTTTCAAGGATTTTTACAGTAACCTACTGGCAACACTGTTGCCAGTAGGCTACTGTAAATAAGATTTACAGTTCTAAACTGTATTTCCATTTTACAGTATTTAAATGCTACTGTAAATATGTAATACAGTGTGCTACTGTAAAAAACCCAGGTTTACAGTATACTACTGTATACTATACTACTATTCTTTTTATTTTTTATACATTCATTTTTATTATATTTAAATTAGCTATAATTTTTAGATAAAATTAATTTTTACATTTTAACCTACAGATACTGCTAACATTTAATTCAAAGAGACAATTTCAAATATTGAAGCCTTTATTTAAAACAATACAAATACTTTAAGTTGTGTGAAATTACATTTAAAACATACACATTTCAAATCATTTGCAGTAATACATTTAAAATAACACAAATTATAACCATAAATACGTATAACACTGATTACAGGTTTAGTTAATCAAAAAATTATAATTTTATAATTTAAACAATGATTTTCTTTGGTTTTCCAGTTACAATGGGAGTAGTCTGTGACCGCATTATGGCTCCACATTATACGTGCTATATATTTCAAGTGTCCCAAAGACATACAAAAAGGGGTGATGAAAATATAATCCATATAATCAATTTTGACCCGTCATTTCTCTAAATGAGTAATGCAAGTAAACAGCTATACCTGATGGATAGGATGCTCACAGTCATGTTTACTGTCAGGGCTGCAACAACCAGGATATACCAACAAAATATACACATCAGGAAGAATGTGTAGATGCAGTATTTGGAGAGTCTTTGACATAGGACTTCACACGCAATCATGTCTGCCTTTAGACGACTTTAAATTATGTCAAGTTACATGGAGTTATGCTATAATGATTTGGTGTTATACATTTTGCATCCTACTTTTGAAGCTAGAGAGGTGATCATGATCCACTACCACTGTAACCAGAAAACCCATAACACCACAAAATCAGCATCATAATAGCAAAATTAAAATTTTTGTGACCCTTTTATTTAGTCTAGTTAAGTTCTCTTAAAATAGAACTGGTTTAAAATGAAACAATGACTGTCTGTCTTTACATTTATCTTCACATTTACAGAAAAAGGCAAATAACATACAGTGCAATGCATTACATTTTTTATCAGCATGTGCATTCCCTTGTTTGAACCCATGGCGTTTTATGATGCTAACACAATGCTCAACCACAGAGAAAGGTTCTAAGAACGTTCCTTGAAAGTTCCCAAAGTTCCCAATAACGTTATGAATTTTTTTGCTAGTAATGATAAAAAACATTACATTCCATTATTTACAAACTGTTGTAAAAGATTATTTCTTAATGTTCTGTTAAAATATTGCATATAAACATTCATAAAATATACTAAACATGTGTTTTAAACATTGTGAGTACATTTAAACATGACATTGTCTGAAAATAAAATGTAACATTCCTCTAACATTCGCACAATCAAGAAACATTCCTAAACAATTTAAAACTGGACACTTTTATGTTTGCTTAACATTATTGGGACCTTTGGGAACGTTGTTAGAACTTAGAATTAGAACTTAGAACTAGAGGAGATATACTCTTTAGCCTTTACTTACAGTAAATACAGTAAATGTACTTACCAACTTACAGTTCTGAATGCACATCAAAATGAATTGTCATAGGAAATAATACAGCAGCTTCAAAAAAATACCAAACTTCTGGTATAAAATAATCAGTCTTGGTATAAAATAATCCTGTGAGTCCTGTAAGCAGAAGAAAGATGGTCATAATTATTTTGAACCACAGTTTTTACAGTACTGTTTGTTACAGCTGTTAGTTAATTAGGGAGACCTAACTAACCCATGCAGCACATACTGTATCTTTTTGAGAAGTGTCTCACCTAATACAAGTTGTTTCACTCAAACTCTGTGAGGTGGTGAAGAAAGGATGGATATTCTGTTGTCCTCTTCATCCTCACTTGTCTCTCATTCTAGTTCTTGCAGTGTTTTTTGTTTCATCCTCCTTAACTTATCCTCCCAAAGAATTTTAGACAGCAGAATAAATGCAGGGAAAAAAGGACATATTTAACACATTTAACACATGATGCTAAACACTCATATTTTTCAGTAAATACTGTTTTGAAATGATAACCAGAGTAGATGTACTCTACTCGAATCACTCCACCATGGCCACAGGTCTGTGTGTTAGGACACTGGGACGTGGTTTTCTGATCAAGGCTGAATATTTACTGTACAGCTACCTTGGCCTCAAAAGCAATTTAATACAAAACTAAAACACAATTTAAAACTTTATTTTATGCAAATTAGGTTTCAGCCTTTACGTTTAAACATATTCACATTTAAAATATAATGTTTTAACGATTGGCCACCACACACACATAACATACGCTCATATGTTGAAGTCGTTTGTAAAACTAAATGTTAAGCAAACTCTTATTATGTTCAAATGGGACTTTCTAAAATGCTTAACGTAGTTTAACGAATTTGAAAGATAACATTTAGTTATACACCTTATTAATAACGCATAACGTTAATTTATGTAACAGGTAAAGCCAAGCGGATGAGAATATAAACACAACGTGGTAACTTACACATTAAGGGTTTTCCTCCCAGCAAAATGTAATTTAGGGTACTTTTTTAAATATGCTTTTATATTAATAAATTATTCTCTCAGGTAACGTTATATCCTAGATCTGATCTTTTCATATCATTGACGTATACATTAGGCTACGTTAAGCATTTCTTCATAATAGTTTTATATAAGGAAAACACTAGCGTGTAATTTAACGCACCGCGCGTGCTCGTAGGCTTGCATACACATAGTATGATTTATTAATTAGGTTTATACTGACTTTGGTAAACTAATATTACCGTTATACGTCAAGCAACGCGTCCGGTTAAAGGTTTTAAAATGTCCCGTTCGGTAAACAACAACCGCGGGTCTGATAATAAATAACTTATATAGATTATTTACCTTGCTGGTCTTTTTTCATTCCCTCCTCTCGTGTATCTTCAACTGAAAAGCGCCGCTGTGCTGTCCCAGGGAAAGTCTTGTTTGAAAACTCTTCTGTTTATGTGCACACCTGAAATCGGTCCTCTGAACACCTGTGCTGCTACATGGTTCCTTAGCTAAAATAAGTCAACGCCTGTGTGTATACAATTGTCAAAAATGATGATTTTGAGAAAAATAAAATAAGGATTTGTGTGAATAAGGAAAATACCGCCAAAAGACTGTTAGAAAATATACAGTAGCATACAGCAATTTTCAAAAATACAGTAAAATACTGTATATGATGTATGATGTCACAGAAAATTCCCAAAATGCAACGCGAATTACAGTTATGTACTGTATAAATAGTTTACAGTATAATACTGGGTGATATACAGTAAATAACTGTAAAAATTACAGAAATGTCTAACAGTGCAGACCGGTAACTGCGACAATGCATGTGAGTCCGATGAAACTGTCTATAGGCCATTTTCTTTTTTTGTAGAGCTGATTAAAAACAAATCAAATCTTTTATATCTATACAGGCATCTCTATGATCCATCAATGCAAATCAATGGATAGACCCTTTACGGCCCTTTATCAGCACATGACATCAATGTAATGCAAGAGTGATTGTGCAATGAGCTTTTGAATGGCTCTCGCAGAATTTTGATGTTATAGGTCGATTGATCTGTGTAGTGCTGCATCCAGTCGAACACAGGTGAACACTGCAAGCACCATGACGTCTGCTCAGTGGCGGTTAAGGAAGAATACATATATGTTCAAGAGAGCACTTTCTCTCGTGGAAGAAAAGGGCAGGTGCTCAAGCCCCCTGTCATGTCTATGTGTGTGCGCGTGCCTGATTGCTGTGACTGTGATTTATGCTACTTCAGTGATGTTGTGTTCAATGCCGTGACTGTGATTTGTGCTCCAGTGATGTTGTGATCATTGCATTGCAGTCAATTTGTCCTCTAGTGATGATGGATGATCCTCCAACAAGAGTCCCAGCTGAGCCCATCACCACTGTGACCGGTGGCAATAAGCCTTTGCATCGCTTCCTTAGAGGAGAACCCAAGACTATTGGAGTAAGACACTAAACATGCTTTACTTTTCACTGTTTTCCTTTTAAATTAGAGAAGCTCTTTAATCCTCAACAAATAGTTTGTCTTGGCTATAATACACATAAAAGTATAATGCTTACTGTATGTAATAAAGTATATGGGAAACTGGGGCTAGTTCTTACATTTGTATTGGAAGTAATATTTTTCAGGGTGCGAATAAACTGATCACAAAATACCAAAGATACAGTTAGCTTAACATAACTGTCATACATAAAGGCCACCCATCCTACAGGTATTTGCTCCTGGTGGCTCCTTGCTTGTGGGGCTCAGTAAGTTCGCGAATTAATGATAGACTATAGACCGTTTCAGCAGCAACAACATAAACAAGCGGCTGCCGCGGTCCACACGTAACTTCCGGTAAACTCCGCTAAGAATAAATAACAACAAAGTTCTTTAAATGTAGTTTATTTATATAACATGCAAAAAACAACACATAGATTACCTAGGAAACCAAAACATTTGTTATTTTCGATGAGGCATTTGTTCAAGAGATCTTTAGCAACTAGTCAGACCTTAATAAAAAAAATGAAACCGGAAGTAAGGTTCGGTTCCAGACGTGTATCACGTGCGTACGATGAAACGGTCTATAGTATGGTAGTATGTGGTTTCGGATTCAGCCACTGTCTGGGAAACCGCTTCTGAGTGTAAAAATCCATTTCATGGTTAGTCAAGACTACATAGGAATTTAAAACATTAATGTGCTATTAATCTTTTTACATCACCTTCTTGGCGTTTTCTGCTTCAGATGGATAGCTTTAAATCATATATTAAGACGCATGTCGATATGTGCATCAACTAGGCTACATGCGGGGCTGCACAAACTGACTGACAACTGGAATATAAGTATTGTGTGATCAGAGTGCTTGTTGTGATTTTGAAATGGCTCCCACGGCACAATGATTTGATATTTCATACAAGTTTTGTCCATTCTCTTTACATTTGTTTCAGATTGTGTTGGTGATCATGGGCATATGTCTCATCATGTTTGGAATTCCTGTACACACGACTTTGTACAGTTCAGTAGATGCATTGAGCCCATTCTGGCTTGGCATTCTGGTATGATAACTTGCACATTCTCTTTTGAAATAAAATCATATATGTGTGTGTGTGTGTGTGTGTGTGTGTGTGTGTGTGTGTGTGTGTGTGTGTGTGTGTGTGTGTGTGTGTGCGCGTGATTTTTTGACCCTTGGTGTAGAGCTACATAAGGGTAAACATACTCTGCCACACTAGAGCAGTGGTTTTCAAACCCTGGGTCGCGGAAATTAAAAACTGGGTTGCCAGAAAGATTTCAGAAAAATTTTACTAAAATAATTTATTCAATTTTATTATAAAAACAATAATAATAACAACCTACTTGAATAAAAGCACAGTAAAAAATATCTTTTAAATACACGAAACAAAAAAATACTCCACCACTGTGTCACATGACCCATGTGCTTGCGCAGCTTACTGTATTAAATTGCGCGCGGGGTCACAGCCATTTCCCCCCTTGAAATGATGCAAGGGGAAATAAAATCTAAAAAAAATTAAAAAGGTCTGATTTTAACAAATATATATTTTACATGTATTTGATTGGTTTGTCGATAGTGAGCGCGCCACCGCTTGGTTGAGTTTTGACGTGAGACTGACACGTTGTGGTTCTGCTGTTATCTTTGAACTATTTTCGCTGCTAAAACAACAAAAACAGTCAACATTTCGTCTAAAATGTAAGTGACTAAATATGAAATACTTGTTTAGTGAACTGTCATATGAAATCTGTAAATTTTCAACCGTGATGTGATGCTGCTTAACTGTATCATGTTATTAAAAACTCCACATTTTTAACGCAGTATGTTAAACCCACTTTGTTAACACAGTGTAAACTCACTTTGTGTTTGCTGTGCTTATTTGCTTAACTTAACGTTATTACATTATGCACTTTCGGTCGCTATTGATACTAAAGGATGAATCATTATCGTGTTTTGGTGATTGTTATTGACGTTTTAATCTTACTTGTCCCTGATAAGCGGACAAGTGTTGATGTAGAGCCCTGCGACGTGTTTTTAGACTGCTTTGGTAGGTACAGGCTAGGTCCAATCTTTACGACCCCTCCGTTGTATTGCGTGTGTCAGTTCCTCTTCGTTTTTTGTCCATTATCATAATTAATGATATTATGCATTGCAGTGAGGTTGGTCTCATTTGTGCCCCTCTGAAAAAATGAAATGCCCGTCCGTGAATTTGTGTCTGGCGTCGGGTCTGCTCATTAGGTAAGATATGTACATACAGACGCGCGTGTGCACGTTTCACCGGTCTCACTCCATTCTGACGGCGTTCGGCCCCGCCCTGCTTCATGCTACTGCGATAGTGGGGGGGGGGGGGGGGTAGAGTGTGGGTCGCATAATCTTTATTTTTTTAAATTAGGGTCGCTCCTAAAAGAGTTTGAAAACCACTGCACTAGAGTATGTTTACCCTTATGTAGCTCTACACCAAGGGTCTCAAAATTGTCTCTCATAAGAGGGCTATGTTAACTTTCAAAAAAATCTTTCTGTAAATGCACTGTTTAAATTCTTTTATTTTACATATGCATTGGTGTGAAAAAGTGTTGGCCCCCTTCCAGATTTTTTTTTTGCATGTTTGTCACACTTTAATGTTTCAGATCATGAAACAAAGGTAAATATTAATCAAAGATAACACAAGTAAACACAACATGCAGTTTTTATTATGAAGGGAAAAAAATCCAAACACACATGGCCTTGTGTGAAAAAATGCTTACCCCCTAAACCTAATAACTGGTTGGGCCACCCTTAGCATCTTTGCAGAATTGTTGTAATTCAGCCACATTGGAGGGTTTTTGAGCATGAACCGCCTTTTTAAGATCATGCCACAGCATCTCAATAGAATTGAGGTCAGGACTTTGACAAGGCCACTTTTTCTTCAGCCATTCAGTGGTGGACTTGCTGGTGTGTTTTGGATCATTGTCCTGCTGTTGCATCCAAGTTTGCTTCAGCTTGAGGTCACAAACAAATTGCCAGACATTGTCCTTTAGGATTTTTCCAAAGTTCAACATTTGTCTCGTCAGTCCACAGAGTACATCCCCAAAAGACTCAGGGATCATCAAGATGTTTTCTGGCCAAACTGAGATGAGCCTTTGTTCTTTTTGATAAGCAGCCGTTTTCGTCTCGGAACTCTGCCATGCAGACCATTTTTTCCTAGTCTCTTTCTTATGGTGAAGTCATGAACACTGACCTTAACTGAGGCAACTGAGACCTGCAGTTCTTTGGATGTTGTTTTTGTGGCCTCTTGGATGAGTCGTTGCTGTGCTCTTGGGGTTATTTTGGTCAGCCATACACTACTGGGAAGGTTTACTACTGTTCCATGTTTTCGTTATTTGTGGATAATGGCTCTCACTGTGGTTGGCTGGAGTTTCCAGACTGATAGGTCTCAATTACATTCTTTCTCATTTGTTTCTGAATTTCTTTGGATCTCAACATGACGTGAAGAGGGTCTTTTTGTCTAATTCACTTCAGGCAGGTCTTATTTAAGTGATTTCTTAATTGCGAACAGATGTAGCAGTAATCAGGTCTGGGTGTAGCTAGAGATACTAAACTCAGGTGTGATAAACAACAGTTAAGTTATGTTTTAACGGAGGGTGATTTTGTTTCATTTTAAAACTGCATGTTGTGCTTACTTGTGTTATCTTTAATAAATATTATAGTATTAATTATAGTAATATATGGAAAAATTATAATAAATACATTATTAAAGTGATGCTGAAAATGACTATTCAATGTTACATGCTAGTTGGACAGAAATATTAATATTACTGCTGTATGTGTAATTGCATAGCAAGCTACATAATGATATATTAGATATACTACATTATATACATATTATACATATGAACGAGATAAGTAACATAGCTGTATAAATTTATCTTTTGCATGTTTCTCATCATTCCTCTTTTTCTGACCTGGGCACTTGATTGCTTAAACCTGTTTTTCATCTGTAGTGTGCCGCAGGGATGATGTATTTTGTAGGATAATCCGGAAGTTAACGGGACACTGTTTCCCTCGAAAAACGGCACATATTTGTTTCCTATAGACTTTGTTTAACAAAAGTTTATGTCACTTACACGTTTTGACCAACAAGTTCATCTTCATAGATGAACACAACTTTTATGAATTTTGCATGCATTTTGTATTCATAAAACCCAATATTCCTCATCTAGGCGAGCCTGGCTCATGGTTGCTTAGCAACAGAAGATGCCACAGGAGCGCAACCTCCCGAGCGCTTTAGAAAGAAGAAGCGGCTTGACTCGCATTTAACACTCGTTTTTAGACATGACATGTGAACGGCCCCTTAAAAGTTGAGGTAACTTATCAAACAAATATTAAACCAAGACAATAAAAATCTTTCTGCGGGAAGAGGAAAGATGGCCCGGAAATGACCCGTGGGATGGCAGTTTGAGACCACTGCTCTACACAGACCAGTCAGCATATTGCAAGACCAGTGCTTACTAATCATTGGCCAATCGCTCTGTAGGCTACAGCGCTGCATGAAATCAAACATCTTTTGACTAATCATCATGGACTAATTGGAAAGGTGTGGGAATTACAATTACAAGTTACTATAAGTCACCCTCAGTGTAATCTGTCAAAATGACCAAGGGCCTTCAGTTTTTCTGTCACTGCTAAAAAAAACGGTCAAATACAGATCCACGCACAATGTAACAGAAGGTATTTTTATAAAACTTTTTTGTTTGTTTATTTTGGTTTCATATTAAGTAAATTTTAAGTAATTTTTGAATAATTTTAGGTTAAATAAATGAATGGGTTTTTTTTGTTAGAAGGACCCCAAAGTGTCAGCAGTAGTAGAATACAGCTATGCAACATAAAGATCGATTGCCTACCTGTGCACTGTAGTGTTACAAATAGTAGTTCAGTGAAAAGATCATAACTGTGCTTTTATTTATTTTTACAGTTTATCACCTGTGGCATTCTGTATATAATGTCTGAAAACAACCCAACCAAAAAGATTGTAAGTAAAATCTGAATGCCAATTTGTTTTCTATTACAAACGACCTTAAAGTCTCTGTAAGGTCAATCTTTTATTGGAATTAAATATACTTTAATTTCTGTTTTTTGATTTTATGTCTTACAGATCACAGCTAGCTTTGCTGTCAGTATTGTCTCAGCCATTGGAGTGTTAGTTGCAGGCATAAACCTCATAAGAGCTTCTATTGACCTCCAGCACCAACACTGGTTTTATGATGGGAATGATACGGACAACTATTATTATGGAAGGCAACAATATGTATGTGTTTTAGAATAAACAAAACGCGATGCCTTACAGAAGACCAATGCATGATTGTGCATAATGAATATCATTTCACTATATGAGCAGGAAGTCTTTTTTTTTTGTTGCAGTTGTCTGTTGATGTCATGGAGCGAGTGTTCCTCTTTCACAGTCTGATAGGGGGCGTTCTGATTGTAACCATGATGTTCTTTGCCAGAGCTGCGTTACGCTCCAGTAGAACACGGGTAAATAAATAATCTCACGCTACTTTAATAACCCACCAAAGCCTCTCTGACTATGCTCAAATTCAGAATCTGTCCAGATACCTCAAGAACTTTTCACGTGTTCTCAACTGGTGGGTCAAAACCCAGAAATAGATCAGAGGTCAGTTTAGATAAAGCTATGTCACGACTGGCTCACAAGTAATAACGATTAGAGAAGACATGTACTGCTTTTTAACTCTATTAAAAGATTTATCTAACAAAGAAATAGTTAGCCAACCAAAGGTCAACAAAACAATATTACAAAAAGAAAATATTCTGTTCTAATGGAGAGAGTGAACACTAGGTGAGAGCAAAAGTGGCATCGGACACGCCCATTTAGACCATGCGCCGTGCGCTTTAGACAATACGCTTAGATCATTAAAATAGGGCCGATAACTCACATTATCGTTTACTTTGGGTCTTGTACCTTTTCAATATTGTTAACATGTACTAAACACACTTACACACCAAAGGAAATGAAAAACTGTGAAACGGACAATAGGTGCCCTTTGAGCAACAAACTTTGAAAACACAAAATTTATGTCACTGCCAATATTTTTTCCCTGACTGTATGTATGTATGTATGGTCCAGTGTTGAGAAGAAAAATAAGTTCTGGCCCTGCTGAAAAAACCAGCATACCAGCAAGACCAGCATATGTTGTGTTTTGGTGCTGGTTTGCTAGTGAACACCAGCCAAACCAGCATCAGCACCAGCATTAGCCCCAGCTAAACCAGCACCAAACCAGCATTAGCACCAGCATCCCATGCTGGTCATACCAGCATATGTTGTGTTTTGGTGCTGGTATGCTGGTGACCACCAGCTAAACCAGCATAGACTAGCATAATTCCCATGCTGGTCCATGCTGGTTTGATGCAGTTTTTTTCAGCAGGGGGGTCCTGCAAAACCAGTTGAGAACCTGACCTACAGTACAAAAAGGAAATCATTGGAGCACAAGAGAGGGTTTTTATTTCTTTATGGCATTTATGATTGGATCAATTGGTTAATAACCAACTTTTATACCTGCAGGCTGTTGTTGTTATGAGAAATCTGCCGTCAGTGGAGTAGACCAGACCAAACAAACCAAAACCATCGCAATGAGAATCTGAAGAACCACACTCATGTGCGATGTTAAATGTGTTAAACAATATTAAACTGTTGTTTATGTAAAATGTTTTTACAATGTGAACAAGAGAAACAACAGTATGTTGACAATGAAAATGTTTGGTAGAATTTGAATCCACACTGAAAGTGGTCAAATTAGCTGTTGTTTCAATAATTTACTAACAATGTGCATAACTCATAAGGTACAGTATATACATTTTATGTTTGTACTTTGTATTTTGTATGTGTGATAGTCTAGGAACGTTTTTATAACTGCATGAATGGCCAATTATATATTTTTATTTTTTAATAAACAAATTAAACACATTATGATTTGCTTAAAGGCCTGGCTGGAACAACATTTTTAAAGCCTGCTCATAATCATTTGTTAGACAACAAAGCTTTTTGAAAGATGTGTGTGTTAAAGAGCACCTATGTTGATAAAAACAACATTATTTGGTGTATTTGGTGTAATAAAAAGTGTTTGCATAGTTCATGGTTCAAAAAACCCAATATTTTCCACATACCATACATTATTGTTGCTCCTTTTTGCCCTCCCACCCTGAAACACGTTGATTATGTACAACGCAATTAGGAATGTAACAGATTGTAATATCAATTTGAAGAGTTTGGTTCCAAAATATTGTTTTGTGTATTTTAATTAATATCAATCAAACTGCAGTTGTATTTTCAACCAATTTTTAATTAATTTATTAAATGCTACGAATGCTATGAATACGCGTTGTTCTCTCACTCTGTCTCGTGCAGTGCATTAATCCTCGTGTTCATTCACATAAACTTCAGAGAAACATATTAAACAACATACTTGTATTGATGAAAGTGAACCGTCGCGTTGCTCTCTCTCTCTCTCTCTCTCTCTCTCTCTCTTGCACTAAGGTAATTAATCCTCATCTTCAACCTTTAGAAAGACGATTAAAACTACAAGTTATAAGATTGTAGACTACTGTTTGTGTTTGAGGGAATACAAACGGTCCGTTCTGTCAGTCATTCTTTCTCTCTGTCTCTTGCACTCATGTGGCCGCGTCATGGTTGGATAGTGCAGATGAAGGGGCGGTATCATTATAATAAGATCCCCTTACTACGTCATGGGGGGAGCGAAAGAAGAGATCAGATTCAGAGGCATCAAAACATACAGTGTTTTTAGTGTTGAGTAAAAGCGTCAATGTTTAAGTTGGGTAAGATCGCAACCCAGTTCCGATAGCGGAAATATAAATTTGAGGTGGAAACTCCTCAGGGAACGTTTTTTCTTTATTGATGAGATGACTCAACAATATTTATTGACATTTATCTGGATATCGCCATTAATTGTGCAATTGTAGACAAATTAAAAATATGATTAAAGACTGTGGTGTTTATTTTCATAAAGCAACAGTGGCGCAGTGATACTTATGTAATGCGGTCTGAACCGTGGGGTTACCGGGGTATTTTAACAAGACTTAGAACACTTTCAACCAATCAGAATGAAGAACAAGAATTGCCTGTTTTATAATCTCTCATTTATAACATGAAAAACACTGAAATTAATGATTTTATTGTTTTATTATTCTGTGCAAAAATGAACTTGGCTTGCTAAATCAACGTCTTTTTTTTTTTCATTTTATAGGCACATAATGGATTCTTATATCATTCATCAGGGTGGCACTCAAGCACACAAACTGAGTATATTTGTGATTGTATATTTATTCATTACACAGACTGATTTCAAATGTTTATTTCTTTTAATTTTGATTTCCTTCAACTAAAGAAAATCCCAAATTCAGTATCTCAAAACATTAGAATATTGTATAAAGATTCAATATTGAAGACACCTGGTGCCACACCCCCCCAAAAAAAAAAAAAAAACACCTGCAAAAGGCTTTAAATGGTCTCTGAGTCTAGTTCCGTAAGTTACACAATCATGGGGATGACTGCTGACTTGACAGTTGTCCAAAAGACAACAAGGCAGGCAAGACACAAAAGGCCATTGCAAAAGAGGCTGGCTGTTCACAGAGCTTTGTGTCCAAGCACATTAATAGAGAGGCAAAGGGAAGGAAAAGATGTGGTAGAAAAATATGTACAAACAATAGGTATAAATGCACCCTGGAGAGGATTGTGAAACAAAACCCATTAAAACATGTGGGGGAGATTCACAAAGAGTTTACTGCAGCTTCAAGAACCACTTCGCACAGACGTATGCAAGACATGGGTTTCAGCTGTCACGTTCCTTGTGTCAAGCCACTCTTGAACAACAGACAGCGTCAGAAGCGTCTGGGACTGGGCTGCTGCCGAGTGGTCCAAAGTTATGTTCTCTGATTAAAGTAAATTTAGCATTTCCTTTGGAAATCAGGTCCCAGGGTCTGGAAGAAGAGAGGAGATGCACACAATCCACATTGCTTGAGGTCCAGTGTAAAGTTTCCAGTCAGTGATGGTTTGGGGTGCCATGTCATCTGCTGGTGTTGGTCCGCTGTGTTTTCTGAGGTCCAAGGTCAACACAGCCGTAAACCAGGAAGTTTTAGAGCACTTCATGCTTCCTGCTGCTGACCAACTTTATGGAGATGCAGATATCATGTTCCAACAGGACTTGACACCTGCACACAGAGCCAAAGCTACTAGTACCTGGTTTAAGGACCATGGTATCCCTGTTCCTAAACTGAAATATATCAGTCTGTGTGTAATAAATGAATATAATACACGTTTCATTTAATTGTGTGAATGGAATTAGTGAAATAAAATGTTTTTTTGGTGATATTCTAATTAAATGACCAGCACCTGTACAAGTAATATATAAATTTAGAGGACATCCTACTGAAGGTCTGGGGGTTCTGGCTAGATCATAGAATACTGCTACAGCCTAAATATTGGGAAATGTTGGTGCTCATCCACACCATTTATGTAAGGGATTTAGCTTAAGGACTTTCATGCAACCGGGCACTGGCTAGGCAAGATTATGGAACTCGCTGCCCCTGGCACTTAGAACAATAACACCACATCAGGAATTCAAGCCTAATTTCAAAATGTATCTGTTTACCACTAGTCATAATGTATCTTTTTATTCTTCAGCTTTCTGTGTATAGAAATATATGAACTCCTGCGATGTGCAACTGCAATCACTTACGTTTTGGACTGTAGCAAATGCCTACTGCCTATTTCTATGTTCTCTAAAATTGTATAATGTTTGCTGTACAGTCTTTGTAAAGTGTCCTTTAGCAGGGAAACGGCGAAATAAAACATATTATATTATTAGTGTTTGAACATTTGTTTCTATGAATGTGAAATTTACAAAGCAAAATAATAAAAATAATAATTGCAAACATTTTCCCTTTTTAGATCAAAATCAACAAAGCTCAGCATCCTTTCCATACAGCATACAAAGTGGACAAAAAGACAGCAACAGTTTTAACAAATATTCACCACAAAAAAATTTGCTAAAGCAAATGTCATTTATAAACCTTTCATGTAGTGATTTGTAGGGTAATAATTATTTAAATAAAATCACTTTATTGAATAAGAACTGATGTGGAAACATCCACACTTCTTCCTCGCGCCCCCGCTCGATCTGTCGCGTATGTGATCACTTCCTATCTGCGTGTTTTACTTCCGCATCGTTCCTTTCCCCTGCGTGTCTGATCTGAGTACAGTCGCACGTGTTCCTCTGCTTAACATCAGTTTAGATGCCGTCAAAGATTCACACTGAAGTTGATAACATCACACACATGGAGGACGTGGACAACGGTCTGGAGCTTATAAAGGTAAGAGTTTAATAAAACAACATGTTTAACTGTTATAACAACAAGCGTCCGAACTCTCATCTTAGCTTAGTTAGCTAATAAACAGCGGAAAGATAACGTTACATTATGACTTTCTGTTTTAACTGTAACTTTGTTACTGATGCACAGACCTAAAACATATTTTACGAAAAGTAGCCATGGTTTTTAAGTGTATTGACGACTATTGTCAAAAACATGATTTTACTGGCTTTGGATCAAAACCATAGCTATTTTGTTGTAACCAGGGTTTAACTAAAGTGACCATGTTTTTCCAAATGAGGTAGAAACAAAGTTAATCTTCGTAAATGAATTAAACACTTTCCTGAAAAAAATCAAGATTATGGGTTTCTAATGTACATTTGCACACGTGTGGTAGGACGTATGCTTTTAATCACGTGGGGCGAACGCGATTGTTTGGAACGTGAATGTCACGTGTTGTACGCATGACGTCACAACCCATGCAGGATGTTTAGGTTAAAACTAATCTGTGCTTTTTGATTTTTAATTTGAAAATCATATGTATAAATGTTGAAACCGGAGAGATTTAAGATGTGGTGTGGTTTGCTTTCAAGCTTACCCGTTCGATCATTTAATATGCTAATGTTGTACACATTACGTTGAAGTTTAGTGGCTGTAAATGAGTATAATGTGGTACTGCGTGAACTGAATTATGGATTCGTGCTGGTACAAACCTGTTAAAAGAAGAGTCTGCAGAGGTGCTACATATAAATCATTGTGTGACACAAAATTGTAACTTTAGTTTAAAGTTTATGTTTACTCGACCAGTAAACGAAACTAGAGATGAGTTGTTATAACTTCAAATAACAATGTAGTTGAAGAAAGTCAACTTCATTTTATAAGTTGTATCAACTCATCTTTTGTCAAGATAAATAATAGTAAGTTGACATGACTTGTAAATCTGAGTTGATTTAACAACAAAAAAATTAAGGCAGCAAAGATTTTTAATTGTCTAGGACAGTGTTTCTCAACCCTGGTCCTCAAGGACCCCCTTCCAGAAAGTTTTAGATGTCTCCTCATTTAAAACACCTGAACTAACTCATCAGACTCCTTCCAGAATGTCTCCCTAACAAGCTAATAATTTAAATCATGTGTGTTAATTAAGGAGACATCTAAAACATTCTGGAAGGGGGTCCTTGAGGACCAGGGTTGAGAAACACTGGTCTAGGATATATTCATATGTGTATAATATTATTATTATTATTATTATTATTATGTTCACACAGTAAGGTTCCTGCTGCCTTTACGAAAATTAACTATGGTTTTACTACAAATAAAAAACACGGTCAACTAAGGTAGTCAATACACCAAAAAACATGGTTAATACACTTTTACCACAAAAAACAGGGTTTATTTTTGTGACGGCGGAATCACAGAGCAGCTACAGCTTTTTTTGACTATTGGAAGCGTTTTTTGCAGCATTTAGTGCAAATATGTTTATCTTCAACGGCGCCTGCCGTGAAGTGCTGTGTCTGCAGATGGACAGGATTGTGGACCAACTCCGCTTCACCTCTGTAACCGCCCTTGTAGTGCCAGGCTTTAATTCGATAACGATAATTTTACCAATATAATTTTCCCCAATAAAACAATAATGACAGTTCCATAAGTGATCAATAACATTTACACAAGCACTTCCGGATGCGCAAACAGCAGACCAAATGGGTATAGTATACTGTACCTACTTTTAGCGTCCGCCTTGCATGTGCACACGTCTGCGCAGCTTTAAAAGTATATTTACAGGATAGTGTTGGGCGATATGCCCTATTTTTAGATCGTCCTATCGTCAGCCTGTGAGATCGGCGATACACGATATTATCAGGGGCCGGGCCGTAGTTTACTCATTTTTTTATTTGTTAATTTTTACTCATTATAACAAGTCACTTGATGGGTGGACAAAAAAAACAAGACCGTAACACCGTCATGACCGCAACCTTCTTAAAACTGATGCCATTAAAGCGAGCGCGTAAATAAAACCCTAATCATGATTACTTAATAACTGTAAAAACATGCATCTGTAAAAAACACACGTGCGCGCACATACAAACTATTCAATGCATTTATTTAGTGCTGTTGCAGAAGACTACACGTGTCAAGCAGTTGTGCTCTCATGAGGTGCCTTTTTAAACGCATTGGTCCAGCGGAACGCGATCACATTTTAAACACAATCATATATTAAACACGAGGGACGTGTTGCTACAACTCATTGAAATGCGTATCATAAACTATATCATTAATACCTTGTGATCTGACTTCAGAGAGAGCGCAGCTCTCTGCACGTACGCGAGAGTGAGAGAGAGGCGCTAATATGCAGCGGGTCATATTTTAAACAAAAAGTAAAGTTTGCATCAGCTCGCCTGAAACGCATAAACTGAACAAATAAGGATTACTACTTTAGTTTATGTTTAGACTGCGGACAGACGCGAGAGCGCGTGCACGTGAAACAGAGAGAAGCGCAGCTGCTCATGACGCGGCGCGCTGGATTTAGTGGTAAAGTAGAAGGAGACCAAGACGCGCGCATTAAGTGCAGGTACGTGCAAGAAGGAATTCTCTCTTTACAAGCTCTCCACGTAAAGTGAAGCCCACAAACCCTCATGTGAGGAAAAGCATGCATTGTGGGTGTTAATATAAAACTATGATGATAATAATAATAATAACCATTCGCCAACTATCGTCTTGACTATCGCCATGAAAGCCTGCCATTGGCGATATGTCTGAAGATCGTCGATACACGATACTATCGTCAATCGGCACAACCCTATTACAGGACATTTACAAATTCGGGAAAGCTGAGAAAAACAGTGGATCCACCACTGCAGTGAATATACTGTATGAGTGTGCGACTGTGCATTCCCACAGCAACCTCACTGTATTCAACAAACAGTGTTAAATTAAAATGACTTGCACTTTTCTTTTTGTCCAGAAAAAGAAGAAAAAAATCAAAGAGATAAAGTCCACAGCAGAGATGGATGAATGTGAAGCACCCGCTCCCAAGAAGAAAAAGACAGAGAAGATAAAAACTGAATCTTTGGATGTGAATGGAAACACAGAGCAAAGTCCCATCAAGCTAATGGGTTAATAAACAGTGTTCTAATCACTGGATACATTTCATTACATTGTAATGCAGGGTTTTACAGTCTGTATGTGATATTCTCAAAACAACGTGCAGCTAAAGAAAAAGAAGAAGAAAAAAGAATCAAATGCAGAGAACACGAATGGCGATGCAGAGAACACAAATGGCGATGCAGAGATGTTAACAACCTCCAGATCATCAGAGGTCATCACATGTCCTCTAGCAGAGACACCAGGACCATCCAGTGAGGACTCCACCAGTGACAGTGACCCAGAGAAGGTGTGTGTAGACTCAGATTTGACTTTTCCTTCTAATGATGCTCAGTGTTTCCTCATTGTTGTGTGATTTCTATAGGAAACTCCAGAGCAAATAGAAGGAGCGTTTTCCAACTTCAGAATCTCAGAGAACACCATCAAACTACTGAAGGGTAACTTTCAAACACTAATACACTACCCTCTGAGTTATAAAGCACATTACAGTATGTGTCTGTTTATATATCGCTTAATGAAACGGTGTGATTTATTGAGTTTTTTGTTGTCTTATTTCAGCACGCGGTGTTACGTACCTGTTTGACATCCAAGTGAAGACCTTTAACTCTGTGTATGATGGAAAAGATCTCATTGGCCAGGCGAGGACAGGCACAGGAAAGACCTTCTCGTTTGCTGTCCCGCTGGTGGAGAAACTGCAGGCGGATGGAGAAGACAGAAGGAGAGGTCGACCCCCAAAGGTAAAACCCCACCAAATTTTTGGTTACTTGGTTGTCAATGTTTGTGTCTTACAGTTTTATGTGCTATAATGCAATAAAATGTGATAAATCTACAGACGGATGTTTAAAATGTCACTATGCATATTTGCACTTTATTGGAAACACTGTAGTAATACAATGTTGCTTTTAGGTGGTGTTTACCCGTATTCGAGTCCTTAAGACGGTTGCGTTCACACACAGTTCGGTTATTAATTATGTTTTATATATATTTCTGAAAATTCATATCCTTATTTACATTGTGTGATGTGTGTCCTCTCAGGTCTTGGTTCTTACACCGACTCGAGAACTCGCTATTCAAGTAGCCAAAGACTTTAAAGACGTCACAAGGAAACTCTCTGTTACATGTTTCTATGGAGGAAGCCCCTACAATCCTCAACGTAAGATTTTAATGACTTTAGTGTATATTCTTACTACAATTATTATAAACCTGTAATGCCTGTAATATTTGTTTAATAACGTAATGATTTTCAGTTGATGCAATTCGCAATGGCATTGACGTACTGGTGGGTACGCCTGGTCGAATCAAAGATCACCTACAGAACAACAAACTGGACCTGTCTCAGGTCAAACACGTAGTTCTGGATGAGGTGGACCAAATGCTTGACATGGGCTTTGCAGAACAGGTGGAGGAAATACTCTCTATGTCATATAAAAAAGGTACATTTATAATTTCAATGTATAGTCAAAAGTCCTAAATTATTTAAAGCCATATAATAAAGAGCAGTGGTTCTCAAACTTTTTGGCATGCCAACCCTCCCTTCGTGTAGGGTGCATCCCTTTGCGGCCCCCCAAAGAAAATTAATGGCGGAATAAAAAATCATATTAAATTATATAATATAGTGCTGTTGCTTAATTGGCTTATTTACACAGAATGCATGATAAATTTATGTATTTATAACAGTCATAACACTGGGGCCCCTCTGGCACCATCTCACGGCACCCAATTTGAGGACCACTGGTACAGTTTTTCACTTATTCAGAATTGTCTTAAATGTTTCAAATCGTTGTTTTTTTTAAGTCTTATCTTTTGCAGGGGAAATGGAGCATAGAAAACAAAATTTTATTAATTTTTGTCATTTTATATATTATGATTTCTGTAATTCTGTGATTTGTCTAGGGACTACGGATGTAATTAGCCATGTGGCTATAATCCGGCATGTTTACATCTGTTGTTGTTGCTTCAATGCAGATGTTCATCAGTGTGTATTGTCCCTATCAAATAAATAAATACAAATTAGAAATGAAAATTAGTTAAGATTGAAATATGGATATACTACTGTTTTAATATGTGGGTTATCTGCAAATTTGCATCTGGAGTGTTGTAGAAATTCCTGTATGTGTACATTTATAGGGAAAATGAAGTGAATTATCTCTTATGTTAATAATATATTAATAGTATTAATATTTAAAGGGGTCATATGATTTTCCTTTGTCTTTGTAGTGTTAAAAGCTGTTTGTGCAGATTAAAGTCTCAAACCTAAAGAGTTATTCTTTCTAGAAGTGAATGCTCATCCACACCTTCTTAAAATGTCTTATACAACCCCCCCACCCACACATATCTACACCGCTGTGTGGGAAGATTCGCATTACATCGTTCAAATGTCTACGCAACAAAAGTAAAGCACTGCATTTTAACTCGAACCTGACTAGACCAGACATTTTTTACAAACCTCGGGGGTGTCGTAGATCAGTGGTTTTCAAACTGGGGGCCGCGAGATGGTGCCAGGGGGGCCCCAGTTTTATGACATTTTGTAAAATACATTAATTTATCATGAATTCTGTGTAATTAAACATAAAAAATAAGGATAGTTACCAAAAGCACTACTTTTTTGTATAATTAAATGTGTGTTTTAGTAAAATGTTGAGTTTTAGAACAGTTTTGTCACAAATTTTCTTTCGGGGGCCCCGAAGGGATGCACCGTACACAAGGGGGGCCGCACGCTGAAAAAGTTTGGGAACCACTGTCATAGATCATACGCACTCCGGGCCTCGGGCTTCTGTTAAGCTTTTTCTTTTTATATTTTATACATATTTTAACTTTAGTTAAAAAAAAACTTTGAGATGTTATCAACCCCCCAGTAATGTGCAAGGTGTCAGGATGAATGCTCAATGTGTAGAGTATGGCGCTAGCAACAGCAAGGTGAAGGGTTTGATTTACAGCAAAAAAAACATGTACTGATCAGATGTGTAGCTGCACTTTGAGAAATAAATCATCCTCGATTGTAAGTTGAAATATTTTGTCTGGCTTGTTTCAGATGCAGAAGAGAAGCCTCAGACACTGCTTTTTTCTGCCACATGTCCTTCCTGGGTTTATGAAGTGGCCAAGAAATACATGCGCCCTCAGTTCATACATGTGGATCTCATCGGGAAAAAGACTCAGAAAGCAGCCACCACAGTCGAGGTAAAACATGACATGCACTTCTTTACACAGGGTGTCCGCGGGGTTTTAAAAAGTATTAAAAAGTGATAAATCAGAATTGTCAAATTTAAGGCCATTAAAAGTGTTAAATTTGGCTTAGAGGTATTATTTTTTTCCAAATTAGGCATTATTTTTTTTCAGACTATCAGGTGTTCTATACTGATTGAAATTCTATGTGCGTTCGCGTTAGTTCGTTTAAATATGGGCTTTAGCATATCTGGGCACATAATCAAAGATCTTTCGTCTCTGGTATGTGATCAAAGCCTGGAGTGGAGCCAAATCACGTTCCTCTCTCCACTGTAAGTGTTCTGTTATCCCTACGCACCGGATCCACTCCGGGTTTTCTGACTGTATCACGTTAAGCTGAGGTAAAAGTTTATTTCAGCTAGCATGGTCAAGCTTATAATGCAGGAAGGCTCCGATGTTTTGAAGATCGATAAAGGAGTAAAAGACCAATGGAGATTGACTTGACTTAGCGAAATGATGAAAATTGGCAAGCCTTTCAGTTCGTGGGCTAAGAAACCCAAACAGCCAGGTAACTTGCGTGTCTGCACAGTATGACTAACGTTAGGGGTCCTGTATTTTGGGGGTAAATGATTTCTCACGTACGTGATCATCCGTGTCACGTTTTTTAATGCTATGCTGATCTAGCCAGTGGGTAAACTCGTGGGTAAACTTCATGTGGCGCCACAAGAACCAAGAGGCAGATGACATCCAAATCCTCTGAGAGGGATGACGAGGAAGCATAAGAAGAGACTGCTTCCGAAATGCTCTCGCGGGACTTTGATGTCATCGACCTGTCGGTTCTTGCAGTTGCATTTGCGTTTGGTCCGTCACAAAAACGTAACATTTGTACATATATTTAAGCACCGCAGTTTAAAAACAGGCGATTTTAAGCCATTCAAACACAAACAACAGCGCTAAAGGCTAAAGCCGCGCATTTGTTTCTCATTGAGCTTGTGTTGTGAGTATTTTTGACGCTTTATTGGCCTTAAATAACACACACGCCTCAAAAATCCTGTCTTTGCAAATATCCTCATATAAACACGACCATTTAGGTCTTAGGAGAAAGTAAACAGCATAAACATTGCGCATAAAATAGCACATCAGCGCTGCTTCTATTGTAACATAATAATTTGTTGATAAAGTACAGTCATTCATTTTACAACTGTCACTCACTATGGTTACAGGCATCCTGTGCGAATTCTACACGAGTTTGCTCGTTCAGGGTTTATATTCATACATAACGTTACTGTATTAGAGCTGTGACTGTAAGCTGTTGTGTGAACAGAACAGACCCTGGATTATTCGTTTATGTGTACTGAATAATATGATATGAAAAAGTTGTATTTGTTCACATTAGTAAATGCATTATATAACATGAACAAACAATAAAAAATAGAGAGTATATAATCATTGATTCATTCTTGTTTATGTCATTACAGTAATTGATGTTAGTTCATGGTGCATTAACTAATGTTAACAGTTTCAACTTTTTATTTAAATTATTAGTAAATGCTAAAATAAATACATTTACAATTAATAAATAATTAATAAAAGATTCATTAAAGGTGGTGATATTCATGTTTTCTTTTTATATAGTGAGTTATTTAGCTGTTTCGCTGTTTATCTGAAATGCCCTGCAAACTACAGCTACCTATATATGCCACAGGAGACTTCAATATGGAATTCATGGCAAAAAAATCTCCCCTAAAAAAGCTATTGGTCTTGCATAAAGTGTTAGCTAAAGGAATATGACTTGGCCTGAAAAACATTTCAGTCAGAAGAATTTTTTCACTTTAATCCATGTCTATTCTTTTTTGTATATTATATATGTCAAAATCTGTGTAAATAATAGAAAGGCCGCTGATTAACACTCGCAATTCAGTGTCGTGGTGGTTTTAAAAACTATTCTTAAGGTAGTAAAAAAGGTATTAAAAAGTAGTAAATTTTACTTAAGGATTGCTGTATATACCCTGTTACAGCTCTGTTTGTATTTTGCAATGCAATGTAATAGTGCTCCACGGGTGATGCAGTGATAGCTGCCCTCTGCTCCGGGTGTGTGTGTTTACTACATAGACTGTAAAAAAGATGTACGACACAATGTCGCCTCCCTCCATTGTAATTAATTGAAGCCAAAAATGTCCGACCATGGTCGCCGTCATGTTACGTAAGAGCGTCAGTTTGGGGCCAAGGCATGTGCAGAAAGAATCGTTCGCGGAGACAGAGGCGGAGCCGCGGTATCAAACTTCCACCCAAACGCTCACGCGACCAATTGAACCACGCTAATCATAATGACACGCCTGTATCTATAGCATCAAATTACTAGCTAAAATGAAACGTATCGCAAAAATGAACACTTTAACATATATCAGCATGATAACAGCTACTTGAAAGGACCAAAACCATCTTTCGGACACTTTTATTGGAAGTGTAAATATTTTTTTGATTTAGAGCAGAGTCCCATTTGTTTGAATGGAGAGGGCGGGGTTTATGACTCGTACTGCAGCCAGCCATCAGGGGGCGATCAAAGAGCCAGAGGCTTCACTTTTCAAGACTTATGAGGCACACCCGGTTTACTCTAGTGTTCAACCGGCACTAACTGCAGATAACCGATAAATTAACAGATAGTTTTTGACCATTTTCTAAATTCAAACACAACACTCATAACTCATTTACTGAGCTCAAACATAACACAACAAAGTTGTGTTGAACTTTATTACAAAATTAGAAACCGGGATCGACAAAATTATTTGTACTTCTAAGTAAAAAGTAAATATGAAATATATATTAACTATCAACAAACCTGAAAGTAAGCAAACTAAAATAATACTAAACCAAAGTAACACACCAAAAAACAGATTCAAAATATAAAACATTATAGCATGAACTGTTCTAAAAAAAAATACAAATGAAATACAGAATTTGCTGAAAAAGTATGACATTTTAAATTAAATATAAATATATATTAAATATAAACCTTAATATAAGCAAATGAGAACAAGACTGAACCAAAGTAACACTCAAAGAACATCAATCAAAACAGATATAATCAGTATAATAGTGCATTTTTATTACAATTTCAATTTGTCCGCTCATTTTTTCTTCTTGCATGCAGCACTTGGCGATCGAGTGTCACTGGTCTCAGAGAGCGTCAGTCATCGGTGATGTTATTCAGGTCTACAGCGGCTGTCAAGGACGAACCATCGTCTTCTGCGAGACTAAGAAAGAAGCCACAGAGCTCTCCATAAACACATCAATTAAACAGATTCCTAAAAACCTCAATGTCTTCACTGTGCTTTTAATAGTTCTGCGACCCTCTCCTGGTTTTTACTGAACATCTGTACCCATCTGTGTGTGTGTTTTGTAGAGTACACAGTCATTACATGGTGACATTGTTCAGAAACAGAGAGAAATCACTTTGAAAGGTTTCAGGAACGGGACGTTTGAAGTGCTGGTGGCCACCAACGTGGCGGCCCGCGGTCTGGACATACCAGAAGTGGATCTGGTCATCCAGTGCTCTCCACCAAAGGTTTTTATTAATCATCTCTTAAAACAAACTAGCTTTTAGATCTTTTTTTAGTTCAATTTGTGCACAATTGATATGTTTCACTGCTCATGGTGTACTATTAGTCTTTTAAGAGTATCATATGTTATAAATACAGGATGTGGAATCATACATTCATCGCTCAGGACGAACTGGCAGAGCGGGACGAACGGGCGTCTGTATCTGTTTCTATCAGCGTAAAGAGGAAGCCCAGTTGAAGTTTGTAGAGCAGAAAGCTGTGAGCCACTTTACAAACTTCTCATATAAATCACAATTACTGAAATAGTCGTGAGCTCACAAACCTGTGATTATCACCATCAGGGCATCACCTTCAAACGAGTCGGAGTCCCAACAGCGAATGAAATCATCAAATCCTCCAGTAAAGATGCCATGAGGTCAGATGATTCAGATCAGTGACATTAGATGATTGTCTTTGTTTGTCTATTTCTGTAAACTTTAAACGTATTTTCATCCATCGCAGGTTTTTAGACTCCGTTCCAGCGGTGGCTGTTGAATATTTTCGTGAGGCAGCGCGTGAGCTCATTGAGCAGCGGGGGGCGGAAGAGGCGCTGGCGGCTGCACTCGCTCACATATCTGGAGCCACGAGTCTGGAACAACGCTCTCTTATCAACTCAGACACCGTATGACTCTCTTTAAATTTCTGAAATGTTTTTCTTTTGTAAAATCTAATAAGTCATAGTTATGTTTGTAATCATTCTGGTGTTTTAATTTAAAAAAAGGACTCAAGCATACATTTAGTTGAATTTTGAAAAGACAATTACAGTGTGTATGAAAACTCCTCACAGAGTTTCATCTGTCATATGACGCACAGAAACTAATGATGCATCTACATGTGTCAAACGTGTTTCACAAACATGCATCACACAGTATGGATTGGTTGTGAACTCACAGCTGTCCTGTACTCCTTTCATTCATGTTGTTGTAGTGTATTTAATATCCAGACAGCATGTCACACATGATTCAAGATGTACATTTGACTAATGTTAAGAAGTAATTGTTATATATTGAACTGTGATCATTTCTTTGCTCTACTCCTTCATAAAGGCAAGGCTGCTTGTGATATTAAGAATGTTAGTCAATATAACGTGTGTTGTTTTTATGTCCCGTTATCTCAGGGATTCACCACAATGACACTGAGCTGCTCTTTAGAGATGCATAACATTGGTTACGCGTGGCGTGGATTGAAGGAACAGCTCGGAGAAGAAATTGATAGCCTGATCAAACGTATGACCTTCCTCAAGGGCAAGAAGGGTGTTCAACTCAAATAAACTACTAACCCATTCTGGATTAAAAGATGAAGTCTGAATGTGATGTGTAGTGAGACTAAAGGAGTTTATGATGAAAGTATTGTCCTGTTACTACTTAGTTACTTATTTCACCAACTTCTAGTTCTAACCACAGCTGAACACTATTTGTTTTGGCAATGCAACCTAGATAATAAAGTAACATAACAAAAGCACAATGTATATTTTATCACAATAGCTTAACACAAATAATATGAAACACTATAACAATAGATGTCTTCATATCATTTTGTCCTCCCCCTGACAGCAGATGACATGGACATAAAGGCCGTTTCTCAATTCGAAGGCTGCGGAGGTCGTATATGCAGGCTGCATATGTCATCAAGTCTGGTTTATTTTAGTTAACTAAGCTTACATTCGCAAGTCATAAGCCTATATTACAACAATTTACGATTAACTAAGAATAATAGTCAAATTTTTTAAATGTTAATATTCTGAAATAAGATAGTCTTGATGACGTTTGCAGCCTACAAGGTTGCAGCCTTCGAATTGAGAAATGTCCAAAATCAGTGTTGAAAGATAAAGCTGATGGTGTCCAGCTTAAACACTGTTAGAAACCTGCCGAAACACACACAAACCTCCCAAAATGTTTAAATGATGTCTAATGTGGTGATTTTAACATCATACTATTCATGGATACCAATACTTCCGGATACTTCCGCCATGCCCGCCGCTGTATTTGTGTCTTGGCAGTGCACAGCATATCTAATGCACCAAATTGTCACATTTATTAGTTTAATTGAAGGCTTACCAGAGACAAAATACTGATTTTACAATCTGGAGTTAGATGTCGGCTGCCAGTCAGTCCCTCCAGTTGTTTGCGATCGCGGAAGAGTGCAAAATAAACATTATTTGCATTATTTGTCATATTCTGTATTAAACATTTCCAGAAATTAAACAGGGTGTCCGCGGGGTTTTAAAAAGTATTAAAAAGTGATAAATCAAAATTGTCAAATTTAAGGCCATTAAAAGTGTTAAATTTGGCTTAGATGTATTATTTTTTTCCAAATTAGGTATTATTTTTTCAGACTATCAGGTGTCCTATTCTGATTGAAATTCTATCTGCGTTCGCGTTAGTTCGTTTAAATATGGGCTTTAGCATATCTGGGGACATAATCAAAGATCTTTCGTCTCTGGGATGTTATCAAATCCTGGAGTGGAGCCAAATCACGTTCCTCTCTCCACTGTGAGCGTACTGAAATCACTACGCACCGGATCCACTCCGGGTTTTCTGACTGCATCCCGTTAAGCTGAGGTAAAAGTTTCAGCTAGCATAGTCAAACTATAAAGCAGGAAGGCTCCGATGTTTTGAAGATCGATAAAGGTGTAAAAGACCAATGGAGATTGACTTGGCTTAGCGAAATGATGAAGATTGGCAAGCCTTTCAGTTCGGGGGCTAAGAAACCCAAACAGCCAGGTAACTTGCGTGTCTCCACAGTATGACTACATTAGGGGTCCTGTATTTTGGGGGTAAATGATTTCTCACGTACGTGATCATCCGCGTCACGTTTTTTAATGCTATGCTGATCTAGCCGCTGATACAATGGGTATGTTAAACTCGTGGGTAAACTTCATGTGGCGCCACAAGAACCGAGAGGCAGATGACATCCAAATCCCGTCAGAGAGATTGACGAGGAATCATAAGAGGAGACTGCTTCCGAAATGCTCTCGCGGGACTTTGATGTCATCGACCTGTCGATTCTTGCAGTTGCATTTGCGTGTGGTCACAAAAACGTAACATTTGTCCATATATTTAAGCACCGCAGTTTAAAAACCAAGTGATTTTAAGCCATTCAAACACAAACAACAGTGCTAAATGCGTCCGCTGTTTCTGTGTCAGGAGCACGCAAGCCGCGCATTCGTTTCTCATTGAGCTTGTGTTGTAAGTATTTTTGCCACTTTATTGGCCTTAAATAACACATATGCCTCAAAAATCCCGTCTTTGCAAATATCCTCATATAAACACGACCATTTAGGTCTTAGGAGAAAATAAACAGCAGAAACATTGCGCATAAAATAGCACATCAGCGCTGCCTCTATTGTAACATAAAAATTTGTTGATAAAGGTACAGTCATTCAATTTCATTCTCTATGGTTACAGACATCCTGTGCGATTTGTACACTACTTTAACTCGAGTTGCTCGTTCAGGGTTTATATTCATACATAACGTTTGTATAGCTGTGACTGTAAGCTGTTGTGTGAACAGAACAGACCCTGGATTATTCGTTTATGTGTAACGTTACTGAATAATATGATATGAAAAGTTGTATTTGTTCACATTAGTAAATGCATTATGTAACATGAACAAACAATGAAAAATATAGAGTATATAATAGGGATGTCACTTTTGTGAAAAAATCATTTTCGATTTTTAATACATAAGTGTTCATTGAATCGATTGTAAAATCGATTTTCCATGTCTAAAAAAGACGTTTCCATTTAACGCCAAATAACAGACAAATGCAAAAAGAGCGCCTGAAACGCACAAGTCAGCAATATTTCTTATTCATTGTCATTAAGTTTCGTGCAGAATAAAAAACAGCAACAGTAGTGCAACATTCTCTTAAAAAATATGCAGAGTGGACTGCTGCCATAAATGAAAAACATTACTGCAGGCTTCAACCGGCTGCTTTTATGATTTAGGCGATTCAAAAATTATTTTAAATAATGATTCGATCCATTTCAAACAACTGTTCAAAAATGAAACTTTAAATAGACTTACTTGAAGTTGAGAACATGCTGTGTATTTTTTTATTAAACGTAACCGACACTTAGGCGGCACTATGCAGGCATAATGAAATGTGCAAAAAGACTAGGGCCATTACAAATTATTGGTCAGGAAAACAAGTCGATCAACATTTTAGGGGTCAAGAGCAGAGCGCTTTTCATTCACTATATGTCCATCTGTTGAGAAGATGCACTCTGACCGCACTGATGTCCCAGGGAAACTCGGGTACTTCGTTGCCAGCTGCGTATTTCGTAATGCCAATCTTCCATCACAAAAGCGGGTCGCTGTCAGCTCGCAAGGGTGGCTCCTTGTCATAACTCATCATCTCCTGTAAGGTCACAATTTCGACGCTGTCTCGTGTTGCACAGGTTTATTGACGTTGTCCTCCATTTTCTTTGCAAAACACTAGATGCAGCTATTGAAAGCGTGAAACTATAGGTGCGTAAAATTGCTGGGTATTTTCTGTCTAGCTTTCGCACACCTACTGCACTTTCGGGATTCTTTATTTTCTTTTTCTGCTTGTTTGTGAGTTTTGTTACATCTATATTTTAACTGTTTAATTCTTTTAAAATTAATAGTGTACATATTTGGTTAAAATCGATTGCCTATTTTCGTTTTCGAAACGTTTTTTGGTTGGTCCGATCGATTATGCAATCGATTTTCGAACGAAAAGTGACAGCCCTAGTATATAAGCATTAATGAATTCTTGTTTATGTCATTACAGTAATTGATGGTTGTTCATGGTGCATTCACTAATGTTAACAGTTTCAACTTTGATTAAAAAAAATATTAGTAAATGCTAAAATAAATACATTTACAATTAATAAACAATTAATAAAAGATTCATTAAAGGTGGTGATATTCATGTTTTCTTTTTATATAGTGAGTTATTTAGCCGTTTCGCCTTCGCATCTGAAATGTCCTGCAAACTAAAGCTACCTATATATGCCACAGGAGACTTCAATATGGAATTTATGGCAAAAAATCTCCCCTTAAAATGTTATTGGTCTCGCCTACATAAAGTGTTAAAGGAATATGACTTGGCCTGAAAAACATTTCAGTCAGAAGAATTTTTTTTCACTTTAATTCATGTCTATTCTTTTTGTATGTTATATATGTCAAAGTATGTGTAAATAATAGAAAGGTCACTGATTAACACTTGCAATTCAGTGTCGTGATGGTTTTAAAAAATATTCTAAAGGTATTAAAAAAGGTATTAAAAAGTTGTAAATTTAACTTAAGGATTGCTGCATATACCCTGTTAAAAATGTCTAATAAAAATACATTTAATATATCTCTGTCATCATAAATTTAATTAATTAATAATAAATAAAATTTGTTTCACTGTTCTTAAATTATTATCTCTTACTGTTTACTTGATTGTTTAATTACTTGAGAACTTTTTACTATTCATTTAATATTAGGCAAGTGCTATAAGTTATCCTTGGTCACTTCTGATTGAAGGCAATCCTTTATTCCGCCGATTTAACTCCTTTGGAATAGAATAAAATTGTAGTTCGGGGTTCCTCTGACGACTGTTGCTACAGCCAACATCGCAACATATCCCGGGCATATTGTAATCTTGTTGTGAACCTCCTGGGAGTGATCGTTATCTGGTAGTTGGTGCCTGCTTTGACAGTAGAATAAAGCAGGGCACACAGCTGTGATGGGACACAAAATGGCGGCAAAATAGAGAAAAAGCCCTTCATCAAAATACAGACAATACAACACTTTATAACATCTCTTCAGTTATATTAACAGTACACTGAACTGAAGATCCTGTTTACACAAACACAGCTCACACATACTACATACACTTATACACAATAGAGCTTTGAATTAACATCATCATTTAATAATACAGATCACTTTCACACTCCTGTCGGTTTATTTTGTTTATTTATTTTGTCCACTTCTGCATCTTTATTTTCTGGTTGATTGGATAAAGGCACAGATTCGTCCCAGTCTTCTCAACATCAGTCGACTCTTCTATGTGTGTCAGTAACTCTATGATGACTGATATAATATGAAGCACAATGCACACTTATGCCCATATTTTGTCCGCCTGCCACATAAACAAATATTGTTGAACTGCCCAATCTGACCTCTCTGCATAAAATAGCTCATAGTCTCATAAAATACAAGTCCGGGTTATATTTCAATCTAAATTTATAAAAATAATAATAATTAATTTTTATATACAAAAATGTATTACAGATATTGTAAAAAAAACACTTCTATACTACTGTAATGAACAGAGTCACCATTGAGAATAATGTTATTTATAAAGTAAACATGTGAATGGATTACAGTATAATATTGTTATTAAATATGTTAATATAAAATAATGTAGTAACATCAAATAATCATAGTTTAATCATTTTCTTGAATCAGAATATAATCAAATGGAATATGTGCTCCATCCATACTGCCCTACAAAGCCAAAGCACAGTAACTACACATTTTGTCAAAATTAAGTTAAGGGTTGAAATGGGCTTTGTGAGATCTGTGTGTCTTGTGACAAAGTCTCCTGGTTCAATTTTGTCTCATTTCAGAGAAACGTTGCGTGCCAAAATTGCAGTAACATGTTTGACTGGCTGGTGTAAAAAACTTTAAGGGCATTTTTCTCAGTTTCAGTGTTTGCGTAGTTACTGCACCTTTGTAGGGCAGAATAGCTAAGAGTATTTGTTTAAATGTTTTTTTTTTTGTCTCATATTTTTTCTCTTGTCTTCTCTCAGGGTGTTTGTTTCGATGTTCCAGCCGGTAAAGTAAAGGAGATTCAGGTATGATGATCTTTTTGTGTTTGGAGTCGTTTGTAAAGTGACACTAGCAGAACATGTCTGTACATGTGTCCAGCTGATTTAAGATCAGCTGTGTATCTTCTTTCTCAAGCCACTTTGATTTGTTCGAGTGGTTATATGGCGTTGTGTTTGACTAACAGAGGCTTGTCAACAGATGCTTTATTTCCTTGACAAATGAAGCGTTGGTTTGCTGATCCGACTGTTTTTGGCGTCTACAGGACAAATGGCAGGATGGCCGTCGCTGGCAGTTGACGGTTGCTACGGAACTTCCAGAACTGGAACAGAGCGGGCGTGTCGCCGGCGAACGAATGTCCGGTGGGTTCGGAGGTCGGGGTCGAGGAGGACGGCGGTCGTTTGGTGGAGGCTTCAAAGGCAATGGTGGTGGTGGTAGAGGAGGAGGAGGTGGCAGAGGAGGAGGAAGAGGAAGAGGAGGAGACAGACGAGGAGGTCCTCAGAAACGAAGCTTTAGTCAGGCATTTGATTATTGATGATGGACCGCCGTGATGATCGAACTGTCACATCTTTTTTTTTTTACTGCCATTTCTCTGTGCTCGATCCATGAGACACATGCAGGTTGTTTTTACATGCAGCTGTGGTATTTATATAATAAATTCCATTCACATTAAAGTGGCTTTACAACAAAGTACTGTTGTGTGTTCTGTCTTCGGTTTCATTTGTCTTCAAACTTTTTGTCAGGTGATTTAAAATCACACTCATTCTCTAGTCATATTGATCTGAAGAGGTACTGTGAAGCTTACAGTCTGTCTGGTAGGTATAACCAGAAAAGTCCATTGTCTCACCTAAAATGAGAGAAATTGACAGAGTTTAATATTAAATATTATGTTATACACCACCTTCAAAACAACATAGTTAATTTTTTTTAAAGGTGCTAAAGAATGCATTGTAATAATCTGTTAAATTGTTTCTCTGATATCTACATAGAAGGTTTGTGAATTTATTAAGTGCAAAAATGATCCAGAGATGATTTTCATGTCCATTTACAACCTTATGATTTGCCTTGAGAATTAAATGGTCTATTATTACCTTATTTGATTATTGCTCTGTTCTGATTGGCTGTTTCTCAGAGCAGTTCCTTCAGTAGCTCTGTGTGTGTGTAAACAGATCTTATGTTTGAGTCTGTATCAGACGAAGATACAGATTTTGAGCAATAATCAATTGTTTGGAGATTGTAAATGGACATTTCTGAGGTGTACGTTTTTAGTGGTAAGTTTTTTTTTTCTGAATGCACCTGCAAAACGTAACTGTACCGTTAATAGTAGAACTAAACATGATAGCATTAACTAGCATATAGCGTTAACAGTGTTTCCCACAGGATTTTGAGGAGACTGTGGTGGTGATGACGTCACCCTCTAATTAGCATATACATGATGTCATCATGTCGTGTTTGCGTTTGATCTAGTGTTGGCACCTGAAATATGTTTCACTTCTACTCTTTGGTCTGTATCTGTATTTGATCTGTATTATATATCAAGTTATATTTTAAGCCAAATTAAGCTGTTTTACAAAAATGTAAATGGGAATCATGAAAATTCTATTTGTGGGGGCCAGTGTTGATTCTGTGGTGGGCCACCACAAATAAATCAATGAATGGGAAACACTGGCGTTAACTTCGCCATCACAACATTGTTCTTAGGCTGTTTCTCAATTCCTAGAACGGACTTGCGTTCTTGTGAAGATTGGTCTTGCCAGGCGACCTTGGAAGAATGAACTCAGAAGGTTGCGAGAACACAGAATGCACTTGTGAGAATTGAGATGTGTGCGATCTTCCTGTTGGTCACATGATCTCCCCAGATTCTAACGTGCAAGTCTGCACTCAATGCTTTCTCGATATCAAGAACACATCCGGGTATTTTCATGCGTCCTCTGTACTTGTGTTCTTGAGAATTGGAATTGAACTTTGACGGTTAATGATGACGTAAAGCGAGAACACAAGGATGCAAGATCGCTGAAGAACGCTTATTGAGAAACAGCCTTAATTTGTTGGGTCGTACATCTTGGCTATAGCGTCACAGTTGGTGTTATGTTGAGATTGGTTTGTTTTCCAGCTGTCTTTTGCATGCACAAGGTTTTCATAAGAAGGAGGAAACAATTGAGGCTCACGATATGTAATTACCATGTACAGAACTCTTATTTTTCATTTATGCATACGTATATACAGTTTTACATTCTACAGCACCTTTAAGAAATAAATCTTTCATTACTTTATTTGAATGTGAATAATTGGTGGGATGTTATCCTACATAAACACTCTGTCCATGTTGGGTTTGGTGGTCTCCAGCATCTATCGCTCTCATATAAAGGGCTCCAGTGATCCAGATTCTTTAGGTGATCCACAATCTACACAATACAAACACAATTCAAAATATAACTGCTATAAACTGTTAGTTCGACATAATGTTTCAAAGCTGCTACGTAACAATTTACTTTTTTGTTTTGTTTGGTTGTGAAGATCATATTACAGTATGTAGTTTTTAAGCATTTGTTTTAATGCATGACCCTGAAAGGCAAACAGGCCTCCTTTCTCAGGGCAAGCGTACCTTCAGCACAGCTTCTGTCTGTTCATTCTCATCTGTAGTGCTCAGCTGCAGTCCTGTACAGATGATTAAACTTCACATTTAGATTGATTTATCATACGCTTTTATCTAAAGCAAGCAACTTACAAATGAGAGAGCAAGTATAACTAATGTGCACAGACCAGGATCAGATCATACGTTTGAATCTCCTCACCATGGGCTGTGTTGCTGATGGCTGAAGATCTGGAGTAGATGGAGGTCTTCTCCTGCTCAATACATCTGGACAGATCATCTCTTCTAAGGGCTTCAGCTGTGGAGCTTCCTCTATTATCTGTAAACTTCCAGAAGGTCTCTGTACTCAAACGCAAGAGAGAGATACTGTACAGTGCATCTCATAGTGATGAAACTTAGATTTCTGAAATGTTACTCGTGTACCTGTAAATTTCCCCAGCGCTGTGTTTTTTGCAGGTGTATCTGTATCCATGCTTCTCAATGCTTAGAGAATCACATCACAAACATAACCTTCTTTACTTGCTACAATTCAATCATACAAAGGTCTTTAAATAAACAAAACTGAGATCTACTACAGCATATGTGACCTATATGATACCTCTCCGTCTCTTGAGGGATTTAGTGTGCGGCAGTAGAGCGTAAACCCTGAAAGCGTTGTGACCTTTCTTAATGCTTCTATCCTGAAGTTCTTTGACATCCGGCAGGGAGTTGAGGGCACAGCGAAAGTTTGCTTTCCATGTTTTGGGATCAGGTTTGTCTGTGCCAGGCTTGTATCTCCCTAGCATCCACAAGAGCAGAAATATTAAACATCCTATCATCTGAAATATAATAAACCACAATTAACTCACTAAGGGTTTTTGGAGAATATTTAGTACTATGATTAGATATACTGTAACTGTCGATTTGTCAATCAAGCTAAAGTGCTCAAAGAGCCAAACTGTGTAAAAAAAGTCCACAAACACATCAGTCGGTGGATATCTGATGACTTTACCTGTGTGGATGGCCCAGTTTCGGAACAGAGTGGCATCTGTCTCAATATTCCAGCCGTGTCGAGCTGCGTGTTTCCAGGGAATCTGGAAAACTCTGGCAGACTGCAGTTTGTCTCAGTGTTAGGAACGCACAAATTTAAATCTTTCCTATTGCATGTAGTAGCAATAAAAAAAAACTCCGACATTCAGTCTCATTAAAACCGGATGTACAGTAGTGTTAAAAAAATAGCAGTGCAATATCAGTAACTTGATAAACCACTGTTGTAATATTTCTGCATGCAGAAAAGTTTAGGATGCTCAGCTAAAATGATCTCAAATGCTTTAAAATGGCAACAAACCCCCAAAGCACGTGGAAGAAAACAAGCAACTACTATTAAAACAGATGGAAGAAAAGTCAGGATGGCAAACATTCAGTCTTTCATCGCCTCTAGAATGATCAAAAATGATCTGTAAGTACTGTGACAGTCAGAAGCGTCTGATTGAAACTAAGCTGTTTGCAAGAAGCCGCCGTAAAGCACCATTTTTGAAAAAAGGCATTAACACATCAACTGGCCCAAAGAAACATGACGTAACATTTTGTGGCCTGATAAGAGTAAAATTGTTATTTTGAGGTCTAGTGGTTATTGACAGAAGCTCAAGTGACACCCAGGTACTAAAATCAAGGCACGGTACACTGTAAAGACAGTTGAGCATTGTAGTGCAAAAGTCATGGTATTGGGATGTTTTTCCACACTGCCGTGTTGGGCCTATTTAACGTATACAAGGGAACATGGATCAGTTTGAATACATCAGAATACTTTGCAGAAGAGGAAATGTCCCTAAAATGGGTGTTTTTACAAGACAACAACCCAAACACAAAAGCAAGAGGGCAAAATCTTGGTTCCAGACAAAAAAATTTGAGGTTATGGAGTGGCCAGCTCATTCCCCTGATCTTTACTCCATTGACAACTTCTGGGGGGATATTAAAAATGCAGTTTCTGAAGCAAAACTTAAAAAATGTCAGGTGCTGTGGATCCTGTGCTGAAATATCTGTTTAGGTGCCAGAAGTTGGTTGACTCGATTTGACACAGATGTGCAGCTGATGTCAACAACAATGGTATTGCAACTAAATATTAGTAGTTAAATCATTTAAAGTGAAGTTAAATCATAATTTCTTAAGAAGTGTCTACAGAGAAAATATATTTGATTTGGAATTGAATGTGTAATGGCTTCATTTGAAATAAGGAAATAAACTCTATTTATAACATTTCTGCACTTTTATTAGTACGCTGCTATTTTTTGAACACCACTGTAAGTTTTTAAATTGTTGATGTATTATCGAATAAAACACTGCCAGTTAAAGCACCCTCACAAACTACTGATCTTACCTGATCTAACCACACGACTCCAGGATATCTGCCAGACTCGATCTGCTCCTCTAGCCACGGTCGCAAGCGCAGACGACCCTGATGCATCTCTACAGTCAGCTGAGCAAATCTCAGGTAAACCAGTGTGAGTCTTTAACAGAAGTGCATCTTTCCCTTTAAACGGCTAACATCACGTGCAGACTTGATGAAGATGTTTAACGCTGAAATCACGGTCATTCAATCGCATAAGCTGAAGCATCAAATCCGACTCTACACCTCCTCTTACTGTACTCGACCTGCTCTAACAGGTTTGGACAGTTTACTTGCTGAAGAATTTCTGTGGTACTAAAGGACCAAACAGGTTCACACCCCTTCTGCAATTCCACACCAATCAATCAAACCGTGAAACAAGGAAAAGCAGCTTCACAAAATGTCTGATAAATTTATTTATAGAAGGGCCAAGTAAATACAAATACAGTGAAAGAAACGCTGAGCTTACATATATCACAAGATAAAAAACGTAACCAATGAAACTTTTAGATCAAGTAAATATTTTCTGATTTTTAGAAGTGTTTTCTTAATTGTAAATATTTAAGATTTTAATCAGTTGTCGGTTGTAAATTCTTTGTTAAGTTGATGAGTCACTTGGGTTTCTTGTGAACTTCAGGTATTTTCCAGTGAAACGCATTGCTTTCATCCCCTTCATTTGTTTTCGGATGCACATCGAGTTAATAAGAAATCAAGATTTTTCAAGTTTCTAGATAGTGGACAGATAGATGTCATCTGGGATTTTTGTTTTACTTGTGCCTTTCAGGACTGTAAAATAGATTAAGTCATTGATCAATTGCTTATTAATTCACTATAAATAGCAATAAATGCCAAATGTGCCAACATCACCTGATCTCACCATAATATAACAATTCTTAAAGCAATGCTTCAAATTTAAAGAGCTCCTATGGTCATGTTGTAGGCAACAGTTTACTTCCTGGGCTTATTGATGTAAGACCAACATTATCATAATTTCTCCCACTTTGACTCAGAGCCTGTATATTAATGCATTGCATTGTGAGCGAATCTTTTAAACATGGTAAGGAGCATCCAATTTCCAGCTGATGTCAGAGGTATTCAGGCCAATTATAACGTACAGATTAGCTGGCCAATCAGGGACACAGAGCTTTTCAAATCAATGAGTTTTGTACAAAATCAGTGCTTTTTAGGAGTATATCTGGAGCTACAAAAATGTACGGTATATGGAAAATAATGTGTTTGAACACATTGTATTATCCCATATACACAAAATAACGTTGTTTTTTAGCAATGAAATAGGTGCACTGTGCTTATTTACAGATAACTGACTTCCTAATTCTTCACAGGGAATATCGGTTGATATTATATATCCTTTTGGACTCCAAACTTTCACACACACATTTTTATCTGTCCAGATCTCAAATGACATCTTTCCTCAAGCTGAAAAACATTTTTACAGTTTTTTAAACTTAAAATTAAAGTTTATATTTCCAATAGATTATGTCTGTCTCTTTCCTTAGTTTTTGGTTATCTTCTTGAATCACAACAAATGGGAGCTCTAACACAGCTCTACACTTTGACTTCACCATGGTAAAATATCTCCCAGCTGAACTGTCAACTTGGAGCACTGTCTACCTCCTCCTACCTGTGTTTTGCAAGCACTGCGATCATCGCATCTTCTCTGCCGACTCAAATATCTCCATCAGGGATCCTGTCTGTGCTTTAATCTCACTCAATATGTTAATTTTCCAACACATTAGATTTGGTCTGTGCTACAGGTGTGACCATTGGCCAGCTTGAGTGTACTGAGGTATCATGTATAAGTGACCACAAACGTTGTTTTTTTAAATGTTTTTTCACCTTTACCGCAGACAATAAAGGTGCATGTTATCTCTTTTAGAAACATTAGAGATACTGACCTATGCTTTTATAAAATATATTACTAGTGAACTACCAGTTGTGACCTCCAGTGAACAATATAATGTTGTCTTTACATCTATTCTGGATGAGTTTGCTTCTGTAAAGAAACGTTTCTTTTAAGAGGCCTTCTCCGTTGTATCAGCATGAGTTACATGAGCTTAAGGCAGGTGGTAGACAATTGGAGCGACAATATAGGAAATCCACCCTAACAATTGACAAACTTTCATATGAACAACATAAAACTAAGTACAATAATTCTTTAAAAACTGCAAAAATAGAGTATTATTCCACTCTTATTAATAGTAGGATTTCTAATCCATGAGTATTGTTTAATACAATTGATAAATGAACCCAACCAATGGCTAGGGTCAAGCACCTCACTGCAGAGTAGTGCAAAGATTTTCTTAAATATATTTCATGTAAAATTTAGAACATTTAAAATTGACACCATCTGTCCGAACTTTATCTGAATGATTGGACCTGTATCCTGTTATTTTCCCTCCTCTGTTTTAATGTTTTACTGTTGTTAGTTGTGATTATTTTAAAATTGGTTTTAGCAATGAATTCCTAATCTTTTATACTAGATCCACTTCCCACTAGTGTTTTGAAGAAGTGTCTGTCAGCTATTACCCCCCATATTGAAGTGATTATTAACACTTCACTTATATTATAGACCTATCTCAAACTTACCATTCGTTGCTAACGTAGTAGCTGGTCAGCTACAACATCATCTTTCTGCGAGCAGAATACTAGAACCTTTTCAATCAGGGTTTAGGGCTGGGTAGAGTACAGAGACTGCCCTCTTGAGTTTGATGAATTATCTCCTTGCTGGAGCAGACTCTGGGGTGTGTGGCATTTTAGTTTAGTTAGATTTCACTGCTGCATTTGACACCATCTGTCACACTACATTGCCGGACAGGTCTTTCTGGTATAGCTTTAATGTGGTTTGAATCATATTTTTCAGAATGCTCCCAATTTGTCTACTCTGGAACAAACATCTCAGACTGTTCCATTACAGCAGGGCATACCTCAGAGGTCGGTGTTGGGTCCTACTCTCTTTAGCATCTATATGTTGCCTCTTGAGCAAATTATTCTAAAGTATGGTCTGGGATACCTGATGCTACATCAACATTTACAACCTTATCTGCTTGCTTATCAAAAATACAGGTGCGGAATTTGGGTGTGACTCTTGATGCACAACTGACTTTTAACACTTATTTTAAGAATGTTACTAAAGTAGCTTTTTATCATCTTCAGAATATTGCACGCATACGACTATTTCCTGCCATGCCTGATGTAGAAAGGCTTATTTGTGCCTTTATAACATCAATGCTTGATTATTGCAATTCTCTATTTGCAGGGTTACCTGCAAGTTTTTTTATTAAGAGACTGCAATATATGCAAAATTCAGCTGCTCATGTTTTAACTTATACACCATCACGCTGTCATATTACCCCTGTGCTTTCTCAACTACACTAGCTTCCAGTTGAACCACACATTCATTTTAAAGTTCTTATTTTAACTTATAAAGCAGTACATGGGTTGACCCCAGATTATATTTGTAATTTGATCACAGTATCCACACCAACTTGGTCTCCCCGCGTGTTCTCTTACTTTGTATCAGCCTCGCTACAAACTCAAAACTATGGGTGGGAGGTTGTTCTCTTCTGTTGTACCCAGGTTGTGGAATTCATGCCTTTTCCTATTAGGAATGCTTCATATTTTGATTGTTTTAAGAAATTACACTTTTTTAATGAATCTTTTAAGTTATAATTGTACAGTTGTTGTTGCTTTTGTTTATTGTGCTGTCATTATGTTTCTTTTTCATTGTTGTTTTTATTGTTGTAGTGCCTGGAGTGTAAGAAATACAAAGAAAGGCGCAATACAAATAAAATGAATTATTATTATTATTATTATTATTATTATTATTATTATTATTATTAGACCACGCGTTGGCTGCTGGATTGTGGTTCAAAGGTCCTGGCAACTTCTCAATTACTCTCATATCAACTGGAGGTAAAATGCCTCCGTCGTGTGCAGTTTGGGGTATGTACAAACCGTCACACACCTCAAAACAAATCTCAAGGAATAACCTTTTACAAGTAAGACTGGATAACAGTTGTTTCTGGTTGTATTTGGCCATTATAACATTATTTTGATAAAGAGTTGTCAATTGGAGGCAGACTTTTAGTAGCTAGAGATATCACTATTTAGTCTAAAAGTGTGGGAAATTGAAATTGTTGTATTGATGTTGGATGCAAATTAATTCAATTCAATTTTATTTATATAACGCTTGTCACAATTGGTTATTGTTTCAAAGCAGCTTTACATTAATAGAAGCAGGGGAAACACAAAAAAATCGACAGACAATACAAGTAGCAAAACACAGCAGCTATGAATAAAGTTTACAAGTAAGCGTATTAATAATGTCTCGTATACAAGAAGGTTCTAAGTTAAGCCAATGTCGCCTGACTCCCCAGGGTTGAAAAACACCCTAGGAGAAAAACCTCCCGACTTTTTAGCCTGGGATGGACAAAAAGTCTTAGGAGGGAAAAAACCCTTGGTATATATATATATTGACTGTATATATATATGGATTGTATTCTGATACGAAGGTGCTAGGCCATTTAAGGCTTTGTAGGTGATTAATAGTATTTTAAATTGTATGTGATATTTAACTGGTAGCCAGTGTAAAGATGCCAAAATTGGGCTTATGTGGTCAAACTTCTTAGGGCGAGTAAGCACTCTGGCAGTGGCATTTTGAACTAGCTGAAGCCTGTTAACCTGATTTGCATGGCATCCTCCAAGTAACAAGTTACAATAGTCTATTTTTAGGTCATAAAAGTGTGGATAAGCTTCTCTGCAGACATATGGCGTATTTTTGAGATATTTCTAAGATGGAAGGATGCTATGTGCCAGAGGTTGGAGATATGACTGTCGAAGTATAAATTGCTGTCGAACACCACACCCAAGTTCTTAACCATGGAAGATGGCACCACAGTGCAGCTATCTATGGGCAACTTGTAATCTGACATATTTTGTTTTGAGCGATTCGGTTCAATAATAAGTATCTCTGTCTTATTAGAGTTTAGCATAAGGATCGCTAATATCGCTAATACAGTCTTTTAGTTTACAGAGCTGGTGTGTTTCGCTAGGATCAGAGAAGATGTAAAGCTGGGTATCATCTGCATAGCATTGAAAACTTATGTTATGTTTCCTGATGATGTCTCCTAGAGGTAACATATATAACGAGAACAGGATAGGACCTAAAACTGATCCCTGCGGTACACCATATTTAACTGGGGAGTGATATGACTCTTCCTTATTTACATGAACAAAATGATAGCGATTGGTTAGATACGATCTAAACCATGCTAGCCCTGACCACTGATGCCCACTAGTTTTCTAGTCTATTGAGTAAGATTGTGTGATCTATTGTGTCAAATGCTGCAATAAGGTCTAATAATATAAGAATTGAGATTTCACCACGATCGGATGTTAAAAGGAGGTCATTTGTAACTTTAAGCAGTGCTGTCTCTGTGCTATGGTGGGGCCTGAATCCTGATTGGAACTTTAGATCCGCCATTAGATCAACAAGGAAGGCAGATGTATGGTAAACAGACGGTAAGCAAATGCTAACTTTAGCCATCACCGTTTGGTGATTCATCATCATCATCATCATTTAGTTTTATTTGAGCATCTAATACATAAAATCAACAAAATAACAAATTTCATTACAATACAAGTAAAAAAAAAAGAAAGACAAAAAAAGAGAGAAATAAAGAAAAAATAGAATTGATGCTCAAAAGGGGTAGGTAGAAGCTTAAGCTTATTAACACCTACCCCCTTTTATACCATTAAGCCGCAATTACATTTATTAACCAATAAGACAGTCGTCACATGTTTATGCTATCCTATTCCAGTGACTCTACAATCAACAATAATTGCTCACAATACTTCTATTAAGACATGAAAGAAAAGAAAAAAAACTCTTCAATAAGTACAAAAAAGATAGAGAAAGAAAACATTGCCTGTAACAAATAGTCACTAATCTAGCTCTATAACGTATTCCACTTCCACCCTAAGACCATTCTTCCATCCTGTACTTAGACAATATTATTTGTTTATACTTTGCTTTAAATTGATGAATGGATGGACACTGCTTAAGGTGGGAGCTCAGGGTATTCCAGAGTCTGGAACCACACACAGACACACACATACTTTTCCTTGTCGTTCTAAAAGAAGGTACTTTAAAATGGGCATAACCTCTCAGATTGTAACAGCTATCCCTTTCTGTGAATAATTTTTGAATATTCGCTGGTAAAAGAACCCGATTTGCTTTATATCCTAATTGAACAATGTAAAAATCAATTAAGTCCATAAATTTAAGCATATTACTTTGTAAAAACAAAATATTTGTATGTTCTTGATAACCTGCCTTATGAATAACTCTGACTGCACGTTTCTGGAGTATTACCAGGGAATGTAGGGAACTCTTATAATTAATTCCCCAAACCTCAATTCCATAAGTTAGATATGACAAAATAAGACTGGAATACAATATATATAGCGCCTTATAATTTAAATAATACTTTACTTTATTTATAATTGCAATATTTTTGGATATTTTTCTTTGTATGTGTCCAATGTGTGATTTCCAGCTCAATTTTCTATCTATCGTGATTCCCAAAAATTTTATTTCTGTTACTTTTTCTATTCGAATACCAGTTATGCTTATCAGTAATTCAGGATTTTCCTTGTATTGGCCAAACATAATCATCTTTGTTTTATCTAAATTGAGTGACAATTTATTCCAGTCCAGCCATGTTTTAAGCTTAGCTAATTCCTGATTTACATCCTTTATAAGTTTATTATAATTATCATTAGAATAGAATAAGTTGGTATCATCAGCAAATAGCACCATTTTTAATAGATCTGATACTTTAAATATGTCGTTAATATATAAATTAAATAGCAAGGGAGCCAATATAGACCCTTGAGGCAGCCCACAAACAATGCTCATACATTCTGATTCATCGTCCCCCATTTTAACAAATTGTTGTCTCTCATCTAAATAACTTTTAATCCAGTTCCCCGCTATTCCCCGAATGCCATATTTTTCTGCTTTTTGAGCAAGAATAGAATGATTGATGGTATCGAATGCTTTCCTTAGGTCTATAAAGATTCCCACAGCATATTTTTTATTGTCAACAGCACTAGTGATTTCTTCCACAGCATCAATAATAGCCATAGTTGTCGATCTTTTGGATCTAAATCCGTATTGCCCTTCATTAATTAACTCATGTTTCTCAATAAATGTATCCAATCTATTGTAGAACATTTTCTCCAATATTTTTGAAAATTGTGGCAGCAGAGAGACAGGCCTATAATTTGTGAATATATGTTTACTTCCATCTTTAAATAGTGGTAACACTTTTGCTATTTTCATTTTTTCTGGAAAAATTCCAGTTTGAAATGAGACATTACATATATGTGTTAAGGGTTTTACAATATTATTGATTATTACTTTTATTAATCTCATATTTATGTCCAAATAATCCATAGAGGATTTATTGTTAAATTTATTCACAATATTTATGATTTCAGTCTCACTCACGTCAGCAAGAAAGATAGTTTGGGGGTTAGATTCTATACTGGAGACCACCATTCTGTCATTAATGCTTGCTGGGATTTTTGCCGCTAATTCAGGACCCACATTTATAAAGAAATCATTAAACTTATTGACAATGCTTTTCTTATCATAGTTTTCAGTATCATTATCTATAAAGTAGTCAGGGTATACATTAATTGAATGATTATCTCTTAACAATTTTTTTAATGTACTCCAAATTCCTTTAATATTACTTTTATTCTCATTTAATTTATTTTTATAGTATATTTTCTTGCTATTACGTACAATAGTTATCAGTTTGTTCTTGTATACTTTGTACCGTTCCTCAGATTCTTTTGTTTGTTTAATCAAAAATTGTTTATATAAATTGTTTTTCTTTTTACATGCATTAAGTAGTCCTCGAGTTAACCAAGGACACTTTAATATTTGTTTCTCCATCCTACATTGACGCGCCGGGCAGTGTTTGTTATATAATTTGCAAAATATTTCTAAATAAATATTATAGGCCCTATTCGCGTCATTCTCCATAACCACATTGGTCCAATCCTGATTAGCTAGCTCACCATTTAAAGCGTCAATAGACTTCTTAGTTAGTACCCTTTTATATACATTTTTTTGAGATTCATAATTTTTTTCATAAGTGTCATTATACAATGCAAATATTGGAAGATGATCAGTTATATCAGATATCATGAGTCCACTTACTTTTGTTTGATCAATAGCATTTGTAAAAATATTATCAATGAGTGTTGCACTATGAGAGGTTATTCTACTGGGTCTAGAAATAGTTGGAAATAGACTCATACTATATAAAGCATTCACAAATTCATCAGTAGCATGATGGTTGTCATGATTCATCAGATCAATATTGTAATCACCACAAATGAATAATATTTTATTTATAGTAGAAAATGTTCTCTCCATCCATTGAGTAAATATTTCAATGCTAGACCCAGGTGATCGATAAATACAACTAATTATAATGTTTTTTTTCCTTTCACAAATTATTTCAATTGTTACACATTCAAGTAAGTTATCAACTGATACTGCCATTTTCTCAATCATTTTAAATTTTATTTTATTGCTTACATATATAGCTACCCCACCACCTGCTTTGTTTTTTCTATTCACATAATTTAGGACATAACCTTCCAATTCAAAATTGCCAATACCTTTTCTTTCATTTCATGTTTCTGATATTGCTACAATATTAAATGGAGTAGTGAACTGCTGCAAATACTCTCTGATACTACTAAAGTTTGTGTACATGCTTCTGCTATTAAAATGAATTAATGATAACTTTCCTTTGATGTTAATATCATTGAAATCATTTTCAGAGTAATAACGACAATCAATATTAGTATCTGACAAAAACATAGTGTCAGGATCTATATTATTCTCTGGGACATACTCATTATATTCAGAAACCTCTTGTAAATTGGTCTGATTGAATGTAGTTGTATACATGAGTAGTGAATCATGTTACCTCAGATATGTCACTCCCATTTTCAGTCATATTTGGCTAACTCCTCCAGGCTTCTGACAACCAACACCTTTGCTTCTTCCGGTGACCCTTTTAGCTTAATAAAAACTTTGCAATTCCTCACCCAAGTGCTCTGGATTTTGTCTTGCTTTCTCAGTATCCTGGCTTTGCGTGCAATTTCCGCGTTCTTTCGTGTTAAGTGCTCGTTCATATAGACGTTAGTCCCCTTTAGTTTTCGTCCTTGTTTCAGTAATTCAGTCTTTTTCTTCCGGTTTGCAAACTTCATAATTACCGCTGGCGGCTCGCTGTCTCTCCTCCGCGGGATCTGGTGGCAGGCTTCTATCCTCCACGTCCAGCGTTATTCCTCTGGACTGTAGGAGGGTCACCACCTGTTGTTCCACGGATATCGCGTCCCGCTCATCAGGCTCAACTCCGGTGACAGCCACCGCTCTGGCATAAGACCGGGGTCTAACTTTCAGGCCAGTCACAATAACATCATTTACTCTGGAAAACTGCTCCAGTTCGTCCACCCTCTTCTCCAGGTCAGAGATTCTTTCTTCCTTTATTGCATTTTGCCTTCGCAGCTCCTTAACTTCATCCATCAAGTGTAGGAGTTGTTTTTGTTGCTCTTTAATGACGCTGGTTTCGCATGATAGGAAATCAAGTGACTTCCTGATTTCTCCGATATCCTCAGTCATCGATGACTCTCTGGGACGTTTGTGCAACTCTTTTATTGCGTTTATCTCCTCTGTTAAGAAATCCAGCGACTTTTTAATTTCATCCATCTCTTTTTTAGGTGGCATATCTGGTAGAAGCAGTCCTATTTTAAGTACTCATTTAGTGCAAAAATTGCTACCGCTGCGGCGTGAGATCCGCTGCGGCGTGAGACTCTGGAGTTTGGCCTCAGGGCTCGTTTTTCTCTATGATTTACAATGTATCATATAAGTTTTGTATGAACTGATGAAATTATTACAAGTATTACAAGCATGGCCACTTCCACAACACCCCAATCTACTTGTGTTGATATTGAACCGCCACCTGATGTTCCTACTCCACATTGGTCACCACCAAAAGTTTTCCACCCACATAATATAAACACTTTCCAATCAACTCCTACTCAATTTAGGAGTAATGTGCCTCTCACTCATGTGCAATTTGCTTCACCAGCTCCAGTGGTCAGTCATCTAGTGCAAGTTCCCACTTATGAACAAGGACCTGACCATATGCAGCTATGTGACTCTCTTTCAGCTTCACCCATTTCACCAGTTTCACAGCATGACTTGCCTGGTTTTCTTCCCACACCTGGAAAGGAGATGCATCATCTTACTGCTCAAATGCAAGGCAACTGGGAAAATATGTGTGATATCATGAAACGACAGGAAAGAGCCATCAGCAAAATCTGCAACTTCTCTCCATGAAAAAAGGTGATGACAATCATCAGCAAATATTTACCATGTTAGCTACCTCCGAACCACAAGGACAAAGGGAATCCGATCACCTAATCAAGGCATTTAAAGTTATGATGTCAGAGGAATTACAAAAAGTTACCTCTACTCTGCTTTCTGAAGTCGGGTTCATGGTGGAACAGCTCCAGGTAGAACTCCAAGGAGACATCAGGACTACTCATAAAAGTCTTCAGGAAGGTCAAGAACAAATGTCTACAACATGTAATCACTGCAACTCACAAGTCGATAATCTGACAAAACAGGTCATGGAGTTACAGACAAAAATTGAGGAAACTTCAGCACACAACTTGAAACCTGCTGCACGGAAAGATACTGGATTTCAACACACAAACACTACCACATCCATCCATCATCTTGTGATACTGTAAATAATGCTTTGTTACCACGTATGTCTGTTGGAAAGTTAACTTTCCCTACCTATGGAAGCAAAATAAGAGAAGTCCCTCACACTACTTGCAAATGAATACAATAATACAATAAATGATTGAACACATCATTATACAAACGTCACATCTGATAACCCTCCCCAAAAGGAGAACTAAGAAAAAATGTATTCATATAAAAAATTATACACAAAGGAAAAAAAATACCATCAGTTTAAGTAATCCTTTATCATACATATACATAGCTAATACAAAATTATAACATTACATTATATAAAGCCTCATGGTTCATCCCTGAAGGTGATAACGTATTTAAGGTAAAAATCCAAAATTACTTACGCCTCTGTAGGAGCAGTTTAATATTTCCACCTCTAGGTGGCACTGTGACTTTCCCTATACCGCAGAAACGTACAGCTGAAACATTATGATTATAAGACAAAAAAAATTGGACAGCCACTGCATGGATAATTGACATTTTTTCTTCTAATGGTACTCTTATGTTCACTATTTTTTTGCTTCAATTGACATGAAGTTTTTCCAAAGTACCCCAAAGCACAAGGACAACAAATCAAATACACAACATGTGTAGAAGCACAAGTGATCACAGACTTAACCAAGATTTTTTGCCTGTCCTAGGATAACAAAAGAATGATGTTTTAGTTGTATTATTACAATTGCCACACCGATAATTGCCACTTGGTAATGGATTTAATAATTTCTGTGACGGACTGGGAGTGTGACTTTGAAATCGTGCATGAACTAAATAAATCTTTTAAATTCTTCACCCATTTGTATAAAATCAGTGGGGGATGTTGAAAGACTGTAGGGGAGACCTGGGGCCTCATTTATAAAGCGTTTTATGCACAGATTTGATCCTAGACCGTGCATACGCTTAAATCCACTCCAACGCTCAGATTTATAAAACGTGGAAAAGTACTTACCTCCACGTCAGGTTCCGACTTGACATACGCACGTTTCCTTGTGGCAATATTGCAGTATTGCAGGGAGGCATATTCAAAACTTTTTGTTTTGTACCTTTTGGTCAACATACAGAAACATTTTTTCATTTGTTTTGGAGTTGTCCTTATTCAAAAATTCTTTTTCTCTTTTATCCCCTAGTTCAGGGATGGGCAACTTCGGTCCTGGAGGGCCGGTGTACTGCAGAGTTTAGCTCCAACTTGCCTCAGCACACCTGCCTAAAAGTTTCTAGTATGCCTAGTAAGACCTTAATTGACTGCTTCAGGTGTGTTTACATAAATGGTAAGAGCTAAACTCTGCAGGACATCGGCCCTCCAGGACCGAAGTTGCCCATCCCTGCCCTAGTTAAATGTAAAAAAAGTGTTGAATATGTTTGATTAAAAAAAAAAAAATATTCAAAACTTTTGCAGCGTCAACATCATCTGTATTAGAGCCCAAAAAACCATAACCGAAGCCCCTGCACGTTGTGTCCGAGCCCGGCCCGACCGATACATTACCGACAATGTTTTATTGTGCGCCGTGACGTTCTCAACTACAATTCAGAGTTGTTTGAACTACAGAAATCTGTTCAGAATTATCTTAATGAACTAATGCAACAGGATGAAGCATGTAAACTGCTGTTTGTTTATTCAGAATAGAAACGTAATAAAAACCATGCAACAATGATGAACACAGAAAATGAACAAGAATGAACTGTGGAGAAGGCTTACTACTCCAAAATAATTCAACAAGGTTTTAGAATATATTATAAACAAAATATGTTGGCCTATTTTGATATTTTAAAAGACCTATTCTGGTGCAAAAAGGTGGCGCCCAAGCTATAGGTTCAGGAAACGATTTTCTAGTTTGTCATCTTTTCAAAAAATATAAAATATATATAGCAAAATTGTTTCGCGGTGTTTAACGCACGTGTAAATGTTACAGAACATGTGCTGAATGAAAGTAAAAACTAATCGAATTTAATGATTAAAACGACAATAGGGACATGTGACATTTAAGAGTGGAGGGTATTTCAAAAATTAATATAAATTATTCCCATGCATTGATTTTAATGTTAATCATCTGTAAATCCAAATGAATCCATATGGAATAGTTCGACAGTTTAGGATACGATCTTTGAATTTTAAAGTTGAAATATCTTATTTTTACATCGCCGCGCAGGAGGCATGGCAAACTGAAACAAAACTTTAAAGACACAAATATTATGTCTACGTGAAAAACTATATTTGAATGAAACCCGTGAATTGAAAGGTCCACTAATAATTGCCTTAACTCGAGTGATGTCAATAAAGTTTCCATGTTAGAATTTAGAAATATTAAAAACTTAAGCAAAAGACAACAAATAGCCTGTTTTCTTACCACTCGCCATTGTAGCAGTCAGAGAATTTGGGCTTTGATAATTTAATATTTATATGCTAATGAGTTCTAAAAGCATTCGGCTGCGCACAATTTTAAGATAATTTGGGATTTATAAACCGCACATCTGGAAAAGAGGCGTACGCACTTTTTTTGTGCATACGCTCATTTTCCCTGAATCACACTTACGATCATTTCAGAAATGGTCTTAGATGAAATGTAGGACATTCCTACGTCACACTTTTATAAATGAGGCCCCAGGGCTGGTTGTCTCACTGGTTGATTGTCACATTGCTTATTCCAGACACACTAGATGGCGCTGTGGTACAATTTTGATATCAATCTGTTACCCTTTGATAGCTTACTCATTTGCACTTGTAATTTTGATGAGCAGACACAAAACATTGAGGTGAGGAGACAATTTTTTATTTTCATGGGTCAGAGTAAATTTTCATGTTGGTGTTTTTGTGTTGGGAGCTTGTAGGATATTAGTCATTAAAAAAATAAAGCACTTATTAAAAAGCCAAAAGTAGTAGCTTTATTTTGAGTCATATTTTAGCTATCAAGTTAAAGCCATGTGGCAGCTAGCTTACCATGTTTGTCAAAAAATCAGTTTGGATGGTTGTCTCATAGCTTGCGGGGTTACCCCCTCAAGTATTAGAATAATTTTTTTTTCAACTGAGATACTCAGATACTGTGTAGATACTGATATATTTTGTGTCTTTGTTGGTAGAATGGTCAGGGGGGGCAGAACACCAGCAGACATTATGCTATTAGCTGTGAGGCAGGTGAAGCTACAGGCAAAAGCATACGTAGCACAGCTAAAGAATTTGATATTAACTACAGGACATTGACCCGTTACTGCCAGAAAATGTCAAATGATGACATCCAGGGTGGAGCTACCAGTTCCTCAGTGCCAGTTGGCTATAGAAAAAATTACCAGATTTTCAACGGTCACCAAGAACAGCAGCTTTGCTTAATAAAGGCCTCTGAGATCTATTATGGTCTCTCTCCCAAGGAAGTGTGCAGTCAGGCTTACAAGTTTTCAGTGTCACAGCTAATTAAAATTCCACAGTCCTGGAGTGACATTAGTCAAGCCAGTGCTGACTGGTTCAGTGGCTTTATCAAGCACCATCATTCTTTCTCCATTCGATCACCTGAGGCCACAAGCTTGGCACGAGCCTCAATCTTCAACAGGGAGAATGTTGCCATGTTCTTCGGCAACTTGGAGAGGGTCATGCAGAAGTACAAATTTGGGCCTAATGATATTTGGAACATGGATGAGACCGGTGTTACCACTGTACATAGGCCAAATAAAGTTGTGGCTCGGAAGGGCCACAAACAAGTGGGCAGCCTCATATCCGCTGTAAGGGGAACACTTGTCACAATTGCCGCTGCTGTTTCTGGCACTGGGAACAGCATCCCCTCTTACTTTGTTTTGAGTCCATTACAGAGATTACTTTCTTAAAAATGGGCCTGTTGGAAGTAGAGGTGGAGCAAACATATCTGGATGGAGGAAGGAGGAGCATTTTGTGGATTTTCTGACGCATTTTGTTATCCACAGGAAATGTTTTACAGCTTTTGGACAACCACAGATCACAATCTCTCTGTGGATGGCCTTGACTATGCCAAAGAAAATGATGTGGTCATCCTGTCTTTTCATCCACACTGCTCACACAAGCTTCAGCCCCTTGAAAGGTCAGTGTATGGATCTTTTAAGAAGCAATTCAGCTCTGCCTGTCATGCCTGGATGCTGCAAAACCCAGGGAAGACCATGTCAATTTATGACATTCCTGGTAGAGGTCTACACGGAAGACCCGAGGACCCGACCCGGGACCCGTACGGGTTTGGGTCTATATTTTAAATGATCAGCTGGGTCGGGTCCCAATCGTTTACTCCGGGTCCCGGGTCTGTTTAGCATTATGGGTAATACCCGAGTCGATTGGACTCGGAGAACGAACACACACACCGCGCCATTATCAACCTCATACTTATAATAGTCTGTCAGCGCGGTGCGTGTGCTGTTTTGAGGAAAAAAACGTGCGACCTTGGGTGGGCGGAGTTAATGAACGCACACGGCGATAATGGATACCTTCATGAGTGATGTGAGGAAAAAGCTAAAGGAAAATTAATATAAAGAGGTTAAACCAACTGGCACTTCTGTTTGGGCCTCCTTTGTGCAAATTGTGGACAAAGACGAGAAAAAAGTAAGCGCCGTTAAGTGTACTGGCTGTGATGCACTGTTAAAGTTTGATTCGACAAAAACAGGCATGTCGCATCTTTTAAAGCATTCCAGGTCATGCGGAAAAAATGTCTCGACTCAATCTTCAGTGACATCATTTGTTAGATTAGGCGTAATTCCAAAAAAAGCTAAGGATGCTATTTTGGAAAAATGCACAAAAGTCTGCACAAAGGATTTAAGGGCTTTTAGCATGTTTGAAACACCCGCGTTTACTGAGTTGGCACAGGCAATATTAGACACGGGAGCAACACATGGCCGGTGTAATGTGAAGGACTTACTTCCGTCTGGTGTGATGGTATTTCGGTTCACTCAGAAAAAATATGAATGTCTGAGAGCAGAGCTCCTGCCAACAGTTAGGAAAGCCATAGCTGAGGCACTGGCATGTGGAGCATCCACAGACATGTGGACAGATGACCATTGGAAGGTCAGTTACACCTGTATTACACTGCATTATATTGATGATGACTGGGAGTTTAACACTAGAGTCATATGTACATGTGCATTTCCAATCGGGGCGAAGAAAACTGCCTTAAACTTAAAAACAGAACTGCTCAAACAACTGGGTGAATTTGGTCTGACCTCAGATGAGATCGACAGACTGGTGTTTGTCAGTGACCAAGCTGCAAATGTGCAGGCAGCGCTCTCCCGATGGGTGCACAAAAGCTGTGTAGCACACATACTGAATACAGTGCTAAAGCACACCTTCAAAAAGTCTAAGGAAGGTGATGAAGAGGATGAAGGAGATGAGGAAGAATTGCAACATGTAAGAAGTTGCATTGAGCAATGCAAGACACTGACCACATTTTTTAAACATTCTGGATTACAACTTCGACTCAGTCAGTCTTTAAAACAAGAATGTGAAACAAGGTGGAATACTAAACTGGAGATGGTCAAATCTGTGCTTAATGCATTTGAAGACATTCAGTCCATTCTGCTGAACGAGAAGAGATGCATCGGATAAGTCACATATCCAAAGACATTCTTCAGATGCTCGTTCACTTCCTGCAGCCTTTTAAGCAGGCAACTGAAGAGCTCAGTGGGTCAAAGTATTGTACGATTAACTTAGTGGCCCTCTGGAAAACCAGGCTGATGACCCACTGCCAATTCTCCCAAGCTGATCCAGTGCCACTCAGGATAATAAAACAGAGGTGAGATGTAGTCTAATTAATCTTCTAATTTCTAACACATTATCTGTAATTGTAAATGTGCTATGAAAAAGTTTTTATTATTATTAATTTAATTTAATTTATTCACTGTATGCTATACACTTTAAAAAAGATTTTATTATAATTTTTTGCACATTGTTTTGTGTTATCCTATTTAAGGGCGCAGTCACACCAAAAGCGCTTTAAACACTTGCAAACGCAAGGCGCGATGCACTGCCTTTTTTAAGAAAGAGCAGTGCGGCGCGGCTTTTCATATTGCTAAGCAACCACTGAGTCAGCTGTCTTGTCAATCAAATATTGAAGCGTGAGCGCTCTTTTGCTGTTAACTGTCATATTAATAGAAACTTTAAAAAGAGGACGCTTGCTCTGACCTTGTTTGAGGGTGAGAGATGCACAAACACGCAGGAGAGAGTGAGCGAGTGGAGTCCGGTTCTTCAAAGCAACTGTAAACTTCCCTCACCACAACGTAAGGCCCGCCTCTCCCCTCATTCGATTGGACAATGGAAGACGCGAATGACGTCAGGCGCTTCTCCGCTCTCAGCGCTCCTTCAAAAACGCGTGCGCGGCAGGCGGCAGAAAACCGCAAGGCGCTCGGCGCGCATAAACAGCGCGCAAACGCGCCCTGCCCATAGAATATCATTCAAAAAAGGCGCCTGCAACTGCCATAAACGCTTTTGGTGTGACTGGCCCCTAACACATCATGTGTTAATTTAGCACATCATGTGTTAATTTAGCACATCATGTGTTATTTTAACAGTGGCGCGAAGAGAGCTGGCCAGCTTTCCTAAAAATGCTACAACTGAGGTGAATGCCCAGCAGACACAAGAGAAAGATAAGGAGATGCCTGGGCCAGTACCACCACCAGTGCCACTCTTTTGTCAGTGGGCTGATATTGTGGATGCTGAATTGAACACAGGGCTTGATGAACTAGAACAATATTTGAAGCACAAACCCACAATGGAAAATGATAGAGACATCCTTGGGTTTTGGAAACACAACCAAAATATGTTTCCATCAATGGCACAACTGGCAAGAAAAATACTTTGTGTGCCTGCATCCAGTGTGAGTTGTGAGTCAACCTTCAGCATCTCTGGTCGCACACTGGAGAATCGTCGGACCTGCCTCAGCACTGCTAGTGTAAATGCCTTGCTATTTCTGAACAGCAACATGTGAACATGACAATGAAAGCTCCCTACTACTACACCTCTAAGCACCATGTTTTTACATGAGAGAGCTAACGTTTTTTTTCCTTTCTACTTTTCCTACCCATTAGTTCAGTTTTCATAAGCATCTACCTAGGAAAAGGCTTCAAAAATCAAAAGAAGGGCAATTGAATGTTTACTAGCTAAAAAGATCTGGTTGCTAAGGTTTTTTTGCAGGCAAGGTTTTATAGCCTATATTATACCGAAGCGCAGCACGCTGTTTACTTAAAGATGGTATTTTGTGTTTGTTTGTTTAATTAAGTTAAGATAGCCATCATTAAATGCTGCTTTGTTGACAAGAATGGTTTTGTGTACAGCAGGGAATCAGATAATTAGCTGAAGAATATTTGCCTGTCGGGTCTGTGTCTTCCCGTACGGGTTCGGGTCTAGCTTTTGAATAATAGATGGTCCCTCCCACCACCAGTCAGCAGCAGACACTGGCCCCTCCCACCACCAGTCAACAGCTGGACCTAGTCCCTTCTACCACCACTCAAATGCTGGCCCTTGCCGCTCCCACCACCAGTCAACAACTGGACCTAGTCCCTTCTACCACCACTCAACAGCTGGCCCTGGCCCCTCCCACCGCTACCTGTTCAACTGCTTTGCCAAGCCCAGAGGATATCTGTCCGTTTCCCAAGGCGGGTCCAAGGAAACTGGTCCAGCGAAGGAGAAAACGCACAAGTGCTGTACTAACTGATACTCCTGTGAAAGCCGTAATTGAAAATGAAAAAAGGTCTGTTGATGCTAGGAAGAAAATTTTTCATGTGACCAAAGATGCTCCTCAGCTGTTAAAAAGAAAAGCCCTTCTTAAAAAGAAGGTAGCCAAGAAGCCAAGGCTAGAACAAGAGCCTGATGAGGAGGGATGTTTCTGCCTGGTCTGCATTGAGCCATACACCAATAGCAAGTCCAAGGAAGTATGGCTCAGATGTGTTTGCTGCCAAATGTGGGCACACAAAGATTGTACCCCTGGCAATCCAGGGGCATACATTTGTCACAACTGTGATTCTTGTGACATGTAAGACTGTTGGTCTGTTTGTTTTTGTTTGCTGTTGATTGCATGGGCATACATTTGTCACAACTGTCATTCTTGTGACTCTGAATGAAGCACAGCCTGTGCTGCAGGGCGTTTCCTACTTTAGTTCAGTAGATTGTTAAGAGTACTGGACATGTAGAGCTTTTAAAACTGTTGGTCTGTTTGTTTGTTTTTGTTTGCTGTTAGGTAACTTACATAATTAAACAATAATAAAGAGGTTTTAGCACTAAAAATTGTTTCATTTTATTTCTCAACACAGTAGAGAATTCAAGTAACTGATCACCCACTTTAATCCCATTGTTTAAACGTAAGCGGCATTGATGACAACTATCATAGGGGTGGTATTCGTATTAAAGGCGGAGTCTATGATGTTTGAAAGCCAATGTTGACATTTGAAATCACCTAAACAAACACGCACCTACCCCAATAGAATCTGGACCTTCTGTTGATAGACCCGCCCCACACATACGCAACCCGGCATTTGATTTGATCTGATTGGCTGTAAGTGTGTTTTGGTAGTCGGCCCGTCTCCTTTTCCAAACCGTTTTACAAAAATCGTGGACTCCGCCTTTAAAACTTATTTGCAGTTTCTAGCTTAAAAAACTAAAAAGTTACACATTACCTTTTCATATCCCAATTTATCATTGAAACCCTATTGAAACTATATAGGGACAACCTGTGATGGGGTTGGTTGTCACATTGGGTCAGAGTGTCTTTGATGGTTAATTACTTCCTGTTAAAATACATTCTAAAAGTAAAAAATATACACATTTAAAGCCAAGACCCCAAAAAACAATATATAAACACTTTTCAGACCTCTGATTTTCCCACTCCTGTAGTAGCGACGGGTGAATTCACCTGCGGCAAGTTTACTTTTCACCAACTCCATCCTCTTCTCCAGGCTAAAGGCGTGCACGCAGCGGCATCAGGTTTTCCCCCGCCCCCTCCATGATGCACGTTTCACGCAGCAGCCAGACCTTCTTTACGGTGAACAGCAGCTATGATTAATAGATATTTTTTTCACTACTGAGCGGAAAAGATTAAGCCTGAGGTCTGACCCGACCCAAGTAATTTGCTTATATTTTTGACCCGAACCCGCGGGTCCCGTCGTGCTGACCCGACCCGTTGAGATCTCTACACAGCAAAATCACCAGTGTTTAATTTTCAGGGATGGTGTTAAATACACAGTGTTGATGCTGTTATAGACCAGTTCAAAAGATGCAAACAACACTGGTCCAGAAGCACTTCCTGTTTCCGTTTTTTAACACTAGATAAACGTTGGGATAAAAGAAACCAACAGAACATATAAACCTGAATTAACTGAAGTTAAACAAACATCTTAAAGATAATAATAAATGTGAAATAAAAAAATAACTATCACAAACTGTAACAGGAAGTGTTTCTGGACCAGTGTTGTTTACATCATTTGAACTGGTCTATAACACTATATGGCAATAACATAACACTGCCATTGTTATATCCTCAGTGTAAAACAAGGGTGTTATCAGATTTCACTCTAAGTGGTGTAAATCAAGCCACACCTCCACTGAATGTATCCTGTCAGGATTTACCCGCCATTTTCTTTTACAGGAGGACCTGAAGAGAGCAGGTAAATTAGTCTCATAATGGTGACATGGTTTAGCTAAATTAAATTGTTATTCCTCTGTCTGATTCTATGCAGCCAAGGCTATGGGCTATGCAAAAACTCCAACAACGAAATAAGCCATTTTCCCCAATTACTTAATTTGTTACCTGGTTCAGCAGAACTTGTTACTTTGTTCCTTTGTTTAATTAATTTAGTATAACGTTAAACTGTTAGTATAAAACAGTTTTAACCAAAAATTATAATATTAACAGGAGATATGAATGAAACACTTGAACCCTCAATTCTTCATTAATGTTAAATATCCAGGGACAGTGTAAAATACAGAGTGTTTGTGTTATTTTTAAAGCGTAACTAAACCCCTGGTCAGAGCCTGACTCCACCCACTGGCAATGTTTGAAAAATGCAAGAAAAGTGGGCAGATCCCAACGGAGATAGAGGGGAGGAACAAAGCTCGTACCAAGTGTGTGGTGAGATCGTAACAAGGCCGTGGTGAGCTTGAACCTGCTTACGTCACAAGACATTTTTGGACCCAACATCCAATAGGAAAATTCAACTGCAGTAGCCACCGTTCAACCTGAAGAGGGCAGCACTCAGATGTTTTTACACCATATATTGCGGTATTGAAACACTTTATATCCAAATGTCAAAAAACTTACTAAAATCAATGAACAGCACTAATAAAGCGTCATTCTTACAGATCATTAACTAAAAAAAGTTGGTTTAGGGTTTAGTTACACTTTAACACTATTTGATAAAAAATTGCACCACCAGTGTTCTGTGTAACATTGTGATGGTGTTAAATTTGAGTGGTATTTTTAAATTAACTCAAGCTGACATAAATCTATGCCACGCCTCCACAAATTGCTCAAGCAGCAATTATGTGAGTCTAACAAAATTTTCTCACAAGACGACGAAAGTGCAGGTAAGACGGTTAATATACAGTCTATCTTCATAACATACTGGACGAGAAATGAATATTAAAAGTTTAACTAGATTTAAAGAGCCACACAGATCCAAAATCGAAACTAACCTTTATTGCAGTGTGTCGTGTAGCTGTCCATCAATGTAAACAACGTGTAAAGTAGTTGAACCAAAAAGTGCACGATTAATAAAGTTATTGGCTTCTAAAGCAGGGAGTCGACTCTGAATCGCTGAAACGAGTCGTTATAGGGAGTGAGTCTTCTTCCTGATATTATCCACGTCACACAAACTTATCCACGTCACATGAGATACTAATCTCTGCCTACAGCCTTGCCTGCGGGAGAAACGAAAACGATGACCCGCCCACAGCTAGCTAGTGTGTGAGTGTAAACATCAGCTCACGCTGTTTTCAGCTTTTGTTGTTTTCACTACCAAAGGAGACTTTTTCAAGGAGGGATATTCTAAACGTGTCTGGCTGTGAAGAATCAGTGGTTAAAATTAATTTTTAACGGAGGGATTTAGACGTTTGGCAATGCAAGATGGTTCAGTACCCACTTTATTTGGAACAACATGCGTCTCCTAACCACAACCTGTAAGTATGATTATAGCTACATACTTGCTTAAATGAGTGTAAAATGTCTATAGTCGTTTTATTGCTTGGATTAATGATGAATGATATCGTTGTTTAAACGCTAACTTATATACTGTCAGAGCCACGATAGCAAGCAGTTTTGCTATGACCCGGTAAGTTTAGATAAATGCTTAAATGAGTGTAAAATTGTTAGTTTCAATCGTCGTTTGTATTGTTTGGGTTAATGATGAATGATGTTGTGTGTTTAAACTGTTCATTTACTGTCAGAGAGTCACGTTAGCAAACGGCTAACGCATGCTTATTTACGGTTTTGCTATGACCTGGTTAGTTTAGATAAATGCTTAAATGAGTGTAAAATTGTTAGTTTCAATCGTCGTTTGTATTGTTTGGATTAATGATGAATGATGTTGTGTGTTTAAACTGTTAATTTACTGTCAGAGAGTCACGTTAGCAAACGGCTAACGCATGCTTATTTACGGTTTTGCTATGACCCGGTTAGTTTAGATAAATGCTTAAATGAGTGTAAAATGTTAGTTTCAATAGTCGTTTTTATTGCTTGGATTAATGATGAATGATGTGTATTGGTGTTGACAATGTCTTCTCAGTAAATCATGTTAGCACGAGGTCAATACATGTTGCACTGTTGTTGGTCTGTGCCACCGATCTGTGGTTAGTGATGAGCGAGTCACTCGAAACTCGGATCATTTAACCCGATACCTAAAATGACTCGAGAACCATGAGTCCTTAGTGACCATTAACTCGAGTCAGTTGAGTCCTCTCAGACTTTGCTTTAAAAATGAGAAATTGGATCAAACACAAAGCTCTTCAAATGTTTACAACAGAATTACAACACATAACTCTACACAAGCTGCCATAACTCTATAAGTCTATAAGTCATAAGTCTATAACTTGCAACAACGAGTTAATTTACATCACCAAATGTCGACTGGGGGTACCGAGTGAGCCAAAAGCACACTCGTAATTTTCTGCAGCTCCGAGTCCGAGTACAAAGGGATGCGTGCGCGCGACAATGAGTTGGTCGGCGGCTCGGGGATTCACACAGAGAATGACTCAACTCATAGAGCTTGAATCCTGGACTAGGAGAAACGAGCCTTGCTCGTGTTATTAACCCACTGACTCATGTAGGCTAATCTGTTGCAATATTTGACTGGCACAATGCTTTGGGTAGAAGCTGCAAATGTTTAAAAATTTTAAATACGAGGACTGTTGCAGCAGTGCTGCTGTAAAGATCCGCCACCGACGGACGTACACGGCTCCTCTTGTTGACTGAGTCACTCAGAGTGACGTGAGTGGTTCACTCACAGGACCCGTGCAGGAGCGGGCGAGCGGCTCTGTCTGGGACTCACTCACAAGATCATGTTCTTGCGCGGATGAGTGACTGTGTGGCTGCATTAACCGAAGCCTATCGTGGATCTTGTAAGTCAATCTGAAACAGGACACGTTCCTCTCACGTCCCAATTCAACAAAGCCTCACATCTTTTAAACGTGGTGTTGATATATTTGTCGTTATGAAATTAAACTAAACACACACACCGAACTTTTACAATTATGTTATTGATAATGTTACCATGGACATGCATGTTTTTTTACAAGTTCCTCAGGTCACATGAGCCCCTTTTTGCGAGCAAAGGAGTCGTAGACTCGTAGCTGCATGCGTGATCTGAGTTGCATTGGTATTAGCGATTGGAACTGGGAGATTTTGACCAAGTGATTTAAGTGACTCAAGTGACTCGCACAACCCGGATCATATTAGTGAATGACTCAGAATAACCCGAATCCTTAAAAAGATCCGGGTTGACCATCACTATCTGTGGTCTGTGAGACTGATCTGTGATCTGTGCATTGTGTGCAAAGACACTCTGTCAGTTGACCAATCAGAGCAGAGTAGGCTACTGAAAGGTGGGGTTTAGGCAGGCTGAGTCGTTGAATGGCTTCACACGAATCGTTTGGGGATCTCTGAGAAATGGGGTAATTTTAAATTTATATTTTGAGAAAATTACAGTGTTTTTTGACCTTGCATGCATTTAAACCTGTTGTCCGGGACTTATAAATAGTGATAGGATGCTTAAAATTGTCATCTTACTGGCTCTTTAACAAAAAATAATAGCAAAATATATAATGGCTATAATATAAGTTATTTGGCTTCGTCCATCTTTGCTTTTATACACAGTGAATAGAAAGGTCACGTCATGATGTACTATTTTTCTACTGGTCACATCCCTGCTAAAAAAACAATAGACACCATCACAGAAATTCTATTGGTTTTATTGGGAATTTTATGGGTTCTAATGGAATATGGCCCAAAACACACTACGGTGTATTGGTCTTTGTTGATCTCTGATGGTATGTATTGGTTCTACTGGTTCTATGTATTGGTTTTAATGGAATATGGCCCAAAACACACTACAGTGTAGTGGTTTTAATGGTAAAAGCTAATGGTTTCAGCATGGATATCTCATAGATAAATTCGCAGGTCAGAATTTACCAGACTTGAACTTTGATATGCAGCAAAAAATTTGCACGAGCTTGCGTTTTCCATTATCCGTTTGAATCGAAGTCAGGGGAACGAACAGTGCAACTTAGTGTGATTGCCCGTCGGTTGTTTACTGTACAGCATAAGAGTCATCACCCTCACATGTCCACCAAAACGGCACTAAAGGCATGGATCCTCACAAAACAAGACGGGAGTTTGGCAGCAATTTTATGACTGGAATAAGTTATTTACATCCACCCGTATTGTGTAACTGTTAAAGCCGCTCTATGCATTTTCAGCGTTTTTGTCAAACAGCGACCCCTAGAGTCGCTGGAGAATACTTGCAACTGTCGTAATTTCCAACTCCCACTCTAGTACACCTCTGAAGATGATGACCAGGTAATGTTTCACAATTTCATACAAATATTAGGCTACTGCATAGTCTACTAAACTACAGATGATGGTAATAGGATAATAAGAAGTTTATTCCAAGTGTAGAGTAGGCATATAATAATAAAGTAGCCTACCGCGTTTGCTGGCTTATAACGTTTTTACACGATTGCAGCTAAATCACAAGTAAACAGTCTATAGTCTATGTCTACTGTATCATTATATTTGTGTTCTTTTACTGTAATGTAAACATTACAAAATGCCATGACAAAGTTAATTGTGTACGTTGCATTATTTCATAACATTGGTCGTTATAATGTCACTATACATGATTGTTGCTATTTATCATAATAGTTTGCAAATTGTGCATGTTTACACTATTTACAACCTCTAGGCTTATTTATGTCCTGATAATTATGTGAGATATTGACAACTGTTGTCATGAAAATCGCATGACATACTACAAGCAAGTGTAACAACATACAACATAGACAGCAAACAAGTTTACAAATAAGAGATTTACTTACAAGTCCATCAACATAATCGCCAGATCAGCATCCCTCCAGTGCTGTCTTTTAGTTCACGCCAACGAGTAAAAATCTGACCGAGTGGGACACTTGTCCGGTTCCTAACGCGGTCAGATTCTCTTTTCCTTTTCCTACTCTCTTTCGAACGCGCTCTTAACTTTTAAATCGTTTAGCCTCACGTCTCAAATTTGCGCGTGCAGTTGTTGTTATAGGCTTGATCGACTTCATGCGGCACTGCAAGAACCGACAGCCGGATGACATCAAAGTGCCGTCTCGGATCATTCTCACGGTACTTTGACGTCCTCCGGCGATCGGTTCTTGCAGCGAAGTCGAACAAGCCTAACATGTGTGACATCGTTGCCGTAAAGCAAGTCGTGATTCTTGCGAGATTTGTCAGGGGCGGTTCTCTCAAGCTTGCATTGCTGGTTTTGCTAGCGGCGTCCTCCCCAAGCTTCATCAGGAGGATGATTCGCCCTACTATGACTTTGTTTACCACCGAAATAACTTTGAAGCTGTTATATTAAGGTAAAATAGCTGCATAGTGTGTCTTTAAGTGTTAGGGTTGCGTGTACTATCTATTTTTTTTTAAGATAATGTTACCTTCACTATTTCATCTTAATACACTATTATATCATCTTAATGTATTCTATAGACCCCTTCAAAGTTTGTAAACATTGAATGACTATCGGGTGCGCGCGCAGCATGGGGTCAAACTGTTCATACCATCCAGGCTTTATAATGTAATCTAACAGGGCTGAAAAATTATGACTTAGCTCAAATGAAGTGAACACAACAAACACAAGCCTCTTTGATATTTGCATTGTTCCAGTCTGCACGTTAATTGCTTGCAGCTGCAGATGTTCTTGTTTTTGAGATTCTGCATGAATCGCGAAAACATAACGGAAGACCTGGTGCGATTTTCACAGCCCACAACGTAAGTAGGCATTTTTGACGATACCGAATCATACGCAACTCAATCTGCTGTAATGGCTTTTCTGACCCTGACATGCGCAGTGGAAACCGCCTGTGACGTGAACCGTGAAGGGGTCTATGGCATCTATATTAATATAGCTTAATGTCCAATTCGGCTCATCCTGACGCAGTCGGATGTTTAACATTACTAAACATATTTTCCAGTCAATTTCTTGCATTTCCCTGCATATGAACCACTATTCATTTGGTACACAATAATTTGTCTCTCTTTGATTGATTTGAGCAAACATAAACAATGCAAAACATGGCCATTTTGAGTAACAACGCAAAACATGGCCATTTTGAGTAACAATGCAAAACATGGCCATTTTGAGTTTGTGATAGTGCTTCTTAATGACTTCCTGCCCTTTCGCGACACAGCAACGCAGTGATTTGTCGTCATGTGCAAAGAACCTATATATGTAGGCCTTTGCAAGCTTGGAGAACCATTAAATGAGCGTACTACATAAATAGTACTGTCTACCCTGCTGAAAAAACCAGCATACCAGCAAGACCAGCATATGTTGTGTTTTGGTGCTGGTTTGCTAGTGAACACCAGCTAAACCAGCATCAAACCAGCATCAGCATCAGCGTTAGCACCAGCTAAACCAGCAACAAACCAGCATTAGCATCAGCTAAACCAGCATTAGCACCAGCATCCCATGCTGGTCATACCAGCATATGTTGTGTTTTGGTGCTGGTATGCTGTGACCACCAGCTAAACCAGCATAGACCAGCATAATTCCCATGCTGGTCCATGCTGGTTTTATGCTGTTTTTTTCAGCAGGGTAAGGCTAACACTGAGAGGTGTGCTTCGTTCCTAAGAAATGCTTGTTCAGGTGGAGTGTGAGGGGAGCCTGAAATGGGTCAGAATCCCAGAGAAAAATTATGTCTTTGATTACCACCAATTTTTTGTGAAGGTAAATTAATCTCTTTTTGAAATTGTTCTAATTCACAGCTTAGTTTAATTATTTCAATGTGTAAAGGTAAACTGTCATATCAGTTATTTTGTATTGTAATATTAAACAACAATTTGTATAGTTTTATTCACTGGAATGCATTTGCAAGTTGATATTTATGTGTATTTGTTTCTTCCTTTGCTTCATCCAAGTTCAACCTGCCAAATGGTACTAAGGTTATCCTGAGAAACTTTTCAGGAGTGGATGTGGATGAAGATATTTTTGATGAGTTGGTCAAAGGTTTCTTTCAAAGTTTTGGATGGAGACAAGTCTGGAAAGAAAAAATATTTTGTCATGTTTACATACAAATCTATCATGGTTGTATTGCCTGTTCATATGCTAGGGGTCATTCAACATATCGGGGCAGTTTCCCAGACAGGGTTAAGATGAATCCAGGACTATGATTTAGTTATTTTAGGACATTTAAGTAGCTTATAAACCTTACAAAATCAATACTGGTGATAAAAATGATATTAAACTCACGATTTACTCACCCACAAGCTGTCCGAGATGCAAATGTCCTTCATTTTCAGACGAACACATTTTCTGTTATTTTAAAATTGTCTTGGATCTTTCAGTTGTAAAATGTAAAGTTAAGGTGTCCGTTCCTTCAAGTCCAAAAAGTGTGCATTTATCCTTCCCCAAAGAAATCCAAACGGCTCCAGGGGGATAAACAAAGGCCTTCTGAGCAATTCCTCTGTATTCAGGAGAGAGTATCAATATCGTGTACGCACTTTTCTTAGTGACGTATGACAAATGCGGAGGGCGGGGGCACAAAGCAGATCCAAAATGCATACACTCTTTTCTTGAATGCAACTAAGATGGTGGCGTTGAATAATCATTCTACTAAAACTACATGTGATGGGGTGATTTAAATCATGTTTAAACTTTCACTTTGAGGAGTGCTGTTCCAGCTTGTGTGCTTTAGATGACCAGTACAATCAATTACTGTTCTGATCACAGGAAAGCATCTCAAAATGCCTTTTAACAAAACTGTTAATTGGCATCCAATGGGGCGAATCAACATGTACATGCAAATCGACGTAATTATTAAAAACACTATTAATGATCCAGTGTTTCCCATACATAGGCTCTACTTGGGCGGTCCGCCCAGGTAAATTGCGACCCGCCCAGGAAATTTCCGTATTTTCGGAACTCGACTGGATGACCCGTGTTTTGTTGAGAGAGAGCGAGAGAGAGAAAGGGGGTTGGTTGACCATGATGATGATTAGGGCTGGGTACCGAACGTCGATACTTTCATGGTATCAAACGGAAAACTTTGATACTATGAGTATCGAAAAATTATTTATCTTTCGGTGCCAAATTTCGGTTCCAAAAGCCAAGCGGCTGTGTCTGTGTGAGCATGTACTTGCATGTTAGAACCTAAAGCGCCGGCGATTGGATGTCCACCACCACGCGACGGGGAGGATTTCTAGATGTCTAGGTTGTAGAAAGGATGCAATATGAGAAATATACAGAAAGGCTTTGTGACACTCTTACCAATAGAGTTAGCGCAAGTATGGCGTGCTGGTCATCCCGGTGTCAAGGGAAAATTGTTAGCGAGATTTCTCTGCAATGAATAGGGTAAGTGATTGTAAACCATATTTCAAGAGAGCACAAAGTGAAATGTTTTGATCTTGTGCTATCTTCCAAAATGGTTATGCAAGTTTGTTTCTGTTTCGGATCAAAACTGACATGCGAAATAAACTTCAAGGAGAGCACTTTGCTGCATGCTTACGGATTAGTATAAATTCTCAACCTATGGGAAACACTGACTGATCATGACTTTGCTTACCTACATTGGCAACCAACCAAATGTCGAATCCAATGCGTACGTGGAGCTTGACCTTATATATACACTGTATAAACGGAGGTTGCAATCGAGAATAGCTTTACGGGCATACCATATTTTATAATTTACAAAGAACAACATTAGCCTTAGCTTGTAGCTACCCTCCTAGTATCATGTCACAGTAACCCCATCCCCAGACGAAGTCAGTTCTTAATTCTAAACCAGCAATGTTTTGGTGCTACTTTTCCTGGTTCAGAGCTGGTGCTTTGGGTGTCAAAAAAGGACTGATTTGAAATTATTTTTGTATTTATTTCCAAAAGTGTTCATACTGTCTTGTGTTCTACTTTATTTTAATATATTGTTCTTTCAGCTGGAAGAAACTTATCTGAGGCCTCCTGCACTGAGTAGTTTTCATCAGTGGAATCAGAAAGTTCAGACTCCTCAGTAATTTGTCAGTCTTCAAAGGCACACAAAAGACAGCTATTAGAAGCACCTCCTGACTGTAGGTTGGCAAAAGATGTAAGGTTCTTCATGGAATCAACTATTTTAAGATGGGATAAGAAAGTGTTTTTATGTTATATATTACAGCTGGTTTGTGCAGCTCTGCACTCAAAACCAGGGGGCTCTGCTGTATTGAATGTGTAACCAAACCAATAGCCTTTTTGACCCAACTCGAAGGAAGCTAGTCAACATCCTTGTGGTGGATATGGTAGAGAGTTATGGGTAAGTGACAGATAAAAACATTTACAATTTAGTTCTTAAAGTATAAAATGTCCACTCTGTTTATCAATTGTAATAGTATAACTAATAATTGTGGACATTGTTGTATTGTTTTCTTAAAGGTCACGTTCTTCCTGATCCCATTTTTTAAACCCTACACTCTAAAAACTGCTGGGTTAAAAAACAACCCAACCATAACCCAACTGCTGGGTCACTATTGGACAGAACACGCGCTGGGTTGGCTTAACCCAACTGCTGGGTTAGACCATTTAACCCAGAATTCTGGGTTGTTCATTTGACCCAACCATTTGGGTACAATTAACACTCTTGCTGGGTTAAATGTTACTCAAGTGCTTTGTTATTTAATTTGACCCAACCAGTGGGTACAATTAACACTCTTGCTGGGTTAAATGTTACTCAAGTGCTGGGTTATTTAATTTGACACAACCAGTGGGTAAAATTAACACTCTTGCTGTCTCATTCCATTTGTTTTACTGGAAAGAACCTTTTTGTTTTCTAAAAAACATCCAAAAAATGTACATAACTTCACATAATGTAAATAAATTGTTACAGATTAAAAATATGTGAATAACTGAATTTTGACAAAAATGTCAGATTGAACCTTAAAATTCCAATGTGACAAATTGTTAGATATAAAATAAATGTAACAAATACCCCCTGTAAAACAAAACTGAGAGGCCCCTGTTAATGTGATTTAAATTGAATTTAATTTTTTTTACATTTAATACAATGTTTTAATTACATTTTTGTATATTTGTATAATACAAAAGTTACAACCCCATTATGACATCAAACAATCCCCACGGACTTTATAACTCTTAATATTTAAACTATGATGATTAGCATTTCATTTACTTTACATTTTCATTCATCAAAATGTTATTAAAAACAAGAAGCCCTGAAACAAATTTTTTTAAAAGAGCAGCTATGGTCCGATTCACATTTTTACATTTCCTTTGGTGTGTAATTGTGTATTAATTCATGTTAACGATATGCAAAAGGTACAAACCCCAAAGTAAACGATAATGCGAGTGATCTCTTTTCTTGGACTACAACAAACACAGATTGTAGGCAACAGTTTACTTCCTGGGATTGGTGACGTAGACAAGACCGAAATTATCATAATTCCTCCCACTTGACCTCACAGCCTGTAAGTAAACTCCTGTTGGCATTGCATTGTGGGCGAATCTTTCAAACATAGCACTGAAATAGTTAATTATTAGTGATTAAATGTTGTCCTCAAAATGTTAACAGAGGAGGACTCATGTCCATCAATCTGATAAATGGCATCCTGGTGAAACTCCCAGGTGGGAAGACAATAGGTGTGTTCGAGATCATCCGGCGCTGCGCAGACCGATCGACGAGGTTTGCCGCTTGCAGTCGAGGGAGGAACTGAAGACGGAGCCGTCAAGCCGGACACCTGCTGCTTGCCGTAGTGACGTGTGCGCCGTGTTTCCTTGTTTATAATCGCAAATTAAGTGAATTAGATGCTGAATTTGATAAAAACAAACCTTTTGATAAAAAGTTGCAACCAGAAACATTTTATATCGAATATTTTAATTGCTGCTTAAACTGTATACCCGAAAATAACGGGAAACAAGCCTATATTATTAAAATACCAATAGAGTTTGTTATTTTCATTTTTATTTTATTACACGACACAATATAACATATTTTAGGATATTAAAGTGTTTTTTTCCTGTTTTAAAACATGAATTTATAATGTTTATTAGTGAAACTAAAGGTTGGATTAAACTTGAAACGCACGTGATCGTTGTCATCAATGAAGCGACCAATCAAGTAAAGCTGTTACGTCATCACAACTCCGGGCAGCCGCTCTGGAGAAGCTGCACCGGCTGAGCCAGCTGGCTACTATCGAAACGCTCTCGCGGTACTTAAAAACCATATGACACAGTCACGTGCCTGCAGCGCCAGCTGAAGTCGGACAAAATTACTAACCAAAATGCACTGCTTCAAGTCACCTGCCGATCGGTCTGCGCAGCGCTGCATGAAGTCGAACACACCTATTGCTTTGTGTAGTTAACATCAAAGACAAAAAAAAACTTATCAACATCCTTCACCAAAGAGTTTGTCTCAGAGGCATTGCCTCCAACAATGGCAAAGGTCTGGCAGGTCCTTCTTGGCTCGTCCCCAAGTCACAAAACGTGCAACATCTCTGATTTTGCAGATATTCCACCATGTTGGTCCCCACCTGTTGAGTACACACCACAACTTAGTGATGATTTAAGTCAAGCATTTTTGTGAAAGTATCAAAAAATACAAATAAAATAACTGCAAACATTCATTCAAACTTTTTTATTAAAATAGTTCTAGTAATTAAGTAGTATATTCCACTGCTCATATTATGATATTATGGATTATTAATATAATCACAATACATGTAATATTATCTTAATATTACAGTGAAACTATAATTAAAAGACAATTAAAAGATTTTAGTTAAAACACCTCAAGCATAAAGATTGTGCATCCATCCTTTACAAAAGTAATCCATCCGGCTCCATGAGGATAAACAAAGGCCTTCTGAGGGTAATCCATGCGGTTTTGTGATAGAAATATCCATATTTAAAACTTTACAAACTAAGATAAATAGCTTCTGGTAACACCACGCCTCTGCATTCAGGAGAGAGTATTAGCGTAGTCTACGCACTTTTATTTGTGACATAAGACAAATGCGGAGGCACAGAGCATCAGCAAAGACTGCAAAGTGCGTACACTCTCAAAGCTAGAACATTTTCTAAAAATAAAAAATAAAAATGTGATCATCCGATAAATAGATATATGCATCTTGGATGGCTTGAGGGTGAGTAAATCATGGATTTATTATCATTTTAGGGGTGGCACGGTTCATGAAAAAAATCTGAACTGTTCGGTTCACTTGTCTCGGTTCGGAGCGTGTGTGCGCCGCACGGTTTAATGGTTCATGGCATGCGCAATGTATGTAGCCTCGTGCCCTGTATGTGACCTCAGATAGCGTGTTTCCCTTTCGCGAATCGCGCGAAAGAAGAGGTGACTGGTGTGGAGAGTGAGTGCTGCATGTCATGTTACGTTTAGAAATGGCAAGTGGGAACTAAGGAAGTCTGCCCGGGGTTGGAGGATGCGCCAGCATCGTATAAGTTTGGTGTGTGGAAACAGTTTTTATTTCATGTTACCTATGATGACAGCGGATATAAAACAATAGATAGAACTGCAGTCTATGGGCTGAATGTGTTCGAACAGCCACAGGAGACCACCTTCTCTCCGACCATTTATCTGATCTGAGGTACTGAACACAATGTTTTACCTCTTTTCTGACTTCTGCCGCGCTATTTTTAGTCTATCATTGATAAAACGAAAGCGGCTGATTTCCGCGTTTCATTTTGCTAGCTTTTGAAAGTTGCGCGATCTTATTTCATAAATTGCCCCTCAAAGTAATCAGGACAGAATTGGTCAAAAGTGGACAAAAGAGACGGATTTAAATATTACAGGTGTAAAACTTATGTTTCTCTCTCGTCCACATATACTCTGCAGTATTTAAGCAGCCTCTCGGTGATAAATCTTAGAGCTACACTGAAGTAGGCATTTTGATAAATGCAAGTTATCTTTGTGTGCTAAAAAGGCACATAAGTTCATGTAGATGGCAATACACATTCTATTTTTTTGCCAAATAAATGTAAAGCATGTTGAAATCATCAATGTCTTCCCTCTTGCTGTATAAAAATCTCACCTGGCTTTCCTCAGAGATGGTCCCAATAATGTGCTAAGTCAAATTCAGTTTGTGCATGATTACATGATATAACTTTTTTAATACTGCATTCTAAATTATGGATAATTAATACATTAATAAGATAATATATTTCTGGAGTGTTAAAAAATTAAAAGAAAAAAATTAACAACAAGAACCGTACAGAACCGAGAACCGTGACCATAAAACCGTGATACGAACCGAACTGAGGGTTTTGTGAACCGTGCCGCCCCTACTTTGTATGTAATTTACTTGCGCAAATCTTTGAATTTGCGTTTGGTGTGTACGCCCCTATAAGACTCGCTATAAAAAAAAGAGAATGGTCATTTATGTTTTATAAGCATTTGCTTGCTACTATATGTTTGCAGGCTTATTTAAATGTAGCTTACTCAGGTTTCACCATTGGTTTCCAGCAGATGGGATGCAAGGAGTCTCACAAGTAGCCTCCTCTGCTTGTTGGTAATTGCTTGCACTTTAACGGTTTAATACGGATTTCCTCTCAGGGGTGCTTTCCAAAATCTGACAAACTGCCTATAAAAACAGAACAATCATCAATGTCTTTTTAGGTCCATTAGAACTGAAATTTTATTCAGTTAATATCCAATACAAATAAAGTCGATACTTACACAGGCTGAAAAAAGTTCCACTGTCATGGTGATATGATCTGTTGGGGTAAATTCAGTGGATTCTACTGAACTCTGTTGGTGGATTGAACAAAAATCAAGAAAGAATATTTAAAGCGACACTCCACTTTTTTTGAAAATATGCTAATTTCCCAGCTCCCCTGGAGTTAAACATTCGATTCTTAATGTTTTGGAATTCAGCAGCCGGTCTCCGGCGCTACCACTTTTAGCATAGCTTAGCATAATCCATTGAATAGGATAGGAACTATACTCTCATACTGGCGTAATAATCAAGGACTTGATATTACGCAATGATATTACACAGCAGCCGAAAATAGTCCCTATAGTATCTTTCAATAGCAGGGGACTATTTTCGGGCACTGCGTTATATCATTGCAAACATGCAGCCATGTTACGGCAGCAAATTCTTTGAATATTACTCCAGAATGAGAGTATAGTTCCTAGCCATCTGCCTAGAAAATAGCAACTTTAAATTTTCCGTCAGTCTTAGTACACGATTTAACTAGAGAAGAGTCAAGTATTTAAATAGGAAAAATATTGAAACTCTGCTTATTTTTATTTTTGAGCGCGATGCTAAATGGTTTAATCAGATTCAATGAATTGTGCCAAGTTATGCTAAAAGTGGTAGCGCCAGACTCGGAGATCGGCTGAATCGATTTCAAAACGGTAAGAATCAAATCTTTAAAGCATCATGAAACACTAAAAAACACTTTTTTAGATGTTTAAAGAGTTAGTTGTGTTGCACATCATAGAAGACAATGTTAGTATCTGTTAATTTTGAACATTAGGTCAAAACTAGTTAATTTTTAGCTTTTTTTGTGATATTTTTGTCTTCCGGGTTTAAACTCCATATTGCATAAACGTCACAGGCTGTAGTAGTGGGCTCAGGATCACACATGGATACAGTTCTGTATAGTAAAGTAAATGTGACTGCGCCATTACGCACACTCTGTAAATACGTTGGATGATTTTCCCAGCGATGCTGTCAGGGCTAGACTCACCATCAACTGAATTTGCTCAGGAAAGCTATGGGAGGCAGGTTGACTTTGATATGTCCTGAGGACTTTTCCTTATCTTCAAACACGCTCTTATTTCAACTATAACAGTTTTACTTGACCTTTGTTTAAATAAAATATTATATTCAGTTTAATTATTTTTGTAATAGGCCTACTGCTATTCCTAGTTAATCTTAATATTTGTTACACTATATCAGTTGCCCTGCCCACTCATCACCTTTCTTCTCACAGCGTCCACGCCCATTTAGGTTGAATTTTTGGTTGAAGTGGAGTGTCCCTTTAAAATCACATACTTCAGCGTGCAGTCGGTGTAACTCTACTTTGTGGTTTGATTGTCGGCCAAAATGGCGAATTGCAACGGGGGCAAATAATATCAGTGTTATGATTGGTCAGGCACCTGTCAATCAAACTCCCCTAATACTTTCCACACACAACTCACTATTATTGAGTCTAGTTTCCCGCCCGATTTAAAATAAGTAGCTATACTTGTGGATTTAATACGAAACGTGTTTTCGCCTTGTAACTAAATACAAAACAAATCTATTGTGAACATGAACGTCAGTGTATATTTCTGACTGTTAATTTACCTCAGGATTTAACGTGTGACGGCAAGGGGTAATTTACAGCGCTCCGTCTAGATTTAATATGAAACACGAATCCCCCTTTCGAATTTTTAATTATTCATAGATGAATACGATTTTAGTGATTAATTTACAACGTATAACTTACTGAATATTTCAAAAGAATGCAGATATAGCTCGACTACGACTAAACGATGAGGCATGTTTCTCATAACAACTGTTGGCACAGAATAAAAAACATTAACCCCACTCCCCCACATCAAAGCATGTATTCTGAACAATGAAATATGCTTTGTCCTACGACAACTTCTTACAAAAATAAGTAAAAATTCACATTAACTCACCATGAAATACCGCCTGGTCCGAGTAGCGTGATCCAGTCAGAAGCGAAGAATCCAGAAAGTGCGGCAATTAATAAACCAATTGCTGGGTCAAAATAACCCAACCAGGTGTTTGTTTTTCAAAATGATCCTGGCTTTGACAGAAACAGAAGACACTGTCATTAAACGTGCCCCCATCGTTTCCTCTGACAACTATAAGATGTGTCAACATACTTTCCGCACACAACTGTAGTGAATATTATGTTTACCTCCGGACCGGAATTACAAGTGTGCTAACGGGATGGTTTCGTTTCAGCAACAACATACATAGGCCGTTTCTCAATCCGAAGGTTGCAGCCTGCGGAGGTCGCATATGCAGGCTGTATACGTCATCAAGCCTTGTTTATTTAAGTTAACTGAGCATTACGTTCGCAAGTCATAAGCATATTACAACAGTTTACAGTTAATAATAGTCAACTTTATAATAAGACAGTCATAATGACGTATGCAGCTTACAAATACGACTCCAAACACTAACAAATGCGGCCTCCGAAGGCTGCAGGCAGAAACGGCCATAAACAGGCTTTGTGATCCGAACTACTTTTAAACTTCCGGTAGACTTCGCATATAATTATTGACAAAATAGTCAACTGAGAGTAGATTATGTCTGATAACAAGCAATTTATATAAAAATAAATTACCTTAGTTCACACCACATAGCTAAGCGCACTACTACGCTGAAATTGTGTTACTGTGACAACGCAACTTACGATCCTCGTTCTGGATTAAATATGAAACGCACTTTATCAAACATAGCCTACATACAATAACGTTACCCCCATATCTGTGGAAAAGCGAATGAAAATAACAATGAGCTTGCCCCTACCACAACTACAACATTTATAATATAAAAATTGACATGAACTTACCATAAAATACTGCCCGCTTTGAGTGGCGTGCACCTCGCTTCAGAGGAAATGAAGTCCTCCAGAAAGTTCGACAAAAAATTGCAGAACTTGCATCCTTACAGTAACGTAACTTAATTCGGACTTGGCAAGGAACAAATAATAGATTTATGAGACCCGAAATGAAATAAATCCGCCGTTCTAAACACTACAGAGACATTACAGCCAGCGGTGATTTCCAGAATGACGTGCCGAGGTGAGGCTGTGTTGGGCGGGTACATCAGCGCAGAGCGCCCAGTGATTGCCTGAATCTCGAAGCTTCGACATCGTTGGAGCACATTTTTAAATATACGCTATCTTCAAAAACCGATCGAAGTTTTGAACTTTACACACATACATTGTCGCCTAAAAAACTCTTAAAACTACATTTGGTAATATTTAAATGATAATATTTTGAACATTGTGAAGGCTGCCTTGAGAAACGGCCAGCCAATGAAAGGAAAATAAACCATTTGCTGGGTCAAATTTACCCAACCATGTGTTCATTTGTAAATTACCCACTACATTTCATTTGACCCAGCATGAGCAACCCAACAGTGTGTTTAAAGTACTCCAAACAACCCAGAATTTTGACCCAGCATAAACAACCCAACAATGTGTTTACAGAAACAACCCAGCATTTTTTAGAGTGTAGTTAGTGTGTAATGTTGCTATAATAGCATAAATAATACCTGTAAAATGATAAAGCTCAAAGTTCACTGCCAGGCGATATATTTTCTTCAATAGAATTACTCTTTAAAAGCCTACAACGAACGGCCGGTTTGGACTACAGCCCTCTATTTCCTGCTTTAATGACGTCAGTAAAACAGTTCGTTGACTAAACTCCGCCCACAGGAATACGTCAGTCACCAGCTTTGGCTCAAACGGCTCTGCTAAGCTAAGCTGCTATTGAATCACAACACACTAAACAAACTACACAATCAGAACTTGTTACGTATTTCTGAAGAAGGGACTTCCCAAAACAAGACAGACATCAGCCTGTTTTGAGGACAGTGAAAACAGAGCTATACAGATAAGTAAATTGTGTGAAAAATACCGCGTTTTTTTACACGTGAAACATAAACACATGTTATATTGCCCACTATAAACACAATCAAAGCTTTAAAATCACAGAAAGAACGGGACCTTTAAGTTTTTTTTTCAATCTTTCTGAGCATTTTGGGGCCCTTAAAATGCTAAAAATGTCTTGAAAATGGGCACACACATCAGAGTCATGGGCATTTAGGCCTGAGCACAAACTGCTACCTGGACATGGAATCGTGCATGCAAATTTGAACTTCACTTTTTGCAAGAGTGGGCTATCAGCATTTTAAGGGCCCCAGAATGCACTGAACAATTGAAAAAAATCCTTAGGAAAACAATAGGGCTTTGCACCTACCTCAGTGCTTGGGCCCTAAAAGTTGAATGAATGTCAATTAATATAAATTTAAAAACTAATATACATATAAGCCAATCATTTAGAATATAATTAAATAACATTTCAAACAAATCTTGTTTTCAGTCTTTATCTTACAGGAGGGATCCCACCAGTCGATATACACATCACATATGCACTTGGAATAGTGACACTCTTCCCCAATTTAAAGGCCAAAATCTGGTTATGTGAGAATTTAGTTAACTGACATGGTTTTTTAAAGAGATTACCATTAGGGGTGGGCAGTATGATAAAAAAAGTACAGTATGAGTACAGCCTGTAGCGTACTTTTAGCTTTTGCAACAAAAGCGGACGGGCGAGTGCTTGTTCGATCAATGTGAAACGCGAGCAGAGTAAGAGAGATGATGCAAAGATTGACAGGAACATTACAGAGCTTCTGCCCAACAAAATCCTTTTCTCGTTTGATATAAGTGTGTTTGTCATTGAAGGACTTTACTGGTTCTAGAAAGTTTATATTCCATACTGCCGCCGCTCTTTGTCATTTCTCTTTTCATGATTAGTCGATGAAGCGCTTAGAGGGATACTCCAGTGAAAAATGAAAATTAACCCATGATTTGCTCATGAATTTCTTTGTTCTGTTGAACACAAAGGAAGATATTTTGAGGAATGTTTGTAACCAAACGATCAGAGGCCCTATTGACATCCATAGCTCTTTCACCACCAGCATTTTTAAAAAAAGTTGCCAGCCAGCGTCAGCGTTTTTCATGATTTTCACAAAAGTTTAATGTATTGCGGAAAGACGGAAATACTCGTCATTGGCAGGGAAGCGTTTTCTCTTGATTGACGAGATATCTCGTCAATGGCGGCGAAAGAGATAGTAGGAAAAAATTATACTATGGAAGTGAATGGGGTTCATGATCGGTTTGGTTACAAACATTCCTCAAAATATCCTTCTTCGTGTTCATCAGAACAAATAAATATTCAAGTTTGTAAAAAAATGAGAGTAAGTAAATTATGAGGTAATTTTTATCTTTTGTTGTGCATTGATGCCAAAATGAGTATTGCCACAACATTGTAATTGCTAGTCAAAGTATATCAACTTGAAAATATTTTTCATTTATATTTATTTAAATTGTTACACCCTTGCAACTGAAGATGAAAATATATTTGAAGTTGAAAATGTAATACCTGTCTGTTGGGCTGAAAACAAGTTTCATATTTTTCCTGTCTTAGGTGGGAACAAGCTTTGAGACATTCCTTGACCAAGTTAAATCAACACAGCCCTTCCTCCTTTGTGTTGGAGAAAAGAGGAGTAGTATCCAGAAGTCTTACATCATTCTGGACAGTAAGGCCATAACCTACACAACGCAGACAGCTGTTGCAGCCTTTGACAAACTCTTTAAGGCACAGTTTGTGTTTGCTGTATCCTACGATGAGACATTGTGCAACTTCTTCACTTTCATTCAAACAACTGTGTATGGCATTAATGTGGGCAGTGCCATGGAGAGTCCAAGATTCAAGGAAATCCTAAGAAGAATTCACAACACCGAAATTTGAATACTGGTTCCTGAAACATGTTCTCATGTTATATTTGCAAGGTACACCACAGAAGTTGTTCTGCTTTATTTTAGGATCTGAAGTTTCATCATGGTTTGTACCCAGGGCAGTCATTGCGTTTGAAATGTGGCGAACCTGGTTGTTCATCAGGTTAGGCTACACATTAAATAATTTGGATCCACACGTGTTAATCATTTCTAAGCATCTATGACCTATAAAACGACCTATAATGAAGTAGGCTATTTGCAAGAAGCAGAATGGCAGCGTTGGCGCTTCTTAAAGATATTGCAAACTGCGCAATGAGAAGACAACACGTTTTTAGAGGTCGGGTAGATTTCTTAGCATATGACGATGAGTGGCTGATAAGCAGGTACCGTTTGCCAAGGGCTGCACTGTTACATTTTTGTGGACAGATAAGCCCTAATATACAAAGACGTACCAACTGCAAACATGCCTTACCTGTGGAGATACAGGTGCTCTCCGTTCTTGTGTTCCTTGCCACGGGAACATTTCAAAGAGAGATTGGTGACCGATCAGGAATATCCCAGCCCTCTGTAAGCAGACTTATGCCAGCTGTGCTTCAAGGCATTATCCGATTGTCCGCTCGCTACATAAAGTTCCCATACACAGCCGTGGAGCAGCAACAGGTTATGGGTGATTTCATGCGCCAAACAGGATTCCCAAATGTGTTGGGTGTAGTAGACTGCACTCACGTTGCCATACGAGCACCTTAGGCGCAAGAATGTGTGTATGTTAATAGGAAAAACTACCATTCAATTAATGTCCAGCTAATTTGCAATGCTCGTATGGCAATTATTAATGCAGTTGCAAGATGGCCAGGGTCGATGCACAACTCCTTCATTGTGCGCAATAGTAGCGTGGGAAATCGTTTGGAGGCAGGAGCAGGTAGAGATGGATGGCTTCTAGGTAGGCTAAATAACTGTGTTTGGCGGTTATTCCATTTTCATGTTCAGAAATAATTATCTGTAATTATAGGTGACAGAGGTTATCCTCTGAAGCCATGGCTTCTCACCTCTCTAGCGCAGCCACATACAGCTGAAGAGGTCCACTATAACATGGCCCATGCCTGTGCCCAGTCGGTCGTGGAGCGCACAATTGGGCTATTGAAGGGAAGGTGGCGATGTCTGGACGCATCGGGTGGGAGATTACTACATGATCCAAGTAAAGTGTGTAAAATTATTTTGGCTTGTTGTGCTCTGCACAATATCTGCTTGGGTTATGGGGTTAAACTGCCAGAAGAGGAAATGTGCATGGATGTACCAGAAGATCCCCCTCCACTACCCGCTAATTGGAACGCACATGCTGTTGCAATAATGAGAAGACGGCGGGTAATCCACAGGCTATTTCAACAGGTAAGACTAAAATCATTTTTTATAACACCACACCATGCAGTAGCTAGGCCATTTCATTGTTCATGTTTTCTATTATACTAGTTTATGTTTTTCTATACAGCTATGTGAATTACATGAAGCAGTAGAGAATCAAACTTTGAGAATTTTAAGTTTTAAATACTTTATTCACACACACCGTTTTTTCAAACAATCAACCAGACCGAACAGAGTTTGGTTTATTTCAACTAAAGACTGACGCACTTGCCGCAGTTCAGTCACAACCTCGGAAACTGACTGATTCAGCTCTTTTTGTAATTGCAGGACGGCCGAAGATAGCACTCTCTCCTGGCTAGGAAAGCTTGATGTTGAAGGCATGGGAGATTCTTCCTGAACAGGAGTTTTGCTTGTTGCTGTCGCAGTCGCAACTTGGGAGACAGATCTTCCAGCAGCGGTTTTTCTTTGTATTTGTTCATCTTCATCTACAACAATAAAGTTCAATCAATAAAAAAAACACTCAGTTTTGATATTCTATAACTTATCACATAGCATACCTTCTGAAGCTTGTGCAGACAAAAGATCTGTATCATCTTCTGCAAAAACGCCAACAACATAACTCTCACCAGTTATTCGGTTATCCTCCGGTGTGAGGGCTAAAGTGCCACTTCCACCTCCCGTAGCCTGCACATTTCTTCTGTGACGAGCAACACGCTTTTTGGAATTTAGTTTTAAGTCAGACCATTTTTTTAAATTTCTTTTAGGGACCTTTGTTGCCCCCCTATCTCGTTCACAGCCTGCGCTACACATTGCCATGCCACATACTAGGTTTTGTTTGAAATCCCACTGGACAGGCTTTCAAAAAGCGTCCCCGCACAAGCCTTGACCTCCGCCAGCAGGACATCAATTTCAGGCTCAGTAAAAAAAAATTCTTTGTACTCATCATTTTCAACATAGGAAATCGGACACAGACCTGTGCTCTTTTATATTGTAATGATATTAATTAGGAGGCGTTTAGAAGGCGGAGATCTAAAACTGTTCAGCTGCGCTCAATTTTAAGATCATTTGCGATTTATACATCTCACATCTGGGTAAAGAGGCGTACGCACGTTTTTTTTTACAGACGTAAACGTGCGTACGTCTGTTTTCACTGAATCACACATACTCAAATTTCAGAAATGATCTTACATCAAATTTAAGAAGATTTATACGCTACATTTTATAAATGAGGCCTCTGGAGTTTCTGAAAGTACTGTTCAATGTTTAATTGGTTCTATGGAGGAACTTGTAAATTATGTTCATGCTCAAGCAAGAAATGCTGTTCTTAACTGCATTTCATCAGAGGCACCTAGGCAAACCCTTGACAAAGTTGAAGAGTGTTTTCAGCAGCTTGAAAATCCATTTAACCTACAATGGAAAACCTTACTTAACATACATTACACTCAATTTAAGGTAAATGACAATATGCTTACTTGAACTTGAACATTGTTTCTGGTTTTGCTTTTTCTTCTCTTTTCAGAACTCTTTTGTTGAACTATGTGACCAAACTGTGCGGCCTTTGAATACAGATTTGAAGAAGAACTATCTACAATCTTTTAGGGCTGTTTTTTGTTAGACATTTGTGCTTGCTTCCCCATCCTCAACTGATGCTGAATACATTTTAGCAGTAAAGAGGGAAAGAATATGTGGTGATGGTTTAAATTCATGGCAGAATATTTTTCTTCTTTGCATGTAGGCTCGGATACTAATAATATTTAGCAAAGATGTCTGCTCTAAACTGTTTCTTAGGGTGTATTCACACCAGGAAAGTTCGCTAGTTCACTTGCTTTGGTCCGGACCAAATGTTTTTTATTTTTTTATTTTTTGGTGCGGTTCACATTCACACTGCCCTTTTTGCAAGTGAACCAAAATTTGTAAACAGAACCACATGTGTATTAAGGTCATTCATTCATTGGACAGAAATTATCAGGTGGGGGAAAGCAGGAAGAGCAAAATAATAGAGATAATTCATAATGCAATATTTGTTCTGTTACTGATTTGGTATTATCAGCAGCTAAACCAAAATGCCAACACTATATTGAGAAGCACACAATTTAGTGTCATCTAAACGATATTATATTATTAAACATTATATATATTTTGCAAAGACAGCATGTTCTGACAGTTGCGCTGTGCAGAAGATGTATAAGGTAAAAAGTTATCAGGCTTTTGCGCCGCAGAGAGAGATGCGCTGTATACGCGGCTTTCATTATTCATACAAATATAGCTATTCAGATTGTTCAAACACAATTATTTCAGTCCCTCCAGGATTTCGCGATTTATTTTTGTGATTTTTGCGATCAAAATGACGGTAATTTTGCGGCAGAAATTTCTAGAAATTTGCGCAAATATATATATATTTTTCTCTCTAATTACGAGACCAATGCTTGTATAATATTAAATTAGAAGTTCTCAAGTAATTAAATAATTAAGTAAACAGTCAGTGATATAATAAGAACAGAGAAACAAAATGAAAAATAAATACAACCTCAAGATACAGATAGGCTACTGTTTGTTTTTTGATTAACCTATACAGCTGTTATACAGTGGTTTGCCAAGATGATTTAAGGAAAATGTTATTAAAATAATTAACCACTTCAGCCGCATAAATATTTGATAAATGCTTGATATTAATAAGAACATATGAATCAATTCTTATCGCCAACACTGAGAGAGGTGCGTTGCGTAATCTTGGTTTTTTACAGTTGCTTTTTAAAAAGTTTGAAAATTACTTACCTACAGTAATGCACAATAGCCACAAGTCCAAAACTACATTTTCCCTATAATGTGTGTTTACTTTGTGTGTTATTATTATGCGTTTATGTGACCGGACCGTTCAAGTTCAAAGCCTGAAAGGAAAAAGATCGGTCCTCACGCGCTGACAACATGCACAAGTTTGCTAACGCTGAGATTGAGATGGTAGTGGACAGATGCCTTTCTTTTGTGTCCCAAGTTTCCAACAACTTAATATAAGGACTAAAAAAACGTAAATTGATCGCATTATGACATTGCTTCACCCAGTTTTTGTCATTTATGTGAGACAGCAGGTGTGACACACCTTGGACACACAGCTCACACAGACCTTTCACGTATGTATCCTCATTAAAATAATTTATTAAACTAGATAACAATTAAAAACTTAAATAAAATGATATAATTATATAAATAATAAATAAAATAAAAATGTATGAATATGTGCACAGGAGATTTTGATTGACTGTTGTTTGTGGGGCACGGTGTTGCTGGTGAAGGGGAGCAGGGTGCTGGAGAGAGATTGAAGTAAAATAAAGCCAGAAATGTTTACCAAGTTGTCTAACTCTGTATCAAAGAATATTAGATAATTTTATAAAAAATATAATAAGACATTTTAAATTACTGCTATTATTTTGCCATGAAATAAATAATGCAGGTTGGCAAGACATTTCTTCCGTGATCGCGGAAAAGTTAAATTACGCGGATTTAGATGCGCTGTTTATAATATTCTGCTATTACAATAAAGGTATTAAAATCATTGCCGTACAGTATATGCATGACATAAACTGCTTGATAGCGCGTCTCATAATTTTCCATTACTAATGCTTAATGTGTTTATTCTTATTTGTATTAAAACAGAACAACAATAAATTAGTAAAATTACTCGCTTATATTTAACAAAACGAATAGACGGAAAAAAATTTACCCGCCTTAGAACATTAATAAATCTTAAGATCCTTAGATTTTTCGAAGCAAATTATTGGCTTGCATTTCCTAATGAATATAAAACTACAACAATATAAACATGGACAAACTCACCTAAGTTAAGCAAAGAAATAAAAAGTTTATTATTTCAATAAAGGTATTCAAATTCATTGCCGTACAGTATATGCACGAGATAAACTTCTTGATAGCGAGTCTCCCACTAGCAGAATAACAATAATATAATGCATTTGGTGCGAATCGAGGTCGATACATGTTCACACCTTAAACGAACCGTACCAGAGTTCGTTTGGAACCGGACCGAGACCACCTCTTCAGCTGGGTCTCGGTGCGGTTGTTTGGTCCGCACCAGAGTTCGATTGCTGTATTCACACCTGCCCAAAAGGTCCGCACCAAGAGGGGAAACGAACTTGAGTTCGATTCAATCGAACCAAACAAGGCAGGTGTGAATACACCCTTAGCTTGTTTATTAGTGACGTTTGTGAAAATGAACGCTCAACTGCTGCATTGCTGAATGGTAAAGCAAGAAGACACAATGCAAAATTGCCAAGTTCTTCAAAGTTTTTATCACCTGCAGTATCTGTATATGCAGAAACTTCTACCCAGAAGTCCTCAGTTTTGCTGTCTTCTCTATTTTCCCATTCTAGTGTGTGAATGACTCTCCACTGTTGTTCTGCTTTTCCTACCCCAATCTTCTTTGAAGAGATAGAAAAAAGGACTTGGCGACAGGAGTTTGAGAGTATCTAACTGTTTCTATTATCTGGAAGTCTCTTCCTAATCTCCCTGGATAACTCCAGCATATAGTCCCTGCACCTGTGCTTGATATCCTGTAGTGCTTGGTCACTTATTCCCTTTGATTCAAGCAGAGCAATACGGAACTGCACCCTAAAGTCTACAGCATCAGTGGGCAAAAGGTTCTCATCAGAAAGGTTAAACTCCATAACAACTTGCCAGTTCTGAAGTGCCTTTGGCAATCCAATATGCTCAAGAAGGGACTGATAAAATGCCAAAAGTTCATTTAGGAGTTTTGCAGGATTGGGTTTGTCAAGTTGAAAGACTTTATTAACTCTTTCACCGCCATTGACGAGATATCTCGTCAATCAAGAGAAAACGCTTCCCTGCCAATGACGAGTATTTCCGGCTTTACGCAATACTGCTATTATCCACCAGGTGCAACTTTTTATACCCGGAACTATTGCCCTATGGCAAGCGGCTGCATGTCCGTGTCTGTTTTAAAGATTGCTCTGAATGGGATCTCTATGAAAAGTGTGTCACAAAAATGGAATTATTTCTGCTTTTGCTCAAAATGTGGTGTTTTTGCAGAAACCTACCCATATTCAAAAGCTGATTACAAAAGAACTACTGAAGGTAGGATGAAACGTTTTTTTTTGTTTGAAAGCAGAGGGTCTGTTCTTTCATTTGGTATATTGTATGTTTATATATTTAGAAGAACAACATTTGTTGGAAGGCATTAAACTTTTGTGAAAATCATGAAAAATGCTGGTGCTGGCTGGCAACTTTTTTTAAAAACGCTGGCGGCGAAAGAGTTAAGCCTGTTTAACTCTGATACAATTGGTTGGAGGAATTTTTGGTTGACCATATTTATATCATCACTGTACATTTGGTCAAGGCTTTGGACCAGTTTACGGAACGAAAACGAAAACCAGAAACTTTTGATGTTTTGCAAGTAACAGAAATGAAACCAGAAACTTTGAAAAAGTATATGTTCCGGAACAGAAATGTTTATTTAAAATAATAGTAACGGGTTAATACCGTTACTTTTTTTTCATTCTTTGACAACATTTCTGTGCAGTATGACTCGGTGAAGTTCACTTCCGGTCGTCGTTGACTCATCAGAGAAATGAGACGCTTGCCACAAGCAAGTAGCCTACTCAAGCCCAAGGCTCTAATGCTCATTCATAAGAGGTAGATATTGAAGGCTACCAAGTATCTCAAGATGTTAGTTTTTTTAATACTAATTAGTGGTGTAACGGATCGCAGTTGATCCGTGATCCATACAAATCACGACCCACAGTTCGATTCGCAGAATAATAGTGTCACACCCAGGGGCTGGCTGCTAGTTGGCTAAAGCCACGCCCCTTTTCAACTTCCACCTCGAGGAGGTCTTCAAAGCCAACCCAATGACCAGACAACAACGAGGACAGGTAAGTATAAAACAATCTTTATTTATTTAAATATTTAAAATGAACTTGGGAAATGGGGAAGGGGAAATTAAAACTAATGTATCTGGCTCTGCCCTCCAGGTAGGCTGCGGCCAAGAGAGTAACAGGAAGAAGGGGGGGCAACGGGGGGGGGTCCGGGGCACTGTAGACCAGGGGGGTGTGGGACTCAGGCTCCTGCCTGGTCTTTACTGTCCGTGGCGCCCTCCTTTTCCTCCTGGAGGCAGAAATCAAAGCAAGATGTGTGTTGGGGTTAATGTCCTTTCTGCGTACCTTTGTTCTTCTTACGGGGACTTCTCCGCACGTGCTCGCACAGTTCCTTGTCGTGTCACTCTTCCTCTCTCTTCCTCCACAGGCAACAACTAGGACACAGAGGCACAGTCAATTGGACTTGGTTCGCTCTCACCTCTTCGCTGACTACAGCTCACGGTAAGTACAGGATCCACACGGCTCGTTTTCGTGGTGCTCACTCTCTTTCTTTCTCCACAGGCAACGACTGGGACACAAAGGCGCAGTTAATTGGATTTGAATGGCTCTCACCTCTCTGCTGGACACAGCGTGCCGTAAGTACAGGGTTCACTCAGTTCCTTCTCGTGTCATTCACTCTCTCTCTCTTTCTTTCCCCACAGGCAGCGACTGGGACACAAAGGCGCAGTTAATTGGATTTGAATGTCTCTCACCTCTCTGCTGGACACAGCGTACCGTAAGTACAGGGTTCACTCAGTTCCTTCTCGTGTCATTCACTCTCTCTCTTTCTTTCTCCACAGGCAGCGACTGGGACACAAAGGCGCAGTTAATTGGATTTGAATGGCTCTCACCTCTCTGCTGGACGCAGCGTACCGTAAGTACAGGGTTGACAACGGTGGTTCCTCTCGTGGTGCTCCTCACGTGCCGATCGTGTACAGTGCGTCCTCCGTCTCTGTCAATCAACGGGCTTAAAGAGTTTGGTATTCAATATAACAAGGTGGCGGACTTACGACAATTTGTCTTTACGATGTGTCAGATGGGGTAAGCAGTTCCTATGTGGCGTCGGGGGCGAACCCTCTCGACAAGCTCGATGGTTGCAGAGGGGTGAAACGTCGCACCGTCTCGCCGGGCCGAGTACTGCCCTCTTTTCGCTACTGTTGGGCGATCGAACACTGGACAGTTGATAGTTTCGTCGCTGTGACTGCTTCAGTTAATGTTCCTTCGGCTCACCCACCATGCTATCTTAGGGGTAGGGCCGCCCTCCCTCTCCTGGAGGTATCTGGTATAAAGGCAGGTTATTATACAATACGTTTTCAATTGAATATTGGTACTCACAACTGTTGCAATTTCTTCGTCCCACTATTCTCTGCTTCAGTTGACGCTGTAAACACTCCAACCACACTAACAGGGCGACTCTTTCCCCGACCGGGTTTATACTGCGACTTCCGGTAACTCACAATTTTCCCACAGGTATGTACTCACATCAATGCCGTTTTCGGCTCCTTTTGTTTTGTCTCGGTTTACAACGTGTTCCGTTCACTCTTCAACCTTTAAGGTTCATGATGTCCTCACAACCATGCAAACTTCAGCCAAAAACTGACTCTTTGAGAAGCACACTCCGGTGCAGTGCTCCTTTAAATGTCACAGCTCCGTCCTTTTCGCCTCTCTTGGCTGCCGCACTCTTTCCTCTCGCTATAAGCGCTCCATGGATCAACCGCACCCTCCGGCTCCTCCAAGGACGGAGCGTGTGTTTGGGTCTGCCCTAGGCAGTAAAGGAGCGCGTGCCCGAAAACAACTCTCCTCGCTGTGCTTCTTTTGGCCTTTTTATGCGTCTTGGCTTTTCCTCTCCTCCAATCGTGGATTGCCAGCTTCATTCGCCACACCTGTTGCTCGTTTTCTCCTGATTTGCGTTGCTAGGGAGACTAGAAAGTGAAAGGTACTTTAAAAAATCGTGCCCTGGCGGAAACCATCTTTAGGCGGAACCTTTCTCCGCCACTTTTGGTTCCGCCCTATCATAGTCACCCGGTGACATCAGCGCAAATTTAAATAGGGTGAAAGTTGATCATTTGCACATGTTTCAAAGACTTGCAAATGTTAACACTTAAGTGATTTTAAACAATTTAACTGCAAAAAGGCCCTAAAGTAAGCAATTTTCTGTACGCACAGACGCACATGCGGTTGAATGTGTCCAGTCCAACTCCAATCAAATGTGGTTATCCCTATGCCCTTCAAAGATCAGAACTCTTGATGTATAAACTTGAGAGAGAGAGTTGTGCTACTGTGTCTCATACTGTAGTCCATTAAAATATATTTGGCGAATAAAGCACTAAAAACAATGTAATTTTCACTTTATGTGGAGTGACTGTTTATGCTGCATCTTCTTCCTGAAGTGCCGTTTGGAATTTGCTTACATAATGTAGCTGTTTTTAATGTTTGATGACAAGATAGAGACGTAAGGAAAATAATGTAGGCTAATAATTTAAGTTTAATGTCCTAATGACCCGTCTACTTACTTGTATGTTCCATGACTGACATGGAAAGTTATTAACCGGTTCGGGAACTTAATTTTTTTGTTCTAACTTATTCAAGAACGTCAATTTTAGGGTTGAACCGAAAACCAGAAATGTTAAAATACTGTTTCTGTTCGGAACAAACCAATTGGGGAAAAAATCTGGTTCAAAGCCTTGCATTTGGTACAGCAATTCTGCAGCATAGCTTCTCTCACTGTCAATGCAACTTAAGCTCCTCATACTGTGAAAGGATACGGCTCAGACACATTCACTAATAGCGAGCCACCTGGGGCCTGATGTACAAAGGCTTGCGTTGAATTCATACTAAAACATTGCGTAGAGAAAAAGCTGTAAATGTGCGTACGCACCAAAAAAATCAGATCTATGAATCTCTGCGTACGCAGGATTTCACGTACATTCTCTTTGTACATTCCAATTAACGCAACATTGAGTGCACACGCACGAGCACAACACCACACATTGTCTCCTCCCTCAATTTAATTAACAGCTTTTGATGCACAGAGCTTAAGAAAATGGCACACACATTTTATGTACACAATATGGGGATTACGGTCACAGAATTTTTATGTTGAGTTATGTTGTCCACACATTGTGTTACAACCATCTGTTGCAAGACCAATGCAATTTATAATGGACAGTTTGTTGTCATCCATGAATTTGAACAAAGCATTTGCTTAAGTCAGTGAATCACCAGCTGCTATGTGTATCATTCCTGCAAAAGTGCTAATGATTTGTGAGAGCTTCTTACTATAATACCTTATGACTATGCATAGTTGTTGTCTAGTTGTGACATCAGTGCTTTCGGCGAGAATAAGAGAATATGGTCCACTTCCTATATCTTCCAAAAGGTCTTCATGCAATACTGGTCCTACAACTGAATTAATTAGTGCTGTGCACTTAGTTTGGTATAAACTGATACCTTTCTTGGACATTTCTTCCACAAGGCTTCCCAAATTATCAATTGTTAAGGTGCTTGAGTGGCAAGCAACATGAACAGCCAGCTGCAGCTCTGCTTCTTTCACTGCAACATTTGTTCTTAAAAATGAACCGCCTGTGTCAAATAATGTTATGGCATTTGAGAAAGGAGCTGCATTTTTTCTGGGCTTTTCTGTAACACCATGTGCTATCAGTTCAGAACTATGCATTTCACTTTTGCAATATTTGCAGAATGTTTTTTTATCGTCATTTGGAGCACTACACATCCACTCCATTAATCCTTTTTCATCTCCCATTCCTTGCAATATTTTTTCCAGTATTTCCCCATTTACCTGCCATTACATCCGCGGACTCAACCACCGTCTCAAAATCCCCCTCCAGTATAACGCACGTGTGATTTTACGTATTAGGTTGTGACCTGACATTAAACCAATATCAAACGCATTCTTCCAATCCTGTCTCACCCTGACTTGCTGACGCTACGGCGGTCCTTTGGTTGCAAGGTACTCCTTCTTGGGATAAATCTACATTAGAGAACTGAACAATTATCTATATTCATAACTACAGACAAACATTTTTGCAGAAAATGTATAAAAGTAGCCCAAAAACAGCAACCCGCGGCTCCGTAATTTTTCCCGCAACTGGATTTTCAAAATAGCCCAAGAACTCCTGAATCTCTGTTCACCAACTCTGAACGTTGCCACTGTTTCCAGCAGGTAAAGATTCATTAAGATGGCATTTACAGAGCCCTTCAGATACAACTCTAATACAATGATTTTAAAACCGCTAATCTGCGCAGATCAAAGAAAGGAATACATAAACTTGGCTGTGTTTACTTTGTTTTAAGAAATTTGCCCCCAAGCTCAATTCTGTTTTAATGAACATTCACCTTGTGGCTCTTTTTCATTCAGAGGACTTAAAAAAATATGGCTTTGGTTCAATCCTCCAGTCTCTCATTGATGATCTAAAAATTCTTGAGAGAGAGGGGATCCGCATACCCTTTTCAGATGCTGCATTAAAGGGTTCTGTTATTCAGGTTACTGGTGATAATTTAGCTATACATGGACTTGTATAGGATGATCCAGACTTGGTTCTCCGCACAAAGGAACTCTATTCAGAACATTACAATGCTCTGGCAAAAGATCCCACTCTTGGTTCAGTTTTTGTTGTGTTAGGAGGACTTGCCCTCTCAATTCATTGCGGTTTTTTTATTCTTCAGACAATTTTGCTGTTGACATTATGAATAATTTACTTGAAGGGGTTGTACAGTATGAGTTAAAGCTCCTATTTCAGTACCTAGTTGCAGACTGCATTTCTCTAAACAGCCTTACGGTACAGTGAGAGAAAGAACAGGCCAAGTGAAGTAAAAGTTGAAGATGGGAACAAGGATCTTTGACTTAATTAGCCTGGCTCTGCCCTCCTACGTGCTTCCGCTTAATTTTCATTTCACTTCAGTACTACGTCTGGGATTGCTAAGTAGAATTTAGTTTTCTTCTGCAAAAATCTGCAGGTCCAATCAGCGAACAGAGGGGGGTGGCTTAGAACGATGACGTTGAGGTCGTGCATCAGTTTGAGTTGTAGTTCAGTAATGGCAGCAGGAGAAAGACGCGAGAAAAGCTATTCGGTTCGTTGTTGCAAAACTGCAGAATATACAGAAGTTAACGCCGGAGCAAGAACAATGTTTGCTAAGTTTTGTTGGTCTGATCATACGGACTTGTTGTTTCCGGCTGGTTTCAGCGCATGATATATGTCACGACCACACTTTAGGGATTGGCTATGGCAGATCCTCAGTGACTCTGGGCAGATCCAATAATTTTAAACTTCAACAGAGGACCCTCCTTAACGGAAGTAATGCTTTGCAAAGGAGTGTGGCCAGACTCTCTGTACAAATTAAATGAATGTACGAGAGTCTGGTTGGACCAGGCTAGTTAATGCCATTCAGTCGTGATGCCTCCTGCGCAATACCCCTTTGATTTTTGGATTTTTTTTTTACCGAGACAATGGTTATTGGAATTTGATACTACTTTTGATTCAAATTGCGAACATATTTTCACAAACTGTAACAGATGGTATGACCTATTTTTGAAGCATTTAATTTTTAATCATCATAATCTTTTCAAGTCTGTTTCTTGAAAAGCATCTCATTCCAAAGCATGATAAATCATTATCCCAGTGGTATTAGAAAAATAGGTCCACTAATTCATATGTGGTGCATGAGATTTGAAGGTAAACACAACTTCTTTAACCCTCTGGGGTTCGACCATTTTGGGACACTGGCAGAGGTTCTGACAATATATATATATAGATACGGTAGGGATAGGAGGCGGGTAAGCGAATTAAGCTGGTTTAGCCGGTGGTCGTTGGTCGGGCATCGGCTGGTCATCACGGTGAAGGACAGCCAGTGTATCAGTGATGCGATGATCTTCACAGCAACAGGAACTGGGTCTGTTTGTCTCATTGTCCTCGTGGTGGAAGACGAGACAGGGAGAGAAAAACAGAATTTCTATTAGCGTAGGGGCTGTTCGCATGTAATGCAAGTGTCAAACATTATAGTGGTTCAAGTCAGCTCGGTTCCAGACAGGCTAACTATTGCGGCAATAGTATATTACCCATATGAGGTATGTGAGTGCTTTGTTCTAGACAAACTAAATACTGCGGGAAAAGTACATGTACTGGATATTTTATGTGAATGCTTTGTTAAAGAAGAATGTCTTAAGTTTAGATTTAAATTGATCGACTGTGTCTGATACTCGAACATTATTTGGTAAATCATTCCAGAGCTTAGGGGCTAAGTAGGAAAAGGATCTACCACCTTTAGACACTTTTGATATTCTAGGGATAATTAAGTGACCAGAATTTTGTGAGCGCAGTTTACGTGATGGATTGTATTCTAATAGTAGTTCTTTAATATACGAGGCGCTAGGCTATTTAAGGCTTTGTAGGTGATTAGTAATATTTTAAATTGTATGCGCTATTTAACTGGTAGCCAATGTAAAGATGCCAGAATTGGACTGATGTGTCATACTTTTTAGATCGAGTAAGCACTCTTGCGGCTGCGTTTTGAACCAGCTGTAGCTTGTTTACCTGATTTGCATGGCATCCCCCGAGTAACGAGTTACAATAGTCTATTCTAGAGGTCATAAAAGCATGGATAAGCTTTTCTGCGTCTGATGCAGACAGCATATGGCGTATTTTTGAGATATTTCTAAGATGGAAGAATGCTGTGCGGCCGACGTTGGCGATATGACTATCGAAAGATAGATTGCTGTCGAACATTACGCCTAGATTCTTAACCGTGGAAGATGGCACCACCGTGCAGCCATCTATGGGCAACTTGTAATCTGACATATTATGTTTGTAGCGATTCGGTTTAATAATAAGTATCTCTGTCTTATTGAAGTTTAGCATAAGAAAGTTATGTGCCATCCAGTCCCTAATATCACTAATGCAGTCTGTTAGCTTAGAAAACTGGTGGGTTTCGCTAGGATGCGACGAGATGTAAAGCTGGGTATCATCCGTATAGCAGTGAAAACTTATGTTATGTTTCCTGATAATGTCTCCTAGAGGTAACATATATAACGTAAATAGGATAGGGCCTAGAACTGATCCCTGAGGTACGCCGTATTTAACGGGGGAGTGATATGACTCTTCCTCATTTACATAAGCAAAGTGATATCGATTGGTAAGATACGATCTGAACCAGGCTAACGCCTGACCACTGATGCCAACATAGTTTTCTAGTCTATTGAGTAAGATTGTGTGATCTATTGTGTCAAAGGCTGCACTAAGGTCTAGTAATATAAGGATTGAGATTTCACCACGATCGGATGTTAACAGGAGGTCATTTGTAACTCTAAGCAGCGCTGTCTCTGTGCTATGGTGGGGCCTGAATCATGATTGGAACTTTTCATATGTATTATTATTTTCTACGAATGTGCGTAGCTGGCTTGCCAATACTTTTTCTAATATTTTAGAAAGAAAAGGTAGATTTGAGATTGGTCTAAAGTTATTAAGATCTCCCTGGTCAAGGTTTGGTTTTTTAATGAGCGGTCTAATAACTGCTAGTTTGAAAGCTGTTGGAACGTATCCTAATTCTAGAGATGAGTTAAAGATATTAAGTACCGTGTCTGACACTACATGAAATACCTCTTTTAGTAATTTTGTGGGAACGGGGTCTAGTATACAGGACGATGATTTGGATGACGTTACTAGTTTAGAGAGCTCTTCTATTGTAGTAGGATTAAATGACTCAAGATGTTCGTTTGGTAATCTAGTGGAAAATGTACTATTGGGTAGAGTGATGGCTGCTTGCGTAGTTTCTATGTTTTCCCTAATAAACATAATTTTGTTAGTAAAGAAGTTCATGAAGTCATCACTATTGTGTTGGAGTTTACTATTGGTTTCTGTTTGTTCTTTGTTTCTAGTCAGTTTTGAACTGTGCTAAATAGGAAACGAGGGTTGTTATGATTTTCTTTAATAAGCGTACTGAGATAGGTAGATCTGGCAGTTTTAATAGCCTGTCTGTAGTGTTGAACAATCTCTTTCCATGCTGAACGCAATACCTCTAACTTTGTGCTTCGGTAGTTTCTTTCCATTTTTCTAGATACTTTTTTAAGGGCTGCAGTATGATGGTCATACCATGGAGCTGGTGGTTTTTCTTTGATTCTCTTTTTTCGAATGGGAGCAACGGCATCCAACGTGCTAGAGCAGACGTTGTTCAGGTTTTCTATTATAATATCTAGATCTTCACGGTTATCTGCTACATGTTTCATTTGAGACAGGTCTGGAAGAGTGCTATTAAAGCTATCTTTAGTGGTGGATATTATTGTTCTGGCTAATCTGTAGCATGTTGTAGACCGAGCGGTCCTATCTGGAAGTATTGTGTATGACAGAAGGCAATGGTCTGAAACGGCATCGCTCTGGGGTGATATTTCGATGTCATTAATATTGAGTCCGAGTGACAGAATTAAGTCTAGTGTGTGATTACGAGTATGCGTGGGCCCCGACACGTTTTGTTTAATGCCGAGAGAATTTAGAACATCCATAAACGCACGTCCTAATGCATCTTTTGGATTATCCACATGGATATTAAAATCACCAACGATAAGAGCTTTATCTACAGTGACTGAAAACTTTCCCTCTACACAACTGATATTAAGTGCTCTCAGATGATAAAATGCCCAAAACAATAAAGCAGTTGTACAGGGAAAGCAAAGTCAAAATACTCAGACTGTATCTACCAAAATGAAATCAGTAGAGCAGTCCAGAGCCAAGGATGAAGCTGTTACTGCAGTTTTAGCGATCTCAATGACTGTGAAAAGGAAGACTTCATCAATTCAGTGTCAACAGTCAACTCTAAAATAACTTTTGGAGCTTTTGAAAGTGAAACTGTGCAACTCAATGACACCATGGGATCATTTTCAACATCAAATAATTGAAGAACCATTCCTTGCTCCTGAAACAGTCATTTTTGTCAGTGAGAATGGCTATAAAGATTGACCACTAGATGAATCAAATCCCAAAGCCCTCATTTCAACAAGAGAAGTTGTTCTGACTTCTCCATTCATGAATAAAATGTAGTCTGTCTCTATGAAAGAAACTTTGTTAGGAGACAATGATGTTCCAGCTCAAATAGGTCATGAACCACAACCTTCTGTTGAGACACTGATTGTGAGGAGAGGACAATGTCTCACTGACCTAATTAGTGCTTTTAAAAATCCAGATGTTGGTAATGGAAAGGTTTGGTGCTTTTTTTATAACAGCTGCACTCTGGGATGGATGTACTGTAAAAGTGTTCTTTATCAGACATGATTATATATGTGAAGAGTGGCAAGCAGTAGCAAGAGTGGTTGGATGGAAGCAAGCTAGATATTTACCATTGAATCTGGCAACACCTTTCCTGATAAAGTACTATATGGCACTATAATCAGTAGCTTAAAAATAAATAATACATTTTATTTATAATGCACTTTTCATCACTGATCTCAAAGTGCTACAGGATAAAAACAATAAAAATGAGAAGAAACAGTTAAAAAAAACCTCTAAAGAGAACTAAAAGCTTTGTTAAAAAGAAATGTCTTAAGACCTTTTTTAAAACAGTCAGTGGATTGCGGCGCCCTAAGAGTGTCAGGGAGGGCATTCCATAGACGTGGGGCAGCAGCACAGAAAGCCTTATCACCCATAGTCCGGAGTCTAGTGCTGGGTATGTGAAGGAGGTTGGAATGAGTGGAGCGAAGGGAACGTGATTTGTGTTGTGGGTTGATAAGTTCTTTGAGGTAGGGGGGCATGTCCATGGATGCATTGGTGTATGAGGAGAGAAACCTTGTACTCAATCCTGGAGGAGACGGGAAGCCAGTGGAGTGAGTGGAGAATGGGAGTAATATGTTCATGTTTCCGCACTCTCATCAGGATCCTAGCTGCAGAGTTTTGGATGTACTGAAGCCTCTGCAGATTCTTGGAAGGGATCCCAATGAAAAGTGCGTTACAGTAGTCCAATCTGGTGGAGATAAAAGCATGAATCAGCTTTTCAGCGTCAGGGAGGGAGAGAATGCGGCGGAGTTTGGAAATGTTGCGGAGTTGGAAGAAGGAGGTCTTGCAGAGGTGATTTATATGGGCTTCAAATGAAAGTTGAGAGTCCATTTTTAGACCAAGATTTGTGACTGTTGATGAGAGGGGGATGTTTGAGCCAGAAAAGGTTATGCTGGTTATGGGTGGGGATTTTGTCTGGTGAGGAGTGCCGATCAGGATGGCTTCGGTTTTGGAGCTGTTTAGTTGGAGGAAAGTATGCACCATTCATACGTTTATCTCCTCTAGACAGATGGTTAGTTTAGAGGGTGATGACTGTGAGGATGGGGTTGCAGCTGTGGCCTTTACATAGAGCTGTGTGTCATCAACATAGCAGTGAAATGAAATGTTGTGACGGCTAATGATTTGGCCAAGGGGGGTGAGGTAGAGGATGAAGAGGATGGGGCCAAGAACTGACCCCTTGGGAACACCACAGGTGACTGCATGAGGTTTTGATTTGGAGTGACCCAAAGAGATGTATTCAGTCCAGTTTGTGAGGTATGATTTGAACCAGCTGAGAGCAGTGTCAGTGAGTCCAATGGTGCAGTGGAGCCGGTTTAAAAGAATATCATGATCGACAGTATCAAATGCAGCAGAAAGGTTCAGGAGGATGAGGAGGGAGGGAGACCCGCCATCAGATGATATAAGAAGGTCGTTTGTGACTCTGACGAGGGCAGTCTCTGTACTGTGGGTGGAGCGGAAACCAGACTGAAATTTTTCAAAGAGGCTGAAGGTGGGTGGCAACTACTTCCTCAAGGACTTTCGATAAGAAAGGTAGATTTGAGATGGGCCTGTAGTTAGATAGAATTTCAGGATCAAGAGTGGGTTTTTTGAGCAATTGTCTAATTATGGCATTTTTTAAGGCAGGTGGGACGTGTCCAGTTTGGAGGGAATGATTTATAACAGCGGTGATGAGAGGGGTTAGGACAGTGATATGGGTTTTCACCAGGGAGGTTGGGAGGGGGTCGAGGGGACAGGTGGAGGTTTTCATCTTCCTAACGATGTTATGCACCTCTTCTGATGAGACCTCGGGAAAGCAGCTTAGTGGTTGGGAGGCTGTAAACGTTGGAGGAACAGTTATGGTGGGAGGATTAGAAAGGGCAGAGCGAATATGTGCAATTTTTGACGTGAAAAAAATCCATGAATTTATTGCACTGCTCTTCTGTAGTGGCAGTAAGTGGAGGGGGTAGTGGTTTTAGAAGGTGATTGACAGTGGAGAAACGCTGCTTGGAATTTCCTGGGCTGTTTCTGACGACATCAGAATAAAACTGTGACCTTGCAACTTTGAGGGCCTGTGCATATTTTTGTTGGTGCATCTGGTACATTTGTTTGTGGACAGTGAGATCAGAGGCTTTAAAGCGCCGCTCAAGGACCCGCCCTTCTGTCTTCATCTTACGAAGCCCATCTGTATACCAAGGAGCAGAGCGAGTGAAGCTGACTGTTTTGTTTTTAACAGGAGCGTGGTGGTCCAGGAGGCTGCTCAGATGGCTGTTATAGTAGTCCACTGCTTCGTCGGGTGATGAAGTGTGTGGAAAGTTGTTGAAAGTCCAGTGCCAGAAGTTCTGGATTTATATTTTTTAGATTTCTAAACCGGATATTCCGCTTCGGCTTAGGTAGGATGGATGGAGATTGCAGATCCACAGAAATGGCCTTGTGATCAGACACACCTAAATCATACACCTGCAGGTTGGTAAGAGGGGCAGAGTTTGTAATGACAAGGTCCAATGTGTGGCCCCTCGCATGTGTGGGGACATCAACAATTTGTTTTAAATTAAAACAGTCCAACAGTTGAAGAAATTCAACTGCAAAAGGGGATGAGGGGGTGTCAACATGGATGTTCATATCACCTAAAATTATACCATTGGCAGAGGATGTGCAGAAAGTTGTAAAAAGAGTTGACATTTCAGTGATAAATAATGGGTTTGGTTTTGGTGGTCGATAAATGAGGAGGAACAGCACAGGGGAAGGGGATTTACATTTAAATGCAAGGCATTCAAATGAAAAAAGTTCAGGTAATGGTTGCATAGATAACCACCACCGCGCCCTGTGCTGCGAGCTTTCTGGAGGTAACTATATCCCACGGGACAGCTCTCATTTAAAAAGAGAAAAGTATTTGGTGGGTGCCAGGTCTCTGTAATGCACATATAATCCAGACTTTTATCAAGGATGTGGTCGTTAATGATGCAGGATTTATTTGTAATCGACTGTGCATTTAGGAGTTCAATTTTGCTGCTTGACGATGCTACAAGCCTTTGCACTGGCCGTAGCAAACTAAAATTAAAATCTACCCCACGTTTTCTATTCAGCTCACTGAAAGGTGTTGCCATGGAGATGTCGACACTACTTATTCCGTATGAGGCAGCGCTCTGATGACGTATGCGTAGAGCGACATTTCTCGTTACTGACCAGAGAGCCGGGATGGTAGGACGTGTCTTTGAGCATACAAACTTTCTGCGGGAACTTCTATGGATGTAACGCGGCCGGCGGAGAAGTCCAAGTTGTTTAATCACTGCAGTGCATGGTGGAGTGAAAAAACTGCTGAGATTCATCAGCTGGTTGACGGTGTAACTTAGCATAGTGATTTTTTTTAGCCGCATAGCCGGGATGCTTGCTACAAAGACTTCCAGGTCTGCGGTGAAGGCAGCGATGGCGATGGCTGATTTCAGACTTCCCAGGTGTGTTCAGGTTATCCAGTGTCCACTTTTCCAGCTGAAGTAGCGGCAACAGGTAGGCCACCGCTAGACTCAAAAACTACCAGATACTATCCAGGAAAGTCCACTGTTGGGTGGCGCGGAAAGTAAATGTAGTTTTTAAGTGAAGTTTAAAAAGTGAAAAGTAAAACGTAAAACGCAGTTTAAAAGGTCCACATGTCGGTGGCACGAACAGTAAAAAGTTATACAGTTTAAGTTGACTGGGGAAGCGACGAACAGACAGCACCAGCGTCCTCCCACTCAGCAAGTATCCCGAATTCCCTTTTGCTGTGTGTATCTGAACAAGAAAGTGCTGTCCTTATGAGTGCTTCTAAAAGCTTTGACTCTGTTGACTCAGATGAACTGTTTGATGTTCCTGATGCACATGAATGCAAACAGGTCCCCAACAAAGACACTCTCGTCCCTCTCCTAGCACAAATAGGACACAAGGCCATCATACAGGTCCCAATGTATGTGATTGAGTGTTAACATCCCATTATGGTGCATGTAGCTAAGATGCTACCACCAGATAGTCTGCATCAAGCTATCAAACAGAAGAAACCAACTGCAAAAATAGTGAAGGCGCTGTTACACTTCCCAGATGACATGACAGCAGCCCAGGCAGCGGTTACACACCATCTAATATATATATATATATATAAGTGTCTAAAACGGGTGGATTGTGACATTCCTAAAATTCACGGGCTGGGATGCGGGTGGATAATTAACTCTGTGCGGGTGGGTAGAAGCGCTAATGAAACTATGTGCAATATTTGTATGTCTAAATTACCATTACAAGCGCAACATTTGACCCATCACGTCACCACCACTGCGACAGTGCGTGACCTTTGTTGATGCTTCTCATAGCCTTGTTGGAGCGAGCATTGCAGGAGTTGCATAAAGTTTTGCCATTGATAGCCGGAAGCTGGAAATGTCTTCTGTTAGAAAGCATTTCGAGACAAGACTTGTAGAAGCACAGCAGGGGTTGTATAGGTAGGTTGTATTTTTTCTTGTTCTTTTTTCATTCCATTTCATGGTCCAAAAAGACTCCACGCGAAAGCACAGCTCTGCTCAGCGCCCACAAATGCAATCACACATGCAAGTGCTGGGATGAGCCCTTGCTTGACTCTCTCTATGCTCTCGCAACTGCACAACATTCACTCGATTGTCAAGTTGACTTTTGAGACATTGGGCTTCACACTGTGATTGGTGGTTTGGTTTGATCAATGACACCCATAATCTTTTGTTCCACACTTGTTGTGAAATACAGTTAGAAACATGATCAGCTATAAAGACACTACAGAGAGTTTTAAATCATGCAGGGAAAAAAACAGAAAAGATGGCTGGCCGCACACTGAATCCAAAAAGACTGAAAAGGTTTAGAAAGTACAAAAGATATTGAAATGCATAGTGCAATAAAGTGCAAAGTGTGATTTAAAAACAGAGGAACATGAGCAAACGTTTCAGCAGATTGGTATCCTCAGTCCTCAATATGCAACAAACAAACACCCTCTTTTTAGAAAGACAAGGAATCGGAAGCCATCAGCTGACTCCAATTATCACAATCATCAATTAGCACCAATAATAATCAATTATCACAAGTATCCCTAAAAGAGAGTCTAACATAACATAAACTGTATGAAACATCACCTTCTGATAGAGCTGTCTTTACAGCCTGTTCATAAACCCAGCTGCCTTTGTGAATATTGGAAACTAAACAACTCTATCTTAGAGGATAACATTTTTACAAAAAATTGAAACGTTAGCCACCAATATTTTTTATTCAGAGAAATCAGATTATGCGTCTTGGGAGTTATAAGTCAAATCTAGATAATTGGCTATTAGGAGAAGTAAGGAATTAAAAAAGATTGTAAAGAAACAGATATATTAAACAAAATTGATACTCTTTGGAAAATTCAGGCACTTTCTTAAACACAGGAAAGTGCTCCAGTCCTTAAAACTAAAACTTTAAGACTTGTATATTAGCAAGGCTACTGGAGCTTTTGTGCGTTTGAGAGCTAGATGGATAGAAAAGGGAGAGAGAGGAATACAGCCTTTTGCCATTGGAAAAAAAAGGAATTTTAAGAGAAATTGTTTGTCTGCACTATATATTAACAACACCTTATGCAAGGATCCCAAAATAATTTCAGATTTTGTCAGCTCCTTTTATGAAAAACATCATCAGTCTAACTTTAATCATGACTTTTGTAAATAATTTACTAATGATATTCAAGATTTTATCCCATTAATCAGTAATGACTTCAGAAAGCTTTGTGACTCCGACCTTAAGACGGAGGAATTAAGGATATATGAAAGGGATAGGAGTCCGGGTCCAGATGGGCTTTCTGTTGAATTTTACCAAAACTTCTGGAAGGTATTGGAAAATCCCATTTTCTTGTTGTTTAATGAATGCATAAAACAAGAATTTGGTCACAACTATGAAGCAAGGATTATTTCCCTGACTCATAAACCAGATAAAGATGCCCATAATATAGATAATTGGAGACCTATCATTTTATTAAATATAGACTATAAATTGTTTGCACTAGTATATGCAAAAGATTAAAATCTGAATTAAATGAAATCATTAATGAGACTCAAACAGGTTTCATGAAAGATAGACACATTATTAATAACATTCGCCTTATATTTGACCTTCTAGACTATTCTGATCAAATTGATTTTGGGGCTCTTATTGTGTTGTTAGATGTATGTAAAGCCTTTGACATCATAGAACACAGATTCTTACTCCATTCACTGAATGTTCTTTGGTTTTAGCAATAATTTCATTGATATTGAAGAAATGTTTTATAAAGATTTAAATAGCTCTTTTATTCTTAATATGGGAACCATTAAAAGACTTGGGATCCGTTTTGGCATACGGCAAGACGGTCAAATCTCTCCCTTTTTGTTCTTATTAGTGTCTGAACTTCTTTCTATTTACATTTTGAATAATCATAACATTCTGGGACTGAAAATATTTGATAGGGAAATTAAAATGTCTCAATTGGCAGATGACACTGCTTTATTTCTGAGAGATAAAAGCAAGTTAACCCTCTGGGGTCCGACCATTTTGGGACACTGTCAGAGGTTCTGACATGCTCTTACATTTGATCTTTTTTCAGTTGCTTTAAAACATAATAATGGCAAGTGTCTCATACCACTGTGTTCAGCACAAATTGGGCTAACATATTATATGAGCTACATGTATGTACATGTTTGTATTTTTGAGAGAAAAAGGTTTATGCGTGGTTTATAAAAAAGCAAAAATTTTAAGTCACTGGCGGGCCAGGTCCATGTAGTGGCAGAGGACTAGGATGCCGGGACGGAGCCGGCAGAGCAGGAAGCCAGGACGGAGCAGGTATCGGCCAGAAAAAGTGTGCAAAATTATCATGGGCTTGCCACTGCCAATTCAGGCAAGACAGAGGATCATACAGACATTTTAGGCAAGTCTGGCCATTGGCCGGGTTCAGAAACATAACACATTTTTACACATTTATTTGAACTTGTTTAGCAGTATGGAAAAAGAGTCAATGCTTTATGGATTATTTGCCTTTTCATTTGCTCAATAGGCAATCTGTTTAGGAGACACGTTAATTTGCAACAATACATTGGTTATGTTGCTCAGTGGTTCCTTTTACTCATTAATGACTTTGGTTGTGTCCTCTTGATTTTGCAGCACCACCTCAGTCAGCACTCTTGGTGGACGGCACATGGAAGGGGCAACGAACAGTCCCGGCTGTAACGCCTCTATCGGCTCTACTGGCTCCTCTGGAACCATGGGTGTTACTAAGGACTAGGGGTGGAACAATACATGTATTCGTTTCGAACCGAATCGGTACGGGGGTCACGGTTCGGTGCATGAATTTAAACGGAGAATACACGGTATGAAAATAAAAAAAAATTGCGTGCAAAATAATTAATGTAATGCGGAACTACTGTTAGATACGCGGGTTCTTTATGGACAGCTAATCTGTTGCCCCGCTTTAGCTCTGAAGCTCTGATTGGCGCCGATGCAGCCGAGCTCCGCCTATGTATGCGCTCTATCAGAGCCCGTTTACATTTTCTGGCACTCTGCATTTTTTTGTCACGTCGACGCCGGTCCAGTCAGTTAGTGAGCAGCGATAGCGAGGATGGCAAGTGGTTTTCCACAAGAGACGCTCCGCCAGCCTCTTTAAGATCGCAAGTTTGGCAAAACTTCAGTTTTCCAGTCAGTTACAATAGTACAGACGAGAGATTGGTGGAAAAGACGAGGACCTTGCATCGGCGTTGTTCAGCAGTTGTTAGGTATGTGAGTGGAAATACATCTAATCAGGGCTCTCAAGTCTCACGCATTTACCTTGACACACACGCATTTCAGTCAGTTCAAACGCCACACTTTGTATTTCTCACGCTGAGAAGTAGGAGATAAATTGTCCTGCTATATACAACAGGCATACGCAGGGCAGTTCTGTCGAGTTCAGCTGCTTTCAGTTTTTTAAGCGTGCTCAACTTTACGCAGCGCCATCAGTGTCAGAGTACCACGAGATATCTTGCGGAGGAGGCTGATTTCAAATCGCTCTCGCGTTACTCTGACGTCATCCACTTGTCGTTTCTTGCAGCGCCTCGTGAAGCCGTACACCCCAATTAATTCATCCTACAAGCCTATTTTTTTGTTCTTTAGTACATAAATGTGAAATATGGCCAAAATGTAATTTTAAAATGTATTTAGGTAACACTTGTAATACATTTGAACCCATATTTGTATGAAAGATGAGTACAAGATTACTTAAAGTGGTATACATTTTTGAAATACGAGATAGTATGTTAAATGCATTTCAGTTCATATTCATGACATCTCAAAATAACACTGATAAGGACACCTATGTTTTTAAGATTAGTTTAAGTACTAAAAAAAATGCCTTCTTCATTTTTGTTTTGCTTTTCCCTCCATTGTACCGAAAGTGAATCGAACCGTGGCGCCTGAACCGAGGTACGAACCGAACCGGGACTTCTGTGTACCGTTCCACCCCTACTAAGGACACATGGTCATAATTATTTAAACGCATTAATTCAATTGTGTTACACTTAAAATAAAATGTTTACAAATACATTGTATTCCAGTTGGGTTGCTTTACCTTGCATTGTTGTTCTGGCACAAAAGCATCAGTGTCCCCATCACGAATAATTCCGGACAGAGCTGTGTCGCCAATGATGCTGGCTATGCGGCTGTCCAAGGGAGAAATTTCACTTGTGGTCTGTCCTCCTCCAGTTGCACTGATTTCACGCCGGTGTGCTGTGATGCGTTTATTGGCCAATAATTTAACGCAAACCACTTCTTTTCTTATTTCTGGAACTGTCCTCTCCTCAGACCCCACGGAATTAACTGCACTGGTGACATGTTCCCATACTGAATGTTTCCTTTTGTTGGTAATTCCTCCCGCATTAATTGAACCAAACAGTATGTGTTGATTGGATTCAACCTCATCCACAAGTACCTCCATTTCTGTGTCGATAAAGTTTCGCTTTTTTGCTTTCTTTGCCATTATTGCGGTGAGGGAAAAAGCACAACCAGGTGACTTATAAAGCGAGGTGTTGTCACCATATATGGTTAATTGGAGGCGTTTCGGAATGCAAATGACCGTGAATGCGCATGGTTCTTAAGAACATGTGGGATTTATCAACTATGATTACTTACTGATGTGCATATGAACCACGTGCACATGTTTGATAAATCCCGATTTTTTTGTACTAAATTTCATTTATAGGTCAAAATATAGAACATTTTCTATGCACTGTTGATAAATGAGGCCCTTGGACCAGAATGATCTTTTTCAGGTCTCTATGTTTTCTTCTAAAGCTTTCCGTTTTTTATGTGGACATCTGTGATTTTCCTGGTTTTCTGCGGATCAAGGCGCATTCTGTATCTAGACCTAGCAGATGCAGCAGAGGGCAGTAACTCCTTAGAGAAAGGGGCACTGAGGGGAGGCCAAAACAAATGTTGACAATTACATATCAATCGACGGGTGACCATAGTCTTCTCCTGTATTTTGAAGGTCTCCATGTATTTATGTACAAAGAATCCTCTCTTTACTGTAGCATTGGGCAAGGACACCATGCAGAAATGTATCTAGGCTGGTCTCTGTGGGTCAGTATGAGTTCAAGGTCTCATTTTCAATAAGAAGTCACTAAACTGCTGGATTATCACATCACCTGCTAAAAACAACAGTATGGGAAAATTAAATTAACTTATTGATATTAAATTATTATTACTATGCACTTAATGCACATTGCTATATCTGAACAATCTGAACAGAGACACCTCCTGACAACTGTTGGGCTCGCAAAAACATCTGCACCAGTTTTGTCATACTGCTCTTGTACCGGTCTGTCATGAATCTCCACAATTGGAGAGAGAACCCAGGCACAGGCTAAGGTGAACACTAAATATACTTTATTGAACATAAAACTCAGGAAAGCAAAATCCCACTAGGGGGAAAAACATCAATACCATAAACAGGACACCAAACTGACTAGACTTAGACAAAAGATGACACAGAACACTTGACTTTTAAACATAACTATGACTAACTTGACAGAGCACAGGCCAGGAAACACAAGGGCATTAAATAGGGGAGCAACAAGGTGATTAAAGGGAGACAAGGGGGTGGGGTCAGAAGACGAGGCAGAAGGCACATGGCCTGAAAAAACAAAGCCAGTGCCTTCACACAAAACATGGGACTGTCATGATCCTGTCAGTAAGACTAAAAACCGGTGACCTTAGGACAGCACCATAACATGGTCTGGATGCTGGGGTTCAAACAGGACACTCGCCTCACTACAGGATACTTTAGTTTCTGATCGAAGCAAACAATCTATTATACCTATTTTGACCTATTATAAAATTATATTTAAATTTTATAGGTGAAAGAATACCTTAAGAAGGGATTATTCACCCAAGCCTACGTTAACTTCCTTCGGGTTGACCCAGCTTGTCAGCGACATCCAGCATAACCAGCTGCAGTGGACTGATGTCCTTGAGTGAGAAGGGTCTGGCTGCAGCAGTTGCACTTGCAATCTCAGACTCTTGCGCTTCCTGTGCAAGTGACGTGACTTGTAGCCAACTTCTGCGGTTTTTATAAGTAGGAACGCTCGATCTTACCGTAAGTTTAATACTTTTTATGTTTTAACAGTCTATGATAGTATTTAATATTTAGAGTTAATCACAATAATACAAAATTATGTTTGTTTGCGTAAGATGTGCATGCTTTTTGTTTAAAGATTTGGGCTAACAATAACTGTGTAGCCGAACTAAGTTAGCCAACCGTCACTCTTTACAAATAGATAGGCCAACACTAAACTAACTAATTATGTGGCATATACGTTTAAACCACTAAATAGTGTACAGTCCCTGATCCTTTGTATTGAAAATAGTGTAATGTTATGCTTGATGATGGTGTTGATAAGTAATTGGAATGAAACATAAGATTAAAAAGGAACTGTCCTTCAAAAACACACAAAACACAAACGCACAAGCTCACATGCATGGACACACATACATACACACGTTAAGATTCTATAGGTTATTGAGACTTTCCATTGGCATAATGACTTTAAACTGTTCAAGCTTTAACCCTCTGGGGTCCAATCATTTTGGGACACTGTCAGAGGTTGTGACATGCTCTTACATTTGGTCTTTTTTCAGTTGCTTTAAAACATAATAATGGCAAGTGTCTCATAACACTGTGTTCAGCACAAACTGGGCTAAAATATTATATGAGCTACATGTATGTGCATGTTTGTATTTTTGAGAGAATAATGTTTATGCGTGGTTTTTAAAAAGCAACATTTTTAAGTCACTGATATAAGTCCACAAAACCCATACTAAACATGTTTTAACAAGACTTTTCTAAACAGAATCCAGTAGTCTAGAGTTTTTTTCTTTAAAATGATGTGAAAATCATCCTGCCTACTTATTCACATAACAATATATTGATTTAGAAGTTGTAAGACACTTTTTGGTTAGAGGGGCCGTATGCGAGAAGGATTGATTGACAGCTGAGCAACAAAAGACTCGCATAATAAGCTGCATAATGAGGCAGGAATGTGAGAATGAACTACAGTAAAGAATGTGAGGACAAATGTTTACATGTTTGTTTGAGGTTTATTAAGAAGTTAACAATATAATCAAAATAGAAATGAAGGTCAGTAGGACATTTTCAGATTATTTGGAAACAAACCCTATTCAAAAACTTGTATAAACTAAGAAACTGATACACAACAGAGCTGTAAACTTCATGTTGTTACCATATAACTTTATGATATAACTTTATGTCCAACAAGTGTGAATATGTTTTTCCACTTCATAGTTTTGTACTGATGAGAGGGATGCAGACCTGTAAGAGAGTTATAAACAGCTGTTAGCATAAATTGTCCACAGAAATACCCTTACATATATAACTGATGGGTAAATTTTACTGATAGTACATTCAGATAAAATCTATGTACATAAACTAAATTCAGAACATCTCAGATAAACATCTGCAGTGATTAGGGGTGTCACGATTTCGATTTTAAATCGAAATCGATCGAAATTAAATCACAGCTTCGAACTTCGAATTAAAAAATGGGATCGTCGATGCTGCCACGCCCCCATTTCACGTCCGGTCGGCTTGCCAAGCGAGGAAAAAAACTCTCAGAGATGCCTTTAAAAACATCTGTCCAGCGGAACGCGATCATATTTTAAAGACGAGGGATGCTACAACTCCTTGAAATGCATATCATAAACAGGATTACCAGTGATCTGACTTTGGACAGAGCGCAGCTCTCTGCACGTGCGCGATAGCGAGGGAGGCGCAAAGATGCAGCGGGTTATATTAAACAAAAGGATAGTTTGCCTCAGCTTGCATGAAACGCATAAAACTGAACAAATACGTAAGGGTTACTAGTACTTTAGTTTATGTTCAGACGTCGGACAGATGCGAGCACGTGCACGTGAGACAGAGAGAAGCGCAGCTGCTTATTATGCTGGATTTATTTCAGATGCTATGAGTCCAAGACACGCGCATTAAGTCCATGTTAGAGATGCGCGGATGGACTATTATTTCATAGCCTGCACTGGTGTCATCCTAATTTACCACGTTGGAAAACTTATTCCAGGCAACCCTTTCTCACATTCTATTTCCTTTGTTTTTAATTTTGAGTTTGCCACGTACCTCCTTCGCCAGCGTTGATAAGAGCTGTGTCAAAATGCGTCCTCATTTCTCCGCGCTGTTAATGATAGAACGAATGGATCCTTAACAGCCGAGGATTTCCCAAACAATTAAAAGCTTTATTAAATAAAAGTGTGTATTTATTAGAAAACTTTTTCTTGTCACTGTTTTAGTATTATAAGTTATGTTTTAATATTATTCTGTTTATGTTGCGTATATTTCTAGGTTGATTATTTGAGATGCTGTTAAATAGATTAATCTAAATCAATGTGTCATATGTTCTGAAATAAATTAATATTTTTCTGATTACATATTTATTTTAATAAGTCAGAAATGTCTCCGCTGTTTTCTGGTGACAGGCGCGGTGGGGGCTACTGGGGGCGTGTGCAGCAGGTGACGCAAATTTTGGGTCCACAGAAGGCTAGACCGTCTTATTTCAGTTCTTTTCTTGAACTTCTGAGGCTGCCACTATGAAAGACAGAGATGTCGCATGCTTAGAAGGACAGAGCTAATAACAAGCAGTCGATCCGGCACCCGCCCGAATTTAATTAAAATATTATTTTTCGTCACGTCATCCGCCCGATCCATTAAGCCAACCGCGCATAGTCATGTGCGTGCAAGAAGGAATCCTCTCTCTACAAGCTCTCGCGTTAAGTGAAGCCCACAAACCCCCATGCGAGTTTTGCAATGTGCATGTTAATGTTAAAGTATTATAATAATAATAATAATAATAATAATAAATAATGGCATATAATTTTTGTCTAAATTATATGCCATATAAAAAATATGTAAAAATCGAGAATCGGATCGAATCGTGACCTTAGAATCGAAAATGTAATCGAATCGAGGATTTGGAGAATCGTGACACCCCTAGCAGTGATTAGTTTTATAAAAAGCTGTTTTCAGATGACTGTTTTTTAAGATGCCCATCAATCATCTACCTTTTGTTTATAACGCGTTTCTGTCAGCGTGTATGAACTTTAAAAACACATCGCATATGGCGTCCATGTACGCGAGCTTGCGTCTCCGCCTAAACAACGCGGCACTCATGAAAACGGTGTTGCGTGTAAAGCGCAATGGATGGAATTGTAAACAATGTATGGAATCATATTACAGCACACACTTAAAAGATCTTGCATTGCAGGCTCACTGAAAGTTTCCATGAAGAAAACGAAAGTGAATAACTGTGTCTAACACAGCATGTAGATCCGCCATTACGTGACAATCGCGTCCTCGTTTGTAAACAATGCGAAAGTTTTTCAATCCGAAGCGTGCAGTCTGCTGAGGTCGCTCGCTTGTGTAGGCTGAACTGCACAAGCCATAATAGCAAATATAAATGAAGATAAATTACTTACAGTTTCATCAGGAATATATCCTCCTCCATTGCGTCTTCCATTGTTCTTTCTTTTATAGGTAACGTTAAAGATAAACACTTCTCTTCCTCAATGTCCACACACAAATGAAGATATTCCTCACGTGTGTGTAAATTGTATCATCCAAACATGCAGTAAAGTCTGTAAAACTGATAAAACTTTACGCTTTGGTTGTTATGGTTTGAACTGCTCGTCTGTTCATTACCATGTCAACAGCGTGTACCGCCTGTGGGCGTGACCAAATTAAAGATAATGAAGTAAGCCAAGAAAAACAGTACTTTCTTTACTTCAATGCAGATTATATAAACATTTCAGGCTTCCTTTGGATATGTGTATCATGTTTGTGTGACGAGTATTCGCGGAGTTTCAATTGATTGATTACTGATTACTTTGATTAGTTGATTAATTCAACTTGATTACTGTACTTAAGTATTATTTTTGGGGATTTTTACTTTACTTGAGCACAATTTAAAATCAGTACTTTTACTTAATTATATGTTTTTAGAAAAAAAGTACTTTTTACTCCTTACAATTTTATTTACAGTCAAAAAGTATTTATTTTTTAGAGATCACTTTATTCTATTTTCCCTTACTCTTACCTAACCAATTGAATTGTGCTGACAACCAGTTTAATTTAAATGTTAGTTATTTTCCTTGGCCGAGATACAGCGTGCCACTCCCTGAAATTCATACGGTCGTAGCTCAGGCACCTTAAGTCCGGATCGTTCGCCCTTCGTGTCCCTAATCCTACCCGAGAGGGCGTTTTCAACGAGCCAACCCCGACTCTCAAACCCTTTCTGTGGCCGACGGTCTACTGAATTTCAAACGTCCGTGGCTCGGTCGCCTTAGGTCCGAGGCATATTTATTTTATAAATATATTTATTTTCCTTGGCCAAGATACAGCGTGCCACTCCCTGAAATTCATATGGTCGTAGCTCAGGCACCTTAAGTCCAGGGCGTTCGCCCTTCGTGTCCCTTATCCTACCCGAGAGGGCCCGGGAAACTGCTAGAGACTCGCGAGTGGGCTCGTCGGATGAAGATTTTTTTGTGACTGTTTAGATCCGATCTGTGCGTCCTGTATGGTTTTGCCATTTTCTGGATTATCTGCACTGTTTCTATGGCAATGATGTCACACTGGCACAACAATCGTGTTTACGTTTTACATGACGCGACAGCATAACGTAACTGAAAAGCTAAACAAATGCGATCAGAGCGGTCAGACTTAAATGTATTTCTGGAAATGTGATTTGAAAAGTATTTCAAACCACCTCTGGATATAGCTTGAAACGGAAGAAAAAAAAACAGATTTCATGTGCTTTTTGGCCGTTCACACGTTCTAAATGTGATTGGATTCCAATCGAATATGCACCAAAATCAGACTTGGACTGACAGTGTAAACAAGGTCTAATACAACTCTTTCTGCACTGCCTGCCTGTGAGATGCTTGATACTCAATTTTGAAAATCAGCTTTTGCTTTAGTTAAATTCGAGGTTTCACAACTTTGAGTAGCATGTTGCATACTGAAATTAGGTCGTTTTATAGTTTGATAATTACATACAATTAAATACAAACTGTTGTAAACCAGGATAAAACCTAGTATGGTGCATTCACTTCATGTTTTTAGAGATTAAAAGCTTAAACAACAATCTCTAGTTTTAATTTTTCCTGTTACTTTTACTTTTTTAATACTCAAGTACAATTTTAATGTGGTACTTTTTTACTTTTACTCAAGTATGATTCTGGCCAGATTCTTACACTTTCACTTGAGTAACATTTTTGAGTACTTTTTACACCTCTGTGAATACACCCACTGCGCAAAGTGACGTTGGAATGGCGTCTTTTTCATGTAATTTTTGAACGTCCGAATCCGGTCCATAAAAGGGGTTGTTCCCTTTCAGTCGGTCACTACGACGTCAAGTCATGACCGACGAATTGGGAGCTCGCTTAGAGAGACCAATCTGCTTCGAATACTACTAAAACGCCAATGAACTTGGCATTGAGATATTTGCATAATGCTGGCGCCGCCCCGCCAGGTGCGTATATAAGGCGCACGTGCAAATAGGGAAATCAGCTTTTTATCGCTTCGAAAGCCGGCAGTATCTGCTACTGAGAAGCTACTTCACTCTGTTGGGATCGATTGCGGAAGTTGGTTGGACTGGCAGTACCACAGCGGATGCTTCGCAGAATTCCACAGGCTCTGCATCTTTTTTGTTTTGAGTTTAGTGTGTGCGTTGCCTTTCCCTGTGCGCATCATCAACTGAGCATCTGAGTGAATTTCCCTAAAAGAGTGATACGAGAGAGCTTTGTGCCTTGTTAAAGGCAGCCACTCTCTCGTATATCCGGAGATTAGCGTCCTTTTCAGGATGTCTTTTTGTCCGTGCGATCTTGGATGCGGGAAGTATATGGGTCCGAAGGACGGTCACGAGCGTTGTCTTTCGTGCTTGGGCATCGAGCACGCTGAGGCAGCGTCCGCTGGGGGTAAGTGTTCTCACTGCGAGAACATGTCCCTTGTGGATTTGCGGAGACGGTTGTCTTTCCTCCGGGAAAAACGCAACCCACGTCCGACGAGCTCTGATCGCCGCCAAGGTGCGGCTGTGAAGCTCTCGAAGGATGATCTCCGCATCACTGTGCTGAACCGGGCGGGGGATTCGTCCTCCGCCTCTCAGCCTCCTCATCCACAGCCGGTTGATGCGCCGATGGAAACTTCAGAGTCGTGTTCTACGATGTCTGTTGGATCTGTCGTGCCTCCCTCCGGGTCCACGGAGACCGCAGCATCCGAGGGTGGGCCCTCTACCTCTGAGGATCTGGATGTCCTCCCCCCTTCCGGACGGGTCGTGACGCCGGATTTCGATCCAGAGATGGTGGCCGTGCTCTCTCGAGCGGCGGAGACCGTCGGGTTGGAGTGGGTTCACCCCCCACAGCCCGAACCGTCCCGCCTGGATGATTGGTTCTTTGGAGCTGCCCGGGTTTCACAACCCTCTCCGCCGGTACCTTTCTTCCCCGAGGTGCACGAGGAGCTGACCAGGACCTGGAGCTCGCCGTATTCTACCCGTTTACGGCCGTTTCAGCCCTCCCCCCTCACCTCCCTCACCGATGGAGCCGCTAAGGGTTATACGGGGATCCCCCCCGTGGAGCGTGCGGTTGTGATGCAACTGTGTCCGGCCACCGCTTCCACTTGGAAGGATCGCCCAGCCCTCCCCTCCCGTGCTTGCAGACAGTCTTCCGGTTTAACGGGGGCTGCCTATCATGCATGTGGAGAGGCGGCTTCAGCCCTGCACGCTATGGCGTTGCTGCAGGTCCACCAGGCCAAGGCCTTGAGAGATCTGCACGAGGGAGGACACGACTCGCCTGTGCTTTCGGAGCTCCGGGCCGCTACGGATCTGGCCCTCCGTGCTACGAAGGTCACGGCACAGGCGATTGGTCGTGCGATGTCCACGATGGTGGTCCAGGAACGCCATCTGTGGCTCTGTCTGGCCGACATGGCGGATGCTGAAAAGAACAAGTTCTTGGATGCGCCCGTATCCCAGGCAGGCCTGTTCGGCGAGTCGGTGGAGTCGTTTGCCCAGCAGTTCTCCGCCGCCCAGAAGCAGACGGAAGCGATCGCTCAGATCATGCCCCGGCGCAAGCGACCTGCATCTCGCCCCCCAGCGCCGGCGGCCCCGTCTGCTCCTCGCCGAGGGCGCCCTCCGGCGGCTGCCTCCGCCCCCCCCCTGCTAGAACGTCTTCTAGACCACGGAGAGGGAACAGCCGTCGGCAGCCCGCCCCGCCCGCACCACCCGCTTCCCGTGGCAAACGGAAATCGAAGCGGCCCTGAGACGGGCGACCTGGAGTTGGATGGGATCACTCTACGGGAGACGGTGATGGCACCGCTCCTTCCACCGGTAGAGGGCCGGCTGGAAAATCTTTTGTTTCGTTTTGTTTCTGTTCCGCCGGCTTCTCAGCCGGCACCCACAAAACCACAAAATGAGTGCATTCCTATTCCTTCTACAGGTCTCCAGAGGATCGAGAGAGATGTGAGCGGGCAGTCAGATGCTCTTCCTCCCTCTCCTCTGTCGCCAGTGGGTGTTCTGAGGAGTTCGAGCGCTCCCCTACGGAGACCGGACCACCAGCAACCCCTTCGGAGTCTGCGTCCTCAGCTGAGGAGACCGGACGACCGTTTCCCTCAGCGGGCTCAGGTCAGTGTCACACACACACATACTGTAGATGCTTATGCTGTCACGGCAGACGCACCGGCAGTCCCGCCTGTCCCGCCTCGCTGCCCCGCCACGGGTACACCGGTAGTGCCGTTAATTCCTCTCGTACGGTCCCTGGGGGCTTGGCTTCAGCTTCCCAGTCCGTCTCGTTGGGGTTTACGCACGATCCGCCTCGGTTACGAAATTCAATTCAATCGGCACACTCCCAAATTTGCGGGCATACGTTTCACCACGGTGAAAGCGTCCGTTGCACATGTACTGCGTTCAGATTTCTTAGTCCTGCTGGCGAAGGACGCGATCGAGCCGATCCCTCTTACCGAGATGAGATCGGGTTTTTACAGCCCGTATTTCATAGTACCCAAGAAAGGCGGCGTGTTACGACCGATTTTGGATTTGCGTGTCCTGAACAAATCTCTTCAGAAGAGGTCTTTCAGGATGATTACACCGAAACAAATTTTCAGTGCAATACGCCCCCAAGATTGGTTTGCAGCGATAGACCTGAAAGACGCGTACTTTCATGTGTCCATTCTCCCTCGTCACAGACCGTTTCTCCGGTTTGCGTTCGAGGGACGGGCATATCAGTACAAAGTTTTACCATTCGGGCTGTCTCTCTCTCCCCGTGTGTTCACGAAAGTAGTAGAGGCGGCGCTAAAGCCCCTCAGAGAGAGCGGTGTTCGCATTCTGGCTTACCTCGACGATTGGCTTATAATAGCGCATTCTCGGCGGACGCTGTGCGAACACAGAGATCTAACACTTCAACATCTCGCCCGTTTGGGTCTTCGGGTCAACTGGGAAAAGAGCAAACTCTGCCCTACGCAGAGGATCTCTTTTCTCGGTATGGAACTGGACTCGATCGATTTATCGGCGCGTTTAACAGAAGAGCGCGTCCAATCAATTCTGACTTGCCTCGGTTCATTCCGAGGGAAGAATGCGGTCCCTCTGAAACAGTTTCAGAGACTCCTGGGGCGTATGGCAGCAGCAGCGGCCGTGACACCGCTCGGGCTGCTCCATATGAGACCGCTTCAGCGTTGGCTTCACGATCGAGTCCCGAGGAGAGCGTGGCGCGCTGGCATCCATCGTGTAACCATTACACCGGCGTGCCGCTTAACATTCCCCCCGTGGTCAGACCCCGCGTTTCTCAGGGCCGGCGTGTCCATGAGACAGGTCTCCCGGCATGCTGTTGTGCACACAGATGCCTCCGACACGGGCTGGGGAGCCACGTACGACGAGCTCACGGCTTCGGGGGTGTGGACAGCACCCCAGTTGCATTGGCATATCAATTGCCGCGAGTTATGGGCAGTATATCTGGGACTCGTACGCTTCGCTCAGGAGCTGCGAGGGAAGGATGTACTAGTGCGCTCAGACAACACTGCGACTGTAGCGTATATCAACCGTCAAGGCGGTTTGCGCTCTCGTCACCTATCGCATCTCGCTCGTCATCTCCTCCTTTGGAGTCAGAAGCATCTGAGGTCCCTTCGTGCCATTTACATTCCGGGCTCGCTCAATACAGCGGCAGACGCGCTTTCCCGAGCGGCGCGCCCCGGCGAATGGCGACTCCACCCCCAGACGGTCCAGCTGATTTGGAGGAAATTCGGTCGAGCGCAGATAGACCTATTTGCGTCACCGGACAATACCCATTGTCGCCTGTTTTATTCACTAACCGAGGGCAGCCTCGGCGTGGATGCGTTGGCACACAGCTGGCCGCGGGGTATGCGCAAATATGCGTTCCCCCCAGTGAGTTTAATAGCACAGATACTGTGCAAAGTCAGGCAGGACGAGGAGAGCCTTTTAATGATCGCCCCATATTGGACGACCAGGAATTGGTTTCCGGAATTAATGCTCCTCGCGACAGCCCCTCCCTGGCGGATTCCCCTGAGGAAGGACCTTCTTTCTCAAGGAGGGGGCACATTATGGCACCCGCGCCCCGACCTGTGGAATCTCCACGTTTGGTCGTTGAGCGCGCGCAAGGTTTAAGTGATTTACCCCAGGCGGTATCTAACACGATTGACGCGGCACGAGCTCCGTCTACGAGACGGGCTTACGCGTTAAAATGGAACCTTTTCGTCACCTGGTGCTCTTCGCAACGCGAGGACCCCAGAGAATGCCCTATTAACATTGTGCTTTTATATCTTCAACATAGATTAGATGGTAGGCTGTCACCGTCCACTATTAAAGTTGATATCGCCGCTATATCTGCGCATCACTCACTTATTAACGGCAGATCAGTGGGCCAGCATGATTTGGTTATTAGATTCCTGAGAGGCGCTCGCAGGCTAAACCCCTCGCGCCCTCCTTCTATTCCTCCCTGGGATCTGTCCATGGTGCTGAAAGCGCTACAGAGTCCTCCGTTCGAGCCTTTGCAGTCTGCGAGTCTGAAGCTTCTATCCATGAAGGCTTTGACCCTACTAGCATTGGCCTCGGTGAAGAGAATAGGGGATTTACATGCATTCTCTGTTGACGATTCGTGCCTCAGTTTGGTCCTTCTGTCTCGAGCGTGACCTTGAGACCCAGACCAGGCTACGTGCCCAAAGTTCCCACTACTCCCTTTAGAGATCAAGTGGTGAGCTTGCAAGCATTGCCTTTGGAGCAGGCAAACCCAACCGAGGCTTTGTTGTGCCCCGTACGCGCACTGCGATTCTACGTGGACCGCACACAAAGCTTCAGGACCTCAGACCAGCTCTTTGTTTGTTATGGTGGCCAGCAGAAAGGGAAAGCTGTCACTAAGCAGAGGATGTCTCATTGGATAGTTGATACTATCGCCCTAGCTTACAATTTGCAGGGCATTCCTTGCCCCTTTAATTTGAGAGCGCACTCCACTCGGAGTGTTGCCTCATCTTGGGCATTAGCTCGTGGTTCCTCGCTAACAGACATTTGTAGAGCTGCTGGTTGGGCGACACCTAATACGTTCATTAGATTCTACAATGTTCGTATCGAGCCTGTATCCTCTCGTGTTCTGTCCTCACCAGGGAGGACACGGAGAGCAGACTCGCAAGTCGGCTTGCAGCCTCCGACTGAGGCTCCAAATTGAGTTTCAGTATGGAAGGCTAACAGAGCAAAAATGCGTAATGGTTTGATTTGCTCTCTCCACTGCCTTGACAGCCTTTGTTGCGGAGCATTGGCTGTCAGCCTTTCACTAGTTGTATTCTTACGAACCTACGTGTTTGGCCAGGGCCCCACATTGTGTCCCATCGGGTTCCTTTGTGAGTATTATTCCGTGGGGTTAATCCTACCAGCCCACGTTTCCCTTAGCAGAGCACTGCTTTGCTTACACAGCCACGGCTGTCATTTTTACCTCAACTACGGTTGACTTTCCTCCACCATTAGCCCTTAACGGGGCGGTGGCTTCCGCAGCGTCCCTATACCGCTCAGTTAGGGCGCTTCCCAGTCGCTGGCACTACTGTGGGGTTAAAGGAACATCTAGTGCCCGGCCTTCTGCCTTAAAACCTAATTCTCCTATCCTTAAGTGGAACCGGAGGGCTTTATGCAGACACTGGAAGAGGTCAGCCCCTAGTGGCGTTTTAGTAGGGTTTCCCAATTCGTCGGTCACGACGTGACGTCGTAGTGACCGACTGAAAGGGAACGTCTCGGTTACGGATGTAACCCTCGTTCCCTGAAGGAGGGAACGGAGACGTCACGTCCCGTCGCCACAGGTGCTGCCACCTGCTGTTTAGGCCGGTCACCTTCCGGCTTTCTCAGCGAACAGAAGCTGATTTCCCTATTTGCACGTGCGCCTTATATACGCACCTGGCGGGGCGGCGCCAGCATTATGCAAATATCTCAATGCCAAGTTCATTGGCGTTTTAGTAGTATTCGAAGCAGATTGGTCTCTCTAAGCGAGCTCCCAATTCGTCGGTCACGACGTGACGTCTCCGTTCCCTCCTTCAGGGAACGAGGGTTACATCCGTAACCGAGACGTTTTTTGTAACGCCAGGCGACGTCTTTTTTTCGACGTCTTCTGCACGTCTAAAGGTTGACATCCATAGGACCTCCGTGTAAGGAAAATAGACATGAAAAAAATGAAAAGAGATAATTGTCTCTGCAGTTCACCCATCTATTGCAACACTGAAACACTTTAGTCATTTTGTGCCAGCCGTGGGATTCGAACTATTGATCTCTGGATTACAAGCAAGTCTCACTAACCACTTGGCCACACGGCCATATCATATACTATTAATATAACAAACTACACATTTAATTACAGATTTTTAATTGTACATTTAGATGAATTTGTATATAATTCAAGAAAGCAGAAAAAACAGTGCTGTATAAATAATATAGACTATTCGTAAGTATTAATTATGTTGGTACAACAATCCTGATATTTGTAAATAAACCAATTTTTATAGGCCTAATCATATAATATAGACATAAACCTGTCATAGACGTCCAAATGACGTCCAAAGAATCACCCAGTTCAAACGTCAAATGTTGCCGTAAATATGACGTCCAAATAACGTCCAAAAAATTACCCAGTTCAAACGTCAAATGTTGCCGTAAATATGACGTCCAAATGATGTCCAAAAAATTACCCAGTTCAAACGTCAAATGTTGCCCGTAAATATGACATCCAAGTAGGGTCATGGTTGGACGTCTAAATAGTGGACCTAGTTTGGACGTTAAATAGATGTCCAGAATTGGTCATGGACCGACGGACCCAATATAGACATGATCTGCACGTCTATCCGACGTCCTGTGTTTAGTGGGCACAGCTATGACATTAATAAACATAGGCAGACAAAGTGTGACTGAGACCACAAAAAAATAAACTTTTGGAGGAACTATATTTTATTAACTTATTCAATTAACAGATCCATAACTTAGTAATTATAAATTAAACAAATGCTTTGATACTCAAAAACGTATATTGGGAAAAAAAGATATACAGGGCTCTCAAGTCTCGCGCATTCACTGTCAGACAGAGATGTTCACAAGTCTCTGAGCTCGAGTCCGAGTCAAGTCTGAAGTCTTTGAGCTCGAGTCCAAGTCAAGTCTGAAGTCTTTGAGCTTGAGTCCAAGTCAAGTCTGAAGTCTCTGGGCTCGAGTCCAAGTCAAGTCTCAAGTCTCGTTGTAACAAATAAAACTCTAATAACAACAAATAAAGAAATTATAAACATTTATAAAAAAGAACATAGTTGCACATTAAGTAAGGTCTAAAATTAGCATTATGTACAGAAATTAAATTAAATGGATAATAACACTGTCTTTATTGTACAAATTAAATATTATTATTATTATTATTGAGCAATAGAAGTGATTTTCTGTTTGTCTTGGGTTGTTTGATTAACATAAATGACACAGACTTAAGTAGGTTAATTGAGGTTACTGTCTTTTTATTTAGAACAAATAAGCCCAGACTGGTTTCTGACTGGTTTCTTAAGACATAAACAAAAATGTTTATCAGAAAAAGAATACTGTGAGATCATTTTGCGTGTATGTATGTGCCTTGTCCAGAAAAGAAAGATTTTATGTTGGCTTAACTTTTGAAACACTTCTCCCTGTATGTACACTACTGAGGGCACTAAACGCGTGCTCAAACACAGGCGGAGCGCTTCAGGAAGAAGATGCAGCAGTCGCTTCACATAAAAACGTTACGTTGTTTTTCATTGCTCTATTCAGCAAATGTATGTTAATGTACTACACTACAGTATGACACAAAGTAGCGCAACTCTGGACCTGACTGGAGCTGGACCGGACACACTTAACCGCATGTGCGTACAGAAATCTGCTCACTTGAGTGCCTTTTTGCGGTTAAACTGTTTAACTATTTAAACAATTGCAAGCCTTAGAAACAATGATAAACTTACCCTATTTAATTTGCATATTAATCCGCAAATCGCATGCGAGCCGAACCGCGGATCCGTCACAGCACTACCCAAAGCTTCAGATGCAGGTGCAGTCGACATGTGTGTTTGCGGGCGCGCGAGCGGAGCAGATACGTCACGTGTTACGTCGTGGGCAGGTTGTAGGTAACGGAGGGAGCTATGACAGCGAGCTCATCAGACGTTTCCTAAAAATAAACATTGTTCACGAGTCGCGCGGCTTGAGTCCGAGTCGAGTCTGAAGTCTTTGAGGGTTGAGTCTCAAGTCGAGTCTGAAGTCACTGTGTGTGCGACTATGGTCGCACTCGAGTCCGAGTCTCAAACTCGAGTCCCCATCTCTGCTGTCATTTTCTGGCCCTTCATACTCTACAAAATGACCTAAACCTGAGCCTTAGTAAAAAAAACATTTAGATGACAAGTGTTAACTCATTCCCCACCAGCCTTTTAAAAAAGTTGCCCCCCAGCATTTTTTGTGATTTTCACAAAAGTGATCTCACAAAAACAATCTCACCAAATAATCCTGCAGTGATCTCACCAAATCAACAGCATTGCACAGGTCAAGATCCAAAGCTTGTAGTGCAGCACTTGTCCCCTGAAAACGTTAAAGAATATGATTCCACATATTGCAAAAAAAAGCAGTCTCAAGTTTGTTCATTTTTTATGCAGTGACCTTGCATTATTTTGCACTGTCAGATTCTGTGTGCTGTCTTCTGCAATTTCGCATCAATGACTCTTGAATATTGGTATAATTTCTGCAAAGTGCCTTAGTGGCCTGTGCATCCCACCTGGTGTCAGAGAGAGTGTCTTAATGCGTTGGTTTTAATTAGGCTGCAAACCTGCAGTTACCACCATTCATCTATCTGTGGATTTAGAGCAGAAGTTAAACAAAGTTTGTGCAAAGCTAAAAAAAATCAGCAGTTTACACTATTGACTCCTACAAGATTTAGATTTTGTGCGCAACACACGGCACCCACTCTACTAGAGGATTAATGTCTTTGATACGAGCTTGCAGCCCATTGTACACTCCTGACATGTTTGCAGCATTGTCATAGCTCTGACCTCGGCAGTTATTAATGTTAATGTCCAGTTCATGTAAAACTGTGAGCACTGCATCACAAAGTGCCTTCCCTGTGTGGCTTGCTACAGGTAGAAATTTTAGAAATCTCTCTTCAATGAGGCCCTCGGGTGAAACATACCTATGATAAATGTAAGCTTATCAGTGTGCGTCATGTCGGGAGTTGAATCAATGGTAATAGAAAAGTACTTGGCCACTTTCACTTCTGCAATAATTTCAGCGTTTGCGTTTGAAATGACTCTTGGAAAACAGTCTTTTCTGGTGTTTGTAGTGGTGTTTAGAAGCTGACATTAGCTACCTTATTTCGACAGGACTCGGGACCTTTTCGCACCCAGTAAGTATGCACACTCTCATCAATTTCACCCCAGCAAGCAGGATCGGTTGCCTAAGAATCTGTAGTTGCTGCAAAATTAGGAGTTTCTAATTCAGTCGCGGTTTCTGTTGCGGCCTGTATTGCAAGTTTGCCAGAATTTTACAAAATGTTTCAGATAAATTAGATGACAAACTCTATCCAATTTACATATTTTCTAATTTGTTGAATGATCCATTTATATCATTCTTATTGTTAAAGTGAAATTATTTAGCTGGTGCCCCAAGGTAAAGGAGGAAGTGGTCATCTGACACACAGACGCTTACACTTTCAAGGAGAAACTCAACTCTGGTGTCCTGTGTATGACATACTACTAGTGATGGAAATTTTCGTTCATTTAGGTGACTCGTTCATTTTCAGTTCGTTCACCAAAATGATTCGTTCAGACTCGTTCACTGATTCGTTCTGTGACCTTTTCTTAATTTTACATAAATACGCCAATAGGTGTCGAAGATGTGTGTCATTATGTGTTATAAGACAATGAAAGACTTTTTGCAAAAACTCATTAGTTTTTAATAAAGCTCAAATTGTGAAATACTAAGCATAATTTTATCAAGCTACAGAATACATTAAGACACACGTACATTTATAGTACATCTAATCTGGATTTGTTGTAAATAAAGACTCCCGTGCATGCCTCCTCTGGTTCGGTAAGTCATCAGATCCTCGTTCAAGAATCATATAATTCATGTCGTTCATGACTTCGTTCAGACACAGATGACTGATTTAAGTTCAGTGAAAGGGTGGATTAAACTATATATATAAAACTATATTAAACAGAAATACCAAATTTTTCATCATTTGTATTAAGGTAAATAGTCCGCCTAAACATGCATGGTTACTATAACTTTACTAAAATAAAACCACATGATTCTTTTACAAGATTGTTTACGTTGCACTCGCTTTCTATACGATCCCTCTCATTCATTAGGTTGTAACTTGTACCAGTCATTCAGTTTGTTTAAGAACGCGATCTCTCTCTCGTTCGTTCAGACTCAAAACAGCGGCTCGGTCAGTGAAGGGCGTATTCGTTCAGTAAGTTGAGCCAATCATATGCTCGGCCACAGCTTATACTCGATTGCCATTGGCTCGTAGTTTTGTCACTCTTTGAAGGCGGAAAGAAAGCTGCGCTTCATTTGTCCGTGCTCCTCAAGAAGGGAGGGAAATTGCAGTGAACGAGAAATATGAGTCAATGGATGGCGTGAACGGGAACGATTCGTTCACCTAAAAGATTCGTTCAAAAAGAACGATTCGTTCACGAACGTAACATCACTACATACTACCCAACAGGTGCCCCGTTTGATAAACACTACATTAATTGGTGCCTGTGTAAAAATTACTACAATACTGATATTTTCCGAATGTGCCATGAGACCATAAAATTGTAAATTAGCTGTTGAGAGGACAAAAAACTCTACCCTGCTCAACTCTGGTCAATCCCAGCGCATGCCCCTTCTTGAAGTTAAATATCAACCACAAACTCTCACTTAGTTGTTAGTGCTTCCTCTTTGCCCAGCTACCAACAAGTTAGCATACTTATGGTGCTTTTCCATTGCAAAGTACCCCACGGTTTGGGTTGGCTTACTTTTGGGGGCTTTTCCACTGGGTACTGTACGTACCCAATACTTTTTAGTACCACCTCGGTTGGGGTTCCAAACGAGCTGAGCTGATACTAAAACGTGAAGTGAAAACACTGCAGATCACTGATTGGTCTGAGAGAATTGTCATTGCTAACGCAAGATTAGCTTTACCTTCGTGCTTGCGCTGTCTCAAGCAAACCTGTTGTCATGTGCTTTGTTTTAAGTTCCCAAAAACATCCAAAGGCTAAGAATCAGGAACACCATACCTGTGTTTTCTTTTCAGTTTGTGGCAAATATTTCAAAGTATATTGTGTTTGTCTCCCTTACATTTTGTATTAAACATGCTTTTTCAATTAGCATATTATTCCAATTGTACAAAACATTTGGCTTGAAATAAAATCTTTTAAAAAGAAAAAAGTGAGAACATCTTTGATTTTTTTTTATTAAATAAAACCACAAAAAAAAAACAAATGTAAACAAACAAATTTGTGCAAATGTGTAGTGCCAAAAATATACATAAGACATATATAAATACAAGACATTAACAGTTATAAAAGGGGGAGGGAATGGAAGAGCTCTAATGGCCACGGGTCAGGTCATGTCAGCTCACCTTACTTTGGCTTGGTTTGCTTTTTCATTGAGTTAAGTACCACTTCAGAGTGGGAGGGATTATAGGCGAGTCATTTTATTAGCGCTGCCTACTGCTGTGACATCATACAAAAAGTGAGAGCCAGCATTGTTGGAATGCAGTGTTTCTCATACATTCATTTATTTGTCAGTCCACCACAAAATCTAAATTTACCATCACAAATAGATGTTTGCACATTCAAGTATTTGAGATTAAAAGAATAATAAATAAATGTTTGCCTGCAGAGTGTGCACTTCAACTTTTTCCACAAGAGAACAGGTTTTGGAAATTCAAGTGCATGGTATTACAGGGGTTGCTCTGGATTGGTTAAAAGTTATAAAAATAGATTACAGTTTGTCCAAATGGGAGTCTACAGATCAAAATGAAGAGAGATCACTTGTGGAGTTCCTCAGGGGTCGATCTTGGGTCCACTATTATTTATAGTGTATTTAAATGATTAGGGTTACAAACCTACTTAAATTTGTAGTGTTTGCTGTTGGAGCCGATGGTGTAGTGGACGGTGCTCCGACACAGGGTGCAGATGCACTTCTGGCGACCGAGTTCAAATCCCGGCTTGAGGTATTTTGCCAATCCCATACCCCTCTCTTAACCCTATACTTTCCTGTCATCTCCTTAATTACTTTCTATCCAATAAAAGCAAAAGTGGTCCAAAAAAATGTAATGTTTGCTGAAAACCCTACAGCAGCTTGTGTACATGGTCACAGCTGAAGTGAATAAGGTAAAAAAGTGATTTGGTTTTTAAAAGCCTTTGTTCTTGAAAAATTGGTTTTCATGAATCCTTCATAACTAATGGTAAATATATCTTATTCATTCATAACATCACATACTCTACCAATGTCCTCATCTGTAATGCTAAATCACTTTTTAAAAATCCACTCAATTTATTCAAAGTGGTGTCTGTCATAGTTCATGTATGCTCTGCATCTCTTTAACAATATTAGTTGATAGCTGATGTAATTTCAAATAGAAAAGAAAAGTATTTCTGAGAAACAGGTCATTGAAAGATGAACTTTACCTTCATCAGTCTCACTAAATCTCTCTGTAGGGCCTGTAACTAAAGGTTCAGTTTTTAAGAGACTCCTTATAAAGATCCCTTAGACTTTCCAGGGAACACTGTCTCTGTTACCTGGACATGTGGGATGTAAACGTTAACCTTACAGTAAACATATGGTCACATCCTGTCACAACACATTTTCCTTTAAATGAGCGAGTGATTTGACATTGCGACACTGGCGCTGGCACATAGGAAATGATATGTAAACACCTTAAGGTGTTTTTAAAACCGATACAATACCAAATACAGGTATTTGGATTATGTGCCCGATAACCGATATGCTGAACCAACTTTAATTTACTGTTATACTTCTGTTTTTGATACAATTACTACAACACTACCTAACTGAACAAACCCTTATTAATATCAGTCGCTCCCTCTTTTCATACAAAGTAATAAATAGGGGTCTGAAAGAGTGAAGAATAAAATTAATTTAATAAATAATATCACTGGAATAATACATTGTTAGGAAAGTAACAAACAACACACCTTATATGTCATTTCTTAACTGTTATTTTATGAATAATTAATATTTTGTTGTTATAGTTTATGAAATGGCTGTTGCCAAAGCGCTGTTTATCTATGCTTTTACTCACAAATTAACTGTATCAAACTGTGACAGCTCGCGGAGTTTATAAATAATTAATAAGCATAAATAACAAAAAAAAAATAATTCAGCATTTTTAATTCCACCAAGCATTAATTTATTCACTGGTGTCTTATTCATTTAAAGCTACTTCATTATTGGGACAGAATTTAATTGATCAGTCTATGTGACTCTGTGAGTTGATCTCTATTTCTTAGCCAAGCTGCATACATTGCATATCAGGCATTTATAACACATCCCATGTGCATTAATGTCTGTTATGTTAAATAAGTTAATGAATTAAAGCAAAGTAAGTATTGTTAAGCATATATTTTACAGTATAAGTGGCAAAGCCATGTTAAATAGTCTACGCAGTGACGTCAGTAGAATGTGCGTGCCTGCGTGCACTGTATTGTTTTAAGCATGCGCAGAAAATAAAGTTCTGTTGTCAGTTGTTCCAGAGTAAAGAGACGATGGTGGTCTATCTGATTTTTCTCCCGTAAATAAGTTAATCACTTTGGTAACTGTGACACGCGAGACTGCTGCAGAGATGTCTAACGCTACAAGTACTCAAAGTCCTTTTAATGAAGTTGCGTCACTCCGCCGTCAGATTTGCTGTGCATGCTGTTGTTGTTCTTAACTCCTCTCCTCAGATGCTGTGGCGTCCAGCACGCAATTCTCAAAACTGTCAATCCAATATTACAAAACCAATATCCGATAATGGGGAAATGCTTAAAAATCTGGGGAAATATCAGAAAACAGGTATATCTCTCAATCTTTAGTTTTTACCATAACACAGACAACATCTGGTGGTTCAAACACATGAGATCACGTGATGATCACAGTGACTTAACCCTTATGTGTTGTTGGGGCCATTTTTGGCCTTTTATATTCTTTATTTTGCCACAACTTTCTCTGTGTTTCAGCAAATGAAATGATTTTTGTTGACAAATCTTATATTTACACATATTTTAAGAAAATGCTTTGAATAAAAAATACTCAACAATGTATTGTGGGCAAATTTACTACCCTTTTATGCTGTACAAAACTAAAAATGCATCAAAGCCAATGTTTTACTGATCTTTGGCAAGCCCAAAACTGTGAAAAAGGTGAAAAATCCAGTCCACAATCACTTTTTATATTGAAAATCAGTAATGATGTGTTTTTAAAGAGCAATCAAAAAAATCATGACATTTTTGTAAACATTTGGTAGTTTTGATCAGTACTGTGTTTGATTAACAGATTTATGTGAAAAAATTGAAAAAATATTAATCTAATACATTTTACAGCTGTTTAACAACACAAAAGGGTAGTGAATTGGAACAATGCACAAGGGTTAACACCATTCTCATATTGTGAGATTCTCACATTGTGAGTAATATGCAAGCTTATTGTGAATTCAGAATGTTGAGTTCACGGTATGAGTGCACAATAAGTGTGCCATGATCTCACATAGTGACCATGATTTGAGTGCACTGTGAGAATGTCTGATTGGTGTGATGTCACTGTGATCGTGTGATTCCATATGTTGACTAGGTTGTTTGTAACCACAGCTGGCAGGAAGTGATGACATTTTATCAATTAGCAAACGCTAGCATATTAGCTTTCTGAGCAACATTTTGGGTAGTTTAAGCTCACAGTAAGAGTGAAGTGACCTCATATTGTGACCTTCATATGAACACACAGTGAGTGTGCAGTGTGCTTACACTTTTAGATCATTGAGCCACACATTGTGACCACATTATGATGATCTTGTGAGCTCATGGTGAAGTTTTTAAAGCATTTGTTTTTAGGTTTTCAGTTGTCAGGTAAGTGCCATTTTCAGGATTGTCACATCCATAACGGTATATATTCCTCGTGAATGGGCACTAGAAAATTAAAATAAAGTAAAAATTGGATTCTCTGTGAAGAGCATCCTTTCATTTGTTGGGTAGCCTGTTATTGCTTCTGGTTTGTGCATTTTAATTCAAAGTACTAAAAAAATTTTGTCACATCCATAACGCATGTTTTTTTTCCTTTTTTTAAACAGACAGTTAAACAGTATATTATTAATTTTACTACAATAAACCATATTTTCATGTTTTAACTGTTAAATTTAAGATCTTACTCTACAGTTTTCACTTTACATTTTATGGTTATCACAGGTTTTGTGAAAATCGGTTTTATCATTTAGCACAATACTGTATTTTACTCTTAAATTTACAAACTTTTTTTACGGTCCATTGGTAAACAGAAGAATGTGTTATTAAGCCACTAAACAATAGACGGTGTTTCTACTGTACAAAGCGAGTATGCTATGCTTGAAGTAAACTTATGTCTATTACTTATGTCTATAATAAACAAATATATTTTTAAACATAGACTTAAACACAGGTAACATCAAGGCAGAACAGAAAGAGGCAGGGTGTTCCACTGTTCCTGGGTCCGGCCACTGTCGTCTCTTCTTTACCATAGCCATCGGGTCTCATTCGCTTAGCAGTGAAATGACACCCAAAATGTACTAAATATAGAGCCAATGGGAAGCAAATATAATGAAAACAATACTGGTGCTAAAATTGAGTCCTGAGGGACACCACATGTTAGCGGAGCCACCAAGGATGAATAATTATACATTCAGAAAACCTTACTTTTGAAAGTTAAGTCTGGAACCATTGAAGAACTGTACCATCAATTCCCACACTGCAAAAAATGACTTTCTTACTTAGTGTTTTTGTCTTGTTTTCAGTAAAAAATATTTAAACATTCTTAAGTCTGTGTCTGTATTGCATATGCAAACCTTACCATTCCATAACAGACTGAGGATACTTCCAATGATTAAAAAATTTAAGATTAGACTAAGACTAAACTCTTATGATATTTAGACTAGTCTTAGACTAAAATAAATGTAATTGTCCAAACTGACAACAACTTGCACTGACATATTTTAAAATATATCAGTGCCCTTTGCATTGCCTCAAAATGCACACAAGTAATTTTTAGTAAGGCATTTTTGTTAAAACTAGTTATATTTCCTAATTAAACTAAAGGCCTAGTCCTGGTTTAAGATAATCCCTGTCCGGGAAACCACCCCTTAGTTGACTAAAACTAGACTAAGACTAAAAGATTTCAGATGACTAAAATAAGACTAAGGGCCCTATTTTAACGATCTGAAACGCAAGTTCGAAGCGCGAAGCGCAAGTGACTTTGTGGGCGGATCTTGGGCGCTGTTGCTATTTTCCCGGCGGGAGAAATAAGTCTTGCGCCGGGCGCAAATCAATAAGGGGTTGGTCTGAAGTAGGTTCATTATTCATAGGTGTGGTTTGGGCGTAACGTCAAATAAACCAATCAGAACGCTATCCAACATTCCCTTTAAACGCAAGGGCGCAAGTTCAATGGCGGGTTGCTATTATTATGACGGATTTGACAGGCGCACGCCAGGAGCGGTTCACAGCCGAGGAGACCGACGTTCTTGTAAGAGCAGTCAAAGACAGAGAAGTTGTTTTGTATGGGGATGGGAGAAACCCGCCCAAATCAGCGTCGGTTAAACAGGCGTGAGAGGAAATAGCCGCACTTGTCTCATCAGCTGCGCCAAGCACTACAATGATGTCAGGAAACGGGGGGATCCCAAGCTTGCCAGCATAAAACGGGCACGCCGGGCACACAGGAGGACATCGCTGCGTCCACCTTCACCACTGAAAGGGTTTGGGGGCTTTGAAATCGGACACAAGAAACGCAAATAAGGTCCAACCGCAAAGTACACTTACAAATCAAGTTCACATACATTAAGGTTTCTTATGAAAACATTTTAATTATTATTTAGATTAAATAAACGTAATACAGCCACACAACAAACTTATGAAAATATTTTAATCGTTATTTGCATGATAATTGTTTAACGCTGCCACACAAAATATATAAAAACTATCACCACAATGCTCGATGATTTCCCTTATCTCATGTAGTAATATTTTTTGTTGTAACAATTTATGATTTAATGATTTCCCTTATCTTATATTTTTTATTGTAACAATTTATGATTTGCAAAAATAACTGTTGCATCTGTGTAGATTAGATAAGCAATGCGCGTTGTGCACGCTATACATTATGGTTAAGCATGCGCCCTTAAAATAGCATAATGAACCACGCGCAACGCGCCACTGACTTTAGACTAGTTTTTTTTTTGTTAGTAGCGCAATTGTTTTTTGAAACTGCAAAATAGCATCAGGGATGGTTTGCGCCGGAGCACGCCTCCTTTTTTGCGCTGAACCGCCCAGGGAGCGCAAGTTCATTCCCTAGTTTGCCGACGTGCGTCTGTGGAGGGAAAAACCCGCTGTGCGCCAGTGCAAAATACGAAATGATACATGCGTCACTGACAAAGTCAATTGCGCTGGGTGGAAGATAGGGCCCTAAGACTTTATCAGAATTTGCTGTCAAAATTAACACTGCTCCACATAACTGCCCGGTCTCCAGCATAAATAGCCTTATACCCAGCGAGGAATATTCTTTGCTCTATCATGACATAGACCAACCCACACAGCAGGAGACTCCTATGCAGATCCGCGTTCAAGTCGCCAAACCCACGTGACTGTTACATTCGTTTTGGAGCCGCACAGAGGATCAGCTCCGCCTCCAGCAGCGCCGTAAATTCTAATGTCAAACAGCGGATCCTGAACGGACCCATGTCAGATTCTCGGACGCGCCTTTACTGAACCGATGCACACCTGTCAATCGAGACTTTCTTTGCTGGGACACGGTTGAGCTGAACTCTCTTTTGAAAAGGTATTGATTTATTGATATAATTGTGGTAGTAAACATTGTTTTTAACCATCCTGTATACTAATGATTGGAATGACGTTGATATTAGGAAAACTTTAGCATGTTCACTCGTGGATAATGGTTTAGCCCTAGCTGTGCATTATTAAGTTTACATGTTGGCAATTTTGGTGTAGTGTATCTGCCATCTTCTTTATAATGAAAATTGATCTTTGGCAATTTAATCATTGTTTGACTCGGTTCAGACTCACGGTCACACTGCAAGATGTCATGTGACCTAATCAGTGACTAAATGAATGCAGGTGTCAGTCAGAGTGACTGTGTGGTTGGTAAAGACAATCTTCTCGTCTGTTATTTTGAGCGTCTGTTAACAGTGTGATTTAACCAGAGGTGTGTAACGAGTTCCATTTACAGTTTTGGGTAACTAGTACTTTAAAAGTGATTTTTAAGGATACATTTACTCAAATGTAGGTCACGGTGCGTGGCTGGCTACAGTAGACATCACTTCTGCATTCAAAGTTATGCCTATTCACCCAGCCTCATGGCACTTATTCGGGATGGTTTTCTGAGATGCTCCAAAATTGCAATAACCTCAGAATTCAACCCCAAAGGCCACCCGACAATGTTTGATTTGTCCATTCTCGATAGCAAACAATCGCCGATGCAAATGGGACGTCTTCGTCTTTCTAAAAAGGAGTAACAAAATTTTTTGGTAAATGGATAATGTTTATACTGTGGCAAACCAGGTCATGTGGCTATTTAAAGGTGCTGCCCAGTGGTGAATCCGGGAGTCCTGGTGGGCACATCCTCTATCGTACTCTCCCCTGGATCCTGCACTCAGATACCAGTAATTTTACGTTTCAATAATATGGAGCACACCTCTCAAGCGTTACTGAATTCTGGTGCTGAGGGAAGTTTCATCAACTCCTCGCTCGCTCAGACCTGCTCAGCCGCTAAACCAACCTTTGTCCACTTGGATGTTAAAGGGGCAACACATGGCTCTGATCACCCATTGCACACCTCCTGTAAGTCTTTTTGTGTGTGGCAATCATTGTGAGGAGATTGTGTTGTACCTACTGCTATCTTCTCTTTCCTCTTTCATTTTGGGGCATAATTGGTTGGTACAACACAACCCTCACGTTATTTAACTGGCCCTCCATTCACAATTGTCATAAAATTCACTGGTTCACTTTCATTTATAAGACACTTCTCGCCCACTTGCTCCTTACCTAGGTCACTTGCTGCAGCTAAACCCTGTCACATATAACACCCGGTCCTCACTTAATTTTCAATTAAGCATTCCTAAAATCAACTCTGCGTTTGGTCTTGGATCTTTTAAATCCACTGCCACTTGCGACTGGAAAGCTCTGCAAAATATTCTTTTTTTTAAATCTGTTTATTGAACCTTTACAAAAATATACAGGAGAATCATGAACAAAAAATATTCTTAAACTGGATAAACTAATTTCAATTTCATCCTTTAAAATTATTATATCAAATTTGTTCACAGACATATGCATTTGTTTCTTTACCTAATCTTGTTTTTAAATCTATTTGTAATTGTTAACCTGTATGTATTTTGAATGTTTTGTATTTAATTTAGTCCTACTTCCCTTTCCCTAAGTGGTTATTTCACTTGTCAGGCCGCCATTGTAAATAAGAACCTGTTCTTAATGACTTGCATGTAAAAATAAAGGTAAAAAAATTGGCATAATAATGTTGTCTTGTCGTGTAGTCCGTCTTGTCATGTTTCATGTCTTGGTCCTGCCTCTTCTGGTTCTGTCTGTTCTGTCTTTCAGGTTCCTGCTGCCGATCTCTCCAGAGTATGTGCAACCAAATACAAAAATTAAAAGACAGTCAATGCTAATGTAAACCCTGGTTGGATAAGGATTTAAAGTTGGATATGAAGATGAAACCTTACGCATTTAGCTTCAGTGTTAAAACTGATAAAATAATTGCTGTCTGTGGTTCTATATGGGCTATAATTGTAATTTTTTTTTAAATAATATGCCAAAAAAAGAACTATAAATAAGTTCAAAATAAGTTCAAAATTATGAAATATGAACTATGAACTGAACTAGTTCATTTTAAAATTTGTGAACTGTGAACTGAACTAGTTCATGTAGAAAGTGAACTTTCCCAACACTGCTCTCAGGTACTTCTCCGCCTAAGGGTCATCTTTATTCTCTATCTGGTCCTGAAAGAGAGACAATGGACAAATACATTAATGATGCGCTTAGTGCAGGTCTTATCCGTCACTTTACCTCCCCAGCTGGGTGGGGTTTTTCTATGTAAAGAAGAAGGACGCTCCCTACATCCCTGTATAGATTACAGAGGTTTAAACAACATTACTACCAAGAACAGGTATCCCTTACCTTTAATGTCTACCGCCTTTGAACTATTACAGGGAGCTCGTGTCTTCACAAAGTTAGACCTTTGCAATGCTTATCATTTGGTGCGAATCAGAGAGGGGGATGATTGGAAGACAGCGTTTAATACACCCTCTGGGCATTTTGAATAGTCCCTTCTACCGTTCGGCCTCTCGAACGCACCAGCTGTTTTCCAGGCTTTGGTCAATGACGTGTTGGGAGACATGATTAACAACTTTGTCTTTGTGTACCTTGATGATATTCTCATCTTCTCCCCCTCTATACAGGTACACACCCAACACATTCACCAAGTCTAGCAACGCCTTTTGGAAAATCTGTTGTTTGTTAAGGTGGAGAAGTGCGAATTCCATAAAGAGTCGGTTTCGTTCCTGGGTTTTGTTATTGCCACTGGCGAGATACGTCTCGATCCCGCTAAAGTTAAAGCGGTCGCCAAATGGCCAGTACCTGACACCCGTAAGGGGTTAAAATGATTTCTGGGCTTCTGCAACTTTTATCGGCATTTCATAAGAAATTTCGCTCAGATTGGAAAACGATTGGACTAGATGTCCGTTGTCGGGGCAGAGTTACGGTCCAGAGGAGAGGAGCTGGGTACTGGCCCAGGATATCTTGGACCCTGGACTGATCGAGGATCTTCGTCTGCGACAAGGTAAGCCCCCCCCTGTATCCAGCTGGTGTCGGTCTTAAGGGGGGATATTGTCATAACTCCAGTTTGATCGGTTGCTTCTGTGTTTGTTTACCTTTGTGTTTGACAGCTTCATATGTGCACGCTGCTCTGGATGACTCCTCCCTCCTAGTTATCGTACTTGTCTTTCCATACCTGTTTCTTGTTATCTGTGAGCCCTTGTGGTTTCAATGACTTCACACTAGAGGTCAACCGATATGTTTTTTTTCTCTGGCCAATGCCGATTCCGATATTTAGAAATCAAGGCAGCTGATGGCCGATATGTGATGCCGATTTTCTTGTACATAATAATCAAAATGTCCTCATCATTAGCAGATATTTTAAATGTAAAAATGTCACTATTTAAGCCAAAGATTTATCAGACACAGACACCATGCATTTATCAGACAAAGATATTACCTGACACTCTGCTGTCATCATTTCTTGCTCTTTTTTCTGTTTTTTATACTATGGCTTTTATTGCTTTGTAGGATAAAATCCTACAATTATTTAATCATCATAAAGTTAACATAGTACACTTATTTTTTTGTGTTTAGACTGTTATTTATGGCAAATCTTTCTAAACACTCTCAAAGCATATTTACATTCTCATTTTTGAGGTGCTGTGAATGATGGATTGTGCTGACAGTGACGTCTTGTGGGTTCAGTGTTGGACAGAGCTGTTGTTTCAACGGTTCATTCAAACAAATCGGTTCAAAGGAGTCATTTCCTGAATCGGCAGCGTTGTGTGCTAATCCAGGTTGGGCAACGCAAAACTATAACAAAGTGTTACTGTAACAACATTGAAAACATTTCTTCTTCTGACCTTTCGCCATTGTGTCAGCTTTGTTTTGTGGAATATGCATGAGGGAGAGCAGAGAGAAACAGTTTAGAGACTCGGTTCTGCTCATTCTCTGTCACGCAACAAAAGATCATCTCTCATTTATCACATAAAATAAGTTCAATCTTTGTGACGGCACGGACGGTGCATCACGAGACATAAGCCCATCTCGTTGTTGTACTGGCTGCTTTAAATTCCTGCAATCATGCCATTGTTTACTAAAGCTGTTTGTGAAGGAGACACGGCTGCAGTCACACAGGCAGCCTCAGGGAGAGATCTGCTTGCAGGCAACAAGAAGCGGCATCACGAGTTCTACAACAATGCTTAGGTACCCGCAGATACGCCTGCCTATTAATCAGCCTAATTTTGCGGCAAAATCTTTTTTTTAATATGCTAAAAAACAGCCAAATTATTGGCCCAGATGATAAATCGGTCGACTTCTAATTTCAATAGTATATCTTCGACTAACCCAGTGATTCTTCCATCGAGAGTTGATCGAGAACTGTTACTGTGAATTCCCTTTATTGTGACTTCAATAAATATTACTTGCATGTGATTCCGGTCTCTGTCTGATCCCTAACATTATGTCGATTCTCAGGATTTATATATATATTTTTATATATATTTATACAATATTCATAGGACCTATTATACAACCACATGGTTTCTATTACCACTGTTATGCTAACGATCAACAGATTTTCTGCAACCTAACAATTCCACTGTAGAATCTAGTATTCCAGACTGACTGAAAGACATCTCAGCATGGATGAGAAAACATTATCTGCAACTCTAGCTAATACTAAACTTACCCACATAGCAAAAGGACCCGTGTCGGTGTCCACTTGCGCGCAGTGACGGATCCGCAATGAAGGCGGATCGCAGACCCGCCGTGGCCTTGCGCTGCATCCGCTCCGCATCCGTGGTGCAAATTCATTCATATATCCGCCGCGGACCCGCAACGGACTCATTAAAAGCTCCGGGGCGGATCTGCAACGGATCCAGAGCGGAATATTGACTTCGGGGCGGGTCCGTTACGGATCCACCCCGGAGCTTATTTCTATCAGGGTCGGGTCCGTTTTGGACCAGTTTGTCTTACTTTCAATATCCCTTCTGTTCTTGCTGTAGGATAAAATAGGACGAACTAAACCAAAGGATAAAACCAAACTATCACTAGGCCTGGCTACTACAGCAATATAGAACCTTAAATCTGCATTGCCTTGTATTTTTAACCTAACAATATTGTAAACAGAAAAGTTTCACTAAAGATATCAATGTAGTGTACAAAAGTAATTAGTACTCAATGGAAATATAAAATTGCCATTTACATTTATGGACATTTATAGGTTATGGCATATTATGTTTTTGTTAAAAATATTATTTTTCTGTTCAAAACCTAATTTAGTGCTTTATAGGCCCAGGTCAGTGCAAACAAAAAAAATTGATTTATTAGGCTACAACTTCAATGAAATGCTGCAGTATGCACAGCTAAATTATCTGAAAAGGAATAACTGGAGAAAGACAAGTTGTTCAACAAAAAGCATGGTTTAATTTTTGAACATTTTCTCCCATTACTCATTCATCATTTTGTGTGGAGGAAGGCGGGACACGTCTCCTGGCAGACCGATCTGCTGCCAGGTTGAACCACCTGATTGCATGCTTGGTGACCTCTGCGTCCGTGGCTGACTGGGTCACAGTGTTTTTTCTCACAGCACCTGTAATCAAAAGACAGATGTTAATGTTTGGTATGAAGCATCCAAAGCCAAGTATGCTTACACAATACAATATATATGGGAGAGGTATTAAGGAGATTAAATGTAAAAAGAAACATGAATTACAAGGTTATAAAACAGGTTTGTGGTGGTTAAAATAAGAGGTGGGTAAACCATGAATTCATGATCATGGTGGGGTGCCTTTCGCTATCTTATGTTTAAAAAGACATCCAAAATGTTCAAACAATATTAGTTGTATTAAATGGTTCCTTGATCAGAGCACATATTGTATGTGGAGACATCAGTGTGGTTTTGTAATGTTCTAGGTCTGTTGGGGTCCTCTAACATTCTAGTTGGAGGAAAACTCTTAACAGGTGGCCAAACTCTATTTCTGACATTTGAGCGGGGGGTAAACTCCATTTACTTGCATGTAGTCTCCACTAGAACCTTGGTTACATTACACGGACAGATAATTGAACTTATATAATATTACTTTAAATTCTATACTTACTAAAAAGCAAGGTCTTCGTTGCCATCCTACTGAAGGGCTTTTTGTTATGAACACCCTTCCAGTTAATCTGATGAGCCACCTCATCTGTGAAGAGCCTGCCCAGGATGTTCCAGGTCACCCTCTTCACATCCTGGCCTCCAATGGTGGCCAAAGAACAAATCTAAAAAGGCAAATACATCTTTTTAAATAGACAGCAAGGTAAAATAAGAACCTCATAGACCCATGGCACCACACACAATGTAAAACCAGGGAGATTGTCATTCACTGACAAAATCTTAACACTGCTTTAATTGAATATTTGCAATCATCATGGACAATCAACAACCCTAATTGCACTTCATATGAAATAAGCAAACTCACCACTTTCTGTCTAGCTGGGCCATTTGACGGATCCTTTAAAAACATTTCAAATCCCTCCACTGCCTTCAATTGTTCCAGGGGGAACTGGATATTATCAGGCATCTCAACATCTGGCCCTGGGGTGGGGTTCAGTCTGCTGCAGAGGTAGTTCACCTTGCCACAAGCTGGTCTTGCTGCTGTTTGATGGTTTCCAGCAAGCTAAGGATGTGGACCTCAGCCGCTGTTGACAAACATGAAATATAGCTAAAATGTAATGTATAAAATATATCACGTTTCAGTGTTTATCGTTATTACTCATAATATGGACATTAGTTATTGACATTAGTTAATGACAAAAGTTATTGAGAAAGTTTCCAAAAAAATATGTGATGATTATGGGAATTTTGCCGTAAATCTGTGGCACAGAATCTCCTTTCAGTATTTGTTAGTTGTTACTCACCAGAGCAGGGAATTGTATCGTTCATTCTTCCCCCTCGCCATGTTGGTCTGTAGGTCATGCTTGAACAGGGCTCCTCTGTTCGCCGCATGTTGAGGGCTGGTGCGGGGGGTGGAGGGAGTTGGGGAGGGACTGCCGTTCCTGGCCCATAGTGAGGTGGTAGTTGTATAAGAGGGGGACATTTGTTATTAAATTGTACTCATCTGTTAACCATGACTGATATTATACATGGGGCCTTTCTATTAACGAATACTTCAGAAATCAGTCCCTACCTTGAGTAACTTTCTGCATGTTAAATGCAGGTGCAGGGTGTTGAGGTGGTGGAGGGTGTTGCTGTCCTGGCCTATGATCAGGTGCTAAGGGAGAGGAATTGGTATTAAATGGTTGTGACCATTGTAGGTCACATGGTAGGCTGCGAGGCATGCAAGCTGAAGGGACAAACAATGCCAAATAAAGTCTGGTCATGCTAAATATGAATTTGTATGTTTCAAAATGTTGGTATACTTCTACACTACCTATTTCAACCCCATTAATGGATTCACCTTGAAAATCTGAGATGATAATGCAGATGCAATCTTTTGATTTGAAACAGAGTGACCATTGCTGTGTTAATTCAATATTATTTTGGAGAACAGTCTTTACCTACACATTAGGGAGTAGGTACGCTGCTGCCTGGCACTCGGTGAGATGGTGGTGCTGGAGGAATGGATACAGGGAGAGGGGAATAACTTTAGCACGAAGAATGTTAACCATATCTCTGATATTAATATTATGATTATATTTCGATGGTAAGACATTATTCCTTACGCTGCCAGTGCAATTAGCTTGGCCCTAAGGCTTTAGCTGACAAACCAGGCAAGCTGGAAGGTCCTGGCATCCTCATAGATGCAGTGTCACTATTTTCTGGGTCTTCGTCACTCTCATCAGAGTCCCCAAAACGATGGCTGTTAAGTAACCAGTATGGTTATTGCAATTCCCAAATTGCCAAATATATAGTACAAGCATCTCTGGTTAATTTTTGAATGCTACGGAAAATAACTTTCCTATTACTGTAGAAACAGAACGGAAACAAGACAGAACACACTTACACTGGCTTTCTGACTCTTTTCTCTGGCAGCTCACCCTCTTGCTCTGCCTCAGACTGTAGGTCAGAGGTGTTGCAGCCTTTCTGATATTGAGTCATAAGCCTAATGGCGTCTTTGTAGTACTCTAAAATTGAAAACATTAAAATTAACATAACTTTCAAATTAGCTGTATTGTTATTATTATTATTATTATTGATGATGATTACAATTATTATTATTGTCATCTTTATTTAACCAGGTTGGAGAGACATATACATACAAATAATATGTTATTTAAAGCAGGAGAACAAACCATTACATTTTTTCTTGCGTACCACAAGTTCTGACAACCTTTACATCATATCTTGGCCAGTTTGGCTCATGCTTCTCCTCATTAGCAGCTGCCCTTTTCACACGTTCTGTGCTCTTAAAGCTGGGCCAGTACACCATCCCATCATCATACCAGTCAATTGGCACAACAGCAATGTCCTTGCTCGCTTGAAATTCTACTAGATGAAAAGGCATCCTTAATGTAGAAAGAAAGAAAAGGAGTATTTATTAATCATCAAAAAAGAAATAACATGGACTAAAGCATGCACAAGTGTACAGTGTAAACAAATTAGCAAGTAATTCGTAATTAAGTAATGTAGTGGATTATGTACAGGCCATAGTATTGAGAAAGGTGAGACATGTATCAAATTGCATGTTAAATTCAGCCTAAAATATAATTTCCCCTGGCATTTTGAGGGATAACATGTCATCTCATATGTTGAAATATGGGTGTAGTGTATTGAAAATAAAAACTTTGTGAAATACTTACAGCACATTTTCATCCAGAGTAATGGAAGTCATAGTCAAAAGTCAGTAGTCAACTAAATTATTAGAGTGTTTCACTTGAATTGATTAAAGTAATTGATTGAACTGATTTGTTTTTACTGAGTTTTTTTGCCATTTAGTGGAGGAGGGGTATGGCCACAAAACCATATCTGTATGGCAAGGCTACACATTTCTGTCCCAGCGCAGACACCTCAACTGACTTCAGATCGTCAGATGAATCATTTACAACAAATATTTTCATTCTGTCGGAGTTGAAGGGGTAGGTATAGAATGGAGACTGCTGGGAAAATTCAGTGTAAATAGCGTACACACCATTATCATTTTGCACAATGTTTTTGATAAGGCAGACTTTATCCCCCACCAGAAATATGTTGTCCCCTGTTGTACATTTGATGGTCCACCTTTCACCTTGCATTTCCCCATATTGCGCATTAACTCCCATGCCACCAACAATTGGGCCCACAAAATGCTGCTTTTTCAGGGCAATGTCTACGTCAGCATCCAATTTTGTAGCTGTAACCTCCGAAAGGCGGCGAATGAGTTGAGCTAAAGGGAACTCAGGTTTTCTAATTCGTTTTTTTATTTTCCAGAGGTGGTTCTCATATGGGAACGCTGAAAAAGAGTCCAGACAGCCATGCCTCTTTACATCGTCTGCTAGGTGGACCAGACAGTGGACATTGTACACAATCTGGTCTGTCCCATACAGCTCACCAAAATGGTTTACAAAAGATTTCAGCATTTGTCCAGCATAGTCAGCAAGGCTGAGATGTTCAGGGCTCACCAAAATGGATATAGCAGTTGACAGGAGCATGAAATTGTTGTACATGTTCCGCTCCAGAAATCCCACCAACACCACAGGGCCAGTGTACAGTAAAAACTGTCGGAATTCAGTCGCCTTCCAACAGTCCAATTCCCTAAGCGACCGTGGTTTCCTGGCAAACTCAATTGGCACGTAGGGCCTCATTGACTGGAGTTTGTCAGACATCCTGTCTACTATTGATGCCGGCAGTCTTATTGTTAATGGACCCCGGAGCCAGGTCTGGAGCAGTTTCCTTACGATGCCCAAACAGACTAGATGCATATAATCCAAAGGAAACTGCGATACCATGCCAACCTTAACATTTTTAAATGGTTGTGGCCCCTTGTGGTGGTGTAGTTCATCAGCCATCAGATTGAATGAGTTGTCAGTTCTCTGGGGGTGTTCTGATCCAGGGAATGTCATTTGGCGGTTTTGGTATTGCCCCAGGTGTAGGCACTTATCACACCCATGGTAAGCATTATGGCCCTTTGTGTTTTTCACAAAGGACCGTGCAGGGGCGTCACAGATTACCGTGTGAAGCTTTATTTTAATGTTCTTATCTCCAAAGCAAAACCCAGCCTCTAGCTCCTGTAGTTCGTCGACAAAATCAGATAGGAATTCTGTGGCCGAATTAGGTTTTTTGGGTCCACAGTATGCCCCAATGACCACAGGTTCCTTCATGGGTATGGTAACCAGTAAGCCAAGGATGGGCCACAGCTTTACAGATGAACTTTTAAATAAAGGTAGACCATCTATATTAATCTGCAGCCCCAATGTCATGCCCTCTGCAAGTGTTTTGGCATATTTGCTTATAGTGGCCTTCAAGGAGGAAAGAATGCCAAAGTGATGGTAGTTCCCGCCAGCCTTCTCCTGAATAGCATAATCTGTTTTTGTCTTGAGAAGGGTCCTACCATCCTTTGGCAGATTGGGATGGGTTATATGGAGTATACTCAACAGTGCATTCAGGGCAACGAGAGAAATGTCAAAACTCACTGCCCAGTTGGCAATGTTATCGGAAAGTGATGTTAAGTCATCATCATTTTCCGAACCGAACCTGATGTTCCATCCACATCAAAATACACATTATCAAAATCTGCCTCCAATTCCATGTCCTCTTCAGTAAAATCTTGCACCTCTGCCATTGCATGTGCAGCTGAGGAGTGTGGGGCAGTGTTCTCAGAAAGAACTCTGTCATTTGCTGGTATTCCTGTCATATCAGACATGTCAATCATGTCTGTCCTAATTTGATGAAGCCTTTTTTGAACGTCTACACGTGTCCTTCTCCTTAAGGTTGACAAGGAGACAGGCAAGGTCTTTCTATTCATTTTTGCTGTAAATGAGAAATGTCAAGAAAGACAGGTTGCAGGTTTTGCACTGAATTTTTTTTATATAATCAATTTATTTAAGCTACATAAATAGAAAGGCAAAACAAAACAAAAAACTATTGTTTAAATGTAGCTTAAATAAATTGATTGCAACCACTTACCTTAAAAAAATTGGGTAAATTGAATTAATCATTTTTGTCAGTGAAGAATCAGGTGTGTAAAATCTATAATTGTTTCTACTTTTGTATTTAAATAATTACATTGTTGAATGGTGTTGTTGTCTGTTTTATTGTTATAAACTATACAACAACATAAAATTAGAGCAACATTGAATATTTGGAATGCATTTATTGATTTGGCCCCATGAATAGGTGTAGATTGACATCGAAAATGAATCTATTACTTACAACTATTACTTTTTCGTGGTCTATCTGCTTGGCCTTGACATTTACTTTGTTTGAAAATAATTATATTAAGTTGGTAATCATTTAACAATAAAGAAAGTATCTAAAAAGTTGGTATTCATTTCATAGGAAGACCTAATATTTGTTTAATGTGTAATAGGCCTTGTGATTTCAAACACTGCATTTGATTTGGAAGAATATTATGTCATGAGAGGGGGTTTAGCGAAAAATCAGCAGCTGGCAGCAGGAAGAAGCTGCCAGTGGCAGCCGACCATATACCTGCCAATAAAGCCGGACATTAAGCTGCCATTAATAACCACAAGTCGGAGGTGCATGCCACTCTTAGGCTGAATCCCAAACCGCCTACTTCCATACTATATAGTATGTAAAAAGCGCTACTTTGCCTACTATATAGTATGGAAGTAGGCGGTTTGGGATTCAGCCATAGCCTGGCAAATAAATCAATTTGTATACAGGTGCTGCTCATATAATTAGAATCTGATCCAAAAGTTGCTTTATAACTAATTCCATTCAAAAAGTGAAACTTGTATATTATATTCATTCATTGCACACAGACAGATATATTTCAAATGTTTATTTAGTACTTATTTAAATAAAATAGGCCTACTTCTATTAGTAATTATTTTTAATTATTTCACAAAAAAATGTTTATTAAATATAAATAAAGTAAAGAAGGTCATAAACATAATACAAAAAAGCATTAAGGTACACTTGCAATTATGAATTTGGACGTGTATACATATATTTTATGAACGAGTGTACAATAATGTTTGTTAAATAATTACAGATGTACATAAAGAAATGCCAAGTATGACGTAATCATATTTTATATTTAATTTACATAAACATTACTATAACTTAATAAAGTGCCGTTTAAAAGGACACAAAAAGAACATTGAAGGTCTCATCAATGATTACCTGTATTTAAATGTTTTGCTATCATTTAAGTTAGTTTTACATTTGCATTTCTTCTACATTAGTTTAATAAAGCAAATGACAACATTCGTGAACTAGATAGTATACACGGGTGATGCTAAAGTTTTCTAATATTAAACAACGTTCCAATCATTAGTAGCCTATACATGATGGTTAAAAAAACGTTTACTGCCGCAATAAATCAATACTTACTCAATAGAGGGTTCAGCTCAACCGTGTTCCAGTCTCGATTGACAGGTGTGCGTAGTTAACCCACAGTCTCGATTGACAGGTGTGCTAGTTAACCCGTCAGCGCACGTCCAAGGATCCGACATGGGTCCGTTCAGGATCTGCTGTTTGACGGAAGAATTTACTCTTGCGGCCTCTCTGCGGCTCCAAAACGAATGTGACAGTCAATTGAACGCGGATCCGCATAGGAGTCTCCTGCTGTGTGGGTATTGTCTTTCATACCACCCCACACTACAGTGCTATAGTACACAACTTCACCATCCAGCTTGGTACTGCAATCATAAAACCACCTAGAACAGCCAGAAACCTTGATGTAGTCTTTGATGACAGCGGACCCTCACTACATACAAGGGGCAGTTGTAGCCTAGTGGTTAGAGAGTTGGGCTTGAAACCATGGGATAGCTGCCCACTGCTCTGGATGTGTGTTTTAACTACTCAATGGGATGGGTTAAATGCAGAGGTCACATTTTGAGTATGTGTTACATGCTTGTCACTTTCACACATCACAGAGACAATACTGTCTTGCAGATTTACACTATAAATCAGAAAGATCAGGCCCTATCTGACTGAGCCTGGAGCACAATGTCTTGTTCAGGCCATGGTTATTTCTACTGGACTACTGAACACCTTTCCTTGTATCTTTCCACTGACTACCAGTAGGAGAAATGACAGTAAACTTGAACTTAAACAATCATCAAATCAATATTTTAGTCTAGGACTTTTAATTACATCTATGTGAAGTCTGTGCAAACCACATATACAGGTGTGTGTTTGTGATCTCAATCAAGCACAAATAATATAATCTAAACAAAAGGTCAGAGAAACACATATGGCATGCTTTTGGCCTGGTTAGAATGTTTGAGCAGGTCCTTATAACTGGAACATAGGCAGGGACTAAAACACACACACACACACACACACACACACACACACACACACACACACACACACACACACACACACACACACACACACATCTTGATAGCTGACAGGTGAGGGATTGTGGAGGATGATGGGAATTGAAGTTCGGAGGGGGGTGAATGGAGAAAACAGGGGAAACAGACAGAAAGTGTAACAGGTCTATATTTTAAATGTAAAGGGGATTGTAATAAAGCACTTAGACTTTATAGCGATATGGTGCTCCAGAAATGCAAGCAGATCAATGAGTGATTGTTTTCAATTAGTCTGTGAACAGTGGACAGACTACAGCAAACTGCTGGCAGTATGCCATCCAAATCCCGCTAAAGGGCGACAGTTTATTCCTTGCTGGGAAATGTAAACATAACATACAGTGGTTTCTTATCAGTTGAAAATTAGTATCTATTTCAGGTGCAGTGACTGTGTTATAAACAGTGTGTCATTTCTCATAAGCATGAAGTGGTGATAAAACTGTAGATCATCTTCAACCTTGGACCTGACAACAAGAGCATGTTCATATAACTCATTTACATTCCTAGTGAGAATATGTTGGTTCATTTTTTATTTTACCCTATTCATTATATTTGGGGTGGTCTTTAATTACGAAGCCATTCTTCAATCTGTGTGTTTTATGACACTGCTGTACTGTGCAGTTTAATAAACAAAGGTATAATTAACGATTATTCGTTTATTTCTGTATTTAACCAGGTTTAAAAACTCATTAAGATTAAAATCTCTTGTAAAAGAGTGTCCTGGCCAGAAAAGGCAGCAACAAGAAACAATTGTACAAATTTAACCAACACAAAAACAAAGATCACAATAACACAAATAAAAAATCACACAACAACATCTTGCCAAAGGACAAAACACATCATTTGTTAAAAATAATTTAAACTCATTTAAAGCATGGTCAGCTTTATGATGTTTTGTAAATTATTCCAAGCAGAAAAAGCATTATATCTAAAAGCTCCGGTTGAACCAGATGAACTCTAAGGTGTACTTGAAAAACGTCCCGGTGTGTAAAGACCTTTAGATGTACTTGAAAGGAGTTTGTACATTTACATTTGAAGAGCTAAGAGACAAATAAGATGGAAGTAAATTAAATAATGTACTGGGCCTATATATATATATATATATATATATATATATATATATATATATATATATATATATATATATATATATATATATATATATATATATATATGAATAATCAATATGTAGCTTAAAGGTTAGTTGAGACAGAGTGCCCATGTACTTATAACTCACAACCCTCCCTGAGAGGAGATAATACCAGGAAGATTCTGTGGTCGAGCTTTGAATAGATCATTAGTTAAGTTTTGTCAATTAAAACCAATTTAAGTTTTTACATAGACAAAACTGTACAATATCCAACCTGATCATAGAAGTTAGTCACAGAAAATATTTTGCGGATTTTACTGTGTCATTGTCACGTATTTCCGCCATTGTGTCCGTGCCATGACTTTCTTTTCCTGTCAGTTTCACGTATTGGTTACTCAACTGTTTTTCCTATTTTCTTACCATTGTTGTCGTTCGGTTTGGGGTTAGAAGGAGTTTCTGTTACCTAAAATGACATCCTTACCCAAACCCAACTCTAACCCTAACATCAGGCAACAATGGTTTAAAAAGCATCCGAAACCAATATCGCAAACAGCAAATCTAACCCCAAACCGAAAATAGTTTAAAAAATAGGAAAAACAGTTGAGTAACCAATACATGAAACTGACACGAAAAAAGAAAGTCAGGGCACAGACACATAAAATGGTGGCAATATGTGACAATGACACGAAAAAATTTGCAAAACATTTTGTGACTATTTCACATAATTTGTGAGATCAAGAACAGCGTGAGGGTTTGTATTTGAAGATTTTTTTTCTTTTTTAAAAACTCAATTGAACAACTGTATTACCTCCTGGTTTATGTTGAAATATTTAGTGTTTGTTTTATTACCACCATTATTGTACATTTATGAGCTGAACACATTCAGCTGTTCTTCATCTTAGTTAATACTCAGCAGGTTACACTGGAGTTTGTTCTCATCCTATTCTGAATGTCATATGACAGCTGTCCTCTTAAAAATGTAAAAATGTACCCATTTTTACCCATTCTATCTATTTTCTTTAACTATATTAAGATATTTTACATTGGTGTTATAAGTGTGATTGAACTTTGGAACAGGTTGAGAACGGCTTTCCTATCAGGGGCGTAATAAGGATGTTGAGACCTTAAAGAGATCTTTGAACTCTTTTATAACCATGAACAGAGATCTTTTGATTCAGCTCTCTATGTTAGCCACTGTATACCTGTCTTCTGCTGTTCATGGAGTAACGTGACAGGGTTTCTAAATGGAGGACCTAAAGCAGAGGGGACGCAAGAGAGAGGGGCGACACAGGTAACCCATACGCAATCACACAGTTTTATATTGCATTAGAAATATTTGATGAAAAACAAAGAGCGTTGGATGTTTATGTCTATATTTAAACAGTCCTTCTTATCAAAGGACAACAGAACTTATTCAAACAAACCAGTGGATCATACAGATTTACACTATTTAATGATCTGGCGACCCTGCTTTAAATGTACATTGTCAGTCATTAAAAGTAGATAGTAAGGACAAGGTTTTAGATGACGTTGACCGAAATAGACCTCTTAAATTATGAAACTAAAAATACATCCTAAAAAGTAACATTTCTGTTATGTAAAATGTTTTAAACATTAGTAAGGACTATATATTTATCACGGCAGGGCACATCACACTACAACTCTACTTGTTGTTTTAAATAATGAATTGTTATTGGAACAGATTTTACCACTGCCACATCAGGTGATCTTACTGTACGTTAGTTACTCTCCATCATTCATTATTACAGCTTTATTTTGATTTAGATCAACTCTTAGTACACTTTTGGGGTGGTTCGGACAGGGTTTAGATTAATCCAGGACTAGGCCTTCATTATTTTAAGACATTTAAGTAGTTTTTACAAACAAACCTTACAAAAAAACAGATGTTAAATGTTAAAATATGTCAGTGCAAGGTGTTTTGAAATTAAAGCAGCTGAAACATGCATTTTTGTCTGGGATTAGTATAAGCCCTGTCCGTGAAACAGCCCCATAAAATCTCAATTTCAATCTCATGCTATAAAACTCTTAGTACACTTTAAATCTCAATTTTAATATCATGCTATAAAACTCTTAGTACACTTAGTGAAAGAGGCAGCAGACTTGAGCAGCAGTTTTGAGATCACTCATTTTTAATAACACATTTAGAGTCTTTTTTTCTTTACATCCATTTCTATGTTTATAAACTGTATTTTATACAGTAAATAAACTTATGTTAAATGCTTTATTCTGATTGGTTGAAAAATGTTAAACAGGTGTTGATTATTTTTCTGTTAACCGCACACCTGACCTGTCAAATGTCTTAAAATAACCACCAGTGCAATGTTTGTGGTGACCGTGGTATAATTCAATTCAATTCAATTTTATTAATATACCGCTTTTCACAATTTTTAATTGTTTCAAAGCAGCTTTACATGAGTAGATGTAGGGGGGAACACAGAAAATCAATAGATAATATAAGAAGTAGAATACAGCGGCTAAGAATAAACCGTACATGCGAGCGTAGTAATAATGTAACGTATACAGTAAAGTGCTAAGTTAAGCCAAAGGTGGCTGACGCTCCCGGGGATGAAAAAACCCCTAGGAGAAAAACCCCTCGGGGAAAACTCCTAGGAGGAGGAAAACCCTTGAGGGAGATACATATATATTTATATATATAAACACGGTAGGGATAGGAAGCGGGTAAGCGGATTAAACTGGTTCAGCCGGTGGTCGTTGGTCAGGCATCGGCTGGGCATCATGTTGAAGGACAGCCAGTAGATCAGTGGTGTGATGACCTTCCCAGCAGCAGGAACTGGGACTGTTTGTCTCATTGTCCTCGGGGTCGAGGACGAGACAGGGAGAGAAAAACAGAATTCTATTAGCGTAGGGGCCATTCGCATGTAATGCAAGTGTCATACAGTATTGTGGTTTAAAATCCGCTCGGTTCCAGACAGGCTAACTATTGCGACAATAGTATATTACCCATATGAGGTATGTGTGTGCTTTGTCCTAGACAAACTAATTATTGCGGGATAAGTACATTTACTGGACATTTTATGTGAATGCTTTGTTAAAGAAGAATGTATTAAGTTTAGACTTAAATTGAAGTTTTAATTTAAATTAAGAGGAATAATTGACTCCAGTCCTTTTAATTGTTTAAAAATATAGTGCACACCCAAGGTGTAATGGCACTCCGCTTCGCGTCACGCTGCGCACTACCACCTTGGGTGTGCATTATTTTCGAACAATTCAACGGCCCGTCATCAAATGTTCCTTACAAAATATATTATCAATCAATCTGCTTCAGTTAATAAATCATTTAATTATAAGCCAAATATTTCTAAATATTAAAAAAAATCTGTACTTTGACTGCCTCAGCCAAGATTCATTATCGTACAGCAGAAAAAGTCAGTTTAAAAGATCAGATCAGGGAGAAATACCCCCTAAAATTGACAGATGTATATTTCCACATATATTTTTTGTTTTTATTGCCTTTCACAATGAACGTCTTTACAGGGACACATGGGATCCGTTCCAGTTGAACCCGATCGGGGCTGAGAAAGAGGAAAAGAGAACATGTTTTATACTTCTACAGAACCTGGTTGCTGTTATTGTGGGTGTGCTGGTGTTGGCCAGCGCAGTCATGAGCAAGGTCAATCATTACACTATTACTCTTTACGACAATAAATATTATCAGGGCACTTATTACTGTTTACTCAAGTTTGATCTCAATCACCATGGTGATGTTTGTGGAAACTGGCATTGAAAGTTCTCATCACACAGAATAGCCGTAATCTTACTAAGGGTGTGGCCGGCGATAGATAAACCCAATAAATTTTGTGTGTAGTAGTCATGACATGAGTAGCATTTGCAAAACTTAAAATTTAGAGATTGACCAAGAATATTATGACAATTTAAATGCAATTGTTCTCAGTCCGTTCCTGGTGATCCAGTGCTCTGTATTTTTTTCTTATCTAACACACTTAGTTCAGTTTACGGGTTTCTGACCTAATGATCTGATGATCAGTGTCAGGTGTGTTAAAAAAGAGAGACATTCAAAATGTACAGAGCCATGAATCACCAGGAACAGAGGCCTCATTTATAAAGTGTGTGCTAAGCACTTTTCCACGTCAAAGACCGTTTTCATAAATATAGACAAGTTGCCATGGATTTATGCATATGCACACTCTACAAAACAATCTGTGCGTATAAGCAAAAATACACGTCAATGTTCATATTTATAAAAACTGTCTTTGATGTGGAAAAGTGGTACGCATGTGGTAGGCCTACACACTTTGCTTATCTGATTGCTGCAGGTTTTGGTAATATAAGCTATTCGAGCTGCTTAAAAAGGATTTAAATATTGACAAGTGTGCTTTGATATGTCAATTGCATTAATTAGGCATTGTTTAAAGATCGAAAACTGCTACTAAACAAAGTATTTGCAATTTATAGATTTTACATCTGAAAGTGAGGCGTTTGCCTTACATTCATTCTATTAATCACACATACGTGCTTTTGAGAAATGATCGTAAGATCAAATTTAAGATGGTCTCTATGCAGCATTTTTATAAATGAAGCCCCAGAACTGAGAATCACACTGGTCTAAAAGTCGAGTACACGGCTAGGAATTCTGGTCTCCAAAAATGAAAGCCCACTTTGGATAATTTACTAGATACTACCATAAACATTGTTGGAATTGTGCCATCTACAGTAGACCTGTGGGTGAGAATCATTCCCACTTTATCAGCAAGAGCCCTGAATTGACACAAACATCAATGTCTAAATGTGCAATTGAATAACACCCATTCACTATTAAAAAACTATTCAAATGGTTGTATTCACATTCAAGCCTTAGTTTGAGATCATCTTGAGCTGATGGTTTTGTGTTAGTGAGGTGATTCAGTCATACTGACGACTGTTGATCTGTATGATAGGGTTCTCTGCTGGTTCTGACCACTCTATCCAGTCCAAAGTCTTTGAGAGACCCTGCAGATCGTCAGTTCTACACACTGCTGCTGATGTGTGTCCTAGTGACACCAAACCTTCTGGTGTTCTTCAAGTCACTCTGGAAATGTGCTTTCAAGAGCTACGTCCCTCCCAACGCAAAGACAATGGGAATTGTGAGTTAATTTACAACAGACACAGTAATAATGCAATAATTGTATATTTCTTTATTCCAAGTGACATGGCAAAAAACATCAGATAGAATGTTTCAATAATGGTTTGAATATAAAAAAACCTGCATTTAAACTATCACTATACAAAAGTTTAAAGGACAAAACACTGCAAGAAGACACATCGCTTTACCAAAACATTGTAGTGGTAGCTCTTAATGTGAGCCAACTGTTTTTTTTAAACTTCACAACTAAAATGTTGCGTTTAAAGCCGTTAACTTTACCGGCTATAGTCAGGTTGGCTGGTAGTCCACGAGTAGTCCAGAAGATAAATCTTCTAGACCAACATTGATAATATAAAGATTATGAATGTCCACCTGACATGTCCAGATGTCAATGCAAAGTCTTAAGAGATTGCTGTGAATGTTCCTGCAGATGTGTGTGATCGAGAGCCTGGTTGCCGTGGGGACTGCCATCTTAGTGCTGATTGTGATGCCTCAGTTTGATATTCTCACAAACCTCTGCATCCCTGGAGGAACCTGCATCCTCTCATCCGTGCTCCAGATTGTCTTCCGCTTGCAGCGGGACAGATGGATGATCATCTACCCCATATGTTCCCTCATCCTGGTGATCAGCGGTTACATTCTCGTGGCGGTCGAGTACTACGTGAGAGTTTCCTCTTTTGTCCCGTTCCAAGAGGCGGAAGGATACTTGTATATCGGCATTGCGATCTTTGCATCCCTGCTTATTTCTCTAAACTGGTGGGAGAATCCTTTTCGAGCCAGCAGCAACATTCAGGAGATGCTTAATGAATTAGATGGCTTCAGAGACACTGTGTATCTTGTCACCAGCGTCCTTAGAATCGGCATCACCGTGGCAATCTACTTCCTGTATTATGGCCTTAGTGAGCCTGGAATTGACTGGGGAGCATTCAGCAAAGCCAAAAGCGCGGTAGATATCGGTCTCGTGGTCTTTTTCCTGCAAGCGTTCTGCTCTGCCGCGTGCCATTGGTTCGGAGTCGTTGCATGCAAAATCCACGCAGTGAAGTTTGGTTTTGCTCTGCCTGTTTCATTCTGTGGTCCGGCTACGCTAATCCTGGGCATAACGCTTTTCTTGATTCAAGTTGATAACACTGACCATAATATTATTACTTCCTTCCCAAATTTTACGATTGAAAATCCTTTCTGGGCATTTTGCTCCCAACTTGCAAATATCAAGGACAAAAATAGCACATCAGTGGTTATGGTAGAGATTTCCAACAGTATCTGTCAGACGACCCTCAACAGCCCGTACGCCTTGTGGCCGTTCTCTATGCTGGCGCTGGAGGGTGTCTGCATGTGGCTCGGGCTCGTCTCGTGCACATATTACGTGTGGAAGTTAAAGGTGCAAAGAATTGAACGTACGTCTCAGCTTTTCGTGCGTCGCCTGTATGAATCTGCTTTCATTGACCTCTCTCTGCTGCTGAATACCAAGATGAAAGTCATCCGTTCACGAAACAAGGAGAGGTACAGAAATAAAGTCACTATATGTGTGTTATACAATACAGTCAAGGGCATCAACCTGAATCATACCTCTTGCAACATTTTCTTTTTCTTATGTACAGCGTTAATGAAGAGGTGGAAAACTGCGTCATTTACCTTTGTGCAACAATGTGGCACGAAACATATGATGAGATGTTGAAAATCTTGACATCAATGTTCAGGTATTTTTTTAACAGTAAAAATACATTATGAACGGATCACGGCTCTGTCGTGTTTGAATTGTACTCGTTTGTTGCTTGTTTTCAGATTGGACAGATACCGAGGGGATCCAAAGGAAGAACACAAAGACTGTTTCGACTTTGAGTGTCATATATATGTCGATGATGCCTTTATGAAAGAAAAGGAAACAGGAATGAGGCTCGTCAACTCATACGTTGAAGACCTCATACATGTTGTCATGGAGGTTTACAGGTAGGACACCTGAGGTTACCTGCTTTGTATATTTATCAGCGTATAGTATGTGACAGAACAATTCATAAGCCTTATTTGTCTTTGTTTGACCACAGGGTATTTACAAATAAGGAGCCAGATGAAGTTTCTATCATCGAAACGCCGTACGGTGGTCGTCTTGTGTTTGTAATGCCAGAAGGAAACATGCTTTATGTTCACCTGAAAGATAAAAACCTGATTCGAAACAAAAAGAGATGGTCACAGGTAAACTTCAGCTACTCATACCATTTATATGACAAGAAATATTTCAGAGTTTGCGCAAGCCTGGGGTAACTCAACACATTTGTATTTTCAGATTATGTACATGTACTACCTGCTCGGTTGGAAAGGATATAATGTCAAAAATCCTATGAAAATTACAGTAAGTTCTTGTTGTGTTTTAAAAAAATTTGAGGGCAGTTTTTCTCAGCTCCAGTCCTTGTGAGTCACCTCCCCAAACCTTGTCACTGTCTCTTTATATAAAAACTTCCATAAAAGGTTTGTTCGACTTAATGGTGTGCCACACAGAATGGTCAGCGTGTGACATCGCAGTCCCAAGAGAGCGATTTAAATGCGTCTCAAACCCTGCTTATGGTGAGCTAAAATCCTGCAAACTTCAGTTCCAACCCAGCTCCAACCCCTGTCTGTAATTATCAAGCAACCCTGAACACCATGATAAGCTGCATCAGCTGTGTTTGATTGGAGTTGGAGCTAAAATCTGCAGGACCGTTGCTCACCAGGAGCAGGGTTGGCATAAAAAGTCCTCTACCCTCTAATCCAGAGATGGCCCGGTGTCCTGCAGAGTTTAGCTCCAGCCTCAGCACACCTGCCTAAAAGTTTCTAGTATGCCTAGTAAGGGGCCAGTCACACCAAAAGCGTTTATGGCAGTTGCAGGCACCTTTTTTGAATGATATTCTATGGGCAGGGCGCGTTTGCGCGCTGTTTATGCGCGCCGAGCGTCTTGCGGGTTTTTGAATTTTTGAAGGAGCGCTGAGAGCGGAGAAGCGCCCGACGTCATCCGCGTCTTTGCATTGTCCAATCGAATGAGGGGAGAGGCGGGCCTTACGTTGTGGTGAGTGAAGTTTACAGTTGCTTTGAAGAACCGGACTCCACTCGCTCACTCTCTCCTGCGTATTTATGCATCTCTCACCCTCAAACAAGGTCAGAGCAAGCGCCCTCTTTTAAAAATTTCTGCTAATATGACAGTTAACAGCAAAAGAGCGCTCACGCTTCAATATTTGATTGACAAGACAGCTGACTCGGTGGTTGCTTAGCAATATGAAAAGCTGCGTCGCACTGCTCTTTTTTTTTAAAAAGGCAGTGCGTCGCGCCTTGCGTTTGCAAGTGTTTAAAGCACTTTTGGTGTGACTGGCCCCTAAGACCTTAATTGGCTGCTTCAGGTGTGTTTAATTATGGTTGGAGCTAAACTCTGCAGAACAACGGCCCTCCAGGACTGAAGCCCAAAGCCCATCCCTGATCTAATCATTATCGGGCGGCTGTCTGTCACACCCCGAACGGTCTGTGCAGCACTGCTGAAGTCGAACAAAACATGAAGTATCAAGCGGATGAGCTAAATCAAGTGTTTTATATAGGGATATATATCTAAAACATTTTGGGAGGTGGGTCGCGAGGACTGGAGTTGCAAAACACTGCACCTAAGGCATCACTATCAATTCTTTTATCATACTTCTCATGAGTTTGTTTGGCAAGATGACATGTAACCAAATTCAAGTTTATTTGGGCTGGAAGTGGGTTACTCAAAGCCGGACTATATTGGGTCTATAGTTAACCTAGACGGTGAAATTATGGATATTGCATGCTGGGACACATATGTGTGGCTTTCAGGAGTGTTGGGCTTTTTAACTTGAGCCAGTGAACAACCAGATAAAAAACAAACAGGACACTCTATAGACACCGCCCCGTAACACTGCCGCAGCATTGGTCAGAACATCCTAACACTGAACAAACACTCACATTATCTTCACACAAAAAACATTAAACATCCAATATTAGTGTACGACATACTGCATTAAGCTAATTGTGTGCTTTTGTGTGCGTTTTACAAGACAGAACAACGTAAATCGTGCCAGTCTGGTATCATTGGATGGGGAAAGTTATCTACTCCCTGCTCATGATAATGACAGCAAGAGGAGACATATATCTGATGACAACACATATGTTATGGCCTTGGATGGAGATACAGATTTCCACCCCGCTGCTCTGATATTGCTTGTTGATCGACTGAGAATGTATGATAATGTGGGTGCGGCCTGCGGGCGAATTCACCCCACTGGAATGGGTAAAAACAACACTTACGCACAACACTGGGAAATATAACATTTGAGAAATATGTCGAAATAAAGCTTTACTGATATGCAAGTTATTTCAAAACTGATCCACAAAACGTCTAACATCAGCCTATGGATTTTATCTCCTGCAGTTTGGTGTTTGTTTTCACAGCCTGTATTAAAAAAATAGGACAAATATCTGTAATATTGTATTGTATTTACTTTGTGATGATCCTTCCCTATGTCTGCTATTTATATTACAAGTACAAAGTGCATTTACATGAATCTATTCACTTAAACAATCTCAACAGCAGATGATTCAAGATGTTTCTGATAATTTAATCATAAGACCTTTGATAATGTGATAATGGTGGTTAACTTAAGGGACAAACCCAGAACATAAAAATTCCGTCAGCGTTTATTACACTTATTATGCTGTATGACCTATACAATGATAATTATCATTACAAAACAGAAACTCGAGCCCTACTGTACATTCGCTCTAAAGAGCAATACGTTGTTTTTGATCTTGCCGATCTGATGTTTTAGGGCCGATGGTATGGTATCAGAAATTTGAGTATGCTGTGGGTCATTGGCTTCAGAAGACAGCTGAACATGTGTTTGGCTCGGTTCTTTGCAGTCCAGGCTGTTTCAGTCTGTTCAGAGGATCTGCACTAATGGATGACAACGTTCTTAAACGATATACCACCAAAGCCACACGAGCATCCGAATATGTGCAGTATGATCAAGGTAAATCCTTGTTTCCATCATCTATCCATATCATCCTGCAATGTCAAGACTGTAAATGACCTCCCCAACCAACCCTCTCTCATGCAGTATCTCTCTTTAGAGACACACATTTTTAGTAAAGAAACAAAACAAGGTTTGGTAATTTATTCCTGATGAATAAAAGATGGTGTGTGTGTGTTGTTGATATTTAGGTGAGGATCGTTGGCTGTGTACTCTTCTCCTGCAGCAGGGCTGGCGTGTGGAGTACAATGCCGCTTCAGATGCCTACACCAACTCACCTCAAGAGTTCAAAGAGTTTTACAATCAAAGACGTCGATGGGGTCCTTCAACACTGGCCAACACTCTGGACCTGCTTCACAGTGGCACAGAAACAGTCAAGAGGAACACCTCCATATCTTTTATCTACATCTTATATCAGATCTTTACCGTGTCATCCTCGATCCTGGGTCCTGCATCTGTCACTCTCATGATAGCAGGTAAACATTCAAAGACCCTGAGATCCAGGGTTGAGCTGGTTAACCATGACAAAAAAAACCCCTGCTTAAACTGGTTAACCAATAGGCTTTATATTAAATATGCTGTATAACCATGGACGTTAAAAGTACTTGTAATCTGTATTTGTTGTCATGAGTTATCTGTGTTTTATGATTTACATCATTTACATGAGTCTAGCTGAATAAGTCCTTATTACAGCTACCTTAATTTTCTCTTATGAACTATAATAAGGCTCACCAGGGCTTGACATTAACTTTCTTCCTCACCGGCCACAGTGGTTAGTGGTTTTCCAAAGATACTAGCCACTAAGCATTTTTACTGGCCACAATTTTGATATTTTTATATGATTAAACTCGACTTTGGCATGCTGAAATAACTTGATTTAGAGTCATTTTACTTGATTTAGCTAAAGTTAAAACCCTTTCAAATGCACTCAAATTTATGACTGCATATATCAGTTGGATTATACCTGGTATATGACTAAAGGGCATACACTTTAAATGCCTTCAATGCAATCGCGGATCTTTATTATTTTACATGGCTTTTAAGAAAATGTAAAATCATTTTTAATTAAAAAAATTATTCAACCTCCCAAAGTGGCTAGTGGGAGTTGGCTGTTTTTCTTGCCAAAGTTGAAATCTACCCCTATTTGGCTGCTTAACGGGTGTAAATGTCAAGCCCTGAAACTCATTAAAATAGGTTGATGCTAATACAGGCAAATTTTGTTCAATTATCAGAATATAAGGCAATATCAGTATTATTGTTCTGTGAACGCTGATAAACAATCATCGTAACTTCCCCCCTTTTTTTTTCATTTTAGGAGCTTTCCAGTTCGTGTTTGGAGTTCCAGGCACTCTTTCTATAATAATAGCTGTTATACCTCCGGTTGTTTATATGATCATATGTTTTGTAGCCAAATCCAACTTCCAAATTACAATAGCTGCTATTCTGAGCGTCATCTATGCATTCCTGATGACTGCGTCTTTCTTTTCCATTATCGGTAATAAACTATTTTTCATGCATTATTTGTTTTTCTGTTCAATTGCATTAGAATTTATTTTGGCAATACCAATCAGATACTGATCTTGTTGTAGGTGACATGGTTAAACAAGGAACATTTATAACTCCCACCGGACTCTTCCTGGTGTCCGGTGCCATCATGTACATGGTGACGGCCATCCTGCACCCTCAGGAGTGCACGCTGGTCATCTACGGTCTCATGTACTTCATCTGCATTCCCAGTGGATATCTGCTCCTCACCATATATTCCCTGGTCAACATGCACATTGTTTCTTGGGGAACTCGAGAATCCAACAAGGGCGAGGATAATAAAAAGAAAGTGGGTGTGGTTTGCAATCGAGATTGCAAACTTTGCTGCTGGGATGTGAAAATCGAAGTCACCCAAGAGACGGAAAATCTAATGCTTCAGCAAATTCAACAGGCTGTCAATCCGAGCGCACCTGCTGCTGCAAAACCTGAGCCCACATCTCCGACCATACAAGACCACCTGAATGTCGTGAACACAGACAAACAAATCTTAGACCATAACAAGCAGGTGACGCATAACAAGGATGAGCACAAAAAAAATCTGTTGAACAAAAAGGATGGTGACACAGATTCCCAAAGCAGGTAAAGAAGATAAAAATGTATCTGGATTAGAATCACATTTTGATGCATTACATTTTGATTGATGGTTGCTCAAAAAAAAAATATTTTCCAAAATCCATTACAGTGTGAGCTCCAAAAGCTGTGAGAAAAAAATGGATTCATCTAACGATGACACAGACGACGAAGACGATGATTATATTGATGGTTACATTAATCCTGGGATGGCAAAAGAGGTCGTGCCTGAGAGTGGTAAGAGTTAAAGTCTCATCTTACATTTACATAAACCACAAAGACACACACGTCTTGCTGCATTTCTAAGTTGTAATTTTTAAGGCTGCCTTAAAGCCCTTTAAAAACTGTGACACTGAAATATCTACACTTCTTTAAATGGACAGACTGGGTGATACCTGTGAAGAAAGTGTTCCTGAAAAAACTGACCTATGCAAACCTGAAGAGAAACCTTCAGGAGCAGATACGTTACACTTTGAGGAACAAGAACCAGGAGGATCTGTGTGAGGAGCTGGTCTTGATGCTTACAGACACCCTGAATGAAGAACTGCGGGATAAAGTGGGTCCTGAAGACATACTGACTGTAGGTCAGCTTGAGGAACTGCAGGATGCCCTGAACGAAGCAGCCAGACGCATCCTAAAGACCAACCGGATGGAGAGACTGGAGCGTCGCATCAAGCGGGGCATTGAGAGGACGCTCGTGGCTCCGCAGATTGAGAGACTCTCTGAGGTCAAGTTTTGTGAAAGGCTTGCGTGTAACTTGATTTTGACTTAGGTGGGACGTGTTTCACGGATCAACATCTTTTGTTGACATCACAACATATCACCATCAAATAATCCGATTTTAGAAGGCAAATGTGACTTTTTCAAGAGAGTTTCTATATCAGCATTTTTTGTTGGTTCTCAGACGATGTTTTGTTAGGCGAAACATTGACACCTAAAAAGGTGGTTAAGAAATTTGTTCAAACACCTAAGCATAGCCCAAGGCCAAAATCCTTCCTAGTTCCTATTCTTAAAATTAAACTGCTCGACAGGAAAGTTATTCCAGGACCAACAATGATGTGCGAGATAGCAAAATTTCTGTGATTTTAAAGTAGTGTTACCCAATGTTTGGGGTTTATAGGAAAGAAATGACATTCTTTTGAATAAATCATTGTCCTTGGGTTTTAGAGGTATGTTCATGTTAGATTTAAGGTTAGACTCTTGTCGGATCATCTATACAGCTTCACTTTTAGCAAGTAAAAATGTAGATGTCATGAATTTATCCACTGCACATGGAACTGTAAATACATCTTTCAGACACAAACATTACAGTGTCTGCTAAAGATCACATACTGTACGAATAAAGAAAACTGTTTTTAAACTTTACCAGGATGAAGAAGACTTCTGGGAAAAGCTGTTAGAGCGCTATCTAAAACCCATAGCAGAGGACGAAGCTCACAAGAAAGAAGTGACACGTGAACTCAAGTCTCTACGTAACAAGGTAATGTTTGTGGTAAAAGTATTTGTCTTGTCTGGCCATTAATTCTGTCTTTTGAACACTTGTGCTTTTTCTTTTGCAGGCAGTATTTTTGTACTTCATAATCAATGTCCTCTGGGTTGTTGCAACGTTCTTCCTTCAAGCAATGGGCAGTGACCTACTAAGCATCAAGATTCCAAAATATTTTCCTAACGGTACATTGTCGGATGACCCCATGAAGGTGGAGCCTTTGAGTTTGATGTTCCTGCTGTCATTTGCCGTTCTTCTGATCGTTCAGTTCTTAGCTATGCTTTACCACAGGTACACAGATCCTTCAACAGTTAAACCAGTAATATATTGACACAATCTCGGGTCATTTAATGTTGTTAATCTGATGTCTTCTCATTACAGAGTATACACTCTCATCCATGTGGTGTCATACAGAGGAACAGAGAAAGATTATAAAAAGAAAGATGAGGTGAGTACTGCCCTTGACACATGACAGACTCATGAACTCTTCAGACGGTAACTTGATTTGAAATTTAAGATGGATCAGTCTACTGTTTGACGTTTATAATGGTTTCTATTCTTTGCAGGAGGATGATGATGATTTGATCCTGGAAAACCAAACAGCTAATGGTCTCATCATCACAAGCGATGACTTATAAAACTGATCAAAAACACATTGTTTAATACTTGAAGATAATGTCTTGCGTACACGTTGCACTCATGTTTTTGTGAATGATCCCTCTTGCTGTCAATTTCTCATAAAGTCCCATTTTCCTGCACTTGCCTTAAACAATCTTGAACATTTTGGATTTGCGCATAGTTTATTAACCTCTTGTGTTTTTATATGTATGTCTCATAGAAAATTCTGTCAATTCTTAAGTTCTGTACTAAACTGATCTGAAAAATATATTTATGCCGATAAACGGAGAGAATGTTGTCATAACTATAAAGCTGTATTAATTGATAATGTTTCATTTCATGGCAATCCAAACAGATTATTATCCTGACAGAGTTATATTATTTACCACTGTTAGTTTCTACTTATCACTTTAATGGACTTGCAAACTAAATTAAAGCGGTGTTCTCATTATTAAAAGTTTGTCATAAAAGTTTATGCCACTGCCTTGACTGTGGTTTTCAACTATACATGCTGGTATAACGGCAAATTCTGTGACCATTTAACTATGTGATTGCAGTAATGCTACAGTGCCAGTAAACTGGTGGCCTCCGGGCCAAGTGCGCTCCAATAATTTTTATCCGGCCTCTGGTCATCTTTGGTCGTTTATCAATCGGAAGCCTGCAGCCTCCGGAGGTCCCATATGCAAATTGCATACGTCATCAAGTTCAAGTTAACTGAGCATTACATTCACAAATAATAAGTATATTACAACAATTTATGATTAACTAAGAATAATAATCAACTTTATAACTGTAAATATTCTGAAATAAAACTTAATGACGCATGCAGCCTAGAAATGCAACCTCCGGAGGCTGCAGTCTTCGGATTGAGAAACGGTTATAGTCTGATTTAAAATTAGCGTGGCTACTTTTACACTGTACATGACAAATGAGTGGGTTGCCAACCATTTGTGAGTGCGTATTTATCTAGTCCAATTCGAGCTTCTACACTGCAGATGACACTGAAGGTGACAAGCCGACCGGAAGTAATGTATTCCGGTGTGTTCCAATCAAAACACTGTGCGCAAAGTGAAAATTATTAATCTTTTTTGTTTCACTTTATCAGTAACACTTGAATACTTTAAAAACGATTAATTACTGATAAGTAAATTATTACACTGCAAAAAAATGAATTTCAATAAAAAAAAAATTGTGTATTTTTGTTTTCAGTAAAAATATCTGGAGGTTCTTGAATTGGGATGCTTTTTCTTGATGAGCAAAACGACCCAGTCTAGTTTTTAGACCAAAAATATCAAATTAAAGTGATTTTGTGCATAAAATAAGCAAAAAAAATTACCTCATTGTCAGATATTTTTTGCTTGTTTTATGCACAAAATCACTTAAATTTGATATTTTTTGTAAAAACTAGACTTATTTTTTTGAGTCGTTTTGCTTATCAAGAAAAAGCACCCCAATTCAAGAACCCCTAGATATTTTTACTGAAAACAAGACAAAAATACCAATAATTTTTTTTTGCAGTGTAACTATAAATATATTCGTAGATTAAAGGCTCTTGGGCTGAAATGTGAAGACAATGGAGTGAAGACAATGTCTATCAAATATATTTAGTCTCTCTCTCTCTCTCTGTTTGTATTTAGAAAGCTCAATGACTTCTACAGGCAATCCTGGATTACCTGGAAATGTTTCTACCGGTGATTGCATTTCTAAAAGCAACATAAATCAGCAAGTTTAACACTAGTACATTTATTTTTATTTAAACATACACAGTGCATTGCATTATAGTCCAGAAATAAATTAATCTAATAAATCTAAATCACAAACTATCCGAACTCACAGTATGAGTTAACAGTTATGCATGTAACAGACACAGAATCTGTGAGAAGATTTGCATGAAATCAATTTTATCTATATAATCTATATAAGAAAAACATGGTTGGTTTGTGTTAAAATCTGTCAGATGTAGGCAAAACATGTGACGATACAGATTGACTGATCTTCATAAAGGCAGAATCTACTTGGCCATCTTCTTTTCCATGCTAAGGAAGAAAAAAGAAAATGTGGATTTACATCATAACATTACAAAAACTGACCACATTTCAATCTAAAATGAACATCACATTAAACCTGAACATGATCTATTAAAAACAGACATATTTCCAGCAAAGACTGTTCTGTTTGTGGTGAATGTTGATCACAAATCTTTCATAAAGAGATAAAGCAGAAACTCTCTTACTTGTATTTGATAAGTCTGCTGCCCTGAATGAGCTGTGCCGTTTCATTGGTTAAGTGACAGGCAAACAGAAGCCAGTTTCGGGGCTGGACCTTGTAGGCAAACCTCATGAACAGCAGCGAATAGCAGGTGAGAGCTGATGACAAAAACAAAACACCTTAAATAATCTTTTACCTCACATCACATTGCCAACAACAACCAGACTATTACACAAGCTGCTGTTATCACTGAGCGAAGGTCATTCTGCCGCTGATAATTTCTGGACTCTTCTTCATATCAGCGATGGCAGCAATAGGCAGACCCCAGTTTGCCACTGGACCCCAGAAATGCTGGAAAAATCAAGACCACTTTAATCCCAGTAAACAACGACTGATATCTGCGATCAATGGGTAATGAGTTATCAGTACAGATGGAATCAGATAAAAAATAATAAGAAGAAGAACTTACTGTACTGAGGTCCAACAGGAAGAGAAGACCAACATATGACAGAAAAATAAAATCATCATGTTACAACTTGTTTGTAATCAATCTACACACAACTTTACAAAATAAAACTATTAAGACAATACACAACAATCATCTCTGTTTAATGTCTGTAAGTAATTAAATAACAAAAACTAGAATATTGTTAGAAACGGTAAAAAATTCCTGGTTGAGGTGTTGATAATGTGACGCAAATGTGATAAGAAGAAAACTTCAAGGAGTTCATGTTGAATATCTATTGTAAAGAATTACTCAAATCCTTTTCACTTTAATCTTTTAATAGTTCACTTTAGATTTGACATATTTTATTAATAATAAATGTACACATTTATTAAATATAATGACATATAAAATGTTGGGCTTATAAGTTCTCAATAAGTTTTATTCTCAGAGAGAGAGAGAGAGAGAGAGAGAGAGAGAGAGAGAGAGAGAGAGAGAGAGAGAGAGAGAGAGAGAGAGAGAGAGACCCGTTTTGGAATAATTAGGTTTTGTCAACTGAAAACTTGCTCTGCAACTTTTTAGTTTTGTTCAAGGTGCCACGAAAGTGCAGAATGACGTCATAAAATCCTTCATCCGTATTGGTCGATGTGAGTCTTTAAGTTTTAAAATGATTACATCTATAAAATCGGAATTTAGTCGATGTTTCGATTCACACTAGTTTATAGGTTACAAAAGACAAACATTTGTATTAAAAATCAAAAAAAATAAAATCGTGACTTTTTATTTCGGAATTCTAATTCAGTTTAAAAGCGGCGTATCACACAACAACGCAAATAATTCAAAATACAGTTTGATTAAAGTAGCGCATGAGAAGCATTTGATTTTTTTACAGTCAAAGGTTATTCTGGACCTTGTAACAGTTTGTAAACATTATACTGTCCCGTGCAGGTCATAGCCGGTAAAACAACTCATGCCCTTCACAGTGGCGAAACATTCATATGTTTAGTTTCTTACAATTAATATACTGACACACAAGACTGTATAAAATCAAAACGTCACAGGAACACTAGTATCGTGTTGCATAGATTTTGACAAGTAACAGCAATGAGAAACAGTGACTGACCTCATAAGATATTCTCTGAACTCTTTACTGCGGAGATGATCAACAGCTTTACGTGCTAGAGTTCCAGCCATTTTCAATCTGCCTATTTTATAACGTTAATTATACTTTTAAGTTTATTAAAATCCACGATTTCTGCCTCGCTCTTGTGTTGCTACAGCTCTGCTATGTGAAACAGAGGACAGAGGGCAGTGACGCGCATGGGCATTCGCGTTGTCGGGAGGCAATCTATTCCGGTGTAAATATTATCCCAGTGTCAAAATAAAAGTAATTTAAGTGGATTTGATTTGGTGTTATATGACTAAAATCAATTTTCATTTTAAATGAACTTTTTGTGTGTACCTCCAATATTGCCAGATTATATACATAAAACAAAAACCATACAATAACAAAAAATAATAACGAAAATTAAGGTGGAAATGAAGTGACTTTTCTTTTAAAGATTGGAACGCGCAGTTCACGTCGGAAGTGACGTAAGCAGCAGGAATGGCGTTGGACGGCTCGTCCACGTCTGTGATGATGGCTCACAGTAACACATATCACAGTCATATGTCGGATTATTACAGCAGAAAAGTGAGCAGTACACCTGATGTAGTGCCCTCAGGAGTGACCGAGAGAAAGATGTCTCCTTCAGACAGACCTGATATGATGGCGCTGGATGTCATTCATATAAAAGACTCTGGTCAGTCACTGTTTACTCACAGTCAGTCATGTACAAATGTTCAATGCAAATCACGAAATGCCGTCAATAATGAAATCAAGTTTCGTTTCTGTGTAACTGTTATTAAAAGTTCATGTTTCTAACAGTGTATATTTCGGTTACTATCAGCTAACGTTAACCTCTTCTAGGCTTTCAGTAAGATAAGAATGTGTTTTATTTTCATGTACAGATGTTCCAGTGCACAGGAAGAAACATGAATCATCAGACACTTATGTACTGCTGGTAAGATTTGATTTATAATTGTGAATGTAAGCAGCATCCAACTTATAGAGACTGACAGATGTTTACGGTAATGTCTAAGATTGGTAACTTTGTAATAGTAACTGAAAAACTTGTTCTGCCACTTTCTGACATAATGTAGTCTGCATGGCCAGGACGAGGAAATGTTAGACGGTAACTTTATTTTCAGTTTGATCGTATGTGTTACAGCACAAATTCTAGATGTCCACTTTTTAAGAGGCCTTAAAGTATTATTCCAGTTAATTCTTCCCATAATTTTGTAATAAAGCATTGTACCCCATGAACCAAACCATCCAACAGGGCCTAACGGTAAGGGTTTTTTCTAATGGCCCGGTCAGGCCAGTGGTTCAGATTTTTACTAAAATAAAACAGGTCTGATTATTGTCTTTATTGTTTTTGACCAATGTAACCTTAAAGTACACCTATTTCATTGCTAAAAACAATGTTATTTTGTGTATCTGGTATAATACAATGTGTTGCCGTTGGTTCATAACACATTATTTTCCACTTATACTACGGGTCCGTTAAATGCTTGAATCTTATTGGCTGATGAACGTTCTAAGGTGTGCAGTTTTTTCTGGGAAACGCACGTGGAACAGTTCCAGGCAGCTCTCTTGACCGCATTACAGGTCCATATCAATTTGCATAGTTAACTGTAATAACAGGCTAACAAAAACAACATGACATACGATTTTCTAAGGGCAATAACACAGCTGTTTAGATATGCACAGAGGTCGCCTTGTTCACACAATCTCTCTTTCTCTCGCTCTCTCTCTCTCTCTCTCTCTCTCTCTCTCTCTCTCTCTCTCTCTCTCTCTCACTCTCTCTCTTTCTTTCTTTCTTTCTTTCTTTCTTTCTCTCTCTCTCTCTCTCTGTGTGTGTCTCTGTCGATCTCGCTCTCTTTTTAATAACTTCATTAATAACTGCATTAGAAGAATGCTATCAACAGCTCAAGCCTCCATTGCCAGCTTTTAAATGATGTTTTGGAAAAAGCAAAAGAGCAGTTGGATGAGACGCGGAAGAAATAGTCCTAATCACAATAGCGATTAAAGTACAAAAAACGGACGAATCCCTTTAAATATATCATGTGATCGATGTCTTGAGGTGTGGTAACCGTAGTATAAGCAGAATAATTTACTCCGGGCCTATAAATTATTGAAAAATAAGTGTGTGCATTATTTTTCTAATAATTCAAAGGCCCGTCCTCAAATATTCCTTACATACCGTACATTTTTGTAGCTGTGAATGCAGTTTTTTTTCATATGTGTGAATATATTGTGTATGCTTTTACTAAAGTTTTGTAAGCACTGAAGTCTTGCAGTCTGTTGTAAAGCTTTTGTTCAATCTGATCTTATTAATGATGTATTTCCTCATCTGTAGGGCACCATACATCCTTTCCGGAAAACTCATCGCTCCATCTTGGGAAAATTTTCCCAGGAGTGTAGGTTGGTCGCCTCTGACAGACGGGTAAGTGTGTCAATGTATTCATTTATTTAGTTAAAGCTAAGGAAAGATGAACAACACAACTTTCTGATAAAGTGACCAAAACCGCCTTTCAAGTAATGAACGAAGACGAAACTGACGATGCATTTTCATCTTTTTTAAATTAAAATGAAAGGCAGTATAAACATTTGTTAAATGATTCCTCATAACATTTTAAAGCCACAATGTACAGAACATCATCACACAAAGAATTAACAAAAAAATATTTTTAATAACTAAACCTCAAAAAATAACAAATGTGAAGCCAATTTAGTGAACTTATTTAATTTTGAGATTTAGTGCTTCAAAGTATTTATGATAAAAAACACAAATGACATATAATTTGTGATTGTTAAAGTAAATTATTATAAAAGCTTTATATACAATTCATTTAACGGAAAATACTGAAATTAATGATTTTATAGACCCAAAGCTTTATTATTTTGCACAGAAATACCTGCTTGCTTACTTTGACTTTGGTCATCTCTGTATTCACTTTAGGTACAGAAATACCTGATGATTCTTATAACATTTGTTTCAGGAATCTCCTTCCTATCATTTGAAAGTGAACACCAACCATAATATTAATTTACAAAAGAGACAATCGTGTCAAATATAGGTTCGGTGCAAATACTTTTTGTGTCATCACCAATATTTAAAGAAACATAGCTCAAGTTTTGACAAGATAAACACCCTGTTTTAAATGCATTTTAAAATGTATAACTGTTGAAAAAATCTGTTTTTGACGTTTAGTTTGATGAACTCTTAAATATGACACCCAGAGCATTTGGCGCTTTCAGCTAAAGTGCATGTGCCACCACGCAACAGCACGACAGTGTTACAACGAAAAGCATTCCAACATTTACAGACCTAAACTAGATCAGAATTTACTTTTATAAAAAATAAAATTAAGTCAGAATCAAGTAACAAGGTGCAGAACATGTGTGTGTAAAATGCCTGAAGTGCAGGGGAACAAAACACAAGTAGTTAAATTAGATAAACCTGAGTGATCTATAAATAAAATAAAAATAAAGAAACTATTAAAATAATGCAAGTATAGCCAGGATTTCTGGCTGTCTTTTTAACTGCAGAAACAAAGAGAAAACTGCTTCGCAAGGTTTATTAACCTGGAAGCTGCTTCCCATATGAACGTGTTGTGTACAAATATAAGATTTCTTCTCACTGTACCATCATACACATGCACAGACACACACACTTTGTGGATAAACACAAACTTTTACTGTGTTTGAGTACAAACCTGAATATAATCATATAACTGGAAATATTGAACAATGGACTAAACTACTGTATGGGGGGGCTGTGATTCACTATCAAAAAGGAAACAAAATATATTTCGTGCATGACTGCATTTTCATCTAATGCCACATCCACAATATGTTTTCAGTTAAGAATACATTTTTCGGATATTTTTCAACATAATATGACCAAACATGATATTGGCGGTCCAGCTGTGAAATTACATAGGACCAGGTATTAAAGAGTAAATCAATGGGAACCTCGTTTTTAAGTGCCGAAAAACCAAACAAATATATTGGCCCTCTGAATGGGTGGGCTGTGGGGATCAGCACCAGTCTAGTCTATGGGAAACACTGTTTTTTAGTTTTAGTTATTTATTTTGCAGAATTACTGGTCAGTCAGTAAATTTAACAACTGTTGTTTTTGTCTTCGAGTGAGAATGACGTTGACCCATACTGTCAAGTAAGGGTACTGTTTGGCGGTGGACTATTTGTGAAGGGTTTACCATCCTGAATCGTACTGTACTGTAACGTTGGTTGAAATGAGGGCGGCATTAGACTACATTAACACAACAAGGATGTAGTAAAAAACTGAAAAGTGACTGAAAAGACTGAAAAGTCATGTACACAACTGTACTCTAGGGACTAAACATATAAAAATATAAAAGTCCAAATAAGTTATGACATAAAAAAGTCAAGGAATATTATATAAAAACTAAACTTCAGACAAAGTGATTTAATGTGAACAGTTGCATGGTTCATCTCATGAGTTCAGAACAAGCTGATGTAAGGACAAACAATCTCTTTATTGTGTCTCTTATTACCTCCGGTCATCAGTGATCACTAAATTACAATTAATAAATATTATTAAAAGAAAAAATGGACTGGTTTTATAAACTGGTCACAGTATAAAGTGAAGTAACCAGCAGTGATTATTAGGTTATGACTACTTTTCAGAGTTATTGTTGTGTCTATTATTGTAATGTTTTAATAATGATCTGAGTGAGGATTAAGATCAGATGTGTTGTGTCATACAGTAGAGGTCAGTGTTTACACACACTGTGAGAGAGAGAGAAAGAGAGAGAGAGAGGAGAACATTATTGATTAATAAATGTTAGACTTTAACGTTGCATTTGTTAGTTAAGTCAAATGATTGATTGTTGATTTCTGTCTTATATCTTGTGTTTCAGTCCTGGAGGATTCTTCTGTTTGGTGTATTAAATCTGATGTGTACAGCCTGTCTGCTGATGTGGTGCAGTTCCACTAACAGTATGGGTAAGTTGAAATCTGATGCATTTACCCAGTATACCCTCTGTCACATAAACACTACACATGTGCAATGCAGGACAGTTTATTCAATGTTCACCCAAAAGTTACAATTCTATTTACTCACCCTCGTGTCATTCCAGAGTACTTCTTTCAGACAAACATAAATAAAGATTTGTATAAAAATATGCTGTCACTATTGGCTTTTATGAGACTCAACATTATTAGAAAGGTTAATATGTGTTTCTGAGGGAAAGGTTTACATGCATGCAAGGTCAAAAAGCACGTTCATTGTTTAATATATGCATTACATTTTTCCTAAATTCACAGCGATTTTTAAAATACACAGAGCGATTATCAAAACATACACAGAGTTTGAACTGGTTGACCTAAAGGGGATACTTCTGTGTTTTGTAAGTTGGGTAAGCGCACCACCTGGTGGATAATAGCGGAAATACGGATTGCTGGCAGGGAAGCGTTTCTCTTAATTAACTAGTCAATAGCGGAGAACAGGGGTGATTCTAGGATTTTCATTTTAGAAGGTATAATAAAAAAACATTTTTTTAAAAGTTTAAATACAGTGTAAGGTTAGATCTATATACAAACAGTGGCAGATGGGGGTGGCCAAGGCTACTTTAGGGGGTCCATAGTCTATGAAAGAAAAGGATGTGTATGTAAATTCCTATAGGCTAATGCACTGACTGCATGGATTACTGGCACAGATGTAAACAAAATGCAAGGCTGAATTTTAAACCTTTCTATTTCTCACATCTGATTTACTGTCTGTTAATGAAATAAAAGATCTCATGTAGGGCTGCACGATTTGGGTCATTTTTCCCATTGCAGTTATTGATGCTAATATTGCGATGTGCGATTGCGATTATACTAAATGGTATCATGAGTCAACTTGATGGGTTTTAAGGAAAATCCACACACAGTTTAGCTAAAATGTGTATTTGTAAAACTAGAAATGTTTTCGTATTGCCACGTGATGTAGCAACTGCTCAGTGTCAGTAATCCTAAATCCAAAATACCGCCATACAACAGACGTAGAGTTTTTTTTTTTAGCTACCAGATCACTGTCAACCTCCTCTGCATCCATCTTCGCTCTGGTATAAGTGACGACGCACACCACACACGTGCATGCCACACGTGCACTGCCTTTTTTGTTTGTTTTTCTTTCTTTTTTTAAACAGCAAGGAAAATCATCAAACTGTTATCAGAAAGTATGTGTTAACAAGTCCACACATTAATTTATTTAATATAATTGCAACATTTTGCTGTCATATAATCGCACAGGCTGACATCGCGATTGTGATTGCGATGCGATTAATTGTGCAGCACTAATCTCATGTTAACTTTCGTAAAAGTTGTTCAGGAAATCTAAACTCATGATAAACATTTGGCAAAAAAGGATTTATAATTTAAAATAAGGATTCATCTTTCTTATAAAGATACAGATAGCCAGTCATACCATGTGAGTGATTTTCTCTTCTTCTTCTTCTGTTCTTGTTTAGTTAACTTATAGTTCCCCCAAAAATAAAAATTCTGTAATCATTTTCTCACTCTCATGTTGTTACAAACATGTATACATTTCTTTGTTCTGATGAACACAAAGTAAGATATTTTGAGGAATGTTTGTTACCAAAAGTTCCTGAGCCCCATTCACTTCAATAGTATTATTTTCTCCTACTATGGAAGTAAATGGGGCTTTTGATCGGTTTGATTACAAACATTCATCAAAATATCTATCTTTGTGTTCATGAGAACAAAGAAATTTTACAGGTTTGTAACAACATAAGAGTGAAGTTTTATTTTTGGCTGAACTATCCCTTTAATGACAGAGATTTCAATATGAATGTCTATAAGACCAGAATAAAATGTTTACATTCGGATAAGATAATCATTTTTTTACTATGACATTCCCTAAGACAGCTGTTTTGAGACATTTTTATGTGTATTTTTCCATAAACCAAAAAACATGAACTCATTTAGCTTTGTGCACATGCGCTTTTGTTGGGTGCACACACGATTGCATGTTGGGTTTTCAAGTTTCAGCCGGCAGTCCAATCGAACACAGTTAATCTCATCATCATACAGTAAATAGATCACTTCAAGAATAAAAAATGGCGTTAAGTTTTGTTGTAAAACAGTATAAGAAAGTTTAAAGGCGGAGTCCACGATGTTTGAAAAACGCTTTGGAAAAGGAGACGGGTCGACTACCAAAACACACTTACAGCCAATCAGCAGTAAGGAGCGTGTCTACTAACCGACATCCTTGCCGGGTTGCTTATGTGTGGGGCGGGTCTATCAACAGAAGATTCTATTGGGGTAGGGGCGTGTTTGTTTAGGTGATTTTAAATATCAACATTGGCTTTCAAAAATCATGGACTCCGCCTTTAATTTATACGCATAGACTTCATTAAGTCCACAGAAGGAGAAATAAGCTACTATGCACCTTCTTCCAGCCTACGTTGAAATCTTTAATTATCATTTGCAATTTTCGTTAATATTTTCTTAATATTTGTTTTTAACAATGTGTTGCACTGCTCATGTAAACTGTGTTAAAGCCATTTCTAGATGTGCTTCTGTGTATGTGCAGTGATAACGCTACGCTATGAATTTTCATCTATGTGTTTGTTTGGTGTGTATGTATGTGCAGATCCAGTTTAACTGTGTACCAACAGATTTACAGAGCAATCTAAACCTATGTAAACTGATAGCAGACAGGACAAAAGTGACTTGATGCATAAATGCCGTCAAACACCAGAGATTCACTGACCCTGGCCTGCAGTCTCCTTCACGTTACTTCCAAATCAAAAGACCAAATCATCAAAAGCATCAAATGCAATGAAGTTTTTTAATATTCTGTATATACAAACTTATGTGTCATACTGTGAAATGTTTTTTACCGTACCACCCCACTGTGATTTCTCGAAGTCTTTGAGATCAGCAGTGTTCTCGGTTTACCTGCCGGATCAGGTCAGTTTGGGTCGGGTCGTGCCAGCCGCCCCCTGCATCCTATCACTTCCTCCCTTCCAGGTGTTGGTTTGTAGTTTGTCAATAAAGCTTTTAGTTTACATATGGAGCGATCAATTGTTATTTTAATATGCCGCGTTGACAGACACCCGAGCCGAGCCGCTCGATGCTTGTTCCAGAACTTGATGACGGCTGAGCGCTGCGGTTTGCAAATCTTTCTTACCGAAAATACCGGGCAGCAGGGAAAGGCGATACTCACTGTGGGCCGCTGTGACTACAGCTTCGCTCGAAGGCTCTTGAACGTTTTTGCTTATGTTTCGAGTAACCAGTCAGCACTTAGTGTCTTTAATGGCGCTGTGTTCTCGTGGGGGTTGAACAGAGATGGCTGAAGGTCAGGATACGAGGACGATCAGATGTGTTTTGATGCTCCAGCCTGTAGATGTTATTAAATATTCAACTAAAGATCCAGGCTTGGTTTACCGCTGCGTCTTCATCTTCTCTTCTTTTTCATTGATTAGGTCTGTAAACATACACACAAGTCACCTTAATCTGCACACACAGTAACACTACACGCATCTTTGTTGCTTTGCTGTCGTTGCTCTTTGATTTATGCATGCATTGCCCTATCTGTCTTTTACAAATGGGATTTAAGTATCATTACCTCATCCTTTCACCCAAGCCCACATATTGATTCTGACAAAGTCTTTACTGTTTTTATTTGTTTGTTTTGCTTACGTTTTTGAAGTACTGTTTAATAAGGTTTAAACAAAATATATCTCCTAGTCAAGGATCTAGTCAAGATAGACACATGGCACATTATTGATCCACAAGCAGACATTTTGGTACAAAACAAACACAAATCAGAACACAAGGTGAACCAAACACACCCAGAAGTTTTGTACATGTATTTAAAGGAATAGTCTACTCATTTTCAATATTAAAATATGTTATTACCTTAACTAAGAACTGTTGATACATCCCTCTATCATCTGTGTGTGTGCACGTAAGCGCTGGAGCGCGCTGCGACGGTCGATAGCATTTAGCTTAGCCCCATTCATTCAATGGTACCATTTAGAGATAAAGTTAGAAGTGACCAAACACATCAACGTTTTTCCTATTTAAGACGAGTAGTTATACCAGCAAGTTTGGTGGTACAAAATAAAACGTAGCGCTTCTCTAAGCGGATTTAAGAGAGGAACTATATTTTATGGCGTAATAGCACTTTTGGGAGTACTTCGACTCGCCTGAAAAGTCCGCTCCCCTTCTCACTCTCATAATGGGAGAGGGAGGGTGTTACTGCGCCGAGTCGAAATACTACCAAAAGTGATATTACGCCATACAATATAGTTCCTCTTTTAAATCCGCTTAGAAAAGCGCTACGTTTTATTTTGTACCACCAAACTTGCTCGTATAACTACTCGTCTTAAATAGGAAAAACGTTGATGTGTTTGGTCACTTCTAACTTTATCTCTAAATGGTACCATTGAATGAATGGGGCTAAGCTAAATGCTATCGAGCGTCGCATCGCGCTCCAGCGCTTACGTGCACGCACACAGATGATAGAGGGATGTATCAACAATTCTTAGTTAAGCTAATAACATATTTTAATATTGAAAATGAGTAGACTATTCCTTTAAGCACCGCAGTTTTAAATCACGTGATTTTAAGCCATTGAAACACAAACAATAAATCTAAATGGCAAATCACTGTAGAAAACAAGTTCCTTCCAAGGGGTTCACATACTTTTTCATGCCACTGTATACATTATTATTTATTATCCTTATTTCATCACTGACTGTTTATCTTCAGTGAGCTTGAGGTATTTTATGTCTTTTAAAGGAACAGTATGTAGGATTGTGGTCAAAACTGGTACTGCAATCTCACAACTGGTGGCCAATACACAACATGACAACATAAACATCAGTTGAGGGCTGCAACTCCACTTTTTAAATGACAATATCCTGGCCAGACCACTGTTGTGAGTGATATAAGTATTTGAAATGAAAATGATTTCTTAATGTCTAGTGACATATCAGGGCCATTTTATGATTTATTGATATCAATTTCTTACATACTGTTCCTTTAATGCTTGTATAAGTTGATTGTGAGAATTATGAAAATTCTATGGCATTAAAGGTTTTTAATAACATAAAGACCTTAATAAAAGAAAACCCTACCGTGATACATATCTTTATCATAAAATAATATGAATTCTGTGATATAAGATTTTGGTCATCGCCTAACCTTATTGTGTTGTATTACAGATGTCTTGGAGTGAGATAATACTGATTTGAAACCTCTTATTTTTCAGCATTAACTGCGTACACATACCTCACTATCTTCGATCTCTTTAGGTGAGTACCAGTTATTATATATTGTGTATTATATTTAGAGTTTTATTTTATTTTTAACACACAACACACTTTCTAACTAAAGTTACTTTTGTAGTGAAAGACATCAGTCTGTCATGTCTAAACACAGAGGGGCGGTTTCCCAGACAGGGCTTAATGTTAGTCCCAGACTAACTTTAATGTTAGTGTTGATCAAAAACAACGTGCTCTGACATCTCAAAAATATATCATTGCGAGTGTTGTGTCTTAAGATGCACACCAGTAATGTTTATTTATAAATTATGCTTAAAAATGCCATAAATATCCTAATTTAACTAAGGCCTAGTCCTGGTTTAAGCTAATCCCTGTCCGGGAAACCACCCCATTAAGATTCTGACTGTTTACTGTGCTATTAAAATGGGCATTATGGAGTGGAGAGGGGAGGGGTGGGGGATTGAGAGTCTGTTTTTCACTGGGGCTGACTGACTCCCTGTCAGTACTGTAGCTGGAGCGAACGTTCGGCCAGACCTCATTACCGGCTCATGTTTCCACCAGAAAGACAGCTGAATGCACTCTGTCACCAATAAATAGAATCACTCAGGGCTATATTATTATCCTGCTGCGTGTTTTATTTTATTACTTTGCGTTATGTCGTGTTGTTACGTGTTATATTAATTCACCGCTTATGTGTTATAATGGAGCGAGTACTATAGGTCCTAGGAAATGGGGGGGGAGCGGGGCACAAACTAACGCAGGGTTAATTGTAACACATCTACTTTAGATATTTATACAGGACTAAGCAATCTGTGCTTTTGGTCTTTTTTTTCTTACTGTCAGGAGATGATCTTCTGTGATATTGTGAAAAGTTTTGAAGAGTGATTTGGAGGCATCATTTTTTTTCTGAGTTGGGTTAGGGTTAGGTCACTAAAGTCTCCAAATCCAGAGCAAATCTAACCTTATATTATTTTAATCACTGTCTTGTTACCTAAAATATATCACCATTTTGAAACATTTGCAACTCCTAGAAAACTGATAGCTGGGATTGAAAAAAAATGTACACAGCGGGGTTAGTTGTGACACAGTGTTACAATTAAAGGTGCCATAGAATGTAAAACTGTATTTACCTAGGCATAAATGAATAATAAGATTTCTGTACATGGTAATGAGGTATACAATGATAATCAAAATGATAACTGTAAATACAATATCAGCGGAAATAATTCACAATTATGTTTTTTGGCTTAATTGTGCAGCCCTTTTAAAAAATCTATTGATATGCATTGCTGCATAATACCAGGATGATTAGATGAAGGATCATGGATGGATGCATGTGTGGAAGTCTATCTATTTTAGGCAGATATATAAACAATATCCACCTTCAGTATATAAACAGAATTTTATTGTATTATTTGTGTTTCAATAAAATTTTCTAGCAGGTGTTTGTTACAATTAACCCCACCTATGGGGTAACATTTGCACTCATGTTGCTTTCAGTGTAATTGAATGATAATGGTAGGCCCCACAAACAAACATTAAGTGTTCATTTGTAGCAGAAATGTGTTTTTTGATTGTGTAAAAAAGATGGTTGTGCCAAACTCTCTTCCCTACTTTGCTTTTTCATTCAAAAAATAAAAAGATTGCCTGACAACACAAAATAGTTACTATGAACGTTAAAGTGATAGTTCACGCAAAAATTATGTCATTCACTCACCATCATGTTGTTCTAAACCTGTATGAGTTTCTTCTCTTAAACACAAATGAAGATATTTTGATAAATGATGGTAACCATAGAATTGATGGTACTCATTGACTTACGAAAAACAAATGCTATAGAAGTCAAAAGAATATGTGTATATATTAAAGGTGTACTGGAGGATTTTCTTGAATTTTAGAAAAGAATCGCCTTCTCCACTTTTTAAAAAAATGCAATTGCACTACACTCCTGGGCCCGGTTCCCCGAAACGCTAAGTAGTTCTTAACCTATTCCTTAACCTCTCCCTTAACTCTATGGCACGATTCCCAAAACGTTCGTACGCTAAGTATATCTTCTGTAAGTCATACTTTCGTAAGGTTGGTCTGGACCATTCATAAGCTCTCTCTTAGCGTTGTTTGAGCGCAAAGCGCTATCGCCACAGTCTTTAGAAATCAGCGCAGCGCAGTACAAGTCAAACTATGGTATGCTGACAATGATTTTATGTTATGGACATTTTAAGACTTATAATAAAATATGTTTGCAATGGATACAAGACTATTTATGCAGTTGACTTTATTTGGTATTTGAACTAATGAATCAAAGACGGCACCAGTGTTGTGTCGAAGTTTGTTCCCTCTATGTTTCTTATACCGTTTTCATCACGTTACATTTATAATTTATTTAGAAAGATTAAAGATTGAATTGGTTATACTAAAAAGCAATAATATCATGTATTCTATTATACAATTTATTAAATATGTCATACATTTGACAGTTTTATGTCTTTTAACACATTGCCTGTCTTTTTTTTCTCTACTGTTTGTTTTAAAAAGCTATGTTTGCATGCATAATAAATATACATTATACATATAATATGATCCATACTGTAAAAATAATTGACTTACAATCAAGAACAATCAAGATACATTACATAAATGCACACATATACATCTCAGTGGCTATTAAAACTTTCAATGTGTATAAAGAATAAACGTATAATATGATAAAAATACTATAAAAACACTACACTAAAGGGAAACATAGGGGGAACAGACTTCCACACAACACTGGCCACGGAGCCGTTTAGTCCATGACAATTTTTTTATTCGGCAACCCTTTTGACATTTTGCCTGACGTGGCTAAATTAAAAAAATTCGCCTTCCAAGACAACTCATTATGGAGCTGCTGGATCTTCTCAGACCGTATTCTCTATCTAACTTTATTGTAGATAGGTTGCTTTTTATTGAAAACATTAATGGCAAGCAATACCGCATTAAACAAAAGTAACTGCAGCTGCTTGCCAATCAATTCTGATTGTAAAGTACCTTACCATTAGTATAAAAGTGTATTTTATCATTTTTTTAAGTCGTTAAACCCATGTCAAGAAGCGGCACAAGTGGCACGACGGGATAAGGATGGTGGATGACTAGAGAGGGATACCCGGTTCGTCTACTTGTATTACTGGCAATTTGATTCTTTAATTAATAGTCTATATTTTACGGATAACTTAAACTATGTTAAAATAAGGGTACTGGAATAGTTTGAGTAATGTTCCATTTGTATATAAAGTGTTGTCTTTCTTAACACCGTAATGCACCTTCGCGTGAAGTGGAAAATCGATCCCTGAGCAATCAATCGCAAATAATTCAGCACGTCACTTGGGACAGCGCCATTGTTACGTCGAACTTAGAGGCAGCGTGTTAAGAAGCTTCCTAAGGGACACTTTGGGGAACACACTTAGGAACATAAATAACTTTGGTAAGATATATCTTTTTAAATGTCTTCTAAGCGCTAAGAGTGAGGGTTATCGGGGAACCGGGCCCTGGTTGACAACTGGGAAAACCAATAGTCTTGATGATCCACCCGGAAAAAGAAAATCCTCCGCAATACCTTTAAGTATGTATATTTATATATATATATATATATATATATATATATATATATATATATATATATATATATATATATATATATATATATTAGATATATATAGATAGATATTGGATATACATATCAAAAAGTATATACACATGTATATATTTCTTAAGTATATACATGCATGTGTATGTGTTTAGATATACATAATTTTTATACACAGTTCACACACACATAATGTAAACAAAAACTTTTATTCTGCAAACGATTAGTTGGGATTAGTTGTAATGCAGCACTAATGTCATCTGATTTTTTTAAGCACATTTTGGTCCATTTCTTAGACTTGGCCATGTGAAAGCCAACCGAACCAAGAAGAAAATACAACATCTATTCACTGTAACTTACTTTGCCTTCACTCATGTTCATATTAAACACTCGTGTTCAGTGATGTTTAGAATCTACTGTATATTTTCTTACTTGATTTCTGTCTTTCTTTATAATATGTTCAATCACAGTTTAGTAGTAAATCATTTAATCTCTTGTCTACAGTCTAATCACCTGTTTGCTAAGTTTTTGGGTGACCACAAAGAAGCCCAGTCAGATCTACACTTTTGGGTAAGGATCATTTTATACACTTTATCTTTATGAATGTGTTGACATTAAGCAGGTTCTTAGATTTTATTTTAGTATAAGGATACACTGGTTAAAGTAACATAAATAACCTCATTCATTTCATCAGAACGTTGGTGTTTGTTGAAGTTTATTGTATCTGATGGCCATGTACTAGTAAACTCTTTAAAATAAGAGTTGATCCAGTTGTGATGATATCTAATGTTGACTCTTTTTCTTTTCTATGCACAAAATCAACAGTTTTGTGTGTGTCATCATCAGATAAAATGATATCAGGATGAGCAGCTATCTGTATTGATATTAAGTTGTTTGTTGTTCGTTTTTAATAGTTCTTCTTAATACTTCTGTGGATCAGATGACAGTGATTTTTCTATAACAATAGGCTGGCTGTGCTAGGAAAATAATCTTGCATTGTATGACTTCAACATAAATGCTGAACTTTAACACCAGTGAAGTCGTATTATTCAGACAGTGATGTAGTGTTTGTTTGTGTGTTTTGTGGTCTTGGATTCGAGAGGTTTGAAGTGTTGGCCGTGTTTGCCTCTACTGTGCTGGTTCAGCTGGGTGCTCTCTTCATCCTGAAAGAAAGGTGAAATCTGTATTTTACTGCTGTGGGAATGTTAAACAGTGCTTGTCACCTCACTGTGGGCATTATAAGCAATATAAAAAAATATGTGAAAGAAGCCTTTATTTGGTATTTATGTATATAAATAGAAAGGCAAATAAATAGAAATGATCTAAGACTTCATATTTTTTTCTATATAATTCGGTTTGGTGTGTACTGCACCTTAAGCAGTGATATGTTTACAAAACACCCAGCTGTAGTGTGACTCCACTAACTTACATTCACTTTACAGTGGAGGCTTACGAAAATATAAAATACATGGAGATAAGCAATACTAACTGTGAAAATAACAGTCTGTGGGCCCTATTTTAACGATCTAAGCGCATTGTCTAAAGCGCACAGCGCAACGTCTAAATGGGCGTGTCCAAATCCACTTTTTTTCACTTTTATTGAAATTGTTATTTTTTTATTAAAACGTAAAAAATCGTTTTCTTTTAGTCATGGAAGTAAAAAAGCAGGCTTTTAATTGCTTTAAATGTATGGCTATCCAATATCATCAAAAAAAAAATTACACGTATGTAAGAAAAGGTTTGTACTCTAAAAATACTTTATTTGTAACAAACAGGAGATAAAGAATTTACAAACGGCTCTCCTTTCAGGACTTGGACAGGATCAGTCACAAGATTTTTTAAGCATTACTTAAAAATGTTTCTCATCTCACCATATCCACAGGTACAGAGTCATCATATACAATAAATCCGTGAGGTAGCATTTAAAAAAAACATTTAAAAACAGATGCATTTGTTTAAAGCAAAGCATTTATTTACTTACCAGGCTACAGGTGAAGCAGCTCTTTGCGCCTTCTAACGTCTCATAATCGGTCCTCATTTATGTCCAAGAGACTCAATAATAATCTTTTACATTCATTCCTTTAATCTTTCATATTTAAAAGCGTTTTTGTGCTGCTGCGCATTCATGTATGTGATAAGCAAACCCACGTTGTCGTTTTGTTTAGGCGCATATTACTAATGCGCTCTTTAAATAACAAAAAAAACATATTGCGCCATTGACTTTAGACTTTAGACCAGGTTTTTTGTGGTCAATGGTGTAGTCTATTTAAGTTGCCTCAAAATAGCAAAGCGCCAACAATGCGCCTGAACACACCTCGTTCAGAGATCAGAATGCCCATGGGCGCAAAAGGGGGCGCAAATGCATTTGCTATTTAAACAACGTGGCGCTAAACGTGAAAATTATAATTGCGCAGGATGGAAAATAGCCAATGACACTTGCGTCGCGCATTGCGCCGGGTGTAAGATAGAGCCCTGTAGGTTTGAAATCAAACAATGTATTCGGTTTACAAAAATTTAATCCTCATTAGATGTATATCAAAGACAATAATGTGTTATCACAAAGTGTCTTAGATGCTGTGTACACCTTCTATTAAGATGCATTTTGGTCGATTAGATCACAAGTGGACGCTAAATATAGGTGTAAATTGGGTGTAAAACGTTTTGAGCTCATCCACTTTTGACCACATTCAGAGGAGCAACATAACATGTTTTTCTTAGGCTTTCATTGATAAAACCAAAGCGGCTGCTCTCCACTTTTTTCATTTGTTTCATTTTGCGAGCATGTGAAAGTTGCGCGAGCTTATTTCATCAATTGTGCCGAAATATCAGAGAAGCCTCTTACATATACATGTACAAAACACTGTGCAGACTCCACAGATCATCCTCTCAAAGTAATCAGGACATAAGTGGTGGAAAGTGGACAAAAAGAGATGGATTAAAACACCAGGTGTAAAGATGAATGCGTCTCTCTCCTCCACTTGTGATACAAAATGCATCTTTATGCCAAGCGTAAAGAGCCTCTCAGTTATTTCATACACATTCATGTTATTTTGTACAGTAGTTGTTGTTGTATTTTGTCTTTCTGGCTGTGCAGTGACTGAACACAATGTTGTTTTTCTCAGTGTTCAGCGATTTATGGAGCAGCCAGAGGTTCACACGTGAGTACAACACATACACACACATTGGTCATTTTTTGTCATATAGACTGTTTCATCAGACACACACGTTGTCAGGGTTAAGCGCCTGGCCCAAAAGTTAATTTCCGATCTGTGCTTGTTTATCAGTCTAGCAAGTAACTAAACTGACCTCTGGAACAAATACCTTGTGGAAAATAAAATGTTTTGGTTTGCTAAAGACAAGGGGAGACGGCGGGCATAGATCACTGAGGTTAGGCAATATGGCAGCCAGGCAAGAATTTAAGGACCTTTAGTTAACATGGTTTACATTAATTTTACACAGTAACGTTAGCTAAGGGTAATGGATAAATCACTTTAGCTATGATCTGAACTAAGGTCATATATTTTCCTTGTTATCAGAAATAATTTGCTCTAGAAGGACATTGTTATTGATTCTATGCGGAAGTCTACCAGATGTTAAGTTTGGGCCACGAAAGCCGTTTGTTTATGTTGTTGTCGTCTATATTACATTATATCAGTGTTTTCAAAAAATTTTCCTGGAGGCAAACCAACACTACACATTTTTTTATCAGCTCATTAGTAGATACTCCAAGATGGAGACATTTAGAATTTGCAGTGTTGATGTGCCTTTCCAGGAACAAGGTTGTAAAACATTAGATGACATGCTACAGTTTGGCTGTTGGTATTTCAGATGTATTATTTTGTGAGATGTTGTTGTTTTGTTTCTCCAGTGGTCGTTTGCTGGTGGGAACATTGGTGGCTCTGTTTTTTAATCTCTTTACTTTACTGTCCGTCAAGAACAAGCCTTTTGTCTTTGTATCTGAAGGTAAGATCTTCTTTGTTATCCTCAGCAGGTTTGTACTTTAATTCACCTCTGTGTAATACATGTGGTGTCCCTGGGCTTTATTTGATCTGTGTTGTTGAGTGATTCAACACAAGCTTCAGGATAATTTGTTTGATCTTCAAGCAGATGATTGTAGTACAACATTCAGATTAATAAAAAAGCGCTGATAAAGAGAACTAAAAATGATCGCAGATTTAGCTTATTGTATGTTTGAATTTTATATCATTTTACCTGTTCACATGAATGTGTAGAGCCCTTTTCACACAGAGATTACAGAAAATACATGGAAAATGCGTCATTCATTCACACTGCCAATGATTTTCCAGAATCTGTGCGTGCATTCACACACATTACATAAAGATCCCGTAAAGACGCGCACTCAAAATCATCATGATTTTATCTGTTTAAAACACTCATCTGTTGTGTTAAATGTTATTTCCAGAGATGCATGATAGAAGTCCATCTGTTTGTCAGTGTAATAGTTTGTGTCTTTGTGTCTTTAGCTGCGAGCACCAGCTGGCTTCAGGAACATGTGGCTGATCTGAGCCGAAGGTACAGGGTGTCTTTTATCAAACACGGACATTAATTTTTTTTTATCGTCACACAAGTGTCAGTGTATAAAAGTGTGTTTGTGTTGTTGTGTAGTCTATGTGGACTCATCCCAGCTCTGAGCAGCGTTTTATTGCCCAGAATGAATCCCTTTGTGCTGATAAACCTCGCTGGAGCGTTTGCTCTGGGCATCACGTATGTGCTCATTGAAATCAAGTAAGTAGATTTATATATATATGAAGAGTTTGGTTTCAAAACGCGATAAACGCCGTTTTTGAAAAAAATGAGTTACTGCCAAAATCAGTATTATATCAGGTCAGTATTTAAAAGTAAATAATTAATTTTACGCAAAATCCAATATCCGCCGTGATATTCTGTCATCTTTTCTCCCTTTTTTCCCAAAATGCGATAAACGCCACTCCTCCTTTTTTGCAGAACGCAATGAATCCATTCCAGAAATTACAGCCCACTGTTCACGCAATGTTAACAAACAATGGCGGCGCGCTGAGTGGGCGGAGTCCTGGTTTTCCTTATTTGCTTTGTGCTTCGTGATCTACAAACAAAAACAAAATAATACTTTAATGGCATTGATAAACCTGTGGTTGTTTTCTGTGACGGGAAAGATTGTCATCAACATCTAATAATTTAATCGAAGCACTCGGGAGACTGGTGCTTATCTCCCGACAGCATCAAGTTTCTCATGCTAACACATTGACCCCAGGGGATCTTATGAATAACTTTACATTATTTTACTCAAAGTCAACGAAAATCGTAGCCTGACTACGTCAGACTTCGTACTTCCGCTAAATTTCATTACGTTTCTGTACTCAGTCTGAGATACCTCCCATTCAAACCGCTTTCCACCGGTCTCAAAACGACCGTCCAATCAACGAACAGAGGGCGGGCTGAGAGCCGTGACGTAGACGCTAAACGCCGAATCACGGTTGTAGTCTGTTGTGGACATGGAGACACAGAGAGCTCTGTTGTGGAGAACCGGCACTTGCCAACTTAAACCCGAACAAGAAAAGTGTTTGTTAAACATTTGAATGGAGATTATGTTGTTGCCCTGTTCCCGACAAGTTTTTGGAAAAGTTTAATTTATCAACTTTACCGATCGTCAGCGAGAAACTGTGTGCAGCACAGCTTGACGTGCACAACGATCGAGAAATCATGGAAGGGAATTATATTGTTCACAGTTAATGGTGGAGGACGCGTGGGCAAGCATTCTTTGGTGACATTCCTGATTAACCAGAAAATAAGGTAGGGAGATTTAATTTACATATGGTTATGGTTGTCTGGTGGAAGAGTTTGAGAGGAGAGAGGGGCTTTCCTCCCGTTAGACGTGAGTGGAAAGCCACCGTAAGGATAGTGTTCAACTAGCTATGGCCCGATTTACTTTACATAATCTGCAAAAGTCGTTCATAGCCATGTTAACTCTGGTATTTCGCTCGACGGGGTTTGTTTTCACATCATACGTGTATTTTACAGCAGAGATTCGATGCGGCTGATCCGGCGCATAAAGCACATCATATCCAAATGTTATGTGTAATTGGCTTACGTTTAGACCAATGATTTTAAACTTCAGACAAGCCCCTCCCACGAGAAGGAAAACGATTGTCAATTATGCCCAGCCAGACTCTGTCTATGAAGCGAAGCAAAATAGCAGAGGATGGTATTACCAGGCTACGAAAATCGAGCAGGTCCAAAACATTTTACAGCTGATCGCTGTGAAAAATGCTAAGCAACGGCGTCAAGTATAACCGCAGGAATGACAGTGATCTTAATATGACAAAGTAAGTGTTTTTATTAATGACATTAATGTTTATTTTTTTAGTCAGTGTGTACAACTAGTCAACTAAATGAACATAAAATGGCAAAGATGAATGCACATTTGTACATTGAATTCAATAGATTTCTAGCATTTTGAAACAAAAACTGTCATGGATTTATTGCATTTTGTGGAAAAAATTATTCGTTTTTATAATAAATCTTTGAAAATCAAGTTATGGATTTGAATTTTTTATGTTTTTATAACCTAAGGGCTCTATCTTACACCCGGCGCAATGCAGCGCAATGCGCAACGCAAGTGTCTTTCGCTAGTTTCCACCCTAATTTTCACGTTTAGCGCCGCGTTGTTTAAATAGCAAATGCATTTGCGCCCCCTTTTGCGCCCATGGGCGTTCTGGTCTGAAAATGAGGTGTGTTCAGGCGCATTGTTGGCGCGTTGCTATTTTGAGGCAACTAAAATAGACTACGCCATTGACCAACAAAAACCTGCTCTAAAGTCTAAAGTCAATGGCGCAATATGTTTTATGTTATTTAAAGAGCGCATTAGTAATATGCGCCTATAAACGGGAGGACAACGTGTGTTTGCTTATCACAAAGTACATGAATGCGCAGCAGCACAAAAATGCTTTTAAATATGAAAGATTAAAGGATTGAATGTAAAAGATTATTATTGAGTCTCTTGTACATAAATGAGGACTAATTATGAGACGTTAGAAGGTACAAAGAGCTGCTTCACCTGCAGCCTGGTAAGTAAATAAATGCTTGCTTTAAACAAATGCATCTGTTTTTAAATGTTTTTTTTTAATGCTACCTCACGGATTTATTGTATATGATGTAGCTGTGGATATGGTGAGATGAGAAACATTTTAAGTATGCTTAAAAAAAACTTTTTGCTAAAAAAAACGCTGTCCAAAGTGCTGAAACGTGAGGAGAGCCGTTTGTAAATTCTTTATCTCCTGTTTGTTACAAATAAAGTATTTTTAGAGTACGAACATTTTCTTACATACTTGTAAATTAATTTTTGATGATATTGGATAGCCATACATTTAAAGCAATTACAAGCCTGCTTTTTACTTCCATGACTAAAAGAAAACGGGTTTTAAAGGTTTTAATAAAAAAATAACAATTTCAATACAAGTGAAAAACAACACAATTATTTAACATTAATCTTAAACTAGGGATCTTCTACCTCCGCTTAGTTTTTCAGTTTACAAAGTTCGTCATCTAAATAGGGATTAGACATAGCGCCAGCGCAACTTGCTTTTAAAGGGAATGAGAGCTGTGACTCTCATTGGTTTACTGCACGTTACGCCCAAACTACTCCCATTACAATAGGACCTACCCTTTTCGACCATGCGCTCGGCGCAAAAAACATTTTTCCCGTCGTTAAATTAGCAAAAGTGGATTCGGACACGCCCATTTAGACGTTGCGCTGTGCGCTTTAGACAATGCGCTTAGATCTTTAAAATAGGGCCCTAAAGATGCTTTATGAAAGTTTGTAACAGAAAATAGTGGTTTTCATCTTGTCACTTTTGTCAGGATTTGGACAGATGAACCCAATAGCAGACGATGAAGGGTTAAACAAAAGACTTTAATGAACAATAAGACAAAACAAAGCCCACGTGGGGGCAAACAGCATTAAACAACGTACGACAGAGACTTAACACTAGGCTTGACATGAAAACTAGACTAGACTAGATACTTGACTCTAATAATACACAACTGGAATACACAAACAGTACAAAATGAATCAGCACAGGACCATAGACACAAAGGGATTTAAATAGCAAAAACTAAACAAGATAACAAGGGAGGAACAGGTGATGGGGATTAACTAATGATTAAACAATTAACAGGGAGAACAAGGGGGCGGGGTCAGGAGACAAGACACCGAAGGCACATGACTCTAAACACAAGATCATGAGCCTTCACATAAGACATGGGACTGTCAGAACCCAGCCATAATGACAAGACACAATATTTAAACAGGATACAATGGCCGGACCCTGACAACTTTCTTGTTATAGAAAACAGGTTTTTACCGAAATTTGTCAAAATGGATTTATTGCGTTTTGGAACCAAACTCTTCATATATACTGCACAGTGTTTTTAGTTTATGAATACATGCAGTAGTCCAGTGGTCCTCACTATTTTTTTCATAAGAGCCAGTGCAGTGCCACAATGATAGGACAAAGTCAATAGACGAGACAAATTTACCGCAAAGTATCCGAAGTTACATCCAGCCATAAAAATCATGTCCGCTTATTAACCTGTTATTCCTGAACATACAATATCATTAAATATAAAAGGTGTGTCATTCTTTATCATTTACCAGTCGAATTTCTAAGGCAAAATGATTTCCTTTCATGCTTAGCATTGTTATAATGTGCGTACGCAGTGCCCTCCTTCTGCTCTTAATTTTATGTGGGGCTGCACAGATTGATTGGTGTGTGATACATCACTGTGTCACGTGCAAAACTCAAAAGCATAAGAAACAGTCTGATCTCACGGTACTCTTATTGTCATAGGACAATTTCTTTGTGCAAGCGCTGTATGCAGTTGAGCACGTTTATCGATATGCATCTTGATATAATGGGTATGGTTTTCTAACAAAGCTATCTGTCCAGAACAGAAATGATGCATGACTGATGATGATTATTTCACCGTATTATTTACAAGCCACAAATTAAATATTGGCGAGCCGCAGGAGGATTACGAGTAAAACTGCACTAGACTGACATGGGACCTTTTCTTATTGTCATCTTCATGAGCATTACATTTTACCACGTTGAGCACAGCGCAGCACATTAAAGGTTTCAAAACAATGGACCGGTCAAAAATCAGCAGGTTAAGATACAATACTGTACATTTGTGATGTGTTTAGATATTCACAATGTCTTATTTCTCACAAAAATAGTAGACATCCACAAAAATAGTTAGTGCACATCTTTAGTTGATTTTTATAGTGCTTTTCACAGTGTGGTTTAGGTCAGATTAGAAACAAGAAACTAAAAACGAAAACTATGTAATAACATCTTAGTATTGTAATTGACCCGTTGTATTCATGATGAAAGTGTCTTTATAATGATGCATTGAATTCACAGTTGTTGTGTTGATGTTGTGTAGTAACTATAATGCGATGGATACGGCCTCTGCAGTCGCAATCGCTCTCATGACCTTCGGCACCATGTATCCCATGAGCGTGTACAGTGGGAAGGTTCTGCTTCAGGTGTGTTTCATCACATACATTCATCCTCACTGCCTGTGATAACTAGCCAGAAGAGATTACCTTTAGTGTTCTAGCTTTAATGCAAATGATATCATTACATGGTTATCTTTTCTACAGACCACACCCTCTCATGTGATTGGCCAGCTGGATAAACTTCTCAGAGAGGTGAGCCAGTCTACCTTTATTACAGTCGGTCTGATTTATTATTGATTAGTCATTTATTGTACCTGGTCGCTCTTATGTAAAGTTATTTTATTACTCTCAGCTGATCTTTTGATGGAGTGATTATTGATTTTTCAGGTCTCCACACTGGATGGCGTTCTTGAAGTCAGAAACGAGCATTTCTGGACCATTGGCTTTGGCTCTCTGGTGTGTAGATGTTTTTCTATTCATTGATAACCATCTGTAAGCCAGGACTTTCCCACCTTAATACCAAGTCTTTCTGTCTGTCTGTGTCTGTCTAAATTTATTATCAGGCTCTTATGTTTAGATTCATTAATTCCACTTTAATGCCAATGAAAGGTTTATTAGTCAGTAATTGAAATTCTTCTGTGGACAAGACATAGTAAACAGTTGCCAGATCACTAAAATTGCAACTAGATTACAAATAATGAAAGTACAAATGAAGAAACTGAAGCACACTTTAGGGGTCTCTGTAATGCATGAGACTGACACATTCACATTATATTCAGGTCTAAGTACTCACAAAAGACCCAAGTTTGAATGTGATCTACGGTCGTTTTAAAATCTTTACAATCTATCTCTCTCCAGTCACAGTTTTTTTATCTACACAGTATAAAAGGCTTATTTTATTAAATGTATAGTATATAGAATATAATAAATAGTATTAATTACACAGATTGATCTTGTTTAACTCGGTGCCATCTACATTTATTTCTGTGTATGTTTACAGGCGGGCTCCGTCCACGTTCGCATTCGCAGGGACGCTGATGAGCAGATGGTTTTGGCCCACGTGACCAACCGCTTGAACACGCTGGTGTCCACACTTACTGTTCAGATATTCAAAGACGACTGGAGCCGGCCCTCTCTGACCGGTGCTCTCCCGACCGGTTCCCTCAATCTGTCCGAGTACGTCAGTTCTGCTGCATTTCCTTCTGCGATGTTTAAACAGCATGAAGAGTCGAACCCCATCACCTCTACACCTGCGAAACCCAGCAGTCCACCGCCCGAATTCTCCTTCAACACTCCGGGTAAACACGTCCAGCCTGTCGTGTTTCCGATGGCCCATCAGCAGCGGCCCTATAACGTTCAGATGGCCTACGGGACGTCGGCTTACACCAGTGTGCTGAGGCAGGGCTTTCCCAATGCTGCCGGTGGTGTGCCTGGAATGAGGCTGGGCTTTGGGATGGGGACACAAATGCCATCCGTTCAAGGCTATAGGACTCTAAATACAGTCCCACACAGACCATCACCGACAGACCAACAGAGACTATGAGCAGATCACATTACAATATCATACTGCTAAACCCTGAGCTTATTTATTTCAGCGGGACCATAGAGAGCGTTTTTTTCCTTTACGAATGGTTTTACTTTATTCTGTAAGGCTGTATTATGTTTTTCATTAGTTTTTCTTTTCATGTATGTTTCATAGAGATCTTTTAATACTTTTGAGTTTATGAAACTGATAGTTACACAACAAACATCTGTCATTCCCTGCACAAAACATTTGACCAATAGCTATTAAAATGTGTGGACAAAAACATTTCATTAAATCATTTCCACAGATAATGTAGAGCAGCATTTTGTTGTGTTTTCCACTATTGGTGACTTATATCGGATGGAAACACTTCATTGGCACATATGAATAACAGGTTTCTACATACGTCTGCCCTCGACTTATTTACTGTGTATCGCTTCTGAGGTTGTAAATACTTCAGTAAAGTTCTCCAGTATTGTCTGGAGATTGTCTGTTTTTCAGTCATTTTGACCTTGATGATAAGAGCGTTTAAGCCATTAGCAAGTTATCCAGTCTGCAGTGCTGGGTAGACTGCTTGAGAATTGTAATCAGTTACTGATTTTAAATTACATGGCAAAATCTGAAATCTGTATCCTAATCTCTTTATACATTTTGTGTAATGTAATCTCACCACTTTTTGACATTTTGATTACTTTTGACCTATGGTTATTTGATGTCCTTTAAGTAGGACAATATTATACTATTTTGGGCAAGAAACTAATTTTTAAATAAACATGACATATTTGTAAGTGTATTTAACATTACATAAACGCTTTTCTTTTATTGGTAAAAGCCCATAAACAGCGTAAGCAAAAACTGATCGGCACAGGTCGTTTTCGCTCATAACACGATTTCGTGTTACATGTAAACACCTTAAGCAGCTTTTTTGCAGTTTTGTTCATGTGCACGTCTTTGTGTGTAAAAGATAAACGTCACGATCGGATATAATGCATAAAAGTCTGCGCTGAGTCAAGCAGTTGACAGAGAAACTGTGGAAAATTCAAGCTCGTGTTATGTTGCTTTTACACCAGCCACGGTAGAGGCGGCAAAAACAACCTATTCGCGCATAGTTGGAGGCATGAACATTTGAGTTTACTCGCTTTATTCACGCGGAAATCTGCGTCATGGGAGGGGCTCCTGCATCTCTGCTAAGGGGTTGTGCACACCAAAACTTTTAAATGTGGCTGACAACGCCTGGAGGACGGCAAATGCAAGCTGTTTTTCAGCTGAGTTCCAGCCTTTTTCAGCTTAGCGCTTTGGTAGCTCTGATACATCAGCTGTGAGACGGTTGGTTGCTTTGATACTTGTCCCGCCCCTCCTCCACTGTGATTGGACGGCCGCTAAGAACTGACAATGACGAGCTGAGCTTTTCATTCAAAGTTTAATCTCTTTCAACTCTCGAGGCTCAGCGCCGAGCACGGAAAAACCACCAAGCGCCGGTTTTCAGCGCGGAAGAAAACCGCTAGCTGGTGGCTTATTTGAAAAACGCAGAGCTTCCATTGGAAACAATTGAAAACATGCGCCAGCCACGGGCGTAAAAGCATTGGTGTGCACGCCCCCTAAGACTCCGCTAGCTTCCTGTAATCAGGTCACTACTACAGCAAGGTCCTGATTGGTTAACGCAACGCGGAAATCTGCCGAAGTTCAGATTTTTCAACTCGCGCGCTGCTTGAACAGTTTGAATGCATTCATGCGTGTAGAGCGAAGTAGACGCATGGAAAAAGCAAGCATTTGACACGTGTCAGAGGCAAAATCCGTTTCTTGTGGGAGGGGCAAGTGCTATGCGGTTGTCTGTTTGCAAGATGGCTGATGGTGATTGTGCATTTATCGAGAGAGTTACCAGTTTGTATTTGGTAACCTTACTATAGGGGGAAAATAAACAGCGCGGGTCGATAAACGTCACGTGACTCAAATGTGAAATGTGTATTACAACTTACCAGGTTGCCCAATGTCCTCACTGACATTCTTCCAAGCGAGGTCCTTTTAATTCCTGTCTCCTCTATAGAAATAAGAACTTGTGTTGTATAGTTCCAGGTGACTCCGGGCGGGGCTGCCACCACAGCAGCAAGCAGGCTCCTGATTGGTTAACGCAGCTCGAAATTACGCCAAAGTTAAAATTTTTCAACTCAGGTGTCAGCCGCAAATCTGAGTAAACCTACAAAATGCACAAACACGCGCGAATGAGGCGGAAACGCATCTTCCGCGCCAAACGTCTGGACCTCCAGACGCGCGTCAACGCGTCTTCACATTGACTTAACATGTAAATCACTCGCGCTTGCCGCCTCTACTGCGGTTGGTGTAAATGCAGCATTAGTGGTTCTGCGGACATGTGAAGAGATACAACAATATAGCTTAAGACAGATTTTCGTCAGCTTTTTAAACGACTATGCCTACTTTTTATGACTACTGATGGTGAGATCACTGCCTGTTAGAAACCTGACAAATCCAACCAAATCCCATATAAACACAGTTTTATTGATTTGCAAACAGTAAATGATGAAAACAGGTTTCTAAAATAAGCAGATTTCTGATAGTTATTCACTTATTTTGTGCATGCAAGTTAAACTGACTCTTGTATATGGTGCATTCCTTCGCGGCCCCCCATATTTTTTTTATAACAAATTTGTTCTAAAACGTAACATTTAATAAGACAAAACATATTAAAGTATACAAAGTAGTGCTGTTGGTTAGTAGCCTTATTTTTTTTAGGTTTAATTACACAGAATTCATGATAAATTAATATGTTTTATGAAATGTCATAAAACTGGGGGCCCCCTGGCACCATCTCGCGGCCCCCAGTTTGAGAACCAATGTTTTAGAAGACTGCCGTCTTTGCTCTTAAGAGCACATCTTTAAAAGCATAGTGACAATGCCTCATGCAACCTTTTAACCCTGATCTTCACCCATCTAGTACAGACTATAATAGCTATTCCGAATTGTTTTTAAAATATATCCTGTTCTCATTTTTCAGTCTTGCGCTGTGTCTGCTTGTGCTTGTCTGGGAAACTGTTATGACATTCAAAACAAACGGCTTAAAGGTTTTTGTCATCCTGGGCTCTGCATCCGTGGCTAAATTAGGTTTCACACAAAAGAGGCTTTTAAAAACATGTTGCTGTTTTTGCAACATTTTTTACACTTGTACCCTCATTAAACATATTGAAGGTTAATGAAGGGAATTTCAAACGGTTTAAATATCATTACAAACAGTGGAATAATTCTTTAACATCAAACCACAGTATATACAGTCAGTGTTGTGCTCTAAATACAAAATCTTTTTTCCATAAGATTGTTCAGTTGTTGAGTTTAGTGTAGTTATATGAAAAGTATGCATACATAAATCACAAGAGTAGTTAATGACAATCTGGTAATTTGGTTGGCATGGACCTGGCAGATGGTAAAGTTTAGAGAAATGATAATGGCTTGATCATGTGACCTCTGCTTTAACATCTGAGAATTCTTTATCACAAGCAGACCATCACAGCGTAGGCAAAGGTAAATATAATGCATTAGTACAGGATGGTGGTTTGTCTACAGAAAGAATCCAGACATGAAATGATCAAACACTCGTATCACTTGCAGGAAATCTGATGGTCTAAAGCCAGCAATGCTTTATGGTTTTGTGGTAATGGTTCGTAATGGTTTTTAATAGAGTTGTGGGTCTTCTTCAGTAAAATATTTGCACCCGTTATACCGGAAGAACACCAGGAACTCTAGACATCTGAAACTTGTTATGAATCAAAACTTTTTGATGCAACATTTACAAACAAGAAACAAAACTAAAATCCTGCCCATATCACAAACAGAACACAGTACAGTACAGACTGAGCTTCACCGTTTTATCCATGTTGAGATCTTTGACTGATTTTTATCTGGACTGGTTATATGTATTTATTTAGTGTTAATCCAGTACTGTCAAAAAGTGTATATATATATATATATATATATATATATATATATATATATATATATATTTTTTTTTTTTTTTTTTCAAAGCACACGTTGCTTAGTGGGATAAATGTGTGCTGTTTTTAAGACCTTTTAAAATGGGAAAATTGTGAACTATTAGCTTTATGTTATAACTGTAAATATAATTGTATATATAATGTGTATGCATTAGTAGGTGCTGGGTATAGGTCATTGATCAAGACTGCTTTATATTTATGGGCATTCTGAGGTAAAATATTATAACCACAATGAGCATGTGCATGTCATCTTTACACATGCAAAATCTTTCATGAACGTAAAGTTTACTTCAGTTGTCTCAAGAGAAAGAAGAGATTTTCATGGTTTCCATGTAAATGAAAATTTTATGGAAATGGTCCTTAAAAGAACTAAAAGATATATGAGAGCAGGAGTTTTACATTACATAAAGAATTTGCAGAATTTACTAAACGCTAAGCTAAGCTAATGTCTGCAGTCTGGGCAAGGAAGCCAACACTTAACTTGTGTAGAAAAAGCTCAATTAAAACATATAATAAACATATATAATAATTTCCTTATTTTTTGAGAAGGGCAGGGACTCCAGCCCCCAGAGCACCCCACTCTGCATGTGCCTGATGTGTAGAGCATTATTTAAATGTTTCTTAAATAAAAAAATATTAAGAATAAATAGTAACATACAAATTAATTAATAAAATGTAATACATTAACTAAGTATTGTTTCAATAATACAGTGTTAAATGTACTGATTCACAACATTACCCGAGCTTTTAAATCATTAATTTATCAAGTATAATAAATTTTTTTATGTTAAGCGGTTTTTGTCCAGATTTCTGCGATTTATAGTCTACAACAAATGACTTTTGAATTGAATTCTTAATTCAATTTATTTCGATTTTTTGCGGGTTTAAAATAATTTTAAAAATACATTACTGTCATGCTAATATTAAAATACTAAAAGAAAATCTGTTTTAGGCATAATTTACAAGTCAATTAATTATTATTCCTTTTTTTGTAATTACTTAAATGTACACGAGACATAAATAAAAATATTTATTTTTAAACGGTTTTAAGATTTTTTTCCATCCTTTAGTAAAATTATATGCTTAAAACTAGTTAAACTCTTTTTTCATAATCTCTTTAATCTTTTTATAATATATCATAATCACCTTTTAATAACATCCTCATTTGTTCACGCTATGTTATATAAATTTCAATATCACAGGATTTAAGAATAATTCGGTTTGAGTTCTAATTATTATTTAGAAATGGGAGACTCTCACATAAATGTTATTTAAGGGTATTTATTATTATCTTGTATTTTTGTTAAAATTTGTGGTTTATAATAATCAATTTAAAAGTATTTATAAGGAGATATTAATAATAAATGAATAAGTATTTCTTAATTGCCGGTTAAAATATAGCTACAAACGTGTGTAAAATAGTCAGATGCTTGCTCATGACATGCACAGACTATGGGGCGTATTTTATCTAGAAAAAAATTCAAATGTATTAACATATCTGGTTACGTTTAAATTGCTGTCATGCTTTTAGCAATATAAAAGCATACAAATACATAAAAAGCCCTGACCCTGGTTGACACGATGCAATGAACAATCACAAATTAATATTCAAATAGATATTAGGATATTTAAGAAACTAACTAAACATTCCTAGTTTGGTAAATTACAGGCATGCTATAAAGCCATGCAAAAAGTCATAGGCCCAAAACCAAAAGCATTCATTATTTCAAACACAGATATTTATAAACAATAATTATTAGATTTTAAAGAAAAAATATGAATGACTGATTTGTACCCCATAAAGAGCAGTAAAGACAAGTACATATGAATTACAGACGCACTTGATTTCCTGGAGATATGTATGATGTTGGTCTTCTCTGGGTCAATTTGAGCACAGATGTCTCAAAGCACAGATGTCTCAGAATCAAACGTCAGTTTTCATCTTCCACATCACAAGGCCAGCAGACAGAAATGTCAAGCGTTTAACACCACTGTACTAACACGCAACGCCTATGTTTTAGATAAACTTTTAAAAGTGCTAAAATAACCCCCTGATATTCTTGGTATTTCTCCATCACTGTAAGGACGTTAGTAATTTATTTGTTTGTTAAACATTTCGTGCTATTTATTTTTATATAATGAGATTTTTTATATAGACCTGTCCATAGCCCAGATTAGCAAAAACGCTTAAAAACGCTTGCCAATTATTCATTTAGGTTTACTGAACTCAACATACTATCAAAACAGTTAATCCCGTCTTATTTTATATAAAGTATAGTCTGATTTAAGTCAAAGATAAAATACCAAACTCTTTAAACGATGCAAAGCCGTATGTTTTGTTTTCACTTTGTATGAAGTTATTAGTTAAATACGTGACTGCAAATTCCCGTGAGATTAGGTTGCAAAAATACAGTAAGAAGGAAACGGAATAGTGAAAATAATGCAAATAGTGTTACTTTTGTTTTATGTTGCAAAACTTAAAAGACAATATTGTGCCCAGCAAACCTATGTATGTCGAAAAGATGGTTTAACGGGGCGAATGCAATGTATTTTTCGATCTCAAAATCTTATATTATACATTTAAAGAAATAGTAAATACGACGTGTTTATCCTATTTTAAGTCATTTTATATTTAACATAGTCATGCTTCACCATCCAGCATAAGGACATCATCACTGACATAAAACTATTTAAAAAATGTCAGACACATGAAACATAACTTTTTAACTTAGTATTTTTCTCTTGTTTTCAGTACAAATATCATAATAATAATAATTTAAAAAAACAAGCAAAATAATCTGCCAGTGGGGTAAGAAAAAATATCTTGACTTTTTTCTTTATCATTCATCAAAAATTGTAGACTTATTTAGACTTTGCTCATCAAAAAATACATTTTGATTTAAGAATTTTTAGATATGTGCAATGAAAACAAGACAAAAATAAGAAAAAGGTAAAAAAGTCTATCTGGGACCGGAGAAAATACTAAATATAATTTAAATCTTTGAGTGTCTCTGCTGTTTTCTGATGACCCTTTTCCAAAAAAGAATCGCGAGTTCACATTGTAATATTTTTACTGTAGTAGGCCTGCAGATTGTTGCAGTGATATTAGTTTAAATAGATACAGTGACATTAAATACAAATCAACAAACCTTAGCACTGGACTTCTAACAGTAACATGTCTGGTCTTAAATAGCAAGACGCAAAAAGTAACAATACTTGCGCTGCTTTTCTTGAAGCACATAAAATGAATAATGCATTTAGTGACCTGAAATTTTATGGACAAAACATTTAGTAATTTCAGACCATAGCTGTTGCATTACATAGCAAACGTAGGACACACCGCTTCTCTAGTAGTTTATTCTTCCTGTCCGTTTAATTTAAAATAAATCTGCGGCGGTGTCGCGATGGGACAAAACTCCATGTAAACCACTGGATACAGCGGGGGAAAGAGATGATGAATTTATCCTGAAAGTGTCATTAAGCAATGTCTGCTGAGAGGTGACCGTGTTTTGCTGCATGGCAGGTGGCTGTAAGTATCCGGACTGGACAGATAATAACCCAACGGAGGACGAACTCATCCTGTAAGCGTTTGTCAACCCGAGTGGACCGCTAGAACCTCCCAGAATTGGCCGTGTCAGATCCCTGTTGCCCAAATGCTCCACTCCAGGGACAAAAGAACTGTAACCATGACCTTGATTCATGAACCCGTGCGATGTTGCACTGTACTGCGGATGGTGTAAGGATATTAAAGGCGATATTTGCCAGTATAGCAATAGGCTCCGGAACGGATCTGCAACGGATCTGCTCCGAAGCCGACAGCTCCGGTCTGGATCCGTTGCGGATCCGTCCCGGACCTTATTGCTATCGGTATTTGCCGCCTCGTTGATTCCAAGTGCCAACGGGCAAAACCGAAGTCCTCGTTTAATAGCGAGTTTTCCTCTGGATGTAGCCGAGCGTCTCCGGAGTTTGCCGGTCGTATCGCCAATAAAAACATCATCGCTGGACGGGTCTAACATCCAATAATTGCCTTTTCCTGGGTCGTCATAATGTCTTGGCACTTTAACAAAACATTTATTAAGACTTAAATTGTGACGGATGGAGTTCTGCCAGCCTTGCTTGTGCTCTCGGTAGAACGGAAAGTTTTTCATAATAAACTGATAAATTCCGTTAAGCGTGAGTCTCTTCTCGGGGCTTTGTCGGATAGCCATCATTATTAACGCGTTGTAGCTAAACGGAGGTTTGTCTGGCTTTTCGCTTTTACTGGGTTCTTCCGCGATTTTGTCTTTCTCTGGGGACTTCACCTCGTCGGGTTCCGGGGAGTCGGTAGACGACGCCAGCTGGGCTTTCTCCGGAGGCTTTATGTGCTGCTTGTCCGTTTTAGACGGAAGCAGTAAACTTTTGATAGTGAAGGAACTCTGCCTCTGCAATTTCCTTGTTTCTGTTTGATCCATGTCGCTTTATCAAAAAGATGCTGTCAGGGAATGAAATTGCTCCTGGAGTTTAGAAGAACCATAGAATATATTCATTGATTAAGGAGGTCCCAAGATATATTAACATCACTGAGAGGGAGGAGTCTCAACTGGATATTTTTTCAGTCTTCATGAGCACCTTCATTAACTCTGTTGTTATAGTGAACTACTGATCATTTATATCCCATAAACCTATTTGACCCTGGATCACAAACCAGTCACAATGGTACATTTTTGGAATTGAGATTGATATAAATAAGCTTTGATGTATGGTTTGTTAGGATAGGACATTATTTGGTCGATACAACTATTTGAAAATCTGGAATATGCGGGTGTCAAAAATCTAAATATTGAGAAAATCACCTTCAAAGTTGTCCAATTCAAAGTCCTAATGACAAATAAAGTTTTGATATATTTACCATTAAGAAATTTACAAAATATTTTCATCGAACATAATCTTTAGGCTACTTAATATCTGAATGATCTTTGCCATAAACATGTAATTTTGGTCTATACAATGTATTTTAGTGGTTCAGTGTCACACAGGGTATTTGAATTCTCTCTCTCTCTCTCTCTCTCTCTCTCTCTCTCTCTCTCTCTCTCTCTCTCTCTCTTTAATTTTACATGGCATTGTTGCTGTTAATGCTTTTATTTCTGTTTTAAATCCAGATGTTGGCAAAGAATGTCCTTTTTGTTTTCAGAGGGAGACTTTTTTCACACCTTTTGTATTGTTCAAGGCTTAAGCCTTTGTTTGATTGTTTGCAAGATCTTTTTAACTGTTTTAATGAGAAGTTTTCTGTGCAAACTTTTATCTTGGGTTGTAAATATGTCCAAAGAGGAAAGTATGAGTGTAACGTGTTAAATTTTATTTTGGGCAAAGCCAAAATGGCCATTTATATTAGCAGAAGAGATAAAATTGAGCAAAAAAGTGAGTATAATGTGGAAAGGGTGTTTTCAGCCATGATCAAATCAAGACTTCTGATTGAGTTCGTTTTTATAAAATCATGAACTCTTTAAATGTTTTTGAAGGAATATGGTGTCACAGAGGAGCTTTGTGCTCAGTTATTGACAATGAACTTAATTGTGCACTTCTTTTTTAATATGTTTTTAAAACACTTTTGTAAAAACTGTTGACGATGAGTAATATTGTTATATAAAGCAGCTTGAAAAATCTAAAATATCTCTCTCTCTCTTTCTCTCTCTCTCTCTCTCTCTTTCTCAATTTTCAAATAAGCTTTATTGGCATTACTTGTACTTGTACAGCATACACTTGCCAAAGCATTGGCCATTACAAGAGCATTAAACAAAATAGTGGTTAGAATACATAGACAATTACAAACAAAAAAAACTAAGAAATTAAATTCAAAACAAGTTAAATGTTTTGTATATATATTCAGACATGTTAAGATGTTAAATCTGACTTTAGTTTTGTACACGGGCCGACTCTCTGTGTTTATGGCAGGCTGTTACATATTTTGCTGGTGTTGTGTTTCGTTATGGCTTAGACGAACCCTTATGTTTTAACACCTTTTTAGGAAATATTTGCATGTCTGATTACATAGTATAGACGTGCATGGAAAAAGGACTCACTAAAGTGGGGCATTTGATTAACCCAGCCACAAATGAATGGAGATCAGTAGAAGAAATTGCTAGTCAAGTTGAATTGGGGTCTGTGAGAGTGATGGAGCAGTTGATGTCTGGTCTAAAAGCTGCTCTTCTTCCTCCTCTCTTTCAGTTTGTCAATTATTCCTGTGAGCCTGTACTAGCCTTTCCTGAGTTAACTGTGTCACCTGAAGTTTGTCCTAAAGCGATTCAGGAAGGAAAGTTGTTGAAGTTTGAGAGACTTAAATGTTTACCCTTTCAAACAGCAGACAAAAAAAGTATTACAAGTCTGTGTAAAATACGTTAATGATTTATGTGACAGATGGGATACTAAATGGAGAGAAAAACTGTCAGCTGTTGATAATTTTTCTCCTTCCTGAAGGCTTTTTTACAAAAGTACCCTTCCAAAACGCTCAGGTGATTTACAGTGGAGAATATAACATTGTGTGTTTACCACTAATGTTTTTGTCTCAAAATTCAACTCAAATGTATTGCCTTTTTGTAATGGGCACGATACTGTGTTCCATGTTTTTAATAAATGCCATAGAGCCACTCTCTGAATTGTTGGAAGGGATCTTGATAGGGTTGGGATTTGTTTTTAACAAAATTATTTTTATTTATGGATACAAGTATTCCAAAGCAAACAAATAAATGGGATTGTACTTTTGCCAATTTCATAATTGGTCAAGCAAAAATTGCCTATTTGGAAGACTTGTAGGCTTGCTATTGAAGAACGAACAGTTAATGTTTTGAAAATGTTCAAGCATTGTTTGAATAACGAATAAGGGTAGAATATATATTTTTTAAAACGGCAGACAATATGGATGAATTTACATATAAATGGTGTGCAAATAGTGGCTTATTTGCGGTTGGTGATGATGATTCTTTGATATTTGATTGGTAAATATTTCTGAGTATTTTTTGTATTATTGTGTAGAATGTGTAACGTAACTGATTAAAGATATATTAAACCTCTTTCTCTCTCTCTCTCTTTCTCAAATTTTAAATAAGCATTATTGGCATCACTTGTACAGTATTGCCAAAGCATTGGCCATTACAAGAGCATTAAACAAAATAGTGGTTAGAATACATGGCCACTAAAAAAAAAAACAAGAAAATAAATGCAATACATAAGTACATTTTTGTACATATATTCAGACATTTTAGGATGTTAAATCTGACTTTAGTTTTGTACACTGGCTGACTCTCTGTGTTTATGGCAGGCTGTTACACATTTTGCTGGTGTTGTGATCAGGCTGAATTTATCTCCCATAATACATTTACATTTTTCTGGGTTTGATAGTGCCATCAATACCATGGTATTATTTGCTGAAATTCTGTGATCACAGTGTAGCAAAAAGTTTTCTCCTGTTTCTACAGCTTTCTGTGAGCACAATAAATAAAGTCTCTGCTCTCGTGGCTGCCATCTCTGTTTGTGACATCCTCTCTGGACAGATAATGATCATTTAGTCAGTGTCTTTGTTAGTTTATGATCTTTCACACAGTTCAGGTATTATGCTGGTCTGTAATCCTCTCCCAGTTGTAAATATACTGTAGTTCCATGTTTTTTTCTGATTGTGTGACATCTTTCCAATAGAGCAGTGTTTCCCAATCCTGGTCCTCGGGCACCACCTCCCAGAAAGTTTTAGATGTCTCCTTATTTAAAACACCTGATTCGACGTATCAGCCTCCTTCTAAAATGGTAAACATGTGTCCCTAACAAGCTGATGAGTTAAATCAGGTGTGTTAAATATGGAGACATCTAAAACTTTCTGGGAGGGGGTGCCCGAGGACCAGGGTTGGGAAACACTGCAATAGACAATGTAATTTTGTTTTGTAATTTTATAATTTGGTAGGGCCAGATTGGGATTTGTTGGTCTGGATATAGTTTCAGCATGAGTTGTGAAAGGCCACCGGATCTGTGCAGGTTTTGCTCTTCACACTGCAGGGCTTGACCTGGTATGAACTTGGATCTCTGGATGATTGTAGAATTTCAGAGCTCTTTTTTGAATGCTGATTAATAAAGGGAATCGTCCAAATTCAGTTCTGCATGAATTCTTTGGTGTTGCTCTGTTTACTTTTAGGATGCTCTTACAAATTTGCTGGGTTTCTGCTTCCTCTTTTTCCCATTTAGAAAAATCTTGAGTTCTTAGTGGTCTCCATATTTTACTGCCATATAATGCAATTGGTTCAATTATTGTCTTTATGATTTTTAACCATGTTTGAACCAGAATTTCACATTGGATTGTATTTTGATTCATGTGGAAAACTCTCATTGCTTTTAGTTCTTTTATTGCTGAATTGAAGCTGCATGTTGAACTTATTTTAAGATACAGTGGCAAGAGAAAGTATGTGAATCTTTTGTAATTTCATATTTTCTGAATGAATTTGTGATCTGATCTTCATCTAAGTCAAGGGTATTGACAAACATACTGTGTCTAAAAATAATAACACAGAAAATTCTGTTCTTTTAATGTCTTTGTTGAGAGCAACCAAAAAAGCTCACAGTGCTTGTGGAAAAAGTATGTGAACCATGAGTTAATGACCTCAAAAAAACTAAATGAAGCCAGGTTTTAGCACACCTGGAGTCTTGTTAAGATATTACATTTGGAGGTGTGGACTACAGCTACATTGAATGATAAAAACACCTCAAACTTTTGGAGTTTGCTCTATACAAGAACACGCTTATGTGAGCCATGTCTCAGCAAAAAGAGCTTTCAGAGAAGCTACCATCAAAAATTGTTGCTTTACATAAAGCTGGAAAGGGTTACAAAGTTATTTCAAAGACTTTAGAAATTCACCAGTCTACAGTTAGACAAACAATCTACAAATGGAGACGCTTTGAGACTCTACCAAGAAGTGGGCGCCCAGTCAGTAAGATGACAGTAATGACAGTAAGAGCACAATAAAGACTCATCAATGAAGTAAAGAAACAACCCAGAATGACAGCCAAAGATTTTAAGGCATCATTAGAACATCATGGCTAACATCTGTGTTTATGAGTCTACAATATGTAAAACACTGAACAAACAGGGTATGCACAGCAGGACACCACAAAGGAAGCCACTGCTTATTAAAAAGAACATTACTGCACGCCTGAAGTTTGCAAAAGAGCACATTGACAATCCACAGTGGTTTTGGCTAAATGTTTTGTGGACTGATGAAACTAAGATTGAACTATGTGGAAAAAAAACACACAGCTCTACATCTGGCATAGACGGGCCACAGCATATCATCATGAAAACATCATGCCAACTGTAAAGTATGGTGGAGGAAACATCATGATTTGGGCCTGCTTTGCTGCATCAGGGCCTGCAGCTTGCGATCATTGAGGAGAAGATGAATTCCCAACTATATCAGACAATTATTCAGGATAATGTGAGAATGTCTGTTACTCTGATGAAACTGTGTAGAAGGTGGGTGATGCAACAAGACAATAATTGTATGAAAACACTGGAGCAAGTCCACAACATAATTTTAAGGGTTCAATAGCCCACCTAGAAATCCCCTTACTGATAAACAGGCTAATCTGCCAAATACTTATTTTCCCTTTTTCCACTGCCATTTTGAATGTTGAATGTTTGAGTGTGTTCAATAAAGACATGAAAGATGAGAATTGTTTTATGTAATTATTTTTATCTAAAGCGACTTATAGTGCATTACAAGATATACGTTTTTTGTCAACATGTGTTCCCTGGGCTCAGTGCCGGTCCTAGATGCTGGGGGGCCCTAAGCAAAGCTTTGTGAGGGGCCCTCTGTCAGTGCATTCAGACCCTGATAGCACACATACATCTCGGAGACGTCTATTTGATGTCTGCGTTTACATCTGCAAGATGTCTTATTTAGATTGTTTTCTCATCTGCAATACGTCTGTGAGACGTCTCCTAAAAGATGTCATATAGACATATTGAAGATGTTTGCAAGACGTTTTTGATTTAGAATGTATGTAAAGCAGCTCTTTTCCTTTATAAGATGTTTTTACACACAAGATGTATTCCAGATCTTTACCAGACATCTTACAGACGTACCTGTGCTATCTAGGTAAAACCCAGTCAATGTTGCTGTTAGTTAGTTGTTAACTAACCACATAGTGTATTATCTTATAGCTGTATATTATTCCCATATGCACATTACTTTGAAACCCTGACTGATAAACTTGCTGATTATAACATGAAACATGCATTTGCTGATAAGTTGTTTTGATTTAAAATGTGTTATGAGAAGCACTAAAAAATTAACCTGATCTAAATGAATAAAAAAATATTAATACATACTGTTAATACACAGGGGTTAAATTGGGATTTGTTATGTGGGGGGGGGGGCTCTGTGGGGAGGGGTACTTCGAGGGGTAACATGTTCAATACTGATGACAGCAAAGCCACTGGTGTGTTTCAATGACATTCTGGACCTCTGATAGGATTTGATAAGTTTCAGCTTTAGAGCATTTCACCCGTAGAAACATTAATCTTTATTTAAAAGTGTGTCATATTTGTAGTCGAAATGTAACATACATTTAGAGTTTGGTGCCTATTTTACAGAGAAAATGAGTGTGTGTAGTCTCACTCCCTCAACAAAGACATTGCAATTCCTGCTTACAATGATGCAAAATGATGATTTTTTGCATCATTGAAAGAAGGAAGTGCAACACTGAAATCTGTATTTCTCCTGTATCAGCGACAACTGAGGAAATTATGCATGACCATTCAAAAACATGACTGGAGTTCTAACTATACACAGCTTAATACAAATGGGTGAAGTGTCCCTTTAAAGCTGTCACAGAGGTTGACCCCAAATATTTTAAAAATAGTGTCTGATTTTAAATATTGCAAATCTATGAGTTTGACACTCTATATCCATTTGTTGCACATGTCATTATGCACAATTGATCAAACTTTAAAGGAAGTTAAAAGAATCAATCTCCTTAAATAATTCTAGTCATAAGATGCCCAAAAAGACTCAATTAACAAGATAAGGTACAACAAACAGTACTGTATCAGCAACATGTCTTATAAATTAACCAGATTCCCTATTCTGGTCAGCAGATAAAACATTCATATATTTAGGTTTGATTTGTTTAATCAAAATACATTATTTTATTAAACTATAAAATGATTTATATCCAGTGTTATCAAGTTAACATACTGTAATTAAACGAGGGACATATACTTTAATCCTTTACAAATTTCAAGTCTTCTAATAAGTTTTCTCGACGTGGGCACCATTCTTACCTCTCTCTCTCTCTCTCTCCCTCCGTCTCTCCCTCTCTCTCTCTCTCTCTCTCATGATGTCAAAGTATCCTGCGCCAGAGCGCGTTCTTGAAGTTCAAAGGGAAAAGCGTGTGTTTTCGCGGCAATTGCGTCGCCCAATTCGCGTCATTTGCATCGCCCCGTGCGAGGACGCGTCTGGATGCGTCTTTGCATTGACTTTGTATGTAATCTGCTCGCGCAAATCCTTTATCTTGTTCCCTTGCTTCACGTTTTTTCCCCTTTATTCTGCCCCAGACGGATAGCTTTGTTTTAAATCAATGGTGAGCATATAATATGCGCATCGTTACCAAATCACCCTTCTGCGTCATGCACGCAGCCGTTTCTAAATTTGAAGGCTGCAGCCTCCGGATGTCGCATATGCGCGCTGCATACGTCATCAAGCCTGATTTATTTAAGTTAAATAAGCATTTCATTTGCAAGTCATAAACATAATATAACAATTAACCATTAACTAAGAATAATAGTCAACATTATAATTGTTAATATTCTGAAATACGTTTTTATGACGCATATGCAGCCTACAGATGTGACCTCTAAAGGCTGCAGCCTTCGGATTGAGAAACTGCCTGCATGTTGTCCGAGTATATCACTGATTTAAGAAATCATCAAGTATTTTTAAAAACCCGCATAAATTCGAAAGTTTGCAAATTATTTAAATTATAGCATCTTGTTTTCATTAAACATAATAATATTTTTTCTTTGATATAATGGTTTTAAATAATTCTGAAATCAAGGGGGCCCTCTAGTGGTGCGGGGCCCTATGCAAATTGCGTAGTTTGCGTATAGGAAAGACCGGCACTGCCTGGGCTCGAACCCTTGACCTTTTGCACTGCTAACGCAGTATTCTACCACTAAGTTGTACATTTTTTGAAAATTACATATAATATGAGTGTAGAAACAGACCTAAATATCTGTTGTATGGGGACCATTCTGAGATCATTATATCAAAAATGCCTAAAGGTGGTCGATCCTTTTCCTGCTTAGCCCCTTATCTCTGGAATGATTTACCAAAAAGACGTTCGAGAACCTGACACAGTCGATTTTAAGTGTAAACTACAGACATTTTTCATTAACAAAGCATTCACATAATTTTTTTCTAATAAATGTACTTATCACACAATAGATAGCTTATCCGGTAAAAAACATTCACATCACTCATCTGGGTAATATACTTATGCTGCAATAGTAAGCCTGTCTGGAACCAAGCGGATATTAAACCACAATAATATGACACTTTTATTACATACAGTTGTATGATACTCAATGGTTGGGTTTGCCTCACAGTGACATGTATATGATGCTACATCTTAAGTGCTAGGTCCTATGTAATAACTGTGTAAAAAGGAACACTTTATTTTACAGTCCTGTTTCCATGCAGTTACCATAGACTTACTAGTGAATGTACCCAGTAATTAATGCCTATGACAGTCAATGGTTGGGTTTGCCTCACAGTGACATGTATATGATGCTACATCTTAGGTGGTAGGTCTTATGTAATAACTGTGTAAAAAAGCAACACTTTATTTTACAGTCCTGTTTCCATGCAGTTATCATGGACCTACTAGGGAATGTACCCAGTAGTTAAGTACAGTAATGTTTCTCGTTAGTTACAGTATACTTACACTATAAGTATGTATCTGTTATTACCCAGTACTTACCTAGAGTTACATAATACATAACTACCAAGTATGTACTACTGGTAAGTACAGTAATGATACCAATTAATTACCATGTAGATACCTAAAAGTAAGTACCACACATTTGTCGTAAGTACAACTTATTTAGCATATATGTACAAGGTAAGTACAGGTACTGTAAAATAAAGTGCAACCGTATTTTTTCTTTCCGTCTTATCCTCGATCCAGGACAATTAAACAAACAGGCCTAGTTCCTGCTGACGTGCAGGTCATCACACCGGTGATCTACTGGCCTTACTTCAATGTGATGCCCAGCCGATGTCTGACCAACGACCACTGGCTGCCCCCATTTCTAATCGACTTATTCGTGTGTATATATGAAGAGTTTGGTTCCAAAACACAATAACTCCATTTTGACTAATTTCGGTTAAAACGTGTTTTCTATACAAGTGACAAGATGAAAACCACAATTTTCTGATACAAACTTTCACATAGCATCTTTAGGTTAAAAAACATTTGATTTTCAAAGATTTTATTATAAAAACTGATTATTTTTCCACAAAATGCAATAAATGCATGACAAGTTTTTTTTTCTCCAAAATGCTATAAATCCATGACAAGTTTTTTTTTCTCCAAAATGCTATAAATCTATTCAATCAATCTATCAATGCATTCATCTTTGCCATTTTATATTCATTTAGCTGTCCATCAGCTGAGTTACAAAGAGTTAAAAGGGGTCAGATCTTACTGTGTGAGGTTAAAACAATGTTAAAAGGATGACAAACAAGTGAAATGAAATTAAATAAGTGTATTTACAAGGATCACAATGAACTTAAAACAACACATTAAAACTTAAGACTGTTAAAAGAAAGGAATACAAGAAAACCAAACCTAAAACAATCTAAAAGTTCAAGCGTGTTAAAAGTCCAAATGTGCAAAGTGTTCTCCAGTGTATATACAATCCAGTTATAGTGTTAATCCAAACTCTGGAAAGGTAAATCCAATAAAAGCAAGTCCACTGACCAGCAACAGTTGAGCTTTAGCATTAGACCCCCATGTGCTCTTTGCTACTTCCTTTTATAGTGTTACTTCCTGTTTCCTGTCATGTGATCACTCACATGACAGGTAGGACATATCAAAATAAAATACATACACACAAATTAAGAGATAAATGGCTACATGTAAAACCTAGTTAAAACTCAAATATACATAAAATCATAAAATATATATATTGAGCGGTTAAAACATGTGTCTTGTGTGGCAGTCTCACAAGTTGACTAGTGGTACACTGATTAAACGTTAATGGCATTAACCAAAACACTTACTTAGTCATATTAATAACACTGTCATTGCTGCGGTTATACTTAGGACGTCGTCGCTGAACTTTTTTCACAACGATCAGCTGTAAAATGTTTTGGTCCTGCACGATTTTTGTTGGCTTCGCGTAAAAACGTTTTTCATAAGATCCCCTGGGGTCAGTGTGTTAGCATGAGATAAGCTTGATGCTGTCCAGTGAAAACAAGCAACCGGCATTTTTCCGTCTCCCGAGTGCCTCTCGCGTTTAGTTGATGGTTTACGTTTTTTTCCTGTCACAAAAAACACCAAGTTTATCAATGCCATCAAAGTATTATTATGTTTGTGTTTATCCAGCAACTTCGCACAGCCATTAAGGAGGAGTGGATCAACATTCCACAGGCCATAATCAACAACCTGATCAACTCTATGTGAAAGAGATGTGTCCCCCCAAATACAGTAAAACTGCACATTTTAGAGTGGCCTTTTATTGTGGCCAGCCTAAGGCACATCTGTGCAATAATCACGCTGTCTAATCAGCTTATGAAAAATATGGGAAAAAACTTGCGGTTATAATTTTGTTCAGTGTAGGAACTTTTATTTATTCATTTATTTATTGTTTGTTTCGAGCAACATCTATGACACATCACAAAACAAAAACAAAACAAAAGCGAAACACATAAATTCACAATACAGCAAGTAATCATCTTACTCACAGCATAAAACCCTCTATTGCTCGAAAAGGAGTGTGTAAAAGTCAAACTTATTTAAACCGACCCCCGTGAATTACAATTTAAAGGAAAAACATGGTATGTGCTTCTATAGAAGTTAACAAAACCCTAACATCAAAAAAATATATATACATATACAATAACATAACCCAAAAAGTACACACACAAAAAAAGGAACAAAACAAAAAGAAAACTAATGCAGATACCACATCCATTACAAATTGCACACGCAATTGACAATATTAATACCAGCAATGGTAAACAGAATACCTGTACGGTAAGATATTACAACCTCACAATACACAACCATATCAGTACACTTCTGAAATACCAACAATGGTAATCTAAATGCCTAAAAGGTAAAATACACAACCTCATAAAACCTAAATACTTCAGTACAAATCTCATAATACCAACAATGGTAAACCAACTATCCATAGGATAGAATAACATAACCTGAAACTACCAGAATGCTACGCACACAATTACACCCCACACTCCTTGTAATTTGTTAAGACCATTTTTAATACAATACTTAATTAAATTGATTTATTCTTTGACATTGTTTGTATTCAAGCCCGAGACTGTTCCATAACTTAATACCTCATATCGTTGCACAGAAACTCCTCCTAATGGTATTAATCCTTGGTATTAAAAAATTGCCGTACCTCCTCAAGCTGTGCAATCTGTATAAATAACTTTTGTAAGTTCGCAGGTAATAGATTGTAATATGCTTTATATGACAATTGTAGTGTATGTAATTTAATTAAGTCCTGTAATTTCAATAACTTTGTTTCAATAAAAAGTGGATTTGTATGATCCAAAAATTTAGCTTTATTTCTAATACATATAGCCCTTTTTTGTAACATACATTATGAATAGATTGCATTTTTATAATTATTTCCCCGTACTTCCACACAATAACAGAAATACGGTAAAATCAGGGTACAATTAAGCAATATCGCTCGAGTAGGAGTGTGATATAGCTCTATATCATCACGGCTGTGATTAGGCCAGAGGCACGTGGCCGTAGGCCGAGTGCCGGAGGCCATCACAGCCGTGATGATATAGAGCTATATCACACGACTCCGAGAGCGATATTGCTTTTATACAACAGTTCGACGGCACACGTTTGAAAAACGAAAACTAGAAAACAACAACGGAGTTATTTTAAAAGCCTTTTTGTTTGAGAACTACTTCTTCCGCCATGGATTTGAGGGCGGCCAGAATAACAGGTAACACTTTCGGCTGCTTTGAATCTCATAATAACTCAATGGACGGATAGGCGTTTCTTTATATTAACGTTTCTTGGTCACAAAGTGTAGTTTTACGATTAGTTCAGTCGAGAATATATATGTATTATATTTAAATCTACAGTCGATTAGTAAAGATAGCGCCTGTTTGAACGTTTGCTTAGTGCAGTGCTTCTCAATTATTTTCTGTCACGCCCCCCCCCCAGGAAGAAGTAAATTTTTCGCACCCCCCCAACTCTCCGCCGCGACTGTAAATAGTATAATTTGTCTATAAAATGACACATCTGCAAAGCATTGTATCCTTATTAACATTAAAGAAAACACAAAAAAAGAAATATCAATCAACTTACAACAAAGAATAACTTTATTAACATTGTTTTTAGTCTGTTACAGAAAAGACTTAAAATGCATCAATTTGCCTGAAATAAAAAATCAATCCTTATTTACAGTATATTTTTTGACCATTTGATACTAAAAAATTAAATTAAATATAATAATATATATAAAATAAATAATAATAAAAAACTTAAAGCGGCTTATCAGCGTGATTGGGGTGTAATGTCTTTAAGTGACGGTGAAAAAAAAAACACTTTCTGAAAAAGTATTTTCCCCCTGGTGTCGCTTCTAGCCCCCCCTGGGGGTCCCGCCCCACTATTTGAGAAGCACTGGCTTAGTGAGATTCGGTACGTATGAGAACCAAAGCATGAGCGGACGTCAGTGTTCACTCGCCCCGCTGACCACCGCCCTCTCTGGGCTACATCTCTGACAGGGATTCCCTGGCTCTGATATTCGCCTTGTTTGTTTCAAAATGAGATCAAATCAGCAGTATTTGGTGTCATGATAAAACTATTACTTGTTTTCTTATTCATATTTAGTGTCTTTTGTGTTGTTATTGTTTTGGCGCGAGGTAAAAGTTAATAAAACTATACTTATATAATTTAACTATTGTTTTCCCATTTACTCTTAACGCGATACGAGCACTCGATTATTATTAAATTTTGTTCTTGTCAGTACTATATAAAACTGTTTTTTATAAGTGTCAGAGAGATGTTTTTGCATGCTGCTTATAAATATAACAGTGGCGATATCTCATAACATGTTTTAATAGTCACGTCACGATTAAATAAATGATCAATGTCCACATTTAAAAGCTGCGGTGCTTACCTGTAGTTCCACGGTGTTTTTGCGTTCTGATAAGAGATATAGCTCCAGAAAAAAATGAGTGTTTACATTCCTCTTTCCAAGTGTCCACACGATGTGACAAGACATTAATCCCATTAAGTTTAACGTAACATCCAAGAGCGCTGATCTTTAACGGAACAATAACTTCCGATTGGGATTCATCAACTGATTTACGAGCTAGTGAACTAATAAGACACACGGAGAGTGTTTAAAAACAGCGCGTCTGTGTTTTTCCATTCAGAGATGAGCCTGTTTAGGACCTCCATTCACTAGGTGGCGGAATGATACGAAAGGTGAAGAGGTTACTGTGCCGTTATCAGTACAATATCGCATAGCTCTTAGCCAATCAGATTCGAGAACCAGAAAGAACTGTTGTATAATACAGTGTACGTAGTATATTGACATCAAGGACCTGTTAGGGATGGGCAATATAAACGATATGCAATATAAACGATAGAAAATTGGCATACGATAGAGATTTTAAATCTATTGCACTATCGCGATAATGTGTGTTGATGACACAATCTACCCGCGAACTTTAGAGCCACGAGCTGCAGCCGAATAAACATGGATGAAAGCGTCAGCGAAACAGAGGAACTCGTAAAAAAGACCGATGCAACATCTATTTTTTGGATTTAAGCCATAAGTTACATAAGTTAACTGCTGCTCCAAGCGCGAAATTAGCATTATGGTCTAGTAATTGTGAAACATGCAGTATATATATATATATATATATATATATATATATATATATATATATATATATATATATTCAGTATAGTCCCCACAAGCATTTAAAGTGTTTAGTGTTATAAAAATAATTAACTGTGTTTTTTAGCAGATAGACCTTGTCGGCTTTATCATTTTAAAAGTAGATCACCACACAAAAAAGTCTGGACACCCCTGCTGTAGAGTGTGCCAGGCAAAAGTTCCAGCTAAGAGAGGTAACAAGACTAATCTGGCCATAACGATTTACTTTTACTTACTTTTTTAGCAGTTTGGCTTTTGTAAGGGTCTATATAACCTGTTCTGAAACGAGTCTATTGAAATTATTATATCGCAATACTGTAATGACTTGTAAGAGACGGAAGCAAACGCAGATGTAAAATGAAACAATGTTTATTAAATATAAACAAGGAGAGAGTATTCAATGTCAAATGCGGAAGTATCCAGTCCGGTGTTGTTGCTGGCAATGGTGACGATGACTACGGTGGAAGTTGGTGTCTTGAGTGCGACGTTGGTGGAGTGGTGAGCAGTGGTGAAATCCAGACTGACACGGAACATCCACACGAAGACGACGACGACAATACACATCCAAACTGAAACACGTAATCCAATGCACACGGAACAACCAAGCAACACGGAGACTGAGCAAACAATAGAATCTGGCAGGGAACAGAAAGTCAGGTGAGTATATATGGAGATGATGTAATGATGAACAGCTGGAGCGAGACAATCAACACAGGTGACAGGGATTGCTCTAACGAGCACATGGCAGGGTAAGTGAACAACACACACATACATACAAACATGACACGGAGGAAAACAATGGATTTTCCTACCGTGACAGTACCCCCTCCCCTAGGAACGCCCCTCGGCGTTCCCAGCCTGCTTTACCTGCTGATTGAATTCATCAATAAGGCGGTGATCCAGTATGTCCCGAGCAGGAACCCACCTTCTCTCCTCCGGACCGTAACCTTCCCAATCCACCAAGTACTGAAATCCGCGTCCCCTCCGTCTGGAGTCCAGAATACGGTTAACCGAATATGTGGTCTCCCCATTAACGATACGAGGCGGAGGGGGAACCGGGACAGGCGGATTAAGACGGGAAAAAATCACCGGTTTAATTTTGGAAACGTGAAAGACGGGGTGAACCCTCCTGTACGCAGGAGGAAGGCTAAGACGCACTGTTACCGGATTAATGATCTTGGTAACAGAAAACGGGCCAATAAATTTGGGAGCAAGTTTATTCGAGACGGAACGCATCGGAATATTCTGGGTTGAAAGCCACACTCTTTGACCGACGACGTATCAGGGAGGCTTCGACCGGTGGCGATCGGCCTTGGCCTTGGTGCGTGACCTTGCCTGGAGCAGAGCTCTGCGAGCTCTGGTCCAGGTGCGGTGGCACCTCTGGACTAGTGCGTTTGCGGAGGGAACCGACACCTCGGATTCAGTACTGACAAAATTAGGTGGTTGGTACCCTAAACTACACTTGAATGGAGACATGCCCGTAGATGACACCGGCAGAGAATTGTGTGCGTACTCCACAATTGAGAGTTGCTGACACCAGGACGAAGGATTCTTGGAAACCAGACATCGCAACACCCTTTCGACGTCCTGATTGGCTCGCTCGGTTTGACCGTTGCTCTGGGGATGAAACCCGGACGAAAGACTAACAGTCGCCCCTAGCAATTTGCAGAACTCTCGCCAAAATTTGGACACAAACTGGGGACCCCTGTCAGAGACCACGTCTGTCGGGAGGCCATGTATTCGGAAGACGTGGTCAATGACAGCTACCGCTGTTTCCTTGGCTGATGGTAATTTGGGCAAGGGAATGAAATGGGTCGCCTTCGAGAACCGGTCCACTACGGTCAAAATCACCGTATTACCCTTAGAGGGTGGGAGGGCGGTAATAAAATCTAGCGAAATGTGGGACCAGGGTCTCGAAGGGACAGACAGCGGTAAAAGTAACCCATCTGGAGGACGATTGGAAGTCTTACCAACGGCACAAACCGAACAAGCCAAGACGAAGTCGTGGCCGTCACGAGCCATACCAGGCCACCAAAATCGTTGCTTGACTAGAAACCTAGTTCTACTAACCCCTGGGTGACAAGCAACACTGGAACCATGACCCCACTGGAGGACGTCTGACCGTAACCCTTCCGGCACAAATAAACGGTTCGGTGGGCAGCGAGCCGGGGGCGTTACCCCTTCTAAGGCTGTCAAAACCTTCGATTCGACCTCCCATCTGAGCGCGGAGATAATGATTTTCTCCGGTAAAATGGGCTCGGGAGTAGCAGTACGATCGGAACGCTCAAAAAGACGGGATAAAGCATCGGGTTTGATGTTTTTGGAACCCGGCCGGTAAGAAAGTGTAAAATCGAAACGACCGAAAAACAATGCCCACCGAGCCTGCCTGGAGTTAAGTCTTTTGGCAGTTCTAATGTATTCGAGATTCTTATGGTCCGTCCATACAATGAAAGGTACACCCGACCCTTCAAGCCAGTGACGCCATTCTTCCAGTGCTAGCTTGACCGCCAACAACTCTCGATTGCCAATGTCATAGTTAACTTCCGCAGGAGATAAACGATGGGAATAATACGCGCAAGGATGAATCTTTCCGTCTGAGGATGCGCGCTGGGACAACACTGCTCCTACCCCCACCTCTGACGCGTCGACCTCCACTATGAATTGACGTGAACGATCAGGGGTAACGAGAATGGGAGCTGAAACAAAGCAGCTTTTCAGTTTGGCAAACGCAGCCTCAGCTGCGTCTGACCACCTGAACGTCAAACCAGGGGAGGTCAAAGCAGTCAGAGGTGCGGCTAGTTGGCTGAAATTGCGAATAAAACGCCGGTAAAAATTGGCGAACCCCAGAAATCTCTGCAGGGCCTTGCGAGACTCTGGGGATGGCCAATCTACCACAGCCTTAACTTTCTCAGGATCCATGCGAACACCCTCAGTCGAAATGATGTGTCCTAAAAAAGAAACAGACTGTGCATGAAAAACGCATTTCTCCGCCTTGACAAAAAGCCCATTCTCTAGCAACCGCAGAAGCACTCGTCGTACGTGTTGCAAATGTTCCTGGAGAGACGAAGAAAAAATCAATATGTCATCCAGGTAAACATATATGAACTGATCTACCATGTCTCGCAACACGTCATTAACGAGTGCTTGGAAGACTGCCGGCGAGTTCGTTAGCCCGAAAGGCATCACGCAGTACTCAAAATGGCCACGAGGGGTGTTAAACGCAGTCTTCCATTCATCCCCTTTCCTGATGCGAACCAAATGATATGCATTACGTAAGTCCAATTTAGTGAAGACGGACGCTCCCTGCAACCTCTCGAAGGCTGAAGACATCAACGGCAAAGGATAGGTATTCTTTACCGTGATGTTGTTCAACCCTCGGTAGTCAATACAAGGCCGCAAGGATCCGTCCTTCTTACCCACAAAAAAGAACCCCGCCCCCGCTGGAGATGAGGAAGGGCGAATGAACCCCGTTGCCAGAGAATCAGAAATATATTTCTCCATGGCCTCCATCTCCGGAACGGACAGAGAGTATAACTTGCCCTTAGGCGGAAACGTACCTGGCAATAAGTCTATCGCACAGTCATAGGGACGATGAGGAGGAAGAGAATCAGCCCGCGACTTACTGAACACCTCCTTCAGGTCGTGGTACTCCGCGGGCACGGTAGACAAATCCACTGCTTTCCCCTGAAACACAGACTCAGACACAGAAACACAAGCAGAGACAAGACAGGACTTATGACACTCCTCGCTCCAGCTGATAACGGAACCCAATTTCCAGTCGATCCAGGGATTATGGAGATGAAGCCAAGGATGTCCAAGAACTATGGGGGCGAGAGCAGTGTCAGTAATAAAAAATGAAATTGTCTCAGTGTGATTCCCAGATGTGATGAGTGTAATGGGTGCAGTGGTGTGCTTGATAGTGGGTAATGGATGTCCATTGAGGGCGAAGGGCTCAATCTGGTGGGTGAGTGGAATGAACTGTAGCTGAAGCTTACGTGCCAGAGAGCTATCGATGAAATTGCCCTCCGCCCCCGAATCCAGAAGTGCGTGCCCAGTGTGTGACTTCGTGGACCACCGTAGTCTCACCGGGAGGAAGGTAGATGTCATAGAGGTCCTCTGTGCGGAGATCCCGCCCGAAAGTAGCCTCTGCCTGGCTATCGGGTGTGGTCCTTTAACCGGGCACCGCGGACATTGGTGACCCAGCTCGCCACAGTACCTGCAAAGTCCCAGGGATCTCCGCCGCATTCTCTCCTCCCGGGGTAACCGAGCTCGACCCACCTGCATGGGCTCCGGATCTGAGAGACCGCCGGCGGACACTTCACTGGATGGACCTGCATCTTCCCCTCTCAACTGGGACGTGGCGTGAGTCCTTCTTCTGACTGAAATGGACAGGCGTGCGTCAACCCGGATCGCCAAATCCACCAGCCCATTAAGAGAGGTGGGTAACTCCGCCGTAACGATCTCTCGCTGAATCCGATCCGCCAACCCATGCAGAAATTGATCCCACTGCGCCTCCTCGTTCCACCTGCACTCCGCCGCCAGGGTACGGAACTCGATAGCATAGTCTGAGACCGACCGCTCCCCCTGCTGGAGATCCGTGAGGAGACGGGCGGCCTCCCTCCCGGCGACGGAGCGGTCGAAAACCCTTCTCATTTCTTCAGAAAGCGAGGCGAACGAGGAACAACAGCTGTCCTTGTTTTCCCATACCGCCGTCCCCCAGAGGGCAGCCTTGCCCGAGAGAAGTGAGAGCGTAAATGCTACCTTGGTTTCCTCGAGGAAGAATGTCCGGGGCTGTTGGGCGAAATGTAAAGAACAGTGAGAGAGAAAAGTACGGCAATAGTTGGGCTCACCGGCGTATTTCTCCGGGATCGGAAGTCTCGGTTCCGGGATGAAACTACCCCCTGGAGGTGAAGATGGTGCGGGCGGCATGGGTGGCGCAGTGGGAGGCGTGATGTCCGGAGATCGCTGAGAGAGCTCGGAAACCTTCGCCACCATTACCTGGACGGCCTTCCGCATATCTTCGATGGTCTTATCCTGATGATCCATACGAGCCATCGATCGCTGGAGAAACTCCTCCAACGCGGAGATTGGTTGACCACCTGCTGCTTCCATGTTGGCCAGATTCTTCTGTAATGACTTGTAAGAGACGGAAGCAAACGCAGATGTAAAATGAAACAATGTTTATTAAATATAAACAAGGAGAGAGTATTCAATGTCAAATGCGGAAGTATCCAGTCCGGTGTTGTTGCTGGCAATGGTGACGATGACTACGGTGGAAGTTGGTGTCTTGAGTGCGACGTTGGTGGAGTGGTGAGCAGTGGTGAAATCCAGACTGACACGGAACATCCACACGAAGACGACGACGACAATACACATCCAAACTGAAACACGTAATCCAATGCACACGGAACAACCAAGCAACACGGAGACTGAGCAAACAATAGAATCTGGCAGGGAACAGAAAGTCAGGTGAGTATATATGGAGATGATGTAATGATGAACAGCTGGAGCGAGACAATCAACACACAGGTGACAGGGATTGCTCTAACGAGCACATGGCAGGGTAAGTGAACAACACACACATACAAACATGACACGGAGGAAAACAATGGATTTTCCTACCGTGACAAATACATATCGCTATCGCAAGAGGCTGCAATGTATAACGCAATATGGATTTTAGGCCATATCGCCCATCCCTAGGACCTGTTTAGCTTTATTTATTATTGCAAAGCTTTTGGAGACTTTAGTTTGTATGTGTCTAATGTGCGTTTTCCAAGTTAGTCTATTATCTATTGTAACTCCTAGCAATTTAATCTCAGAAACATATTCAATTTGTATCCCTTCTATCTCAATTGTTTTGTCTGTTTTACTCGTATAATTACCAAATAATATAGCCTTAGTTTTATCTAAATTTAAAAATAGTTTATTACTATCCATCCATTTTTTATGTTACTTAGTTCCGTATTCATGATATTAATGTCCTTGTCATAATTATCACCACAATAAAAAATGTTGGTGTCATCTGCAAACAAGACACACTTAAATAATTTAGAAACATTAAATATATCATTGATGTACACATTGAATCATTTTGGGCCCAATACTGACCCTTGGGGGACACCACAGGAAATTTCACAACAATCTGAGGAGAATTCACCCATCTCTACATATTAGAGCCCGACCGATATGCATTTTTTGGGGCCGATGCCGATACAGATATTAGGGAGTAAAAAAAGACCGATAACGATATATCGGCCGATATTCTTTATGTGCATATTATAGTACAGTATATACTACAGTATATTATACTACTACAGTACTGTACATAGAATACACTATACATTAACAGAATATACTATATATAAATACTTTTTTGTAATGATCACATCACTCACAAATGTGGTGAACAAACACTTAAAATGATGTGATAAAGATATGTAATATAGGCAGGTGTGTTTTACAAGTTAACAATAAACTATATTATCCAAAATGATTCTGATATAAGTGCACAAAACAGTAAACTTGACTTATTATAAATAACTTTAAAACACAAACAAAACAAAATACATATAACTTAAATAATTGTCAGTTTTGATGAGAATAATGTTATATTGGGCTTATTTTAAAAAATAGAAACTTATAAAGTCATTGTTTATTAGCTTTACAGTAAGTTATACTTCACAAATTAAATAGAAACTTACCGTTCAGACGACAATGCTTGACTTACTGACAATATAATGATGTAGGCTTATGTTTAATGTACTGCACAACGTTTTTATAACACGAACCAACAGTGTTCTGTCGGGACTTTAAACTTTTATAAAACTAAAGTGTCTACACCCTCGCTAAATAAAAGAGGCGGAGAGCAAAGTTGCGCGAGCTTATTTAATCAATTGCATGTTCAGTAACAACACAAGCAGCTGTACTCCCACAGATTGCGCGTCAGTTTAAGCGCGTCCTTTCTCCGCCTCGCGTCATTTCTTCCGCTTGCGTTTTAAACAACTCGCAAGTGGACAAAAGCGACGGATTAAAAACACCAAATGTAAACAGGAATGTGTCTCTCTCGCAAACTCATAATCCAATCGACCAAAGTGCATCTTAATACCAGGTGTAAAATGTTGTAAAGAAACCGCGTGACTGCCGCCACCTGAACTGACTGAAGTGAAAGGGGTGGGGGATTGGCTGGTGTCACTCCAGTGAGTGACCTGGGTCGCCATTAGCAACCAATAGGGCGCGCTCTGCTGGCCAAACAAGTACTTGCATCTTTCAAAAGCATTTAATGTTTTTTGAAAGGGACGTTCATATCGGCTTCATATCTGCGGCTTATACGCCGATACAGATATATCTGCGACATGCTCATATCGGCCGATAAAATCGGCAAAACGATAAATCGGTCGGGCTCTACTACATATTGTACTCTGTCACTCAAGTAGCTTTTTATCCAATTTCCAGCCACCCCACGTATTCCATATCTTTCTAATTTCTTAAGTAGTATGGCATGATTGATAGTATCAAAGGCTTTTTTCAAATCAATAAATTTTCCAATAGTAATTTTTTTGTTGTCCAAAGCCTTTGATAATTCTTCAGTTGCATCAATTATGGCCATAGATGTAGACCTTTTATTTCTAAATCCATATTGACCTTCATAAATCAGATTATATTTTTCAAAAAAAAATTCTAATCTAGTATTGAATATCTTTTTGAGGAAGCAGTGAAATTGGTCTTTAATTAGTAAAATTGTGTTTATTTACGGTTTTAAATAATGCAATAACTTTTGCCATTTTAATTTTCTTCGGGACACAATCATTTGTGAGGGACAGATTACAAATATGTGTTAATGGTGTTTTGATGTCATGTATCACTTTCTTTATTATAGCCATGTGGATGGGATGGCAGTCCATAGAATAGTTATTTTTGGACTTATGGACAATGTCCACTAACTCTTCTTCACATACTATTGAAAGAATGATGGTATTACAATTACTCTCAATTTTTTCTATATTATGCTCAATTTGTACGTCTGGGATTCCTGCTGCCAAATCACGACCGATATTTACAAAAAACTTATTGAAGCTATTGACTATCTTATTCTTACTGCTATATTCACCATGTGCATCTGTAAAGTATTCAGGGTAGTTAGTTTTTGTTAAGCCTTTATTAAAGGCGGAGTGCACAATGTTTAAAAAAAGCTTTGGAAAAGGAGACGGGCCGACTACCAAAACACAGTAAGGAGCGTGTCTACTAACCGACATCCTTGCCGGGTTGCGTATGTGTGGGGCGGGTCTTTTAAAAGAAAAGTCCAGATTCTATTGGGGTAGGGGCGTGTTGGTTTAGGTGATTTCAAATATCAACATTGGCTTTCAAACATTGTGCACTCCGCCTTTAAGAATACAGTTTAATACATCCCAAGTTCCTTTTATATTAGATTTATTATCAAGCAATAATTTCGTATAATAAGATTTCCTTACTTTTCTTATTATATCAGTTAGCTTATTTTTATACAGTTTATAATTTTTCTCTGCTTCTATTAATTTCAGTTTAATGAATAATTTATATAAATTATTTTTCTTCTTACATGCATTTATTAAACCTTTGTCAACCATGGACTTCTTAAATATTTGTTGTGCTTGCCGTAAACAGAATGCTTTTCATAGGAATGTAAAAATATATGTAGTAAGTTATTATAAGGCCCAATCTGTGTCACCTTCTCTATAAACAGAACTCCAGTCTTGTAGTCTCAGGTCGTCATTAAATGGATCAATTGCTTCTTGAGTTAGTAATCTATTACGTCTCACATTACCGATTTCCTTACAATCCTTACAATCATACACAACAAAAACAGGTAAATGGTCTGTAATATCACAAATAAACAAACCCGCAATTAACTTACTAGACAAATCATTTGTGAAGATATTTATGGTTGCACTGTGTGATGTGATTCTGCTGGGTTTTGTTATAATTGGAAATAAGGAAGGACATTGAGTACATTCTTTCAATAAATTCATCAGTTGGTTTATGTTTGTTAGGATTTAAGAGGTCAATATTAAAATCCCCACAAATAAATAAAAGCTTGTCACTGTTACCCTCCTCAAGTCTGGTAAGCTTGAGGGAGTAAGTTGAGGGGCTGTCCACACGGAGACGCGTATCACTGCATACGTATAAATTTGTTATCGTATTGGCGTTTCATCCACACGGATCCGGCGTTTTGGGAGACTGAATCCGCTATTTTTTTAAACCGGGTCCTAAAGTGGATAAATCTGAAACCGACACCCTTGCGGTTTCGTCTGTACAGCCAATCCGTATATTTTGTGAAGCGAAAACGTCATCACATCACGTGTTGGAAGCGTTACACGTAACAGCAACAACAATAACGGCGGACTACGTGATTGTGTTCGTGCTACAGAAGCTACTAAAGCCTACTAGCTTTATTACAGCAAAATCTATTGCTTTTATGCAATTGTGGTGACCAACAATCGATAATAGACAACACCATACGTTGGTTATGCGCATGCTCAAAGTCTTCTTCTCCGTGTATAGTGTATATCTGTGGCAGAATTACAGCGCCCCATACTGGTCCGGCATATATACTACACCGCTTTCAGTCGGTTTCAGTGGTTTCGTGTTTACGGATTATTTTTTTAGAGCAAGGAAAAAAAATTATCGGATAGGGAATGCAGCGGCTTCGTGTGGATATAGCCTGAATGTACCACACTGGCCAGCACTGTAAAGTAATAATAAGAGACGCTGTAAAACCAGAGTACTGGCTGCAGTCATTGACAATGTTTAATTGACTCTGATAGAAATATTGTTAATTAAAGTCAAATATAAAACACTTTTATGTACGTCGCCATTTTGGCCCTGACTCAATCATTCTTACGCAGCCATTTTGGCTCGAGATACTTTCAGTTGCAAACGCATTTTAAACTCATTTAAAGTTTCTCATCCGATAACAATCAACATTATAAACTCTTTTAAAACATCCATGAACACCTTTCACATGTATATTTTATCATATTTCACTTCACATTCATCTATTCATCCATCTTATGTCTAATACATAAACCAGTAACGCTGAATGCGTTTTAATAACAGTATTTCTCAGTGATCTAACAGAAATAAACACATACGTCTTTGAAGCACAGTGTTTTACATTAGTATAAACCAGTTTTTGAAACAGTTTTGCTCACCTATAAAGTAATAACAAGAGACAATGAAAAACCGGAGTACTGGCTGCAGTCATGTTTAATTGACTCTGCCCGGTTTATCACCTAGAAGCAATAATAGCGCTCAGCGCCCTCTACAGGCATCAATTATAAACAGCAACATAGCATTCTTTTTCTACCCAATGAAAAGATGCATGAAAATGATGAATTTACATCAATTTATATCAATAAAATGAACTGATGAATGAAAATGATGCATTTACATCAATGTATATCAATAAAATGAACTTAAAGGAATATTCCATTTTCTTAAAAGAAAAATCCAGATAATTTACTCACCACCATGTCATCCAAAATATTGATGTCTTTCTTTGTTCAGTCCAGAATAAATTATGTTTTTTGTTGAAAACATTGCAGAATTTTTCTAATTTTAATGGACTTTAATAGAACCCAACATTTAATACTTAACTCAACACTTAACAGTTTTTTTCAACGGAGTTTCAAAGGACTATAAACAATCCCAAACGAGGCATAAGGGTCTTATCTAGCGAAACGATTGTCATTTTTGACAAGAAAAATAAAAAATATATACTTTTAAACCACAACTTTTCGTCAAGGTCCAGTCCAGCGCGATCTAACGTAAATGCGTAGTGACGTAGGGAGGTCACGTGTTACATATCTAAAACGCACATTTGCGGACCATTTTAAACAATAAACTGCCACAAAGATATTAATTAGTATCAGTTGACATACAACAACGTAGGAACGGTCCTCTTTCTCAACACTTGTAAACACTGGGGCGGAGTTTCGCGTTCGTCCTTTGTGACCTCTTGACGTGATGACGCATTGCGGTGACGTAGTGGGGTCAGCTGGCGCATCACAACCGGATCTACACGACGAGAAGTTGTGCTTTAAAAGTGTATATTTGTTATTTTTATTGTCAAAAATGACAATCGTTTCGCTAGATAAGACCCTTATGCCTCGTTTGGGATTGTTTATAGTCCTTTGAAACTCCGTTGAAAAAAACTGTTAAGTGTTGAATTAAGTATTAAATGTTGGGTTCTATTAAAGTCCATTAAAATTTGAAAAATCCTGCAATGTTTTCCTCAAAAAACATAATTTCTTCTCGACTGAACAAAGAAAGACATCAACATTTTGGATGACATGGTTGTGAGTAAATTATCTGGATTTTTCTTTTAAGAAAATGGACTAATCCTTTAAGAATATGATGAAAATGCTTTAAACACATAAATGCCACATGACATTTACATTTTAAAGGGGGGGCGTCTTTTTTCTTCCTCTCTACACATATACACATGCATTTTATTTTCAAACACATTCATTTTCATCCAACCCACTACATCACCAACTGTTGAAAACAAATTCTCCATCTCTCCATTGAAACTATCAATACTTGACCCAGGTGATCTATAAACACAACTTATAATAATATTTTTTCCCTTTTGTTACTGATTTCTATAGTAATACATTCCATTACATTATCGAGTGCAATTGACCTATTAATTAGAAGAGAATATTTTATTGTTTTATGCACATATAATGCAACCCCACCACCTGTTTTATTTAGTCTATTCACATAATGCAGATCATAATCATCCATTTCAAAATCAACTCTTTTCTCTTGTTTAAACCAGGTTTCTGAAATGGCTATCACACTGAAAAAAATCACAACATTTTGTAAATATTCTCTTATTGCAATAAAATTAGTGTACAAACTTTTACTATTTAAGTGAATAATTGTCAATTTAACATTATTCATACAGTTATTGATACATTGATCATTTGTATAGTAGTTACAGCTGTTACTAGTAGAAAGGAAATTGTTGTAGGGATCAACATCCGTCTCTAAATCATGCATACTGTTCTCAGTGAATTCCGTAGCACTCAAATCCGTTTGACGAAGTTGTTCAATTCTCTGTAATAAATCTGATATATTTTAAGATATGTCAATACAAGGTGTTTTTAAGGCAGCTCAAACATGCATTTTAGTTTGGGACTAATATAAGCCTTGTGTGGAAAATCGCCCCTTCATCTTGTAAATCATTCAGGGCACACTGTTCTAAAAAAGCAATTCTGTAAACTGTATAAATACATTTGTGTGCTGAACTTTTTCACCTTTATTCTGTATCTCATGCTCACGATCTCAGAACAACACGTGCCAAAGAACAATCCCTTTTAATATTAATAAGTAATAATAGAGGCTTTTAAGAATTAAAGGGACCCTAACCTAGGTGTTTTCAGCAATATAAAAATAGTCTCTGGTATCCCCAGAAAGTGTCTGTAAAATTTCAGCTCACAGTACACCACAGATCTTTCATTATACGATTTGTGGCTGCAATGAAAAACATGCTGAATTTGTGTGTGTGTCTTTAAATGCAAAGAAAGTTTCTGTTCCCCTCCCCATATGTAAAGTAGGGGGTAGAGCGCTTACACATGTGCTTTGGACTACATCAAAACATGAGGCAGAGTCTGTGAGCGGTTATGGTTGGGGCGTAATCAATGTGACATCAACCTGTTTTGTGTGACTGTTGCAGTTAAAAGGAGATTACACAAAGATTAAAAAATGGATTTGTATAATAACGGTATGTTTCTGCACACACACATTTTTTTATAAAAACATTTTTTTTAGGTTGGGGTCTTTGTTTACATCTCTGGATTACTTTGATCTCCTACATCATTTGAAATCAGTTGATTCAGTTTTTTATTAATTTTTAAAGTGCCCATCTTATGACTGCTTTTCCACAAGTTAAATAGGTGTATGAGTTCCATAAAGCATGTTTCAAAAGTTGTTTGCTCGAAATAGCTTGTAGGAAAAGATTGTTACCCATCTCTAGGAGCCTCTGTTTCAGGACAGCAGTGTTGCCAACTATTTTCAATGGAAAGCCGCTAAATGTCGCTAGATTACGTCATTGCCTCATTAGCATACCAGTGACATCATCACGTCGTATTTGCATTCTTACTACATTGGCTGTTTCACGTTTCTCTTTCTCTATGAACTTTCACAAATTTAATTTAAATACACATAAATGCCTAAAAATGTTTTCTCGTTCGTTTATCTGCTTCTGTTCTTATAAAACAAAACATTTGTATGTTTATATTTAAATGTCCAAACAGTCCAGTTTTAAAACATATGAGGATACGCTGATAAATGATGAAAAACTTTGGTACATAGCTCAATAACGCGTTGATCAGCTCCATAACAGTTTGTCTGTTCTGAATGTGCTGCTGCTCAGCTCACTCAAATACATTTATTTTTTTGGTGCGGTGATTTTTTTTTATTCAAAGATCATTTTACATTTACACCCTGCCATAAATGTAAGTCATTGCGGGATCGGCCAGCTCCGGCTTCCCGCATGCACGATTATGCCATCTGAACGCAGAGAGATTAACCACATCTCCTGCCCTGACTGTATGCAGCTTGGAAAGAACTGGTCTGCTGCGCGAGGACTACCCCGCCTGTGTGCTTTGGGATGGGGGTGGAGCATTCGGAAGCTGCGGCAGCTGCTCGTTGAGAAGAGATACGACACGCGCTTTCAGGTCAATCAAAGTCTCCAAAAGTCTCCAACAATGCCAGAAAAAGTCACTAGATTTGTCGCTAGTCGCTTTTTAAAAAATAAGTCGCCAAGGGGGTCTGAAAAGTCGCTAAATCTAGCGACAAAGTCGCCAAGTTGGCAACACTGCAGGGCAGTTCAGATTGTGCCGTTTTGAGCTAGTCATTACATATTTATGAGCTGCTGCTCCTTTGATCACGCCCCACTAATAACGTTGTGTGCGCATGCATAGTGATATCGTGAGCAGTACAGACCATACTGTGTTATTATTTTATATATTATTATTATTAATTGTTTATGTTGCCAACAGACAAATCATCCTGAAAATTATCACTAATAAGTACACTACAGGAGAAGAAACTCATGACACACAATGATTCCAGAGTCAATTGTAATGTAGCAGTTTCAACAATACACTCGTTTTCCCTGGACAATACTAACATATTCCCGTTATAAAACATTTTCAAACGCATTATTTTAAGCTAGCGGGAGGTCCGGACCGTAAAGTTATAAGAGGCTCGGGGGTTAGCCTCGTCAGAAAAGCCGGGGCGGTAAGGCCCGGTCTCGGTTAGTTTGGCAAAACACTTTTAGTTTGGCAAACCACTATTACTTAGTTCATGTAGAATTGTAAAATAAAGCCGTTAAATATTTTTTAACTTTCGAAACCACGCTGCAAACTATATAGCCTGTAAAAAATATCTATACGTTACTGTCTAAAAACAATAACATATACATTTAAAAGGTATAATTTACGGCATTTGCATCAATGTATGATCTCTGTTTTGAGATACAGATGCTCTAGCATCATAAATGTAGTATTTTGTGACAGAAGATGACAACATGCAAAATATAATGTGACTTCTTACCTTTTGTGTTGATACAACGATCGCGAATCGAATCCAGTCTGTTTCAGATGTGTGAATGATCCATGAAAGTCCAATAAAATACATCCAATGACCATTTTTGTCCACAAATGCGTATAATCCGTGAAATATAGATACATAGTCTGTTGTTTACATCAGATTTCGAATTGAAGGTCTTATCGCCTACAATCTGATGACTATTTGCGTCGTAACACACTGTATATAAGATTACTCCGGGTTCCAACAACCACGAGTTAAAACTTTGTTTTTAAAAGTAGGCGGGAGTATAATCCATCCAAATAGCGCTGTTATTTCTGTGAGACATGATAACAGCAGGGTATCAGCGAAGTGACTGAATGTGACGAAACCGTTAGTTATGTAACAACGGAGCTGAGTTTGAAGTCGCGCAATCTGAGACTCAAGGCAGAGGACATTCAGAAACCTGTATCTCACTCAAAACAGCATGGATGGATTTTTTTCCAAGTTTGTATGCGTGTGGGAGCATCAGAGACACAAAATAACACCCCAAAACCCAGAAAAAGAGAGTTTTTCATAATATGGGCACTTTAAAGCTATTAATGGGGGTACCACAGTGGCTCAGTAGGTATCAGTAGGTTGCCTCACAGCAAGTTTTTTTCTGCAATTTTAACTCTGGGTTCTCCCGTTTCCTCCCACAGGCCAAAAACAGGCAAGTTAGGTGAATTGGAGATGCCAAATTGTCCGTCCCCCAATGTGTATGGATCAACTTGTTTATGAATTAATTTGTGAATGGATTAACCAGTTCTCGCCATGAATATAGCCATAGATGTTGTAATAGCGTTAAGAATAAACAAACAAGTGTCACAGGTAGGGGTGGACCCAGATGTTAATGAGGTCACGCCCCTTTCTCCACCTTGAGGAGATTCCCAAAACCACCCCAATGACCAGACACACAAGGTAAGCATAATATTAAAATGTACTTTATTTAATTTACTTAAAATAATAAATAGGGGAGGGGAGAACTTAAAATAACGGCCTCTTCAGGCTCTCGTTTTTCACAGGCTGGGCTCCCACACAGTTCGTTCTCGTATCGCTCATCCTCTCTCTTTCTTCACAGGCAGCAGCTGGGACACAAGACACAGTTAGTTCAACTTGACTTTCTCACCTCTTCGCTGCACACAGCCTACGGTAAGTGTGAGGCTTGCTCTGTTCGTTTTCTCTGGCGTTCACTTCCTCTTTTTCTCTCTCCACAGACAGCGGCTGGGACACAAGACACAGTTAGTTCAACTTAGCTTTCTCACCTCTTCGCTGCATACAGCCTACGGTAAGTGTGAGGTTTGCTCTGTTCATTTTCTCTGGCGTTCACTTTCTCTCTTTCTCTCAATGGGTCAGGGGGGACATGCAGTTTTCCATGTAACGTCGGGGGCGGACCCTCTCGACGAGCGCGTTGGTCACAGAGGGGTGTACACGTCGCACCGTCACACCAAGGCCGAGCGCTGCCCTCTCACGTCACTGTTAGGCGATCTTCCACCGGACAGGGGCGCCCTTTTGTAGGGACCTCGGGACGGGTGGGATTTTCCTACACCGCGTTCTCTGCAACAGTAAGTATTTCGTAGGTCAAGACATCCACAACCACAATCCTTAGTCGTACTCACACATCCACTAGTTTCCCAGCTCTTCACTGCCGCTCTTCACGGCCCCCCAAATGTCTCGACAGGACTCGTTTCCGGGCACCACTCCGTTACTCGTAGCTAGAAGCACACTCACACGTACAGTATAATAGGGTTTCACCAGGGCCGACAGTCTCTTCGTTCTCCCAGACAAAGTGTATGAAGGTGAGGTTTGTCTGACAAGACACACACAGCAATACACAGCAGAATACACAGCACCACGCTATAGTGAAAGTTTCCACAGCACAAAGACTCACCCACCATAATCGTGTACACATAAAGGACGCCCGTCTTCGCCCACTTCACCCGAGTCCGATTGGCGATGAATCTCGCGGCCTTAGTGGTGGTCTCGTCACTGTGGCTGGCTTCGACCAAAGAATCTCCTCGGCTCACCCACCACGCTTCCCTAGGGGTAGGGCCGCTCTCCTTGGTTTTCCCGGAGGTATTTGCTAGAAGATAGGTTAGTAAATACACAATGGCTGTACAGCAATATGGTTACTCACTCGTCAATTTAAAGTGTTTCTTTCCCTCCTTCTTCTCCGTTCCCTTTGACCAGCAACATCAGTACTGCAACAGTACGTCTCTTCAAACCACTTCTACAACTTCTCCACAGTTAGTACTCACACAACTCCGTTGCTTCTCCTCTTAACATGTCTTCAATTTCGTTGTTTACGTTCGTCTTTCAACCTTTAAGGTTTACACTTACTTCAAAAGTCTGTTTCAACTAGAGAGAGAGAGTCCGACCGCCACCAGCAGCGCTTCGAGTGAACCTGCACAATGCCAACAGTCACAACGCCCAACAGTCACAAAAAGCACTTTTCGGGGTGCTCCTTTAAAGATCCACAGCTGCCCCTCTTTCGCCTCCTGTGGCTCCATCTTCTTTCCGCGCGCTTCCTAGCGCAGCCCGGATCAACAGAGCCTACGACTCTTCAAAAGGTGCGTGTCTTTAACTCTGCCTTTGGCAAAGGAGCTTTCCCCGTGTCGATCGCTTCTCGTGTCTGACGTGCTTGTCGTTCATGTTTCTGCAGAGCCTTTTATGTGGCTCATCCTTCCATGGCCTCCAATCACCATCCGCTTCTTAAATGTTTAACACCTGTGGCTCGTAAGCCCTGGTTGCGTTGCCCTGGAAACCAGGAAGTGAGCAGGTCCGTCCTCGAATGCGGCCCGGTGGGAAACGTTCCGGGTGGAACCAAACTTCCTTAACTTTGGTTCCGCCCTTAAAAAGATCGTCACCTTGTGACACAAGCAAACAAACAATGCAAAAGGTATTAAAAAAGCTGTTCCTTCAAAGGAATTTGAGAAATCATATTTTGCACACAATACATGTTACAAAAATTTTAATCTAGATAAAATGACATACATTTTTTACTTATCTGCTCATTTGATTGTTATTAATCAGTGTTTGTGCAGATTATATAAGATTTGATGCTCTGTTGTGATTATGAGTATGTTTCATGTCATTCTTGTCAGGATGTGATGTTAAAGAAGGGGGTTAAAGTCCAGCTTGTTTCTTATTGGATGGACTGTGTAAAGAGGTTGTGATCACACACAGTATAGTCAGATACAGTGATGGGTGGAGTAAATGCTCAGAGAGGGAAGCAGTAAAAATGATTTTCACTCCAACATCAATACAGGATGGCTCACAGTAGCATCAGTCTCTGACAGTCACATCATCTGATCTGTAGAAGATATTTACAGCTCATCATGAAGGTGAGTAGTTGAGCTCAGTAAAATGTATTTGTAGAGAGCATAAGTTTAACATTAGTATATTTTAATAACTACAAATACGCACAAGGAAATAAAGTATTTGCTATTTTTAAAGCTCATTTAAAATGGCTAAAACATTCGGATGTGGTGTTGACTTTCCGTCTCTTCCTGTATTATAGAGTTGTGACATTATAAAGAATGTATTGGATTGTTCAGGATGTGTTTTGCTGGAAGCCTTTGTGATTATGATGTTCTTTCTTAAATGTGAAGACAAAGGGATTTTACACACTGACTGTCCCAATAAACCAAGAAAGTGTTTTATATCGGTTTTATACATGTTATTGTGTTTTTGTGTTTATGAGTGTTTGAGTAGCACATTTGGGAAACCTGGCTTTTTTTCAACAGAAACACTCTCTCAGTTGAATTACTGTTTTTAGCTCATCTGATGTTGTGAACAGGACATCTACTTCATTGATCAAATCGTAAATATGGTCTAAATCAAAGGCAAGCAGCCAGCGAGAAACATGTGGAGTGATGAGAATATCAGCTTGACATAGAGAGATGGTTTTATCTAAACTGTTTACTGAACAATGATTACAGGTTAAATTCCCATGGAGTACACGGAGGTTAAGTGCTGAGGATAAGATGTTGGCTTTCAGCTCTTGTACAAGGGCAAACTTTTAGTTATGATCTCTGAGATATGCATATGCATATGCATATTGAGATATCCAATATGCAACATCACTTTCTCGGACTGCTCACTTGGTTAAGTATGAGACATCAGATAATTTTTTGTCATACTATTCAGCTGCTTACATTATACTTATACTTAAACATAGTGACCCATACATAATTATATTAACAAAACACTCATTTTCAGCTGGAGAATAGAGAACAGCTGAAATACATTACTGTCATCTGTTATGTTGTGAGGTAATGGATTGGTCATCAAAATTACAGTCACCCAAAGCTGGATTTTCCAGGTGTTCTGGTGTAAGTGTACCTGTACCTGTGGTTGTCATTCAGGAGTACCAGTTCATATAAGGTTCTTATGTTTGGCCTGCAGAATATTTTCTCATGATTGTTGTCCTCAAGTTGTAACAGTGCAGTGGAATTTGTATTCCAGTTACTTTAAATAGTTCTGTTCCTCATCAATAGAGGGTAGCATTACACAATAAAGAGCATTGTACTTTTTGTGTAAGGTTGTAAATATCTTATTCAACATCATGATTTCATGTATTGTGTTTAACATAACAATGTTTAAGATTATTGAAACTTAATTAAAATAATTCCGTGGCAAGAAAAGTATGTGAACATTTTGGAATTTCATGGTTTTCTGAATAAGTTTGTCATAAAATGTGATCTAATCTTCATTTACGTCAATGGGTATTGACAAACATAATGTGTCTGAAAAAAGTAACATAAATAATTCAGATCTTTTATGTCTTTATTGAACACACTCATTCAACATTCAAAATGGCAGTGGAAAAAGTAAGTGAACCCTTAGATTAATAAATGCTTGACCTCCCCCTTGGCAGCAATAACCTCAACCAGACGCTTCCTGTAGCTGTGGATCCTGCACATCGCAGATCATTGCTGTGATGACTGTACCACGTTTTATGTCAATACACCAAAGCCTTAGAACATACATCAAAAAGCTATTAGATTTTGCTGGGAGCATTGGTATATGCTAAATACAAAATTTCATCCAAATAAGACAAACGTTGTATGACATAGTGGACATTTTAGGTTTTGGACAGCCACTGTCCTGCAGAGCTTAGATCCAACCCTAAACAAACACCTAATACAGTTGAAAGAAAAAGTATGTGAACCCTTTGGGCTTACTTGGATTTCTTCATAAATTTGTCATAAAATGTGTTCTGATTTTCATCTAAGTCACAACAATAGAGAAACACAGTCTGCTTAAACTAATACCGCATAAGCATTATACGTTTTCATGTTTTTATTGAACACAACATGTAAACATTCATAGTGCAGGGTGGAAAAAGTATGCGAACCTTTGGGTTTAATAACTGGTTGACCCTCCTTTGGCAGCAATAACCTCAACCAAACGTTTCCTATAGTTGAAGATCAGACCTGCACAACGGTCAGGAGAAATTTTGGACCATTCCTCTTTACAAAAGTGTTTCAGTTCAGCAATATTCTTGGGATGTCTGGTGTCAATCACTCTCTTGAGGTCATGTCACAGCATCTCAATCGGGTTGAGGTCAGGACTCTGACTGGGCCACTCCAGAAGGCGTATTTTCTTCTGTTGAAGCCATTCTGTTGTTGATTTACTTCTATGCTTTGGGTCGTTGTCCTGTTGTATCGTCCATCCTCTGTTAAGCTTCAGTTGGCGGACAGATGGTCTTAAGTTTTCCTGCAAAATGTCTTGATAAACTTTGGAATTCATTTTTTCATCGATGACAGTAATCCGTCCAAGGCCTGAGGCAGCAAATCAGCTCCAAACCATGATGGCCCCTCCACCATATTTCACAGTTGGGATAAGGTATTATTGTTGGTGTGCTGTGCCTTTTGTTCTCCACGCATAGAGTTGTGTGTTCTTTCCAAACAACTCAATTTTGGTTTCATCTGTCCACAGAATGTTTTGTCAGTAGTGCTGTGGAACATCCAGGTGCTCTTTTGCAAACTTCAAACGTGCTGCAATGTTTTTTTTGGACAGCAGTGGCTTCCTCCGTGGTGTCCTCCCATGAAGTCCATTCTTGTTTAATGTTTTCCTTGTTGTAGATTTGTCAACAAAAATGTCAGCATGTGCCAGAGATTTCTGTAAGTCTTTAGCTGACACTCTAGGATTCTTCTTCACCTCATTGAGCATTATGCGCTGTGCTCTTGCAGTCATCTTTACAGGACGACCACGCCTATGGAGTGTAGCAACAGTGCTGAACTTTCTCCATTTGTAGACAATCTGTCTTACAGTGGACACATGGACATCAAGGCTTTTAGATATACTTTTGTAGCCCTTTCCAGCTTTATGTAAGTCAACAATTCTTGATCGTAGGTCATCTGAGAGCTCTTTTGAGCGAGGCATGGTTCACATCAGACAATGCTTCTTCAGAACAGCAAACTCAACTGGTGTGTGTTTTTTATTGGACAGGGCAGCTTTAATCAACACATCCAATCTCATCACATTGATTGGACCCCAGGTTGGCTGACTCCTGGCTCCAATTAGCTCTTGGAGAAGTCAGTAGCCTAGGGTTTCACATACTTTTTCCACCCTGCACTATGAATGTTTACATGTTGTGTTCAAAAAAACATGAAAACGTATAATGTTTGTGCGGTATTAGTTTAAGCAGACTGTGTTTCTCTATTGTTGTGACTTAGATGAAGATCAGAACACATTTTATGACCAATTTATGAAGAAATCCAAGTAAGCCCAAATGGTTCACATACTTTTTCTTTCAACTGTAAATCTAACCACATTTTCAGTATTACTTGGAAATAAAATACTGGTGTGTTTGATTAGGGCTGGGGATAACCAAGCTAGCAAAAAGTCATCTATTAGACGTTGAATAAACGTAAACCTTCAACGTCTAATTTTGTTCCACTGAAGGTTGAAAATGAAAATTGAAAAGACGTAAAATTTTCAACGTTGAAAACAGGTCCACATTAACATACCAAATAACATTTTATAAAATGAAACAAAGCTTCAAAGGGTTATAATAACTTTAATAAAACAGCACATTTTAAATAGTGCAAACAGTCAAGTTACCAACATATTTCACAGTCTGCAATAAACAGGTCGGTCCAGTAACCAACATAGAGTGCAATTAACATATACCAACACAGATTTCAGAGTGCGGTAAACATAGGTCAGTCCTATGAGCAGTCCAGAGCTTTCTGAAATCTGGTGGTTGGTTGGGCTTCTCTTTGTGATGATGGGTGGAAGATTCGCGACACATTCACACGCCTCTTCGCTTCTTCTTCTTTCGGTTTTATGGCGGTTGGCAACTATCTTTAATGGTGCATTAAATTTGCACCTCAATCGCAGTTTCATATTTTTTATAACTTTGACGGAATATGTAAAAATTTAAGATAATAATAAACATGGTTTGGTAATTTGTTTTCTCAATTGTTTCAGCATGTATAACAGATTATCTAGCTGTCTAAGATTATGAGTTGAAAACATGGTCAGTTGAAAACACGTAGTCAAACAGTCCAGCCAAAACTACTTAGTTGAAATCATATTGTAAACCAGTCCAAGGTGGACTGACTTATTTTCAACCATATTTCAACGTTGAAAGACGGTAATTGTTAACTGGGAAACTTCAGGACCTTGAATGCACACCTCTGGTATAGGAGGAGATCATCACCTTTGGACTCGAATTAATATTTTTATTTATTAAAAAGAAACTAAAAGTTTCCAGTTTATGCGGCTGATGTGTATGTGCTGGAAAACACCAGAATATATCAGAAATTTGATTTGGAACAGACTGGAACATAAAACCACGGGTCTAAGCAAAATATCATCTGTTATTGAGCAATGAACAAAAGAGAAGTAAGAAGAAATACTGACATTCAGCCCACTTTGTACTCAACAATAATATTCTGAGCAGCAGAGCTGAGGAGCACTCTCTCTCTCTCATGTGTCTAATGCAGCTTTTATTGATTTATTGAATATAAGATTACAGCTTACAATCAATATCCTACTTTGAGACAGATGGTCTCATTTCACAGTATCAAGTTTGTTGAAGCAAATAATGCTTTGCTTGTGTGTGGTGGCATGTGAGATTATTTACAGAAAAGGGGCATGCAAAATGGTTTTTACTCTTATTGTTCCAATTCTTCAACTCACTGGGTCTTTTGAAAATCAGTCAGTTCTGAGAACTGGTTTTCTATCAGAAATGAAAAACTGTTGCTATTGTTCTGTGGGCTAGAAGTACAAAACAAAATAACAAATATAAAATAATTAATTACACATTTGCCAGATGTTTTTATCAAGAGTGCACTCAATCTATACTTTTTTATATTATGTGTGTTCCCCGGGATCAAACTCATGACACTGCTAGGACAATACCCGAAGGTTAGGCTCATGTTGATTAAGAAGGCAAAAGAATTCAGACCACACTCTTGAAGTTAACTGAGGACCCTGGTCGGATACTACGTCTTCTGGCAGACCATAGATTCGGAATACGTTTTGGAGAAATTGTTTAGCAGTTTCCAGTGTGTAGCTTTGTTATTGGAATGAGACGACAAGCCTTGGAAATCAATCAATGACAGTGAGTATGGTGGTATTGCCTTGTGAAGGTGGAAGATCTGTGATGAAGTCCACTGCGATATGAGAACAGTTGCGATGGGGTATAGAAAGTGGATGCAGCAGCCCAGACAGAGCCATGGCACAGATATTACAGCTGCGAATGAAGGTGCTGGTGTCTGCCTGATTCCCCCAGAAACATTTCCAGAGCAGCTGTACAGTGTATAAAACTTTTGGGTAACCGCTGATTGTAGAAGTGTGAACCCCTGAGTTCCGCTGGTACGTAGGTTAACTCGATAGGACATTCTGGAGGATGTGGATGCTGTTTGGTTCAATTCTTGCATGAGGTTCCACTGAACATTTCAAACTATTTCATTTTCAAATTAGTAACTGTTGCAAAATAAAATACATTTTGCTTTGATAGTTTCTGACACAATGATGACTAGACTATAGTGACAAATATTCTTGCTGAAATGCTGTAATGTAACATAAGGCTCAAAACATATACCCTGAAAGCATAAACTGTAAAAACTTTGACTTATCAACTTGGTTATCATAAACACATTTTACACATATTTAAAATTTTCTGTAAATATTTTTGAAGTGTTAAAATATGCTCCAAGCTATTTCATTTCTTTACATTATGTTGAAATCATTTTATAAGATTAGGAAACTTTCAATTTTTTATAAGAAACAGTAACTGATCAACATGATCAGGATTAAGAGCACTCCTTTTTGCTGTAATGATATCTCCAGCAGTGGAGAACACTCTCTCTGCTGCCACAACTTGTACCAGGGATGCAGAGGGTACATCTTGCCAAGTTTGAAAGTAAAGGAAAAACAGACTGGTGCTCCTTCCACCAGTTAAGTGGATTGTCTGTAAATGGTAATGGCTCTGTGTCTCCGTATTTCCTAACTTCATCCTCTGCCTGGTCACGCAGTGAAAGTGGTGAATTTCGTTTTTTGGGAGTGGAAAACCCATCTCCATATAAGTCCTCAAGAGCTCTCTTTTTATTAACATTATTGTTTTTATAGTATAACTTACCCTTGCATGTGAACTCTTTAATGCCTCCTTTGTTATTTTGGTGTACACCTCCTGTTTTGTCTTTTTTTCCAAAAAGGGCAATGCTTTAAAGCGCAGATCTAATGCTGAAGCCATGTAAAGAAGAGGCATTTCACATTCATATCCCTTACAAAGATCTCCAGACACTGTGCTCTTTATGTCGCGCGTCACAGCAGAGTCGGTTTCTTCAATTCGTGTCCCTTGACTTAACTGAGCATGCAGGGGTGCGATCATAGAGACTGTAGGGGTCTTCTCCTCACACTAACATGCGTTGCGATTTTCAGCAGCTTCAGGGCATTTATAACATCTTCGGCACAGGTTATGTCTGCCTCTGTTAATGTCCAGATATCTTTGGCTGTTTTCCGTACCTCAGATGAGAGTAATGCTGTGCAAATTGCAGACTGTTGTTTTGTGAATCGCTCCAGCATATCATGGGCACTGTTCCATCTCGTGCATACATCACTTACTAGTTTATGGTAAGGAAGTCTGAGTACATTGGGCAAAGCACTTCATGTCAGCCGCTGACATGTTACTTGCATTGTCATTGATGAGTACAGGGTCTTTGTCTTGTTTTCCCAATTCGTGGATCACATCATTTGGCAATTCTGCTATGTTTGCTCCCGTGTGATTTTCAAACATTATTCTAGTCTGTAAAACGTGCAATACAAGTTCCCATTGTGAAGATATGTAATGGCTGGTTATCGTAACATGATTGTGTGGCTCTTGATGTCCAAACGTCGCATGGAAATTGAAACTCTGTTTGCTGAAGAGAGTGACTGTGTGACGTCTCTCATACCAACTCATCATACAACCGGGGGATCGCAGTTTCTGTTAAAAAACTGGCACATGGATATTGTGTATAGCGGCTCACACTCTTGAAGTAATTTCCCGAAGCTGTATTTTCGACAACACTGTATGGCCGTAAATCCTGACATATGAAACGAACTAATGCATTTGTTATTTTTTAAGAGCGAGAAGACGTGGATGTTGTTTGCCTTTGAGATGACACGTGTGTGCTGCTGCTACCTGTTGGAATAGCAGACTGGTCTGAGTGGTGTCTTGTCATATGCAGATGGAGATTTGTAGTGTTGCCGCAGTACTTAACTTTTGTTTTGCAGTACTTGCATATAGCATGACTCATGTCCAACGTCTGACTCTCCGGTTTAGCTAAAAAGCAAAAATTCTCCCATATTTTTTATTTTAGTTTTGCCGGCGGTGACCAAATCCTCTCGTCCATTTTAAAGTACTTTATCTCTCTCCACTGGCCACTGATTGAAGCATGTACTGTATCAGTTACAAGTCACTACAACTCATCTACAGAACTTTCACTGGTACTGCACCCAGGGGCGGACTGGCCATCTGGCAGACCGGGCAGTTTCCCGGTGGGCCGACGTACTTTTTGGGCCGATCCATCTCATACTATCTTTGTCTGAGCAGCCCAGTTAGCATCTTTTTTTTCTAGACAGACCGGCCCACTGACATTTAAGCAGCAGCCCATTGGTTATTTTTTTTAAACGACATTAAGCTGGCCCAATGACGGACCAGCCCAGTCATCGTTCTTTTTTCCCCTAAATAGACCGGCCCACTCACATTTAAGCAGCAGCCAATTGGTTATTTTTTTTAATGACATAAAGCTGGCCCAATCACCGCTTTGGTCTCTGTGCAAGCGAGCGTGCAACGTCGGTCAGTTCACGTGTCAAAATAGAGAGAGAGAGATGGAGAAAAAACTCAAGGGAGGTGCAGAAAAACTGCGCGACAAAAAGAAACAGACTCTTCAGGCAGACACTGCAAAATAACACAACTGTTTTCTTCAACTCGCGTCGCTGGTGATGATGGTGGCGCGGTGGCACTGGCAGCACCAGCACGCAAAATGTCAGTGAGGAGAGGGAGAGAGAGACGAGGGAGAAGTGAGTTGCGGTGAGCAGAACTGCTTTCAAAACACAAGTTTAGATAGATACCCCTTGATAAAACCAAGTCAAAAACACACAATTATGGTGATAAAGCTGCAATAAAATAATTGCACTCTTTGCTCTGTGACTACGAGAGTGTATCTGATTCGTAGATTTTTCGTTGATTGTCTGTTTCAAAACATATCATTTCTCTTCAAGCAAAATCAAACAATCCAGGACATCTGCTTACAGACAAAATATATTATGTATTGTATATAACAACACAATTGACAGATAATGTTAAAAAGCTCTATTACTGTAATCACACAAGTTTAGTTCAGTGAATGTAGTAGTGAATACTTTCCTGTAAGTACTGCAAGTAATAATCAGTTTTCAATATTACTGTAAGCAGCACTTCATCATGTTCTTCATCACAGGGTACTCTTCATCTGCCTCTCAGATTGTTTACAATCCACACAATTGGTAAAGAATACCATTAGAAAAAAGCGTGTACAATTTTGAGTTGTTGTGTTGTTGTGCTTGATGACAACTGAGTTGTAGTTGTGTTCATCTTTAGCAGCCTGAATGTGTTTAGCATTTATAAAACAAGTTCATTGCAGTGTAAAATGTGTGTTTTACTCAGAAGTTTGTTTAGAGTTTAGCCAAAAGAGTGCATGACAAATTTGTTTAGGCCGCTATGAATTTGGTTCAGAGATTGGGGTTTAGTGTTTTAGCAATTCAGAAAAACTGTAATCAACATATAATATGACAGTTAATCAGATAGGAATATTTTTGTTGTGTTCATTATTTATTATAGGCTGCAGTGTGTAGTGAATAGGACCTAACAAAAATGTTTACAAATGTTTTAAGGATGAAGCTTGTTTAAGGATTCATGTGGATTATACAGTTTTACTGCATTAATAAATAACACGTTCTAGAAGTGTTTGTTGTGTCAACTCTCACTCTTTTCTACCTGTTATTAATTGGGCTTAGTGCTTTTATGGAATTGGAGTTCCTATTGCTTAAAGGCGTGCAAAGATGGGTGGTATTTGTAAATATATGTAGTGTAAGGCTGACGGAGAAGGTTGCAGAACTAGAAGCGCGCATCCGAACGCTAGTTGAGGACAGTAAGACCGCTAATGTTAATGTTACAAACACTGTTTCGGGTGCGCCTAGTGTTAAACGTAATACACATGGCTCGGTTCCGACTTCAGAGTCAAGGCGGCTGACTAACTGGGTGACTGTCAGGCGGCCTAGTCGCATTCGGCATCCAAATCACGTTCCTGTTTTAATATCAAACAGATTTTCTCCACTCAGCAATACACCGGCTGAGACATCTGTTAAAGGTGCCCTGGTTATTGGAGATTCTATACTCAGGAACGTTGGCATTGAGGCACCAGCCACCATAGTCGATTGTATACCGGGAGCCAGAGCGTCTGACATTAGATCCAAACTTAAAGTGCTGGCTAATGCTAACCGTAAGTTTTCTAAGATTGTTATTCACGCCGGCACGAATGACACCAGACTCCGCCAGTCGGAGATCACCAAAGATACTATTAAAGAGGTGTGTGAAATTGCAAAAACAATGTCAGACAATGTAATTTGCTCTGGTCCCCTCCCCGCCTACCGGGGGGATGAAACTTACAGTAGATTAGTGTCTCTTCATGGCTGGATGTCAAAGTGGTGCCCTCAGCATAACGTAGGGTTTATAGACAATTGGAAGCATTTCCGGGGAAGACCTGACCTGCTAAAGAGAGATGGCCTCCATCCGTCTCCGGAAGGAAGTGCTATACTCTCTAGAAATCTGACCAATAGTCTTTCTTTTGATATTGTCTGACTATCCAGGGCCCAGGTCAGGAAACAGACAGATCGGCTTACCCATCAGTCTGTTAGCTGCCTTGACATGTCAAGATCACATATATCCCAGCACATAGAGCCTTTTTTAACAGAGTACCAACACATCTCGACTGTGTCTGTTCCTCGAACAAATAAATACAGAGCACCGTTTACCCCGTCTCGCACAAATCTTATTAACATAAAACTAGAACATAATACATTAACAGATGAAACTCAAATGTTAAAATTCGGCCTTCTTAACATTAGATCACTTACCAACAAAGAACCAATTATCAATGAAATAATTACTGACCAAAACTTAGATGCACTCTGTTTAACAGAAACCTGGCTTAAAGCAGACGATTACACCAGTTTAAACGAATCCACCCCACAAGACTATTATTATAAACATGTTCCTCGTCTAATAGGGAGAGGGGGTGGTGTAGCTACAATATACAATAAAATATTCAAAGTAAACCATAAATCCAACCTAAAATTTAATTCGTTTGAAATAATACTGTTAAATATGGAAATAACTGATCGCAACAACAAACGACTTTCGTTCATTTTAGCTACCATATATAGGCCTCCAGGCCACCACACAGATTTTCTTAAAGAAATAGCAGACTTCCTATCTGAGCTTACAGTCACTGTAGATAAAGCTCTTATCGTTGGTGATTTTAATATCCATGTGGATAATCCAAAAGATGCATTAGGACGTGCGTTTATGGATGTTCTAAATTCTCTCGGCATTAAACAAAATGTGTCAGGGCCCACGCATACTCGTAATCACACACTAGACTTAATTCTGTCACTCGGACTCAATATTAATGACATCGAAATATCACCCCAGAGCGATGCCGTTTCAGACCATTGCCTTGTGTCATGCACAATACTTCTAGATAGGACCGCTCAGTCTACAACATGCTACAGATTAGCCAGAACAATAATTTCCACCACTAAAGATAGCTTTATTAGCACTCTTCCAGACCTGTCTCAAATGAAACATGTAGCAGATAATCGTGAAGATCTAGATATTATAATAGAAAACCTGAACAACGTCTGCTCTAGCACGTTGGATGCCGTTGCTCCCATTCGAAAAAAGAGAATCAAAGAAAAACCGCCAGCTCCATGGTATGACCATCATACTGCAGCCCTTAAAAAAGTAGCTAGAAAAATGGAAAGAAACTACCGAAGCACAAAGTTAGAGGTATGGCGTTCAGCATGGAAAGAGAGTGTTCAACACTACAGACAGGCTATTAAAACTGCCAGATCTACCTATCTCAGTACGCTTATTAAAGAAAATCATAACAACCCTCGTTTTCTATTTAGCACAGTTGCGAAACTGACTAGAAACAAAGAACAAACAGAAACCAATAGTAAACTCCAACACAATAGTGACGACTTCATGAACTTCTTTACTAACAAAATTATGTTTATTAGGGAAAACATAGAAACTATGCAAGCAGCCATCACTCTACCCAATAGTACATTTTCCACTAGATTACCAAACGAACATCTTGAGTCATTTAATCCTACTACAATAGAAGAGCTCTCTAAACTAGTAACGTCATCCAAATCATCGTCCTGTATACTAGACCCCGTTCCCACAAAATTTACTAAAAGAGGTATTTCATGTAGTGGCAGACACTGTACTTAATATCTTTAACTCATCTCTAGAATTAGGATACGTTCCAACAGCTTTCAAACTAGCAGTTATTAGACCGCTCATTAAAAAGCAAAACCTTGACCAGGGAGATCTTAATAACTTTAGACCAATCTCAAATCTACCTTTTCTTTCTAAAATATTAGAAAAAGTAGTGGCAAGCCAGCTACGCACATTCGTAGAAAATAATAATACATATGAAAAGTTCCAATCAGGATTCAGGCCCCACCATAGCACAGAGACAGCGCTGCTTAGAGTTACAAATGACCTCCTATTAACATCCGATCGTGGTGAAATCTCAATCCTTATATTACTAGACCTTAGTGCAGCCTTTGACACAATAGATCACACAATCTTACTCAATAGACTAGAAAACTATGTTGGCATCAGTGGTCAGGCGTTAGCCTGGTTCAGATCGTATCTAACCAATCGATATCACTTTGTTTATGTAAATGAGGAAGAGTCATATCACTCCCCCGTTAAATACGGCATACCTCAGGGATCAGTTTTAGGCCCTATCCTATTCTCGTTATATATGTTACCTCTAGGAGACATTATCAGGAAACATAACATAAGTTTTCACTGCTATGCGGATGATACCCAGCTTTACATCTCGTCGCATCCTAGCGAAACCCACCAGTTTCAAGCTAACAGACTGCATTAGTGATATTAGGGACTGGATGGCACAAAACTTTCTTATGCTAAACTCCAATAAAACAGAGATACTTATTATTGAACCGAATCGCTACAAACATAATATGTCAGATTACAAGTTGCCCATAGATGGCTGCACGGTGGTGCCATCTTCCACGGTTAAGAATTTAGGCGTAATGTTCGACAGCAATCTATCTTTTGATAGTCATATCGCCAACATCTGCCGCACAGCATTCTTCCATCTTAGAAATATCTCAAAAATACGCCATATGCTGTCTGCATCAGACGCAGAAAAGCTTATACATGCTTTTATGACCTCTAGAATAGACTACTGTAACTCGTTACTCGGGGGATGCCATGCAAATCAGGTAAACAAGCTACAGCTGGTTCAAAACGCCGCCGCAAGAGTGCTTACTCGATCTAAAAAGTATGACCACATCAGTCCAATTCTGGCATCTTTACACTGGCTACCAGTTAAATATCGTATACAATTTAAAATATTACTAATCACCTACAAAGCCTTAAATGACCTAGCGCCTTCGTATATTAAAGAACTACTATCAGAATACAATCCATCACGTAAACTGCGCTCACAAAATTCTGGTCACTTAATTATCCCTAGAATATCAAAAGTGTCTAAAGGTGGTAGATCCTTTTCCTACTTAGCCCCTAAGCTCTGGAATGATTTACCAAACAATGTTCGAGTATCAGACACAGTCGATCAATTTAAATCTAAACTTAAGACATTCTTCTTTAACAAAGCATTCACATAAAATGTCCAGTAAATGTACATTTCCCGCAGTAGTTAGTTTGTCCAGAACAAAGCACTCACATACCTCATATGGGTAATATACTTATGCCGCAATAGTTAGCCTGTCTGGAACCGAGCCGACTTGAACCACTATAATGTTTGACACTTGCATTGCATGCGAACGGCCCCTACGCTAATAGAATTCTGTTTTTCTCTCCCTGTCTCGTCCTCAACCACGAGGACCATGAGACAAACAGACCCAGTTCCGGTTGCTGTGAAGATCATTGCATCACTGATCCACTGGCTGTCCTTCAACGTGATGACCAGCCGATGCCCGACCAACGACCACCGGCTAAACCAGTTTAATTCGCTTACCCGCCTCCTATCCCTACCGTTTCTATATATATATATATATATATATATATATATATATAAATATATATTAAGTCCTCCCCAGGGTTTTTGTCCTTCTAGGACTTTTTCCCATTGGGTTTTTTTGTCCTAGAGGGTTTTTAATCCCAGGGAGAGTCAGCCAACTTTGGCTTAATTTAGCACTTTACAGTATACGTTACTTTATTAATATGCTCGCTTGTACGGTTTAACCGCTTTCTCTACTTCTTATATTATCTATTGATTTTCTGTGTTCTCCTCTACATCTTCTCATGTAAAGCTGCTTTGCAACAATTAACACTTGTGAAAAGCGCTATATAAATAAAATTGAATTGAATTGAATTGAATTGAATAGTGTGGGCCGGTTTGGGCCAAAATGCCAGGGCCGAATTTTTGTCCCAGTCCAGCCCTGACTGCACCAGTATATTCTCACACCTTCATGCATTCCTAGACCCCATCCAGAACCTTACTTTCAGCAAATGAGCGGCACCTTGTGTTTTCTTCACAAAGAGGCATTACATCATTGTAACAAAGGGGGCTGCTTACACAAAGCGAGGGAGAGAGATAAAATCCAAATGCAGAGAAGTTTATTTATAAATCCCAAAAGAGCAGGCAAACACACCCAAAGGGTAATCCACAAACAATCCAAATAACAGGCAAGGGGTCAAAACCATGAACATAAACAAGAACCATGAAACAAGACAATCAGCTCGTTTACATGCACACCAATAATGTGATTATTTCCAATAATGCGAGTAAGGACTTAATCGCAGTAAGATGTTTACTTGACTGGAGCTAACCTCTTCACTCCGGTTTACATGCAGTTTTTATTTTCGGATTATTCACACATAGCCCAATGCAGAGCACACATGATGAACTCACATACATGGTCCATTGTTTTAATTTACTTACGTTAAATGACAAACACGTTGTTATGGATGTATTTCATTATCCGGTGCCGTGATGAAGATATAAATATGACAGTGCCTTTAAAGGGCGTTCACATTAAAACGTTAAGTAACACAGTCCTCCAACCAACGAGGAGGTCGTCTGACGCGGGTTGGAACCCTTTTAAGAGCTTGAGGAGCTTGAGGCTCCGGAGGAGGCGGATGAAACTGAAATGACAAGTCCACAGCATCCATATCAGTAGTCTCCGAAACAGGTGCAACAGAACGAGCCAGGTGGAAAGCATGCCAGTTCTTTCCATCAGATAACAGGTAAATACACGCACCCAGTTTGCGCTCAATTTGACGTGAGTTAGTAAATCTTGGATGCCCTTTCGGAACACGAGTTGGAATGCACACACAACAGTTATTGCACTGTGCCGATGTAGCAGAGTAAATTACGATCATTTGCGATTTGTTTGATAATATGGTAATAAGTCGGAAACATCCAGCTGCAGGGGAAGGCTTTGCTGCATGTATCGCTTACACAGGAACTGAACGAGTATTCGATAATAATTTAGCTTGTTCACCAGCAGCTTCTGTTTGGATGGCTATAGTAATGGCTTTTTCCAGAGTCAATTCAGATTACAAAAGCAATCTTTCACGAATCCGATGACTGGACACATTCTCCACCAGCTGATCACGCAACATGTCTTCCAGAGTAGTTGCAAAGTCACAAGTAGCCGCTAAGTCCTGTAGAGCAGCTACGTACTGGATTATAGTTTCTCCTGGGGCCTGAACACATTTTCTGAATGCATGTTGCTCAGCCACTATGTTCCGTCAAGGGGTAAAATGCGCTTTCAAAGCCACAATTGCATCTTCCATCCTATCACCTTGATTAGGCAAGGAATAGAACAATCTTTGTCCTTCAGTCCCCAGACAATGCATCAGTAGTGCTCGTTTGCGAGCAAGGGGTCAAAACCATGAACATAAACAAGAACCATGAAACAAGACAATTACAAGATTACAGGAAGCAATAACTATGAAATGCTTGGTAAGGTCGTTGTTACACTGGCAATACTTTGCAAAGTGATGAGGTGACTGAAAAGGCTTTATACAAACAAACAGGAAGTGAAATGTGAAGTAAGACATGGCAAGATTTCAAAAGATTTCAAAATAAAAGACTGGAAACAGAACATGATATCAAAATAAAAGACCTAGCAACAATACACAAGACAAAATCATTACAATCATGTTCCCGCTCATTTTCCTTTACTTCTCCATGCTGATGGAATGACCTTCTTATTGCAATCCGGTCAGCCACATCTCTTGTAACATTAAAAAAATTATTAAAAACCCATCTCTTCCAAAAAAATATTTTACATAAATATTGACCCCATTTCTATCTCTTTTCTTTTTTCATTTAAAAACACTAAGGCTGTGTCCTAAACCGCATACTGTACAGTATGTACTGAATGAGATGAAGTACCTACTTATTGACCGTTAAAACAGTAGGTACTGTATAGTACGAATCCTGGTAGTATGAATGTGATTCGGACTTACTACATCCGCCATGTTGAAACATCTCGTGACATACGTCGTCATCGCATCATGTCATACTAGCGCGAAAACCGCTGCATCGCCGCTTTCACCTCTTCTTCTTCGTTGTATAACTCCGCTCCCGGGGTAACATTAGAATAGTGAAGTGTCCATCGTATGCACGCTGCAAAATCTATCCGGAAGTAGTAGGTCATCCGGGTACTTTTCGCATACTGTTTTTGGAATACTATGTATTCGGACATACTACTCGCCTTGCCTAATACTTTTCACCTACTATATAGTATGGAAGTAGGTGGTTTCGGATGCAGCATAAATCTTTCTTTTTCTCTCAACGGGTATTGTTTTGGAGAATTGAAAAGTTTTAGCACCTTTTGTACTATTGCCTCCCTAAGACACATCGCTTTTGTCTTTATTGTTGTTTCCTAATCTTTGTAAGTCGCTTTGGATAAAAGTGTCTGCTAAATGCCTAAATGTAATGTAAATGTTAATTTCCTTAAAGGTTTGGTCTAGAGTTTAACTGAGTTTCACAGGGATTTCTAGACACTGATTAGACTGGGTGATAATTTTGATGAAACTCCCCCACTCTGATGCTAATTGGGGTGGTCTTGTGGGATAGCTATAGCATCGGTGCCTGGGCTCTCCACAGTACATATAGAGGTTGTCTTTATAGTGTGTCTGTTCTACGCAGACTGAAAGCACTGTGATTGGTCTGCTAGAACCTCGTCAGGTAAAAAAATCTGCATTGGTTACCTCATACGCATTTCTGGTTGGGACTGTAAAAACTAACATGGACCAAGTTGAGGAGCAATATTTAACAAGCCAAGCTGCAACAAAAGTGGCTGTCTATTAACTCCATCATGTCACGGTGTGTAAACACCGAATAATGGAAAATAAAAGGACGAACCCAAACGCGGAGGATGTACAAAAATATAACTATGATTTATTAAATATAAAACAGAAACACCCACGTGGGGGTAAACAGAAGATAAATCAAACACTGTGAGGAACACAAACTAAAACACGGGAAAACAGGAACAGGTCTCAAAATACACACAGACATCAACATGGATATTCCACAACGAACGCGCACAGCACAGAGAACGCGAGGGCATTATAAAGACATCACATCAATGGGGAACAGGTGAACATAATTAATTACGTAAGACACGAGTACATAAGGGAGTAGGGTAAAAGTGACGAGACACTGGGAACCCGTGACACAGATAAATAATGTGAAAAACATGTGTTCCCACACAGACCACAATGCTGCCATGACCTTGCCCTCAGAACACAGACCTGAACCTATACTAAGGTCTGGCAAGATCACGACAGCTACAAGACACTGGGAACATGTGAAAGCCACACACATACAATGTGAATCCACATGTCCCCACACAAAACATAATACTGCCATGGTCCCGTCAGACGCATCCAGACCTAAATCTAACACAGATGTCTGACAAGACCATGACACATCATTACTGATGCTTCTCCAACAATGTACACAACCAGCTGCTGCTGCTTCTTCTGCTTTTGGCTTCCTACAAATACATGCATGTGGACATTGCCTACTAGCCATCTGCATGTGCAATTCCACTTCGATGTATGATGCAGAAGTATAAATGAAAACTGACCCGAGTCAGTCTTCACACAAAGGAGGGCTTTTCACAAAGGCCAGTTATCATTATGTTCTTTAATAATTCACGTGACCCTGATGCTGCCTTTGAAGGACATGCATTTGAAATGAGCATATATTGTTGGTAATGTCCACTTTAACAAATATCCCATGCTCAGGGAGTATGGAGCAGAAGGAAACATCTTTATCAGAGCGCACAAGGAATATAAAGATCATGAAATAGAACTTCAATGGAAAGTTAACATGACACAAAATGAAAGACATAAAACACAGAACATACAGATACCTAATCTGTTACGGCAACTTAGGTTGACGTAACACTCCCAAGATAACAGAGCTCCGTTAAGGAAAACAGCACCAGGTCTTACACTAAATGGTATTTATGTTCACCAGTGTTTTACTTTGCATTAGCCTGCACTGTTGGTTTTCTTTTTTTAAGGGAAAAGTAGCATTAGATCGTAAATAGTATTTGGGGTCAATACATTTGCTGCTCTGCTTTAATTCTCTTGAATCAAAATGTTTGTTTTTATGCATGTGTAACAGTTTTTATCCATTAGAGACTTTATGAGTCTTAGTTGGATAAATGTTGTTCAACAAATATGTTATCTGATTGAGTGTTTCGCTTTCTTTCTGTGATTTCTTGCAGTCTCAGCAGAAATGCATTGTGATCTTTGCTCTGGTGGGTTGCTGTGCTGTCCTCATAGCATTAATATTCTCTGCTGTAGATGTGTGGGGGGATGAAGAGGACGGTATCACTGAAGACAACTGCAGCAAAAAATGCCAGTAAGCATAACCCACACAAGAACTAATCCATTGTTAGTGCTACATTAGCATAAAAGTCACAACTGATAACTAATAAGGAGGAGTAATTAACTAATCAGTAGCAATAACATACTTCTCTTTGGGGTAAGCAACAGTTAGTTACTTGTTACTTACTTAATAGTCATTATTTACTGTATTACTGAATGCTGTGTACCTCATGAAGAACTAGGCCTATATTAACTAATATTTATTTAAATTAAAAAAAGTTAGTTAAAATTAATCATGTTAATACACAGGATATATATGGTCCTCTTTACTAATAATAATACAATTTAACTCATTTTGTTTACTTTCAATAAACTTCACACCATGTGTTACCTATAACCACGGAGTAAACCATAAAACCAAATATTGTAACTCATTCTGGACAAGGTTTATCCTAGTCCCAGACTCAAAAATGCATATTTGAGCTGTGTTATTTTAAAAACAACTTGCACTAACATATCATAACATATATCAGTGTCATTGTTTTGTCCCAAGATGCACACCAGTATTATTTTTTGTAAGGCATGTTTGTAAAAACATCGTAATATAACTAAGGTCTAGTCCTGGATTAATCTATACTCTGTCCGGGAAACTGCCTAAATGTCTTATTATCATGAAATTATGAAATTATGGTGATTATTGATAATGGCAGATTTTTTTATGACTCTGTCCATCAATATATAAAAATATAGACAATGAAAAAGTCTAACACAACCTCAGGTGGGGAAAAATCATTGTAACCCACATAGTAAGTAAACAGACTGAGAAGATTGTTTTCATACAACAACAAGCTCAATGTTTGAATGTGTTGACCTATGATCGCAACTCATGTCTACAAATAGGCTGGACAGTCGTAAACCAGATGGAGCATGTGTGAGTATTGATAATGTGGACATTAAATTAAAAATATGATGTTTCCTTCATGTTTGTTGAAACCAAGTATTGACAAATGCTGGAAGATGTTGCTGAACTCAAATTCAAAGCGACAAAATATTATTATAATTTCCCTTATTATGTCACTGGTTTTGGCTGGGGTGTAATAAACACACCCTGATCCATCCCCGTGGGGGTATGGGTGGTTCAAACAACACCCCCCCAATGCCAAAGGTTCAGATTTGAAGTTAGTTTTTTTTAAGTGTCCTTATAAATTAGGACGGCCAATACAGGGCTCGACAATAAGGATGGCCCAAGAGTAGCGTGAACGATGCTCGGGTCATTTGACAGAACTGTCACTTGTGTGTGACTGTCATAAAGATGTATCATTTGCACATGTTTTGAGGACTTGCCAAATTAATTATTAATTAAATTAATTAAATAATTAAATTATTAATTATTCAAGCAAAGACAATTCTAAAGAAATTTCAATATACTACTAACGCGCTGTTTGAAAATTTTCGGGTGTTCCCAAGTCCCAAGCGTGCGTACCGAACGCTGCATCTTTGATTCAGACAAGGAGCAAATATTGAGTTCACGTTTCCTTGCACTCAAACGGACATACTTACACAAAATTCTCTCAATTGCAGGGTTTATCCTCGTAAACATTGTCTGTTATGTCTTAAGCAAATGTTAAGTGTTAAATAAAACACATGAGCCATGCAATAATTGATTCCACCAAAATAAAAATGATCTAACTCACACTATACTGAAGCCCAAATCTTGTTTTATAAAACGGCCAGTTCTAGTTCTTCATTCTGATTGGTTGAAACGCGTTCTCAGCTGTGATAAAACTCACCGGTAAACCCACGGCTCAAACCGTATTACATAGCTTGTATCACTGCGCCACTGTTGTTGTGTACTGTAGAAAATAACTGTCAAAATGTCGGATTTTGTTGTCAATTTTGATTTATTGGGTGGGCTAATTATATTATATTGTATTAATTATAATCCTCAACAATTGAACAATTAATGGCGATATCCAGATAAGTGTCAATAAATATTGTTTAGTTTTCTTGTTGATTAATCATTAATGCTTCCGTGAGGAGTAGTTGTACCATATATTATCCACTGGGTGGCGATCTTACACAACATAAACACTGATGCTTTCACTCAACACTTTCAAACTCAAGTGTATTTTTTGATCAGCGATCTGAATCGGATCTCTAACAAAAGTCATTCACAGAAATGGAATTATCCCAACATTTTGCTCAAAATTTGAGAGGATAAAAGAACAATTGAAGGTAGGGTGAAACGTTTTTATTTTGTTGTTTGAAAGCAGAGGGTCTGTTCTTTCATTTGATATATTGTATGTTTATATATCTAAAGAACAACATTTTTCTGGAAGGCATTAATGTTTAACTAAAGCTGGGTGGCAACTCTTTTAAAAAACGCTGGCAGGGAAAGTGTTAAGCATGCTTCCAAGCATATTTGATCCACACGTCAACAGTTGCACGGTATAAATGTTAACGTATAAATAAGATGAATGTTAATTTATGAAAATAAACACCACAGTCTTAATGAATCATATTTTCATTGTGTCTTTGCTCCGTCTGTTTTGCTTGGGAACCGCTCTGTTGCAGACACACTTGAGTCTGAGGAACTACTTTGTTTGGCGGAAGACTAATATCTGTACTAATATAATTACAACTTATTTGCTGTGTTTTATTATATGAAATCCTGCTATACATAATTTGAAGCAACTGTTTTATAAACGCAATAAGCCCCGCGAAGCAGTGGGTTACCAGTGCATTTTATAACGGCTAAGGGGGTTTTAGGCACTCCGCTTCGCGTCGTGCCTAACAACACCCCTTAGCCGTTATAAAATGCACTGGTAACCCACTGCTTCTTGGGGTTTATTGCTTTAAAAAGCACCACTTCTGTAATTCTTGTATGCAACATATTTGTAATAATAATAATTATTAAAATAAAAAATGAGAGGAGAACTTCAAAAAGGTTGACTTTTTAAAAAAAAGAAGCCCCCTCCACTTGGCTGGCTACAGTCATCTTATCTACGATGATATAAAGGTGTTAACACTATAGAGGCACATAACTTTTTCATTGGTACTTAAAGCACTTAAATCTTAAATGCTAAATCATAAGGTTGGCAATAGCAGTATTTGGAAAGTGTATTGATCTAAAGTTGTTAAGTGTGTACCGGTAACTAAATACTTGGCAGGGTTTAGGTAAAATGACCTTATAAGTGCTTGTGCTCTGACTACCCATGATTAGATCAACATGATTTAGCACTAGTAGAAAAGACTGCTTGACACTTCTCATCAAAGGCCACTTTCAATAAAAGACAAAGATAGTGTCCCTCTGGAGCCACTAATGGTGCAGTGATTTAAGTGTTGAGTGTGAAAATGCACAGTCTTAAACAGTCCACATCCTTAACCACTAAACTATCACCACTCTCTTGTGAATTCTGTTTATGTTATTTGCTCTAAGCAATGTCTGCAGCTTGACTTTTATGCCCAAAAACAGTTACTAAACACGTTAACTTATGTTACTTCACAAAATCATCTTACTGTAAAAGAACACCGACCATTAGCCCGCACAGAGCGTTCTGCAGAGAATTGTTATGGTATCCTTGCAAATACCTGTGATGAACTGGGGGCGTATTACAGAAAAATCCTAACTTTAAAATCTTATCTTAACTGTTTGGCATGGTAATTTCCGTTAGGACCTCATTTAAGAGAAAAGCAATTACAGACTGACGTTCCTAAATGCATTATCTTATCTTAACTGCAGATAGGAAAGTGTTATTAAAGAAGCATCCTAACTTGACAAAATATCCTAAATGCTGTCTTAAAGGAGGGGTTTAATGGTATTTCAAGCATTCTGACTTATTAACACAGTTATAGAGTTGTTTCCTCATGCTAATCGTAGGCAAAGTGTCAAAAATGCAGTTGGGCGTGTTTCAGAGTATTTGTGTGCCGAATGCACTTCGCCAGGGTTCGTACAAGTTTTGGCTAGTTTTTTTCGATTACGGTTCTAACTGACGGTTCAGGGGTTTTCGCTACGCATCACTTCTTTATATGGGCTTCAGCAGGAAAACTTCCCCCGGAAAACCCCGCCCAGCCGTCAGTCAGCGGGAGAAGCTAGAGCTGCTAACAGCTTATCACGCCACTCAGCTTTGTTTAATTTCAAAAGTCAACAATGGCACAACAAGAAGTGTGTTTTTGGATGTAAGGAGAAGACATCCAGCCTTATGGAAACAATGGATATAGTTTATTATCCGGATTAGCAGCGGAGTTTTGCGTGTGTGTTTGATGCGGTGGATTTTCAGAACCGGGTCATGATGAGTTACACGTGGTAAGTAAGACTTCTGTCTTATGTTGGAAATAGGCGCGTGTATTATAAATGACACAAACATGTAGTGAATCATAAGTTACAACAGTGTTGTATAGTGTTGTATGACTCGTACTCGCTCCTCCCGTTTTATAACTCCTTCTTCATTTTTTCGTACGTTATCGGAAAGATTCGGTAAAGCTAATCTTTCTTTTATAAATTTGATTAAACTAAAGACTCTTCAGAGATATAAAGGATGTCATACTACTCCATAGGTACTCCAGATTAATATCAGAAATGCAGAAACAGCGTGTGTTACGTGAGCTTTAACTTTAGGAGACCCCGACAGGTGTCCTAACTTCAAACTAACGGAAAAGACGAATTATATCTCGGTCTAATAATGGCGCTACAATTATTAATAGTTGAACATGAAGAACGGCGAATTTTAATGGCAGAAAGACCCTGAGGATGTATTTCATTTTGATGACAAAACACTTATTAGTAATTACAGGCTGCCTCGACACATGATACTACAGTTAACGCAGGAATTGCAACCAATGTTACAGAGACCAACAAAGCATCATGGCGCGTTACCTGTAATAGTGCAAGTGACTAATGCTTTGCGTTTTTTTGCAAAAGGCGATTTCCAAAGTGAAGTAGCTTCTATTTCAAAAATGTCACAGCCTGGTTTGTCTAAAAATCTAACGGAAGTGGCAAAGGCGCTTTAGCACCTACCTACATTAGGTTTCCAAGGGGAGAGGAGCTTTCCACTATCAAGACCGAGTTTTTCCGAGCGAGCAGACTGCCAGGGGTTATAGGACTCATAGATGGGTCACTCTTTCCAATGAAGGCCCCTAGTGGCGAAAATGAGGCAGCATATGTCTGCCGAAAAGGGTATCATGCTCTCAGGCCATAGGGGATCACAATATGATCATAAGACATTTAGTAGAAAGGTGGCCTGGGTCAACACATGATTCCTTCATTTTTAATACAAGGTAGGTTAGCATTACTTTACAGATTTATTTACATTAATAAATACGAATACAACTATTTTTATTATTACTATTTAAAAATATCATTGAACATTTTGGTTTGTAATCAAGACAACATACCATTATTATCACCTTTCTGTTAACTGTTTTTCTCAACACACATAAAAAACATTATTATTCCAGAGACATTAGTGCATATCTGGAGGAAAGTGTACAAAATGGTTGGCTTCTAGGAGATTCAGGATATCCTTTAAAACCATTCCTAATGACTCCTGTGCTCAATGGGGAAACACCAGCAGAAATGCGGTAAGACAGATGCAGACCTAAAATTAATAAACCTCTTATACATACTATACAATACAAGCAGTAATATTTTTATTAGCTATATTGCCTATTATATTTTATTCTGCTTACAGATACAACCAGGCACATAAAAAATGTAGGTCCAGGCAGGAGCGTCTCTTTGGAGTTTGGAAGAGCAGGTATTTCTAAATATTTATATAGAGACAATTTAATGTAAACAGAAAACTAAATCGCTTTAGTGAAAAACAAGTTTTTTTTAGATGGAGATGCCATGACACTAGTGGAGGCTACCTCCAATATTCCCCAGAGAAGGTTGCTCTTTTCATCAAAGCTACAGCTGTCTTGCACAACATGTGCAGAATGGCAAACCTTCCTGACCCAGAAGTGGATGTAGTAGAGGAGGATGAAGCAATACTTCCACCACAAGGACCTAACCCTGGGCTCCACATGAGGAATCAGCTTATTCAAAGATTTTTTGCACAGTAAAAACAACTGTAGAATGCCCAAAATAAAAAACAACATCACTTTTTTAATATATGCATTTTATTAGGTTAACAAATATTACAGTGTAGACTTCCAAAAATAATAAGTTACATTAAATCACTTGAATTACATATTTTATTATTTAAAGTGACACCATGTAATTTTTCAACCTTCATAATAAATTTTCAAGACCCTTGTGATAGTACATCGACTTTAAATAGGTTGAATGACATGTCTACCATAGCCTGACGAGGTCTGTATCACTTTTACTCGTATTTTAAAACTTAGGGTTTGTGGTAGTAACCAGAGCACCAAAAAAAACTACAAAATTCGACTGCTTTACGGCATACGTCACTTCCTCCACACAATTTGTTTTTAACGTGAATTTTGCTGGAGGCTACTTAAGGAGTGCAGAGAGCAGTCTCCACCACGTGACTCTGTGGCACAGCCTTTAGTGTCACGGACCTATGACACGGGCGACCCGGGTTCGATTCCCCTTTAAGGCAATTTTTTACATAAACTGTTGATTCATACATAAATGCGATGTTCTTTATAAATTACGGCGATTATATTGCATATAGTTCCCTGTATTCAGATGCTGTGTTCACGTATTTACCTTTCTTTTACTGTGTCTATGATATTTTACATTACAATCCATGTTGCTATAGCACTCAAACTTGCTCACAGTGTAAAACCAAACCCTATTCATTCACCAATCAGATCCGAGCGTTTCTCTCTTCTCTCTTCCTCATTTGCTGCGTTCCGCTGTCACTCGCGGGACGTATTACAAAGCGGCAGACCTAAACGCATCGGTTTACTTGGATTTGGAGCGATTTTCACACAAAAAAGAGGAATAATGAGCGCCATTGCGGAAAATTCTGGTGGCGAGGGAGAGAGAGAGGATGCAACAATATTTGTTTGGAAAAAGGCAAGGAAATACGTCTGGTCGTTTCTGAATTGGAAGGCTGCAGCCTCCGGAGGTCAAATATGCAGGCTGCACACGTCATCAAGCCTGGTTTATTAAGGTAAACTGAGCATAACATTCGCAAGTCATAAGCATACTGCAACAATTTACGATTAACTAAGTATAATAGTCAACTTTGTAATTGTTAATATTGTGAAATAACACAGTCTTGATGACGTATACAGCTTAGAATTACGACATCCGGAGGCTGCAACCTTCAGATTGAGAAATGGCTTCTGCCACGACGAGTTCCTCATCAGAAAGTTGTAACATGACTGCGTTTCTCCCTGTTGTCTCAAAATGTTGATCGTTTAGCATTTTAAATGTTTAGTTTTTAGTTTAGTTTTAAGGTTGGCCAGTTCCTTTCCTTTGCGACAGTGCTGCGGCGCTTGTGGGCTCTAGGGGCGCTAGAAGTGAAAAATACGTGTCTAGCACCCCCTAGTGGCCAAAAAGTTTCATGGTGTCCCTTTAAACAGATATGCAATGTACAAAAATATTACACTGTAGAATTCCAAAAATAATAAATTACATTAAATCACCTGAATTACGTATTTTATTATTTAAACAGAAATTGCAATGCACTAATCAATGTTATTTCATAAAAAATGAACTAGCTTTACAGTTCCTGTCTGCACCTTTTGCACAGCTGTGACCTTTCCAGCTCCAGTCTCTCTCTTTCTATAATCTCTCCTTCTCAATGGTCAGTCTGTCCCTAAACTGCTCAAGTTTCTCCCTTTTTATCTCAAGTAACTGTGCAGCATGACTTGAAGATGTAACTTTTTGCTGTAAAACATAAATAACTACAGATTACATTACACTTAGTCATTTGGCAGACACTTTTATCAAAAGCAACTTACAACTGAGAACGAACATCACTGCTCTGAATCTAGTTAAGGTTAACATAATGCATTTCTTATAGTATTACAAGTTTACAATAAACTCATAACAACGTACATTGAAATGGCAATTGACAAGGCTTTGCTGATGTCCCCTCCATCAGATCTGACATATGTATTGTCGTCAGTTCATGTTGTTCCAGCGCCATCTCCAGTCCTATCTCATAACCACCAGGGATGCCTGTGTCGATAATCAAATTATGACTCCGTTCAGTTTCAAAGTAGCACTAGTAACTATCAGTAACACTATCATAAATTTAAATGTTACAAAACACACGGTATGTTATGACTTACCTTCATAGTGTACTTTGTCAATGACACCTAACATTCTTGATTCTGAGGGTTTAAGCGATGGAGCATCACTTGTTCCCCCTCCCGTTTTCTTCATCTCTCGTGCCTGTAACGCAGCCTTCTTTTTTGTTTCACTTGCAAGGGTGGTAAATTTTTTCTTCACTGACTCGGCAGTACGGTTCATGCCAAACACAGCAGATACATTTTCGGCAACTTTTGCCCACTCCCTATTTTTGTCTTCTTGAGTGAGCGACTGTGAAAACTTGCCAAACAGTATAGGCTTTGACTTCTCTACCGAATCAATCAAAATGTTTATTTCCACCGTAGTGAAATTAAAAGCTCGACGATTTTGATTATCCATTTTGTTTTTAAGCAGCTCGCCCGGTTGGTTGCTAGGAAACGAAACGAACACGATTGAGCGATTTAGGATTTCTTAACTAGAGATGAGATAAGATTTGGTGAGATAAGATGAGAATCCTAAATCAACTTAAGATTTGCTTCTGTAATATGAATTTGTGAAAAATCTTAATTTAACACATCTTATCTTAAGTTATGACCTAAGATAGAAAGTTTCTGTAATACGCCCCCTGATCCATAGCTATGGTTAATTTGGCAGCAGCCAGATGTTCTGTCTTGGCATACACATAATTTACAGTGTTGTCTGCATACATTAGTGTATTGATATCATGGCAAACTGATAGCAGATCATTGATATATAGACTAAACAAAAGCGGGCCAAGTATCAATCCTTGTGGTACCCCTGTGAATAGATTAGAAGCTAATAACCGATGGTTGTTCACAAAAACGTATTGAGTTCTACCCATTAAATATGACTCAATTAATTTGATTGCAGAAGGGAAGAAATTAAAAGTTGACTAATTGTATTTATTGCTGTTTGCTATTGGAGACAGTAATGTACAATAAGAGAGAGTAAAACCCTTCATGGCTACAGTAAACAAATTATTTTCAAATAAAATTGGTGACAGTTTCAGAATGTTTTTTACTGAATCATTCTTTTAGAGTCGTTCAAAGCTATGACTTTTCCATTAACAAAAGTTTTTTTATAAATGAAACACTACATTTTTTAAAAAATGATAGAAAAAATAATCTCAGGTTATATCCAACAACGCTTTGGTGTGTTGACATGAAACTTTACAATGATCATCATCAACAGTGTTCAGAAATATTAATTTTCCACACATTGCTGATGTGTCGTCATCATGACATATTCCCAGTGGTGACCGCAAAGCATTTTGGGAATCCGTGGCACAAACATACAGGCGCCAGACTTCTTTGCATGGAGGGAAGAATGCAGTGTTCAAAATGCAATCTACCTGCTGTGTTATAAACGGCAATAGTCGTTCTCATGATAGTTGTGGCATAAAGCTTTAGAACGGAATATCCTTTTATCGTTTTTCTAGCGTGGAAAAATAATAGTACAAGCCATGTTTCAGTGGTACCATTTAGAGATAAAGTTAGAAGTGACCAAACACATCAACGTTTTTCCTATTTAAGACGTAATAGCACTTTTGGGAGTACTTCGACTCGGTGCAGTAACACCCTCCCTCTCCCATTATGAGAGTGAGAAGGGGAGCGGACTTTTCAGGCAAGTCGAAGTACTCCCAAAAGTGCTATTACGCCATAAAATATAGTTCCTCTTTTAAATCCGCTTAGAAAAGCGCTACATTTTATTTTGTACCATCAAACTTGCTCGTATAACTACTCGTCTTAAATAGGAAAAACGTGGATGTGTTTGGTCACTTCTAACTTTATCTCTAAATGGTAGCATTAAATGAATGGGGCTAAGCTAAATGCTATCGAAGCGTCGCAGCGCGCTCCAGCGCTTACGTGCACGCACACAGATGATAGAGGAATGTATCAACAATTCTTAGTTAAGGTAATAACATATTTTAATATTGAAAATGAGTAGACTATTCCTTTAACACTAACTTTATTCTCATCTTAATTATAAAAAAATTCTGTATAAAATAATACTACCATTAAAACACATTTGAGAGAAAGAGATTTTGGTTGGGTGACAGTTGTAGGTTACAGTTTGACAAGTTTAAAGTCTGACAAAAGCACAATGTTGTGTTTTATTGCAAGTGTACACAAATATAAGTAAACACTTTGCAGTTTGAATGATATCCTGTATAAAAAGATGACGGAGTGTGTTTTTATGTTTCCACTGTTCAATCTCGTCTTTGCATTAGGATTTTGTTTAAGGCGTTATGGTCTGACAATGTTTTCTTTAGCCCGCTGCATTTTGTAGTATTATATTCTGTTTTTCACACATATTTTTCATTATTTTCATGTCAGAACACTAGTCTGCTATGCCAGCCCATGTAAAGGGGCCAAACATACCCATAATTCTTTGCGTTCTGATGATGTTGCTAGCCAGTTGGTCACATGTCTTACCGATCTCTATTGCAATTACAGATTTGTGCTTGTGGAGAATATTCCAGAAGATGTTACCATTCCGTATAAAGGCACCATTCCACTGACCACTGGTCTTCATGACCTTTTAGACAAAGCACATCGACTGGTTGAGATTGTATCACCATTTTGGGATCTCAACTCCACCAAGAATGCTTTTCAACTTCCTCAAGCCAAGCAGGTAACATTTACTGCAATTAAATATATAAACTTATTTTCTGACAATATTCACATTTTTAATTCCTTTCATCCAGAAGATTATATCTGCATGTAAAACAGAATAAATTAAAGAGAGATTATTTTAAAGAGAGCGAGATTAATCCCAATATAACTAGAATTAATATAAAATATTTCTTCTGTGATCTTCAGGGTGAGATCTTATTTCATCGATTTATACATCTGAGGTCTCAGTCAGTCAATTTAAGGGTGGTCAGTGGACCTTCTGATTCCTCAGAGCTCAAGGTTCTCATGCAGCATGGTTAGTATATAATAGCATATTTATTCATTGTAATTTATTTTTCAATGATGGGTTGCTTGAACTCTGGATTTGAACTCACATAGTTGCTCTCATAGAGCTCTCAGGGTCTGGACGCAAGACCAGAAAGGCTAAGGTATAGAAATTCGATAAAGGTTTCTTAACAAAGGAATTTTAAACACATCTCTTTTCATGACTACTGCATGACTTTGCACACATTACTGTATCAATGCACAATATATCCAAAAATAATTTCAGAATACCTATGTTCAGCATTAGCCAGTATGTTTATCACATTTACATTTGCATTTAGCAGACACTTTTATCCAAAGAAACTTTTTAGAAAAGATACAATTTTTCATATTGTGAGGTATGAGGCTGAGCTTGGAAGATAATTCAACCAGTAAGGAATAGTAAAGGTGAATGAGCCCTTTGTTTGCTGACTACAGCGTTCTGGATGTGGTGTGGATGGGCAAAGATATTGTAGAGAAAAATGAAGAGAGATCTGACATGCTGTTATTCGGGATCTTGGAAAACCAATCAAGCTGCTGCATTTTAAATGATTTAGAGTGGTTTGATTGCCTGTGCAGGAAGATCAGATAGAAGAGCATTGCAAAAGTCCGGGCCTGGACAAGGAGTTGTGCTTAGTTAGTTAAGACCTGATTTTTTTCTGATATTGTATGATGCAAATCTGCAGCTGGTTGTCAAAGACCACAACATGGTTTCAGGCTGTTCTGGTTGGGTTATGGTCATTGGATGTTGAAGTTCTGAAGCACCATAGGAGATGAGTATTCATCAACCAAGGTTGCAATGCAAGCCTCTACACTGGGATCATTTGGTTAAAAAAATGTGTATCATCTACATAGCAGTGGTAGTAGCAGCGATGTGATCGAATATTGGTCCTTGAAATATAGTATAAATAGAAAATAGAAGTAGTCCAGTGACCATGTTATGTGATTTTGATGTGATTTTTGTTGAAGTACCTTGGTTATATTGTAAAACACGCTATTAGAACACTGGTTTTTGAAGCAATGAAGATTATTTTAGAAATTGCAATGTTTTAAAAAAATACTGCATGAATCTAATTCTGCTTTCAAACTAAAAATATTTTCTTTCATTTTGATTTATTATGTATTAGTATTTAACAAGCCTAGTGCAGCATTATTAAGTCGTCCCCTTGGAATTATAAGGTTCTATCTAACATTTTTGTCAAAATTGAGTTATTCACATATTCTTACTCTGTGACAACTTATTTACATTATGTGATGTTTTATTTTAAGTTTTGTACATTTTGGGACGTTTTATTAAAAAAACAAAAAGGTTCTATCTACAAAATTGAACTCTAAGTTGGGTCTATAAGGTTCTATCTGCGTGAGCTAATCAGCACTTCAAATGGACAGAAGAGGACCAATCAGGATCAACTTTATGGGGTGGTTTCTCAGACAGGGATTATCTTAAGCCAGAACTAGAACTTAGTTTCATTAGAAAATATTTAACAAACATGCCTTACTAAAAGTATTACTTGTGTGCATTTTGAGGCTAAACAAACGGCACTGATGTATTTTAAGATATGTCAGTGCAAGTTGTTTTCAGTTTGGACAGCTCTTACATTTATTTTTGTCTAGGACTAGTCTAATCCCTGTCCCTATATGTGGTGTTGCCGGCTTTGTCCTTGACGACAGGAAAAATCACAGACACACAATATCTGTGAGGATTATGGCACGCAACCCAAAGTTTTGAAGAAACCTTAAGATCGACAGCCCAAATTTTAGGCGAGTTCACCCTACTGTAAAATCCAGCTTAAACTAGTGAGATGGTTTTAGCTGGTCTCCCAGCTTGGTTTTTGCTGGTATTGCTGGTATAGCAAGCTGGTCTAGCTGTGTTTTGGTCACTTTTTAAACTGGACTAGCTGTGTTTTGGTCACTTTTTAAATTGGTCTAGCTGTGTTTTGGTCACTTTTTAAGCTTGTCTAGCTGTGTTTTGGGCACTTTTTAAGCTGGTCTAGCTGTGTTTTGGTCATTTTTAAGCTGGTCTAGCTGTGTTTTGGTCACTTTTTAAGCTGGTCTAGCTGTGTTTTGGTCACTTTTTAAGCTGGTCTAGCTGTGTTTTGGTCACTTTTTAAACTGGTCTAGCTGTGTTTTGGTCACTTTTTAAGCTGGTCTAGCTGTGTTTTGGTCATTTTTTAAGCTAGTCTAGCTGTGTTTTGGTCACTTTTTAAGCTGGTCTACCTGTGTTTTGGTCACTTTTTAAGCTGGTCTAGCTGTGTTTTGGTCATTTTTTAAGCTGGTCTAGCTGTGTTTTGGTCACTTTTTAAGTTGGTCTAGCTGGACTTATCTGGTCATGCTGGAAGACCAGCTGACCCACCAGCTTGACCAGCTTTGCCAGGCTGGTTGGACCAGCTTACACCAGCTACTGCCACCTTAAACCAGCTACCATCTTATGCTGGTCTTTGCTGGATTTTTCAGTAGGGGCAGTCTTTTTTTAGGTCTTGCTGAGGAGATTGTTTTCATAGTTAGACACCACACTAGCCAGCAGTGCTAGCTTCTTAGTTCCTGAAATTAAGAGGCAAGCACTAAGATAAAAAATACAGAAAAAACGAACTAACCTATCCTACCCAAAAAAAAGTGTGTTTACAGTAAGTTATGATTGTTATGTCAAAATGTAAACATGTGAAAGATTGTTAAAGCAGTTACCTCAGTATTAAAATGATTTCAGAATGATTGTAGCCTGTAGCTGCTCAATCCTACTGAAAAATCCAGCAAAGACCAGCATAAGCTGGTAGCTGGTTTTAGCTGGTTTAAGGTGGCAGTAGCTAAGTCCAGCTAGACCAGCTTAAAAAGTGACCAAAACACAGCTAGACCAGCTTACTACACCAGCAATACCTGCTAAAACCAAGCTGGGAGACCTGCTAAAACCAAGTTTAAGACCAGCTCAAACCAGCTCACCAGCTTATGCTGGTCTAAGGTGGATGTTTCAGTAGGGAATGGTATAACATGCTAAAACAAAATTGTCTATTTTGTAATGAACCCGACATATACAGGAGGATGGGAGAGAAACTGAGGCAGAAGAGGGAAGAAGCAATGTTGTAAAGGAGCAATGTAAAATCAGACTTTAAGAGATAAAAGTGCTAAAAATAAAAATATTAAATGTCATAGAAAGGATTAAAATGTTACTTTCTAACACATGTTAAAAAATTGTTACAACATTAATTTTATATTTAATGTTTAAATAATGTTTTGGCAGATAGAACCTTATAATTCTAAGCGAAAAGTGTTTTTTTAGAATTAGAAGGTTCTATCTGCATTTGACCCATTCCAAAAATCCACATTTAGAAATTTGAGAGGATTTTGATATTGTATATTTAGAATGCATTTAGGGTCCCTGTTATTTTCATGTTTGAAAGAAACTTCTTCCCCATGTAAGTTTTCCTATATGTAATCCAAAAACTTTGAAGCTCAATATCTCAAAACTACTCAGAACGCAGATAGAACCTTATAATTCCAAGGGGACGAAGTGTACTACACATGAACAATAGAAATCCCAATTCAAAATCACCCAGCTAGCTTACCCAGCTAGTTATCTGATGATCAAACCTACATTGTGGCAGTGTAACTCGTTACTGATGACAACCGAAAAAGTGAAATTACTGGATACGTAACTTTTGTTAGTAACAGCAATGACGTAGTTGCCAGCATACATACACAGAATCTACTTCAGCAGGTCACGGTGTTAGCAATGTAGTTTGTCAGCTGTAAATATATTATGCAATGTTCAGAAAGGAACAAGAATCTATAGTGCTCTATTCTGGTTTCTAAGAGAAACTGGATTGATTAACAAAATATTATATTTTGCGGCAGTGGCTCAGTGATTCATGTAGGTTGTCTACAAACCAGAAGGTTGGTGGTTCAATCCCTAGCTCCACCTAGGGTAACCACCTGCATAAGCAGACTCACTGATAGTGGTTTACCCATTTCTAGCACATACCACCTTGTTACGACTGGTTATTGGAGTCAGGACGCAAACACAGAGTTCACAAAAGTATAACATTTATTAAAACAAACATAACCATAAATCCAAAATAAGGCATGAAACAGGGAACAGGCATGACAAACAAAAGACAATGATCTAGCAACCAGGAGAGAAGAGAAACTGCATTAAGTAGGCTGGATCAAATGGATAACAGCTTTGAAAGTGCTGATGAGATGATGATTGGTAAGTGAGTCGAGGTGAGAACAATCAGCACAAAATACAAAGACATACACAGATCACGGTTGTCCCCCTCGAGGAGTGGCTTCCAGACACTCCCTAAGACCAGAGTTCAGCTGAGTGGAGGAACGGAGGTGGATCTGGGGGAGCCGGCAGAGCGGGAGGCCAGGGTGAAGCCGGCAGAGCGAGAGGCCAAGGCGGAGCCGGGAGAGCGGGAGGCCAGGGCGGAGCCGGCAGAGCGGGAGGCCAGGGCGTAGCCGGAAGAGCGGGAAGCCAGGGCGGAGCCGGCAGTGCGGGAGGCCAGGGCAGGGCCGGAAGAGCGGGAGGCCAGGGCGGAGCCGGCAGTGCGGGAGGCCAGGGCGGAGCCAGAAGAGCAGGAGGCCAGGGCAGAGCCGGAAGAGCAGGAGGCCAGGGCGGAGCCGCGGGCAGAACCAGAGACCAGAGCGATGTAGAAACCCATGGTGGTGCCAGCGGCAACAGGAACCTAGGCAGAGGGAGAGAGCAGAAAAGGGCCCTCTGAGCCAGGTTAGTTGTGGCAAAAACCCCAGGGAGCTCGGGGATGGTCCTTTTGGACCAGACAAAGAGTTCCAGGAGCTTGGGGATGGCCATCTTGGGCCAGGCAGAGAATTCAAAGAGCTCGGGGTCGGCCATCCTGGGCAGGACTGAGAGGCTTTCAGCTAAAACCAAAAGTGCAGAGGATCCAGGTTCAGGTCTCTCTCTGTCATGACAGGAGGTTCAGGAGACTCTTGTGGGACAGAAAGACTCTTGTGGGACAGAAAAGCAGAAGGCGGACCACACACACCACAGAGCCTCTCTCTCTCATGACTTGCACATTCTCGAGGACGTTCTGAAGTTGTGTTTGACTTGACGCGAAGCTGCTAGAGGATAATGCGCATGGTATTAAAAACGCGTCATGCAAATAAGCGGTAAAAACCCGGTCGGCAATTTTGTACTCGAGAGCATGAATCCTACCTTTCATAGGAATGAAACACTCGCTTTGCGTCAGTGGAAAGTGGTCGCTTAAATATTACCAGGGTTTCTTTCATAAGATTTGAACTGAGGCGGGTCTGAATTAGCACACGACTGTCTCGTCCGTCTCCATGGTTCTTTTTTCGCGTTCCCCCGCCCATCAATCATCCGTTGCGCGTCTTTATCACCTTGCTTTTTAAAAAAAAATTTACTCAGTAACGTAAAAATACAGATTTTAAAAACTACTCAAAAAAGTAAAAGTACACAAAAAAACTACTTAATTACAGTAACGTGAGTAAATGTAATTTGTTACTTTCATCCTCAGAGTAGGAATAACCTTAACCAGAACAACACACATCAACATATACATTGTCATAAATGAGGACTGACGAAGGAACTGAACTAAATATATGAAGGGAATATTTGAAGAGTTTGGTTCAAAAACGCGATAAACACCATTTTTGAAAAAAATGAGTTACTGCCAAAATCTGTATTATATCAGGTCAGTATTTAAAAGTAAATAATTAATTTTACGCAAAATCCAATATCCGCCGTGTTATTCTGTCATCTTTTCTCCCTTTTTTCCCAAAATGCGACAAACGCCACTCCTCCTTTTTTACAGAACGCAATAAATCCATTCCAGAAATTACAGCGGACCATTCACGCAATGTAAACAAACATGGTGGCGCACTGAGTACACGGAATCCTAGTTTTCCTCATCTACTTTGTACTTCGTGATCAACAAACAAAACTAAATAATACTTTAATAGCATTGCCAAACCTGTGATGGTTTTCTGTGACGGGAAAGATTGTCATCAACATCTAATAATTTACGCGAAGCACTCGGGAGACGGGTGCTTATCTCCCGACAGCATCAAGTTTCTCATGCTAACACATTGACCCCAGGGGATTAATTATATAAAATTTGGAATTTTTCACAATGATATCAATGACTTTGGCATTAACAACATCATCCTGATAAGTAAATTTTTCATACATAAATGCCGTTTTTTCAAATTACGCCCTAACATAACACATTGGAGGAATGAGTTAAATCTCTTTTATAAATCTTTGAAATTGTGTAATAATAAGAATGCTGTAAAACTGGCGTCTTTTATAAACATTCTTATTGATTGATTGCCCTTGTGATTTGGTTTCTTTTGAATATATATTCTATTTATGTTTTTTTTTTATTGCCTTATTTCTATGCCCCTTGTTCTTCTACCCTTTATGTATGTATTTGATAAGATACAAATGTTAGATTTATAGAAAGATATTATATTGTACCTATTTTGTTTGTAATTGCTTTGTAAATTAATAAAAAATAATAATAAAAAAACACATTGACCCCAGGGGATCTTATGAATAACTTTACATTATTTTACTAGAAGTCAACGAAAATCAAGCAGGACTAAAACATTTTACAGCTGATCGCTGTGAAAAATGCTAAGCAACGGCGTCAAGTATAACCGCAGCAATATGACAGTGATCTTAATATAGCAAAGTAAGTGTTTTGATTAATGACATTAATGTTTATTTTTTTATCAGTGTATATCACTGTTCAACTAAATGAACATATAATGGAAAAGATGAATGGACATTTATACATTGATTGAATAGATTTATAGCATTTTGAAAAAAAACTGTCATGGATTTATTGCATTTTGTGGAAAAAAATAACTTGTTTTTATAATAAATCTTTGAAAATCAAGTTATGGATTTGAATTTTTTATGTTTTTATAACCTAAAGATGCCGTGGGAAAGTTTGTAACAGAAAATAGTGGTTTTCATCTTGTCACTTTCTTGTTATAGAAAACACGTTTTTACCGAAATTTGTCAAAATGGATTTATTGCGTTTTGGAACCAAACTCTTCATATACACAATACAGATAATCAAACAAGACACAGGTAATGGCAGTAATTGGTAATGGCAGAGAAGGAGGGGTTAATTAACTAGACAATTAACTAATAAAACTTAAACATAGATAAAAATCTCTTAAAACTAGGAGAACTGTGACAAGGTTTGATAGGAGAACTGTGACAAGGTTTGATAGCAATGCAGTTTGTTATTGTTTTGTTACATAACTGATATAAAAATGGATTCTTTAGGAGCATGAGCAGTGTTGGCAACGTTATACTTTAAAAAAGTAATTAGTTATAGTTACTAATTACTTCTCAAAAATAGTAACTGAGTTAGTAACTGCGTTACATCATTATAAAAGTAACTAATTACTAGGCAAAGTAACTATTGCCTTACTTTAAAAAAGTTCAAATATTTCAAATAACTTGGATGCCCTCAATATAAAATTTGTTAAATGAATGAATTAGACACTAAAGAGAAACCACTAATTTTGTCCTTTACAACCATGTAAGGTGTCGTAAAACCATGGTTTTGCTGATAGCAATCAATACACCAAAAAACCATGGTTACTTCACTTTTACCACAAAAAACAGGGTTAATTTTTTTAATACTTTATTAGATCAGAATTACAGACGTGAAGAGGCTCTTTCTTACAACTTTAAAGAGGACCGGACTGCCTGTCAGTGTCCACACTCTCAGAAATAAAGGTACAAAAGTTGTCACTGGGACAGTACCCTTTCAAAAAGGTACACCTTTGTACCCAAAGAGTGCATATTAGTACTTTGAACTGCCAAAATGTACCTTTAAAGGTACATATTTGTACCTAAATGGTACATATTTGGACCTTTTTTAAAGGGTACTGCCCCAGTGACAGCTTCGTACCTTTATTTTTGACAGTGCAGCAGCAGTTCCCGCTGCTCGTTGAGGAGAGAGAGCGATACATGCTCTCACGTCAGTCTCCAATCACGCCAGAAAAGATCGCTAGATTTGTCCTAGTCGCTTTTTGTAAATAAAGTCTCTAATGTGATTTAGAAAGTTGCTAAATCTAGTGACAATGTCACCAAGTTGGCAACACTGCACTGCACTTCCCGGACTGTGCATATGTTTGTGTATGAACTCTGCCTGCCTCTGGTTGGCTAACGATGGAAATTAAGTCAATCAACATCGGTTATGTGGTTGTCCCACCCCCTCTAACACATACACACCCAAACATTATCAGTGATGTGTATCTCAGCCCCCAACACACACACACACACACACTAGAACAAACATTAGCTGTCTGGATGAGGGAACCTACTCTGGTGAAAATCGCTTTAGTGAGATTAATTATAGTAACGCGCAGCATTTATTGTCAGTAACGGTAACGGCGTTATAACGGGGAAACAGTAATTTATTTGATTACTCGTTACTGAAAAAAATAACGCTGTTAGTAACGCCGTTTATTTCTAACGCCGTTATTACCATCACTGAGCATGCGGCATAAAAACCCAACAAGGACCTGAAGAGACCAGGGCAGGGAGTAAAAATTTTAAGGAAACGTTAACAGCACTTGTAATCCTGGGTTTCTTTTGTTAGGTCAATAGTACATAAGCCTTTTTTTCAAGGTTGAACGACTTCTTAACATTTCTATGCATCATTCGACTGTAGTTAAATGTATGTTTGGCTGAGAATAGAAAGTGTATTAAAAGTGTTTAAATCTGCTCTGTAATGCAGATATATATGGCATCTGATGGCCTCTGCTGAAGGTTTTTGAGGCAACTGATTCCTAGATACAAAGGATTTCCCTAGAGTTGCTTAGTTAAATTGGATAGTAAAATCTTAACCCTCTGGGGTTTAAGGGATCTTAGGGCCCTGGAGAAGTTTTGACCTGCACAGACATTTGTGCTTTTTTCAGTTGCTTAAAAACATATTAATGGCAAAAGTCTTATAACACTGTGTTCAGCATTAACTGGGCTACAATATTATATGAGCTACATCCCAGCCAACATTGCAAGGTCTTCCTATGTGGGCCCTATATGGGTTTGTCCATGGGTTCCACTATGACCCCACGTGGGTTGCCCACATGAATTTGATATAGAAACTGAGTGGGGCCTATGTGGGGCCCACGTGGGCAACACACATAGGGCCCATATTGCACCTACGTAATGAAGCCCACGTTACATATCAGGGCCCAGAATGGATTTTTAATGGGTACTGGACTGGTCCCTTATTATGAAATAATTATACTTTTAATGCTTAATTGTAATTTACTTAACTAATATATTTGTTTTAAATTGAAAACCGATAAAAGCAAATAATTTCAGTTCGGTAAATATCAGATTTCAGCATAAATATTCAACAGTTCATTCATCTGTAACATCACAAAACATGAAGGAGGTGCAATATGAGAAATCAAATAAAAAAAACTGTAAAGGTTCAATATATATATAAATACTTTATTGTCAATTTATAACAATACAATGCTAAAATAATCATGAACATTTCAAAACTGCTAAGGCAGGTAATGACTAACAATTTAACATAACACTTAAAATAAGCATTGAAAGAAGTCAAACTCTTAAACTACTTCGAACTCAAAAACAACACAAACATTTCTCACTCTTCTGGAGATGGTCTTCTGATCATCAATTAATCTTTGCTCAAACGTTTTATGAAGAACTTCCAAAGCATCCACAGCCAAACTCATTAAATGTCCTTGCACGTTTGTTTTGATTCATCCCTGTGCAGTCCGTGTACTTGTACCGTAGTATTACATTTTCTAAAAACACAACTCAGGATTAATTACAAGTGTAACAGTTGTGAGAGACTCCTGCTGCTCCGATAGAAACCGTATCCTTGCGTCTGAGCGGAAATTCTTGTAGTTCAAATGTTTATCATCTTTATAGTTGTAATTTTAAAAGTCTGCCTATTTTAGCAAATATTATTTAAAATATTATATTATATTATGTGAAAAAAATCACAATTAAAAACATTTGAAGCAGGACTACTTTGTCAAGCGTAATGTGTCGTAGCAGTGAGCAGATCGTAATGAGGTCTCCTTATATGAAACACCTGACTCCACTAATCAGACTCCTTTCAGAATGTTTGAAACATTTCTTTAATTAACACACTTATCAAACTGATGAACTTTCTGACATTTCTTATTTTCACTCTTGCTCAGCTGTGCAAATTAAAATTAATAATTGGCAGGTTAACATTACAAATATCACAAATAAATGCATAACAATAATGCATTTTTATTTAAAATGTTTTATACTGATCATATCCTATCTGTGATATTATTTGCTCCATGTATAAAAGTGACTATCAACCAAAAGTAATAATTTTAAGAGTTTAAGTGTGTATAAAATGTATTTCAAGCATAAAAATGTTTTGCCCACATAGGTGCCATGAGGGCCCCACATTATTATCCAACATGGGCATACCTGTATGGGACCCACATAGTCAACCCACATGGGACCCATATATATTGCCCATGTTAAGCCCATGGCCATATGAAACCCATGTTGCCCATATGGGACCCATGTGGGGTCCACATATGAATGGAAATTAAATGTAAAAAATAATGAATTTTTATTTAAAATGTTTTATACTGATCAAATCATATCTGTTATATTATTTGCTATTTGTTTAAAAGTGACAATCAACCAAAAGTTATTATTTTAAGATTGTAAATGTATAAAGATGTATTTCAAGCATAAAAATGTTTTGCCCACATAGGTGCCATGAGGGGCCCACATTATTATCCCACATGGGCAAACCCATATGGGGCCCACATAGGAAACCCACATGGGACCCACATATATTGCCCATGTGAAGCCCATGCCCACATGTAACCCATGCTGCCCAGATGGGACCCATGTGGGGCCCACATGTCAATGTTGGCTGGGATGTTTGTATTTTTGAGAGAAAAATGTTTATGCATGGTTTTTGAAAAAGCAAAATTTTTAAAGTTACTGATATAAGTCCACAAAACTCATTCTAAACCTGTTTTCCCAAGACTTTTCAAAACGGGATCTATAGTAGTCTAGAGTTTTATCTTTAAAATTATGTGAAAATCATTCAGCCTACTCATTCACATAAAACAATATGTTGATTTACAATTTCTAAGACACTTTGCCTGGGAGTATGCGAAGAGGCTGGAAAGCTCCTGAATAATCTGTGATTGACAGCTGAGGAAACAAAAGACTTGCATAATGAGCTGCATAATGAGCCTTGTAGGAATGTAACTTTAACTGTAGTAAAATGGCATATGTTTTTTTTTTCTATTTAAATAGTTTGTATTAATTTCACAAGTTTACCTTTAAAAACCATGATTTTACTACAAAAAAGTGCAACCATATTTTTTGGCTACAAATACTATAGTAATCGTGGTAAATTTACTAAGGGATGTAGTGTATTGAGTTGTTATTGCACTCTGGTAAAGGTACTGTTGGGTCAACGTAAAAATGAACACAGGGTTAGTGTTTGGTTGGCCAGCGAGAGTTTTACTTTTGCACAGTAAAAAGCATACAGGATGAACTGACCGTCGTTGTCTGGACTCTTATTTGTGTTTTTATCATTATAGTAGAAACACAACAAGGGATGAGTGAGCATGGTCAACTTATCAATGTTTGTTAACACAGCGGCCATTGCGGCATCACGTGTTGATAGTGAAAGTAGCACAAAGGAATGCGTGGACATGCATGTGATCCTGTGTTTAATAAACTTGCTGTGTGGAGATATACGCATAGACGCAAGTAAATAAGGATTTAGTGCTGTTTGCAATCGCGTCTTTTATAAGATTACTACAAAAGCAAGTCAAATTTCCTGACTTGTGTGTTTGTGTATGTGTGTGCCCTTCATGTGTACTGTTCGACGTAAGCACCAAGAAAACACTCGCGTTTTGAGATAGTGACACCTACGCAAGTAAATAAGTATTTAGTTGTCATGTTTGGTGCACTCGGATTAAACAACTCAGCATATCAAGGAATGGAGAGACTGTATTGGGGATTGACTGCAGGCAGGAGGTGAGAGTAATGCATATTGATGTCTCTGCTCGTTCACTTCAATGGAGCGGGGCGTTGGGATCTCAGCTCATTTCAGATAATGAGCTAACAAGAGAAAGACAGTACTTCTCCTCCTTCTCATACAGTTTACACTGAATGAGAATATTTGTTTTCGATTCCAGAGTTTAATGTACTCGGCTTGTCTGGTTTGTTAAGGTGAACCATTTTAAAACATTATTTTTTTCCTAAATGTTAATATTTTTAAGTAGTATATTTTGAGAATTTTGACAATTGCTCCTTAGGTAAAGAACATTAAACACTGTGAAGAAACAGGTTGAGGTAATCACTAACAACTGTACATTTCTCCAGGTGCAGATGTGCATTACCTGAACATGAAGGCCCTCACTAAAGGTCAGCTCAACTCTTCCTTTTGGGTAGTGGACAGAAAGCACATATACATGGGAAGTGCTGGCATGGACTGGAGATCATTTTCAACGGTACAGAAGAACTCATGATTCATACATTTGTCTTTTATTGAATATACAGTACTGTGCAAAGGTCTTAGGCCACCACCACCACACTTGTTGTTTTAGAAGTTTTAATGTCCATCCATATTTATTTTTCAATCTATTTTATTAAGATACAAACAGAAAATACAGGAAATATGTAAACAATATATAAACAATTTTATTTTCAGGACAATGGGGTGGTTTCCTGGACAGGGATTAGCTTAAACCATGACTAGGCCTTAGTTTAATTAGGAAATATAACTAGTTTTAACAAACATGCTGTCAGGCACAAAACACAGAGGATCCCAATGCAGTTAACAGAAGGTTTTATTTAAACAATAATGACAGCAAACAGACAATGGCACGTCTGGGCATATAGCCACACCAGGGCAGACGGCTGAGACGGGGAACACACACAGGCACCGGAACGATGAACCACACACGCTCGGGCTCCGGCCAGACAACGAACGATGGGAGGAAGTATGGAGACCCCGATTCGGGGTAGGGTGCGTAGACCGCTCCCGTGAGCGCCGCGTCACGGAAGCCACTGGGACAGGGGTAAATCCTGCGGCGGGCAGAGGGAGAGAGAGAGAGCGTTAGAGACACTGATGAGAGAAGCTGGACAGCTCCAGTGATGAAGGACCTCTCCAGTGGACAGCGACACTGCCGCGATGAGTCTCCGCAGTAAAGTTATAGACCAGTCTATAAATCCAACAATGGTTGAAGACAGTCCGTAACAGGCAGCAGAGAAACAGTCCAGAGAGCCGTAGAGTAATCAGAGTCCACAGGAAAACTCTCGGGTAACAGTGAGCTCAGACTGGGGTAGGGAAATAAATCCACAAACTAGAATCAGACACAAAACAAGACTAGAAACTAGCGTAGCTAGAAATGGCGAGAACATACGTCATGACAGACGAGTATATAGACAAACTTTGACAAATTTTGACAATCTTGACAAACGAACTTGCAAAGACACACTAAACACACAGGGATTAAATACACAGACAAGATGACGGGATAACAAGCAACAGGTGAGGAAGACATGATGAGGCAATCACACAGAGCAGGAACACCTGTGAGGAAGCACACGTGAACCTGTAAAACACATACAAACACAAGACAACCACAATACAAACAAGACAAAACCCTAAATATATTCATATATAAATAAATATATATAAATATATATATACACATGAAAACAGAACACTAGACTAAACAAGACATAAAAACAAAGACTGGAAAATGCAAGGGAGCGGGGAAAAGTCACAAGACACGAGAAAAGCGTGGTCTGATATGACAATATCAAAACCACGTTCTCCCCCACAAAACATTGTACTGTTAGGACCCTGCCATACAAAACTAGATATAATTACCAACAAGATTATGGCAGAGTCCTCACACATGCCTTATTAAAACATTACTTGTGTGCATTTTGAGGCAAAACAAAGATCACTGATGTATTTTAAGATATGGCAGTGCAAGTTGTTTTCAGTTCGGACAGCTCTTACATTTATTTTAGTCTAGGACTAGTTTAATACCTGTCTGGGAAACTGCCCCTAAATGTCTTCTTTAGGGATCGTCAGTGTTTAGTGTGACCTCTCTTGGCACTAAACTCATCTTGAGCGTTTTTTAGCAGAATGAAGTAAAAAACAAATTTCTTTAAAATTGGAATTTAATTTTATTTAATGTTTAGGAGATCCTGCAGTTCCCTGTTATTGCTCAAGTGGAAGTGGAGTTTACCCTAAAAACTTGACACATCAGTTTAAATTTTTATACAGTTTTTAATACTATATACACATTTCTTGTATTTTCTGGATGTATTCTATTAAATTTCTTTGTTCTGATTAACACAGAGGAAGATATTTTAAGGAATCTCAAAACCGATCATGAGCCCCATTTACTTCAATAGTAGGAAAAAGAATACCATGGCAGTGAATGGGGCTCACAAATGGTTTGGTTACAATTATTCCTCAAAATATCTTCCTTGGTGTTTATCAGAACAAAGAAATATACTCAGGTTTGTAACAACATGAGAGTGAATAAATGATGAATAAATGAATTTTCATTTTTAGGTGAACTATCCCTTTAAGAAACCCACACTTAATCCTGCACTTCTAGACAATTATAGACCAGTGTCTATCCTTCCATTTATTGCTAAGACACTCAAGCTTGTTGTTTATGACCAGCTCTCCTCCTATATCTCACTGAATAACCTCCTGGAGTCAGAGTCTCATCATCTCACTACTGAGGTGCCTCAGGGCTCAGTACTTGGGCCACTGCTTTTCTCAATTTACATGACATCCTTAAGTTCTGTCATTCTGAAACATGGCTTTTCCTACCATTGCTATGGTGATGACATGCAACTTCATCTCTGATTTCACCCTGATGATCCTACGGTTTCTGATTGGATTTCCACCTGCCTAAGTGATATGGGATGAAGGACCATCACTTGCAGCTGAGCCTTGCAAAGACAGAACTACTAGGAACCTTGAAGTGATTATTGACGACCAGCTGAATATTTCAAAGCTCTGATGTTAGCCTACAAGACGGCCACTGACTCCACTCCCCTATACTTGCATACACTAATTCAGTCATACACGGCCTCCAGATGTCTGCACTCTGCAAGTGAACTGCAGCTTGTGGGTGCCTTCACATAAAGGCACAAAATCACTCTCATGCATGTTCTTCTAGACTTTTCCCTGCTGGTGGAATGATCTGCCTATCGCCACACGAGATGAGCAGAGTTGTTTGCAACCTTCTAAAACCAAATGAAGACTATGCACTGCCAGTACTTACTATTTCTCCTAGTCTGTTCTTTCATACGCTTTACTTTACATACTCATAATCTTTAAAAAACTCTATGTTCCTGCTTCGTGTACTGCGTTAGGTTAACCGAGACAATATTCAGAGCAGTTATGTACCTGTTGCTCTTTTGTTGATGGGATTGCTTCTATTATTTTCCTCATTTGTAAGTCGCTTTGGATAAAAACGTCTGCTAGAGAACTATATGTAATGTAAATGTAAGAAAGCATTACATTTTTAAAAACTTAAAATATCATAGGTAAAAACGGTCAGAATGATACGCTACTCTCTCGCTCTCTCTGAACCAGTGGTCAACAGTGGAGACGTCTGAGGGTTCATTGGACCAGGGATGCACTGGAAGTATGCAGTAGAAGGATGTAAGCCCTGTGGTGGTCTGTTTGAGGGAGATCATACTCGGCCCAGGGAAGGTGGCGATTCCAGATGTGTTGATTGTTGTGACAGTAGGACCGGAGGTAGCAACTGATGTCTTGGATCTTTAGGTCAGTCTGGCTATTAGTTTGGGAGTGATATCCTGAGGAAAGAATAACAAATATCTTAAGAAGGTTGAAGAATGCTTTCTGTACCTGTGAGGTAAACTGGGACCCTCTGTCCAAGATGAGGTCCTCTGGTATTTAGAAATTTCGGAATAGGCGCTGAAACAGAGCATCTGGGGTCTCAAGGGCAGTAGGTAACCCTTGGAGAGGAATTAGTCGCCAGGCCTTGGAAAATTGATCCACTGCAACCAAAAAACAGGTGAATCCGTCTGATTTAGGCAAGTCAGTTACAAAGTCAACCACAATATGAGACTGGGGATGTCTGGGAATAGGTAAAAGGACCAGTTTACCTGTGGTGGTGTTTTTAAGATTTAAAGCTCTCAATGGGCCAGAAAATTACAACCTGACCTGGCCCATGGCTTTTAAAGTCCAGACCCGATGTAACCCGATACATCAACATGAAATATTTGCCTGAACCTGGCCGCAGCCCGAAGCTGCCGCCCCCCACCTTTTTTCTTCTTCTCATTATCGTAGGCTATTATTATCCTGACCAGCAGATGGGAATTCAAATCAACCTTTAATGTTCACGCCTTTTAACAATACAAACAACTGAAACGATAAACTTTAAATATATAGATAGGCTATATAAATATACCTTTAAAAAAATCACACAAAAATAAATAAAAATAACTCAAACATGTACCCAGCCTGTAGTAGCGACAGTGAATTCACCTGCGGCAAGGTTACTTTTCTCCAACTCTGTCATCCTCTCCAGGCTACAGGTGTTCACGCAGCAGCAACAGGTCTGCCCTCGCCCCTCTCTGTGATGCACGTTGCACGCAGCAGCCAGACTTTCTTACAGTGAACAGCAGCAATGATTTATATATTTTTTTCACTGAGCGGAAAGATTAAGCCCGAGGTCCAACCCAACCTGAGTCATTTGCTTATATTTTTGACTCGAACCATGCCCGAACCCACGGGTCCTGTCGGGTTTGTCGGGCTGACTCAACCCGTTGAGAACCCTATTTGAGATAGCAAAGACTGAGCACCCTCTGACATGTTGGTCAACATCTCGAGTCATGTTAAGCCACCAGTATTGAGTTTGGAGGAGTCAGAGAGTGGCTGTGTCCCAATTCAAAGGTTGCGACCTTCTAAGGACGTATTTTAAGACCGATTGCGTCACAGCAGCGCGACTTGAAGCTAGTAAGGCCGTCCCAATTCAAAGGATGCTTAGAATGAAGCCTCAAAATGCGTCCTCATTTCTCCGCGCTGTTAAGGATAGAACAAATGGATCATTAACAGCTGAGGATATCCCAAGAGTTATTGCGCGTCTGCAACGGCTGCATATAATGGGTGAATATTCTAAAATAAACAATTAAAACCTTTATTAAATAAAACTGTATTTATCAGAAAAAAATTCTTGTCACTGTTTTAGTATAAGTTATGGTTTGTGTTAATATTATTCTTTTTATGTTGCATATATTTCTAAGGTTGATTAATTTGATTTACTGTTGAATAGTTTAATCTACGTCAACGTGTCATATTTTCCAAAATAAATGAATATTTTTCTGATTTCATATTTATTTTAATAAGTCAAAAATGGCTCAGCTGTGTCCTGCTGACAGGTGCGGTGGGCGCGTGCAGCAGGTGACGCCAATTATGGGTCCTCTGAAGGTTAGACCGTTCATTTCAGTTCTCTTCGCAAACTTCTGAGGCTTCCGCCTTGAAAGATCTCATGCTTATAAGGTTGCAGCCCTTGAAGTGGGACACAGCTAACATGTTGGCTGCCTGGGTTTCTAGAGCCTGGAGAAGCTTGAAGGGTCCTTATGTAAGGTGGTCAACACAGAGATTTTACCTTCTGGGCCTCCCAGTGGAGCATGTTTGGGGTTATGTCTCTTAGTATTCCGAAGATACTCAAGGTTTTTGTGGTTGGTGATTACTGTAAAGGGGTGATGGGCTCCCTCCAGCCAGTGCCTCTATTCTTCCAACACAAGCTTAATAGCTAACAGTTCCATTTTATGTCATAGTTCTGCTCCGCAGGGGAAAACTTTCGTGAGAAATAAGCACAAGGATTGAGAAGTGCAGGCTCTCCATGATGTTGTGATAGAACAGACTCCAGTTGGTGATGCAACCACTTCGACGATAAATGTGAGTTCCAGGTTAGGGTGAATGAGAATGGGGGCTGTACAGAATGCTTCCTCTAGCTGTTGGTAAGCAAATTGGGTTCCAGTGGCCAGGACAGAGACTTGGGTTTGTTAAGGAAAAGGTTTTTCAGTAGGTTTAAAATGAGGCTGAAATTGAGGATGAATTTATGGTAAAAACTGGCAAAACGTAGGAAACATAGGAGTTCTTTGATTTGGGAAGGGGGCCAGTCAGGGATAGTTTGAACTTTCCCCTGGTCCATCTAAATGCCATCTTTGGTGATATAAAAAAGGAAGTAAAAAGAGGGACAATGAAAATCACACTTCTCAAATTTTAGATAAAGTTGGTGATCTTTGATTATATGTAGTACCTTTTTGACATTATGGCAATCTTCATTCATGAAGCCTTCGAAGATACATGTTGAGCTGGAGAGTCCATATGGCATGACCTGGTATTCAAAGTGTCCTGGGGAGGTTATGAAGGCGGTCTTCCATTTGTCATTTTTATGGATATGTACGAGGTTGTAAGCACTTCTGAAATTCAACTTAGAGAAGATGCGGGCTCCACAAAGTTCCTCTGGGGGGGGCTGGAATCAGGGGAAGTGGATAGGGAAGTTTCTCTGTCTGTCTGTGTGAGTTTACGGTAAGGCTGTGCAAAAAAAAATCACCTGCGAATCTCATGCGTGTTTCATCAGTAAAGCCGGTTCCTTAATTAGTAGTAAATCACCATCACCTGTTTTTAGATGGAGTGGCATTTACTACACAGAGACTGAGCTTACCGTCAGCTGGACTTTCTATGAGTGTAGAATGAAGCACTGGATTATTAATTGGTATGCGATGAAGAGGCAGTAGGCAGTTCAGAAAACATGCAGGACTCCAGCTCAGGATCTAGCTGGGTTCCCATCTGATCATAGAGGAGTGTTGGTGTAACCAGGGAAGTCCGAGTATAAGGCCTACAGTAGGGTCCTCCAGCATCAGAAACAAGATGGTCTCTTTATGTAGACAACCAATGAGTAGCATGAGAGGCGAAGAGGCTACTTTAGATCACTCAGTGAGAAATTTTTGTGAATTCATTTCGATGTTTAGGGATACACGGAGTAGAAAACTGCTATATACAATCGCCTCATTGGAATAACTGGATGAAATGGCCATGGGACTGGCAGAGACAGATCGAGGAACTCGGTCCGGAGAATGGGACAATCAAAGAACACTGACCAGTTCTTTAATGGGATTTCGGCAGTTGGTGTTGAAATCTCCATCTCTGGACTGACTGGCAATCGTCCATTTGATCATCATTGTAGGTGCATGTCCACTGTGAGAGACATAATCTAAAAATATCCAGAAATCACAATGTATGATTTTTTAACTATTTATTTGTATGATACAGCTGCAAATAAGTATTTGAACAACTGTCTATCAGCTAGAATTCTGACCCTCAAAGACCTGTTAGTCTAAAATGTCCACCTCCACTCCATTTATTCTCCTAAATTAGATGCACCTGTTTGAGGTCGTTAGCTGCATAAAGACACCTGTCCACCCCATACAATCAGTAAGAATCCAACTACTAACATAGCCAAGACCAAAGAGCTGTTCAAAGACACTAGAGACAAAATTGCACACCTCCACAAGGCTGGAAAGGGCTTTGGGGAAAAAGCCAAGCAGCTTGGTGAAAAAAGGTCCATTGTTGGAGCAATCATTAGAAAATGGAAGAAGCTAAACATGACTGTGAATCTCCCTCAGACTGGGGCTCCATGCAAGATCTCACCTCGTGGGGTCTCAATGATCTAAGTAGTGATGGCCAAATGAGGCTTCCTGAACCACTGAGGCTTTCCAGCCCATTGGTTCACCAAAAGGTTCATTTACCTGAAGCCTCATGAAACAGTGTGCTCTCTAGTGACACCTGCTGTGCAAAGCAATGTATCGCACACAAATCTATTCATCCTGAGCAACCAAATTGTCATGGTGTGGACTTTTTCTATTGCCTGTGTATTAAATAAAATATTTTACTCTGCTTGTGTTAACCTATGTACACACAACTCACACACACACACAACTTTTTGTTCAACTATTCAGTAGTTATTTGGGTTAGTGATAACAGTGAATGCCTCAAATGAGTGTAAAGAAATTATTGTTACTGCAGTGCTGACTGGGAATGCAATAGTGGAGTGCTTATAGGACTGGGAGTGCAATAATATAGTGCTTATGGAATTGGGGGTACAATAGTGGAGTGCTTATAGGACTGGGAGTGCAATAATATAGTGCTTATGGAATTGGGGGTACAATAGTGGAGTGCTTATGGGACTGGGAGTGCAAAAATATAGTGCTTATGGAACTGGGGGTGCAATAGTGCAGTGCTTATGGGACTGGAAGTGTGGAAAAGCAAAATGCAACATGGAAAAGTGTTAACTGGTTTTTATTTAAAAACAAAAGTTTTTTCACAGTTTTTGGATTGAGGCGGTTTCTCTTTTTAGAAACCACCTCTCCAGCCTTAGAAAACACCCTTTCACAGGGCACCGATGATGCTGGACAACACAGGAAGGTCAGTGCCAGCTTATATAAATTGGGATATTGGAGCTTCTGTTTGTTCCAATATCCCAATGGATCCTCTGTCCTTGCCAGATTTGTCTCTGACAAATAACGATCGACTTCAATTGTTGCATCTGCGGTCACACTGGAGCTCCGTCTGCTGTTATCCACTGTGGTGTCCAGCAGATGCCAAAGGTCACCTATAATTATAAAAAGGAAAAAAAGCTCACTTCTCAATGGTTCAGATTACATGTCATTACAAGTGTGAACATTCACATAATACAAAGACTACTTGCCACAGGTTGTAGATTGCCCAGCTTGTGAGGCAGGCAGCTGAGCTGGGGGTGGGGTATCAGAATTTCTTATCACATTCACACATTCTGACTTTAGTCTTGTGATGGCATCTTGTAGCTTCCCTGGACTTAGGAAGCCTAGTTTTTTGAACCTAGGGTCCAGCAATGTAGGCATTGTCATCACACTTATTGATTCTATTTGCAATGCATGCTCTCTGATGCGACGGACAAGGTTGTCAGCCAGCTGCCTCGCCATATTTGATGTTAAGCCCTCTGATTTTGTTAAAATGGTGTGGTTTAGCATCTTCAGTAGGGGAATAACCTTTGATGCTGACACTATTTTCTCTGCAGAAAGCTCTACTGTGGCCTGGTGGAATGGGGCCAGTATTTCAAGAGCATCTTTTATGGTGTCATATTCCAATGAAGAAGGAGGGCTTAAATCTGTCCTTAAAGAGGCCAAAGCTGCCCCCACTGGCTCTCTCAAGTCGTACATCCTTTCCAGCATGCTGTATGTGCTGTTCCAACGGGTGTCCACCTCAATAATCATTTTTAGAGTTGGTCTCCCCATCTGCACCTGCACTTGGGCCAGTCTTTCTTTGCCTGTTGTGCTGGTCCTGAAGTAGGTAACAAGCTTCCTCCATTTGGTGCGAAGCTGATTTAAGTCTGGTACATCGTCGAAAGACTTTCTGACAATTAAATTTAATGCATGTGCAATGCATATGGCATGCCTAATATTTAATGCCCTGACGCAGGCAATCATATTGGCAGCAGCATCCGTGACAAGGCACCTCACCTTGTCCTTTATGCCCCACTCCTCCATGACCATAGTATGAGCAAAAGCCAAGTTCTATGCTGTATGGGTGTTTGGGAAATGTTGCACCCCAATCAAGATTGTCCCAAGCTGGTCATTGGCATCAATGAAATGACATGTCACAGCCCGGTAAGCCTCCATGTTTATCGATGTCCACATGTCGGACGTAAGGCTAACAGCAACAACATTGTCCAATTTCTCTTTGGCCTTCTCCTTAGCCTCCTCATACCTGCTATCAACCATGGACTTCAAAGCCTGAGAACAAAAATATGAATTGTTACTATTCATTATGACTGTATAACAATAAACTACTTTACTCTATTCACATACAGTACCTTTCTTGTTGGAAGAACATAGGATGGATCCAGCACATGCACAAGCTCTCTAAACCCCACGTCATCCACAACAGAAAAGGGTTGGGAGTCTTTGATGACCATGTTGACCAAAGCCTCATCCACCATTTTCTTTCTGTAATCTATAACACAGTACAATACTGGTGTATTGTAGGAGCCTGACACATGATTAAAATAATGAAATAAAGATTAAATATTACTTTGACTAGTGTCTGGTCTGTTTGCAGCAGGTTGCGCATCCTCATGCATTGCACGATAATGCCTAAGCATGGAGGAGGTGTTGTTGCTGTAAGTCAGCTCTTTGTGGCACAGCAAACATTTCACCTTCAATATGCAGAAAATACACATTGTCATTATACAGTCATATGGTGAGGATTATGTGATATTATGACAATAAACTATCTAAATGCATACAAACCTTGTTATGAGCAACCAATTCAAAATGCTCCCAGACAGGAGAAGTTCTCCTCTTTCTTGCTGGCTCCATTATAAGACAAAAAGGCCTCTAGGTTTGCCAACGTTTGCACTAGACTAACTTTCTAGGCTATCCCTAATACAGTCTAGTCTTATAATAATAATAATAATAACTGCAATAATATATATATAATAATAATACCAATATAGGCTATATATATATAATATATATATAATAATATAATTACGTATTATAGGTATTATACTAAATATATGCTAATTTACTCTAATGATCTACTGAACTAGGCTATGTATAATTTAATCTAATAATCTACTAAACTAAGTGTAATATAATATATAATACAGGCTATAATATATAAAGATAACTATACTACAAACTCACTACAACTTACTACAAACTTACTACAAACTCACTACAAACTCTCTACAACTCGCTACAACTCCCTACAACTCGCTACTACGTACAACCAACTCCTCAACACCAATGCAAACGCCTACTGCAAACCCCACAAGAGGGCGCGAGTTTCGAACCATTTTTATCCGGAAGCGATACTCAAAATGAAGCAATGACGTATTCAACAGAAAACAAGGCCTCGTTTGTCATCGTCACGTGATTTTCACGGAAACGATACAAGCCTCGAATCGGGGCTTTATCTGGAACGCCCCTTTTTGCTCGACACAAGCTCCCGAGCCTCGCTTCAGATGTCCCATCACTAATCCTAAGAAGGCTGAGAAATCAGTCCAAAACTACACGGGAGGAGCTGGCCAATGACCTGAAAAGAGCTGGGACCACCGTTTCCAAGGTTACTGTTGGTAATACACTAAGACGTCATGGTTTGAAATCATGCATGGCACGGAAGGTTCCCCTGCCTAAACCAGCACATGTCCAGGCCCATCTTAAGTTTGCCAAGGAGAATTTGGATGATCCAGAGGAGTCATGGGAGAAAGTCCTGTGGTCAGATGAGACCAAAATAGAACTTTTTGGTCATAATTCCACTAAAAGTGTTTGGAGGAAGAAGAATGATGAGTACCATCCCAAGAACACCATCGCTACTGTGAAGCATGGGGGTGGTAGCTTGCTTTGGGGGTGTTTTTCTGCACATGGGACAGGGCGACTGCACTGTATTAAGAAGAGGATGACCGGGGCCATGTATTGCGAGATTTTGGGGAACATCCTCCTTTCCTCAGTTAGAGCATTGAAGATGGGTCAAGGCTGGGTCTTCCAACATGACAATGACCCGAAGCACACAGCCAGGATAACCAAGGAGTGGCTCTGTAAGAAGCATGTCAAGGTTCTGGCCTAGCCAGTTTCCAGACCTAAACCCAATAAAGAATCTTTGGAGGGAGCTCAAACATGTTTCTCAGTGACAGGCCAGAAACCTGACTGATCTAGAGAAGATCTGTGTGGAGAAGTGGGCCAAAATCCCTCCTGCAGTGTGTGCAAACCTGCTGAAAAACTACAGGAAACGTTTGACCTCTGTAATTGCAGACAAAGGCTACTGTACCAAATATTAACATAGATTTTTTTCAGGTGTTCAAATACTTATTTGCAGCTGTATCATACAAATACATAGTTAAAAAATCATACATTGTGATCTCTGGATTTTTTGAGTTTTGAGTATTCTGGATTATGTCTCTCACAGTGGACATGTACCTACGATGACAATTTCAGACCTCTCCATGATTTCTAAGTTTCGAATTACTTGCAAAATAGCAGGGTGTTCAAATACTTATTTTCCTCACTGTACGTGATAATAATGAAACAGATTCATTGAGTACAGGGTAATAATGGCAGTGGTGAAGGTTTCTGGGGTGAGAATGCAGGTGATTGTAATGTCCAGGATGAACAGCCGGTTTGGTAACAAATTTTCGTACTTTCCAGGAAATCTACTGGGAAAAATAAAGCAATGGGACAATGATGGACGAAAACTACGGAAAGCTGGGTACACAGTGGGTCGGTGACACAAATGGGATACTTAAGACCAGAGGGTGAGTGAAGTGCCAGATTTATAGTGCTGGCTGATGAGGGTTAACAGGTGCGTGTAATCAATACTCAGGTGATGGTGATCTGTGGCTGATGGAGGGTAGTGTTTTGGTTGACTCCCTGACAGTGTGACAGCAACAGGTGGAGAGTTACATATTTTAGTGAATCAGTTAAATTCTGTAGGATCCACGTAGAACTCAATGATGTAGCATTACTCTTTACCAGTTACTTCAATTTCATTTTATAAAAAACAAAGAAATGACATACTTAGTCTGCCAGAACCTAAAAGCAATCTGAAAATCGAGATCCTGAAACACAAGGTTGAGGTTGGTGTATGGTCACAAGTTCTTGATGAGCATAATGACCTTAGAAGGTAAGTCTAGTGTTTGGACAAAAAAATATAAAATTTAAGTGAATTTGTGCTTAAAACAAGCACAAAAAAGTCTGCCAATGGGGTAAAACATTTTTAAATGTTCTTGAATTAAGTGTTTAAGAAAAAGTAAACTTATTTCAATATTTTTTCTTACCCCAATGGCATTGATTTGTGTAACCGGGGCAGCCACCATTACAAAATGCAAATATTACATTTATAACATTTACATGTATGCACATAGCAGACGCTTTTATCCAAAGTGACTTACAGTGCATTACAAGGTATACATTTTATCAATAAGTGTGTTCCCTGGGATCGAACCCAAAATCCATTTGCTTTGCTAACACAATGCTCTACCACCAAGCTACAGGAACACAGTTTTCTTGGAACTGTCAACAAGATAACTGTTAAGTTTTGTTATCCATATTCTTGTCTCCACTGCCCTGGAACAACTTTGAAGAGCCTTGGTTGTCAAAAAATGTCTACACTGGCTTCTTGACTCTCCTTTAACAACAGCCTTCCACCCCTGGTTTTCCTCCTGCCAACAGCCCCACCACCTCACCGTCCTGAAGGTTGCCTGGTGGCCTACAGTCCAAAAGGATGTCTGGGCATTTGTAGGGAACTGCCCAGTGGTTGTTCTTCAATATTGTTTACCAATGGAGAGTTGCTTGGTAACTGATGTAACGTTTTTTTCTTTAGCTAAAATAATGTTTCATCAGCATGGCACCTAGAAAGGCTTTAAAGGGCTCAGCAAACTACATTTGAGTATCACATTTAATGATTTATTTCAGAATTGTAGAATCTTGCATGTTCTTTTATTATTAAGATAGGAATTTAGATGTGTATGTTTTTTTTTTACAGATGAAGGAGTTTGGAATCATCATTTATGACTGCAGCTGTCTGGCAATGGACCTGAACAAGATATTCAGCCTCTACTGGCAATTGCAATATAAAGACTTTGTGCCATCTATATGGTCCAAGAAACTGACTGCATTGTATAACAAAGACAAGAGTCTTCAACTGTATCTGAATGACACGGAAGCAAAAGCCTACATTTCTGTGAGTCGAATTTTCATGAAAAAACATTAATGAGATTGAGAAATTGAGAGTTATGGTCTCATGTTTTTGGTGGTGATTTAATAACCTTGGGCTTGGCACCAGTGTAATTGCAAGCATTTGCTTGTGTCCTGCTGTTGCCCAGAAGGAGGCTTCAAGCATAGGGCTCACAAATGGATTTTGCAGAGGGGTTTGAGAAAGGCACTGCTTTAAGGGTCCATAATTTCACCAAGTAAGATGTGATCCTAGATCAAGATTTTTTGTTGAGTTTAAACGTGGGTCCATTGATGAGTCCTAGTGGTAGTGTCCTTGAATTAGACATATTGCTAGGGTCACTGTCACGTTTAAACACATTTACTTACCTCACTCTCCATTGTTTCCAATCCATCTTCATTTTCCATCTCCATCATCTGCTTCATTGTGCATACTCCAACCCTTCCTCTCATACAAAGACAATACACTGTTACTGGCTAAGTTAGGTTTGAGCTAAACTCTCATTCCCTCAACTACTCACATGATTGTTGCATCTGCCATTTGTACCATTACGAATAAACTCTGTTAACGATTATACCTGTTTATACAACAGTTCTTTCTGGTTCTCCAATCTGATTGGCTAAGAGCCATACGATATTGTACTGATAACGGCACAGTAACCGCTTCACCTTTCGTATCATTCCGCCACCTAGTGAATAGAGGTCCTAAACAGGCTCATCTCTGAATGGAAAAACACAGACGCCCTGTTTTTAAACACTCTCTTGTGTGTCTCATTAGTTCACTAGCTCATAAATCAGTCTGTGAATCCCCAATCAGAAGTTATTATTCTGTCAAAGATCAGCGCTTTTGGATGTTACGTTAAAGTTAATGGGAGTAATGTCTTGTCACATCGTGTGGACGATTAACACTTGGAAAGAGGAATATAAACATTCGTTTTTTTCTGGAGCTATATCTCTTATCAGAACGCGAAAACACTGTGGAACTGCAGGTAAGCACCGCAGCTTTTAAATGTGGACATTGATCATTTATTTAATCGCAACGTGACTATTAAAACATGTTATGAGATATCGCCACTGTTATATTTATAAGCAGCATGCAAAAACATCTCTCTGACACTTATAAAAAAACTTTTATATAGTACTGACAAGAACAAAGTTTAATAATAATAATCGAGTGCTCGTATCGCGTTAAGAATAAATGAGAAGGCAATAGTAACGTTATACAAGTATAGCTTTATTAACTTTTACCTCGCGCCAAAACAATAACAACACAAAAGACACTAAATATGAATAAAAAAACAAGTAATACTTTGATCATGACACCAAATACTGCTGATTTGATCACATTGTGACGATCATAAACAAACAAGGCCAACATGAGAGCCAGGGAATCCCTGTCAGAGATGTAGCCCAGAGAGGGCGGTGGTCAGCGGGGCGAGTGAACACTGATGTCCGCTCATGCTTTGGTTCTCATTCGTACCGAATCTCACTAAGCAAACGTTCAAACAGGCGTTATCTTAACTAAGCAACTGCAGATTTAAATATAATACATATACATTCTCGACTGAACTAATCTTAAAACTACGCTTTGTGACCAAGAAATTGTAATATTTAAAAACGGCGAATCCGTCCATTGAGTTAATATGAGATTCAAAGCAGCCGAAAGCGTTACCTGTCATTCTGGCCGCCCTCAAATCCGTGGCGGAAGAAGTAGTTCTCAAACAAAGAGGCTTTTAAAATTACTCCGTTGTTGTTTTCTAGTTTTCGTTTTTTAAACGTGTGCCGTCGAACTGTTGTATAAAAGCAATATCGCTCTCGGAGTCGTGTGATATAGCTCTATATCATCACGGCTGTGATGGCCTCGTGCCTCTGGCCTAATCACAGCCGTGATGATATAGAGCTATATCACACTCCTACGCGAGCGATATTGCTTAAGTAGTCTTCTTCTGTCCATATCAGAAGACCAGACCATTAACATAGACCCAGCAGGGACCTTTTCTTCAAATATGAATGTCTTTTCAATTGGTCATATTTTCAATTTGAAGGGTAATGGAAAGCAGCTACTGCCTGGCCTCATTAGTACCTACCCATCTTGTTCGGGGACATTACTACAGGGATTCGTTTATGGACTTACGTTTATACTTACATGTTGTTGTACTTACCTCACTCTCCATTGTTCCCAACCCATTTTCATCACCCATCTCCGCTGGCTGCTTCATTGTCCATACTCCAACTCCTTTCCTACAAAGACAATACACTCTTATTGGCTAAGTAAAGTTTGTCAATGTCAATTTAATTTGAACGAAACTCTTATTCTCTCATCTACTCGCATGATAGTTGCATCTGCCATCTGTACCATTTCAAATAAACTCTGCTAATGACCCATGTTGTCATCTTCTGTCCATAACATTTATGGTATTATTGAAAAATAATGCAATGTAATGTCAAACTCCTATTCTTGTATAACTTTTTTCTTTTTTTTAAGTCATGTCTAGTTTAATATGATGCATGTTTAATACTCAGTATAAGTATATACTATAGTATGTCATTAGATTATAATCTATTTATAAGGATAATATAGCCTGCCATATATTTCAAGTGTCGTGAAGACATATAGAGAGGTTTGGTAGAAGACAAACAAAAATATAATAATGTAATGTTTTTATAAAGTGAGCATACAGTTTGAATGACACAAGTAAATAATGACTATTTTGAATTTGGGGTGAACTATTCCTATAAATATATATATATATTACTTCACAGGATAATTTTGTACAGTTTACTGCATATTAAAACACTAATATATGATTTATTATTTTGATCTTTGTGTGTTGTGGTAGAGTTCTCCAGATGTTTTCTGCCCTAAAGACCGCATGAAGGACATTGAAGCCATAAACAGAGTAATCCAAGATGCCAATACATTCATCTACATCTCTGTAACCAACTATTTACCAGTACTTAACAGCGGTCAACCCAAGTGAGTCCTTTTAAACTATGAATTTGTGAACAGTATACTATTACAGTAGATTACCAAGTAGATTGCCTTAGTTTAAATCATAGCTTAAGTTTAGTAAAACTACACTGCGCTAACATATATGTGCAAGAGTGTCAGATCAGCTGCCAAACCTCCCTTCACATAGCGCTGATCCGTCTCCCCTCGTGTTTAGGAAACCAAAACATTTGTTTTTTTGGATGAGGTACAGTATTTGTTTTTAGTCACTTGTCAAACCATTAAACAAAGAGAGACAGAATGTTAAGAACTTAGATGCATAACCACAACAACATGCATGCATTCGATGAAAGCATCTATAATATAACTGCCTTAACCTCTTTGAGAATAAATCACAACTTATAGTTACATAAACATTAATTAATCAGCCTTAAATCCTATGAAACTGACAGACAATAAAATAGGATTTGTGATTTTTATATAAACAAAACAAAAACTCAAACATACATTTTACTAAGATTGAATATTGAAAAGAAGAACAACAAAAGCATACAAAAAGAAACAAACTACACAGGCAGCCTGACTCAGCTATTATCACACAACTTAATTTGATGAGGACGAAATGAAATGAATTAAAGTCTTATCTGAAGTCTAATGATGAGGAAGGCAGCAATGTAATGCTGAAGAACTTAAATAGACCCAAACCAAGTGGTAGGCAGTCCAACATGCAATTAATCCATACAGAAAAAGTCATATCCTCATGATTATTGTTTGGTAGCCCCAGAGCTCCACATGCCGAAGTGAATAAAAGGATTCCAAAGAAGTCCTTCTTTTTTATCTTCAAACACTGCATGTATACAGTAGGTTTGCTAGTGGCAAAAAAGAATCCTTCTAAAATTATTAACATGAACAATGAATCTAGTTAACACACCCAAAAAACCAACATGTATTGAATATGAATACATACAAAACTAAATACATAGAATAAAGAAAGAAAAGGGAAATACTCCTTACTTTGATTGAGCTTAAAACTAGTGATGTTACATTTGAAGCGGGGCTTCGGAGCTTGTGTTGAGCAAAAGTGGGCGTGCCAGATGAAGCATCGATTCGAAGCTTGTGTTGTTAACGTAGAAATCACGTGACCAATGACAAACGAAGCTTCACTTTCTTCACAGTCACGTGCGCGCTTCGCTTTGCGTGTCAGAACGTTTGAACCCCAGAGGTTTTTTAGCAGTTATTTGTATTATTCACATTTTAGTCCAAAATAATACTGAATATATAGTATTGTATGTACATATACTTGTGTGTGTGAACATTATTCAATAAAATACAATATTGAATCGTATGAATATTAACTTTTATTAATTAATACTGACATTTTTGCCACACTTGAATGAGTAAATACATTGATTACACTGACCATTCACACACATGTTGTCTAAGCTTATTGTCCACATAATATTAATATTCATCTGAATTTTATTAGCTTGTTGCTTCACTGACGGAGCTTCTTCCAGAAGCGACTGCTATATGTTTTATCAACCAAAAGATGGCGCTGTTTTCGACACCCTCGTTGAGGCTTCGAATCATGGTTCGAAACAGTAAGGGAAGTATCGGTGCTTGATTCGATGCTTCATTTACCCATTACTACTTAAAACCCAAAGTTTCCCAATCAGGACTCAAAACAGTTTGCAGTAGCACAGCAGGTAAGCCATGCTGCCTCTGACCCACAAATCTGACTCACTCTACTACCACCTGGGATAAATACAAGAAGACACTGGAGCACCCTAGTGCCCCTAGTGGTATTTATTATTATTTTCCTAAAAAAAACATTGTAACAGGGGTAAGCCTGTTACACCCCCCCCCCCCCCAGAAAGATGCTTACTAGAACCATAACACATCTTTACATTTTGCACATGGTAGGTGTCAACATTTTGGACATCACTAAGAAAAGAAATTGAATCATTTACAGGTCCAAGGCATTTAACAACCTTGGCTGGACCTTTCCATTTTGTTAAAAGTTTTGAGATAAACCCTTCATCTGCTCTGGACAGAGGATGGGTTCGCACCCAAACCACATCTCCCACCTGAAAGTGAGTTTATTTGCGGTGTTGATTGTAGTAGCATTTCTGTTTGTCTTGGGCTCGTTCAATGCTCATTCAACCAAGCTGATTAGGTTTTGTTGTCTTTCAAGAGTAGGATAAGCAAGGTTATTAGGGTCAGGCGGTCTGTGTAAGGCTCTTTCCAAGGTTTTTTTCAACTTGTGTCCTACAGCCACTTCTCCTAGGGTATAGCCTGTGCTCTCATGCCACGCTGTATTAATTGCGAATTGAAACTCAGGTAACCACCTATACCAATGACGATGTTGGTCCCCAACATATGATGCTATCATTGTTTTTAGATTACGGTTCACCCGTTCAGTCAGGTTTGTTTGTGGATGATAGGCTGTGGTCAACTTTTGTATTACACCCCACTGTTTACATACTAGATTAATGAGGTGAGAAGTGAATTGTGCCCCACCATCAGACAAGATAAGCCGGAGTACCCCATCTTGTGAATATTTCCTCAACAAGAACCTTTGCTATTTGTGGTGCTCTCGCTGCTCTTAAAGGAAACAACTCAACCCACTTGGAACAATAATCGACAATGACAAGGAGATGTTCGTGTTGTTTTGTACTTCTAGGTTAGGGTTCCGCAAATCTTACCCTGGAGGTCCAGAGCACTACAGAGTTTAGGTCCAACCCTAATCAAACTTACCCACTTGTGATTTTCTAGTGATCATGAAGACCTTGATTAGCATGCTCAGGTATGTTTGATTAGGGTTGGAGCTAAACTCTGCAGTGCTCTGGCCCTCCAGGGTAAAATTTGGGGAACCCTGTTCTAGGGAATTATCCCATCAAGTCAACACTAAACATATGTCCTGGTTCTATGACAGGGGTAGATTGCAAATGACCAGATAGTTTGAGAAAGAGGACTTGTATTTTTGACAAGTTGGACACTCTTTACAATATTTCCATCTTTACATCTATTCTCAAGCTAGGCCAATACACTAACTCTAGGAGTCGTAGAAGAGTCTTAAACCTTCCCAAATGACCACTGAGTGGATTGTCACGCACGTAGTGTAAAAATTCACAATACCTTGCTGGAATGACTAATTGCAACTTCTGTCCTTTTTGACCATCAGGTACACTACGAAACAAAAATCCATTTTGTAAAACATAGTGGACCCGGGAAGTATCATGAATGGTCTGTGACTGTGCCATACTAATTAACTCTTGACATTCCACATCCTCCTGTTGAGAGGTGGCAATTTGAGGTCTACCGGGATGTCAGTGGATAGAGTTGTGGTCTTGGTGGCCTTAACTACGGCAATTATATTAGGTGAGGTGATATTCTTTTGGGTTCTGGATAGTACATCTAGTACAACATTGCATTGTCCTTTTTCGGTATTTGACGATAAAATGGAACTCTTGCAAGCGAATAGTCCAACGTGTATGTCATGAAGATGGTTTTGGATGTTGAATAACCCAGGTGAGAGCTGCATGATCTGTTATCACTTCGAATGGATGACCTTCGAGGTATGGCCTCCACTTCTCGACAGCTCATCCAACAGACGCACATTCCTTTTCTGAAACAGAGTAAGCCTTCTCTGGTCCTCGTAGAAGTCTGGAGGCGTATGCTATCACATGCTCCTCTCCTCCTGAATCTTGTGTAAGCACAGCGCCCAAACCAAGCTCACTAGCATTGGTTTGGACTTTGAAAGGTTTCTCAGAGTCAGGTGGTAACAAGACAGGTGCTTGCGCTAGATCTTATTTGATAATCTCAAACAAATGTTGGCATTGTTCAGTTCAAGACCAGGGGGCATTTTTCTGTTTCATGTTATGCAAAGGTGCAGCTTTTTCAGAGAAATGGGAAATTAACCCTCTGGGGTCCGACCATTTTGGGACACTGGCAGAGGTTGTCACATGCTCTTACATTTGGTCTTTTTCATTTGCTTTAAGACATAATAACGGCAAGTCTACATGTATGTACATGTTTGTATTTTTGAGAGAAAAATGTTTATGCGTGGTTTTTAAAAAAGCAAAACCCAAACTACCCATACTAAGCATGTTTTCACAAGACTTTTCTAAACAGAATCTAGTAGTCTAGAGATTTTTCTTTAAAATGATGTGAAAATCATTTTGCCCACTCATTCACATAAAACAATATATTGAATTAGAAATTGTAAGACACTTTTTGTTTAGAGGGGCTGTATGCGAGAAGGATTGATTAACAGCTGAGCAACAAAAGACTCGCATAATGAACTGCATAATGTGCCTTTAGGCAGGAATGTGAGAGGGAACTACAGAAAAGAATGTGAGAACAAATGTATACATGTTTGTTTGAGGTTTATTAACTTAAGTTAACAATATAATCAAAATAGAAATGAAGGTTAGTGGGAAATTTTAAGTTTATTTGGAAACAAACCCTATTCAAAAACTTGTATAAACTAAGAAACTGATACACAACAGAGCTGTAAACTTCATGTGGCTCATGTTACCATATAACTATGTCCAAAAAGTGTGAATATGATTTTCCACTTCATAGTATTGTACTGATGAGAGGGATGCAGACCTGTAAGAGAGTTGTAAACAGCTGTTAGCATAAATTGTACACAGAAAAACCATTACATACATAACATTAACTGATGGGTAAATATCACCGATAGCACTACATTCAGATAAACTATCATGTACATAAACTAAATTCAGAACATCTCAGATAAACATCTTCAGTGATTAGTTATATAAAAAGACTGTTTTCAGATGCCCATCGACTGATCGTCTAGCTTCTGTTTTAAACGCGTTTCTGTAAGCGCGTATGAACTTTAAAAAGACATCGCATATAGTGTCCATGTGTGCGAGCTCGCATCTCGCGCTCATAAAAAACAGTGTCGCGTGTAAAGCGCATTGTATGAAATTGCGTTGCATGTAAACATATTACAGCAAATCCCGTTGTGCAGCCTTACTGAAAGTTGCCATGAAGGATACAAAAGTAAATTACTGTGTTTAACACTGTACAGCATGTAACAGTTATCCGCTATTACGTGAGTTCACGCATCCTCGTTTGTAAACAATGCGAAAGTTTTTCAATCCGAAGCATGCAATCTGCCGAGGTCGCTTATGTAGGCTGAACTGCACAAGCCATAAGCATATTACATGATAGCAAATATAAATGAGTATAAATAACTTACTTTCTGGAATATATCCTCCTCCAGTGCGTCTTCCATTGTTCTTCTTCTTAGGTAAAGTTAACGTTAAAGATAAACGCATCTCTTCCTCAATGTCTTGACATAAATGAAGATACCTCACATTTGTGTATAAAGTTTATCGATTGTGACTGTTGTGGGTGAGTGAGTTGAGAACCTGGTGATCACGTGAGAGGCGACACATTAAGCTCATCATGTGGCCCATCCTGTATAGTCAGCTGCAGTTTCTTTGTCATTCAACAAGTTATTTGAAAACAAGTACAAACCATATTAAACATTTTAATAAATTACATTTATTCACTTTTGTTTTTGTTTTATGCAAAATAATATTACTGATATATAGCTTCTTTCTGATCTCAAAGATGGCCGTTCCCACATTTACGTAAAAATAAGGTGGAGAGAGCTTTCAGAAGTATTTAAAGTATATTCTTATAATCCAACAGTTCTTTGTTTACTGTGTAATCCAACAGGTACTGGTCACGAATTGACAACATACTTCGGGAAGCCTTGATCCTGAAAACACACATCAAAGTGCGTTTGTTATTGAGCTGCTGGGAGCAGACAGACCCTCTGTCCTTTAACTTTGTATTGTCTCTGAAAACTCTATGCATGGAATCGATTAATTGTTCGCTAGAGGTGGTAAGTGTACATCCATCCAATTAATTTAATCTTTAAATATTTACACTTCATATGCAAAGTATTTTACTTGTCCTGTGCACATAAAAGAGTTTTGATCATTTGTTCAAGATCATTTTTACTTATTATCTATTGTCCTTAAAAAGAATGATGTTTCAGACTGCTTCTTCCTGTATAACACAATGTTCTTCTGTTGGATAGTCAAAAACGAATAGTCCAAAAGTACGCGTCTCTATTTACATTTATTCATTTGACATTTTTATCCAAAGCAGGGGTGGGCAATCCTGGTCCTGGAGGGCCACAGTCCTGCCGAATTTAGCTCCAACCCTAATCAAGCACACCTAAAAAATCTAATCAAAGTTTTCAGTATCAGGTGTGCTTGATTAGGGTTGGAGCTAAACTCTGCAGGACTGTGGCCCTCCAGGACCAGAATTGCCCACCACCACTGGTGTAGAGAGAAGTGTTCACATTATTTTAGTATCGTGCCGTATGTGGTTTATTATTTATGTTTATGGTCAAACAAAAATGAATTAGTTTAACACACTTATGAAACTATTATTCTCCAGCAGAGATGAATTGATTCTGCTGGGACATTTTTCTAACTGGCACCCTAAATTGAAGGAAAGCTATAATGATTTTTATTGTTTAAATACTTTGTTCCCTGATGTAGAAGTTCTTCAGAGGAATCAATCACAACAAATATATGGTGACAGATAACTCTGTGTATCTAGGTGAGTAAATCAGACATGTCCCATCATTTTTATGTCACAACTGCAGTTTTACGCAATACGAAATGATATGCAGAAAATAAAGCCTCCTTAATAATTTCTTTTGAATCTTGTTTTTGTGTTCACAGGGAATTTTAACTGGGTGGGCAATGAGTTTTTCTTCAACGCTGGTGTTGGTATGGTGATAAGTCAGCAGGTGAATGAGAAGAACTCCTCTGTAGTGGAGAAGATGAAAGTTGTGTTTGAACGAGATTGGAATTCTCAGTACAGTAAAACTCTACAACCAGACAAGATCCCAGAATGCAGAACTCTTCTCCAAAACTCCAGTGATTGGAAATGACACACAAATCATATCGCTTGCCATCATTTTTGTCATCACTAATTATTTTATCAAGAGATTGTTGTTACACAACATGCACTTTTCTATTACATTTGTTGAATAGGCAAAGTTGTTATTTTATTCTATAGAGCCCCTATTACGTTGCTAAAAATTACGTTATTTTGTGTATTTGGTGTAATACAATGTGTAAGCTTGGTTTATGATTCAAAAAACACATTATTTTCCACATAATGTACATTATTATGCTCTATGATTCACAGCTATTATTCATTAACAACTGGCAAAACCAACATCTCTCTTCTGACTTAATGTTTTAACACTTGTTAAAGTATATTATGGAAAACACTTTTATTATTCTCTTACATATTGCATACATTTGGAGTAATATTACATTAAAATATTAAGTAGATTGTGGTTCCTTCCTGCCTAGCAATGTGTGTTTATATTAAAACTTGACTTTTAATGTCAATTTTTTCAGTGTTTTATATCAATTACAACATTAATATCAATGTTTTTAATGGCTTTTTGGTTTCATCTATTTAAATAAGACTGACTGACTGACTTACATAAATTATTATGCTGATAATGCATTTAACAAATCGAGGGAAAAATAAATGAATTACAATTACCGTATTATGTTGTGTATTGTTTAATGAATTTGCATGTATACCATGACAGATAATTAACTACACTTGAAGCTTTTGTAAAAATGAAAAATAAAACCCCTAAAACTGTATATGGAATTATGAATTCTAATTATCTAGGCCAGCACTCTTAAAGTCCAATAACATGTACATTGAGTAAAGCCTGCTCTTATCCTCATTTACCTGTTATAAAAACATGAATTTATAATGTTTATAGACCCCTTCACGGTTCACGTCACAGGCAGTTTCCACTGCGCATGTCGGGGTCAGAAAAGTCATTACAGCAGATTGAGTTGCGTATTACTTGGTATCGTAAATGCCTACTTACATTGTAGGCTGTGAAAATCGCACCAGGTCTTCCGTTAAGTTTTCGCGATTCGTGCAGAATCTCAAAAACAAAAAACTACAACATCTGCGGCTGCAAGCAATTAACGTGCAGACTGGAACAATGTGTCACAGGCAGGAAGCGGAACGCCCCTGTCGCGGGTCACGCTCCTCCTTCTGTTCCCACCCCGAGGAGGTCCCAGAACACCCCAATGACCAAACAGACGAGAGGAATCAAATGTAACAATTTTTATTAAATGTTAAAAACAACTTAGGGGGATTTAAATACTTAAAAAGAGTCTCAAGTCCTTTGCCCATTAGGCTCTCACGGGGGAGGAGCATTCAAGCCGGGATACAAGTCAGTACACTGGGCTCTTGGCTTTGGGCGTATAGGTGGGTATACAGGGGTGATACATTGGGCTCTTGGCTTTGGGCATACAGGTGGGACTACGGGAAAGTACCCTGGGCTCTTGGCTTTAGGGGTACAAGTGAGTATACAGGACGGTACACTGGGCTTTTAGCCTTGGGGGTATAGGTGAGTATACAGGATGGTACACTGGGCTCTAGGTTTTGGGGCGTACAGGTGAGTCTACAGGCGTTCAGCTCGTGGGGCATACAGAAAGGGTATAAACATGCACACAGGCCTTTGGCTTTTTGACGTGCAGGTAAGTACACCAGTGAACCCCCAGGCGTTGAGTTCCCAACCTCTCGTGGAAACAGTCCAACGGTGATTCCGAGCCCTTAGCTCAGGACCTGCAGCTGACAGCAGAGAACACACACACATACAATTCTTCAGGTGTACACACGTCAAAAAGACTCACCCACTGCACTCCACACACTCTCTGTGAATTAGGGTCAGAACGCCACGTTGGACCGGGAACTAGTCCTGAGTAATCGAAGGAGTTGGTACAGCGGATAATCAGATAAGGACGTCAAGGCCACGACTTTTCAACACGCCCCTTCTCCTTCTTAGCTGGTTCCGGCTCGCCCACCAATCCCTTCCACGGGTGGGGCCGCTTACACACTGATCACACTCCCAGGAAGCACCCTGGGATACAACATTAGCAAGGATAGCACTGGCAAGACGATAATTCAGCGTACTCACAGTTCTGTTGACACGTAATCCTCCCCTCTTTCTTCCAGAGGTCTGGTGTGTACGAGGCCAATAGTGCAATACTTATTCGTTCCTTTCTCCTCTCGCTTAGTTTCCGGTGACTTCTCAATGTACACAATCTCCTCGAGGTAAGTAGTACATGTCAACACAAATGCTTCAATAGGGATGCTCTAATACTTAACTTCGTGTATCTTCAGCCCAATCCTCTGTTTTACTTCGCCCAGTCTGCAATATCCACAAGAATACATCTCTCCAAGCACCCAAATCGCTCAGTCTCACCCACAGCATTCGACGGAATAAACTTCACTTTCGCCGTTTCCCGAAGCCAGAATTTCGAGGATGCTACGTCATCGACGTCCGTCGAAGGACTGTTCCGATGTCGAGGATCCTCGGAATTTCAGCCAAGGACTGTCCTTCGTTCGAGAAATATCCCATATACAGGAAAGGATGCAAATGTGTATCCTTCGCGCGCTGAAATCACCCACAATCCTATGCGCGCAGCGCTGAAAGCACACCTTTTATTGACGCAATGACGTGCACTTAGCCTGTTCCATTTACGTGTTCTCCGAATTCTCAAAAGGAGCCTCGCCTAGCCTTTGAAGGAAATGACTTGTAAGAACTAGTCCTGCCAAGGAAGTATCCTTGACATTGGGGCTGCATCCAAAACCGCATACTGTACAATAGGTACTGAAAAGGATAAAGTACCTACTTACTTGGCGTTAAAACAGTAGGTACTGTATAGTATGAATCCTAGTAGTATGAATGAGATTCGGACGCACTACATCCACCATGTTGCTACATCACGTGACACGTGAATTAGTATGTCCCAAATCGTAATATGTTGAAATGGGTATCCCAAAGATACCCGGATGGTCTACTATTTCGAAGTTAGAATTCAAAGTGCAGATCAATGTATAATATACTGTGTAGCTGAGGAATGATTTGATACATTTAACTTTAAATGTAACTTCAATTTAAACTTGTATCCAGCAGCAGTTAAATCTTTTTCTTCAAATTTAAGTTCTACAAGTTTTGGTTACGATACACAAATGACAGTTCTGAATATTATACATTTGAGGAAAAGAACCTGTTTGCTGATTACTTAAAATAAAACTTTATTGAGTCATTTCACAAATCATCTGTACATCTGTGTAGTGAAATATGCACATATTAAATAGTATGCAAGCGTACACTTCTGCGCTGACCACATAATGCAATACAGTAAAACAGTCACTGGATTAATAAACAGATCATGCAAGGACACCGTTTAACATTTATTGTAATTTAACATGCCTGGCACAAAGCCAGTTTGACTGAATATCATTTTAAAGGTGTTATATAGGTAAGTTCTAAAAAACAGTTGAAGATAATGTCAGACAATTCATAGAGTTGGCATAACTAGACAAAAAATATAAATTAAGTCATAGAAAACTATATACTTGATTCTTTTGGATGAGGTGCAACAATAAAACCGTAATCTCAAGCTCCACGGCAGTATAGTTCATTTCTTGCTATAAATCTCAACATTATTTTTTGATCACTTCTTCTTTCAGTTTCTCTGCAAGGTGTTTTCTTTTCTGCAACTTCTTCTTCTCCTCAACAGACATTTCCTTTAAAAAAACAACAACAAGACAAACAATAAGTACACATTCTCAATCTCAATTTAACCACACACTGAAGCTTGTTCAGCACCCAGCAGGATTTCTGTTGTTTATCTTATGCATCACAGCAATACGCATTTATTTTTTGCATTTGTAAAAGTAGAAATAATTGTTAAATATTTATAGTTTTATAGTTTGAAAGCACCTAACCTGCACCCCAACCAAAGTAAACATAACACACAGTCCCAAAAAAATGTATTGCATTAACTGACAAAGAAACAAAATTACAAACAACTCTCGTTACAAGTTTTCAAAAGCCATATGATGACTTTACATGAAGTGGAACCAGTGCTCGAATTGAGGGGAGTGTATGGGGATCCGGGAACCCCATAAGGCATAAAAGTAGTCAAAATTATACTTTGGGGGGTCCCCTCAGATATTCTTATTCAGATATTCTTATTTTATTAAAGATAATGCTGACAAACACGTTTTTTTTGTTATGAAGGTAAATTCTGATCTAGTTTAAGTCTGTAAATTATGGATTGCTTTTCCTTGTATCGATGTTACATAAATCATACATTTGTGTTCAAAGGTAGTAATGTGTTGCCATTTTGGGTTTGCTGCTATGTCATGATGGGGACCCCCATAAGACTTGATTCAATTCAAGCACTGAGTGGAACTTAACAGAATGGTGTCAAAACCATTGACGCTGAGGGTTCAATCAGAAAAAAATATTTAATTACTTATTACTTTCTAAATCCTACTTAGTAAATGATACAAAGATAGGCTTAAAATGGCTCGAAATCATATAAAAGTACATAAATTATTATTTTCAAGGTTTAATTCTCACTATTTACTAACTACTAAAGATACAATTTGTAGAATCCGCCGCTAGAGCACAATCAAAACAATAAGAATGACGTAGACTAGGGGTGTGACGAAACACTTAATCCACGAGACGAGACGGGACACGAGATTGGGTTCACTAGAACGAGACTATATTTTTACACTTTTTAAGAAACCCTCAATGATAAAATAAATGAATAAGAAACTGAAATCATGTTATTTTTAAATGTTTTAACTAATCAAGGACTGGCCCTAACAATTATTTTTCTAACTGATAATGAAGGTATTTGTTATTTTTGGGTGATAAAAATATACCCAAGTGAGCAGTAGCCTTTAAAATGACATAATAACGAAGATGCAATAACAATTGGTTCAAATAAAGTATTAAAACCAAGTTACATTAAACAACATTAACAAACACATTACATTTGTGGTGTATAAATAAAAAGCATTATGTATATATTATAACAAATGCCTGCAGGGGGCGATAGAGGACTCGTCTCGCGCACACTATCTTCACTTTCACTTTAGACGGAGAGAAACGCTTATTTTTAGCCAAACAATGTTTAAATCCATTTAAATATTTAATATATGTCCATTTCTTTACAATAAAAAATGATACAGTCACTGTCATTTTTGAGCAAGAACATGCAGACATTAAATCATGTAAACTCTGTGATGGTTTAATCTGCTGAGACTTCACATCTGACACTGATCAACAAACGAACACAGCGCGTCTCAGCCTTCATACGAGTTCCCAAACGAACATTATTGGAAACCCAAACAAAAAAGCAAATGCAGTAAAAGAGAATATAATGCATGCACTGTAAGGGGCTAATCACACCAACCGCGCTTTAAACGCTTCGAAACGCAAGGCGCGACCAGGGGGCAGGGTTTCATATTTTATTGAAGCCTCCCTGGGTTCCGCCATTGATTAGCCGACCCCCACCTGCTGTTAGCATTCCATTGACTCCCATTCATTTTGGGGTCACTTTGACAGTGAATTACTTTACATCTGATGCGTTTTAAGACTTCATTTGTCCATTAATTATTTCTAAAGAAACACGAAAATATATAAAAGGCTCCATTACCATGTATCTTACGTTATGGCCCAGTAGAAGCAGTTTTTGTAAAAATAGGCTAACGATTGCGTCATAACCTGCGACTCTCTGTCGTACAGTAGAGAAATTACCGTATGGACAGGAGGAGAAGCTCATAGGCAATCTTTAACTGTTTATGAGGCAATCGGGTGGACATGGACGCATAAAGTCAAGGGAGATTATTAATCAGAATACGTACCAAAATGTGTTCCTGTTCACGCTCACCGTCTCTGCAAGATTCGGTGGGTGATTGAGATTTCTCTTGGCACGGCTATTAGAAGACTTACAATTGTCAGACCGGTTGCTCACGTGACATCTACGTCATCAAGCTCAGTTTGAGTCTGCGCAGTACACTCGACCCCCAGGAAGTGCGTGTTTCTAATTGACTTCACTTGTCTTCATTGAATCCAATGGGGTTTCTGTGTCCATTTCTTTTACTGTTTATGGGCGCGACACACTGCCTTTTTTTAAAAACCAGCAGTGCGACGTGGATTTTTAATCAAATATTCAATCAATCTTGTCAACCAAATATTGAAGTGTGCGCTCTTTTGCTGTTAACTGTCATATTAGCAGAAACTTTAAAAAGAGGACGCTTGCTCTGACCTTGTTTGGGGGTGAGAGGTGCAGAAACATGCAGGAGAGAGTGAGCGAGTGGAGTCCAGTTCTTCAAAGCAACTGTAAACTTCCCTCACCACAACGTAAGGCCCGTCTTTCCCCTCATTCGATTGGACAATGGAAAGACAAGAATGACGTCGGGCGCTTCTCCACTCTCACCGTTCCCTCAAAGGCGCGTGCTGCGGCCGGCGGCAAAAACCGCAAGGCGCTCAGCGTGCAAACGCTCCCTGCCCATAGAATATCATTCAAAAAAGGCGCCTGCAACTGCCATAAACGCTTTTGGTGTAACTGGCCCCTAAAAGGGTCAAACAGAAAGCTGCATCCTCCGGAGGTCGCATATGCAGGCTGCATACGTCATCAAGGTTTATTTCAGATCATTGACTGAGCATTACATTCGCAAGTCGTGAGCATATTACAACAATTTGCGATTAATTCAATAATTAGTAAACTTTATAATTGTTAATAGTCTCTAATAAGACTTTATGAAGTAAATGCCGTTTAAAAATGCGACCTCCGAAGGATGCAGTCTTTTATTTGAGAAACGGCCAGCATTTCACCTCCACAAGAAATCGTCGCACGAGATCTCGTCACACCCCTAATGTAGATGCTCAGATGTTCAGATGCTCTGAAGCAGGGTGGAATGATGGGATTTGTTGTCTTTAACTCAACCGCTGATGAACATCAATCAGATGGAAACAAGAAATAACGGATGAGGTAATCAAGTTTTATAAATGCTGTGTTTGATGACATCGTTTTATTTCATTATGTAAGGTTTCATGTAATGTTTAAGACGCAATTGTTAGTCATAGATGTTACAGTATTAGTCCAATACAATGGTGTGTTAACCAGGGTATGTGAGCGGCGCGGCGTGGGAGCGGAGCAAGGAGTGGAGTGGCGTGATTTTGCCAGGAGCGAGGAGCGGATTTTTTGAATGTCGGAGCGTCGTGATTTTCTCTCGCTCTGAAAAAGCTCCACTATCACTCAATCACGAGCAAGAACCAAAAACACTGTGAGACAAGAGAGGGGCACTGAAAATGTTTCTAAACATATATTTTGCATTTGTCTTGTATTGTTTAACTATATTTATATTTTACTGACCCCCTCGTGATTTCTGCCTTTGCATTATGATGGATGAATTCATAAGTTATTAATAAGCACAGTTAAAGAAAGACAGAAATAAAGAGTTTCTGAAATACTACAGTGCAAGGGGGGAAAATACAAATGTATTTTAAAAGTTAATGATGACAAAGAAGAACGCGGGTGTGGGGAGGTGATTACAACATCAAAAGATTCCTTGTGTAATCTTAAAACGTGTCAAGAATAAGGGTGTCACGATTTCGATTTTAAATCGAAATCGATCGAAATTAAGTCACAGCTTCGAACTTCGAATTAAAAAATGGGATCGTCGATGCTGCCACGCCCCCATTTCACGTCCGGTCGGCTTGCCAAGCGAGGAAAAAAAACTCTCAGAGATGCCTTTAAAAACATCTGTCCAGTGGAACGCGATCATATTTTAAAAACGAGGGATGTATTGCTAACTCCTTGAAATGCATATCATAAACAGGATTAACAGTGATCTGACTTTGGACAGAGTGCAGCTCTCTGCACGTGCGCGATAGTGAGGGAGGCGCAAAGATGCAGCGGGTTAACTTATATTTTAAACAAAAGGATAGTTTTCCTCAGCTCGCATGAAACGCATAAAACTGAACAAATACGTAAGGATTACTACTTTAGTTTATGTTCAGACTTCGGACAGATGCGAGCACGTGCACGTGAGACAGAGAGAAGCGCAGCTGCTTATTATGCTGGATTTATTTCAGATGCTATGAGTCCAAGACACGCGCATTAAGTCCATGTGCATTAAGTCCATGTTAGAGATGCGCGGATGGACTATTATTTCATCCGCAACCGCATAACAAAACTCATCATCCGTCCACCATCCATGCGCACCACCGTTTCTGACCAGTTTTCAAAACTGCACCCGCCCGCCATCCGCTGACTGGGCGATGCAAGGCGCTGCTGATGACAGCCGCGAGACTAGAAATCTCTTGAATATCAGCAGTGAACTCCGTCTCCGATCGGCGCACAGGGACAATAAATAAATAAATAAATAGCCTAAATTAAACGCACAAATTACATGGCCTGCACTGGTGTCATCCTGATTTACCACTTTGTAAAACTTATTCCAGGCAACCCTTTTGACATTCTATTTCCTTTGTTTTTAATTCTCATTTTTTGAGTTTGTGACGTACCCTTCGCCGGCGTTGATAAGAGCTGTGTCAAAATGCGTCCTCATTTCTCCGCGCTGTTAATGATAGAACGAATGTATCCTTAACAGCCGAGGATATCCCAAACAATTAAAAGCTTTATTAAATAAAAGTGTGTATTTATTAGAAAACTTTCTTGTCACTGTTTTAGTATTATAAGTTATGTTTTGTGTTAATATTATTCTGTTTATGTTGCGTATATTTCTAGGTTGATTATTTTATATGCTGTTGAATAGATTAATCTACATCAATGTGTCATATGTTCTAAAATAAATTAATATTTTTCTGATTACATATTTATTTTAAGTCAGAAATGTCTCCGCTGTTTTCTGGTGACAGGCGCGGTGGGGGCTACTGGGGGCGTGTGCAGCAGGTGACGCAAATTTTGGGTCCTCAGAAGGCTAGACCGTCTCATTTCAGTTATTTTCTTGAACTTCTGAGGCTGCCACTATGAAAGACAGAGAGGTCGCATGCTTAGAAGGACACAGCTAATAACTAGCAGTCGATCCGGCACCCGCCCGAATTTAATTAAAATATTATTTTTCGTCACGTCATCCGCCCGATCCATGTAACTGCCAACCGCGCATCTCTAGTCCATGTGCGTGCAAAAAGGAATCCTCTCTCTACAAGCTCTCGCGTTAAGTGAAGCCCACAAACCCCCATGCGAGTTGTGCAATGTGCATGTTAATGTTAAAGTATTATAACGATAATAATAAATAATGGCATATCATTTTTGTCTAAATTATATGCCATATAAAAAATATGTAAAAATCGAGAATCGGATCGAATCGTGACCTTAGAATCGAAAATATAATCGAATCGAGGATTTGGAGAATCGTGACACCCCTAGTCAAGAAAAGTTTTCTGCTTACACTTGAAAAGAAAATCTAAAGGTCGGTATTAATACAGCTTTAACAACCTAAACCACCAACACAGAAAAAAAGAAAAAGCCATTTAAATTTGCAAATAATTTGCGGCATTTACCTTGCTACAGCGCGGTCCTTGACACAGTTATGCCATATGCTTTATTAGAGTTGGACAATAAATTGCACATTTTGCAGAACTGCAATGGACTCTGATATTTTAACGAGCCAACAAGGTTGGTTTTGTTTCAAAAGAGAATTAAATTTTAGAATGGAGCAAACACGGAGTGAGGCGTTACTAAAGAGGGCGTGGGGAGGGAGCGAGGAGCAGAATATTATACACCCAGAGCGGAGTTATTATGAAATTAATTATTTCCACTCCACTCCGCTCACATACTCTGGTGTTAACATAGCACAGAATAAAGTGTTCAGATTAACAACCTTACCATAAACAAGCGAGTGGCCCGACAGACGCTATTACTTCCGCATTTGTCCACGTCGCTGTTGTCATGTGGTTTTTACGTCAGAAAAGGTGGATATGGATATTAACATCATTGACAGGCGACTGCACTGCCCTGTAACACTGTTTAGAATGACAATTTTCTCATAATTTACAAGTAGTTGAAAACATTACAGATATTTTAAGTAATCAGCTGGATAAAATATATAATAGTGGGCTAGTGGTTTTTGAATATTTTACTGCAAAAATCTTACAAATTGCACCTTTAACTACTTTTGCCTTAGCCTGGGTGCCAGCCAATCTTAGCCCCGCCCACCACATTTTGAAAAACAGGAAGATCGGTCTGGCGTTTTTCCGTTGAGGAGCTACTATGAGAGTCCCAAAACTGGTCGACGAATCAAATTGTGAGGGCGGGCTTTATACAATGATGGACAGATGATCAACAGTAACGTATCAACCACGTCACCAAAGAGCGCGTGTGTTGAATCTGTTTACAATGAAATGTCTGCCGCTGGTGAATTCAGATGTGTGGATTCTGACATTGAGTCTGTTTTAAAAGATATCGACAGAGCATTGATTTAAAAAGAGGAACAGAGAAACGCGATCAAGGCATTTGTTGATCGGAAAGATGTTTTTGCCGTCCTTCCTACGGGATTCGGCAAAAGTTGGTTGCACTTATGGAGGACAAAGTTAAAGAAGCAACTGAAATGGGTATCACGGCAATGCAACTCGGCGTGCACGACGAGATGGATATAATTAGCGGTCGTTGCCAGCTTCTTTTCGGAAGCCCGGAATCGTGACTGCTGAATAAATGGAGGGACATGCTAGGCTACGATATTTTTCAAGCCAACGTAAGGGGTAGCTATCGTCGTGGATGAAGTTCACCTAACGTACAAATGGTAAGAGATAGTCTTACTGTATGACTTAGTAAATACTTATTGTTGTGATATAAATGAAATGTTGTAAATATAGTAGGTGTTGATGTACGTTCGCTAACTCAGACTTAGTATAATCACAATGATGTTAGTATCATTGTAGCGAAATTACTAGCAGTTCGGTCAGGCTGCAAAAGACGACATTTCAACATACGTCACACACTCCATTGCTCTGATTGGTCATAGGTCTATCCAATGAGTGGAGAGGCATTTTTCGGTTGAGACACGCCTCATAATTTTAGCTCAATGGAGCGGTATCAGACTCAAATTCTGACTAGAATTGAGTATGACAATGTCAGGCTACTTTTGCCTCAATATAGTCCTAATTACTGCTTATTAATACTTAGTTAAGTAGTTGTCAAGTTTAATTATTGGTGGGGGTTGGGTGGGATTAAGGATGTAGAAAAAGGTTTTGCAGAATCAGGCATTAATATGTGCTTTTTAAGTATTAATAAACAGCCAATATCTCAGTAATAATAATGCTAATAACCAACTAGTTAATAGTGAGAATTGTAAACTACACTAGAGTGTTACCATTATTTTTTAAAGTGTAAAGTGTATTTAAAGTGAGGATACATAAAAAACATGCATTTTAACCTTAGACTTTAAGGGCCGGTTTTTCCGGACAGGGATTAGACTAGTCCTAGACTAAAAAAAAAAATGTAAGAGCTGAAACTGATAACAAATTGCACTGACATATCTTAAAATACATCAGTGCCTCAATTCAACACACAAGTAAGGCATGTTTGTTAAAACTAGTTATATTTCTTAATTAAATTATGGCCTAGTCCTGGCTTAAGCTAATCCCTGTCCGGGAAATCACCCCAATATTTTTATGTTAAATCCACTATTGTTATCATATATAATTGATCTGCAGTCCATACACAGTATTTACTTCAATTACATCAGAAGTAACTGTATTTAAGTAAGTGATTACTCTTATTTTTCCCAGTAATTTAAAGTAATTAAATTACAGTAACTACTTAATTAGTAAGTAGTTACACCCAACACAGGTTGTAATATATTTGCAGTTAACTCAAGGCTGTTGAATTGTATAGTCAATTGTATTAGATATTTGTCACCAGGGGAAATGTTTTGATTCTGTACAGATGGTTTGTATATTTTGGAAAGTATTTGAGAATCAATAAAAATTTGTTAATTATAAAAACTAAACCATCGTATTGTGTTGTCTGATCGTATCATAAAGATGAGCATGAACTAGGAAGTAAAACATGCCAACTGCATGCTGATATATACACAAAACATAGAAGAGCAGTTCAAATAAGTTTAGATGATGAGTATTGTACCTGTGTGAGGGGTCTGGGGTCCGGGGTCACAGGAGTTGTTTCTGTGGTGTTCTTTAGTGTCTGATCTTTCTTCAGAGCCTGCAGTTTATCTCTCTGTGCCTTCAGATACTCAGAGCGCTGCTGTAGTCCCTCTTCTTCCTACATTAAATGATTTAAGACATGCTTTTTTCAGCGTTAAATAATGAAACAAATACCACTATTATCACATGCGCAAACATTAGTAAATCATGAATCATTTAAATAATCTCCTCCCAAAAGGGAAATTCCTAGAAATGCATATGCAATAAGATCAGTTGCAAAAATAACTAGACCACACCTTTTCAGCACCAATTATCCACTGCGCATCTTTAGTAAATCCTGACCGTCATTATTTAACGACAAAATGATGGTTTGTGCTAGCGTAAATCTGGCCCAATATCACAATTGTTACGGATTCACCAGGCTGCTCACTCAACCTCCTCAATGATCTGCGTCACCTGAATTCTAATCACCGTCACATGTTCACAATCACCTGACCGCAGTATAAAAGGACTGCCTCACACACTCATTCCCCATCCGTTCACATTAAACGCACAGCTCATCCGAGTGTATCCTGATATTGCCTGACTCTCTTCCTCAAACCTTTGGATTACAATTATTGTCATTGTTGGATTGTTTTCATCATCGTCTGTCTATTGTCTACGTTTAAGGAAAGTGTTCTTTGTTATTTTGTGACTGTCAAGAAGTGTTTGTGTTTGGAGTTGCTTGTTCCACCATCTGCATTCATTCATATCTGCCATTTACCATCACCACTGTAGATTTGTGTTATATGTTTTAATAAACACCATGTTGGTTTTACTTTCGTGTCATCTCCTTCTGTCTAACATACCAACAAGATTTCTGCAAATTCTAGACAAAGGGTGACTGATGATGATCAAATTTACCAATGATTTAGTTTTCTTTAGTCACAACGAGTGTTGTGTAAGTTACTCAAAAAAGTATTTAATTACTTATTACTAATTACTTTTCTAAATCCTATTTAATACATGACACAAGGATGGCTCGAAGAAACAATATATAAAAGTACATCAATTATTCTGCTCCCACTTTAGGGTCCTATTCTCTTTATTAACTAACTATTAACTACTTTTGCCTCAATATACTCCAACTACTGCTTATTAATAATAAATTAGTTGTTTTTTTAAGTATTGGTAGAAATGGGGAGAGTTAAAAATGTAGAATAAGGTTTTGCAGAATCAGGCATTAATATGTATTTAATAATAAATAAATAATAAACAGCCAACATCTCAGTGAAATTAATGCTAATAATCAACCAGTTAATAGTGAGAATTGTAAACTAAAACCATGTTAAATCCACTATTTATTATAATAAACATAATTGTTCTACAGTCCATACACAGTATTTAGTTACATCAGAAGTAACTGTAATTAGATTACAAGAAAAATAAGAGTAATCCCTTACTTTGCTTTTCGAGGGAAATTTAATTAAATTACAGTAACTAAGTACTTAGTAATTAGTTACACCCAACACTGGTCACTGGTCAACATGATTTCAATAATTACATAGTTGTCATATTTCATAGTTTTGATAAGTTTTGAATGTAAAATACTTAAGCAATATCGCTTGAGTAGGAGTGTGATATAGCTACGGCCTCGTGCCTCTGGCCTAATCACAGCCGTGATGATATAGAGCTATATCACACGACTCCGAGAGCGATATTGCTTTTATACAACAGTTCGACGGCACACGTTTGAAAAACGAAAACAACAACGGAGTTATTTTAAAAGCCTCTTTGTTTGAGAACTTCTTCTTCCGCCACGGATTTGAGGGCTGCCAGAATGACATGTAACACTTTCGGCTGCTTTGAATCTCATAATAACTAAATGGACGGATATGCGTTTCCTTATATTAACGTTTCTTGGTCACAAAGTGTAGTTTTAAGATTAGTTCAGTCGAGAATATATATTTATTATATTTAAATCTACAGTCGATTAGTAAAGATAGCGCCTGTTTGAACGTTTGCTTAGTGAGATTCGGTACGAATGAGAACCAAAGCATGAGCGGACGTCAGTGTTTACTCGCCCCGCTGACCACCGCCCTCTCTGGGCTACATCTCTGACAGGGATTCCCTGGCTCTGATATTCGCCGTGTTTGTTTTTGATGGTCAAAATGAGATCAAATCAGCAGTATTTGGTGTCATGATCAAACTAGTACTTGTTTTCTTATTCATATTTAGTGTCTTTTGTGTTGTTATTGTTTTGGCGCGAGGTAAAATTTAATAAAACTATACTTATATAATGTTACTATTGCTTTCCCATTTACTCTTAACGCGATACGAGCACTCGATTATTATTATTAAACTTTGTTCTTGTCAGTACTATATAAAACTGTTTTTTATAAGTGTCAGAGAGATGTTTTTGCATGCTGCTTATAATTATACCAGTGGCGATATCTCATAACATGTTTTAATAGTCACGTCGCGATTAAATAAATGATCAATGTCCACATTTAAAAGCTGCGGTGCTTACCTGCAGTTCCACTGTGTTTTCGCGTTCTGATAAGAGATATAGCTCCAGAAGAAAAACCGAGTGTTTATATTCCTCTTTCCAAGTGTTAATCGTCCACACGATGTGACAAGACATTAATTTCAATTAAGTTTAACGTAACATCCAAGAGCGCTGATCTTTAACGGAATAATAACTTCCGATTGGGGATTCACAGACTGATTTACGAGCTAGTGAACTAATAAGACACACGGAGAGTGTTTAAAAACAGTGCGTCTGTGTTTTTCCATTCAGAGATGAGCCTGTTTAGGACCTCCATTCACTAGGTATGATACGAAAGGTGAAGCGGTTACTGTGCCGTTATCAGTACAATATCGCATAGCTCTTAGCCAATCAGATTCGAGAACCAGAAAGAACTGTTGTATAATATAATATATTAACTATATGCAGATATCATATAAATGTGAAGAATGATTAAGTAACCCTAAAGCAGTAATGTAGTTAAGAAGTGATGTAATGAAATAAGATAAGACACATGGACAGAGTAAATGGGTGAGATTCTCACAGTGAAACCTTTGGAGCTCTCAGTGTCTTTCAGGCTCTCTGAAGTCGTACAGTTGGCAGATCCAGGTGCAGAAACCTTCACAGCAGCTAGTTTTTCTTTACCTGTCCAAACATACACACACAATCATGATCAAACACTGATCCCACATTGTTTAGCCAATCAGATGCTTTGAGGCATTTCCTAACTGTCAGATCATATACATGCAGCAAGAATCTAAAGCACTTTTCACACCGACATTACGGAAAATACACAGGAAATGAATCCGGGATCGTTAAACTTTGGTTCATTCACACTGCCAATGATTTGCCGGAATCTGTGTGTGCGATCACACAGATACCATAAATATCTTGGAAAGACATGTGACGTGAATTCCTGCACTTGGTTGTTTCTCAAACATTTCTCAAAATATCTTCCTTTGTGTTCATCAGAACAAAGACATTTATACAGGTTTGTAACAACATGAGAGTGAGTAAATGATGACAGAATTTTCATTTTTGAGTGAACTATCCCTTTAAGGGCCATTCACACTCTAATGATAACTATAACATTAATTATAACAATAACTATATTAGTGTCCACATCACTGGACAATAAAGATAACTTTGTTAATTCATTCTTGCATGCTGTACCACTGTGTCATCTGTCATTTTAAATGCATGTGCACTTGAAGTTTAAATAGATTTGATTGGCTGCCAATGGTTTATCGCACATCAGTTGAAAAAAAAAACACACGCTCAAAGTTACACACGCTATCGTTCATTGTATCTTTATCGTTATAGTAGTGGTGTTAACTCTTCTATTCCCTTTAATAAATAGTTAAAAACTATATTTTTAGTTATTGTTATAATGTGAACAGCCCTTTATTCTTGTCTTATGCTTTTTTTAAAAATGGCAGCAATAGCAATATTCTGCAAAGTAATGTTGATGATTTTAATTGTAATTTGTTGTATTATTGTACAGTTTAACTGATAGAGTTCCCAGATACATATGTATATTAGCTCATTTACAATGACTTCAAAGGTGAAGATTTCAGAGCCGTGTTAGAGCAACACGGAAGAACAGTAAGACATAGATCTGAATCTCACATGATGAAGTCGGTTTGTCTGAACTCTTCACTGCTGCAGTATCTGAATCCTTCAGCTCTTGATCTTCTGAAGTGCCATTCATCTGTGGAGAGTTACACAGTCAGTATAGCATCAGTATTACTGTCAGAACGATGCACAAGATCACAGACAGCATGTCTCTTACACTGTTTATTTGCTGTGTCACGGCGGTTCCCTGTAACGTCTCAGATAAACTGCTGGATGTGGAGGCCACTTCTTCTTTCTCCTCTATCCTGTGAGCTGCCTCCAGCTCATACTCCTCCTTTGACCTCCTGCAGGAGAACACAAATCCAGCAATTACATCCATTACTTTAAAATTAAGCGCTGAAGTGCAATAATCTCGTAAATCAATTAAACAATAAAGCATTTTTCCTGATATGGTTACTTTGGCTGTATGTGAAGTTCTAGTTCAAAATACCCCACAGATAATTTATTACAGCATTATAGCAAAATTGCCACTTTGTAGGTGTGAGCAAAAATGTGCCGTTTTAGGGTGTGTCCTTTAAAATGCAAATGACCTAATAAAATGCAAACACTGATCACAATTATGATAGTTTGTTGAAATTGTCAATTATTCTCTCTCTCTCTCTCTCTCTCTCTCTCTCTCCTTAATGGCAGTGTTGTGGTTGGATAGTCCAGATTAAGGGGTGGTACTATTGTAAGTAGCCTTTCTAGCTACATCACAAAACATGCAAAATTTAAACTACCTATTTTTTCACACGCTTATTCTTTTTTGGGTTTTCTAGGTTGACAGAAGCACTGGGGTGACACTTACAGCACTTAAACATGAAAAAAGTCATATTTTCACGCTATGACTCCTTTAAAAGATTAACTAAATAAAGAATGTCAAAAGTTCCTTGATGACTCTAAAATTATCAAGAAGTATCAATTAGATATAACAGTATGAAAAAATCCTACTGTATTTTGATTATAGTGACCAAAATGATCACGGTTATCATCAGCATTATCATGGTTTTGTCAGCATGTCAAAAACAGCAATTATCTGTCAGCATCGGTCAGCATAAGCATGAACAAGAGGTTCATATGCTTAAACCAAAACTGTAGTTATTTAAAAAAAAAAAGAAAAAGAGAAAGATATGTCGTCGGCTTTTTGAACGACTTTTATGTACTATAAAAGTCCCCTCAAAGTAATCACGACAGAAGTGGACGAAAGTGGACAAAAGAGATGTATTTAAATAAATCGGATTTAAATAAATGTGTAAACAGAATGTGTCTCTCTCATCCACTTGTGATCCGATCGACAAAAACACATCTTAATACCAAGTGTAAACAGCCCCAGAGTCTTTAAGAGACAGAACCGGACTCTGTATCTCCATCTGCCCTAAAGTACCTTGTTGATCAGCTTTCTTCAGCGTTTACAGATATCTTTAACACCTCACTGGAGATATGCCATGTGGCAGATTATGAAACATTGTAGATTCTTTTGTATAGCTTTCTTTGCTCATATTTACCAAGGATGCAAACACTTTTGGCCATGACTGTAACTTATACAAGTTGTTTTAACTTCATGCTGCATTTTTACAGTGTACTCGTTCATCATTTAGGTTAAGCTGCTTAACTTGCATTAGGGTTTTTATATACTTATTAATTTACTCTGAATGGAATCAATCTTTTGTTGACATGCGGTCTGGGTCAGGTGTTGAGGTGAAGTTACCTAAGGACCTCCTGAAGAATCTTCATTTCTTGCTTCTCCAATTCACTCATAACATCCACACCATCCGTCAGACACTCAGGCAGTCCACCTACCACATACAAACAGATCACAACGCTGTAAGAGCTGACACTGTTGAATTATTTGATTCATGGTTTTACATTTCCTTAGGGGTATAACGATATTACAAGCTGAACCAAAAGATTGCGATAAACCCACCCATGATACGAATCGTGAAGGGTTTATGTCACTCATTTGTGACTAACTAATCTACAGTGGCAGCGGTGACTTCTCTTTTCGAAGGCGCTCAATGCGAAGTTCGTCACAACATGTATGTAGCCCGTCATGTGTGTGGTTTGTAATTTCAAAATATGTGTTCTGCGCTTTGAGAGATCCTGTGTGCATCACGTGCCTTGTCAAAATAAGTGCCTGATGCAGATGCGTCTAAAGGGTTTATGATAAAATAGACGCTCGCTTTTGCCAGATACTCGCATAATCTCATGCGTAATCAGAGTTTACTGTTAAGGGAGTGTCTTGCGTGTATTTTGTGAATGTGAGCGCCTCTTTTTACACGCATTCTTTTTACAATTATTTATAGGCTTTCCAAATAGACCCCTTCACGGTTCACGTCACAGGCGGTTCCCACTGCGCATGTCGGGGTCAGAAAAGCCATTACAGCAGATTGAGTTGCGTATTATTCGATATCGTCAAAAATCAGAGGTGTAAAGTACTTGAGTAAATGTACTTCGTTACTGTACTTAAGTATTTTTTGGGCTACTTTGTACTTGTACTGAGTATCAAAAATATAGGCAACTTTTACTCTCTACTCAATTACATTTTTGATTGGGTATTTGTACTCTTTACTCCACTACATTTGAAATGACACTTAACGTTACTCACTACATTGTTTATTCGTCAAATAAAAACGAGACGAAAGTGTCAGAGGGTGATGATGGATAGAGTCTGTGGTCGCGAGGTTACACGCACACACACAACTGAGGGACTTCATTTGGCGCCACGCAGGGCAATCGTATGAAATCAAAGTACTGCGAGAGCGAATTAAATGCATATGGAGAAGTCTGGTCTCGCGGTACTTTGATGTCAAACGCTGAATGGCTTGCGTTGAGCCACCGTAGCGGGACATCTGCGTGCTGCGTATGTCATAAACTGTAGAGAAAAGTTCTCGTCTGGTCTGAGAGAAGAGATAAAGAGCAAACATATGGATGCATATCACATTTGCTTCAGTCAAGGGACCCTTTGTTAAACATGTGATGCTACAATCAAAACAAAAGTGATGTGCGATTGCAGGAGGGTCATCCCGCAACTCAAAGGCAAGCACAAATGTTTATATAGTCTGATGCTACTTTATCAGCTAACCTGAGCTGGTTGATATAACTTACTATATAAGCCAAAATAAACCAGCGAGGTCCTGTAATGATTGCCCGAGTAACTTAAGTACATTATAAGATTGATAATAAGTGTACAATTTCACTGTCCTCACATTTAATCAAGTATGCTGTAATGTATTTACTGTAAAGAGGGATGCATGACGGAAGAAATGTAGTGTAATGTGAGATAGTGGTGGTACTACATGTGTTTACAATTAATCTTTCAAATGAACAACTTCACGTTTTTAATATGCATTATCATATTTCTGTTAATGTAACTTTAGTTTACTTGAATTTTTTAAATAATGGATATATAAGAATATATATATAAGAATATTTGGTAACACTTTACAATAAGGTTCATTAGTTAACAGTAGTTAATGTATTAACCAACTTGAACAAACCATGAGCAATACATTTGTTACATTATTTATTCATCTTTGTTAATGTTACACTGTAAAAAAAGTCCGTAAAAATTTCAATGTTATTGCAGCTGGGTTGCCGGTAATTTACCGTAGATTTACATTTATTTTATTTACTGGCAAGAGTTTGTTCAAAGTTAAATACATTTTAAATATTAACAAGTCTTTATCTTTACAGATTAAAACTATACAATAAAAGCCTCATGCAAAGCATTCTGGGAACCAGAAATCATCATCAACCTTTTTCAGTTTTTTGCTTCAGATTTTGTTTCCCAGAATGTTTTGCTTGATGCTGTTTTTTAGTTTTACTCTGTAAAGACAAAGACTTGTAAATGTGTAATGTTCATTTAACTTTGAACAAAATGTTGCCAGGAAATAACATAAATTTAAATCTACGGTAAATTACCGGCAACTCAGCTGCAATTTCTACGGATTTTTTTTTACAGTGTAGTTAATACAAATTTAAGCTTTAATTGTTTGTTCATGTTAGTTCAGAGTGCATTAACTATATATTTTTCAGCATGGCACATTCAAGTACACAATGACACTAGACTCAAATTAAATGGGTTTAAATTAAATTGAATGTAGATTTCTAGACTAAAATCTCATGGCATTTAGTTGAATAAAATTAGACTAAAACTAAATCAATTCAGATGACAAAAATATGACTAAAACTTAATTCAATTTTTGTCAAAAGACTATGACTATGTTTAATCTGTGTTTGTTCTGCCAGGTCAAAATTTTGAGGTGTTTGATTTCTTTTCTATATAAGGAAATAAAACCTCATAAATAAACTCTTAGTTTTTACTGGCCAGACCTACCATGTCTCTTTGTGTTGAGGACTAGTGCATCTTTGAGCCAACATTCAGTACGAGTAAAAATACTTGAGTACTTTTAAATTGGGTTACTTTAATACTTTTACTCAAGTCATATTTAAATTGGTGACTTGTAACTTGTAGTGGAGTAATTTTTACAGTAAGGAATTTGTACTTTTGCTCAAGTATGGCTTTCAGCTACTCTTTACACCTCTGTCAAAAATGCCTACTTACGTCGTGGGCTGTGAAAATCGCACCAGGTCTTCCGTTAAGTTTTCGCGATTCATGCAGAATCTCAAAAACAAAAATCACCCTGGAGAAACTCAACAGCAGTACAGCACATGAAAAGAACATGCAGAAAAGCTGAACGTATGTGGCGGAAAACAAAACTTAAAGTACATTATAGCATCTATAAGGACAGTCTTCGTGCTTTCAATGTAGAACTGGGCACAGCTAGACAGACCTTCTTCTCAAACATTATAAACAACAACACAAACAACACTCACACTCTTTTGCTACTGTAGAGAGACTAGCAAACCCTCCAAATCAAGTGCTCTTTGACAACAAATCATTCCAGTATATATACCTGACAACTAAATGGCTCTGTAATGTATTAAGAAAGAAATATGTATGAATCCAATTCATACATACCTTTATGTATTGTTGGGGATGTTTTCTTCCCCTATGGAGTGTTTTGGAGTCTTTATTTGGCCACAACTTTCTCTGTGTTTCAGCAAATGGAATAATTTTTGGTGGCAAATCTTATACTGAAACATATTTTGGGAAACTCAACAATAAACCATGGGCAAATGAACTACCCTTTCGTGTTGATCGGAATGAAAACATCCAATAAATTCAACTGCAGTAAAAATGTATGAGATCAATTTTTGTTCAATTTTTTGCATAAATATGTTAATCAACCTCAGTCCTGATCAAAACTACTAAATGTTTACAAAAATTCTAGGATTTTAACTCTTTAATTGCCAAGTTCATAAATGATGTCACTAATTTGAAGAAAAAACCCACAAAATATACGTGATTGTGGCCTGGATTTTTTTACCTTTTATCACAGTCTTGGGCATGTCAAAGATTAGTAAAAACATTAGTTTTTATGTATTGTTAGTTTTTGTGCAGCATCAGATTTTATTTTATTCTCCCCCATTTAATGTTCATGGCTGTTTTTGCCCCTTCCATTATAACAACATTTTTTGATTGCAAAGCCATGACACCTTATAACAGTGGTCACCAATCCTGCTCCTGGAGGGCCGGTATCTCTGCAGAGTTTAGCTCAAACCTCACTGAAAAAAATGGACTTAGTGGGTCTTTGAATTTAAATAAAATAAACATGTATATGCAACACAAAATATTTATATTCCTTGTGTAAACATAATTTAATTGATTAGGATTAAAATGTTTTGTTTGAATGTAAAATGAACACATTATTCTCACATTGATTAAAATTGATTGAATTGAATACTTAAAGCAATAAAATTGGGTTTGCAAGCAAAACGGCACCTCCTGAGCAGCAGGGGCAGTATAGCTCAATGAGAAGGACATCGATTGCCATAAAAGAAGAATAAAGATCGTTTGTTTTGGGCGCCAAAATGAAGACTCAGCAGCAGTCAGTCAGAAGAAGAACTCTCTCAGACGGACACCACGTTATTAAAGTAAGTTCTATTATTTATTTATGTTCGCTTCATACGTGATATATCTTCACTAGATAGACTATTTTTGTTTACAATATGTAGCCATTGCAATGACTTGTAGTAAATATTAGGTTGGTGGAGTAAGTTAACAGTCAGTCAAGCTCATAAAGAAAAACACAGCGTTTTAAAAATGTCAGCTGTTTAACGTTATTTCACGTTCGGTAGTTTTATCCGAGTTGAAAACTGTCAGCTTTGAGTTGACTTTTGAGGCACTTTTTACTCAGCTTTTCTATGGAAACGTATCAGGACAAATAAAACGCTAACCAAAAGTTATTCTGTCCAGAGTAACGTTATCCATGTAAGTAATTTACCAGATGATATCAATTGACTACATTAATAATGACATTGCGTATGAAACAAACGGTCTGCTTAATCAGATTATCAGACCCGCGTCAGTTATTCATGACTTCGCTACACCACGAGCAACATTTGATTCTATTAGAAAAAGCTTTTTTAAATGTCTCGCGTGACGTCTGGTATATTACCTGAAAAAAAAACCCGCTTTGAAGTGCCACACCTTAAAGCTGACGTTTTCAGAAGAGAACCTTGTTGTTTTAAGATCTCATTTTGTCCAACATTGCGTCCTATGACAGATATAATACTTATTTCATTATTGTTCTGTGTATGTGTGACCTTCATCATTTGAGGTTGTGTGTTGATTTCACCTCTGAATATTTCCTCTTATAGGTCCATCATCCTTGCATGCGCTACACAATCAAAAGCATTGGTAAGTCATTTCTTTCACTTTTGCACTGCTTTTAGGAGCTATATCTTATTTTTGTAACTAATATACATGTATTATTCTTTTACTCGCAGTACTCAAATATACAATGGTTGCTGAATTTAAAAGAATCACTACTGTCTAATGTTCCTGCGTGTCACCTGGACCTCCAATCCAAAAACCTGAAGAAACTCTTCTATCAGAAAGGATGACAGCTAGCAAAAAGACTTCAAACAATTAATGATCAAATGACAGAAGTAAGTAATATAGATTCATTGACATAAAAATGTGTAAACATTGTTGGAAGTACAGAACGTTTAGTATGTTTTAGTTACAACATCTTTTGGCACACGGGTCATTAAAACACCTGGGAAGATTTAAAGGGGTAGTTCACCCAAAAATAAAAATTCTGATCACTTACTCCCTATCATGTTGTTACAAACCTGTATAAATGTCTTTGTTCTGATGAACACTAAGGAAGATATTTTGAGGAATGTTTGTAACCAAACCAATCCTAAGCCCCATTCACTTCCATAGTGGGGAAAAATAATACTATTGAAGTGAATGGGGCTCATGAACAGTTTGGTTGCAAACATTTCTCAAAATAAATATCTTCCTTCATGTTTGTCAGAACAAAGACATTTATACAGGTCTGTAACAACATGAGAGTGAGAAAATGAGAGAATTCACTTTTGATGTGATTGTCAGGTGTGGTAGCACACACTCGAAACGTGGCCTCTTTATTTAACTCATTCCAGTGTAGTGAACACTAGGGATGCTCCGATCAGGATTTTTGCAGCCGATACGATCACCGATTTGTAATCTTCGTGATCGGCCGATACCGATTCTGATTTTTTTAAAGCTGATATGCAAGCTCTTTGATGACTGTAACTGTTACATTTTTTCTAAATAAAATAATACCACGGATGTTGCCTTTGTTATATTACTTGCAGTAATTAGGTATATTATTGTTTTAATAGTGACTCAAATAAATAAGCACAACAAATATTTATTCTGCATAGAGAAATTAAATATGGCTTTAAAAAGGCTTATGTCTCCTAAAAGTACTGAAAATAAAACACTTCACAGACTTTACTGTATTAATTAAATATACACGCATTCGTATGAAGTATAAAAGTTCTTTAGACAAGAGCAGAGAGTGATTTTATTGAGAGATGAATTAGGTTACTGCAGCTTTAAGACGTGAGAGAGAGAGATCGCTCTGTTCACGTGCACTGATGACAGGCTGCTGTGTGTGTGGGCGGCGGCTGAAAGCAGACAAGCAGCTGTGAGGAAAATTAAAGTTTAAACGCTCAAAACTATAAAACGCATGCAAATAATAAACTTTGGGCATGAGGATGCAATTGTCCGTGATAGATATGTGTTGTATACACTGTTTGATGGGGATGTGAAGACGCCTCGTGCTGTTGACCGGAGCGCGTCTTCATAGAAAATACACATATCTCTGTAAAGGCAAAGAGAGACATACAAATCTGCACGCCGCACATGAGCAAAGGGTTGTAAAAATGCTCGTGCTACGTAAAAAAATTTCTTTAATTGCAGCCACATTCAGGATCCTTTTGATGACAAAAGTAAACAGAAAGATCGGTTTATGAGATCGGCAGATTTAGCGAGCACCGATCGAGTCATTTAATGCCATTATTCGCCGATCTATCGGAGCATACCTAGTGAACACACACACACACACACACACCCAGAGCAGTGGACAGTGCAGCTGCCTTGCTTTGTAACCCATGTATTTGTAACCAATTGTAACATGCTGTGGCAATGCACATGGGTCTGTATAATTACATTTATATTTGTTTGCATTGTACTAATTTCCAATGACACTTTTATTGTAACGGTAACCTTTTTTCTGTTTCTTTAACTACATTTGTTTGTTTTGTACAGGGCATGGATGAAGTCAGCATCAGTGAGGTCATTTGAAGACACCAATGTTGGGATTTGTGCTCTCAAACAACATGCTTCTTGTGATGAAGAAGAGGATCTTTGTATAGTCCTGGAAGCCATGAAGGTGTTGCAACATCGTGTTTGAGCTGATGTATGCCTTAAACCTGAGCTATCCTGATCTCCGCTTTATTTTTGAGGAAATCCAAACTGCATTGAGAGTAACTGTCTTTCAGTGAAAGGATCAGAAAGACTGTGCTGCTCATTTTTGAATTTTTTATCTGTTTTAAGTGTTTTCTCTTATTAATACATTAACAGTTTGCTGCTCAGAGTCGATTTTGGAAAATTTTTTTGTATTTTGTTTTTTTTGAATAATTTATTAACAATTTATAAATTCTGTAGCTCTGACTTTCTGAAGGAGTGATATTTTCCAGTTTGTAAATTCATTTTATAAATAATAGTACTTACTGTTTTGCATGTCTCTTTGGAATGCAGTGTTTGTGCTTTAGCACTTCTAAATCTACTGTGATAGTAACTATTTTAAACATTTGGGTCAGTTTCACAGATGGGGCTTTTCCTAGTCCCAGACTTTTGCAATGCCATATATCAGTGCCATTGTTTTGTCTAAAGATGTACTCCAGTGTTGTTTTTGTAAGGTAGGTTTGTTTGTAAACTTTATTTTTGTAAAAATATCCTAATATAACTAGGGCCTAGTCATGGATTAATCTACAACCTGTTTGGGAAATTGCCCCTTTATGTATGTACTGCATGTGCTGATTGTTGTAATAGTAATTGACTGTTAATGAATTAATGTGTAGTGATTTAAATGAATTGATGATCTGAAAGCAGTGGTTTGCCTCAATATCACTAAACATTTGTACAAAACTCTTTGCTTTTTATGCCAATGCAAATGTATTTTGTATTTAAAAAGAAATAAATAACATTTGGATAATTATGGGTGATTATTCTGGTGCCAGAGACATAATGAAATTGCTTTAGAGTTACATAATCCCATAATATAAGCATTAAAAAAGCATGTTGGAATTAGAGATGAAAATCTAGTCCCCTTACATAATAAAATTACTTAAACATTACAAAATAAATGTGTTATAGTAAAGAGAAATAGCACTTTGAGTCAACATATTTCTATTAGACTACTTAAAGTAATTAAAATGTTTTGGTCTGACACATAAAAATTAATTTGAGAAAATTATTTTGGTTTTAAACAATCGGATCATGTGGGACCGATGTACACATTAAAATTACGTAAATTGAAAGGATTTTTTTTTTCAGTGCTTAATCAAACACACCTGAAGCAGCTAATTAAGGACCAGGAATGGTGAACCCTGCATTCTTGATTTATCATTCTTGGTGGTTTCCTGTTGAAAAGTCCACAATTACTAATTACTTTCATTTTGTGTGTTTTTCCTCAAATCATTGACATCACTATGAACTTTTCAACCAAAGAGCCAAAATCCCTGAATTCTGTAAACATCCGGTAGTCTTGACCAGGACTGAGATTGATTAACAGATTTATGCAAAAAAAATCTGATACATTTTTACAGCAGTTTAACCTTGTGGATGTTTTCATCCCAAACAACACGAAAGGGTTAGCCTGGGTGCCAGCCGATCTTAGCCCCGCCCACCACATTTTGAAAAACGGGAAGATCGGTCTGGCGTTTTTCCGTTGAGGAGCTACTATGCGAGTCCCAAAGCTGGTCGACGAATCAAATTGTGAGGGCGGGCTTTATACGATGATGGACAGATGATCAACAGTAACGTATCAACCACGTCACCAAAGAGCGCGTGTGTTGAATCTGTTTACAATGAAATTGTTGCCGCTGGAGAATTCAGATGTGTGGATTCTGACATTGAGTCTGTTCTAAAAGATATTGACAGACATTGATTTAAAAAGAGGAACAGAGAAACGCGATCGAGGCATTTCTTTATGTTTTTGCCGTCCTTCCTACGGGATTCTGCAAAAGTTGGTCGCACTTATGGAGGACAAAGTTAAAGAAGCAACTGAAATGGCTATCACGGCGATGCAACTCGGCGTGCACGACGAGATGGATATAATTAGCGGTCGTTGCCAGCTTCTTTTCGTAAGCCCGGAAATGTGACTGCTGAATAAGTGGAGGGACATGCTAGGCTACGATATTTTTCAAGCCAACGTAATGGGTAGCTATCGTCGTGGATGAAGTTCACCTAACGTACAAATGGTAAGAGATAGTCTTACTCTATGACTTAGTAAATACTTAATGTTGTGATGTAAACGAAATGTTGTAAACATAGTAGGTGTTGATGTACCTTCGCTAACTCAGACTTAGTATAATCACAATGATGTTAGTATCATTGTAGCGAAATTACTAGCAGTTCGGTCAGGCTGCAAAAGACGACATTTGAACATACGTCACACACTCCGTTGCTCTGATTGGTCATAGGTCTATCCAATTGAGTGGAGAGGCATTTTTCGGTTGAGACACGCCTCATAATTTTAGCTCAATGGAGCGGTATTTAGAATTGAGTATGACAACATCAGGCTATGAAAGGGTAGTAAATTTGAACAATGGGTTAAGCCTCCTGTGATGTTTTTTTTTAGGTGTTTTCAGTACACAGATGGTGATATGAAGTATGTGCTCTTCAGTTTCTGATTGGCTGTGTGTTGCTAATCATCAAGTCATAACATTCTAACCCCGCTTCGTTTCACAATGCACACATTTGGGTAAAACCACAAAAGCAATGCTAGCCCTGCTTCAGAGCTTCATAACCCTGGGTTAAAATACACTGCTTAATTTTTTATGATTTTCACAAAAGTTTAATGCCTTCTTTAAATATATAAACATACAATCAAATGAAAGAACAGACACTCTGTTACATTAATTAATTCTCTATTTATCGCCTCTCAAATATGGGTAGGTTTCTTCAAAAAGACCAAATATTAAGCAAAAAGCTGAGATAATGGCATTTTTGTAAAGGACTTTTATTAGAGATCAGATTCTGAGCAATGATCAAAACATACACAGAGTATCAACTGTTTGGCCTTAGTGGATGCTTAAGTGTTTTATAAGTTGGGTAAGAGCACCACCCGGTGGATAATAGTGGAAAAGAGGATTGTGAGGGAAGTGTTTTCTATATATTATATTAGGGGTGGGCGATATCTCGGTATTTAAACTATGACGATATATTTTTAAACCACGAAATTGATTTTGGCATATCGTGTATATCGATATGTTTATATTTAATTCTGATTTTGCTACTTTGCTTGTTTGCCTTCTCTGTGTGCTGTGCCTCCTTGTTTTTGTTCCCTCTCCCCTCATTTAACATGGCGGCGCCCGTAATGAGCCCAGAACTACAGAACTCGTCGCTCCATTAAATGAAAGACAGAGTGGTGTAGCATCACAGAGTCCGTGGCATTTCATATAGCGGCGAACATGGCACCCATTGCCGTCGTTGAACAACGTGGCTTTATACGCATGCTAAAAACACTTGATCCAAGATACAGTTTACCTAGTCGGCATTACTTTGCGAGACAAGAACTCCTTTTCCTATATGCACTGCTTAGTTGAGTTGTTTTACTTTTGAATAAAAAGAAGCCAATATATATTTTCTTATTTTTTTAGTTAAATTATTATTTTTGTATACAGGGATTTTTTTATGTTGCAGAAGCGCTTTGTTCCTACGTGAACTACCTATTTGCACTTCAATAAAAAGCCCTTGTGGAATTTGGCATATTTGTTTTGCGGTAGTTTTTTTGAGGAGGGTATTTTTCACGCAAAGCCATCGAGATATACATCGTCAAAAATGAGATATAGCATAATATATCGAGATATACTGTACATTTCATGCCATATCACCCAGCCCTATATTATATTGTTTTTTTATAATATATTAAAGTAATTTGTTACCTTTTTAAATTTTGTCTCACTCAGTGCAGATCTACTTTCACTACGTGTTCACTGCATGCATTGCTTCTCTCAAACTGATAACATGTCTGATGCGGGCTTAAGTGAAGCAGAGCGGGCTAATTTATTTAGGAAAGTTCTGACAAAAACGTTTTGTGTAATGAAAATATGCACCTTGGTTTTATTCAGTTGTGTTAAACAATCACGAATAAGCTATACACAACTTAAACCTAAAGGACTTGTGCGCTAATCTTTTTGGAAAGATTTGATTCTGTGATGGTTGTGCACGCTCCTTTAACGCTGCAGTCAGACACTTTTTCCAGGAATGTAAATAAGCATCTTTAAGCAGCACTATGTAGTTTTCAACCTTAAAATAATGTCTCTAAAATAATTTCAGTGGAAGAACAACTCTTAACTGGACGAATTCTGCTGCTGCAACCTGACTAACCTCCTAACTGCTACAATCACACTCTGTAAAGTCACGTGGTACTTGCAGACCCACAGGCTACCTTACCTGCTTCAAATGACTTTCTGCATTCAGTGGTTCTGTCTACAAATTCACATGTATTGCCATGCCCACGGCAAGGCTATACAACAACAGTAATTACAACACTGATAACAGACATTTGCGTTTTTCAACCACACGCGAGAGCTGTAAGTCAGTCTTACATAATGCTGCATTAAAATATCATCAAATAGCACAAGCACTTTGTTAAAGGGATAGTTCGGCCAAAAACGATATTAAACCCATGATTTACTCACCCCCAAGCTGTCCGAGTTGCATATGTCCATCGTTTTTCAGACAAACACATTTTTGGATATTTTAGAAAATATTTTAGTTCTTTCTGTTGATTAAATGTAATGTTACGGGGTCCAGCAATAGTCCACGACCTTCAAGTCCAAAAAAAGTGCGTCCATCCTTCACAAATTAAATCCAAACGGCTCCAGGATGATAAACAAAGGTCTTCTGAGGGTAATCCGTGCGGTGTTGTTGTAGAAATATCCATATTTAAAGTGTTATTAACGTAATTAACTACCTTCCGGTAGCGCCACCATCTTAGAGTCATCCGCATTCAGGATGAGCGCTTACGCAGCATCCAGCGGTTTCTCTGCTGCTGCTCTGTCCCCCCCGCCCTCCGAATTTGTCATACGTCACTAAGAAAAGTGCGTACACTACGCTAATACTCTCCACTGAGTCTAAGATGGCGGCGCAACCGGAAGGTATTTAATTACGTTAATACAATTTTAAATATGGATATTTCTACAACAACACCGCACGGATTATCCTCAGAAGACCTTTGTTTATCATCCTGGAGCCGTTTGGATTTAATTTGTGAAGGATGGACGCACTTTTTTTGGATTTGAAGGTCGTGGACTATTGCTGGACCCCGTAACATTACATTTAATCAACAGAAAGATCTAAAATATTTTCTAAAATATCCAAAAATGTGTTTGTCTGAAAAACGATGGACATATGCAACTTGGACAGCTTGGGGGTGAGTAAATCATGAGTTTAATATCGTTTTTGGCCGAACTATCCCTTTAATGCATCTGGTCATCAGTAAGCTCCCTACAACCACCATTATATACCATCCAAAAAATATGGGCACTAGTCTGGAATCACAAATACTTTTACATACTCAGTTTTCTTTTTTCTATATTTACCCAGAACTAATAATCACTTAAATCAAATTGCATACTTTTCTATACCTTTTCATACTGCATAGCAAGATCTATTATCACGTCACAAATAGCTATTTAGAATAATTGAATTATGAAATAAAACAAGCAAGATCCATAACTTTAAATTAGGGCTGTCAAAAGATTTATCGCAATTAATCCAAAATAAAAGTTTGTGTTTACATAACATATGTGTGTGTACAGTGTGTAAATATTCTGTATATAAAAAACACACACATTCATGTATATTTTTAAGAAATATTTGCCTTTATATACTGTATATACATTTATATAATTTATATTATATAAAAATATAAATATTTTATATATTATAACCACTTTTTCTTAAATATATACATGATTGTTTGTGTTTTTATATATAAATAATAATATACACAGTACACACACACACGTTATGTAAACACAAACTTTAATGCTGGATGCGATTAATCTTTTGACAGCCCTAATTTAAATCTAAAGTAAGAGGGAGACTCACTAGTCCACACATATGCCATTTCAAACATATGCCGCTTTTCCATTGGAGGGATTATAGGCGTGTCGTTATATGCCTACTGCTGTGACATCATACAAGTGAGAGTTCATTGTACATTTCCATACATTTATTTATTTCTCAGTCCGCTACAAAATTAAAATTGGCCAACACAAATGTTTGCACATCGTGTTTATCACTACCTCTATATCTAACATGACAGTTTCTGTTCAAACACCCATGGCGTCAGTCGACGGCGCTCCGCTGAGCCTCATTTAAGTTGCATTTAAGCATATAATGCTGACGTGCTCGTCGCGAATGTTCCGCCACAAACTGCAAGTCTGGAAAAAACTGTTCTGGTGTTCCTGATTCTCAACCTGTGGATGTTTTTCATCGCTACAAGGGAGTTTGGGAACTTATAGCAGAGCACAGATGACAACATGTTTGCTCGAGACAGCGCAAGCTAGCACTAAAGGTAAAGCTAATCTACATTATAGCGATGACGCTGTAGTGACGATTCTCTCAGACTAATCAGTGACCTACAGTGTTTTTGTGTCACGTTTGATATCAGCTCGGGTCGCTTGGAACCCTAACCGAGGTGGTACAAAAAAAGTATTGGGTACTACGTACTGCACCTAATGGAAAAGCTCCCAAAAGTAAGCTGACCCAAACCAAACCGTGGGGTACTATGCAATGGAAAAGCGCTAATACACTCTTATCTGGTAAATTGCAGTTAACAGATCATGTGTGAACCGAACCTGCGCGTGTGTACACCACATTTTTGTATTTACTAGTCATTCTATTTACTGAAATTATTGTGTAAAAGAGGTTATTTATGTGAGTACCGTTTCTTTCTTTAATGACGTGTAAAGCCTGCAGCTGTAATTCCATGTTCTTCTGAACCATCAGAGAGCGAAACATCTGGAAATCGTCCGTAGCAAGAACTGGCTGAAAAACGGCCTGTAAGACAAAAAAACATCTCATAATTTACACTGTCAATACGATCATATAACCGATATAGAATTTACACACAAGGTTGAAAATAGATTGTGTGTCAGTTGTCGAGTGAGGTCTGCAGAGGTGAGTAAGTGACAGTGGTTCTTCCATTAATGAGCAGTGAGAAGGACATTAAAAAGTGAGCACCACGGACGGCACCTTTACACTGTATGCGATGTCACTGCTGAAAAGCTGCTTTTTTGTCTGCTACATAAGCTGCTTAGATTTTTGTGTTTGTGTAAAAAAAAGTTTTGTTTAAAGGTCCCATTCTTCCTGTAGTTTTAAAGCTTGGATTATGTTTACAGTGCGCAATATAACATGTGTTCATGTGTCACGTGTAAAAAAACGCTGTACTTTTCACACAATTAACTTATCTCTAAAGCGCTGTTTTCAATGTAATAAAAATGGGCTGATGTCTTCCTTGTTCTATGAAGACCCTCCTTCAGAAATACGTTTGATTGTTGTGATTCGACAGCAGCTTAGCTTAGCCTGGGCCATTTGAGCTTAGGTGGCGACTGACATATTCCTGTGGGCGAAATTTAGTCAAAAACTCGTATTTTGACGTCATTCAACCGAGAAGTAGAGGGTTGTAGTCCAAACGAGCCGTTCACTGTTGGATTTGAAAAGAGACTTCTATTAAAGAAAATATACATTACACATTAACTAAAGTTTGAAAAATGGGATCAGGAAGAACGTGACCTTTAACAAATAAACTTTTGTTTATTTGTTTTTTTCTTATAACAAATAACATGTTCATTTGTGCTGGGTACCACTCTCATTCAAGTATTAATAAAGAAGTAAGTATTAAAAATACTCACCACACTGCAAGAAAATTAATGTATTAGGAGCCGTAAATGTCTTTAGGAGGTGGTTGTTATTTTGAATGGTCTACATGGTGTGACACACAATTTTTTCCAGGCGCATCGGTGCCGTAGGAAGTTGAAAATACTTTTACAATGCCACGTCGAAAATGCATTGGAAAGGAGGAAAAGATGAACATTTTGGAAAGTTTTACCCTGAGAGTAAAAATGTATGTGTGATTTTCGAATGTCCTATCCAGCCTCTTGTGTAAATGACTTGATCCCCGCAATTCTCAAAAAGGAATATATAATTTTTAAATTAACTAAAATAAGAGCGTGTAAAAGTACAAGATCATTGTCGCAACTTAAGCCAGCTTTCCACACGACATTCGGACAAAACTGTCGGAGTTCGCCCCATAGTGGCAGTCGTAATGAAGTTTCAGTTTAAACGTAACATGGAAGAGCAGCTCATTCCTGCGCAAGAGGCTTCATTCTAATATTTAACATAGTGGAATAAATAAATTAATGCAAATGAATGACACAATAAACAGCTATGCATACATGACAAAGACTGCCAATATTTTTTGCAGAGAACATATGGAGAAAAGATTAAAATTAATAATATATTACTTATCAGTAATCAGTTGTTTTTAATAATCGCACAGGGTTTTGATTAGAATACACTGAAATACATCACTTCCGGTAGGTGTATTGAATGCGGTGTAGTCGCACAGGTAAAAAAATGTAACGGATGCAACGCTCAAAACAGATCCGAAAATTGCGCATCCGCAAATGGTCATCACTTCACGCAGCAACTTTGTGACGCTACATAGGAAATTAATGACTTTCGGTTTATCCGCCGTAGTTTGTTGTGTACTGTGGAAAGGCGCCTTCAATGTTATTTACATTTAAAAGATTCTAACTCATGGAAGTCTTACGGCGCATTCACACGGGGCGTAAGCGTTAACGCTCAACGGAACGCTTGTCTGAACGCTACACATGCTCCGTTCTTCCATAAACGTAATTGGCTGGCTCTGTCTAGGTAATTTGCATAAGGCAATCTGATTGGCTGACGCACGCGTTGCCGCTTGAAAAGTTGAGAAATGTTCAACTTTTGCCGCGAGCAACGGCACTGACGCAGCGCCGACGGATCCACAATTCAGTTCGGCAACGCATGACGTCACCCATTAAAAGTGAAAGGAAGCGTTAACGCTGACGCCCCGTGTGAATGCGCCGTTATACTTCATTAAAAACCAATCATTTATTATGTCAGTGGTTCTCAACTCCAGTCCTCGGGACCCACTGCTCTGCATATTGTGCATGTCTCCCTTATTTAACACACCTGATTCAGATCATCAGCTCGTAAGGATAGATTCCATGAACTGAACTGAGGCTCTGTTTACACGTACATGGTTATTTTTAAAAACTGAGAGATTTACCTTCGTTTGTGCCCCTCGTTTACACGCAAACGGAGAACTCGCCTCTGAAACCGATTGTTTCTAAAAACTCCGGCCAGAGTGGAGATCTTGAAAATCTTCGGTTGCACGGTTGCATGTAAAGTGAGACAAACGGATGTTTAAGCAGGCAACGTCACAGAGTATGCGCCAGAACTCGCACCTACGTCAAAAGTGCGACCCATGTTTACATGTGACTGCTACTCTGAACGCTTCCAAGATCACATTTATGTTCGTGCAAACTCGTTTCGTGTGTTTGTATTTGCAAATACAGCTGCTCCATTATGTTGAGGAGCAGAGACGAGTGCTCGGAGGTCAGCAATTTAACGCGTGTTTGACTTCATGCGGCGCTGCAAGAACCGACAGACAGATGATGTCAAAGTACGGCGAGAGCGATTCGAAATTACACCTCTACGTGTGATTCCTCAACTCGCTCTCGCGGTACGTTGACGTCATCAATCACCTACTGCAACAACTCCTCCCTCCAACATGAAGAACCAGTTCACGTCACCACCAGCGCGGCCGGTGGTTGGCTTGCGTGGGCTTGGGCGTCTCTTGGCGGCGGATATGCACGGGTGCGTGTGAATAAACACTTTTCTGAAAACTGACATGTGTGCACGATATTGTTTTTGAAACCGGAGAGGTTGAAATGTCCGTTTATGAAAATAGCTGCCCACGTGTAAACATAGCCTGAGTGTGTCAGATATGAGAGACATCCAAAATGTGCAGAGCAGCGGGTCCCGAGGACTGGAGCCGAGAACCACTGACATAATAAATGATTGGTTCTTGTGAGATGTAACATAACCATAGTGGGTGTTTGTGTAACATGAGTAGAGTATCTTTACCTGTAAAGTTTTAGACCTGGTTAAAGCTGAAGAAGCTTCTAGAAATTGCTCCTCATGAATCCCAACCTCCTGCATGTAGTTCTCCAGCAACCTCTCCACCTCAATATCAAATGTGATATTAAAACAACAATGTTAGTAAACAATGTATCTGGTCAGTACAGTTTGATTTTAATGTTCTGCAGCCAGTTGCAAGAAATCATTTAAGAACAATAATTTTACAATAAAGATTCCTAATTTTCTTGAAATGAAAGTGGATATTTATGGTCTCAAATATGAAAATCTCACCAGATGTTTGTATTGCTGATGGATCTCTGTGTAAGTCAGTTTATTCTCATCTTCATCATCAAACACTGAAACGAAATGACAAGTTAATATACATTTATAACCTAATTTTAAAAAGGTAAATAATGTTTGCAGAGCTGTTATTCAGTATGTCAAAAAGCCCCAAATTAGACCAAACAACAATAATAGTTCATTAACAATTTAAAGCCGGCAAGGAAAATATTAATTCATCTTTTATTTATTCATATTTATACAACAGTTTTTTTTTAGTTCTTAAATCTGATTGGCTAAAAGCCTTTTTCCAGCAATGCAATATTCTACCAGTATTGGCACAGTAACATCTTTACCATTGGTATCATTCCACACAATTATTCTGTCTTTGGCGCAAAAAGTCACTGAAAGTTATCTGCCCATTTAGTTGTCTTTTTTCATATTATTGACCTCATCTTTGTCATAGACTTTAAAGAAGAGGTAACTTGCGCACGCATATCTCTCTCTCTCATATCGATTTTATCTAGCTCTGCCGGTGTTAATTCTTTGTGCCGCTTTTGGTCATTCAACGTCTTCTCCAAGTCTTCTATTTCTCAAAATTGCCATTTTCACCATACAAATTAAACGCTATGCAAAAATATTCCATTTAGCCTATCTAAATAAACTTTTCATGTGTGTTACTATGGTTACCATTGTTTAAAGTAGCAGATTTATTTCGAACTGTAATCAAACTGACTGGAACTACCTGTGCATTAAACGATTTTAATGCACACCCTCCAGCCAATCAGGATCGAGAATTTAAACAGCCCGTGGTATAAATGTATTTTTATAAATATATGTTATCTATGCAAGGTGTAGGACCAAAAAAAAAAAAAAAAAAACGGGCTCGGATCGATAAAAGTACAGTGTGAGTGCGTGCATCTGGGGGAGTAGGGAGGGGTGACAATCACGCTGGAACATGGTTTGGTTTGGATAATGTGAGTGCACCCTAAGGGGAGTCTGCGCTAAATTGCCACATTAATAAAGCTCCTTTGATGCCCCGTCCAGACCACCAGCGACAAGCAGTAGCAGAGCAACCCAATCTCATTCATTTCAATAGAAGCTTGCAACTTCTGGCAACACGAGAAAAAAGTGACTGTTGGTGGCCAGATGGGCGTGTCTAGCGACATGAGAAAGTTAAGAAAAGTTTACATTTATTCAAATGATGAGCGATTTTCGGGAGTGACTGCCAATGGAAACGGAGCAGTGGAGTTCCCATCATTCTTCTCTCATCACTTACTGGAGTGGACGGTACTCATTTGTTTATGACAACCCGATTTAGAAATGCCTCATTGAAAGAGAGGGGCGACACACAGTGAGAAAGTTGCTGGTGGTCTGAACGAGGCTTTAGTCATGTGTGGAATTAAAGATTGTAATACAAGACTGTTTGTAATATTTTTTAAGGAGTTGATAAACAGATCCAGTGCAGACACAACATTACCAACTTATTTCATTTGAAATTTCCTTTTGAGTTTGAGTAAAAATTTTACTTAAATGCGTGAAAATGAATAAACAATGCCAATAAACAGCTGTTTAAATTGAAGTCTGCGGAGGCTTTGACCAGGAAATGGTATTCCTTACGTCACAAGTTAACAAGCGGATTACTTTTTGATAAATCAAAACTACAATTTAAAGAAACAAACCAAACAAAAATCACTGATATTCCATGACTTGGACAAAAAACTAAAAATTCCATGACTTTTAATGTCTGGAAAAGACCGTTTAAAAATCCATGATATTCCAGAAATTCCATAACCCGTGGGAACCATGTTTAACGCATGCGCAATATCACAGCGCGCAAATGCTAACTGTTCGTGCTTTTTTGCACTTGAACTGACATATTGACACATAATAATAATATAATGTTGTGATTGTTCCCATAAACCCTCCCTGTTACATCTTAAATACATATAAGCAGTTGAGAAATAAAACGCGGTGTGTAACTGTATATTGAATCTTCTGTGCACTTGTACTTTTGTCGATTGTTTGACGGTTTGTGTTTGTATCTATTAAATGTTTGGCGGCTGGTGTTTGTATCTCTTGACTGTTTGACTGCTTGTCTTTGTATTAACTTACCCGAGCAATTCTTCTCCATGAAGTCTGTGAGCGGGATGATCCACTCAGGGCTGCTGAGATATCCCGCTATGCTCTCGAGCACCCACTCACTCTCCTCCGCCATGATCGTCACACAAACAACATCACTCTACTGTACACAAAATGTATATCTTGTATTTTAGTTTTGTGGGGCTTTAGACACTTTCCTTCTTTTTATATTCCCGCAGAGAAAAACAAACGCCATCTGGAAAGCTGAGGCCCGGATGTGTGCATAATCTGCAACCATAGCAACCCATGACGTCGCAGTTCTCCTGCGCTCAGCAAGTGAGTGCACGCTGATCTGTTGATTTTTTTCTCTTTTATTAAAAATTATCACAACAAACATCACGCAGGCTTGTACTGCTCACAAACATGTTCACGGGGCGGGGTATGAATACTTATATCAATGACGGGAACTTAAATCTGCAGTTTTCTAAGGGGATTTGCGTGTGTGGGATTCCGGCAGGTCTGCTTTGCATTCAGACAGACCATGACCATGATCGACTTGCTGGGTATGACATCAGAGTACCGCGAGAGAACAGTGGTAAAGGCGGTCCATTTTTTTTTTATTTCGACTCTCGCGGTGCGCTGATGTCATAGGCCGATCGCAGCTTCGCATAAAGTAAAACACATCCTTTGACTGTGGCAAAGTACCAAGCAAAGAAACCCCAAATTACCCTTATCTCAAACCTAAAACCTAAACATTTTACCCCTCAAACAGTGTGAAATAATAGTTTGAAAATAATTTTTAAAGCCCCTAACCTTATTACTTAAGATAATAACTGAAGATAACAATTATTCTTAGCGTTAACCAGATGAAAATAATCCACAAGCACAGACATTTACTCGTCTGTCAATTCCTCTAGAAAACAGCGTGAGGCGCACTTGAGAATTTATTTATTTCAGACAGTAATCTTTTGGAAATCCAATAAACTGGATTTGTCCCAGTTTATTGCAAAACCGGGACAAATAATGGACAGTGTCGCTTTGTGGCAGCGCAGCACGAGAATCTTAAAGTTATGTAGTATTTTAATTTTAATAAAAAAAACAAGGGACCCCCATTTATATTTTTGTGCTTACACTTTATTAAAACGTTGATACCCATATTTGCTTAATTGCAGTAATTAAGTTCTGGGACTACTAATATATACATGTTTATTGTCATTTTCTCATTTTATAACCACAGAACAAGTAACATGCTTACACCTTTTCACATATACATATTCAATTAACGCTTCTCAAAGGTAAAGAAAATAATATTAATAAATAACAAAAATAATAATAAAAAATAAATAAATAAAAAATAAAAATAATAATATACTTATATAAAATATACTAATATATACATCTTATTTAGAATTTGATGCACAGAGTTTTGATAGTTTAATAGAGCTATTGTCTATTAGTTTTTTGTAGTGGAGTTTCCTAATGTACTTGTGTTTTTAATAATTCTGTATAGCATATATATTTTAATCTTATTTTTTTATTTACATTTACCTGTACTCTGTATTTTCTGTAAAACTGCTACAATGCATACTAGTGAAAAGCGCTACAGAGTTTTCAAATTTAATGAACTTTTATTTTGAAGTGAAGCGTCGCGTGTGAGTGTTCAGTGCTGTTGCTGTGTTCACACAGCTGTCATGGCAGCTCAGTGACCGGTGTGTGTTTGTGTGTCTGTGTGGGCATGTGTGTGTAACTCACTGTTGTGTGTTGACGGTCATGAGTTGTGTGATGAGATCCCGGTTAGGATGGCTTCGGTTCGGTTACAGGAGTTTTCATCAGAAGAGTGCGGCGGTCAGTCTCGGGGACCGGTGAGATTATCAATAACTTTCATTACTGCTGGGCTGTCAGTCATTCATTCAGCACGAGTCATGTCATCATCATAAAACAATGCACACTCTCTACGGTATTATTTTAATATGACTGCGTCATGTATCATGGTAAAGGTGTATAACACTGGTGTTCATATCACTTTGTCTTTATATTTAAAATTAAATTATGGTAACCACGTGTGCTTTATGTTCTGTTATATTGTTTCTCTTTCAAGTGTAAGAGTACAGTGTAAACAAAGATTTACAGAAAGAATAAACACAACGTTAAATAACTGAATAAAGCTGCAGTAATATACATTAACTATCTACATATATCGGAGACTATTTCTCAAACGTATTTTCTCTGTGATGTGTGCAGGAGGCTGGAGATCTCCACAGGGACGTTGGCCAGGTTTGCTGATGGCTGCTCTGTGGTCAAGGTGAATACTTAATTGATTATTTAAACTCTATAAATCTGCTGTTGTCGAGAGAGTGCCATGTTGACTGTATTTCTTTTTGATTTGTAGCTGGGTGAAACATCTGTGATGGTCACAGCTGTCAGTAAGACCAAACCGTCTGTCTCTCAGTTTATGCCTCTTGTGGTGAGCAACACTGCCGCATAATACTTATAAATAATAATAATCATTGCAGAATTAATAATTGGATGATTTCCAGACGTGGATGAAGTGTTTTTAATTATTGTGACATCATCAGGTGGATTACAGACAGAAAGCAGCGGCTGCAGGTCGAATCCCCACCAACTACCTGAGACGAGAGCTGGGCACCACAGACTCGGAGATCCTCACCAGTAGACTCATCGGTCAGCAGTCTCACTGAAACACGTCCACATTAAATTTTAAGCCCATTTAGGAACAAAGTTTCTTTTTGACTTATTTTTATGATTATCTGATTGCTATTAAATTGGTTATTAAATGTAGTCTAGTACAAGAAATGTTATTTCATTTAATGAATTCTAAATATATAAAATTACATTACAAATGTTGTTTACTGAGTTGAAGTTTTGTTTGTTGTATTCGTCCTTTCTGTCTGATAAGTGTGTTTTTATCTGTAGATCGCTCCATCAGGCCATTGTTTCCTGCTGGATACTTCTATGAGACACAGGTGTGAAAGTCACATGACACTTTATTATTATTTTGAGTTATTGAAGAGCTTTACTCAGTGTGGGTTTTTCTGATGTAGGTGCTGTGTAACATATTAGCTGCTGATGGGGTGAATGATCCTGATATTCTGGCTATTAATGGAGGTATGAAGTACATTATCTGTTCTGTAGACAGTTCTTGTGTTCATCTCTGACTTTTATTAATTATTCCTCAGCGTCTGCCGCTCTGGCTCTGTCTGATATTCCCTGGAATGGACCAATCGGTAAGTCTACAGCTTGTGATCCTGTGGATTTATTTCACAGTAAACGTAGTCTGTGATCAGTGTTGGGTGTAACTAGTTACTAAGTAATTAGTTACTGTAATTTAATTACTTTTCCCTTAAAAAAGTAAAGTAAGGGATTACTCTTATTTTTCTTGTAATCTAATTACAGTTACTTCTGATGTAACTAAATACTTTGTATACTATAATATGATAGTGGATTTAACATGGTTTTAGTTTACAATTCTCACTATTAACTGGTTGATTATTAGCATTAATTTTAATGAGATGTTGGCTGTTTATTAATACTTAATAGCACATATTAATGACTGATTTTGCAAAACCTTATTCTACATCCTTAACCCTCCCCATTTCTACCAATACTTAAAATTAACAACTTCTTTAGTATTAATAAGCAGTAGTTGGAGAGGATTGGACCATAAAGTGGGACAAGAATAGTCGATGTACATTTATATATTATTTATTTGAGCCATTTCAAGCCTATTCTTGTATCATATACTGAATAGGATTTAGAAAGTAATTAGTAATAAGTAATTAAATACTTTTTGGAGAGAGTAATTTGTAAAGTAATCTAATTACATGATTCAAGATGTAATTAGTAACTAGTAATTAATTACTTTTTTTGAGTAACTTACCCAACACTGTCTGTGATGCAGCCCGTCCGGTCTGTGTTTTTCAGGTGCGGTGCGTATCGGTCTCGCAGATGGAGAGTTTATTGTTAACCCGACACGCTCAGAGATGAACAGGAGTGTGTTGAATCTCGTGGTCGCTGGAGCTGCCTCCAGTAGCGTGGGTAAGTTCATGACATGTATTTAATTGTGTGTGTGTGTGTTTGTGTGTGTGTAACTTTTGATAGTTTTGTTTAATGTGTCCAGTGATGCTGGAGGCGGCAGCAGAGAATGTACTTCAGCAGGATTTCTGTCACGCTGTGAAATTAGGAGTCAAACATGCACAGCAGATCATTCTGACCATTCAACAGATGTCAAGAGAACTGAAAGTAACCAAGCGAACACCAGGCAAACTCTTCACTGCTTCAGCTGAGATGGTGGAATACGCCCGACAGTAAGACTTTAATTATAATCAAATGGAAACCCAGCTAACAATTTTTGATTCCTAAAACATTCTCCTAACATTAATTTTTGGTTTCCAAAATGTTAAAGGACACACCCAAAAACGGCACATTTTGCTCACACCTACAAGGTGGCATTATAAACGTGCTATAATAAATAATCTATATGATATTTTGAGCTAAAACTTCATATATGCTCTCTTGGGACACCAAAGTTGTATTTGACATATTAAAACTGTTAAGCGTCGCCGTCCCGAATACGGGACACCTAAGTTTGCATTAATATTGTTGATGTAAATTTTAATCTATCACTACAAACTATATATCGTTGGAAAGGTCTAAGCCTCCAGAATAGACATTTCAGCAGTGTTTTATAAAATAAATTATGTAGGGAGCGTAATTGTTTCGTTTATGAAGAGAGTGTGCCTCAAAACATTTATTTTCTGCTAAATGTCATTGTCCCACCAGCAGGACGCCTACATTTACTTCAATGTTTGCATATGAATTCTTATCTAATCATGACAAACTGTATATTGTTTGAAAGCTCCAAGAGTGTAGATTTAACTCAATAGGGTGGGGTGACGCATAAAAGGTTAAAAAGTCTTGTGAAACGTCCCCGTTAATGTACGTGATTATTGCGTATGTGTGTGGAACATATGTGTGAATTTTACTATTTTTCAGACACTTGACATTGATTAATTGTGTGTTAGTTTGTTAATAATATCTGAAACAACAAGAGTTAATATTAATCGTTAGGTGAAGAGAACAGATGTTACAGTGGCTCCCAAATTCATGAAGGTCCACATTATAAAGTCTTGATTTTACTTTTATACATTCCTGTGGTTAAGGTCAATGCAGCTTGTTTTTTAAAACAGTTCCTCATTATTTGGTTTGTAATATATGGATTATCGATTGGTATTTCCCTTAGATTGGCATCTGATAAAATCTATGCTGTATTTACAGACTTCACACATGACAAGGTGAGTGTCATTTTACACTAAATTGTTTTCTGTCAAATCTGGAACTGACTCATGTGTTGTGTGTCTCACAGATATCCAGAGATGAAGCCATTAATAAAATTCGTCTGGATACAGAGGAACTCATCAAAGGTTTGTAAAACACACGCATTTATAAATCAGATGATATGATGTATATGTGTATTAGTGATACTCTGTGATGTGATGTTTTCTAGAGAAGTTTCCACAGTCCGAGTCATTTGAGGTGATGGAGGCGTTTAACAGCGTCTCAAAAGATATATTCAGAAATCTTGTTCTTCATGAATACAGACGGTAAAAATCCTCACTTAAATCTCTATTATTTTGTCAAAATGTTATTTCTTTATTATACTGACATGAGTTTATGACAGTAACACGTGTCTGATCCTGACAGGTGTGATGGTAGAGATCTGACATCATTGCGGGACATTTCCTGTCAGGTGGATATATTTAAACCGTTGCACGGCTCAGCTCTCTTTCAGAGGGGACAGACACAGGTTAGCACATATGCTCTCTAAATAACTAAAAGGTACATAAAGTACAGTTTCAAACTTCTCAATACCCTTTGAATGGACACACTTACAAAATCATATGCGCTAAATCAACTTAACATAAACCAAAAATGTATCACATTTAAACACACATAAGAACTGTTTGTTTTAATTGTTTTTTAATTAAATTTTTACTGGCTGTAAATGCATAATTAAGCCATGGTGAAATAAAGGCTTTTTAACTTTTTCTTTACTCTTTATTTGAGTGCCTTGGAAATTTGTTATTTATTGAGTTAAATTAACCCTTACATCCAAAGAGCACAGAGATAGGAATTCACATCCTGTGCGGCACTTCTTTTGCATTCTTTGCTTTGATACTTTTTGCATCTATTTTAGGGTTAAGGGACAAGACTGTAACTGCATGCCAGCATTTATTCAATGTTTTGAGACTATGGGCCAGATTTACTAAACTGGGCAAATTAGCGTGAGAGCACAATGTAAAAAAAAGTACAGATGGAAGTGGAAATTTCTGACAAAGTAATTTACTGACAAGAACACTTGACCCTTACACAAAAAACAGTCACTTCCACTAAAGTGCTAAAATTTTGATTTATGACTGCGATGATAAAATCATCATTCACCTATGTTAAAGAGCAGCTATGCTGAGATTTCAGCTATATTACTTTACAGCACACAACATCTGTCTGGGTAAGAAAAAATAGCTGAACGTTTAATGTACATAAATTACATTTAAAACAAACGAGGAGCAAACTATATACAGATAAGTGCAGACATTAAATAGCGTCATATGAGCTATTGAAACAAATGAATGAATTACACCTAAAAACTTATTATTGAGAATTTGAGTCTTGTTAGGCAGGGTACACTTTAATATACATATTATAGACATTTTTTGTGATTTTCTACATAAAATCATCCTTCGTAATGTCAAGAACATTTTGTGTAAATCTAATCTTGATCTCTTTAATATTGACTGAGTAAGATTATGACAACGATTGACATCAATGAAAGAAATCAAACTTTGATCCAAATATCATCATTAGATTATGAGACTTTAGTCTGGATTTCACAGACAGGGTCACATATAGGTAAAGAGTAGTTAGTAACTAATATAAAGTGGGACCCTTTCAACAATACAAAGTGTAACATGATAAAAGTAACTTTAACTTGATATATGGATGGTCAACCCTCTTGGATCCACATTACCGTTATGTGCTTACAGAAAATGAATACATTTGTAAATTTTGTCAGTTGTGTAATAATGTTGTGGTATGATCTAGTGTAAATGTTTTATTTGATGTGTTTGTACAGGTGCTGTGCACGGTAACGTTTGACTCTCTGGAGTCCAGTATTAAAACAGATTTAATAACCACAGCACTCAGGTAAGATCCTGCACTTTAATTCAGATTTAATCCAGTCATCCAGCTGAGGCTCGTCCAGGTTTAATCATCAATCTTTTTCTTTTATTTTCTTTAGTGGCGTCAAAGACAAGAATTTCATGCTGCACTATGAAGTAAGTAAACAGAGAAAATCCTGCTCAATTACCATTGTTTAAATTCACAGCTGTTTATACACACAATGGCCTTTCATCTTTTTTACTGTTAAGATACCAATCAAACATCAATACCAAAATACTGATTAATGTCATGAACTGTGGGTTTTCTTCGTGGTTATTATGGCAGCTCCGCTGTTTTAGTGTTGAAATGTCAGGGTTTTACTTTGTAAATTTATGTTGCTCATATGTTTGTTGGTGTTTTTATTTTTGCAACATTTACATGTATGCAGTTGATCTTTACCCAACGTCGTTGTATTGGACTGTTTTGGTTGTCACAGCATAATCTCATCATCTGCATCAGACTAATTGGCCTTAAACACATAGCATTATAGCAATATACAACTTCACATACTGGAATATTATACCAGGATTCACTTACTGGTATTTTCGAAAGTTTGTGTTCGCACAATCTTCAAAGCCAATTTTTTTTAAATAATTTTTCAGTAAAGATTGTATTTTTGAAATCCACTGATGATATGCTCACTTTGTTTTTATGAATGTCTCAGTTTCCTCCATATGCAACAAATGAGATCGGGAAGATGAGTGGAATGAACAGACGAGAGCTTGGTCATGGTGAGTGTTTTATTCTGCAAATATCTCAGTTCAGTCTGGTATCTTATTTAACCATCAGGATCGACGAGTGCTTTACTCTCTTGTCCTAGGGCTAATACAAAGTTTATTTTAAAATTTAAGGGAAACATTTGGAATAGTAAAAACAACTCAGTCTCATTTCATATTCATTGAGAGCCATATTTACAATTATCAGCTGAAACAAACAGCTGAAAACATTTTTTACATAAATATCTTACACTTACAGAGTAACTCTGTAAGGCTTTTCTCATATTATTGCCTCTCTAAAGCCTTTGCTAAATTTAGGGAAATTACCTATGGTTTAATTTCAGGTAAAATTTCAGTTTCATTCTTTGTTAAATACCAGTTGCGGCCGGTGACTTCTTTTTTCGAGGGCGCTTGATGCAAAGTTCGTCACAACATGTATGTAGCCCGTCAGGTGTGTGGTTTCTTTTTTCAAAATATGCGTTCTGTGCATCGAGAGATCCTGTGTGCATCACGTGTCTTGCCAAAATAAGAGCCTACAGACGCGTCTAAAGGGTTTATGATAAAAGAGATGCTCGCGTTTGCCAGACACTCTCATAATCTCATGCGTAATCAGAGTTTAGTGTTAAGGGAGTGTCTAGCGTGTATTTTGGGAACATGAACATCTCTTTTATCATAAACGGTTTTGACGTGTGTGCAGCAGGCACTTGTTTTGACAAAACACGTGATCCACACAGGATCTCTCGACGCGCAGAACACATATTTTATAAAAAGGAACAACAAACGTGACACTCCGAACACTTATTTTGAATTAGCGCCCCTCGGATGAGCAGTCACGAGCCTATTAAATACACAATATTCAGAGCTTACTTTACTGTTTTGTTTTGTGCTTATTTTTTACTCATTTATGTTAACGCTGTGGTGAAGAACTGAATATACCACACTGCAGTCTAGCGCCATCTATCAGATTTTGATTGTGTTTGTGTCATTTTTGATCGAAATCCAATGATATTTCATACATTTTAAAAACTGCCTCAAGGCCTGAATTTCACCCCCATCTCTTACTGGAGGGGCCTGTACAGTAAACACATCACTCATCTTTCTCAAACTTGCCCTGAAACTTTTCCTCACCTTAACATATCCTTCTGTCCCATAAACTGTAGATGGACGACGTGTCTCTATAGACATCCATTGTATAAAAATAAAGTAAAAATGTCAAAAAATGGGTGCTGACATCTTGTGCCAATGGCGTCATTTGAAGCCAGAGTCTGCGCAGTAATGATCATGAGGTGAAGCCGTGGTATCAAGGCTTCACCCATATTTCCGTTTGACTTAAAGATACACAAATCAAGTCATAACATTACTTTTTAATAGCATCTAATAACTAATGTAAACCAAACTTATTAGAAAACAAACACTTAAAAGTACATCAACATGATAAAAAAGAACTAAAATAATAGAAACTGTCATTGGGAAAAATGTAAGTGTAATTTGATTTTAAAGTTTGACTCTCATTCCATTTTTTACATGAAGAGGCAGGGTTTCTGGCTAGCCACCAGGGGGACAATCCTTGTGTAATTTCTGTCATTATTTAAATTGTTGTAGTTATGTTTGTGTGTGTGTGTGTTTTTGGTTTTTTTTAGGGGCGTTGGCAGAGAAAGCATTGAGACCTGTTGTTCCTAAAGACTTTCCCTTCACCATCCGTGTCACATCTGAGGTGCTTGAGTCCAATGGTACCTATCGCTTAATCATAAATCACTGATTTTTAATATATTTTCTATTAGTTGTCTTCATTTATTTCCTGGTGTTTTTTCTGATGTTTATTGTTCTCTTGTATTAAACAGGATCATCCTCAATGGCATCTGTGTGTGGTGGGAGTTTAGCGCTCATGGATTCAGGTATTTACATGAAGAGCTGGCAACACTGCATTACTTTTAAATAATACAACATTTAGGTTTAGTCCAGTGGTAAAGAAACATTTTTAATCCAATACAGGTGTATTTACTTGGAAATATAGGGGAAAAAACACACTTCGTTCATTATTTTTTCTTGTCATTGTAAGAATCAATTATACATTTACCTACAATACCAAAATGCCTTACAGTAAAATATAAAATCTATTGTAAAAAATGGTTAATTAAATTCAACAGGTTATTAACACTAGGAGTAAAAGAGTACCCTACTTCTGTGGTTAAAGGATAAATCACACCAAAATGGTTTAAACGGATTTTAAAATCTTAAATCACACACATCCACACTCCTACTGCATTTTTATTTCATGAGCTTTGTGACATCACATGCTTGATTTCCAATCCATTCACATTAGAGTTATGAAAAATTATAGACTACAAGATTTCTTTTAAAGTCATTGGCACAAAATATTAAACATGTTTGATATCCACAAATTATCATTTACCAAAAGATAATTTTTCACAGTCAATGAGTCATTCATTCTTTGATGCACATTAAAAGGATAGTTCACCCAAAAATGAAAATTATGTCATTTTCTCATCCTCGTGTTGTTCTAACCCTGTATCACTGATCTATATAAATGACTGAATTGCGCATGACGTCACACTTGTGAAGCCACCGCGCCGCCATATTGGTATGCCCAAACATTCTATTAAATCAATGGCCATTATCAGATTTTAAGATAAATCATCACTTTACAAGTCTCTGTTTTATATACGAAGTCTCCCTGTACATTATGTACATTATTACAACGCAAACATCCTAAGCATGTACATAGTTATTTACCGAAAGTTGTACATTTTGCTTTTTAAACAGTAAGTTACTATAGATGATTTCAGCAGTAACAACATAAACAAGTGTCTGTTGTGGTCATCACGTAACTTCCGGTAAACTCTGCTAGGAATAAATAACAACAAAGTACTTTAAACGTAGTTGATTTATATAACAAGCAAAATAAACAACACATAGGCTGTTTCTCAATATGCGTTCTTCAGTGATCTTGCATCCTTGTGTTCTCGCTCTACGTCATCATTAACGTCGAGGTTCAATTCCAATTCTCAAGAATGCAAGTACAGAGGACGCATGAAAATACCCGGATGTGTTCTTGATATCGAGGATGCATCGAGTGCAGACTTGCTCGCTGAAATCACGTTACGCCCAAGAAGTCATTGCGGCAAAACAATGGCGGAGGTCAGGTGACCAACAGGAAGATCGCACACATCTCAATTCTTGTAAGTGCATTCTGTGTTCTCGCGACCTTCTGAGTTCGTTCTTATGAGGTCGCCTGGCAAGACCGATCTCCACGAGAAAGCAAGTCCGTTCTTTGCGTTCTTGGAATTGAGAAACACCCATAGATTACCTAGGAAACCAAAACATTTGTTATTTTTGATGAGGCATTTGTTCAAGAGTTCAGTTTAGCAACTAGTCAGACCATTAAAGTGCCATATTATGAAAAACTCACTTTTTCTGGGTTTTGGGGTGTTATTTTGTGTCTCTGATGCTCCCACACACATACAAACTTGGAAAAAAATCCATCCATGCTGTTTTGAGTGAGATACAAGTTTCTGAATGTCCTCTGCCTTGAGTCTCAGATTGCGCGAGTTCAAACTCAGCTAGCCGTTTCGTCACATTCAGTTTGATTTTTCCCGCCCACCATCCCACTCGCAGGTTTCCACCCAACAGGTAGCTAGAGAGCACAGAGCAGTCCCTTCGCTGATACCGTCTGTGCTGTTATCATGTCTCACGGAAATAACAGCGCTATTTTGATATTATGGATTATACTCCCGCCTACTTTTAAAAACAAAGTTTTAACGCGTGGTTATTGGAACCCGGAGTATTCTTATATACAGTGTGTTACGACGCAAATAGTCATCAGATTGTAGGCGATAAGACCTTCATGCGAAATCTGATGTAAACAACAGACTATGTATCTATATTTCACGGATTATACGCATTTGTGGACAAAAATGGTCATTGGATGTATTTTATTGGACTTTCATGGATCATTCACACATCTGAAACAGACTGGATTCGATTCGCGATCGTTGTATCAACACAAAAGGTAAGAAGTCACGTTATATTTTGCATATTTCTGACAAGGCTAACCCCCGAGCCTCTTTTAAATTTACGGTCCGGACCTTCCGCTAGCTTCTAGCAATAAGCACGCGGTCCACAAGCAGTATACATCCCCCGCCGGGTCTTAATTTCTGTAATTTGCGAAAATGATGCATTTGAAGATGTTTACTAACGGGAATATGTTAGCATTGTCCAGGGAAAATGAGTTTATTATTGAGACTGCTACATCATAATTGACTCTGGAATCATTGTGTGTCATGAGTTGCTTCTCCTGTAGTGGACTGACTTATAAGTGATACTTTTCTGCATGATTTGTCTGTTGGCAACATAAACCGTTAATAATTATAATATATAAAATAATAAGACAGTATGGTCTGTACTGCTCACGATATCACTATGCACGCGCACATGACATTAGTAGTGGGGCGTGATCAAAGTTGGGAATACCAAGATGGCCGCTCACTGGCTTCACCTTACGCGGTTACATTAAGCGTTCAATGCGCAATCCAGACATTTATATAGATCAGTGCCCTGTACGAGTTTCCTGAAAGAAATACAGATTTAGAACAACATGAGGATGAGAAAATCCATTTATGCTAAATCCATTTTTACAATGTGTGTTTGGTTGGACATAAATGTGTGTTAGCAGTTTGTGAACACAATCACTCTACAATTAAAAAAATCCACCCGCTCCTTGTGTTTTAATCCCCATTAAACCAAAGCAGTCTTATTAGACATGCAGTTTTGATTCTCTTGTTAATGTGACATCACACAGATAAAGCTCCGCCCACACCCATTAACTGACAGGTTATTTTTACCCAAAAGCTTTTCTAAATTTGTTTGTTAGCACATTAGATACTATTGTATCAGACTGTATTTGGATGAATCAGATCTATTTTAATTAAACGCACTCCCTGTCTGTTGGTAATTGAGGAGCTGTAGCTCATTTACATTTAAAGGAACAGCGCTTCTGTTCCCACCCAAATAGGGTCATTTTGGACATATAATGAATGATCTGTGGGGTATTGTTACTAGAGACTTGAAACTTATATCACATGTAAAAATGGGCATAATATGTGCCATTTAACATCTACAAATGAGAATTATAAACCAGTATTCACTTAAAAACATGACACAACACAGCAAAGAGTATACAGTATATGTGAATAGCTAATTTCATGTGTTGTTATTTCAGGTGTTCCAATCTCTTCTGCTGTGGCAGGAGTCGCCATTGGTCTGATATCTAAACCCAGTCCTGATAAAACATCTGAACTAGCAGACTACAGATTACTGACTGATATATTGGTATAAAGTTCAACATTCGTTTATTTTACTGTATAATGAGATTGATGTTAAAGTGATCATATCTGATGTTTAATGTCATGTTTTTATTAATAAGGGAATAGAAGATTATAATGGTGACATGGATTTTAAAATGGCAGGCACCAGTAAAGGGATCACAGCTCTGCAGGTAAATCACTCATTTAAACTGTGCTGTGATGTGCTGTAATGTAACCGTGAATGCTCAGGATAATGTTTGTTCTGCAGGCGGATGTAAAAATCCCTGGACTTCCTTTAAAGATCGTCATGGAGGCGATACAGCAGGCCACAGGTACATCTCATCTGTCCTCATGTGCCCATTCAATATTTATTGTTATTCATACCGTGGGGTACTATGCGATAGAAAAGCACCACCAATGAATATAGCTTATCAAAGATGAATGCACATTTATATATTGATTTAATAGATTTATAGCATTTTGAAAAAAAAACTTAAATAAAATAATCAGTTTTTATAATAAATCTTTTAAAATAAAATTATGGAAAGATGCTATGTGAACGTTTGTAACAGAAAATGGTTTTCATCTCGTCACTTTCTTTGTATAAAAAACATGTTTTTACCGAAATTAGTGTTTTGAAACCACACTCTTCATTTGTAGCCTACGTAATAAAAACCAGCATTATGTATTATAACAAATGCCTGCAGAAGGCGCTAGCGGACTCACTTGCGTTACTTTCACTTTAAATTGAGAAACGGTTAGTTTTAGCCAAACAAAATTTAAATCTATTTAAATCTTTAATGTTTTTTTCAATTCTTTTCAATAGAAATGATACAGCCACTGTCATTCTTGAGCAAGAACATGCAGATATTAAATCATGAAAAGTCATAGTGAGGGTTTAATCTGCTGAGACTTCACATCTGACACTGATCAACAGACAAACACAACGCATCTCACACGAACACTATTGGAAACCCAAACAAAAAAGAATATGCAGAATAAGACAGAATATAATGCATGCACTGTAAAACTAAACTCTATGCTGATATCAGGAGACAGAAAGCTGCATCTTCCGGAGGTCGCATGTGCAGGCTACATATGTCATCAAGCTTGGTTTATTCCAGTTAACTGAGAATTACATTCGCAAGTCATCATAACCATACAGATGCGACATTTGAGGATGCAGCCTTTTGTTTGAGAAACGGACAGCATTTCACCTCCACGAAAAATCTTGGGACATAACTAATCTCGCGACAAGATCTCATCACATCCCTATTGATATATTATAATATATTTCACACAGCACAAATGTGAGTCTCTAAGGAAGGGTGCACACCAAAACTTTTAAACGTGGCTGAAAACGCCTGGAGGACGCCGAATGCCAGCTGTTTTTTAGCTGAGCGCTTTGGTAGCTGTGAAACTTCGTCTGTGAGCCGGTTGGTTGCTGTGGTAATGTCCTGCCCCTCCTGCAGTGTGATTGGACGGCCGTGTGAGAACTGACATTGACGAGCAGAGCTTTTCACCCAAAGTTGAATATTTTTCAACTATCGGCGCTCAGCACTGACGTGGAAAAAACACTGAGCACCAGTTTTCAGCGCGGAAGAAAACCAAGGCCAAGCTTCCATTGGAAACAATTGAATACATGCCCGGCCACGGACGTAAAAGCTTTGGTGTGCACGCACCTTAAGGCTACAAGTTTGTTTGGTACTCAGCCCGACCCCCTTTTCCAAAGTGTTTTTCAAAAATCATGCACTCCACCTTTAACACTTTAGTTCTTATATTTACATTATTTGGCACAAGCATCTCTTTAGATTCTTATAACTTCAGCTGCAGAGAAAAAAAAGACATCATGTAAAGTTCCTCTACTCTGCTTGTGTTCATCGTATATTTTGTCAATGAATTTTACACGTCATGTCATTTGCTGGTTTTGTTGTTGTTGTTTACAGTGGCTAAAAAAGAGATTTTAGGTATCATGAATAAGACAATATCTAAACCGAGGAGCTCCACAAAGGAGAATGGGCCACTTGTTGGTATGTATGTTTATGTCATTTCAGCTTGAGGTTTTTACAGCAATATTCACTTCCTCTGATGTCATCTTAAATTATTTCTATAGAGAACGTCAAAGTGCCTTTGTCTCGAAGAGCTCGATTTGTAGGTCCAGGTGGTTACAATCTCCGCAAACTACAAGCTCAAGCAGGTAAGGTCCTGTAGTTTATTTCTTTAGCTGCTGTAGTTCATCAATGTTTCCTGTGACATGTGGATCTCTCATCGTAACGTCTGACAGGTGTAACAATAAGTCAAGTGGATGAGGAGACGTTCTCAGTGTTTGCACCCACACCCAGTGCCATGAATGAAGCCCAGGAGTTTATGAAAGAAATCTGCAAAGATGATGTAATAATCAAATACACATCAGATGATGTACTGTTTGTTTGTCATCTGGATTGTGTTCTCATGATGTCTGTCTGTCTGTCTGTCTGTCATGCAGCAGGAGGAACAGCTGGAGTTTGGTGCCATATACACAGCCACCATTACAGAGATCAGGTGACATTGCGATTACATCGGTTTTACCATTCTGAACATCACTTGGAGAATACATTAAATTATTTTTGAGCTGTGGACAAACACATTAGACATATTTCTGAGTTCATAGGAAAAACAAGAATTTTATTCATGGAAGCTGGTTGGATGGTGTAAAGTAATCTCTGAATAGAAAGATAGTTTTAGAGTTTGAGCAAATATTACACTATAAGATAATAAAGACAAATGTTTTTTTTTTTGCTTTGTTTTGAAATAACATAAGACCAGGAACATTTATTAACTCTTTCACCCCAGCATTTTTTTTTTAAAATTTTGCCAGCCAGCACCAGCATTTTTTTATGATTTTCACAAAACTTTAATGCCTTCCATATATATCTATATATACATATAATATATCAAATGAAAGAAGAAAAAATTGTCTCTTTTTATCACCTCTCAAATATAGGTAGGTTACTTCAAAAATACAAAATTTTGAACAAAAAGCTGAGATGATTGCGTTTTTGTGAAGGACTTTTGATAGAGATCAGATTCAGACCTATACACAGAGTTTGGACTGTTTTCTCTAATGCTGCGTTCACACCAGTTGCGGTAGAGGTGTCAAGCGCGAGTGATCTCAATGTTAAGTCAATGTGAAGATGCGTTGACGCGCGTCTAGACATGTGAACTAGCGCCGCACTAAATGCCTCATTCGTGCGTCTAGTTTGCGCGAATGGCGCGAATTGACCGTTTCCGCGGCAAACGCGTGAGTTTAAAAATGTGAACTTTGACGGAAAAACGCACCACGTTAACCAATCAGGAGCTTGCTCTAGTAGTGACGTGATTACAGGAAGCGAGTGGAGTCGCAGAAGCCTATGGAAGGCCCTCCCTTGAGGCGAATTTCTGCGTGAATGTCTCGATGACTAGAATTTCACGCGCGGCTTTCACGAGTAAACTCAAAATCTTCAAGCGGCAAACTAGACGCGGTAGACACGATTTTGACGCCTCAAACGCGGCTGGTGTGAACCCACGGTAAGGGAATACTTTCGGGTTTTATAAGTTGGGTAAGCGCCACCTGGTGGATAATAACGGAAATACAAATTGTCAGGAAAACTCGTCAAACTCGTTTTCTCTAAATTGACGAGTTAACGAGGAAAGAGTTAAGACAATCAAATCTGAGTTGTTTAGACACTAAAGTTATAAACGCATAATTTTCTTGATGTTTTTAGGGACATTGGTGTGATGGTGAAGCTGTATCCTAACATGAGCGCTGTGCTCCTACACAACTCACAGCTGGATCATAAAAGGGTCTGTAGAGTTTCTCTACTGTGTAATCTAAAAAATAAAACAATACAAACAGACAGTCATTGAGATGATAGTGGATATAATTCGGATGGATTAATCAATAACTTTCTGTTCTGTTTCTCCAGATAAAACATCCCACTGCTCTTGGATTGGAGGTTGGACAGCAGATTCAGGTATCCAGACAGCAGTTATAGGAGTTGTCTGCTGAAACTAGTTGAGGAACACAACTGTGTTCATATATTCACACATAAGAAACTGACATTTGTTTTCACCATTGTGAGCAATATGTTGAGCTACTACTCTTAAGTATTTTGTAGTTGAGAGGTGCTACAGCCTGTGATTGGACAAACACATGATGTACAGTCCAGTGAGTCATGAAAACATCACAGTAAAATAAGTCTCATGTAGACTCACTGTAGAAAATCTGTACTTCAGAGCAGCTTGCATTGGTCATTGGTCTCATAACGCTTGTGTTTTCAGGCGGACTGTTATAGAAATCTTGCAAAATAATTTCAATCAGATGACAACATCTGCACTCTTAAAGGGTTTTCAATTTTGTGTACGTTATACATCAAATGTTCACCACAGTCGTGACTTCGGAGAGCCAGACAACTACAGAAAGATTAGAGACGTGCGCTCGTAGTCTAGCAGTTAGAGAGTTGCCGGTTCGATTCTTATGACCATCAGGAACCGACTAAAGTGCCCTTAATGTCCTTGATCAAGGCATCTTTCCTCCAGTTGCTCCCCACAGTAAATGACGTCACAACTTACTTGACTAGGTTAAGTCAACACAGGTTCCTGTTGTTTGTGTGAATAGAGAGGTGGAAATGTAGCCAGTTGTGTGTCTCCTCTTTGGAGAGCACTGGTTTGGGACGTGAATCCTTCACAAAGTCTTTATTTTACTAAGACTCTTGTCAGAATATAGTCTCATCAGGGTCTGTGTTATCTGACCGAAAGTTTTTTGATTGATTATTTGTCTTTTAATTAGTTAAACATTGTTAACTGTGTCAAACTCTTTATGGGTGTGTGTGTGTGTACAGGTGAAGTATTTTGGCCGAGACCCCACAGATGGCAGGATGAGATTATCACGTAAAGTTCTTCAGTCTCCAGCAGCGACTGTAGTGAAGAGTCTCAGTGAGAAACAGAGCATCTCTATAGGAGAATCTCAAGACTCATAGAGCTCTGCTCATTACTATCTTTTGTACATGACATATTTTATTATAATAAATCTGCTTATTATTACAAACACAACTCTGCCCTTTGCATTTCATGCGTTTACAACATCAGCAGATAATGCGATTTGTTTCTTCACAACCAGACACCAAATCTACTGATAAAACCATTTATCCATACTGTTTCTCTCTGGTAAACTGAACCTCCAGCCTTCACCCAAGTCCCCCACAACTTTTAAAAAACAACACATATTCACCAGACTAACATATAACTCTTAACTTTTACACTAAATGTAAAGTACCTTTTTAAAATAAAAACCTTTCATGTTTTTCTATCATGTTGTCCATCTTTCCTAATTTCGAGTGTAATCTTGCTTGTAAACATGGCTTTGCTCTTATTGTTAGTTTACTGACTAAATGTTAAATGCTCCCTTATTATTTAAATTAAAGCTGCTAAATGAATAAATGTAAATGCACATTTATCTGATTGCTGTGACTGACATCTGTTATTTACACGTGACATTTCCTAGTGTGAAAAATGAATGTTTGTGCCGCTTGGAATGAATTCGTTCATTGGTTTAATAATGAAATCATAATATTGAAAATAAATAAATCACTTTTTAAAATGGACAAACAAGTTCAGTCAAGTTTCCTGTTATCGTCATTTAAACCAGTAGCCTACTGTTACGAACTAGTCTAAGGTGTATAAAGAGTAATGAAACATTAGTGTGAAGAGAGAGAAAGCACTTCTGACTCCAGGTCCCAAAACACCCGGTCACGTAAACACACACAGGTTTAAAGCACATTCACAAGTTTATTGAACAAAACAGCGGTCTCATACTGCTGGTCCGCCCTCCCCCTCTTATAACTTAGTTTTATATTTGTTTTATAATTTAAACATTTAAGGGGCATATGTCGCGTCTGAAAAACCATATAAACGCTGCTGCTTCTTTTCCAAAGCGCTCGGGAGGTTGCGCACACGTGGCGTCTTCAGTTGCTAAGCAACCATGAGCCGAGCTCTCCGCAGTGTTTGTCGCTAGTGTAAGAGTTAAAAGTGAAAAAGCTCAAAGTATAGCACATTATATTAAAAGATTAATGCTGATGTTATATTTGAATATCTGAATGTTAATGCTGATGTTATATTTGAATATCTCAATGTTAATTTAGCAGTATATACTTGTGTTAAAGTGGATGTTGTTGTGAGGACTTTTATTATGAGGAGGGGAAGTCGGAAGAAGAGAAAATAAACAGGCGGTAAAGAAGCACTCGTCCGTGTCCGAGGGTTGTATTTATATATTCATAAAGTTATATCTAGTTTTAAGCCCCGAGAACTCCCAGAAGCAACTATTACACTAGATTTAGTGACTTTTTTAGACACCTTTAGCTACAGTTTAAAAAAAATCACATAGCGACAAATCTACATTTTGGATGACCCATACGTAGCTTGAGATTTGCATGCATTTTGTGTGCTCACTTGCACCGCTAGCGCGAAGTCTTGCTTTTAATCATTCCAGTCATTTAACGTTATCTGGGTATTGTTTATCCTCATTTGTTTTGAAACTGGACTATGGACAAATAAACATGAACATAGCTCAGTTGCACACTCTTACCTAGACGGACTTCAGTAAGACGAACAGTTCCGTAAGATTCCCAGCCAACATTGATATGTGGGCCCCACTTGGGTCCCATCTGGGCAGCATGGGTTACATGTGGGCATGGGCTTCACATAGGGTTGCCACCTGTCCCGGTTTTACCGGGATTGTCCTTCTTTTTAATAACCTGTCCCGGGAAATTTATTAACTCTCCCGGGACACTGAATGTCCCGGTTTTTGAAAAGCTATGTGAATATGAAATTTAACGCGCGCACGGCAGAGAGGGAGACCTTGCGTCTGTGTGTGTGTTTGCCTCATTTAGGGCATGTAAGACAGAGAGCATCCTGATTGGCCTGTTTCAGGACATCAACCAATCAATTGTCAGTGTGGGCGGGCTTTTATCTCTTCTCCCAAACCAAACTAATCAGTGTATCTAGAAACAGGAGCGCCATGACAGAGGGAGAGTGCCCCAAAAGCGAAAATATAAGACACATTTTACACCAGACTACACGAAAGTGTATCCCTGTCTTAAAAGAGTTAAAATCTTGCATGGTGTAGAGTTTGTAACAGTGACTTCAGCTTTTCCCATGGCGGGTTAAATGATTGTAAAATACATGTTGAGGTGAGTTCAACAAGTTTAATTTCATGTGCATATTTGCTAGTTGCTATTTAGACCTGTTTAAAGTTGCAATGGAATATAAATAAAAACAGTTTACATAAATAATATAAGCAGCTTTAATAAATTGTAAACCTGATTTACATATTTTAACATAATGAACAAATAATTGGGTAACACTTTACAATAAGGTTCATTAGTTAACACATGAACTAATAATAAACTGCACTTATAGCATAAAGCAATTTTTTTTATCTTTGTTAATGTTAATAATACATTTATTTAAATCTTCTTAACATTAGTTAATGCACTGTGAACTAACATGAATGAACCATGAACAGCTGTATTTTTATTTACTAACGTTATCAAAGATTAACAAATACAGTAACAAATGTACTGCTCTCGGTTAGTTCATGTTAGTTAATACATTAACTAATGTTAACAAATAAGAATTGAAAAAAAGAGAATTGTAAAGTTTTTGAGAATTGCCAATAATTGCATAGGCCTATAGAAATTTTATGCTATGGGGGGGGGGGGGGGGGTCTTGTGAGCAAACCAATTGGCCGGGTCATCGATATGTCCAGGTTTTTTATCAGACATGGGTGGCAACCCTAGCTTCACATGGGCAATATATGTGGGTTTCCCTATGTGGGCCCCATATAGGTTTGCCCATGTGGGATAATAATGTGGGCAAAACATTTTTTATGCTTGAAATACAACTTTATACATTTACAATCTTAAAATAATAACTTTTGGGTGATTGTCACTTTTAAACAAATAGCAAATAATATAACAGATATGATTTGATCAGTATAAAACATTTTAAATAAAAGTTCATTCTTTTTTACATTCAACTAACCTTGATATGTGGGCCCCACGTAGGTCCCGTATGGGCAACATGGGTTTCATGTGGCCATGGGCTTAACATGGGCAATATATATGGATCCCATGTGGGGTTGGCTATGTGGGTCCCATATAGGTATGCCCATGTTGGATGATAATATGGGACCCATATGGCACCTATGTGGGCAAAATAATTTCATGCTTAAAATACATTTTATATACATTTAAACTCTTAAAATTATTACTTTTGGTTGATAGTCACTTTTATACATGGAGCAAATAATATCACAGATAGGATATCATCAGTATAAATTTTTTTAAATAAAAATGCATTATTGTTTACATTTAATTGAGATATTTGTAATGTTTAGCTGCCAATTATTAATTTTAATTTGCACAGCTGAGCATGAGTGAAAATAAGAAATGTCAGAAAGTTCATCAGTTTGATAAGTGTGTTAATTAAAGAAATGTTTCAAACATTCTGAAAGGAGACAAACCCATATAGGGCCCACATTGGAAGCCCATATGTGGGCCCCACCTTGCAATGTTGGCTGGGGTATAGACGACCCCAAGGACCGTTTGAGGGTTAAACCATCGTAAATTACCTAGACAGTGATTTGCACGCAATGAAAGAATCCTTGTCAATTACGAGTATTGAAGAACGAAGCATTCAATTGCAAAGAGGACTGGCTCAGACTCCATAGCAACGGAGGCCCCTGCTGAAAAAACCAGCATCAAACCAGCATGGACCAGCATGGGAATTTTGCTGGTCTATGCTGGTTTAGCTGGTGGTCACAGCATACCAGCACCAAAACACAACATATGCTGGTATGACCAGCATGGGATGCTGGTTTGGTGCTGGTTTAGCTGGTGCTAATGCTGTTGCTGATGCTGGTTTGATGCTGGTTTAGCTGGTGTTCACTAGCAAACGAGCACCAAAACACAACATATGCTGGTCTTGCTGGTATGCTGGTTATTTCTGCAGGGGCAGAGGATTCTGGGCAATGCAGGCATCCGAAACTGACTGCGTCTCAAACCTACTACTTCCATACTATATAGTGTCAGAATCCTGCCAGATCCTTGTTTGTATTTAGATCTAGTCAGCATGGCAGGGTTCTGACAGTACAATGTTTTATGTGGGAGATGCGTGGTTTTAGTATTGGTTTATTCTGACCATGCATTTCCCGGGTCTCGTCACTTTTTCCCCGATCCCTTACTTAAGATTATTTCCAGGTGTATGTCATTTACTTTCTCCCTTTTTAAGAGTCCTTGTGTTTGTTGTCCAGTGCGGGTTCGTCTGTGTCATGTTGTTGGTAATAAGTGTCTACAGTAAGTCTTGCAGTATATTTATCTTATGTTCCAGTTCGTGTTTTAAGCAATAGTGTTCAGTGTAATTTTGTTTGATTTGTGTTTGCCCTGTTCTGTTTGCCCCCTCGTGGGTTTTTGTTTTCCTTTTTTTACCCTGTTTGTTTTAATAAAGTCCTGTGTTTCATCACGTCCGCATTTGGGTTCTTCTTCGTTTCAAATTCCTGACATACAGTACGCAAAGAGTACGAGAAGTAGTGCTGTTCACCTACTATATAGGTGTGTTCGAGTTCATGCGGCGCTGCGCAGACCGATCAGTGCGGTTTGCCACTTGCAGTCGAGGGAGGAGCTGAAGACAAAGCCATCAAGCCAGACACCTGCTACATGCCGTAGTGACGTGTGCGCCGTGTTATCGCAAATTAAGTGAATTAGATGCTGAATTTGATCAATCACGTAAAGCTGTTACGTCATCACAACTCCGGGCAGCCGCTCTGGAGAAGCTGCACCGGCTGAGCTAGCCGGCTACTCTCGAAATGCTCTCGCGGTACTTAGAAACCATATGACACAGTCACGTGCCTGCAGTGCCAGCTGAAGTCGGACAAAAATACTAACCGGAATGCACTGCTTCAAGTCAAACAGCATCAGGTTTAACATTGTGTCTGATTGAATTTACTACGTTAAGTCGCAGTATTTTATACCAAGGTCAAGGGTTTGATATTGCATATGAAAAACATGTACATAAGTAACCCAAGTTAATCAGTTTGATCAAATAAAAAAGCAGATTAAAACATGAAACATAAAAAAGGTCTTCCATATCAATTCAATTTTATTTATAAACTGTAGCACTTTTCACATTCAAAGCAGCTTTACATTAATAAACCTGACTCCCTAAACTCCTAGGAGAAAAAAAACCCTAGAGAGAGCCAGACATCGCTGATTCTATAGAGAACTTACTATATATTAGATACTTTATTTTACAACTTTAAAATATAAAAACATTAAGAATTAAATTTTTTTTTTAAATGTGTTCAAGGATGAGACAGGATCTGCATCAGACGTTCAGCCAGCGGTCTGTGTTCATGAAGTCTGAAATACAACCTGAAGATGAGAAAGAAAGAAAATGTCAACATTTAATTTTTAGTCATCATATTTATAGTATATCTAGAACCTTAAAGCCACAATATCAGTGGCGGCTCGTGACTGCTCATCCGAGGGATGCTAATTAAAAATAAGTGTTCGGAGTGTCATGTGTGTTGCTTGCGTTTTTAAAATATTTGTTTGTTGCGTCATGTGAACCATGTGCATCACATGTTTTGTCAAAATAAGTTCCTGCTGCACACGCGTCAAAACCATTTATGATAAAAGAGACGCTCACGTTCACAAAATACACGCAAGACACTCCCTTAACAGTAAACTTTGATTATGCACGAGATTATGCGATTATAGTTAAAAAAGCATTCATTCATACCTCCTTCAAACTCCATACGTCTCAGGATGATGAAAACAGCATCTCCAATCATTTCCCTCTCCTTCAGTCATTCAGCTTCATCCTTTTCATTTTTGTGTGGATAGTGCCCTGTAGTGATGAAAATGTATATTTAAAACAATCTTACTATACAACTAACTACACAAAATAAAAAGCATGTAATCTGCAAAATGCAGTTTCCTTCTTGAAAAGGTCTGTTACCTCATTTTGTATACGAGTAGCTCTTCTTCGTCAGACTCAGTTTTAAACCAGTCATGATCTAAGATCTGCTTGAGCGTCGGACGATCACTTCGATTCTTGGCCAGGCAACCACTTAACAGATCACAGATTTCTGTACATGATTTATGAGAGAGCTGGTTAGTCATCATGACACACAAATGACAATAATGATGACGGCATAAAGAGACGCTTTTGTTGTCATTTAATAATACTGCAAAAAAGTCTGCCTGTCTGTCTATCATCTAAAGGGACCCTGGTCTAGGGCTGGGTATCACACGTCGATACTTTTATGGTATCGAACGAAAACCTTTGATACTTTGAGTATCGAAAAATGGTTTATCTTTCGGTGCCAAATTTCGGTTCCAAAAGCCAAGCGGCTGTGTCTGTGTGAGCCTGTACTTGCATGTAAGGACCTAAAGCGCCGGCGATTGGCTGTCCACCACCACGTGACGGAGAAGATTTCGGAAGATACTCACAGTCACCCAACACACGTGTAAAAAGGATACAATATGAGAAATGTACAGAAAGGCTTTGTGACAGTCTAACCAATTGAGTGAGCGCAAGTATTACCGTGCTGTCTCCGTGAAAGTCAACCAAAACGGCGCTTCTCCTAAAGTGACGAGGGGTTTCAATTTAAAGCACGCGCGCAGCCTGTGTCTCTCAATGCTTGTTACTCGTGCCTGGTTCCGCAGCATCGCAAGACTTCATGCCCTCGTCTCCCAAAATGGACGATGCGTTTAAAACCTATTTTTTACAGTCTATGGTTTAAAGTTAAGCAGCCCAACACTGCTTACAAGCCTGGCTTATTATTTTAAACAAACTAAAATTCAATTTAACGCATTTGCTACTCATTTTAAAAATCCCAAATGTAGGCTATTTAATATTTTGATAATTATGAAGTTGAGTATTACAGTTCTTTGTTTACAAAAACAAACAAACATGCATACAAATCTTCCCAGTGAAACTCAGTCACCCATTTAAATATTTTAACTTTTTGTCAAAGTTGCAGCATAATGAACTCACTTATTTCAATTCCGCTAGTCCAAGCTAAAGACCATTTTACATTTCATAAAATAAAGCAGTGCTAGTTATATTCTTAATTTCTTTATTTTTGTTTCCTTATTTTCATAAAACAAAAACCGATGAGTGTGTCTGCTGGCGCACCCCTATCCAAAAGCACAACCAGTTTTATTAATAATGTTACCCTGAGTGAGAAATGTTACCAGAATTTGTTTTGATTAAGGTGAAAAATAAAAGTTTTGTGTTTAATGTATTTTTGTTAATGTTTAAATGGATTTTAAAACATATGGTATCGGGAAAAAGTATCGTTAGGAACCGGTATCGAAACTGAGGTATTGAAATTGGCACCGGATCGAAAGATTTTGAACGATACCCAGCCCTACCCTGGTCACAGACAGACAGTACCTCAGGTTAAGATGATGGCACAGTGATGTAATACATCGGCGAGCCACTAAATGACTGTTTAGCTAAACACAATAAAATCTAACATCTTGCCAGACAGACCGTATCATCTGATCATATTTATTGTGGATTTGATCAGAGACTTTGTGTGTGCATGTTGATCAGTCATTTTCACTCACCCTTTGATAAATCCTTCTCAATTGTCTGCAGATTCCCGGAATAAAAGTTCTTTAAATTAGAGTAATCTCCATGCACCATGAAGTACAGCACAGTACCTAAGGCCCAGACGTTTGCTGGCACAGCGCGGAATTTCTTGTAGATCTCAGGCGGGGTGCCACATAGAGCTCCTGTACACAAAACATCATGTTGAGTCATTTTGTAAAAGAAACAACAGGTTTATACGCTTTATTAAAAAATGCAGCTCACCCGTTAAGTCATCGGAATCACAGACATCATCATGCGTCAGATAATGTCCATCCCCAAAGTCAATTAACTTCAGGGTCATTGTTGATTGCTGCACCAAGAAGTTTCCGGGATGGATGTCGGTGTGGAAAACTCCTTTATCCAGACAGTATTGCACTGCCAGTACCGCCTGACGCATGAGATGTCTTGCTGTATTTTCACTTAGTCCTCTATGACTTGTAACAAAATCCCACAAGGACTCGCTGTGCAGTGGGTACTCCAACATGAGCATGTAAAAGTGTTTAGTGTCGTACCAGTCATACATCTGTATGACATTGGGGCATGAGGGCGCTTCTCCTAACTTAAGCAGCAGCGCCACTTCTGGAATAAGTGGTTTGGGGTATCCAGGCTGGAGAAAAAAATGGTCAACAAATTACAATTAGATAAAACAAATATCTTGTATTGGTGCGTAATCGCTATACTGTCTATTTTCTGTTTAGTTCACTTCATCAAATTTTATGACAACTTACAATCTGAATCGTGCGTTCACACTTTTGTTTGTTTATTTGCTTGATGGCAACCTGTAAAGAGAAAAACAACAAAAGTTAATTTCTCTTGAGCTGACTAAAGCGGCTCACCTGACACCTCACACATAACTTTAAGGTTTGAGAATCTACAAACTTTAAAACATGGTTTAGATCAAGTGAACATACAAATTTCAGCAAACATTGTGTTTGATATAAATACGAGTGCATTACCGGAGTGTCATCCGATATACGGATCCCTTTGTACACTCTGCCACCGCAACCTTCCCCAAGCACTTGATACAAGAGTTGATATTCAGAATCAAAAGGCTCTGAAAAACACACAGAAAAATGATGAGGTGACAGTACATGTTAACACTCATATACTCACAGATGAAAGGTACAGCATACATTTCCAGGTACAGAAGAATATGATGAAGAAACCATTTCACTTATTGATGCAAAGTAGGAGTAATGAAGTCAGTACACTCACCTCTAAGCACTGAGCGATTAGCTCGTTTCTTCTTGCTTGGCGGTTCAAAAGCTTGTTGAACAACATTTATAACTTTTGGCCTGACAACTTTATCATCTTCTGGCGAGGGATCTCTGGGATTTTCAAAAGCTTTTGGTGTGGGACCTCTTGGTACTGAGCGATTAGCTCGTTTCTTCTCACTTGGCGGTTTAAAAGCTTGTTGAACAACATCTATAACTTTTGGCCTGACAACTTTATCATCTTCTGGCGAGGGATCTCTGGGATTTTCAAGGGCTTTTGGTGGGGTAATTTTAAATTTAGTTGGGTTACGAATCCAACCTATTGCGGGTTTTCCAACAAATTTTCGTCTGCGAGTTTTAAATCTCGCTGGGTTAGGATCCCAAAAACGTCTGGTATTTTCCAAAGCTTTTGGTGTGGGACTTACAAATCTACCTGGGTTAGGACCCCAAAAACGTCTGGGATTTTCAAGAGCTTTAAGAGCTTTTGGCCTGGGATTTTTACAACCTTTTGCCTCAGGACTTCCAACATCTTTTGACCCAGGATTTTTTGCTTTATTTGGGTCAGGATTTCCACCACCTTTTAACCCAATATTCTCTGGAATGGCACCTAATGTCTGTAGCCTGGCATTGGCTGCAGCGATGCCACCAGAACTGGCCAGATCCACATCATCCATGGCATCAGGAAAAGCTGGATTGGCATCTTTTTTCACTTTACTCTTCCCTTTTTTACTCCAAGGGTTGTGAAATGAGCGGCTCTTTGAAGCCTTTTGTTTTTGTTTCTTTAAGCCAACACTCTTCGATTGAGAATCTGCCAGATCAACAACTTCCCTGGCATCAGGGATAGCTGGATCGGCCTCAATCTGTGAAGTCGGCATCGACTCCACTTTGCCCCTCCGGAAGCATCCAAAGAAGCGTTGCGTCAATGTCATGCGTTTATCCGGACGAATCTTTGGTTTTGATTGGGGGCCGGCCAGAGCAGGAACATCCATGCCAACAGGAATATCTGAAATAGCCTTGGGCTGTTGAGTTGGCACAACAGTCACTTTTTCTCCCTGGAGGTTAGATTTGCGGCTCTTTGAAGCCTTTTGTTTCTGTTTCTTCGGACCAACGTAGGTCTTTGACTGTGATGCAGGATCAACAACTTCCCTAACATCAGGAATAGCTGGATCCGCTTTAAGCAGGGGAGTCGGCACTGACTCCACCTTGCCCCTCCGGAGACAGTCAAAGAATGCCATTCGTTGTTTTTCCGGTTTGATCTTATTGTTTAATTCAGAGCTGGCCAGACCAGCACCATCCTTTACATTAGGATTAGCTGAATGTGCATTAAGCTGTGGAGAAGACCAGAGGTGGGTCAGACAGACGGACAGACAGATAAATGTTTCCAGACATGTTTAGAAGCCATGTTTCCATCCAAGGCTTTTTAGCAAAAAAATGCTTTAGCGCATAAACGCAATGTCAATACCTCAAAAAAAAAATATATATAAAAAAATAGCTTTAACGCAAATAAATGTGATGTCACATGATAGATCTTCATCACGCGCAACCTCTGAAGGACATAACAGCAAACAATAGGCGCTCTTATTGCAGCCTGAGACTTTCTGTTTTGATTTGCAGAGTCGATCCTCCATATACACAGAGCTGCACTGAACTTACTTCATGAAGTGCTGAAATGTCAATCACTTATCCATAAAATTATTCATGTTTATTCTCCTAAATATTACATTTTTTGTCCTCATAATCGGGTCATTTTGGTGAAAGCACATTTATTTTAAATTACCGAGACCACAAACATCAGACTGGACCTGGCTAAGCTTTTATTGTAAAAGCATTAGAGAAATTAGGTAGATAATTTGCTCAAGATCAGATTTTTTGTGATAGACCAAAAGTAATGTCGCTTTCATCATTCGTGATATCACAACGGACACCATTTTAGCACCATTTAAATAGAAAACCTTTAATACGTATATTCACTTGGTCGATAACAAAACCTAGATGGAAACATGTCTATAAATGGACAGATAGTTGTATTAAATGTAATGATGTAACAAACCTCTGAAGGAATCAGTGTTTCCACTTTATCATTATGAAGGAATGGCTGCTTTACTTTATTCCATCCCTTCTTTAATGATTTCAAGACTTTATTCTCGCATTTTTCTACACCAAAAAAGAAAAACAAAAACAAATGATAAACTATTAGAAAATTCATTATGACAAAAGAGAATGACAAAGAACCGTGGTCAGTAATAATACTTAATAAACACATTTAACAAACTGTCCACCCAGATACTATTTGATTAAATATGTATATGTAATTGAGTATCTAATTCTTTATAACAAATTCCTAAAAATACAGCAATGATTATTGCATTAATAATGCTGTTAAAATAAGAGTTTAAAACACACTAGAAAAATGGTCTAAACTTAATATCTTATTGTAAGATGCTTTATTTTACTGACATTAATGTAGTAAGATATCAGAATCTGCAAGGGCCAACAAAACTATTGAGGAACAAACATGGTACAGATTTAAAGATTGTCAGGAACACAAAATTTCCATCTGACCTGTGGGGCTGTTCGCCTCCTCAAATGCAGGAGTAAACTCCTTTACTCCTCCTCGTGGATGTGAACTCCCGGCGCGTCTGTCTAACAAATGCCCGTTGTTCGGGACAATGTCAGGGACCGCACTTGGTAGGACAAAATCCATTCCACCATCATCACATCTCCATCCCAACACTGCAATTCAATAAATAATGTTATGAAATGAATGCTTTAACTGAAATGATCAATATGTGTCTAAAACGTGTCACTTCTTTTAATCTATTATTTATTCAACTGTATAAAATAATTCAATAAAGTAATGCCTTCATTTGAAATTATAATTTTTCTTATTGTCTAAATTGTATTGAAGCAAGAGAGAATGTGCATTAATATTATTTTTGCTTTTCTCGTGATCATGACTTTATTTTCTGGGGATCTCGAGATAACAAAAAGTTGTTATCCTGACAATCCAAATGTCATAATGTAATTTCCTGTCCATAATATTTAGTGTATTTTAAAGTGAACTGCTGATGCATACGTGTAGCTAATAATTACATAAAAACGTATAAGATATATAAATAAGAGCTGTCCAAACTGAAAGGAACTTGCACTGACATATCTTAAAATACATCAGTGCCCTTTGTTTTGCCTCAAAATGCACACAAGTAATGTTTTTAGTAAGGCATGTTTGTTAAAACTAGTTATATTTCCTAAATAAATTAAGGCCTAGTCCTGGTTTAAGATATCTCTTCCCGGGAAACCACCCCATAATGTGTGTGAATTTAGGGACCATCTTCAAAGTAATAATGTACGATTCTATCTTTAATAGTAATTAACAATTATATTAATAACTATATAAGTAAAAGTGTACATAATAGCCGACAACCATATGAAAACAGTTGGGTTTGTGACTGTTTGTTGACTAAAAGTTATTCCATTTAAATGCTGTATAAAGTAGAAACGTGTATATTAAGGAGTAACTTTAGAGACGGTCCCTAAATTCACCACTATCAATTTGTCAACTACATACTGACGGATCGATTTCATCTTAAACGAATCCCTGATCTAAGTAAAACCTAATTTGTTCATCCCCTAATTTACCAAAATATACCTCTGCTGTCTTCAAACAATACAACCCGTTCATGTACATACATATTAAGAACCCAAGAGCTTTCATCACATCACAAAAAATACAACTTTTGTTAACTTGAGATAACGAGAAATTAAGTTGTGATCATGAGAAAACAAGCAAGCAAAAATAAAAATAGTACACAACATTGGCTTCAGTAAATGAACAAAACAGTCTGGATAACAACAGTATGCACTGCTAACTATTTATTATGTTATACATCCATTATGAAAGTGAAACATACATCCAACAAAACATGGTTAACGGTACTTTATTAAAACCATTGTTACCACAAAATAACCATGGCTTTGCTAATAGTACTCAATACACCAATAAACATGGTTACTACACTTTTACCTCATAAAAACCAGTTAATTTTCGTGAAGGATAATAAAAAACAAGACCTCATACGGCGTAATTCTTATCTTAAATTGTGAGGATTATTAATTCTGGTCGCTTTTTGTTAAATTAATGGAATCAAAATTTGTTTGCGTATTCTGCCGGTCAAGAAAAACGGCGGGTAAAATATCAAGTACACGAGCACCACCTGGTGTGTCTAAATGTACGCGTACATTAACAACACAATAACTTTATGTAAACTTATCAGCATGAAAGTCAGACTTTTTGCTTTAACTCGCATCTTACCTTTTTGGCGTTTCGCCTCATGTGTTGGATAAACATCCATCATCTCCTCCTCCTCCTCTCCTCCTTCAAATGGATTTAAAGAACCGGCAGCGCGCCCGACTTGTGACGAAAGTCCGAAATCAGGGACATAGTCAAAGTTCGGCACAGCATTCGGCAGATCCATATTTTCAACATCTGCTCCTTCCATGTCCTTGTCGGACAATGGTGTTACAGGACGAAACATGATGTGAAAAGATAACTGCAGACTTAACTGTGCTTAGACTCGGTTCACAGAGGGTTGAAATCTAAGTAAACTGTCTGTCCGTACACAGTGCGTCAAGCAGTTTAAAGTTGCGAACTTTTGGAAAGTCTGCAAATTCACTTGAAAATCTGTACAGTAGCGTTCGGAGTCAACCAAAGGCAAGCGTTCAGATCAGTCAAATGATACCGGTTTCATCTGGCTGAGCGTTTTATAGGCACCGATTGTGATGTCATAATGTCTCTATGACAACGATAAGTTCTACAGTATGGTTGTCATGGAGTTTAATGACTTTGTTCTGTTTACGGTTCAACTGTGATGAGTTTTATAAATATATATATATATTTATGTCCCTTGTGTTGTTTAATTAAAACTATTTACAACGTTTGGACTTTTATTGTAGATATATATATATATATATATGAATATCATAAAATCTCTTTAATATGTCTTTATGCTTATTACTACTTTTTAAAATGTATTTTACAGTATGTATAGATGCTATTTTGTATTAATATATTTAGACCTATTGTGTTATTCATTTACAACCATTAGATGGCGCTATGTTAATTACCAGTAATGTTAAAAGAAGAGAGTATTAGTCGAGAGTAAAACACAGACATGCTCAGATTGTATGGAGATTTTATTTAAATCATCAAAAGGCATCAAAGGTCATATATTTTAATGCATGATACATACGAAAGTTTTTTTCATTGCTCAAAATCCTTCACACATATCAAATAGTTAAACACTGGCAAAAACAGACATTGGGGTGGTTTCCCGGACCGAGATTAGCTTAATCCAGGACTAGGCCTTAGTTTAATTAGGAAATATAACTAGTTTGAACAAACATACCTAACTAAAAACATTACCTGTGTGCATTTTGGAGCAAAACAAAGGGCACTGGTGTATTTTAAGATATGTCAGTGCAAGTTGTTTTCAGTTTGGACAGCTCTTAAAAATGTTTTAGTCTAGGACTAGTCTAATCCCTGCCCGGGAAACCGCCCCATCAAGTTAACTAATAATCCCTCATCCCTTCCAGCAGTTGAAGCATCAGCAGTGTTACATATTGCTGGGTTTACTGCAGGGTTAAATTTACTAAACACTACTTAATATTAATTCCCCAAAACATTAAAGAACATTTGACATGTTGACTGATGAAGAACCAGGAGGGCCAGAGCACTGCAGATTTTAGCTCCAACCCTGATCAAACACACCTGAGCAAGCTTATCAAGGTCTTCATGATCACTAGACAATCACAGGTGGTTAAGTTTGATTAGGGTTGGAGCTAAACTATGCAGTGCTCAGGTGAGGTGGCCTTTCTGTGTGGAGTTTACATGTTCTCCCTGTGTCAGCATGAATTTACTCCGGTTTCCTCCCAAAGGCCCAAAACATGCTAGTTAGGCAAATTGGAAATGTCAAATTGTCCCTCTCACCATGAAAATAGCCATAGATGCTGGAATGGCGTAAAGAATAAAGAAACTCCATGCATCACATTTCTTGAATTTCTTGAACATTTCCACCTTTTACCACTACAGAAGCACAATACGACTTCAAATGCAGCACAGAAAAATTTAATAAATAGTCAGAAACCAAAATGGAATTTTAGTGTAACACAATTTTTATTTAATTATTTTAATTAATTTGGAGAGAATCCTTTGGCTGCCAGGGATGGGTCCAAATCTCATCACTAAAACAGAAGAGAAAGTGTGGAGCACAAATTATAACATGTCTTTTATAAATATAAGTTTCTATTTTTGTCATTTGTGAAACAGTTCAGATAAGAAAATTATTGTAGCCAAATAAAAAAACAAACAAAGTTAAAGTGAATAAATAAATAAAAATAAATAAATAATGCATGGATTAATTGATAAAGCAAGCAAACAGAAGATTACATACCATACTGGACAGGGCTCCCAGTGCACCAAAATGTCTGCTTTGCCCTATTAAGGAAACAACAAAACAAAAAAGCAAACACATGAATTTCATTTTTAGCATGATGTTTAGATTATGTTTGGCTATAGGCATTAAGTTTAAGTAACACAGTGGGTCACTGTTGATATTTACAGCATCTGATCATGGATTTTTCTGTTCCTTCTTAGCCTGCAATTCAAAAAGACTAAACACAGAAAGTATCTACATAACAATTATGATGTCAATGTTATTTATTACCCACAAGGAAGTATTTGAATCCTATATTAGACTCTGCATATGGTCTACACTATGCATTTCTTTTATGACTGTCTAACCTTTGTGACTGTTGTAAGTAGTTAGAGAAATAAGCAATAAAACTATAACAAATAACCAGGGGTAAAATAGCAATGTCAACACACTGATAAAAGCATCAATGTTTACGTACACTTACTCCTTTTAAGCTTTTTCTTATCAGGCATAAGCTTTGGTCCACCTGTAGGATAGAAGATTACAGTCCAGTCATATATCCATTAATAAAAAAAAAGACAAAATGCTTAGTTGTAATGTGTGTCTGGTACTAAACATGGGCATCAGAAACAAAAAAATGTGGGTGGGTCTAAAATATTTACTGGGGTAGATACCATTTTCTTGTATTCTGGTGCATTTTAATATTAAAAAAATGCTTTTATAACCTAAAAGCTTTGTTTGGCGTGTTGTGGAAGTGCATCATGCAAAGTAGTAAAAACAAAAACAAAATGGAGTTTAATTTATAGGGACTCTAAATTAGACAAGCGAAACGGATTTGAGGAAGCAGCAACTAAAACGTGGAACGCAGTTGAATTTATTAAGGCATTACTCTAGTGCAGTGTTCTTCAACCCTGGTCCTGGAGGACCTCCTTCCAGAATGTTTTAGATGTCTCCTTAATCAACACACCTGTTTTAATGTATCAGCTTGTTAGGAAGACATTCTGGAAGGAGGCTGATGAGTTGGTTCAGGTGTTTTAAATAAGGAGACATCTAAAACTTTCTGGAAGGGGGTCCTCCAGGAGCAGGGTTGAAGAACACTGCTCTAGTGGAATAGACTTGATTGCCGGTGCCCTGACAAGTGAAAAGACTAAAGGTACATTCACATAAGCGATTTTGTCGCTCGTCTCTTCAAGAGGTCGTTTGAGGGTGTTTCTAAATCTGGTTGTCATAAACAAATGAGTAACGTCCACTCCAGTAACTGATAAGAGACGGATGACATGAACTCCACTGCTTGGCTCTCACTGGTAGTTGCTCCAGAAAATCGCTCATCATTTGCACAAAGTTAAGCTGCATTCAGACTAGCAGTAGCAGTGCGACGCGATTTCATTTATTTCAATGGAAGCTTGGTGACTTCTGGCGACCCGACTGACAATGACCGTTGGCTTCTGAATAGGTGTGTCAAATTTGAGACAAGGTTGAGAAAAGTTTAACTTTATACAAATGATGAGCTACTTTCTGAAGTGCATACCAATAAGAGCAAAGCAGTTGAGTTCCTGTCATCCATCTGTAGTCAGTTACTGGAGTGGACGTTAATCATTTGTTTATGACAACTAGATTTAGACACTCCCCTAACGACCTATTTGAAAGAGACGAGCGGCACAGTAACAAAGTCACACGAAATATGTATGAGGCTTTAAACTTTTCTTAAATTTGTCGTCCGGCTGGACATCCCCAAGCCAAAGGTCACTGTCGCTCGTGTCATCGAGCTGGCATTGAAATTAATGAGATCGCGTCGCTCTGCGCTAGTCACTGCTTGTCTGAATGCAGCTATATGCACTAAGATGCATTCTGGTCGATCGGATTACAAGTGGACTACACTAAACACAGGTTTAAACAGTGTTCAAAACGTTTTGGGCTCATCCACTTTCGACCACATTCAGAGGTAGGCTTTCATTTTGTGAGCATGTAAAAGTTGTGCAAGCTTATTTCATCAATGGCTCTGAAATATCAGAGAAAGCTCTTACATAAACATGTACAAAACACTGTGCAGCATGTTTACTAACACCACAAGCAGCAGACTTTGACATAATTAGTTTGCGTCAATTTAAACCCGCCAATTCTCCCGCTCACTTTTAAACGAAAGCAGAGGGTCTAGCTCAGTTTCTCACAGTAATTAGGATGAAGTGGTCGAAAGTGGACAAAACAGATCAAGTCAACTCAAGGTTTATTTATATAGCACAGATTTAACACAAGTGTAGTGTGTTAATCCATCTGTAAAACAGATCAATTTAAATACCACCAATAATTACTCTACAAACATTATTTACATACCTGGCTTTTTCTTTTTGCGACAGAGTGCAAGATTTGTGACTGTGGCTGACCATGTGTAGACACCTGTGGGTTTGAAGAAAAAAAATTACTCATTAACCAAATAAACCTTTAACTTCTTATTTCAAATACTGGACAATCACAACATCACTGTGCGGCAGTACATGTATAAGTGTGAAGTACATGTATAGTTATTGTGATTTAAAGTTTTTAGTTAAGTGTTTATAAACAAGGACATTAAGGATCTACTGTATATATGATACTTAACATCTTCTGTTACTGTTTTTTTTTAAAAAATAGCCTTTTGTTATGGGTGCTCTATAAGCAATGTCACTGTGTTTCAGCTGGTGCCAAGAGTTTGCTTTACTTTTAAAAATGTCTATAGTGTATTGCATGTACAAAAAATGAAGCATGACCAAAATCAAATCTACTTTATGGTTGATCTGAGTGGCAAAATATTCTGGTGCGGCTGAACAGATTTATACAACGTTACATGTCAGCTTGTAAGTACAGATTAGTGCTGTCAATCTTCCTCTGTTATCCCATTCAAAGTACATTTCATAGTATTTTTAATATTCAAATTATCCCAATATATTGAAATCTTAAAAAGTAGCCTAGTCACAGGCCTGTAATAAGCACATCTAAACATTCAATTGTGTCTTTATGAAACAAGAAAGACTAGACTATGACCATATTTAACACCTACAGCTACAAGTATAAGTGTAATAATTGACTCCGGTCCTTTGAATTATTTGAAATTAATGTACACCTGCGGTGTGATACTTCACTTTGCATCATGCCACATTACCACCTTGAATGTGCATTATTTTTGAATATTCGACTGCCCGTCATCAATTATTCCTAACGTAAAAAAACATAGGAATAGTAATTTTGCACTTAAGATTTTTTTGCACTTACAAATGACAATCCACATTGTGTGTTTTTTGATGTCTTGATGACACATGACAAAGACACCTATTTTAATGTCAGAAAACCCTATAACATGACATGTTTGAGTTCATTTTCGCAACTTGATTTCATGCGTCCTGCAATGTGACCATTTCACATGCACACACACTGCAATGTTGATGCTGAAAATATATCAGCCTTAACCTGAATAAAGCTCTATGGGAAAAACACTGGACAACAGGTAGCGTTAAGGTAACCCATATGTTAAATACTTGAAACCCAGATATAAATGGCAGCTCTTAAAATCTGTCTTAATTACGTTGGCCCTTCGTAGTGCTCGCCTGCTCCAGCTGCCCTTCCATAGTGTTCACTGCCTCCACCTGTCCCTCTGTAGTGGTCGCCTTCTCCACCATGTTTGTCATCTCTTCCAGTTGTTTGGATTCTCCAGTGGGTCACAGGGTGTGAGGTGCAGTGTAACCAGCTGATCATAATGCCACTGGAATCCTGGGTCCAACCTGTGCAGGTTAAATCATATGGATGTTTTAAAACATAAGACTTTAAAGGGATAGTTGACCAAAAAATGAAAATTCTGTTATAATTTTTGATCCTCATGTTGTTCTAAACGTTTATGAATTGTATTTCTTCTGTTAAACACACTTTGTGTTCATTAGAAAAAAGAATCCCTTTAACCATGAGATTGGGCTGTACCTCTTAAGTGTTTGAATCATATGGTCTAATTTTTCCAAACCAGATTTATTGGCACTTTAGATTAGAGCTGAGGTATTTGGATGTATTAGATATGTGCAAATCTATATTTGATTGATTCTATAGGACCATAACAAATACAATATATCTTTTGATCAGGAAAAAACAGAGTGCTTATATATTATCAATTCAAAGAATAACACCAAGTGTGATGTTTGTTTAAAGAAAAATGTATGCTTTATGCTTTCAAGTTAGCAGCAGCGCAAGTGTATGATGTCTCAAGCCAACATTTGATGGTTTCCTTTTTTGTGTTATTTCTGCTAATGGTCCATCTGCATTGTAAGCTCTACATTTCATATACAACAAGAGTATAATGAGATTCATTTTCATTTGATTCAGTAACTGAGTGACCTACAAAAGGACTTTACAAATTTCAATTGATGTGTGTCCCTACAAACAATTGTTTAAGTCAGTGTGCCTAAACATTAAAAATGATGTTGTATGTGGGCTGAAAACAAATAAAATATGGCTTCTACAAAAAAAAACATTCCAAACATAATAATTCCTAAGTTAACATAGTATGTATTCAGGTATATGCTTGAACCAAGTTAACTATGGGTACCAAATCCCATCCGCTTGTTTGTCTGACATCACACAGCACCCCTTCCGGGTCCAAAAGCTCTATCAGATGCTGAGGAAACAAACAAAAATACTGATATACAATCACAATTCTAACCTCTCTCTCTATGTGGACATCCCAGATGATCGTTCAGTCATTACAAGGGTAGTGCACAGTGTGAGTTTATAAAAGCTTAGCTTAAATGCATGAAATCAATAAACTACCATGTTGTAAATGTCTGTTTAAATTTCACTCAAAATCAGTGAAGGCGTGGACCTGGAAACGGTATTCCTTACGTCACAAATTACCAAGTGGATTGTAGGCCAGTGTGCTGCAAGCTATAAATAGAAATGGACTTAAAAGTACCCCATGCACAACTATCCATGTCTTAATTAATATTCATGATATATCGATCAATCACATAATCATAGTAGTTTGCTATCAAAATAAACGCCATAATTCTTCATCCCCAAATCTTGTGCAAATGCTTTCAAACCTCACAATACTATGCAGGTAAAAGCAGTGGACTGTAGAAATTGTTTGAGTCAGTTGTCTTATAAGTTGTTGTTTGCCAAATCTTACAGAATGGTTTGATGGAGTGCTGTTTGACTGTGTATAAGGTTAGAGAAATATTGAAATACTTCACATGTTTCGAAAAGATCCAGTGTTGTGCTAACAAACTTTGTGGTTATTTAAAAACAAAAACCTCTCCCAACGTTTTACTGTCAATGAGTTTAGGTGTTGATGACTGAATTTCAGTTTTATGGAGTGAGCTATCCTTTCAAAGGGAACATTTCATAAGACTTGGCGTCCCCACAGTATGTATGTAAAGTTTTAGCTTAAAATACCATATAGATAATTTATTACAAAATGTTAAAATAGCCACTTTGTAGGAGTGGAATCGTTTGACATCACAAGGGGAGCCAATGACCTATTTTTTTACACATGCTTGCAGAAAATGGTTTCCGTTACCGTTTTTTTTTTTAACATTTTCTAGGTTGATAGAAGCACTGGGGACCCAATTATAGCACTTATACATGGAAAAAGTCAGATTTTCATGATAAGTCCCCTTTAAGATTTTAATATTGATCAAATCTTTTGCCTACTCAACACAAGCTGTGAACTGTGACTTTAAAAATACAGTGCATGCATCTCACCTTCACAAAGGTATTCATAAAAGGAACCAATCTTCTGAAGGTAGTCCTGGGCATAGGCGATAATCTCTCACACTTAATATTTTGCTTCTTGGTCTCCTTTTCACGAAGCAGAACTGGCTTTGTATCCAGTAGCATGGAGTTTGTCAAGCTGCAATGACAACATTGTGAATTTACTGAATGGAATATTGGTTAATGTCATTCAGGATATTTTTTACTTCATGAAGAGTTTAGCTTTTGTATAACCAAGTATGTGAAAACAGGAAAGAGAAATACATTAAAAGAAAACAGCAAAAACATAAATCACATCATAAGGTTATAATAGAACTTTCTGTAACATTAGTAGGTTTGGCTGGTAACTATGGTAACTATTGTGCAATTGGACAGTGACAATCTACTGTATAGATTTATTCAAAATAAAGTCCAAACGTTAATCATTAAATGGGTTGCTTTGGATGAACTACAGAATCTACAATAGTAGTATGAATGCAGTCTATTTGATAATTGTCATTCAGAGAATTCCCAAGTGTCACTTATATTTTGTTGTGGTAGATAATTTAGGACTGTGATGTGTTAAAGTGAAAATGTGTTTACTGAAGAGAATTGCCACAAAAAAAATATATATATTAAAAGAGATATACAAGAATATGTAAGAAATTCTACTTACTAGGGCTGCACGATAAATCGCACATGATTGTCATGCGCATCTCGTCAGTAAAGCCGGTTCTTTGATTAGTAGTACACCAACATCACCTGCTTTGAGATGGAGCAGCATTTACTACACAAAGCCATAGTTACCTGACAACCGGGGCAATCCCGCACTAATCATCGCCTGCGATATGTATGCGATATGGCCCAGCTTGCCAGTGAACCATGGCCCTGTGTAGCAAACAATGGCTCTTAAAAGTGCCTTTGGGTTTATAAAATAAGCAAAGTTAAATCTAAGTTGTAACAGGTGATTCGATTGACAGGATCTGCAGGGAGAACAGAAAATGTTTATTATGTAATGTAAATTAGCTCTAATATAAGGCTTAAATAGTGTACCCCAATAGTGGGGATTCCTATTTTCTTACAAATATTATAAGACAAATATAATATTTTAGCTGGTGCTAATGCTGGTTTAGCTGGTGCTAATGCTGGTTTAGCTGCTGTTCACTAGCAAATCAGCACCAAAACACAACATATGCTGGACTTGCTGTTTTTTTCAGCAGGGAACTTAAACTAGGTTAACGTTAGCTTCTTAATGGGACTTTAATTCTCTAACACGAAACGTTAGACTTCCCTTGCGAAAATTAAACATTGTTTTACTACAGTTAAGAAATAACCATGGATTTGAAAAAAAGTTAAACCATGTTTGGTTTAGTAAAACCATTTTGCAAATAATCGACACACACAAACCGTGGTTACTACACTTTTACCACAAAAACATGGTTAATTTTCGTACGGGTATGGCAATGTCAGCCTAATGCCAAAAGAAATGCGTCAATTATAACATTTAAACAAATAGTGAACTTTAAACTTACCTGGACAGTGATTTACGCGTAATGAGAGAATCCCAGTCAATTACAAGTACCGAAGAAGAAATCACCCAATAGCAAAGAGGACTGGCTCAGATTCCATAGCAACAGAGGCAGAGAGGATTCTGGGAAATGCAGGCGTCCGAAACGGACTTTTTTTTACAATCAAAGTAGAAACAATCAAATTTGATGGCCATAACATCGTTTTGTTGAACTATCAAGCACACGTTAGTGTTCATGTGTTGAGAAAATATTGTAATCTGCAGCGGGCCCACATGTAGTTTTAGCTGGTGCCTTCACCATAGTAAATGTCGATAAGGCTCATGGGTACTGTAGTATTTAATCTTGTATTTGACACACGAAACCGATCGAAAAAAATCAATATTTCTCAGAAAAAACGGCAACATTTGGAAACGATTGCAGTAGCAAAACTCTGCAGTCTCGTAAATTAACAATTAGTACTGCTGACGATGGTTTACAATGGCGATCATCATGCACAATATTAAACAAATAAAAAAGGATAAACGTCTCCTGATTAAATGTTGAGTAAAGTAGCGCTTAAAGTGTAATAAATTAATGACAAATAAAGTAAAACAATACAGCTCCCGGGTATATACTATTGCAATACATTAGATTAAATTCGTGCTGGAAAACACGAAAAAATAATAGGACCAAAAAACGTGGTGCAGGCACGAAAAATACTTCCTATTGAAATACATTAGATTGAAAGTCGTTCTGACTAGCACGAAAAAAAGGGGGAAATCGTGTCCATGAACACGAATCAATAGATTAAATTACGTGACTATGTCACGAACTGCCGTGAGACTGGGTTGCACTAGCTGCCTCAAAATGAGCCAGATGTCGGAAGTGCCAATACTGATGCCGGAAGTGCCACTATCTGCCACTGCCGCGATTTGAGCTTGCTGTCTCTCCGTCCTGTATTGCTGTGCGTGTGCACAGGCGTGCTGGGAACATTATACTAGACACTTGATTTCATTTGCACACCTGTCCTGGACTGCTGTTCATGTATGCGTATGCTTTGGACATTATACTAAGTTCCTGTAATTGTAAAACGCCTGTTTGAGTACTGGGGGAGACGTGCCTGTCTTGCTGTAATCTCAAATATCATATTCATCTCAGATATTTTATTCGAGCATGACATACCAGTTTGACTGCTGCTGTTAGCGATAACCGTATTTTGAATATTGTGTCAGCCACTTTACTGCTCTTACGTTATGGGCAAGCCTCCTGTTATTAGTATTTTAACTGCTGCATACTGCTGAAGGGATTGGCTTCCTGTTATTATTTGGTTAATTAAGTGTTTTGTTTGTTTTTGTTTTCCTGTTTGTTAAAAGTTGTCTTCATTTGGATTCTGTTCTTTTCTTTTTTTTTGTTATAGTACAAATTAATTTATTTAAAGTGTATTTTCATTTATTGTTTTTGCTTTATTAGTTTCTTTTCTGAGTTATTCTATTTGATTTATAATTGTTTTTTTTTTTTTGTTTAGTGATAAGTTTATTTGTGTTATTCGGTTTTGATGGGCACTGCCTTAGTGGAGCCATTGTTGGCCCTGGCAGTTTATTATCTATTTTGTGATTTAACTTTATTTAGCTTCTTTAATATTGAGTTTTGCTAGTTGATTCAACCCTTTTTTTGTGTGTTTGCTTTTGTTTCAGTTGCTGAGAGCTGAAGGTGGTGGTATTGGTGTCCTGGGTGGTGGTGTCCCTTGCCTGTGTGCCGTGGCAATTACCCCATTTTCGCCAGATTCACTGTTGTGCTGTGTGTGTGTGTTCACCTGGGTGCTTTATTGTTTTTTTTGGATTTCTTTAAGCCCTTGTGACTGCTTTTTCCTCCACCGGTAAGCCTCAGCAGCCATTAAATTTGCCCCCTCCCCAAGTATGAATGTTTTAACTAGTGTTTTATAATTCAAATAAAGTGTTTTCTATTTTTACATTGAACTTCGTCTCTGGCTTAATTGTATACGTACCTGAGTGTCCTTGTGTACCTAGAATATCAAAATTGGGAACTAACTCCAAGTATTCCCTGGGTGTAAGTCCTAGGGTGGCGTAGTCGGTGTTTTGGGGGTAGGTCCTCTTTAAAACTCCCCTCCCTCTTTGCAACGCCACATTTGTATTTTAAAGGGGACATATTATGAGATTTTTTTTAAGATGTAAACTAAGTCTAAAATAGGTCTGAGAAAAAGTGTGCCGTTTTGGGTGTGTCATTTAAAATGCAAATGAGCGGATGAAGTGCAACCACTGATCACAATGGTGGTGGTTTGTTGCAATTGAAACTCAATTGTGCTGTGAAATATTTTATCTCTCTCTTTCTCTCCCTACTAAATGGTTGTGCTGTGGTTGGATAGTGCAGATAAAGGGGCGGTATTACCTTATTCTGACATCACAATTAGGGCCAAATTACAATGACCTATTTTTTCACATGCTTGCAGAAAATGGTTTACCAAAACTAAGTTATTGGGTTGATCTTTTTAACATTTTCTAGGTTGATAGAAGCACTGGGGACACAATTATAGCACTTAAACATGGAAAAAGTCAGATTTTCATAATATGTCCCCTTTAAATTAGACATTGAATTTTGTTGTGTTTTTGAAGTGAAGAAAATGTCCTAAAATTAACTAACCCTGTGATTTTTTTTTTTTTAAATAGAGAATTTCAAAATATAAATAACAAACATTTAAATTTGCTTATTCCAATATTGCCAGCATCGCATATGATTAACAGATTACAGTGTATTTTATACTGTAGGGGTTCTCAAAGTCCGGACTCCGGTCCGGATCCGCGTCCACTTCATATTACAAGTGCATTCATTTATATGTGACTGATAAATGTGTGCATTTGCTACTTTAAAATGCATATTAAACTTGTAAACAATTCGTTTAGTTTTTTTTTTTTAGATTTAAGAGTATTCCTGGTCCGAAAATAAAACAAGTTATTTAAAAATTTCCTGTGTGACACTGTTGCCATCACATCCAGATATTATGCACAGCTACTTCATGTACTACGGCTTTTGATCAGTAAGTCCTCATCGATCTGAAATCACTGTTGGTTTGAGTCGTTTAAAACATGCATTTGAAAAAGCAACACTCGTCAAACATAATCTTTATACATATTCTTTATTATCATGAAAATACCTGAAAAGGTTTGAAGAACAGCAATATAAATATATCCTTAAGACATTTCCTGGAGCTGCGTGTGTCTGGTTCTTCGCATGTTAAGTTTCTGCCCGAGAGCGCCCCCTGGCTTTTGGATGTAGCGGCAATTCATATTTGGACCTTTGAATGTAAACTTTGAGAACCCCTGCTGTATACTGTAAATGCAAAACCACACTGAATGCTATAAAATCAGACCGGATTTTATTAAAGATTCCTGATTTAAATGCACAATACAGAGAGAAGATATAAGATCGAGACTGCCATTATAGTCATCACTGAACTGCAATGAATTATTTTTCACAGATTAACTTTTTCTTGTATTCGCAAGATGCATTTTTTTAAAAAGTAAAATCAGCAACATTTATTATAGAGATAGAAAATGACGACTTGCGGTGGAGCAGGCCCCCCATTGGCTAAAAGGATTTTTTATAAAATAAATAATATTCCAGATCAAATATACTTATATACTTATATATACATAAATATATTTATTTTTATATTATACATTTTAAAAGTTTTTTTTTTTTAAGATGCTTTGTAAAACAATTGTTATCCTAATCCTGCTAATAATGTGTATTTATCAAAAGTGGCGCGCTGTAAATCGCTTTTGTCCAATCACAATGGAGGAGAGGCGGGACAAACAGTACATCGACCAATCGGAACATCCTTTCTCTACTACTGAAAAAAACATAAAAGTTAATATATCTTGTCGATTACAACATATAACAGTCCGTGCTACCACAATATAATTACGCATTGATTAAACAAATTATCTGCAAAATCTGATACTTATAAAACAGTACTTCCGCGGAGGTTTGAATAATAGCAACCAACGCACAAAAGCGCCTCCAAAGCGCCCTCACGCGGTCATTTTTAGAACTGGCGTCTGAAGCTTCGGTGGAGTTTATTTATCATCAAAAGATTATAGAAATTAATGGGCTAATGTTCTGTTCACTGTATATACATTTTCCGTTTTGTTTTTACTTGTATTTTAAATTAGGCATTGAATATATGTTTTAGAAGTGAAGAAAATGTCCTTAAATTAACTAACCCTGTGATTTTTTTTTTTTTTTTTTTTTGCAATGCATATTCGGGTAAGCTATCTTAACTTTAATATAATTGTTGTTAATAAACTGTAATTTATAATGATTTTGCTTCAATATTTCATCACCATTTTACAATAAAAACTGTTTCTAAATACAGTGGGAGTCATTTCACTGATTAGAGTATTCATATTATTAATAAAAACTTACAAAATAATGTCATCATCATTCTTTACTTTTAACTTTTAATTTTTTATGATTTTCACAAAGTTAGTGTTTTATAAGTTGGGTAAGAGCGCCACTTAGTGGATGATAGTGGTAATATATATTGCTCTAAAAACTCGTTATTTGGCAGGGAAAGAGAAACCCATTATCATGTTTATATCTAACATTCAGGCTATATTATTTTAATGTAATCAATCAAAATGTTTCTAGTTTGTAGCACATGTACTGATGTATATACTATGACAGGGGTCACCAACGTGGTGTATGAATTAACTTGTGTATGAATTAACTAATTCTCAACATGAATATAGCCGTAGAGGCTGGAATGGCATAAAAAAGAAAGAAAGAAAGAAAGAAAGAAAGAAAGAAAGAAAGAAAGGTCAGTCTGTACCCCAGACTCAAATGTCAAGCTTCACCAATGAATGCAGGAACTTACAATCATACAATTGTTATGTTTAACTTAGAGATGGATTTTAATAAATGTATGTAATAGGGCTGTCAAAAGATTAATCGCGATTAATCGCATCCAAAATAAAAGTTTGTGTTAACATAACCAATGTGTGTGTACGGTGTATAATTATTATTTATATATAAAAACACACCCAATTATGTATATATTTAAGAAAAAGTGATTATATTTATATATAAAATATTTATATTCATATATAATATAAATTATATAAATGTATATACAGTATTTAAATGCAAATATTTCTTAAATATATACCTGAATGTGTGTGTATTTATATATACATAATATTTACACACAGTACACACACATATGTTATGTAAACACAAACTTTTATTTTGGATGCGATTAATCGCGATTAATCTTTTGACAGCCCTAGTATGTAAATGATAATATATAAATATTAATATGTAAACAAACTTTCCAGCATTGCTCAAGCAAATTGGCAGACAAACATTTGTTTTAAATGATCCAATAACACCGAGAGACTTTGAAAGATTTTTGTTGACTTTGTTGAGTTTTATTAGATTTTGTCAAATGTTTAACTTAATGTTTGATTTTAAAACTCTTGTTTTATAACATTTTGATCACAGGTCAATAAACCATTATCTTAGTTGTCATCTGACGTTCTCATAATCTTTTATACACTTTTACAAATTGCTAGAATCCAGATATTTATTTTGCATTAAGAGCATTTATCATCTGAAGTCAGTATGAAATCTGAACGTTTCTCCTCGATTGATGCCATTTTACTAAGAGGACAGAAAACAGAAGCTCTGCTCTTAAAGGTGTCATGTGTAAGATTTAGGAGCCTCTATTGACAGAAAATGAATATATCATACATATCTGTGTTTTCAGTGGTGTTTATTGATCTTACATATAAAACAAATATGCTTTCTATAACCTTAGATTGAGCCGTTTTTAATTACATACACAGCGGGTCCCCTTATATAGATGTTGCCATCATATTTCTACAAAAGCCGTGAGCAGACAAACCGCTCTCCAGAGTGCGTTTCGTAAATATGTTGTTGTTCTTCTTCGTTCCCTGCAAACACGTGTATGTGGGGCCCATATGGGTTACACATGGGCTAGCTGGGTACAGAGTGGGCATGGGCTCCAAATGGGCATATTATCTGGGGCCCATCTGGGCTGAACCAAGTGGGTCCCACATGGGCAAACCCAGCCCAGCAAGCAATTTTGCGGCTAATAGACGTCTAGTAGCCGTCTAAACACCCCTCTGACGTCTAGGCTAATAAAAGGCTAATTTTGGGCTGTCAGTGAAAATCTAGTAGACGTCTATCATAGCCCAAGAATAGACTAGCCGTTAAATAGACGGCTATTAAATGACTACATGTGTGTGTCTAATAAACAACAAAAGAATGGCTAAAGAATTCTTTTTAATCCATTAAAAAAGGTTCTCATAAACATGTAATCATGCAATTTATTACAAAAAATAGTATTAATACAATAGAAATTCAGATAAGACAAAATGAAGAAAAACTACTTTTAACAAAAAGAATAAAAACAGTAACAAAATAAAAGCATAAATAACAAAATACAATTTTAAAAATGAAATAACATCTAAACATTAACAAACTATCTTCAGTTCACTTCAACTTATTAATTGTACCCATTTCCATACACCACGGCCTGTTTGAAATGCCCCCACTGCATCCCTCACCTCCAGCTCTGCCGCCGCCGGGAAGCTGCTCAACACAGCATCCGCCAAACACGAAAAGAATGCATGAGACAAGTATTTTTGCTTTATATTAAATGTGATAGTCATTCTCTTTGGAAAAAGTCATATATAAATATTGACAGGTCAACAACAGTAATCATATCGTTCTCATTACTACAAACACAAGTGCATGTTTCTCTGCATGTGTTTAATGACATTCTGGAACTAGCAAAAGAGGCTTAAAGGCAGAGTATCTGATTTTGATCCAGAAACATTTTAGTTATGCTGGTTGAAAGTCTCCTCAAGTCTTGATAGCAATCACTATGTTAAGTTTTCTAATGTGTATTTTTATATATTTGTGTCATTTGTAAAAGGCGTAGGACCAAAAAAACGTTCAACAAATCATTGAACCCCGACCGAATGCAATATTTGGACATGGGCCAGTTACCGGTTTAAAGGTATACCGAGATTTTCAGAGTCAAGGTTTTAAAAACCACAAAAAATTTCTGTGATACCGTTTTCAATGTATGAACTGTGTTTACACAAAGTGAATTAAATCATGTAATTGAATTCATGTCTACATTTACAACTGAAAGAATATTATCATTTAAAGGCTTTATTTTAAACTGGCATAAACGTTGTTTGTTGTTTAAAAATAAAATGTATTGTGTCCAGTTGAAAAGTTGATGTTTTAATACGCAGACATTTGAAAATAACACATTTTAGTGTCACAATGGCAATACCGCAACACCGTGGTATTTGGCTTATGGTTATCATCCAGATTCTCATTCCGGCCCATGCCTAATTGGACGCATTAAATTTTTGCCCCTCTTCTGTGAACGTGTTTTGCATGCCACTTCACACCCTGTTCACGCTCTGTAAAAATAGGGAGAATCAAATAAACTTTCCTGCTGAATTGACACAGGAGCTACAAAACGAAAAACATTTTGAAACAACAAAAAAAAACATCTGGATGAGCAAAGAGCAAAAACCCAAATTAACATTGGTAACTTCACTGCTTTTCCGCAAGATGGAAACAGCCACAGGTCTGAAAGGGTCGTTGCAGTGTTTCTTTTGGAAAGGTAGGTATGCAGTGTGATTCTATTTTGATGGATTCAGATTGTATTTTAATGAAACGTGTTGCTTATGTAGTTTGTGTTCCTTTACGAATTAGTGCAATGATATTTATCTTTTCAAATTTCTAAACGTGCTGCATTTAATTCGGATTAAAAACAGTTGTTTATGTTGGTTATTTTGGTAATGTTATTCACTTTGTCAGTCTTAGGAGTGTGCTTCTGGTTGGTGCGTGTAGGCTAAAGTTAGTATTTTTCAAAATCAAATACCCTGCCCTTTAAAGGAATAGTCTACCCTTTTGCCATATTAAACTATGTTATTACCTCAACTTAGACAAATTAATACATATCTATCTTTTTTCAATGCGTGCACTGTATAGCGCGTCGTGAATGTGTTAGCATTTAGCCTAGACCCATTCATTCCTATGGTACCAAACAGGGAAGCCACCAAACACTTCCGTGTTTTCCCTATTTAAAGAATGTTACATGAGGAGTTATACCAGTAAGTATGGTGCCACAAAAGAAAACTTTTTTTGGTACCATAGGAATGAATGGGGCTAGGCTAAATGCTAACACATTAACAACACACTGTGCAGTGCACGCATTGAAAAAAGATAGGTATGTATTAATTCGTCTAGGTTGAGGTAATAACATAGCTTAATATGGCAAAAGGGTAGACTATTCCAAGCATAAAATATTCACAATACAATCTTATGGACATAAAACAACTAAACAATATTGTATGGGTGAGTTAACTGTTGTATCGGCAAAGAGTAATTTAATCTGGGGTTTTTAATATTTAGAAAATATTAAGGCAGTACCGGACTGTCGTCAATTACACCTCACATAGCCTAATGTCATATTAAAAGTATTTTTTTGTGAAACACCATTCAGCCTAAAACTACATACAAACACACTTACCTTTAACTGAGAACTGATGTTTTTTCAAATGCTTGCTTCTGCAGTGGACCACCACCATTCATGTTGAACTTTGAAATTAATGAATTTTAGGGAACTCTAAAATACAAAAGATAATGTTGTTAACAGTTGCAGACTGACATATTTTTTTTGTGACCACATGAAAGACTGCGTTGACACCACAATGTCTTATTAATATTGCATGTTTATAGAATTTACCTGTCCAGCATTCTTCCGGCACGGTCTCTCAAGTTTCTCCCTCCAGTTTCACACAGCTTTGACACCTGAATAGCACATGCCAATGTCAGTAATTGTACAGTATTGTATGCTTCAGTGTACAAGTGTTTACCAACCTTTAAGGTTAATGCCCACTGACCTGCAAGTTTGCCCTCACTAACACAATAAAACTCTTTTTTCCAACAAACTGAAGGCCTGTAAGTTAAATCCATATGGAAAAATAGCTTTCCCCCACAATCTCCGTATGCATAACTGCAAAGCACAACCGCCCACATTACTGCAAGCAACACAGTGATAACTCAGCCAAGTTACCGCTGCCACCAAAAAGCAGCCCACAAATCACCCATGTCAATCTTCAGTTCAACGTTTGTTACATAGACTCATTTACCTCCACTATTTTATGACATTGCAGGTTGTACTGTTTAGGTTTTATAAAACATGGGTTACTTGCTCTAACGTTAACCTACCCGCAAGAATGTCGCGATTCCAACAACAAATAAAGTAAATACATTTTAAACACATGTAAAATAAAATAATAAAAAACACTTACAAGACCAAACGAGTGTGGAAGATTGCTTTCCTCCTGGCTGCTTCTTCTTCTTCTTCTTGTATGATTTGCGGCAGTTTAGACACTGCTATGGTGTATTACTGCCCTCCACAGTTCATCTGAAGAACTTTGCCTCACAGTTTATATCCTTGAGTAAAGACCGGTGTGGAGTAAAAAAATTATTAAAGCCTTTGCTGTTACATAATCCATATTTCCAAGAATCGTTTTTAAAGATAAAGATGATATTCCTGAATCCATCAGCTCAGAAAACATGCGAGTTCTTGCATCATGAAGATTTTCACATTCCATTACTACATGTTTCACAGTTTCTAATTCTCCACACTCACATCTACCATCAGGATGTTTGCCTACTCTTGCCAGCCCAAAATTCAGTGCACAATGTCCCAGTCTTAATCTAGTGATTACCACACGATCCCTCCTCTCTAATCTTGTGTTTGGTGTGTGCATTAATGTGGGTTGTATTGAGAAATAGTGTCTGCCTTTATTTCCTTTTTCCCATTCTTTCTGCCATAATTCCTTTATTTTTTCCCGTATAATAGTTTTACACTCTATTCTTCCATACATTACTTTCAAATCAACTGCGCTCTTATATGTGGCCTTTTTTGCCATCTCATCAGCTTCTTCATTTCCCTGAATCCCCACATGTGCAGGTATCCACATAAAACCCACTGTATTTCCCTTTTTTATCACCTGATTTATTGCTAGCAAAACTTCAATAACTAAATCTGGTCTAGCCTCACTTTTCCTGCTCTTAATGGTCATTAAAGCTGCAGTAGATACCACATTTCTCCCAGGCCTTTGTCCTTCCATCCATTCAAGGGCCCACAAAATTGTTACTAATTCTGTAGTTAAAACCGACATGTTATCTGGTAATCAAAGACCTTGTTTAATACATAATTGGGGAATACTTATCCCTATTGCTGTTTTTCCATCAATTGGGTTCATAGAGCCATCAGTATATATTTGCTCACATTGTGTCCAGTTTCTTTTAAGATGTTCATAAACCGTAGCCACTATATCACCACTGTCTTCTTTTACCTGATCCAGCATGGTAAAATCAAATGTAGCCTCAGGTAAAATCCATAATGGGACTGGTGACCAACATACTGCTGGTCCTATTATGTAGTTTTTCAAACCCATTTCATGAGCTTTCTTATCGACAAAATGAATCATATTCCCCTTCCTATCTCTTCCCCCCTACTCTGAAACTCCCAGTGTTCCTCTAGTAGACTTTTGGCTGGATTTTTACAATTAAAACTTCTAAGCTTAATCCAATAGTTCAGAGATAATTTAATTCTCCTTAACTCTAAATTAGTCTCCTCCATTTCAACTAGAAGTGCATTAATTGGCGTTGTTCTCATTGCCCCACTACAAATTCTTAGAGCCTTAGCTTGGACCACCTCCAATTTCTTTAAAACTGATGGCGCTGCTGCCCCGTATATCATGCCTCCATAATCAATATTTGACCTAATTATTCCCCGATAAATCATCATTAATGTATCTCTATCCCCACCCCAATCTCTTCCTACTAAGCATCTTAAAATATTAATAACCTTCTCACATCTTTTGACTATTTGCTCTATATACACCCTCCATGTCATTCTCTCCTCAAACCATACTCCCAAAAATTTAAATGATTTGACCCTTTCAATAGGTGTATTATATATCTTCAATACCTGTTCTAATGTTTCTCTTTTAAAACCGAATACTACATATTTAGATTTTAACACTGATATTTTAAAACCCCATTCCTCTGCCCAAGTCTCTACTGTATTAATTGCCTACTGTATTTGTTTATATATATACCTAATATTTCTCCCTCTCTTCCATATTGCCCCATCATCTGCAAATAACGACAATCCAAAGCTCCCTTCCAACTTACAAAAAATGTCATTAATCATCACATTAAATAATACTGGGCTAATTACACTACCCTGCGGAGTTCCATTGATCACCTTTTCCTCACTGGACACCGTTCCATTGACTTTTACTTGAATAGTACGATCCCTCATAAAATTATTTATCCAATTTAGCATCCTACCTCTAATCCCTGCATCATGCAACTTAATCACTAAGCCCTCCTTCCATACCATGTCATACGCTTTTTCAATATCCAAAAAAACTCCCACAACCGATTCCTTATTTGCTATAGCTCTTTTAATATCCATATCCAACAATAACACAGAATCCATTGTGGATCTACCAATTCTAAAGCCGCTTTGATAAGTAGTGAAATACTCCTGCTTTTCCAATATATATACCAATCTATCAGTAACCATTCGTTCCATCGTCTTACATAACACCGATGTAAGAGCAATTGGTCGGTAAGAACTTGGTTCTCCTGCATTTTTACCAGGTTTCAATATCGGTATAATTATTGCATGCTTCCATTCCCTTGGCAATATTCCATACTCCCATATACTATTCATTAACTTTAACATTTCTTCTAATGCTGACTCATCCAAGTTACGCAAAATCTGACATCCTATCCCATCTCTCCCAGGTGCTGTGTCTTTTCCCCTTTGGATAGCTTGTTTAAGTTCTTCAATAGAAAATAAAGCATTCCCTGCATTTGTATTATCTATGTTATACTCTAATTTAAATTTCTCATTCTTCAATTTCTCCTCTCTTTTCTTTTTACTATCCGGACTCAAATTCTTTGAGCTATGTATTTCCTTAAATATCTTAACCAACATCTCTCCTTTATCCTTGCTATTAATTGCTTCCTTCCCCTCACACTGTAAAACTGGCACTTTTATTGACCTGTATATTCCTGACATCCTGTGTATTAGCGACCATATTTTCCTAATATTTGTTTCCATTCCCAAAGAACTACAAAATGTGCACCAACTCTCCCTCTTTGCCTCTTTTATGATTTTTCTAGCTTTTGCCCTTAATTTCTTATATAAAATTGCTTGTTTTTCTATTGGATTTTTCCTCAGTCTTCGATATGCCTTATTTCTATCTCGAACAGCAATAGTACATGCTTCATTCCACCAGGGCACAATCTGACGTTCTTTTGGTAGTTCAGCTCTTGGAATAAACTCGTCTGCAGCCATTATAATATTGTCACAAAATGACCTATTCCACGTATCTAAATCTTCTCGAGACACGTTATGTACGATTTCCTGAGTCCTTTCTTTGAATTCATCCCACCTTGCTTTTGAATAATTATACTTCTTTGGACTGTATCCTTGTTCCTTAATTAATTTTCTCCCAATCCTACTTAGAATTGGAACATGATCACTTCCAATAGTATACCGATCCATTATATCCCATTCTCCCACTATGGCAAGTTCAGGGGAAGCAAAGGTTAAATCTATACATGAATTTGAATCGCTACTTGTTCGAAACCACGTTGGTCTGCCATCATTCAACACTACCAACCCAAATTTATCAATAAAATCTTCCAGGAATATTCCATTTCTATCTCGTGTTCTACTCCCCCATATTCCATTGTGTGCATTAAAATCTCCAGTCCAGATCACTGGCCCCTCAACTTTAGTCATTATTCCTTCCATTATTTCTTCCTCTAACTGCAATTCTGGGTTATAATAATTAACTATAGAAATCTTTCCCTGCTCTGTCCATACTATAACAACTACACATTCAATCTCTATGCTTATCTCTACTCTTCTATATTGCAAGTTATTTTTAATGAAAGTTACACATCCGCCTCCTACCCTATTTATTCGATCTGCTCTACAACTCACATACCCTGGAATAACAAAATCTAAACAAGGTTTAAGCCATGACTCCTGGACACAAATTACATCAGGTTTTTCAGCAAATGCATCAATAAATCTTTTGAATTCTTGTCCATTGGCTACTAGACTTCTAGCATTCCATTGCAGGACATAAAACATAAGATACCAGACTATACAAATCAATATATACTTAACTATCCATCTCATCCTCAGTAGTCACATATTCCTCATCTCCCTTGTCTGTCCCCTGTTTTATATAATCCTGCTGACTCCCTGATAGTCCTTCATGCATGAATCTATTTTGAATATCCTTAATCTTAAGAAATTTATCTGCTACTGCAATCACTTCTCTTGCAACATCTGATTTATTCCTTGCTGACTCTTTAATTCTCCACACTGCTTCTGAAAAGAATGCCAAAAATGCTTTCTTTTTAATCATTATATAATCTTCTGGGACTTTTGAACACCCTTCTTGTGGCTTTACCGGTCCTGTAGCTTGCCCACTATCCCTTGCACCCTCAATCCTTCTCACTGCTTCTGCATACAGTATGACACCTTGTTCTCATCTCTTATTTTCTGCACTTTCATAGCTTTTTCATGAGAGGGGCACCCTTTAAATGCAGCCACGTGATTTCCCTCACAGTTACAGCATTTAATCGGATTTGTACAATCTTTAATGTCATGATCTTCACTACATTTTCCACATCTGCGTTTACCTCTACATATTGCTGCTATGTGTCCAAACCTCTGACATTTGTAGCATCTCAGAGGAGGTCTTTCATACTTCCTAACTCTAAAACACAAATAGCCTAACATGACTTTCTCTGGTAAGTCTTTTCCCATGAATGTCAATAATACAGCAGAACTTTCTCTACCTTCTCTTTGATTCTTTCCCATGCGGGTAGCTTTAATCACCTTTCCTCCTTTCAAATTGCTTTTCAATTCTTCCTCTGACACTTCGTAAGACACATTATAAATAACTCCTTTTGTTCCATTTGATCCAGGGATAAAGCCCTCTATCTGCTTCACTTTACAGGCTTTAGTTTGTTGTTCAGCTGTCTTACACATTATCATCAACATACCATTCGCTAAAGTCTTAGCTTGCTTGATATCTCCAAACTCCCGTTTCAAAGCACTTGAAATTTTCAGTGGATTAATAGTTCCAAAACCCCCACTGTCATCTCTCACTTTAAACAACACTTTAAACTCTTCTTCATTTTGTTGATAGTCCACTTTCCTACTCTTAACGTTTCTATCCATATCACTGTCCGTTTCTTGATTTATTTTACGAATTCTCTTCCCCTTACTACTTTTTATCCGTTCCCATTCCCCTTGGTCTTTACTACCCTCCCCCCCACTCCCACCTGACATGGGCTGGCGTCTGAGTTTGGCAAACAATCCGACTTAGCTTAGTATCTCTGTCCACCTCAGTTGAAACTTTCTTTTTCCACACCAGTAATATTCTTGCTTTTCCTTCACACTCCTTAGAACGTTCAAATGCTACTATCATCGACCAACCAGTCCACTCGTGTCGAGGACGTGCGTCACTGCGATATCGATTGAGTTGGTCTGGATACGGACTGAGCGCCAGATCTGTATCTAGCCCCTCCTGGCTGCTTGCTGGTGTTGTTGATTTTCAAACAGCGGAAATCTTTCTCGCGAGATTTGGCCTCGTGTTCTGTGTACTGCAGCTGCCATCTAGCGGTTCGGAGTTGTAACTGGATTTTGTTTATCAATAATGAATGTTATGCGTGACAGCAGATTCAGATAAGATAAATAAAACCAAACATCTGGAATTCACTGGTGTCTTTGCATGCCTGATGAAATATCATACATCTTGCAAGTTATTTTGGCAAAAACAAAATTTTATTAAATTCAAGGACAGGTTATTCTGGGCTGGAGGCGGCTGCCACATCTCCCATTGTCGCGCTGAAAACCCACGAAGGAGAAAAAGCAAAAGCACTATATTTAAGTGAACTTATTAGAAGAAGAGAAGTGAAATTGGATCGAATGGAGTACCCCGTGTATTGTGTTATACAAGACAGATCGCCTCTCCCTGTCAGAAGAAAAAAGATGATCATGTTCAGATGACGCCCAGATAGACGGCGCTAATACAGGACAAATGTTTTAAAAGTGATGCCGAAGTTGCTTGCTTTCTCCTGAACAGGTAAGTTAGCGGTTACTCTATCAATGTACGTGAAAACCGCGTTGTTTACAAGCTATAACATTAGCTTTAAGATGAACATAATCACCAACAGGAGTAAAGTTTTTCCCATGTCACGGTTAAATATATGTAATTTTAATTCCATGTAACATGACAGTGTACAATACATATCAATTGACCAACAATGATTACTTTCAAAATACATACAGACAGTGCAACTTAGGTTGATATTCCTTCTATACTGTGCATAAACAGGGTAAATGTATTTGTTGCATAGTTTTACCACAAGTTCAAATGATGGCTATGCTAGAACTAGGATACGTTCTAACAGCTTTTAAACTGGCAGTTATTTGTCCACTAATCAAAAAAACGCACCCCGACCAAGGAGATCTTAATAATTTTAGAACAATCTCAAATTTCTCTTTTTTTTCTAAAATGTTAGAAAAAGTAGTGGTGGCAAGCCAGCTATGCACATTCTTAGTGAATAAAAATACATATGAACCCACCATAGCACAGAGACTGCATTGCTTAGAGTCACAAATGACCTCCTTTTAACATCTGATCGTGGTGAAATCTCTATTCTTATTTTACTAGACCTTAGCGCAGCATTTGACACAATAGATCACTCAATCTTACTTGATCAACTAGAAAACTATGTTGGCATCAGTGGTCAGGCGTTAGCATGGTTTAAATCGTATCAAACCAACCGCTATTACTTTGTTTATTTAAACGAGGAAGAGTCGTATCACGCCTTGGTTAGATAGAGCATACCGCAGGGATCAGTTTTAGGTCCTATTCTGTTCTCGTTATATATGTTACCTCTAGGAGACATCATCAGGAAACACAACATAAGTTTTCACTGCTATGCAGATGATACCCAGCTTTACATTTCCTCACATCCTAGCGAAACCCACCGGTTTTCTAAGCTAACAGACTGTATTAGCGATATTAGTGACTGGATGGCAAATAACTTCCTTTTGCTAAACTCCAATAAGACAGAGATTATTAATATTGAACCAAATTGCTCCGAACAAAATATGTCAGATTACAAGTTACTCATAGATGGCTGCACTGGTGCCGTCTTCCACAGTCAAGAATCTAGGTGTGATGTTGGACAGCAATCTATCGTTCGAATGTCCCAGGGGCGGAGCGGGGGGGGGGGGGTGCTTTTGGGGCTCGAGCCCCGAATGTTTTGTCAAAAGCCCCGAATCTTTTCAGATCTGTAAAATGAATTCATCCAGGACGCTAGGTGGCGGCACGCAGCTTTAACTCTCCGGTCCCCCACTGAACTGAAAATGAATAAGAGATGCGTGTTGAATGCAAAATAACATTCTGAATCTCCCCACAGTAAACGCCTTTTCAAAGTGTCTTTATTATTACAGTGCCTTCGTTATTACTGTAAGTGTATATTTATAGTTATGTGATGTAAATACTGTTAAATAGCGTCAACTGATATATTATCTGCATGGCTAACGTCTAACTTACTGTGGTGCTCTGGTCTAGTCTGCCCCATTGGTCATTGGTAGTATTTAAAGTACATTTAATAGCAGTGAATTAAAACTCTGAAAAAACTTGCTCATTGTTGCATATATACTTTTTTATACATGGATATACGATTTATATTTTTAAAGACGTCAGAAGTAAGACGGTGAAAAAGTATATAGTTAGTTAGGTAGCTTATGTTTTGTCCATATGCAATTGAAATTCGCAATGATTTTACCTCAGAAATACATTGATAGACAGTTATAAAATGTGAATCCCCAATCTCTTACATTAAAATATCCTTATGTGTGATAACTGTCAGTGCAAATAGGAAGAGAGGAAGGTGTTGATGGAAAGTGTGTTTGAAAAGAAGGGTAGTTAAAATGTAAGATAAAATGTCTTTTTCTTTCCATGTTGAATCTGAATTAAAATGTTCAAATCTAGAAATCATTCATGTTTAAGTACATGGTAAGATTTGGTGGGAGTGTAAAGAACCATATGCATCATATTTATGTGTGTATTTTAAGACATTATTTTGTTTATTTACATTTATATGATTTAATTGTTCAATAAAAGGACTTTTATTTTGGTAGCGCCTCCGCTTGGTGTAATGGATTTAATGTTGTACACCTGTTATGGTGGCAGACACAAACACTAACGCAATGTGAAGCACAGTAACCAAGGCAAGGTTTATGGATCCTGTGAATCTTTAGTTTAGATCCTGGTTTAAGGGGGAACAAGGTAATTGTCCAAATCACACTTTTGCTGTATGTGTAAGTTTGTTTGTTTATTTTGTTGGTTTGTTTGATTTAATTCTAACGTTAGTTGTGTGTTTAGTCTTTCAGTAAATGTTTTTCTTTATTTTCTTGCTCTTACGGTGGTTCATATGTGTTGTTGAATGGCCACAATAAAATGCTGTGAATCATCAGTAAAAGAGTCGACCGCTTTATTAACCAGGATGCTACAGAGAGAGATCACAGATAGACAGAAAGAGAGAGAAACGCTTCCATAAGCAGGTGAGAAATTGTTCTGTCAATGAAGTCAAAAATTGTTATTCTTATGTAGCTTTATAGTTACTGGATTAGCCTTCAGCAAACATGTTTGCCTATTTTTGGATAAGAGAAGTTAAAGTATCATTGTCAAAATTTGTTATGTTGCAGTTTCAAAATGACAATACCAGTGTTGGGTAAGTTACTCAAAAAAGTAATTAATTACTAGTTACATGAGTAATTAATCTTCAATCATGTAATTAAATTACTTTACAAATTACTCCAAAAAGTATTTAATTATTACTAATTACTTTCTAAATCCTATTTAGTACATGATACAAGGATAGGCTTGAAATGGCTTGAAGAAACAATATATAAAAGTACATCAATTATTCTGGTCCCACTTTAGTGTCCATTTCTCTCTATTAATTAACTATTAACTACTTTTGCCTCAATATACTCCAACTACTGCTTATTAATACTAAAGTAGTGGTTTATTTTAAGTATTTGTAGAAATGGGGAGGGTTAAGGGTGTAGAATAAGGTTTTGCAGAATCAGGCATTAATATGTGCTATTTAAGTAGGCCTACTAATAAACAGTCAACATCTCAGTAATATTAATGCTAATAATCAACCAGTTAATAGTGAGAATTGTAAACTAAAACCATGTTAAATCCACTATTTATTATAGTATACATAATTGTTCTACAGTCCATAGACAGTATTTAGTTACATCAGAAGTAACTGTAATTCGATTACAAGAAAAATAAGAGTAATCCCTTACATTACTTTTTCAAGTAATTAAATTACAGTAACAAATTACTTAGTAACTAGTTACACCCAACACTGGACAATACAGAGAACACTTAGATTAAAAAATTGTTTATAAAGCTGCCGTAAATGGAGAAAAAATATCAACAGGGGACCAAGCTTTGAAACCCCTAGATTTGGGCTAAGCCCCCAATGTCTACAATGTCTGGCTCCGCCCCTGGATTGTCCTATCTCCAATGTCTGCCTTATAGCATTCTTCCATCTTAGAAATATCTTGAAAATACCCATATGCTATCTGCTATCCACGCTTTTATTACCTCAAGATTAGATTATTGTAACTCGTTACTTGTTTCAGCTGGTTCGAACCGCCGCCGCAAGAGTGTTCACTCGATCTAAAAAGTATGACCACATAAGCCCAATTTTGGCATCTTTACACTGGTTACCAGTTAAATATTGCATGAATTTAAAAATATCGCAAATTACCCTCTAAAAACCGTTGGGTTATTTGTTTTACCCAATAGGTGGGTTAAACATATTGGGTTGTTCTGTTGGGTTATTCCTAGCTTTTATTGGGTTATTTCTATAACAACCCAGACAGATGGGTTAAAATCGGGCTCACGTCACGCAATTTGAATTTCAATGGTCAACAGGTGCCACTGCTGAGTGCGGACAGACGAGAGGTACGTTTTAAAATATATATCTCTGTGTAATGTTTTATTTGCTACAAAGTGTCTTTAAGCTCTACACACAGTAAACTATCAGCCACGTTTTCTACAAATACTTGTACAAAAACGCTGTTGTCTCGTTTTTGTCCGTTACACGTGTTCCATTAATTAACTGTTACCGATGCCAACACGCGTTTTTATGCCATCATAAACGTAGAAAAACATCGCAAGTTATTTGAATACTAAGCAGCACCAACAGCATGATCCCTAATGAAAATGAATCATGTCTTTTTTTAGTAGTATAAAGTTAGTTTCATGGCGTATTGATTGCCATATTGCTTAAACCATGGTTTCTGTAACAGACAATGCTTTTTTTGTTTAAAGTGTAGTAAAAACTGTTTTTTAACTTTTGTAAGGGATGCAACCGGCTGTTTTTTGCTCCAAATATTTTTTTAGCCGGTCTGTTATAGAAACAGAGCTGTAATATAAATGTGCTTCTGTATGAAAATGTCTTAAGAAATGACTCGATGGCATTTTATTGTCGTTTTACAGGGATGGGCAGTATTTCAAATGCATGTATTTAAAATACGTATTTGAAATACAAAATAGTATTTTGTATTTTAAAGCCTTTGAAAAAAATGAAATGTAATTTGTATTTAAATACATTTAAGATGAGTATTTTTGTATTTTTAAAATACTCAAAATACTTTGAGCCAGTCAACCCGTCAGGGTGCTGTTTTCATGCATCAGCTAGTTCAGACCAGACACCAGAGTTCAGGTAAGCAAATATATCTGTACAGCTTTTAGTGGGCAATAATTGAAATGTTGGAGTGGGAAAAAAAGCAAAGGCGATTGAATTATTGGGTGTGATGTGATTTGTGTTATTATTACTGTCGCGAAAGGAAATTCAAATTCACACTTGCACATTGGCAGGCAGTTGCACTTTGCACGACTGAGACAGAGTGACTTAAAGGAAAACCACAATTTTTTAATTTTTCACTATGTTCTTACCTCAACTTAGACAAATTAATACATAACTATCTATTTTCAATGCATGGAGGTAGTTTGCAGCATTTCGACCTCAGCGCACAGTAACATTTTCACAGGAGTGATGAAGTTACTGCGCCAGAGGTCGAAGTGCTGCAAACTAAGTGCCCTTCCGCCATACAATATAGTTCTCATTTTTTATTCACTTAAAAATCACATTTTATTTTGTGCCACAATACTTACTCATTTAACTACTCATGTAACAGGCTTTGAATGGGGAAAACATGGAAGTGTTTGGTGGCTTCTAAATTCTTCCCTGTTTAGATCCTAAGGAATAATGGGACTAGGCTAAATGCTAACACATTCATGACACGCTGTGCAAAGATGAAGTGCACATATTGAAAAAAGATAGGCATGTATTCATTCATCTAAGTTGAGGTAAGAACATAGTGAAATATTGGAAAAACTGTGGTGTTTTCCTTTAAAGGCCCTTTCACACGTGACGCAGCAAGTGGTGGAATCAGCACACAGTTGCTGATTTCTTTTTAGCTTTGTGCAGTTGAAGCCTTGTTTACACTTTTTCAATTCGCATGGCTCTACTCTAAAGCGTCAGTTATAGGAGTTGTCTGCTGAAACTAGCTGAGGAACACAACTGTGTTCATATATTCACACATAAGAAACTGACATTTGTTTTCACCATTGTGAGCAATCTGTTGAGCTCCTACTCTTAAGTATTTTGTAGTTGAGAGGTGCTACAGCCTGTGATTGGACAAACACATGAACACATGTCCAGTGAGTCATGAAAACATCACAGTAAAATAAGTCTCATGTAGACTCACTGTAGAAAATCTGTACTTCAGAGCAGCTTGCATTGGTCAGTCTCATAACGCTTGTGTTTTCAGGCGGACTGTTATAGAAATCTTGCAAAATAATTTCAATCAGATGACAACATCTGCACTCTTAAAGGGTTTTCAATTTTGTGTACGTTATACATCAAATGTTCGCCCAAATGTCCACCACAGTCGTGACTTCGGAGAGCCAGACAACTACAGAAAGATTAGAGACGTGCGCTCGTAGTCTAGCAGTTAGAGAGTTGCCGGTTCGATTCTTATGACCATCAGGAACCGACTAAAGTGCCCTTAATGTCCTTGATCAAGGCATCTTTCCTCCAGTTGCTCCCCACAGTAAATGACATCACAACTTACTTGACTAGGTTAAGTCAACACAGGTTCCTGTTGTTTGTGTGAATAGAGAGGTGGAAATGTAGCCAGTTGTGTGTCTCCTCTTTGGAGAGCACTGGTTTGGGACGTGAATCCTTCACAAAGTCTTTATTTTACTAAGACTCTTGTCAGAAAATAGTCTCATCAGGGTCTGTGTTATCTGACCGAAAGTTTTTTGATTGATTATTTGTCTTTTAATTAGTTAAACATTGTTAACTGTGTCAAACTCTTTATGGGTGTGTGTGTGTGTGTGTGTGTGTGTACAGGTGAAGTATTTTGGCCGAGACCCCACAGATGGCAGGATGAGATTATCACGTAAAGTTCTTCAGTCTCCAGCAGCGACTGTAGTGAAGAGTCTCAGTGAGAAACAGAGCATCTCTATTCACCTTATTTTTCACGACAACAAGGGCGGCGCCATTTCGCTCATTTTGTCAACGTTCTTCCGGCCGCATAGACGATGAGCAGCTGAGGCAGTGACTGAAGGCGACACGTTAAGCTTAAAAAGCTCACTCGAGCGCCTTAATGTTTCTTTCTTACCAATTTTAAGCCAACTGAGGAACACCCTTATTCCAAGTAATGGTTCGACTACGATGTTCCGGTAACTTTAAACCACGCCGGGTGTTGAAAAGGTGGCCAGTTTCAGGTAAGCTATCTTAGCTAACTTTGTACTCGTTCGCCTAAAGTTAGATTTGTGAAGTCCGTTCTACAAATACACTTAAGATCAGTAACGTTAGTTTATAAAATGCAACTATTTGAATGGTTTTAATTGTCCACCTATATTTTTATATTTACGATAGTACAACGAGATATTATAGTACATTACATTCTTACAGTAGCTCACGTGATTCCTACAAGTTACTGAGATTTCAGATGCTAGAATGTCAGTTCATTTCTCATTCAGATATTGATAATGACCTATTAAACAACGTTATTTAACACTGAAGTTAAAGGTTGTCTGTGTAATGTTACTGTCTCTTTTTAATGCATCTCTCTCTTACACTCTGTTCTGTTTAAGTATGGGTGCCATTTAACGTTAACGTTATATATTAATTCTCATGATGCAAGTTTATTTTAAATACTAACATAAAAATGTTTGTGGTTATATTGTTTTCACAGATGCATTGATGTGTAGTGATGCAGTGGACAACTGTGAGGATGATACAATCAACATGTTCCTAAACTGTGATGCAGAAACACAATGGGAGGATCCATCCGTCTCTGACCACAACTACACTTTAAAATCACAACTCAACCTGAAGCAACCTACATCTGATATGGGAAAACAATGGTGCAGTTTCCCTGACAGGGCTATGCTGGTCCCAGGCTAAAATGCATATTTGAGCTACAATAATTTAAAAACACCTTTTACTGACATACCTCAACATAGTGCCATTGTTTTGTCACAAGATGCGCACCAGTCTTGTTTTTTTTGTAGGGTTTGTTTGTAAAACCTAAAATGTCCTAATATAATTAAATCCTAGTCCTGTAAAACCCTGTCCGAGAAACTGCTCCAATGTGTTGAGCTGGCACAAATGTACATATCTCTGCTGAGAAACAACCATCTTTGTGTCAGCTGTACAGAGGGTTGATATTGCATCCATTACACAGTCACCAAGCACTTTACCAGTACATACACCAACAGCTTCCAGATAAACATTTGGGATCAGCTCCTGATGACTCTGATAAAGCTGTGTCTTAATTTATTGCAGGGTGGTCTTGCTTTACCTGTTGTAAAGTTACATTAAACCTTCATATGTGATCAGATGTCATGCAGTGATATTAAACATTTACAGTGTGATCAGATGTTGTGCATTTATATTAAACCTTTACAATGTGATCAGATGTTGTGCATTTATATTAAACCTTTACAATGTGATCAGATGTTGTGCAGTTATATTAAACCTTTACTATGTGATCAGCTGTTACCTGTCATGCAGTTATATTAAACATTTACTATGTGATCAGATGTAACCTGCCATGCAGTTATATAAACCTTTACAGTGTGATCAGATATTATCTGTAAGTAATTTCTTAAACCATATGTGAGCTTTGTAGATTCGTCTCCTGATTTGAAGGAATAAGTGTTGGCAAGTTTGCAAATGAATTCTATCATGGTACCACATAAAACGAAATAGTTATTGGACTGGCTAAGGTGCACATTTGCTTTAAAAAAAGACGAAATCACTGTGTAAATATTGGTAGACATACTTTTAATAATTTTCAATGCTGCTCCATCAGCTCCTGACGGGACGAGGTAATTAAATATGCCAGGCGTTACTTGCCGCGGCCGCTTCGTATTGTCTAACCACGAGACGATTGATGGGACAATATAAGACTATCCGAGCGTCGTATGAAGTTTTACCCGTGCTCCTAATTTAAAACATTTACAGCAGTAGCGATATTTGTCATTTCACTAAAGTTATAGTGAACTACAAACAATCTTCTAACCACCAAACTAACCACCGAATGCACTGTGCCATATTAGCAGCGGAAGTCGGTTGACAAAATGCGGAAGAGCGAAGAATTAAAAAGGGGCGTGGCGGAATAAGGTGAATAGGAGAATCTCAAGACTCATAGAGCTCTGCTCATTACTATCTTTTGTACATGACATATTTTATTATAATAAATCTGCTTATTATTACAAACACAACTCTGCCCTTTGCATTTCATGCGTTTACAACATCAGCAGATAATGCGATTTGTTTCTTCACAACCAGACACCAAATCTACTGATAAAAACATTTATCCATACTGTTTCTCTCTGGTAAACTGAACCTCCAGCCTTCACCCAAGTCCCCCACAACTTTTAAAAAACAACACATATTCACCAGACTAACATATAACTCTTAACTTTTACACTAAATGTAAAATACCTTTTTAAAATAAAAACCTTTCATGTTTTTCTATCATGTTGTCCATCTTTCCTAATTTCGAGTGTAATCTTGCTTGTAAACATGGCTTTGCTCTTATTGTTAGTTTACTGACTAAATGTTAAATGCTCCCTTATTATTTACATTAAAGCTGCTAAATGAATAAATGTAAATGCACATTTATCTGATTGCTGTGACTGACATCTGTTATTTACACGTGACATTTCCTAGTGTGAAAAACAAAAAATTTGTATGAAAGACGACATCCTCAAAACACTATTACAAATGTTAATATATTGTTTGTTATTGTTTTTTTCATGACTAACTTTTATATTAATTATGAATAAATGATAAATATAGGATGCTCACATAATGTAAAGTTCATGTAATGTCTGCTTTGACACACAGCAGTATGTGCCGCTTAAAATGAATTCATTCATTAATTTAATAATGAAATCATAATATTGAAAATAAATAAATCACTTTTTAAAATGGACAAACAAGTTAAGTCAAGTTTCCTGTTATCGTCATTTAACAGTAGCCTACTGTTACGAACTAGTCTAAGGTGTATAAAGAGTAATGAAACATTAATGTGAAGAGAGAGAAAGCACTTCTGACTCCAGGTCCCAAAACACCCGGTCACGTAAACACACACAGGTTTAAAGCACATTCACAAGTTTATTGAACAAAACAGCGGTCTCATACTGCTGGTCCGCCCTCCCCCTCTTATAACTTAGTTTTATATTTGTTTTATAATTTAAACATTTAAGGGGCATATGTCGCGTCTGAAAAACCATATAAACGCTGCTGCTTCTTTTCCAAAGCGCTCGGGAGGTTGCGCACACGTGGCGTCTTCCGTTGCTAAGCAACCATGAGCCGAGCTCTCCGCAGTGTTTGTCGCTAGATTTAGTGAATTTTTTTAGACACCTTTAGCTACAGTTTAAAAAAAAATCACATAGCGACAAATCTACATTTTGGATGACCCATACGTAGCTTGAGATTTGCATGCATTTTGTGTGCCCACTTGCACCGCTAGCGCGAAGTCTTGCTTTTAATCATTCCAGTCATTTAACGTTATCTGGGTATTGTTTATCCTCATTTGTTTTGAAACTGGACTATGGACAAATAAACATGAACATAGCTCAGTTGCACACTCTTACCTAGACGCAGTGGCGGTTCTAGACAAATTTCACTAGGGGGGGCCAAGGAGGGGCCAGTGTTTTACCAGAGGGGCACATAAAAAATGGCAAGAAATGATATTTAAAGATTATAGGGGTGGTTACAGGAATTAGTTTAAGATAAGACTAGGCCTTTGTTTAATTAGGAAATATAACTAGTTTTAACATACATTATACATTACTTGTGTGCATTTTGAAGCAAAACAAAGCTGTATTTTAAGATATGGCATTGCAAGTTGTTTTCAGTTTGGACAGACAGCTCTTACATTTATTTTAGTCTAGGACTAGTACCTTCCGGGAAACTACCCCATAAACTTTATTTTACTTTACAATCATATACTTTTTTATTTAATACAAGAGTGAGTGCAGGTGCAAAAGGGGAGCTGGGCTCTTTTCTTAAGCCCCCAACCGAAAAGCATGCAAGCCTACTTAATAAACTTGCTAGACAGTTAGGGACCACAATCTAACCAACATTTAAAATAATATTTATTTTAAATTGTAACATTTTTTATATGTAACATTTAATTATATTCCTCCAATTTTATGCACGTATATGTAAGAGCATAATTACAGCGCTTTTTACAATGTGTAAACTTCAAAAAATTAGCGAGATGTTGGTTTTGCCGGTTTTTGATGAGTAACAGCTGTAAATGATCACAACACGCTAACGCAGCCACGTCACAGGAGAACAAGTGAACAGTGTCCCAATGTGAAGTGAGCTAGAGTCCTTACCAGTGCCCAAACCTGCATACACATTCTCAACATCGGGAGATTGGGAATGAATTGAGACACTCGCCGAGCAGCACTCGCAGGGATCTACAGTGGTTGGGTGTGCCGCTCTAATTTGCCCGTGAAGAACGTTGCGTCGCATTAGTTCCGCTTTTGGCGCTCGCGTGTAAAATCAAAATAAATTTATAGGTTTTTATTTGGTCAACACGGGGTGGCCACAGGGGTGGCCTGGGACATGTCTACAGAGGCACGGGCCACCCTTGGCCTCCGTGTAGAACCGCCACTGCCTAGACGGACTTCAGTAAGACGAACAGTTCCGTAAGATTCCCAGCCAACATTGATATGTGGGCCCCACTTGGGTCCCATCTGGGCAGCATGGGTTACATGTGGGCATGGGCTTCACATGGGCAATATGTGGGTCCCATGTGGGTTTCCTTATGTGGGCCCCATATAGGTTTGCCCATGTGGGATTATAATGTGGGCCCCTCATGGCACCTATGTGGGCAAAACATTTTTATGCTTGAAATACAACTTTATACATTTACAATCTTAAAATAATAACTTTTGGTTGATTGTCACTTTTAAACAAATAGCAAATAATATAACAGATATGATTTGATCAGTATAAAACATTTTAAATAAAAGTTCATTCTTTTTTACATTCAATTAACCTTGATATGTGGGCCCCACGTAGGTCCCGTATGGGCAACATGGGTTTCATGTGGCCATGGGCTTAACATGGGCAATATATATGGATCCCATGTGGGGTTGGCTATGAGGGTCCCATATAGGTATGCCCATGTTGGATGATAATATGGGACCCATATGGAACCTATGTGGGCAAAATAATTTCATGCTTAAAATACATTTTATATACATTTTAACTCTTAAAATTATTACTTTTGGTTGATAGTCACTTTTATACATGGAGCAAATAATATCACAGATAGGATATCATCAGTATAAAACATTTTAAATAAAAATGCATTATTGTTTACATTTAATTGTGATATTTGTAATGTTTAGCTGCCAATTATTATTTTTAATTTGCACAGCTGAGCATGAGTGAAAATAAGAAATGTCAGAAAGTTCATCAGTTTGATAAGTGTGTTAATTAAAGAAATGTTTTAAACATTCTGAAAGGAGTCTGATTAGTGGAGTCAGGTGTTTCATATAAGGAGACCTCATTATGATCTGCTCACTGCTACGACACATTACGCTTGACAAAGTAGTCCTGCTTCAAATGTTTTTAATTGTGATTTTTTTCACATAATATAATATCATATTTGAAATAATATTTGCTAAAATAGGCAGACTTTTAAAATTACAACTATAAAGATGATAAACATTTAAACTACAAGAATTCACACTCAGGGCAGGTGCAAGGATACAGTTTCTACCAGTCTATGGTTTCTACTGGAGCAGCAGGAGTCTCTAACAACTGTTACACTTGTAATTTATCCTGAGTTGTGTTTTTAGAAAATGTAATACTACGGTACAAGTTCACGGACTGCACAGGGATGAATCAAAGCAAACGTGCAAGGACATTTAATGAGTTTGGCTGTGGATGCTTTGGAAGTTCTTCATAAAACGTTTGAGCAAAGATTAATTGATGACCAGAATTAAGACCATCTCCAGAAGAGTGAGCAATATTTGTGTTGTTTTTGAGTCTCGAGTATTTTAAGAGTTTGACTTCTTTCAATGCTTATTTTAAGTGTTATGTTAAATTGTCAGTCATTACCTGCATTAGCAGTTTTGCATTATTTTAGCATTGAAAGTGTTATAAATTGACAAAGTATTTTGATTTATTGAACCTTTACAGTTTTTATTTGATTTTTCATATTGCACCTCCTTCATGTTTTGTGATGTTACAGATGAATAAACTGTTGAATATTTATGCTGAAATCTGATATTTACAGAACTGAAATTATTTTGCTTTTATCGGTTTTCAATTTAAAACAAATATATTATTTAAGTAAATTACAATTAAGCATTAAAAGTGTAATTATTACATAATAAGGGACCAGTCCAGTACCCATTAAAAATCCATACTGGGCCCTGGTAAATAATGTGGGCTTCATTAGGTGGGGCCAATATGGGCCCCAGGTGTGTTGCCCAGCTGGGCCCCACATTAGCCCCACTTTGTTTCTATATCAAATTCATGCGGGCAACCCACGTGGGGCCATAGTGGAACCCATGGACAAACCCATATAGGGCCCACATTGGAAGCCCATATGTGGGCCCCACCTTGCAATGTTGGCTGGGGTATAGACGACCCCAAGGACCGTTTGAGGGTTAAACCATCGTAAATTACCTAGACAGTGATTTGCACGCAATGAAAGAATCCTTGTCAATTACGAGTATTGAAGAACGAAGCATTCAATTGCAAAGAGGACTGGCTCAGACTCCATAGCAACGGAGGCCCCTGCTGAAAAAACCAGCATCAAACCAGCATGGACCAGCATGGGAATTTTGCTGGTCTATGCTGGTTTAGCTGGTGGTCACAGCATACCAGCACCAAAACACAACATATGCTGGTATGACCAGCATGGGATGCTGGTTTGGTGCTGGTTTAGCTGGTGCTAATGCTGTTGCTGATGCTGGTTTGATGCTGGTTTAGCTGGTGTTCACTAGCAAACGAGCACCAAAACACAACATATGCTGGTCTTGCTGGTATGCTGGTTATTTCTGCAGGGGCAGAGGATTCTGGGCAATGCAGGCATCCGAAACTGACTGCGTCTCAAACCTACTACTTCCATACTATATAGTGTCAGAATCCTGCCAGATCCTTGTTTGTATTTAGATCTAGTCAGCATGGCAGGGTTCTGACAGTACAATGTTTTATGTGGGAGATGCGTGGTTTTAGTATTGGTTTATTCTGACCATGCATTTCCCGGGTCTCGTCACTTTTTCCCCGATCCCTTACTTAAGATTATTTCCAGGTGTATGTCATTTACTTTCTCCCTTTTTAAGAGTCCTTGTGTTTGTTGTCCAGTGCGGGTTCGTCTGTGTCATGTTGTTGGTAATAAGTGTCTACAGTAAGTCTTGCAGTATATTTATCTTATGTTCCAGTTCGTGTTTTAAGCAATAGTGTTCAGTGTAATTTTGTTTGATTTGTGTTTGCCCTGTTCTGTTTGCCCCCTCGTGGGTTTTTGTTTTCCTTTTTTTACCCTGTTTGTTTTAATAAAGTCCTGTGTTTCATCACGTCCGCATTTGGGTTCTTCTTCGTTTCAAATTCCTGACATACAGTACGCAAAGAGTACGAGAAGTAGTGCTGTTCACCTACTATATAGGTGTGTTCGAGTTCATCCAGCGCTGCGCAGACCGATCGGCGAGGTTTGCCACTTGCAGTCGAGGGAGGAACTGAAGACGGAGCCGTCAAGCCGGACACCTGCTGCTTGCCGTAGTGACGTGTGCGCCGTGTTTCCTTGTTTTTAATCGCAAATGAAGTGAATTAGATGCTGAATTTGATCAATCACGTAAAGCTGTTACGTCATCACAACTCCGGGCAGCCGCTCTGGAGAAGCTGCACCGGCTGAGCTAGCCGGCTACTCTCGAAATGCTCTCGCGGTACTTAGAAACCATATGACACAGTCACGTGCCTGCAGTGCCAGCTGAAGTCGGACAAAAATACTAACCGGAATGCACTGCTTCAAGTCAAACAGCATCAGGTTTAACATTGTGTCTGATTGAATTTACTACGTTAAGTCGCAGTATTTTATACCAAGGTCAAGGGTTTGATATTGCATATGAAAAACATGTACATAAGTAACCCAAGTTAATCAGTTTGATCAAATAAAAAAGCAGATTAAAACATGAAACATAAAAAAGGTCTTCCATATCAATTCAATTTTATTTATAAACTGTAGCACTTTTCACATTCAAAGCAGCTTTACATTAATAAACCTGACTCCCTAAACTCCTAGGAGAAAAAAAACCCTAGAGAGAGAGCCAGACATCGCTGATTCTATAGAGAACTTACTATATATTAGATACTTTATTTTACAACTTTAAAATATAAAAACATTAAGAATTAAATTTTTTTTTTAAATGTGTTCAAGGATGAGACAGGATCTGCATCAGACGTTCAGCCAGCGGTCTGTGTTCATGAAGTCTGAAATACAACCTGAAGATGAGAAAGAAAGAAAATGTCAACATTTAATTTTTAGTCATCATATTTATAGTATATCTAGAACCTTAAAGCCACAATATCAGTGGCGGCTCGTGACTGCTCATCCGAGGGATGCTAATTAAAAATAAGTGTTCGGAGTGTCATGTGTGTTGCTTGCGTTTTTAAAATATTTGTTTGTTGCGTCATGTGAACCATGTGCATCACGTGTTTTGTCAAAATAAGTTCCTGCTGCACACGCGTCAAAACCATTTATGATAAAAGAGACGCTCACGTTCACAAAATACACGCAAGACACTCCCTTAACAGTAAACTTTGATTATGCACGAGATTATGCGATTATAGTTAAAAAAGCATTCATTCATACCTCCTTCAAACTCCATACGTCTCAGGATGATGAAAACAGCATCTCCAATCATTTCCCTCTCCTTCAGTCATTCAGCTTCATCCTTTTCATTTTTGTGTGGATAGTGCCCTGTAGTGATGAAAATGTATATTTAAAACAATCTTACTATACAACTAACTACACAAAATAAAAAGCATGTAATCTGCAAAATGCAGTTTCCTTCTTGAAAAGGTCTGTTACCTCATTTTGTATACGAGTAGCTCTTCTTCGTCAGACTCAGTTTTAAACCAGTCATGATCTAAGATCTGCTTGAGCGTCGGACGATCACTTCGATTCTTGGCCAGGCACCATCTTAACAGATCACAGATTTCTGTACATGATTTATGAGAGAGCTGGTTAGTCATCATGACACACAAATGACAATAATGATGACGGCATAAAGAGACGCTTTTGTTGTCATTTAATAATACTGCAAAAAAGTCTGCCTGTCTGTCTATCATCTAAAGGGACCCTGGTCTAGGGCTGGGTATCACACGTCGATACTTTTATGGTATCGAACGAAAACCTTTGATACTTTGAGTATCGAAAAATGGTTTATCTTTCGGTGCCAAATTTCGGTTCCAAAAGCCAAGCGGCTGTGTCTGTGTGAGCCTGTACTTGCATGTAAGGACCTAAAGCGCCGGCGATTGGCTGTCCACCACCACGTGACGGAGAAGATTTCGGAAGATACTCACAGTCACCCAACACACGTGTAAAAAGGATACAATATGAGAAATGTACAGAAAGGCTTTGTGACAGTGTAACCAATTGAGTGAGCGCAAGTATTGCCGTGCTGTCTCCGTGAAAGTCAACCAAAACGGCGCTTCTCCTAAAGTGACGAGGGGTTTCAATTTAAAGCACGCGCGCAGCCTGTGTCTCTCAATGCTTGTTACTCGTGCCTGGTTCCGCAGCATCGCAAGACTTCATGCCCTCGTCTCCCAAAATGGACGATGCGTTTAAACCTATTTTTTACAGTCTATGGTTTAAAGTTAAGCAGCCCAACACTGCTTACAAGCCTGGCTTATTATTTTAAACAAACTAAAATTCAATTTAACGCATTTGCTACTCATTTTAAAAATCCCAAATGTAGGCTATTTAATATTTTGATAATTATGAAGTTGAGTATTACAGTTCTTTGTTTACAAAAACAAACAAACATGCATACAAATCTTCCCAGTGAAACTCAGTCACCCATTTAAATATTTTAACTTTTTGTCAAAGTTGCAGCATAATGAACTCACTTATTTCAATTCCGCTAGTCCAAGCTAAAGACCATTTTACATTTCATAAAATAAAGCAGTGCTAGTTATATTCTTAATTTCTTTATTTTTGTTTCCTTATTTTCATAAAACAAAAACCGATGAGTGTGTCTGCTGGCGCACCCCTATCCAAAAGCACAACCAGTTGTATTAATAATGTTACCCTGAGTGAGAAATGTTACCAGAATTTGTTTTGATTAAGGTGAAAAATAAAAGTTTTGTGTTTAATGTATTTTTGTTAATGTTTAAATGGATTTTAAAACATATGGTATCGGGAAAAAGTATCGTTAGGAACCGGTATCGAAACTGAGGTATTGAAATTGGCACCGGATCGAAAGATTTTGAACGATACCCAGCCCTACCCTGGTCACAGACAGACAGTACCTCAGGTTAAGATGATGGCACAGTGATGTAATACATCGGCGAGCCACTAAATGACTGTTTAGCTAAACACAATAAAATCTAACATCTTGCCAGACAGACCGTATCATCTGATCATATTTATTGTGGATTTGATCAGAGACTTTGTGTGTGCATGTTGATCAGTCATTTTCACTCACCCTTTGATAAATTCCTTGATAAATCTCCATGCACCATGAAGTACAGCACAGAACCTAAGGCCCAGACGTTTGCTGGCACAGCGCGGAATTTCTTGTAGAGCTCAGGCGGGGTGCCACATAGAGCTCCTGTACACAAAACATCATGTTGAGTCATTTTGTAAAAGAAACAACAGGTTTATACGCTTTATTAAAAAATGCAGCTCACCCGTTAAGTCATCGGAATCACAGACATCATCATGCGTCAGATAATGTCCATCCCCAAAGTCAATTAACTTCAGGGTCATTGTTGATTGCTGCACCAAGAAGTTTCCGGGATGGATGTCGGTGTGGAAAACTCCTTTATCCAGACAGTGTTGCACTGCCAGTACCGCCTGACGCATGAGATGTCTTGCTGTATTTTCACTTAGTCCTCTATGACTTGTAACAAAATCCCACAAGGACTCGCTGTGCAGTGGGTACTCCAACATGAGCGTGTAAAAGTGTTTAGTCTCGTACCAGTCATACATCTGTATGACATTGGGGCATGAGGGCGCTTCTCCTAACTTAAGCAGCAGCGCCACTTCTGGAATAAGTGGTTTGGGGTATCCAGGCTGGAGAAAAAAATGGTCAACAAATTACAATTAGATAAAACAAATATCTTGTATTGGTGCGTAATCGCTATACTGTCTATTTTCTGTTTAGTTCACTTCATCAAATTTTATGACAACTTACAATCTGAATCGTGCGTTCACACTTTTGTTTGTTTATTTGCTTGATGGCAACCTGTAAAGAGAAAAACAACAAAAGTTAATTTCTCTTGAGCTGACTAAAGCGGCTCACCTGACACCTCACACATAACTTTAAGGTTTGAGAATCTACAAACTTTAAAACATGGTTTAGATCAAGTGAACATACAAATTTCAGCAAACATTGTGTTTGATATAAATACGAGTGCATTACCGGAGTGTCATCCGATATACGGATCCCTTTGTACACTCTGCCACCGCAACCTTCCCCAAGCACTTCATACAAGAGTTGATATTCAGAATCAAAAGGCTCTGAAAAACACACAGAAAAATGATGAGGTGACAGTACATGTTAACACTCATATACTCACAGATGAAAGGTACAGCATACATTTCCAGGTACAGAAGAATATGATGAAGAAACCATTTCACTTATTGATGCAAAGTAGGAGTAATGAAGTCAGTACACTCACCTCTAAGCACAGAGCGTTTAGCTCGTTTCTTCTCGCTTGGCGGTTCAAAAGCTTCTTGAACAACATCTATAACTTTTGGCCTGACAACTTTATCATCTTCTGGCGAGGGATCTCTGGGATTTTCAAGGGCTTTTGGTGGGGTAATTTTAAATTTAGTTGGGTTACGAATCCAACCTATTGCGGGTTTTCCAACAAATTTTCGTCTGCGAGTTTTAAATCTCGCTGGGTTAGGATCCCAAAAACGTCTGGTATTTTCCAAAGCTTTTGGTGTGGGAATTACAAATCTACCTGGGTTAGGACCCCAAAAACGTCTGGGATTTTCAAGAGCTTTAAGAGCTTTTGGCCTGGGATTTTTACAACCTTTTGCCTCAGGACTTCCAACATCTTTTGACCCAGGATTTTTTGCTTTATTTGGGTCAGGATTTCCACCACCTTTTAACCCAATATTCTCTGGAATGGCACCTAATGTCTGTAGCCTGGCATTGGCTGCAGCGATGCCACCAGAACTGGCCAGATCCACATCATCCATGGCATCAGGAAAAGCTGGATTGGCATCTTTTTTCACTTTACTCTTCCCTTTTTTACTCCAAGGGTTGTGAAATGAGCGGCTCTTTGAAGCCTTTTGTTTTTGTTTCTTTAAGCCAACACTCTTCGATTGAGAATCTGCCAGATCAACAACTTCCCTGGCATCAGGGATAGCTGGATCGGCCTCAATCTGTGAAGTCGGCATCGACTCCACTTTGCCCCTCCGGAAGCATCCAAAGAAGCGTTGCGTCAATGTCATGCGTTTATCCGGACGAATCTTTGGTTTTGATTGGGGGCCGGCCAGAGCAGGAACATCCATGCCAACAGGAATATCTGAAATAGCCTTGGGCTGTTGAGTTGGCACAACAGTCACTTTTTCTCCCTGGAGGTTAGATTTGCGGCTCTTTGAAGCCTTTTGTTTCTGTTTCTTCGGACCAACGTAGGTCTTTGACTGTGATGCAGGATCAACAACTTCCCTAACATCAGGAATAGCTGGATCCGCTTTAAGCAGGGGAGTCGGCACTGACTCCACCTTGCCCCTCCGGAGACAGTCAAAGAATGCCATTCGTTGTTTTTCCGGTTTGATCTTATTGTTTAATTCAGAGCTGGCCAGACCAGCACCATCCTTTACATTAGGATTAGCTGAATGTGCATTAAGCTGTGGAGAAGACCAGAGGTGGGTCAGACAGACGGACAGACAGATAAATGTTTCCAGACATGTTTAGAAGCCATGTTTCCATCCAAGGCTTTTTAGCAAAAAAATGCTTTAGCGCATAAACGCAATGTCAATACCTCAAAAAAAAAATATATATAAAAAAATAGCTTTAACGCAAATAAATGTGATGTCACATGATAGATCTTCATCACGCGCAACCTCTGAAGGGCATAACAGCAAACAATAGACGCTCTTATTGCAGCCTGAGACTTTCTGTTTTGATTTGCAGAGTCGATCCTCCATATACACAGAGCTGCACTGAACTTACTTCATGAAGTGCTGAAATGTCAATCACTTATCCATAAAATTATTCATGTTTATTCTCCTAAATATTACATTTTTTGTCCTCATAATCGGGTCATTTTGGTGAAAGCACATTTATTTTAAATTACCGAGACCACAAACATCAGACTGGACCTGGCTAAGCTTTTATTGTAAAAGCATTAGAGAAATTAGGTAGATAATTTGCTCAAGATCAGATTTTTTGTGATAGACCAAAAGTAATGTCGCTTTCATCATTCGTGATATCACAACGGACACCATTTTAGCACCATTTAAATAGAAAACCTTTAATACGTATATTCACTTGGTCGATAACAAAACCTAGATGGAAACATGTCTATAAATGGACAGATAGTTGTATTAAATGTAATGATGTAACAAACCTCTGAAGGAATCAGTGTTTCCACTTTATCATTATGAAGGAATGGCTGCTTTACTTTATTCCATCCCTTCTTTAATGATTTCAAGACTTTATTCTCGCATTTTTCTACACCAAAAAAGAAAAACAAAAACAAATGATAAACTATTAGAAAATTCATTATGACAAAAGAGAATGACAAAGAACCGTGGTCAGTAATAATACTTAATAAACACATTTAACAAACTGTCCACCCAGATACTATTTGATTAAATATGTATATGTAATTGAGTATCTAATTCTTTATAACAAATTCCTAAAAATACAGCAATGATTATTGCATTAATAATGCTGTTAAAATAAGAGTTTAAAACACACTAGAAAAATGGTCTAAACTTAATATCTTATTGTAAGATGCTTTATTTTACTGACATTAATGTAGTAAGATATCAGAATCTGCAAGGGCCAA